>NC_139721.1:161896169-163299502 GCF_964211835.1 Anser anser
CCTCCTCCTCTTCCTCCTCCTCCTCCTCCTCCTCCTACTACTACTACTCCTTCTCCTCCTCCTCCTACTCCTTCTCCTCCTCGCAGACCCCCAGCAGGCACCTGCAGGCATCCAGAGCCCGCTCCCCACGCGCCCGCTTCACCTGCAGGGAGCTTTTCCCCACCGCCCCGTACGCAAGGGAGCAGAGGGGGGCGAGCATCCTCCTGCTCGGAGGATCCTGCTCAGAGGTTACGGGGGGTTTCCTACGCCGCGAGGACCGCCCCGAACGGCCCCCCTGAGGGACAGGCCGGTCCCCGTCACGGTCAGTCTTCGGCCGAAAGGCAGGCGCGGGGCAGCGCGCGCGGGGGTCACCCCGAGCGGATTCCGACCCGAGTTCGCGTCCGGAAAGCAAACCGACCGGGAGCCGACGGGAAGCCCGGCCTCGCTCCTGCCGCTCGCGCACCCCGAGAGCTTCCTGAGGCGCTCGGGGAAGGCCCGCGGGACCCCGGCAGGTTTTGCCAACTGAGCCGCAGCCCTCCGGCAGCCCGCGTGGCCCTCCCGAGGGCTAGAAACGGCAGAGAAGGAACCAGAAGCAAACTCCCTGCACCGGCAGCTCCCAAAGAGCCGAGGGCCTCAAACCGAGCCGTCCTACGGCGAATAAACGGAGCCCAGCACGGCGGGAGGAGAGGAGCTGCCGTGGCAATGACAACCAGGAGCTGGCGACGGGCAGGCGAGTACCGGGGGAGCAGAGAAACGCGGCCCCCTTCATCCTTCCGGGGAGCAGAAACTTGCCCGACACAGCACGAGCGCAAGGCTCCGGAGCTCGTCCACCGGCCGCTGG
Organism: Anser anser; assembly: GCF_964211835.1. Taxonomy (NCBI): domain Eukaryota; kingdom Metazoa; phylum Chordata; class Aves; order Anseriformes; family Anatidae; genus Anser; species Anser anser. The sequence continues at coordinate 161,896,990 of NC_139721.1, forward strand.
TGCTGCTGGTGAGGACTTGCCTTCCGTCAGCCGCGACACGGGGCTCAGCTCTCGACGCGGACCTCTCCGCGGGGGCGTTTCAAGTCCAAAAGCTGCTCGGGCAGCGGCGCCGTGACGCTCTCCGAGCCGTTAAGATCCTCGGAACCGCCGTGGGAAGCGAGGCGGGCGCTGGAGCGGTGCTGAGCGCGGCGCACGCAGGGTTTGCTCGGGTACGGCTGCGGAGGAGCTCGGCTCTTCCTCCCCTCCGCCTCCTGCCTTACGGTTTCCGATCCATCTCTGCCTCCTGACCCGCCTTTCTCTTTCCACTCCTCTTCGGCCCCAGGCTCTGCCCGCCGGACACTTTCCTCCTCCGGGAGCCCTGGGATTGATCCCAAAAGCCTAAAACGTGCCGGGGGGGGGGCGGGGAGGCGGCGGCACGGAGGGGAGCACCCCCTGGAGAGGCCGAACGACCTCCGAGGGGCAGGGGAGAAGAGAAGCGCGACGCCCGCTCCGAGCCACCGCGAGGCAAGAACCGAACCGCGCGGAGAGGGAATTCAGCGAGAAACGCAACGAGGAAACCCTCTGAAAGCCTCTTGAACCCAAAAGCGGGGTGCCCGGCCCCTTTGCCGAGCTCTCCCCTCACCCCAGGAGCGCCGAGTTCATGCATTAGCCGTTCCCGCACGCTAAGCACGCAGCAATTAATTACCCGCACGGGGCGTGCGGGTGATTAAAGCTCCCGGAACCGTTTGGAAATCACAGTACGCTGCCCTGCTGACGGCTCTCAGCTCCGAGGACGCCAGCCAGCCGCCCGGCCGAGCGCCCTGAGGCCGCGGCTCTGCCCCGTTAATTGCTCCCTCCGTAATTGCTCCATCCTCAACCGCTCCGAACTGGCCAAGGCACACGGGCGCCTCGACCGCTCGACGCCTCGGCGGGGTTTTTTTTTTTTGGTTTTTTTTGTTTTTTTTTTCCCATTACACCCCCCGAGGCTGAACGCTGCGAATCCTCCCTCGGCCGCTGCTTCTGGGCCGCAAGCAGGCGGCGAGGGAGGAAGGGCAGAGCAGCGGGTGGAAGCTGCGGAAGAACCTGGGGGAAGGAGAGCGAGCCAGGAGCCCTCCGAGCCCGGAAAGCCACAAAAAGCCCCAAAACCGGGCTCCAGGCGCTCGCAGGAAGGAGCCTGCTCCTGCGGACAGGGCGCGGGGCAGCAGGCGCGGCCGTCCCTCATCGGAGACGCGTTTTGGGGCTTAAAAAGCCTTTTTCCTTACAGAAGCTGACTTTTCAGGGACACGCGTAGGGGGTTAATTCGCAAGCGCATCGCTTTAAAAGCCGGACGCGCACCCGGGCACCGAAAGCCGCGGCTCCCTGCCCTCCCGCCAGCGTCCCCCCGCTGCTTACAACCCACCGGGGGACCCGAATTCGGGGTTTTAACCTCCGCTCCCCGCAGCGTACCTGACAGGAGCTCTGCCTGAGAGCTCTCCCAGGGGACAGAAGCAGCCCACGGAATCCAGGTGCCTGCGGGAGGCAAAAAAAAACCAAGTCCCGGAGCGACAAAAAGCCCACGGCGCGAGGCTCTAGGAGACCACGGCGACGGCCACGGTGGAAAACCGGAGTTTGGGGCCGTTTGGATCCAATTCCCAGGCGCGTTAAAACCGTCGGAGGTGCGGCAACGGGGCCGAACCCTGGTCCTGCCAAAGCACCCGGGCAGGACGTGCCCGGGGAGCCGGGGACAGCGGGAGCACTGGTGTCACCCCGCGGGGAGCGCGGCGGGGAGACCCGCGTGCGGCTGAGCCCAGCGAGGGCGGACAGACAGACCCGCAGCACGGGGATCTGCTGCGGGATGCCCTCTTTCCGCTGGACCGCCTGGGCGCGAGCTGGAGACATCCACGGGACTCAACCTAACTCGCCTCACCGCCCCCAGGTCTTAGCGCGGGACGTCTGGGAGTCCCAACCCCCCCCAGCAGCAGGGGAGGGCAATGCCCGGTCCCTCGGGAAGCGTCCCGGGTTCCGCCGTGCCCCGACGGCGCCCCAAAACCTGCTCCCGCACATCACGATTCCCCCCGGCTCGCTGCCTACCCCGCGCACAAACGCATCCAGGAGGTCGCCGCCGGTGCCACCCAGCTCCGCAGGGACGCTGCGGCAGCTCCGGGCACGAGGACCGGGCCCCTCTGACGCTCCCGACTGTCCCGCAGCAGAGCGGCAGAGGACATCGGGGAGCGTTTGTGCGGATCTCCGCCGCGGCGGGCGGCTGGAAATACCCGGCCGGGCCCTGGGACGCGCCGCCAGGCTCCCCGGCCCCTGAGGTCCCACCGCGGTGGCACCGCTTCGTTCGGAGCGATTCTTTAGAAAAGCTGTCGGACAAACCGCCCCGGCTTCTCCCCGCAGCCCCAGTTTGCAGGCTCAGAGGCTGTTCCGGAGGAGGACCAGCGGCGTTTTACACCGCCACGCAGCGGGCGCTGAGCTGAAGACGACGCTCACCCTGACACCAACCTCACACATTACTCCGACCCCTGGGGCCAGCGTTCATTTCACCCTAAATTAGCCCAAAACGTAAAATACCTACACCAGGCTAGAACTTCGTGTCTAATGGCGGAGCTATTTGAAAGCAACGGGAAGGAAAGCTCAGGACAAACCAGGAGCGCGACCGCCAGCAGCCCCGCGGGCAGCACGGTGCCCACCGCCAGGGCTTGCTCCTTGCCCCACACAACCCTCCTGCAGCGGGCGAACGCGTCCCAGAGAACCTCGAGAACTACGGCTAGCGAAACCGAACCCCAGCCCACCACGAAATCCTCCGTCTCTCCCTAGTTTTAGCAGGCTCGAGCGCTGGCATCGTTCAGCGAGGCACCGCTGCAGCTGAAACAGCTCCTCGGCTGCCCCAGGTGGGCGCGCACCCAACTCGCGGCGCTCGCTCGGGAGGTTTGCTCTGCTGTCCTGGCTCGAAAGGGGCCGTTTTTAGCTCCGACTCCGCTCCAGCAGCGGCAGGGGGCCGCTACGCGCCGGGTGTTTGCCTCCTCGCAGCCCCGAGCCGGCCGCCCGGCCGCGACGCTGCGCACGCGAAGTTTACGGAGCGCCCCAAATCCTTCGGGGAGGACGTCTACAGCTGCAAAGACACCGTTCAGAACCAACGAGAGAAAAAATAAAATAAAATAAAATAAAATAAAATAAAGTAAAATAAAATAAATAAAATAAAATAAATAAATAAAATAAAATAAAACACAACAACCCGCTACGGGCAACTCTTCCACAGGCAGGAATAAAAGCAGGACGATGTAGCGGAGGGGGGTTAGCGAAACCCCCCCGAGGGGAGGACCAGCATTCACCAGCCATGAGGAGCAATCCCTCGTTTCGGAGACTTCTCCCTTCCGTCAGAAAACGGGGCAGGGGCTCGCTCCCCTCGCCTCCCTCCAGCCCCGGGCAGCGGGGAGAGGACGAGGAGGGCTGAGGGGACAGAACCGTGAGGAGCTCAGGCGCTGCCCCCCCCCAGCACACAGCCGAGAAGGGGCCAAAAAGGCCCCCCCCGGGCCACGGCCGCACCGCCCCGCCGCCCCCCGAGGGCCCAGACCCCTCCGCAGGGCCCAGCCGGGGCCGGGGCAGAGCAGGAGCCGTGCTCCCCTACCCCTCCTTCCCCTCCTTCCCCCTCAGCTCCGCGCCGCCTCCTCCTCCCCCCTCCCGCCGCTGCCGGCCTCCCCCCTCCGGCTCCCGGCCGCGGCGCTCACGCGAGGCCGGGGATGCGCGGCCTACCCCGGCCTCCCCCCCTCGCCGCTCCCCGGGGGAGGACGAACGGGAGCGGGGGGCGAGCAGGGACCGGGAGACGGAGCTGAAGAAGCGGCCCGGCCCCTTACCCACCCCCCCCACCCCCCCCCCCGGTCCTTTCCCGTGCCCCGCGGGTCGAGCGCGGCTGCGGGGCCCGGCAAGGCCTCAGGCCGGGGCCGAGCCGGGCCGGGAGGAGGCGGCGGCGGCCCCGGGGCGGCCCCGGCGCTGCCCGCGCTTACTCCGGGGTGGGGTGCTCCGGGTCGTAGAAGTCCCCCATGGTCGGGCTGCGGCCGTCGGGGCTGACGGAGGGAGAGGGGAGAGGGAAGGGGGACGGAGGAAAAGGAGGAACGGGGCGGGGGGGGGGGTCCGGCAGCGCGGCCCCGGGAGCGGGGAGCGGGGGCCGGGCCGGGCCGGGAGGCCGCCGTCCGCCCTCCGAGCCCGGCGGGGGGCTCGGGCTCCGCCGCCTTCCTCCTCCCTCACATCGTCCGCCGGGCCCCGCGCTGCAGCGGCCTCCGGCGGGGCCCCGCCATCCGCGCCGCGCCGTGCCCTGCCCGCCCGCCGAGCCGCCGAGTCCGCCCCGGCACGGCCCCGGCTCCTCCCCGCCGCGACGTCGCCGCTGCCGGAGGTGGTGGCGGTGGCGGTGCTGGTGCTGCTCCCCCCGCTCCTCCTCGGCGGCCCCGCCGCTGCTGCCGGCACGGGGAGAAGCGGGAGGAGCCCCCCCGGGTTGGGGGGGGGGGCAGCGGCACGGGCAGGGGGGGGCGGGGGTCGGCCCCCGGGATGCCGGGGGCCCCAAGGACCACCGGGACCCCCCCCCAGGATCACCGGGAGCCCTGGGATCGGTACCGGAATCCTGGGGCCCCCAAGGATATGAGGGATCCCCCAAATCAGCCCCGGAACACCGGCACCCCCCCAGGATCACCGGCACCCCCTGGGACAACTGACACCTCCAGGATTGGCACCGGGACGCTGGGACCCCCAAGGAAAACTGTCCCCCCCCCCCAGGATCACCGGGACCTCTGGGATCACCAGCACCCCCTGGGACGAGCGGCAGCCCCCGGGATCGGCACCGGGACGCTGGGACCCCCAAGGACATCTGGGATCCCCAAAATCAGCCCCAGGACACCAGCACCCCCCAGGATCAGCACCGGGATGCTGGACCCCTCCAAGGACAACTGGGAACCCGAAATCAGCCCAGGGACACCAGCACCCCCCCAGGATCACCAGCACCCCGTGGGACAACCGACACCTCCAGGATCAGCACCAGGACAGTGGGATCCCCAGGGATAACCAGCAGCCCCAAAATCAGCCCCAGGACACCAGCACTCCCCCAGGATCATCGGGACCCCCCCAGGATCACCAGCACCCCCCTCAGGATCAACAGGATCCCCTGGAACAACCGGCACCCCCAGGATCAGCACCAGGACACTGGGACCCCCAAGGACAACCGGGACTCCCAAAATCAGCCCCGGGACCCCCCCGGGACCACCGACACCCCCAGGATCGCACCCGGGACCCTGGCACCCCCAGACCCCACCACCCACCCAGCCCCCCTGCCCCGTGCCCGTCCTGATCCCCTTGCTTGAAGGAAAACACGTGGCCCTGGTCCTGCTGGCGTCCAGGCCGCGTTTCAGAGATAAATGCCCCAAAATTGCCCCAAACTGCTCTTGCCCTTTCAAAAGTTGGGGTTTTTTTTATTATTTTATTTTATTATTTCGCTGACTTTTCAAACCCTGGGGAGAGCTCCTCGAGCGAGAGGCTGGCCCAGCACCCCGGGACACCCGCGTGCCTTTGGGGTGCGGTGCAAACCTCCCCGCGTCCTTTGGGATCGGAGCCTCACAACAACACTCACAGCACCTGAAAATGGAGAGGTCTTTATTTATTTATTTTTTCCCCCAGATTTGGGGCCACGGGGCGAGCAGCAGCGGCACGGGGACCTGCGGGGACAGGGCGGTGGCACCGAGCAGCCCCGCTCCCCGCGGCCAAACCCTCCCAGTTTGGTGCTGGGAACGGCGGGGGCGGTGTCCGTGGGCAGCCGGGGGTCCCACAAGAGGACGGCCGAGGATGGGGGGACGGAGGAAAACGTCAAGGCAAGGCCGAGATCGTTCACCTGGCAGCGTTTCCTCGGGAAATGCGGCCTTGGTTGGGTTTCCAGCCCCTTCGTAAGCCTTCAGAAATGGGTCGTTGCAACAAAAAGGCTGGTTTGTGCGCTGTCGTCGCTGACGCCTGGGCAGAGCAGGCGATGTTACAGCGGCAGAGCGATCCGCAACGAATTAGAGCAAACCCAACAGCTTGGACTAATTGATTTTCCCGACGTTTCACGTGAACAGGGGGCGGCGTGAGGCGGAGCGAACCTCGGGGACGCTCCCGCGAGGGCTGGGGCCGGCTCGGGCGGCTTCGCCCCGTGAAGGTGCTGGTGGAGGAGGAACGGTTCCAGCTCCTACAGGCAGGGCCGGGCACGCGTTATCTCATCCCACCAGAGCTGTTCCAGGTCCGGGTCACCCCCACGAGGCCGGAGCTGGCTGGGGAGGAGACGTGTCCATCCCATCCTCGGTTCTGCGCAGGATGGAGGGGCTGCTCAGCCGCAGGACCCACAGCAGCATCGCTCAAAGCCAGCAGGAGGAGACGCAAAAAAAAAAAAACAGACACAAAATCGCAGCTGACCGAGTTTTATTCCTTGTCCAAAGCAGCAGAAACCCCGAGGAGCTGCACCCCAGCGCTCCTTTAAGCCACTCGTGCAGCCCGCCGGCACATCCCTGCCCACAGAGATAGGGACCCACGTCCCCAGCCGTGGCACAGGCAGAGAGGAGCCAACGCTGGTGGTGAGTTAGGCTTCAAAAAGTGCTGCTGCCACTGTCACTGGTGGCCTGAGCTGCGTTAAATTAATTTTTGCTCTGTCCCCGCACCCACTGATGCGGTCGCTAACAGCTCGCAGCAGCAGCAGGAGATGGGACTCCCCCGGCGGGATGTTTTGTACGCAGATTTCCCTGGCACGTGCGGAGGGGCTGGGTGCTGGGGTCAACCTCTTGTTGCGTTTTCCACTGTCCCGGGTGAGTAGGGCGCCCGGAGCCCACAGTTCGTTCAGCGGGGGGGGTTCTCCCTTTGCCAGGTCCTTGTGCCGTCAGGGAGTCGGGCTGTAAATGCTCTGCTGCTGCGAGCGGTGCCGAGAGCGCACGCGGGGTCCCTGGGGGTGCTGCAAGCAGGAGGCCCAGGCCCTCAGCACGCCCCGCTCCGTACGTGAAGGTGGCAGCAGCACGATATCCTCCGGTGCTTTCCAGTTGCTGGGCACCGTGATCTCCCCCCCCGGAGCAGAATTACCTTCCCGGAAAGCACCGGGCAAACGCTGCCCTATTCTCCTGCCGCACCGAGGAGTGGGGAGGGGAGGCTGCCCTGAATCAATAACGCCATGGCTAATGCTCATCGGCTGGTGGCAACGCTTCCCTGCCGCTGCACCGCGTGCACCCCTCGGGGTCCCTCTCCCTCCAGCACAGCCTGCAGGGGGAAGTGCCCCGGGCCTGCTTCAGCCCAAGGGCTCTGCCTCGGTTCGGTCAGGATCTGTCCTGGGAGCATCAAAGCGGCAACGGCGCGACTTGACGCTCGCAGCTGCCAAGGTGAGGACAAGCCTGGGAGGCCCTCGCCGCGGGGAAGGAGGGCAGAAGCAGCGCGAGGTGTTGTAACGCCTCCCTGCCGTGACACGGCGTCGTGCAGAGACCGTTTGAAGGCCCTGCCTTGCTTCCCGTCTGCGCGACGGGCCTGCTCGCCGATAACCGTCGGCCTAGCTGCACAAAAGCAAGCTGTTTGTTTTAATTTCCGACTGTTTATTTTCGAGAAACCCGTTGTGGAGAGGAACGCGGGGCGCTTTCTGAGCTGACGTTGCTTGTCCCCTTCGTGCTGAACGCCCGAGGCCCAGCCTGCTACGTGAGGTGCAGAGACGACGGGGCTTTACTCCCGGCGGCTGTGATGTGCCCGGGCTTCTTGCGCATTTGCCCAAGGGACGACATGGTTCTAGCGTACGTGTGCTGGCGACAGAAAACAAAAGCAGCTATGAACATAAACCCCGTTTTCAGAGCAGAATTACCGGTAAAGGCATTTTGCCTGCCAAGAGAAACGACATTCCCAGCCTTCCCAAGCGGTGCTGGACGAAGCTGCCCCCCATAAGAACCACAGAGGGGCACGGCCCCATCACACCGGCGTCGCTTCACCGGTGGCAAACGCCACCGGGCTCAAAGGAGGGCGCAAGAAGCCCTCAGAGCTCAGACTGCAGCCTGAGAAATCCTCCTCCTCACCCCCAGCACTGAAGGGCGGGCTTTGAGATGTTTTCTTTAAAATGGCATAAAGACAGAACGGTGCAGCCCCGTTACTCTCATCAGCGCCCAATGTTTCTGAAGTCCCCCTGAGCTCGGGGCCTCAGCGGTATTTTATGGCGAGCCCTTGCCTGGAAGGAAGTAGAGGTGAGAAGTGCTGGGATTGCTTTACAGCAGAAGAGACCAGCATGGGATGGGGCCTTTACATCAGACAGAAGGGAAAAAAAAGCCATGTCAAAGAGCTTAGCTGCGCTACAGGATTAGTCCGGCATCCCTTGAAAGGCTGAATTGGGTCCTGAGGAGCCCCGCACCCCAGGAGGCAGCAGGGCACGGAGCCGCTCTCCCAGCACACATCGGCAGGATGTCGCTGGGCCCAGCCGAGGTCACCTTCTGATCGCTCCTCATTTTCGCCTTGTAGAACGAGGCTGACTCCGGGCCAGCTGGCAGCGTCGTCTCCTGCATCCGCTCGAATCTGTCCTGCTCGTCTTCCTCCTGCCGGGAGAAAGAGAGACCCCGTTCCATGCAAAGCCACGCGTCGTGGAGACGCGGAGCTGGACCGGAGCTCTGCACGCCGATTCTCAGGAGCCTCAGGACACGGGCTGGAAGCGAGAGCCCCCCCTTCCCACCCCGCAGCCGGGCAGGGCTTGGGGCAAAGTCCTTGTGCAAGCGCAGAGCCCCAGCGGGAGCTCCCTCAGCTCTCTCGGCCGTACCTACCCACGGGACGGGTAACCTGAAGGTAACCTCACAGCAGGAATAAAGTCTGAGCTGCACCTTGTCCCCCGAGCCCGGCTGCTGGCCTCGTGCCCACGCTTCTCCAGGCAGCGGTCTGGAAGGCGTGAGCGCGCCGAAGAGGAGCGTGGCTGGGGTGGAAGCACAATTTTTTAAGGTATTTTCATGGCAGATTTGAGGATGGCTCTGGCTTTCCTTGGCTACCTTCCATTAACGAGCAGCCTGGAGAAGGTGGCAGAGAAAGTTTGGGGTGATAAAAGGTGAACGGGCAAAGGACTCGAGCCGCGAGTAAAAGGCGAGTACCCTGGAGCAGTGGGAAGTACCTAGAGCAGTGGGTAGTAAAAGGTGAGTACCCTGGCGCAGTGCATCAGAACGATAAGTGAAGAATCAGCCTGGAGAAGGAAAAACGGCTCGGAGTAGGAATGAAACCTCTGGAGGAACATGAGGTGGTGCCCTCAAGGAGCTGGTGTGGCGCTCGGTCACGCTGACGGGGAGGCTGCAGCGAGCTGCCCGGTGAAAGGAAAACGAGAAACCAGCACCGAGCAGCGTTCCGGGGTCGCTGTCGGTTCTCTGCCTGAAGATTTCTGCCTGTAACGTCATCAGCTTGACACAGCTGCGAAGCGTCGCGAAAAGGCATGCTTCATTTATCTTTCGCGTTTTAATTGATGTGATGACAAGGAATCCAGGGCTGGAAACCATTAAGGGAGTTTCTATGAATGCACTGAGTAACTCGGGTTAGTAAAAGTGACTGGTGATGGATTTCCTCTTCTCCCCAAAGAGTGGCGGCCTGGGCCAGCGCAGGCAGGCAGGGTTCCCCTGCTGACCTCATTATCCAGAGGGGTTGGGGTTAGGCTTTTTTTGTTGTTATTTTGGGTTTTGGTTTGGTTTTTTGGTTTGTTTTTTTTTTTTGCTGTTCTCTTTACAGAGTCCGTGTCTGAAACCTTCCAGCCTGGTACATCACAACATCCTGCTTAAAAGTAAACTTTTTCCTACATGACGCTTGTTACTCGTAGCCTCAAGGGAATTCACTCAGGAGGATAGGAAGAACCCGTCTACGATCAACCTTGAAGCTCTTCACGTGCCTTCCTAGAAGGCACGGAAGAAAACGCTGAACCGAGATTCACAGTCAAAATGATCAGACATAGAAACAAAAGATCTCGGTTTCAGTTTTCTCTCTAGGGAGCTACAGTCCCCCAGTACTAGAAATGGGGCTAGAAATGGCTAGAAATCCCTAGGGCAGGGGTCGCACAGCTCACGCCCTGCTTCCACTCCTTCCCAACCACCCGCACGTGCCCCCTGCTCCTCCTTTTCCAACCCTAACGCTTCTGGGGCTAGGCAGCAGTCACGGAGACGTGGTAATGGTACAAAGGGCTAACCCCTCACGGCCAGGAGGGGATCTCCCTCCTTGCCGCGCACCCCTCCTGGGTGCCAGCCAGGGTGGAAGCCCCGGCACCGCGTTCCTACCAAACAGCATTAAGGTTCGGAGGCTGACATCGCACAGCGGAGGACAAAACCTGGAATGACTTCAGGGGGAAATCATGCGCAGAAGAAGTCTGGTAAATAAGAAGCCCGAGAGGAACGTCCGTTGTCAGGAACGACAAAAGACGATGGATGCCCCAAAGCGGTGGTTTCTAAACAAGAGGGCTGGCTAAGCACCAGTTGCCACAACACGAAACACAACGGCGTAGCTGTAAACGTTACAGCTCCTACAGGCTGGAAACTCCCGGCCTCCCAAGCACCCCTCGCACCGCTGGGCACCGTGCCTGCTCACTGAGAGTCGGCAGATGACTGCGTGCTTCAATCACCGTGTCCTATTTTGGCCTCTCCACGGGAAAGCTAATGTGAGAGCAAGATGCGTCTCCAGATAGCTGCTCTCTGCGCCGTGTCGGCCAGCGTTTCGCTGCCAGCCACCCTTGCTCGGAGAAAAGGGCAGAGCTGCCGTGCCCCCCTCCTCCCACGGGCTGAGCTGTGCCCTCATCGCCACGCAACCGACGCGTGGCGAGCAGGGAGAATAGGCAGAGCTGCCGGGGCAACTCACCAGGCACATAACTCTGTTGATGGGAATCATTCCAGGCCTGATGTTGCCACCGGGCTTCAGAGCTTTCTGCGCGTAGGCGGGGATGAGGAAGGACTCACTGTACCAGATCTCAAACTCTGCAAGGCAAAGCAGGGGGGCGATGAACGGGGCCGCAGCCACCAGAGGGTGAATTTCTTCGGGCTCCCCGCCCGCGGATCACGGAGGCCATCGGTGCTCCGAGCTCTTCCGTTTCAACCTAGTGGAAGAGTTCGTTATAAGAAGGACAGAGGGACAGTAAGGACAGTTAATAAGGTCAGCTGGCACAGGAGGTGGCCGGGACGTGGTGACTGGCCCTGGGGACAGTCCCCTGGGCTTGTGCACCCGAGAGGGGAACGGCCACGAGATGGCACTGCTCCTGCGTCCCGGCCACACGGAGCCGTCCTCCCAACCGGTTGGGAGCTTGGAGCTGGCAATTTTGAGTGGCCGGGACGTTTCGGGGTCACATTTCAATCCCAAATGCTAAAGGAGCACAGGCGCTATCCATCCCGTAATAGCCGGTGATAACACGCAACAGGTGCTGCAGGAATTTTGTCCTTGTTAACGCCGGGCACTTCCCAGACGCCCGCTGCAAAGTGTCTGTGCTACGCTCTGGGCTCCCCACCCAGGAAGGGAGCTGCTCCGCGGCACAGGAGTCAGGAACGCAGGCACCGTGGACACGGCGAACATCACTGATTTTTTACCCTGGTTTCAGCTCTGAGACCTCTTTGCTCTGGGATGGCACGCAGTTGTCAGAGCGAGCCCGTGCCTGCGTGTTTAAACAAACAGCAAACATCCGGAGCACCTAAAAGTGCCGAAGCCAGACCTAACAGAAACCCGTGGCAAATCCGGGGACACACGGGACCAGGTTCCTGTTCCTGCAGACCCAAACGGAGCAGCCTGCAGTGCAGCACACCACCGATTTGCCCGGGACGCTCTGAGCGGAGCCGTGACTCATCGGCACGAGGGAGGCGATGGCGAAGAACAGGCTAAAATGCCCGAGCTCTGCTTCCTGCCAGGGCAGCCTCGCTGCAGCGCTGGGACCTGAGAAATGCTGATCTCACGGGGGCACGCAGGAGATGTCTGCAGCCCAGAGCCAAAGCCCTGGCCCAGAGTAGCTCCTTATCCACCATCTATAATAAAATAAATCAAGGGTGAGAACCAGGGCCATCAGCAGGAGCGTTATTGTTGACTGCAGTGTGAAAGGCTCTTCCCCCCCACAGGAATGTGTCTAGTGGCACGAGCAGGGGACAGCGTGGCATCATCTGCGAGAGAGAATCTACAGAAATGCAGTATTACATCGAAAAGAAACCACGATAACCATCAATAAAAAGTCTGGAAAGGCAGAAAGAGAAACCACAACAGAGCGTGACAGGGGCTTGGCAACACGTCTGTGAAGTGGCTCGGTGCTGAGCTGCTCTCACGCACCCCGGCTAAGCCGGAGGCTGCTCAGAAACTGCCCCGGCGAGCCAGTACCTGCGACGAGTTTGTTCCGACACCGGTCCACCAGGTGCTGGCAGTACTGGATCTCTGCCTTCAGGTCCTGCAGCTCAGCGTAAGCCGACCTGTACTCCTCCTTCAGGTCCTTCATCTTCATGATGAGTAAAAACTCCTTCTCGTCAATGATGAGGTGTCCTTTCTCATCGACGTACTCCCCTGCAGGGTAAGGAAAGGAAACAAGGATTCTCGTGCGGGTGGAGAGGGCCGCAGAGCAGTCATTCCGCTTGGAAGCACCCGGCAGTTACCCCGTTACACCGAGGTTAACCACACAACTGACGCTTCCTTAGATGTGCTTGCTACAAAGACAACATTGCGGCGGTGCCGGGCAGGAATCACAGCTGAGCTCTCGAACTTCAGTCCCCCGTGAGGCAGGACACGTGCAGACAAAGAGGAGGGACTGGGCCCCGCAGAAAGACACCTGCTTAGGGTATCGCTCAGGGCTTTCGTGGCTCCTGCCAAAAAAAACCCTGGGCAGCCGGGGTGAGGGGTCTGGGGACAAAAGGCTGGGCGGCCCTTTGGAGACCGCTAAGCCAACGCTGCTTCTCCAGGATAAACATCTCGTGTTCTCAGCTTCCCTCAAATCAGTTTGCTCTTGTGGTTTCCAGCACCCACAGTAAACCACCCGTTGGTAGATGTCATCAGGAAGAGCAAAGGACCGAAAAAAAAGAAAGCAGTGAGTCTGTGAAAAGAGAAACCCTCCCTGTGACGCGGGTTCAAGCTGACACTGCTCATCGTCTAGCCAAAGGAGCTCCGCAGCTTGCTGGCCCTGCGGGAAGAGGCCACGTGCAGAGCACGCTGCTCAAAGCTGCTCTGCGAGAAGAGGAACGGAGACCAGCAGCGCTGCAGTCCCTTGGGGCTGACTCCCGGGCCATCGTTCACCAGGCAGGGCCTCCTCGCTGCTGACCGTTCCCTTTTCTCTCTCTCCCCCTTACTTCCCGCTGATCCCCTAGGCACAGTTTCGGCTGTAGCCTCACAGAGGCAGGTTGTTCTGCTGCCCACCCTGCACGCCAGGGCCGCCGCCGCTGCTGCTTCCTCGCAGGGACACGCAGAGCGCCCTGGCACACTCTCCTAATAGCACAGCTTGCTTCTGATTTCTCTCCGTGCCTGAAGGGGTTTCTTCTCCACTCCTCTGCGGAACGAAGCAGCAGCGACTCCCGGGAGCCCCGCCGCAGGGCGCGCAAACTCTCGCGCACCTCCCAGTCTCACCCGGGCATACTGCACCCAGCTAACGCCTCAGCACAGCAGGACCGCGAGGAACTTACCCCATTTGTTCCTCTCCTACTTGGCACTTCGGGGTTTTGCCTTTCACAAACCGGACCCACAAACCAGAGATGAAATCAAACCGCTGGGTGGCATCCACCAAAACTGCTCTGAAACCGGTGGCTCCCTCTTGTGTCAGACTCTCCCTGGCCAGTGACTTACCCTGCTGCCACCGCTCCTGCCTCTGGGCCTCCAGAGCCTTTTTGATGTCCTCCATCTCCTGCTTGATGAAGTTGATCCTCCGGGCCACCGTACTGCTTCTCTTCTTCCTGGCAAGGAGGATGCTTTTGTTCTCCTTAAAGATCCGGCTGATCTCACTTCCACACTCCTCCTTGAATTGCTCAAATGCCACCGGCTTCGACGGAGGGGAGCTGCAACAGAATTCAAAGGCAACGCCCGCAGATGTGGGGGGGTACACTCTGTTCTGCCCGGCAGCGGGACACAGTTTTGGGGAGAGGCCAGAGCTGAGGTCTGCAGGTGGCGTTGCAAGGGGCCCTCCGAGGATCGTGCTGTGCTGGCTGCCTCCTGGTGCCATCCCCGTGCCAGCCCTCGTGCCCCTTTCCCTCCGCGCCACTCCCAGAAGAAAGGGTTATTCACACGGAAGCCTCATTCCTCAGGAGGCGCCTCAGAATTGAGTCTTCCCTGGAAAAAGGATCTCTAAGGGTTTGAATTTTCAGAAAAAATAACTAAGAGTGTTCCTCCCCATTGTCAAGCCGAAACGCCTTTGCCCTTTTCTCGCTGGATTCCCAGCACAGACCAGTCACGTCTGCCAAACAAAGCCCTTGGCTGTGGTTGTTGGCTGCTCCACGATGCTGCCACCCCTGGCCTTTAAGCCTTGCCTCTTTCGAAAGGCTGAATTCAAAGCGGCACGTGTCAGTCTTGACTTTTCGCTGAAATAGCTTTGACGCAAATGTGCCCTCGCGAACAGCAGCTTCTGCTCCAACACGAGCCACGCAGGGCGAAAGGGGAGCATCTCAGGAGACCCCTAGCACTGCAGGAGGAACAGCAACTCCAGCGCACCGCTGCTCGGTGCTGCTGGCTGTTCCTGGGGAGCAGGGTGGGTCTGGAAGCAGACGGGAGCTCCGAGTCTTCACGTTCCTCAGCCCAGACCGGTCAAAGCAAACCCACCCGCTGCCTTCCCCTGACCGGCCTCTTCAGGGCATTTTCAGACTCCTGCAGGGCTGCACGGGACCGCTTTCCTGCCAGGCTGCTGGCAAAGCGCGGCACACGACGGCCACCGGGCAGGCTGCCACTGCTACAGCCCCGGCAGCTCAGCTGCTGAGCGGCTCTGGGCTGTGCCTGACGCAGCTGGAGCAGCACCCTTCCCTGCTGGCTTTGGGGGGAGTGCTGCAAGGGAAGCAGAGGGCACGGAGGCAGCACCACGGCGAGGTGCTTCAGGAGTAAATTCACCTACGATGCTCTCCCTGGGCTGCGGGAACAAGCAAGGACCAGTCTTGTACAACACGGCCATGGAGGCGCTCGTAGTACTTCAGAGCTGCTTCACTCGCGGCCTGAGAGCTCAGCAACGACAGAGGGATGGAAATGGTGAGGGGAAAAGTGGGGTCCAGTGGTGTGGGGTCCTGGCTGAGCTCCTGGCAGCTCAACAGCGGCACGCTGCTGAGCACATCGAGCCCTCGGTCTTGGTACCCTGAGCGTTTTTTACCCCCACTAACTCCATCCAGAAAGAAATGCAATTCAGTGCTGCCCTCCTGTGCTAAGTCCTTGCCGTTATACAAGCAGATAATTGGCACACCGCTGCGTTTTGGGCCGTTCTCCACAATTCTCTCTTGCTACGGCATTTCCTGCCATGACCTCACGCGGATATTGACCCTTTTTCACGAGCGTCTGGGGGTTTTGTGGCCGGTCATGAGGCGTCTCTGCCCTCTGCCCGAGGGGTGAAGAGTGCTGCGGCTTTCACCTGGGACCAGGTGGAAATGTAGAGAACTGGCATAGCTCAGCGGCAGAAGGTAAAACCCGCAGGTATGCTAGGAATGTAATACGGGAATATTGGCTCTAGAATATACAGAGAGAGGGAAAAAAAATCACACGCCAGCATTTAAACGAGGAACTGACCCCTGATCAGCAGAGACTTCGCGCTTAACAGAGCAGCTGGCCAGGACAGAGCTCAGAGGAGGTGGAGAAGCTGACTGCCACCAACATGCTTTGGTCCACTGGTGCCCATAAAACACTGCTCTGTGACCATGTGTTTCTGCACCCAAGGAAGGTCTCTGAATCTCTCCTCTTTACTTTGAAGCAGGGAGTTGTACTAGGGAAATGCAATGCATCCACTCGGGTGTAAACTGGCAAATGGGTTACGCTTCCTTCACAGGGACGGCTTACCTGGGCCGCTGGGAACCTTCCGCAGAGGCTGGCTTCGAGGGTTGCACATCAATATTTGCTGTATCCTCGCTCCTTGCTCTCTCCTTCACGTCCAAATCCCTGGTGGGAATCGTTCCCTGACTTTTGGATGGTAAAGGAGCAGCCAGCTCTCTCCCAGAAAGGTAGCTCCTAGTTCCTTCCTTCCTGACGGGGGGGAAAGAGATGAACCAGGTTAATTTCTTCATAACAGGGAACCGAAATCAAAGCAAGCCGCAGGCGCTAGCCTTGCTCATTCGAAAACGAGCAGTCTGACATGGTTTCTATCAAAGCCTTGATGGTTTCTACTAAAGCCTTAGTTTCTCTCCTCTCTAACACGTGGGATTTGGGGGAAACGTCAGGGAGGAACCAAGCGGATGCCCTAGGCCACAGACGTAGCTGTAGCAGCTGCCGGCACAGGGACCTCACTTCTATAAACTGAAGGGTCTTTCTCTGCTCTGCATCGACTGCACGTTCCCCCTTCTCTCTCGGCCTCTTCTCAGCTTCGCTCCCTACCAGCTCCTCAGCCCGCTGCCTCCTCCTCCTCCCTTTCCACTCAGCAGACCTCACTGCACCTAGCGCTTTAAAGGAAAACTGCAGGCTTAACATGGCTCCCGATGCCATCGCAGGACTGCTCCCCTGCCTGTGCGTTCAGTTCCCCACCTCTCAGCACAGGCTAACCCCACGGGTGCTGGCTGCAAGTTCTTCATCTCAAAGCCTACGATCACAGCTCACGCCCTGCACGTTATCACGGAAAAGGGAGAGCCGTCGGCCTGCTTAACGCACTTGGACTGCTCGCTGCTCTTCCTGGATTTCTTCTTCTTCCCATCAGGTTTGGGTGAAACAGGAGTCGTTCTAGTCCCAAATTCCTGTCCGTCCTTTTTCCCCATCAAATGGCGATCCACATCGACCACTCCTGCCTGGAAACAGGAAGAAATAAAACACAGACCAGGAGGCATTAGCTCTGCAGCTGACCAAACCACGCTGTACAGCCCATACCCAACAGCCCCTTCATCTTCTCATACAACCGAATCCGAAAATCTTTGTTCACCACCAAGTACTTCAGGGAAACACCTCCATAAAAATGAAGTACGAATTAAAAGGCAGAATTACCCTTAAATTCATACGCTGAGTGTTTCGGCTATTTAGGGGGAGAATATCTTGGGTCTAGTGTCACAAAAATAAGTTCACTGTGCTCACAGTGTTTTACTGGTAATATCTCAGAGTAAAACTCTTACACCACCATGGCATCGGCAACAACGCGACGGAAAAGCGTCCTCGGAAGTCTTCACTTAGTGAAGGGGGACATGTAAGAGAGTTACATTTCTTACGCTACCTCTCATATTGCCTCAACCATAAAACAGAAGGGGGCACTAACTGTTAAAATCTGCTCGTATTAGGGTTTTGTTTTGTTTTCCAGGTCTTTACATAAAGACTTGAACAGGCCTGCTAGGGACCATCTGTTTTTCTGTTATGCAAATAATTTGCATTTTCCCTTTCGCCTTTCTTCCAAAATATTCAAAGCATCTACAGTTAAACCACAGGACGGGTACATGACTCTGCAAAGCAGATAATGATTATTTTATCTGCTTTCCTGGGAAAAGCAAGGCGAGGAAACAACCACTTCAGAGAGAAAATATTTCACAGATGGAAACAAGTAATGAAAACTAGGTTATAACTACAGGTCAGAGTTCACATCTGCATTTATGGTTTAGAGATGGTACATTCACTTTGCTTCGGAAATTATAAGGCTTAAAAGGAGGACCTCAACAGAGGCAAGTGATCTGACCCTGCCTTCTACAACTGCCTGGTTGACAGGCAGGTCACGTTCTTCTATTAGTTTATATTTTCTTTATTACTATGTTATAAATTATTCTGTTCAGATAGCGGGCCTAACGCTCTGCTGACAGGAATGCTACTCTGTTAATTGGTGCACCTCTGCTCTGTGCAAGTTTTTGACACGCTCATCACGATAACATTTCTGAGCTTTAGATTTCAATAGGAAAAAGTTAATTCAGGGTTCAGCAGCAAAGCAGCTAATTCTAAAATGGATTCTGGGCAAGGCCCGAGCACCAGGAGTTACCTTCTGAGCAGCAGCAATAGCAGCAAAGTCATTTTTGTCTATTAGAGCATACTTGCTTCGTAATCTGGCTTCCACTTCGTGTTCCTGTTGCCTAGGGGAGAAAGCAGCCCTTTACCATTGTGTTCACAGAGGATTATTTCATATGTCAAATCCTGCGATACCTGCCAATATCACATCTCCAAAGAAAACATCTTTTATCTGAGATCTCACTTCCAAACACCCCATTCTGCTCCTTCTGCTCTTCCCGTAGCTGTTGTAACCTTTTCCATTCTCCTCGTCCTTTCTTTTTCTATACTGTCCTTTTAGGCCCCACAGCTATGGAAGTTTTTTGATGGCTGTTTAAATACTGAGCTTAACCTTTCAATGGTCCAGATCAAATAGTATCGCATCTGTTCAGTTATGTCACTTCAATATCTAATCTTATTCTCATCTATTGATTATCAGTGATTTTTTTTTCACTGAAAGAGAGCAGGTGAAGCACTGTCCATAGGTGTAAGTACACTATATGAGATTGAAGATTGTTTGAGAATCTGCAAGTTAAAGAGAAAAAAAAAAAAGCCCAGTGCTTTGGCACAATAAAGGAGTGACAAGTTAAAAAAAAAATAACAATTATTGGGCAAGATTTTTACCATTTTGGCCTTGGGTCCCTCAAAATCCTGACTGCCTGGTCTGATGACATACCGCAGACATTTGTGTTCAAACAAGTCTCTTGAGGGCAGGCAGATTTTCTGCAGCAATATCCCCACGTTGCCCTTGTGAACAGCAACCTCTAATGCCTAGCCAGACCGCTGCTGTAAAGGCTGGTGGGTTGCCCTAACACCCTTATTCCTCTCCGTCCTCTTCTGTTTCACAACACGGAAACTGCCTGTCCTCCTTTTTTCCAGCCTGCCACTTACCTTCCCTCATTCAGCCCGAAAGCACAGCTTTCAGCACCCACCGATGACATTTTCCAACAGGCACTTTCACACTTTCTCCCCTCCCACACCACGCAGAGAGCGCTCCCTTGGAAGCAGCCACAAAGCCTTCTTATCACGCTCCTCCAAACTGCCCTGTGACCTTCCTTTGCCATGATCTTTAAATATAAATATATACACACATATCTGATGACCTTTAGATGCTGGTGTGGGGAGGGCAGCACGTATCGTCTCACCCTACGGTTTAATTTTTCTTCAGATCTGCTTGTTGCCTGCCTTGCACTATGGAGATACACACAACGACTGGGGTTCCCATGCTCAGGGGTGTATATTTGCTGAGCAGTGTTATTAACCAGCGAAGCTTATCACCCTTGTGCCCTTGCACGTGACTTATGAGCACTGGAAGGTTCGAGGCAATAGTCCTGTGGTGCCAGCAGAAATTGTCCATATCTCTGTTTTCAGTTACAACTTATTCCCTATACTTAATAATTCTTCTCCACCGATGTCCCGGTAAGCGTGATATCACAGACAAAAGCTTGATGGAATTGCTAAACCTCACTGTGAAATATGTCAGTCCTGAATATCTTACCTTACAATCAGCTTGAACTGCTTAAATACCTCCTGGACTTGCCTGATATTCATTATCTGAGGAAGAGATGTATACAGTGAAGACACAGGTAAGCATTTCCAGGCTGTGGTCAGCTGTACTGATTCCAGTATTTCAGATCGTGAGGGCTTTGCTTTCCAGCTGGTGGGTATCAGCACTGAAGGAGAGTTACCTTTATCCTGTACTTGGCTGGAGGTTGATACCTTGCTCACTCTGAGGAGATTTTTAGAGAGAACGGAATCTGATAGACCTAGATTTAGACCCAGACCTAGATAGGTAAGTTCCACGGAGTGCACAGCCAGCCAGATAATGAATTGTTTACAGTAATTTTACAAATTACATAGATGGCATCTACTGACCTCGCAGATTATGATGTTGCTTCTCTTTTCACTACTCTCCAAGACTGTCTACTTAGAACTGCCAGAGCACTATCTCCAGTCCTCTCAGCCATGACACCGAATCAGTTGAGCCCTGTCCCTGTCTCTGCTTTAGAGATGAGGAGCAAAGGCGCAGGCACGGACAGACAAGCAATGGGGAGAGTGTAACTGAGCAGGAATCTGCCCTGAGGTCTCCCAAGGCCTAAGATACCGGACCAAACTGTGAAATGCGCTCTCTCTGCTCTCAACCCTCTCTCTAAAAGATTCTTCAGTCCCACTAAAGACATCGGTCCCCGTGTGAAACTCCTTAGTCCTCTACCTTCCCTGCTCCACACCCATCCACATCACATTTTGCAGCTCAGATATAAAACAGCTTCACGTAAGCCTTTATTCTGCTTCACTCCTGCCTGCTGGAAGAAGAACACACGGACTTCCAGAGAAGATGATTACATGAAACGAGAGCGAGTGTCTCAAGCTGCTTCATTTAGAATCAGAGAAACACAGAATCATTTAGGTTGGAAAAAAACTTGAAGATCGTTAAGTCCAACCATTAACCTGACCTACCGAGTCCCATCACCAAACCATGTCCCTCTGTGTCACATCCATGCATCTCCTAAATGCCTCCGGGGATGGGGACACCACCACTTCCCTGGGCAGCCCATTCCAGTGCTTGATCACCCTCTCCATGAAGAAATTCTTCCTAATATCCGATCTAAACCTTCACTGGCACAACTTGAGTCTGTTTCCTCACATCCTATCACTTGTTACCTGAGAAAAGAGAACACCTTCCTCACCACAACCTCCTTTCTGGCGGCTGTAGAGAGCGATGAGGTCTCCCCTCAGGCTCCATTTCTCCAGACTAAACCACCCCAGTTCCCTCAGCTGCTCCTCACAACTCTTGTTTTCCAGTCCCTTCACCAGCTTTGTTGCTCTTCCCTGCACGTGCTCGAGCAGCTCAGTATCAGGTTGTTTTTTTTTTTTTTTCCCTTGTTTAAACAAGTATTGGAATTGTGGCAGCTCAGTATCCTTCTGGTAGAGAAGGATACTTGGGGAAGGATATCCTTCCCCAAGCCTGTACCTCTGCGTGGGGTTGTTTTCTTTTTTGCCCCCACAGAAATATTTGTGTATGAGGGACTTCAGCTGTTTCTTTCTGCAATCGTTTTGCAGTCGACAGGTACTTCCAAGCTGTGAAACTGTCCTAACAAACCTGTCTCTAAGAGACGGAACGTATTTTGGCAACACACCTTGCAAAAGATTTAGTGTGATGTTGACAGGGCAAATTTTTGACATTACTTATTTGTAGAAGTAATGCATAAACCAATTCAAAGGGTTTCATGACAGAGGACAAGTCTCCTCATGCTTTGTAGTGGGTTTACATGGCAAGGTTTTACCCAAGTAAAACCATCGCAAGCTTCCAAAAAAAGCAAAAATGGTATGAAAACAAGGAGACAGCCCTAACAAGCCAAAAAAACATATATAGAAATCTGTAGCACTTTTAGGTTAAAGACAGCCTTTTCAGAAGACACTCTCATTGTTCCTGTCTTGGGATAAAATGGGATGGAAGCAGTATCTAAGTCCTTCTCTACTTAAAAAGCTACTTACATCAATTTCATCAATGGCTCCTTGTAGGTATTTGTGGATTTGAGACTTAATCTCTGCTATCTGGACATCAGTCAGAGGGTCGTAAGTCACCAAAGATCGATTTACCTAGGAGAAAAGGTGAACAAGTGAATGTTGATAAATCACAAAATACTCAGCAAGTACTAGTGTGGCAACACCTGACATCGCTCTGCTGTGCCCAGGGAAGCCTCATGCTTAATTTCTGATTTTAACTTCTTGTCTTCTGAGTTAATAGGACATGGGACTTGGGAGCATGCTGAAAGCAATGCATTCCCTTTCGTGTTTCAACCAAACAAGAGGAGGGCCTCACAAGTCAAAAAAGGAAACCAACATGGGATGGTGACTGAAGATACAACAGTCTCAGTGCAGAGCTTTGACTGATCCCAAAAGGATTGTGCTGGAAGCAGAAGGAAGAATGCAGTCGTGTTGGGCACCGAGTTAACTGATCCCCCCGCAAAACGATGATTATGGCAAAGCCTTGACTAGGTCCCATCTAAGATGGTGCGGCCAGTTCCTCACCAGGTTGTTGTGCATAGCCAGTTCTTGCTTCAGAAGAATAATCTCCTTCTCCAAAGCCCTCACTGTCTCCTAGCAGGAAAACAAAAAAAGGTGAGCAAGTAACTAAATGCTGTTATTGAAAAAAAAATAGTGCTGAAAAGCCACATACAGCTCACTGCCATGTATCACAGCTGTGTACCAGCTCCCCCAGGATTTGCTGTCAGGATTCCATCAGTGAAACAGTGAGCCTGGAAGTCACTTTGCCTCTGAATAGCTTCCTACAGGACAGTTTCTGTCGTGTCCTGGATGTGCTGCCTGCAGAGTCAGCCTCAGCCTCCAAGAGAAGGGCACTTGTTTTATTAACCTGATGCTTTCCTGATCTGGTACTGTAGGGGCCCTCAAATTCCGGACCACGAGACATCAACTCAAAGACAAAGAGATGTGCGGGGTTCCACTCTGACCATTACTGAACTCTGTAGGAGTTCTGACATTAAATTTAATCATAGGCAGGAGTCTCCCATGGCATAATTGTGATTGAATTTCTCCATAATTGGGAATATCTTCAAGCACTGACTATGCAGAATGTGTGTCCAGAAAGGTGGGAGTACCCAAATCTGTTGGGATCTGGTGAAAACCGGATACTGAGCTGCTTTAAGGGCCTGTTGGAGTATCAAAGCACACTAGCTTCCCTAAACACATGTTGGTTTCTCTTTCCCACTCCACACATCCCAACAAAAATGAAGGGACCGAAGAGGAAATGACAGTTTTTTGCACAGCTCCCAGCTTCTTCTGGGAGCTGTTGGAGGAAACTCCCCAGCTGTTTCTCTGCTCACCAGTGAGATCAGGCTGTGAAGTACAGCAGGGCTCTCACACACCCCATGTGTTACGGATCAGATAAATCTAAGCTTGTTCTTTGGGCTATCAGCAATTCATTCAGCTTTGACTGCTGCCAGCTCCCTTTCAGCTGTGGAAGCGCACTCAGGACATCTAAAACACTGTCATCAATTTCTTTAATTTTTTGCCTTGTTTAAACAAGTATTGGAATCGTGGCAAGAACATTATTTTACCAGCAGGAGCAGGAACGATGCTGTTCTCTACGTACCTCTGGGTCACATGTCACATTGATGACTGGCTCTGTTGTGATCCATTTCATTCTGGTAGCAAAACGAAGAGAAGACAACTGAAAAACATGTTTGGTTTTCTTTTGTTAAACAGTAACTGAAAGAGATAGTGGTGAGGATATCATTTTCATAATCCCTTACTATTAAATCGTATCAGATCCCAGTCCATAGAAAAGCAAAGCTATTTAACTGCGTGGAGAATTACAGGGTTTATGATTCCAGGAGCGTATCCTCCAGTGCTCATTGGTTTCTGTGTGATGAGCCAGCTTCAGACAATCTCTGTGTTTTCTGTTCTGCATGTGGACAGTTCTTTGTGTAAAAGAGCTGTGGTCTCGAAAATACCCCCGTCCCATTTCTGATCAAAATAACATGCCCTAACAACTCCAAATCCCGTATCAATGGCTTTCAGGCTTAGTTCCTGCAATGTGCTATCTTGAGAATAAGCCCCTGCAGCCTGAAAATCGTCCCATTTCCTCTGCAATTCCCCCTGTTTCTAGACGCTATCACAGCACAAGTGGGAGATGACAAAAACAACACTCTGCCTCGAGCACAGCTGCGTAGCAGGTGACTGCGTTTGCATTTGTTTTGCTATGTAAAAGTTTGTTGGCACAGAGCAAGGTGATTCCCTTCTCAGTGTCACAGATACGGCTAAGATGATCCCACTTCACCCAGCAGGGCTTTCACCCATTTTATTCTTTCATGGCTTAAAAAACTTGGCTTACTGTTAGGAGGCTACTCCTGGTTCCAGTCTCCCAAACCAGCTGAAAGCCAGCTCAGATTTGACGTGACCTGGTACAATTCCATCGATTTCATTATCCGATTTACCATTCAAAACACACTCGCAGAACTGAACCAACAATAACAGTTAACGTTATCCAGTGTGCTTCGATCTCAGCTCTTGGGGCCCGCCGTAATTCAGGCCGGTTACCACTCTTTGCCTCACAAAGCAGACTGGCGAGATCAATGTGTTCTCTGAGCCTCTGAGATAAGATGAGCTATCCAATGTTTCTGAAGAATTAGACAGGATGTTTCTCTGGGACTCCAGCCACAGCCCTCCAGAGACTGCTCTTTGAACACAGTTAGGGCTGATGCAATTGCAGCAGTAGCAGGAACAAGACTGTAATTCTGCAGAAATCAGTTCAACTTACAGTCTCTTCTACGTGCAAAGCTTCCCCGCAGATATTTGCCACTAGGACAGTATTGCATTTTCCCCCTGGAACAATAGAAAAGAAAAAAAAAAAAAAGGCAAAGTATATCATTTTGTTGCTGTTCTTTCCTCTTCTGGAAAATATTATGTTATATGCTGACTGAAAAACAGAAAAAGAAGGAACAAAGAACGCGGCCAGTTTGGAACTGCCCCTCTAAAGTTCCCATGCAGTGGCACAGACTGACTTACAAGTGAAGGTAAAATGTGTTTTTCATCTGGTGATTGTGCAGTAAGGAGATGGGAAGACAAACTGCAAAAGCCTGACATCAGATAAATCAGAGCAGAGGATTTTAAAAACCTTTGGTGTGACTCTAGTACCGGGGAACCTGACAGGACATCGTCACCGTCTTTTACAAGAGCAATTCCAGTCGTATGCTCAGAGTACATCAAACATCCCTCCGCGTTTTGATGACTTCAGTTACTCCACACAAATGTCTGCAGCCTGCCTTCAGCTGCTTTCTCCTCAGCCTTTCCTGCACGTTCCAGATGCACCTCGGCTTTGGGTTTCTCATCTGGAGCCTGACGCTAGAGGAGCAGCAGCTGTAAAGGCTTGTAACGCGCTGCATTTTTTTGCTCGCTACTTTTTAAACTGTTCCAACTGAGGAAAGTTCAGCGAATTTCTATTGGCCTGATCAGTGCGGCCTTTGTACTGTCTGTGCCTGCCGCTTTATTTGATGAGGAAAACCAGACGTCCTTTGAACAATGATTAGTTCCACGTGTTTATATGTAAGGGCTTTAACAGCTGATAGGCTCCCTGAATCACGACCTTCTGTGCGTTTTATTTGGGGCTGCTGTAATCCACAGCTCTTACCCAGCGAGTCCTTGAGGACGTGAGTGAGCTTGCTCTGTCGGAAGGGGATGTGGTCCCTCTTCGGATCAGCCAGGGCGATGACGATTTGCTCGAGGAACGACAGAGACTTGTTAATGTACGTGGCTTCCTTCAGAACCTGCCCTTCAGACTGTAACAAAGACCAAAAGGCAAAGCTCGCACGGGTGTTTCTGGCTGAAGCGCGGAACAGAGCCTGCTCCTTACCGGGGCACAACCCCGCCCAACGGTGAGGACAGGAATCTAATCCCTGTCCCAAACACATTGCTCATCTAGAGCTCTCCTCAGCCTGAAAACAAGTTTTCAGAGACTTCCGTTTTTCATTACGAATCTACCAGCACTACTAGCTTTCCTTCGCAACGGGAGAGTATGCATTTGTCACAGGACCCTGCTCCGATCGGTACAGAACGTCACACGGGACCTGTGAAGGTTTCAGCCGTTGAGGTCTAATGCTCTGAGAAAGTTTCAAGAGTTTGCCTGCTGTGACCAGAAGCGAGATTTGCACTGACGCTCAGGGAATGAAGAGGAAAAGCACAAGTTCTTTGTCTTAACAGCTAACGGCTCTGGCCTTCTCCTTTGCAGAGAAGTGATGGATAAACTGATAGACAAACCTGAACCTGGATCAGATTGGGAGGCACACGCAGGATGGGAGTCACGTACATGTGGATTCGGCAAAGGTACACAGGAGCTGCAAACATCTGAGCACTCTCCCATGCATTAATGTGACTTACAACTTGTCACAGTCTCTCCCATTTATCACGGGCTGAATTCTGTTGCGGAAAACCCTCAAATTTCACCTCCAACGTGTTGATTACCGGACTCTCCACCATGGACTGAAATATTTCTTCCATTACTTACTCCGGTCTTGCTCAGTCTCTCTGAGCCTGCCAGATCTATTAGGTTGATCTTCGAATTAATGCATCTGACGTCTGAGAAAACCCTGCAACGAGACTGAGGGGGAAAAGAACACGGGCTGTACTTAACTGTAGGCAAAACTGGAAAACAGTAAAAAAACAGACACACAAAGATCCTCAGTCATTCGAGCCCCTGGAAAAGCTGCTGGAGCTCTTACCTCAATGTAGATAGTAAAGATGCAATGGGATCTGGATGAATTTTTATTCAGCGAGTGTTCTGCTATTACTCTGTTGGTCTCACCCTGTAAACAGAGTCAAAATTGAAGACGGTATTTTAAAGCTTCTGCACTGGTAGAACACAGGGAAATTAGAAATCCACACAGTTAAATAAACAGGGGTTCAATCTTCGTTCTGCAGACTTGTTCAGCTGGTTAGAGCCTCCAGTGCAGGAGCACACGGGGTATTGGAGCCACTTTCTCGCTTAAAAGGCATTTCACAGCATGGTTGGTTAATAATCGTAATAATCGTGCTATAATCGTGCCTTTTACCAGATACATTATCTGTATTTCCACTTTAAAGGCTCAGCTCACAGACCTGTGGCTCTGTGAGGAACAGCCAGGCTGGCCTCCTTCAGACCCAACACCCCCCTGGCTGTTTCAGTTTCTCGATGAGTGGAAAACCAAAGAGCTCCCCAGGCTTTAAATGTCACGGACAACTCAGACGTGTGTGATAACCACAAATTTGTGATGACTACTTCCACGGAAACAAAGCAACACTGCAAACGATGTTGGAACTGCTTGTGAGGACTGCCAGTCTATCACAGAGCTGCGCTGCCACTTCTGGCAAGGCACAGAAGGAAACGGCAGGCTCTACGGCGCAGAAATGCACTTGCCACAGGTTTCACAGCCAGCTGGTTTGGCCATGCCTCTGAGGACAACAACCTTCAAGTGACTGCCACCTCACCAGGGAGTTTGAATCCAAGAGCAAGCATGAAGGTGACGAACTCCAGGTAAATGTGTGAAAGTTAGGCCTCGTTTTCACCATCCTTCTACTTTTTAGGAGGAAAATGGGAGCTGCTGTGAATCACGGAGGCTAGCTTAGGACACCACAGTCCCATCAGTAAAAAGGCAAATCAAAGATTTTAAGGGCACCAAATGGCTCCCGGTAAGAAAACCCTTCCTGCAAACAGAACCAACAATTTATTCACGTTTTCGTTGCGAACTAAAGCACCCACAGGTAAAAGAAGGATGCAGCCATAACCAAGCAAACTTCCTTCAGAAAGACAACCCATTGTGTGAACATCCCTGCTGTAAAATCTGACAAACAGTACCTGTGCTGTGACCACTCTACCTGCCAGAGATGTCACTGGTAAGACTCTTTTCTTGGAGCACTGACTTCGCTAGGACAGGCAGGGGAGTTTTTCAGGAAGGAATTCCAGTGTAGGCCAGCTCTGGGGTCAAAAAGGATCCCAAATATCCTACACTTTGTATTAAGGCACGCGCTGACATCCTTGTGAGATAAGCAGGGTAATGAAAAGAGGTCGTTCCAACTGGTCAGCACCTCGGTCGCCTGAAGGGGCCAGTGAGGTTGCTGGTATTTCGGACAAGCCTTGTGAAATGAAGGCAGAATCTGTGGCTACCTCACCCATTTTGGTGCTGCCTGGCATCTCCAGTGCTGCTGCTTTCCGCGGCCTCACCCCTAACATATGTCCTCCATCACTTGACTTGTTCTCACATACACTAAAGCCAGGGTTTCTCCACAGACATCTTCCAGAATCTCTTTGCCAAGGACATTTCCTTGCAAGAGCAGGGACTACAAAGAGTTACCAGTTCTTCCACACACCAGAGAGAGAACAAAGAGGGCTGAAGCTCCCTCCGGCAGTCCTGGCCACCCGCTTCCTGCTTCACTGCTCCTTCCCTCAGCCAAGCCACCAAACACAGCCGCCAAGGGAACTGTAATATTCGGTTGCCTTGCCTCAAAAAGGAGATTGAGAGCATCCTCCTCGTGGCTGACAGGATGTACAGATAAGCCCTTCACGTAAACACCCCGCGGGCAGTCCACTACAGCCATCGGCACGTCTCCGGTCGCACTGCTTGTCGTGGGGGACAGCAGGTCGAACAAGGTCTCGTTGTAGATCTCCAGGTAGGAGATCCGGACAGTGATGAAGGAATCAACGGAGCGCGCAATCGCTTTGAAGACCTGCGCAAAGAGAAAGGATGTCAGTGGCAGGCCGCGTTCACAAGCAGAACTATCTATGGCTTTTCGGGTGAGCTGTCTGTGACTTTTCAAACGGCTCGAAGCTCATCCGCGCGTGCACAGCTAATTCCGAACCGTGGCTGCCTGCGGGCTGACAGGGCTAAGGCAACATTTTTAGCAGGATTTCCCAGAACGGTGTTTTTGAAAGCTCTGGAGGCCTTCTTACGTTTGGGAAGCAGCTAGTGCTTTGTGTGAGCTAGTAGAATTAAACGTGAACCTCTGTAAATGACTATATTGCATATCTACAGAATTCCTCCCATCTGTGTCTCAGGTTGTATCACTCCCATTCTGCGTGTGTCAGCCGTCTTTGTGGGAGTGGACAGCGTTCTGCAGCGACCTGTCCCCTAAAATAGCGCTTAACGGGTGCCTCTGGGCAGCCACGGATGTAGGCAGTGATGGAACCGACACAGGAGCGTGTTTCAAACCAACACCATGCCAGAGGTGTGAAATAACCACCACTACCAACGCACGAGGTCACGGCGTAGGAAAAGGAAGGTACGAAGTAACCGAAGGTACAAAGTAACCGTGCTTTACAGGATCCTTTATCTCCTTAATGACCATCACAGAAATAAAATTAAAAAAAAAAAAAGGACCGATGGAAACCAAATAAAACATATCTACAGTGTTAAATGGCTTTTATGAGCGCCAGCAATAGCTGATACGAGTGACGCCTTTATTACTTCTTCTAGGCTCTTTTCCCGCTTGGATCCTCAGTACCTGCTGGATAGCTCGGGGTATGAGCCCTCGATGCTTGTACTCGGCAGTTGCTCCCGTCATCGTGTACGTTTTACCAGCCCCCGTTTGCCCATAGCACATTATCGTGCCTAGAAAAGAACCAAAGCAAAAGAATAAACCCAGAAAGGAATCTTTGTGTTTCCCAAACGCGACATCAGAAGGCGACCTCCCGCAGATCAAATCTCCCCTTATTGTAAAAATAATAAAAATAGCACGAAATTACCATTATAGCCAACCAGGGCATCAGACACCAATTTCTGGGCTACGGTCTCATACGCCAGCTCCTGGGAGGCGTTGTGAAGGACCCCGTCCAGTCGGAAGGACCAGTCAGTCTGTCTGTTATTCACGACTCCTTTCCTGGCGTCTTTTTTGATGTATATATCTATGCTCTGAAACCCCAGAAAAGAAACAAAGGTTAATTTCAGCAGCCGTGAAGAGTTCCAGCAGCTACTGTCTAAAAAAAAAAACCCATCCACTGAAGACCTGCAGGTAAGCAGAAGACGAAACACAAATACTGTTACTGCTTTTACTGCTCCTGGTGGTATTTTCTGGTGGTAGGAGGTCCAAAAAAAGGGAAAAAGGTCCATCTGTTTGCCTTCCAGAGATGTGCCAGGGCAATTATTGGGTTGGTATCAGCACAAGGATTACGGGGTGAAGTCAGGAGCGCGCGGATGGGGAAGAGAAGCAGCCTGCGCCACAGGGGGACCTCAAAGGCTGAACTGGAGGTTACCAGTGGGAATTCCTCCGGGATCGAAGTCCCAGCCAGCCCTTTTTAGGATTTTCTTTAGGATTCTTTAGGATTCTTTTAGGATTTTCTTTAGTGACTGCATCACAAGAATTATGATATAGCCAAAAGTACTGATACAAAACCACGAGGCTCTGTCAGCACAGAGGAACGAGGAGGAACGTGTGAACCCACACGCGCCAAAAAGCTATGTTTGGTCCCCAAGACACAGAAGAATTCTGCATTTCTACGGGCAAAACTGAAATCAAATTCTGAACCGTTCACGCTTGCCATCGCTTTTTCTCTACCTTGTTGTCTGGCCCAAACTTGATCATATCCTGAGCAAAATCGGCCGTTGGTTTGACTCGCACAAACGCACGGACTTTCTTTTCTGCTGCATCCATTCTGCAGAGGAAGAACACAGGAAAATCAACGGCGCTGCACTCCCCAAGATGAAACGCAATGCTCTCCGCTGCGAAAAGGCCAGCTACAGAGCAGCGGAGTTTAAAATAAAGCGCTGACAAATGCTCGGCCGTAGCTTCTATCCTTTAGTAAGAGCAACCGTGGGCAACCAGCTGCTGAAAAGTCTTGCCAGCATTGTTCTGCTCCGAGAACAGGGCGTGTAAACAGAAAGGGGTTTCACTGGTCATGATTTCCTCTTGTGTGTCGGGCGTCTGAGCATCTAACAACACGAGCTTTTCTTCCTCCTAGCCCTGCAAAGCAAAACAACTGCAGGAATACGAGACGGATCTGCTTTCGTCCAGTGCTTTGTGCGTGAAGGCTTCCGCACCACCACGCCGTTGGGGTGCCAACACCTTCAGCGCTCCGAGCAGCACCGACTGGCTTACGGTCCGCACTGACCATGCCTTCCTCATGTCTTCACAACCCCTTTTTACACCGTTAACCCCTTTTTATAAAGCCCCACCTGAGGCACACAGGTGAGTCTCTTTAAATCCCTGCAGCACGCAGGTGCTGCGTTTTCTCTCGCCTGTTTGCTACAGCCCGTGCTCGGCGGGTGAGATCCAGCAACAAGCTCTGGTTTCGGACGGGATCTTTGGTATCTCTCACGTATTAACTGCGCTTTTCTGGGGTCTCCATCACCTTACCTGCTGTGACCTCACTAAAAAGAAACGTAGAGATGAGATCTGAACCAAGGCTTCGATTTCAATAAGAGGTGAACGTCTGAGTGACTAACTGACAGAGCACCACATGCCGTCTAACTAATTTAACATACGCAAACACCCAGGGAAATGTTGCACGTGACGAAGCTAGGCGGGGCGCCTTGCTCTTTTCCCAGGTTATCGTAGCAAAGAGTCCAAAATAGTGCTGGGACGCCACTGCTGTGAGCTCTCAGCACCTGAGGCAGGCTTCAGCCACGAGAATCCGTGCCAAGGCGTGGTGACGAAGCAGCGCACGGGCGCTGTGAGGGCTGCCACCGCGGGACACGCACAGAAACGAGCTGCCAGCGCTGCGAGCAGAGGCGGGAGCTGCTCAGGGACAAGCGAAACGGGAGCAAATTCAGACAGCCGTAAAGCTCGCGGCCCCCTTGGAGATGCTGCTGACGGTTTCTTGAGGGGTTTTTACGGAGAATGAGAGCGTTCTTCCCTATCCAAACACACCCCGGCCTTAGTTCCGTAAGGCCACAGCAAGAAGGAAAACGGAGAGAAAGGAGCAAGGGAAAAATTCCGGCAAAAAAAACCCTAATCTGGACCGGAGAGAGAAGAAATTTAGGACAAGGGGAATTTTCCTCACGGCAACGGCCCGCTAATTTAGGTCTCGGGGCGGATTCGTGCTCAGAGGCGATGGGGACACAGGAAAACCCTGCGACGGTCGGGGGGGGGCAGGCACCAACCACGGAAACCATTAGGAAAATCCCAGGGTGGCCCCAAAATTCAGCCCACCCCCCCCAAAAGCCCCCTCCCACCCCAGCACCTGCCTGCGCAGGGCGCAGCACCCAACCCCGGTACCTGCTGGGGTGCGAGGCAGTGGTGACACCGGTGACACTGGTGACACTGGTGACACTGGGCCTGGGGGGTGGAAGAGAGAGAGCAAGGGGGGGTGAGGGGCTGGGAGGATGGGGAGCGGGGGGGGTCCCAGAGCCCAGTGTGGGGGGGATGAGGACAATGGGGGTGACATGGGGGGGGGGGGGGGAAGGGATGAGGGGACAGGGAGGGGGGACAAGGGCTGAGGGGGGGGACGAGGGCTGAGGGGGTGAGGGCTGGGGGGGGGGGGGGGACAGAGCATGGGGTGGGGGACAAGGCCCTGAGGAGGGGGGTGACAGGGCTGGGGAGGGGGTGACATGGCCAGTGGGGGGGGTACGTGGCTGGGGGGCTGTGACATGGCCCGGGGGGGGGTGACAGGGCCCGGGGGGGGTGACAGGGCCGGGGGGGGGGCGACAGGGCCCTGGGGGGGTGACAGGGCCCGGGGGGGGGGGGGCGACAGGGCCCGGGGGGCGGGTGACAGGGTTCGGGGGGTGGGTGACAGGGCCCGGGGGGGCTGTGACGGGCCCGGGGGGGGTGACAGGGCCCGGGGGGGGGGTGACAGGGCCCGGGGGGGGGGGTGACAGGCCCGGGGGGGTGACACGTCCCCTCTCCCCCACCTCAGCGCCCCCTCTGCTCCGGCCGGGCGCCGCGCGCGGGCCGTTCCCATGGCAACCGTCGCTTTCCCGCGCGGACGGCGCCGGAAGCTCGAGGGGAGGCGGAAGTGAAGGCGCGGCGGCGGTGAGGGCGGAAGGCGGGCAGCGGGCGGGCGGGCGGCCTACGGCGGCCGGGAGGGGACAAGGCGCGGGGGAGGGCGAAGCGCGGCGAGGGGCGGCGGCGGCCGGGAAGCGGGGAACCGGCGCCGGTGAAAGCGGGAGGATGCTGGAGGCGGCCGAGGCCGAGCTGGACGCCGAGGACCTGGTGCATTTCTCGGTGGGCGACCTGCCCAGCCGCGGCTACGGCGTCATGGGCGAGATCCGGCGGCAGGGCAAGCTGTGCGACGTGACCCTCAAGGTGCTGGGGGGGGGGTCCTGAGGGGGATCTGGGGGGTCCTGAGGGGGATCTGAGGGGTCCTGAGGGGGATCTGAGGGGTCCTGAGAGAGTCCGGGGGGGTCTGAGGGGTCCTGGGGGGGTCTGAGGGGATCTGAGGAGTCCTGGGGGGATCTGAGGGGTCCTGAGGGGGTCCTGGGGGAGATCTGAGGAG
Organism: Anser anser; assembly: GCF_964211835.1. Taxonomy (NCBI): domain Eukaryota; kingdom Metazoa; phylum Chordata; class Aves; order Anseriformes; family Anatidae; genus Anser; species Anser anser. The sequence goes on from NC_139721.1 coordinate 161,929,919, forward strand.
TCCTGGGGGGGTCCTGAGGGGGTCCTGGGGGGATCTGAGGGGTCCTGGGGGGGGTCTGAGGGGATCTGAGGAGTCCGGGGGGAGTCCTGGGGGGGGTCTGAGGGGACCTGAGGGGTTCTGGGGGCTTCAAGAGGGGCCCTGGGGGGTCCTTGAGCTTGTGGGGGGACCCTGAGGGGTCCCTGGGGATGGGAGGAGGACCTGAGGGGTATTTGGGGTTGGGGGGGGGGCTCTGAGGGATATTTGGGGTTGGGAGAAGGATCCGAGGGGCTGGGGGGGGGTCTGAGGGGTCCTTGGGGCTCGAGAGGGGGGCTCTGAGGGGTCCCTAGGGTTGTAGGGAGGGTCCTGGGGGGTCCTTGGGGCTGGTGGGGGGGGTCTCTGAGGGGTATTTGGGGTTGTAGAGGGGAGGCTCCAGGGCTCCTTGGGGCTTTGGGGGGGGCTCTGAGAAGTCGGTGAGGCTGGGGGGGGGGGGGGGACTCTGAGGGGTCCCTGGGGGCTGGGGGGGGACCCTGAGGAGCCCCCAGGCACCTTTGGTGGGGAGAAAGGGGGAGCTGAGGAGCCCCCACCGATCCTTTTGGTGGGTGGAAGGGGAGAGCTGAACCCCCTCCAGCTATGTTGGCACCATGGGATCGTTCCCCCCCCAATTCCTTTTGGGGAGCTGAGGGCTCCCCCCCCGGCCCCTTTTGCAGGGAAGGGGGCACCCCACCTGATTGAGGCCGGTTTTAGGGGTGCGCTCGCTACAAGAGGCCGTGGGCTGATGGGCTGAGGTGTGCCCCTCGACCCTCGAGGGATCGGGGTCGGTGCTTTTCCCTGGGGACAGCGCCAGGAGCCGAGGGGACGGCCCGGAGCTGGGGCAGGGGAGGGTCAGGCTGGGGGTTAGGGAAAGGTTCTGCACCCAGAGGTGGTCGGGCACTGGGACAGGCTGCCCGGGGACGGGGGCACGGCCCCGAGCTGCCGGAGCTCAAGAAAACATTTGGACACCGCCCTCGGACACGGGGGCCGGGTTTTGGGGTGATCCTGGTGGATCCCTTCCAGCTCAGGACGTCCTGTGCCCTGCGTGGCTGCCGGAGGCACCGCGGCGTTCGCCCCGCCGTGGGATTACTCAGGAAGGTGTAGCCCAGCCGACTCAGCTCGAAACGTTTCACCCGCTCCCGAAGAAGCGCCCGGCGAGGGCCGTGCCAGGAGCTCAGCACCTGGGGCCACGCGGGGCGGCTTCGCCCCTGCCTCCGCAAAGCAATCCCTGGGCGAAACGCTCCCGGGCATCGTCCGTTTGCTGATCTTCGTCCCAAACCGTGGCAAAACGCGGCGGCTCGCGCCGGTAACCGCAGCGGCTGCAGCCCGCCGTTGGCCTGCAAAACGCTCCCGGATCTCCCCTTCCTGCAGATTTACCATGCCAAGGTGCTTTTTTTTTTCGGTCCGACTTGTCTTACTTCGTCGTTTGTAACCTGGAGGGCTGAAAGTGACCCCCAGAGCAGCTGCCGGGACGTGCTGGGCAGCGTTACGGATGGAGGCACTGCCTCGGCCCCGCTTGCTCTCCCCCTCCTATTACATTTTGTTCCCTCCCTCTCTGGGAGGGTGTGGAGCCTTTCGGCTCTACGAAGGTTTAAAATCTAGTTTAAAATCGGTCTGTTCTCCTTAAAACGAGGCTTAACTTTCTCCGCTGCGTGGGTAATTTGTGATTATACCCAGGAGAGATCAGTGTGACAGCCGGTCTGCGTGACAGGGGGCCGGCACCATGTTCCCTCGTCGGTTCAAACCAGCAGCCTCGCGTCCCTCGTACGCCACAGCCCCCCGAAATCCCCTGCTGGTTTGTCTCCTCTCGCCTCGCAGGGACGGTGCTGCCACGCTCCTTGCACAGCGCCGAGGTAGGGAAGGGCGGAGAAGCGCAAAAAACCCGTACCCGGAGGATGCTGGAGCACCGCTGGGATTTTTTTGGGGGTCCTCTTTGCCGGTGCCGGTGCCGATGGCTGTGAACGATTCCCCCAGCCCACGCAAGCGTTTGCTCTGCAAACAGGCTTAAAATCATGAGGCAGCGCTGGTACTCCGGCTTCTTTTAACTATTCCTCGTGTAAATTCGTCCAGCAGGGGCCGGGATCCCTTCCCCTTCCTCAGACCCCGCGCTGCTGCCGCTCACGTTGCCCCTCGGCAGCACGTGGCAGCGCGGGGCCGAGGCGATTACGAGCCGGGAAAGCGCTGATGCGCCCGGCGCTGTCCATCCCTTATTTATCCGGGCTCAGCTCGGGGAAATCCATCGGCGCTGGTCCCGCTTGCCCACGTGGAAGCCGAGTCCCGCCGGGCGGTAGCCGAGCCCTGCCTCTCCCCTGGGGCTTTGCGGAGCCACCCGGCCCCGCAGCGCCTTCGTGCGCGGACGGTTTGGGGGCGACGCGTTTGAGAAGTCCCCGCCTGTGCCCGTCTCCTAAATAGCCGCGGTCGGGGCTTCTCCCGAAAAGCTGCCGTCGCGAGCAGCTGTCCTTCCAGCCTCCCTTTGGCAGCTCTCTGGAGCTGTCGAGGCGTTTACAGAAAGAGAAATTTTGGGGCGGTTCGGTGGACACGAGTGCGAGGGAGCTGCGGGGAGGAGGGGGGGAAAGGAAGCGCACCTTTTTCTGCGGCTTCTCGTACTTTTCCTTCGGATTTTGCTTACTAAGGCCGGGTTTCTGCTGTTGCTCTCCTCTTTCAGGACCGTCTCGGCGTGGCCTTGGCTGCTTTAAATATAACAGACACGCACAACCGTTCGCTGGCTTAACTCAGCCAGGGCAATATTGCTGAAAATCCGCTGCGTGAGTGGGATTTGGGTTCCTCCCTTGTCCGATCCGTCGCCACGAAGCTGCTGGTGGCTGCACTGGTGGCAGGGATGCGCCGAGCACGGAGCGCTCATCGCACACGCAGCAGGGACACCTCTTTTTCCCCCGGGAGCTGAATTTAAAGCAGTTCCCTAGCAGATCTCTGGGTTATTTTCAGCCCGCGGTGCTGCTTCCAGGCAGCGCTTGGGCTCTCCCTGCAGCTCCTTCTTCCCAAGGCCTTTCGCACGTTGCGTCGCCTTCCCTCTAAACACGAGGCTTGGAGCTGCGAGCGTTCGGCCGTCTCTGCTAGCAGCACTGCCGCTGATTTTTACCTTATCCGTAGAAATAATTAGCTGTTTACTAAGCGAGCTGCATCAGGAGAGCTCCCTGCGAAAGATTTAGGCTCTCATAGCTTCAGTTTCCCGCGCCTAACAAATACGCAGCAGGACCTTTCCCCGTATTTTGCAGGGATTTGCGGTTCTGTTGCCTGAAAGAAGCTCCTCGGTGTCTGTGCGCTTGCCGAACACCGGTTTTGAACACGCAAATCCTGGCGAGGTGAAAGCTGCTTGGACGGCTTCGTTGTTCTGGAGGTCGCTCCTCTGCTTTCCGCGCTTTGCGGAAGGGGGAGGCAGCGCTCGTAGTGTTTCCTCCTGGAGAAATTCGGGGGGCGGGGGGGGGGCACAAGTCCTTGTAGCTCCTGGGAGCCAGCACGGAGCCGAGAACGCTCCCTTGGAGCAGCTCGAATGCTGTCTTCCCACGATTAACTCGGTGACTGATTAGAAAGGTCCCAAAAAAGAACGCAAGCCTGGCAAGTCAAAGGGCTTCCAAGCTGCGGAGGGGGGTTGTTATTTGCTTCGTACACGAGCCGGATCGGCCTGATGGGTGAGGGTCCTGTTGGCTTTTCTCCCTGCAAAGAGGCTGTTCTGATCAAGTTTTCCAAAGCAGGCTTTTCGCTTGAAAGCCTTCAGACTCCAGCAGACGCACGGGAGAGCTGCTGCCAAGCCGAGCAGAGGCGGAGGAGCCTCCCTTGGTCCCGCCGTGGCAGAGAAGTGCAATTCCAGGCGGCTTCGGCTGCTCCTGCGGCTTCAGCAGAGTCCTTGAAAAGCCCATCCCCGGCTGCTCCGCAGGCGTGAGGGCATGTTTGCGAGATCCCCCGAGCACGACGAAGGTGGTGGGGGAGGCTGTCGTCTCGTTGGAGCAGCCGGCAGATTTAAAAATCAGATAATCTCGTATGTACTCGAGACCTTTGTGCTAAGGACCTTATTTAAATCTTGTCACACGGAAGGAACGAGCTGCTTCGGATTACAGCCGGAGCTGTTTTCTCACCTCCGTCCCCAAGTCTCAGCCGCTCTCGCTGCTCTTCCCTTATATGAAGACGGGTATTTTTAGAGCTTCGCAGACGCTAAACCTGAAGCGTTCGCGGACGCCACGCGTTTCTGCGCAGAGCCTTTTCCTTGGTCCCTCGAGCCTGCTCTCTGACTTCCAGACTCACCCGCGTGGCTTTCGTTTGCTTTCCTTAGCAGAAAACCGTGCTCTGCTTGACGTCCGCCGGCCCTCTGTCACCCTGGTCTCCTCTCTGTCGGCCGGTCGAAGGCAAATCGCGCAGGCTGGGGGCCGAGGAGAGGAAGCCCTGCTCGGCCTTCGGGGGCAGGCGGGTGACGGGGAGCTGGAGCCGGTGGCGGGCCTGGCCCCATGCCCCAGGTGCCCGGGCGCTCACCGTGCTGCTCTTGGGTTCGTCACCGCTGTGTCAGCAGGACTCGAGGCAGTCAGGACCGGGACCCGGGGCTGAACGGGATCGATCTCCTGGTTCTGCACGTGCCAAGTCTGACCTAATCTTTTCCACGGCCTGCCCAGCCCTCAGTGGGAAAGGGGCACTGGGGAGGAAGGGTATTTACTGAAATGCCTGCGTTTTGGTACAGCATCTCTCAAACCGAACTCTTCTGGTACCATCTCCCTAGCAAAATTTTGCCACGATGCCTTGGGTTTCCACTCCGGCCTCTCTCTGGCTGGAATGCCGACGTCACGCCGTGTCAGGAAAGATGTACGTTTCTTAAAAAAAATATCTTTGCGGCAGAGAGCTCGAGAGACTTCTCAGCTCTGCAGCGTAACGCCGTGAAAACAATAGATGCCTTTATTCCACCTACACCAGTTTGCTATGGAGAGAGCTTCGGCGTGCCCTGGAACTTGCTAAGGTTTGGGGGATGTGGGAGTGAAAGGGAGAACATGCATCCTGTCAGTCAGAGAAAGGGAATTCTGGCATGTTCGTGGTTGGAAAAGATGCTCTGCAAGCAGCGGTTCTGCTCGTGCCTCTGGCAAATAGGTTCTTGTGCCTTAAAGAAAGGCCTCGGCTCTCTCGTGTTGTACGATGGAACATCCTCGCTTAAAGGTGGAAGTCTTCGGGCCGGCACGTTGTTGTGCTCGGGCTGCGGAAGGGCTGGGAGCGCTGCCCGAAGGGGCTGCCCTCCAGCCTCTTCCCAGCGACCCTGCTAACGTGGAGCTCCTGGAGTATTTCTCTTTGTGACACTCGTGTAAACGGAGTTCTAACAGTTCTGCTCATCCTGGCTCTGCGATGTGGATGCGATTACATCTGAGCAATTCCCTTGGTGCCTGGAGATGGTCTTCAGGCTCGAGGAGTGACGGATAAGCGTACCGATCTGCGTTTAACCCAACGGGAGAGCCTGATTTCGGTAACCTCACGGCCACGAAACGGTCTGTTAGGGCAGCTGGGGGCTTCAGCTGAAGGCTGACATCCCCAGCCGAGATTCCGGTCTCGGTGCACGTGATGTGAGAGAGGCTGGGCCCTGAAAGGCATCCCAGCTTACAGGAGTTTCTCAGCAGCTCGCCCTGTGACGTTATTCGGGAGGCGATGAGACCCTTTAACCGGGAGGGGGCTGCTGCTGCAGGAGGCACCGGCTCGCTCGCTCGGAGCGAATGCAGCTGTGTAGAAACGCAAAACTAAAAGGAAAAGCGTTCCTTTGAGACAGCTGCTGAACGCGGAAAGGGCAGTCGGTTCCCAACGCCACGCTGCCGAGCGAGAGCTGCTCGGTAAAATCAAAACAGGAACTGAACAGCCCGTCCCTGCCGGCTGCGCGATGGCTTGGAGGGCAAAAAGGGGGTTACTCAACCCGACGAAGCTCTTCTACTTTTTTTTTTTTAACGTTCTGCCGGTACTTCTGGAACTGGCGGGCAGGCCTGTGATGGATTTGGGGCAAATGGAAACCGTCGGTGGTATGGCGGAGCTGTAGTGTGACACTACAGGTGTGTGTGATGGCAGCGTGGCCCCGCAGACGATGGTTCCCTCAGGAGGGAGGGAGATGGTTTGGCTCCGGAGACGAGGAGCGTTTTTTGAATCATAAGATGCGAGGCTGAACTGAGGGGATGCGCGCTGTCTGCTCATCCTCACAAGCATTTCTCATCTTGGGCAGGAAAAACAGGTATCGCCGCTGGCCTGCAGCGAGAAATTTAGCGCTTCCTTCGGGACTCGTCATTAGGCGGCGACGGTATGGACGTAATGCTGGCTTCCAGAGCAGAGGTCCCAATTTATAAATCTCCCTCAGGGCCCTCTATCGTTACGTGAGCAAGTTAAATAAGTAAATAAATAAAATGAAGAGAACTGGAGGTTTTGTCTTGTCCGGCACCGGGGGACGGCCGCCTCTCAGCTGGCGGCAGCGCGGAGCTGGCCCGGCAGTTTGCTGATGCAGCCCCGTGGCTCCAGCTGCGGGCAGGGGCCGCTCCCGTCCTCCCCTTTCCCCTGCTAGGACAGCAGAAAACCATTCCCTTTTTCACACAGCTCCTTTCGGTTTTATTTCCTCCATCCGCGAGGTCAGGCAGGGGCAGCGTGTGGGAAGCGTCGGGGGCCGGGGCCTGCGCGAGGCCTAGCCCTGCGTGGGGAGCCCAGGTCCCTCCTGCCGCAATTAAAACACACAATTAATTAAAACGCGCTGATTAGTTCGAGCCCTGCCTTGTTGTGCAGGACCGTCCCCGGTTGCCCTGCTGAACGGGGCATTCCCCAAGGTGAAATCCTTCCCTTGAAGAAGGGTGGAACAACGCGGGGAGCCGCCGAGTGGGAAGGCGGTGCTGCCCGCACAAGGTGTCCCGTCCCCCCGATGATACAGCCTCGTTACACAGCCTCATTAACCCCGCTGGAATCCTGCTGGATGGCTGCAGATGATCGCTTTTGTAATAACTGGGTGTGTTATTTACAGCGAGGCCGTTCGGGGGGACCAGGGACATCCGTCCCTGAAGCCGTGGTGATGCGTGACAGCATGGGGTGTCTTGTCAAAGTGGGGCCTCGCACCGTGCCTTAGGTGACCGTCCAAGGCACAGATCTATTTTAAAAATAAACCGCGAGCCTGTATCGCTTTTGTGCTTTATGGTTATTTTCCAAAGCAGAGGGCTTTTCTCCTCGTCGGCTAGCATGGTAGGCTTGTTTTGAATAAATGTAACCACGCTGTTGTAGCTGGCGTTAACTGTGCTTATAAGGTTAAGTTTGGTTATAACTCCGGTTATACCTAGGGGATAGCAGCTCACATTTGAAGCGGGTATGTTCGTATCATTTAATACGTGTCTGGTCAACTTTAATCCTAGTTGTTATTTAAAAAAAAAAAAAAAGGTGAAATGGCATTTGAGAAGCTGTGATTTTTGGCAAATTGTGTTTGGGTGGAAGCAAAATTTCAAAATCCTGCTCCGTGCTCAGTGACTCCCAGCGCCTTAGTCTTTTGCCTTAGTTCCACACGTTTTCAGCAAAAACCACGTGAAAGAAACACGTCTCGGGTGTTTATTCCTCTGGCTTTATCCAGCAGGTTGGGCGTTTGGGACCCGCAGGCGGGGAGGTGGGCAGCGGAGCGGCCAGCCCCCCGCCCGCGTCACCCAGCCTGTGGCTGTGCCCGGCAAAACCTGTGGAGGAAAACCTTCTGCCAGCCAGAGACCCGAGGAGTTGCTCCTGCACCCCCCTGGGATGAGACGCAAGGAGGATGCTGAAGCAGCGATGGCTTTTAGCAGTGGTTGTGGTGTGCGTTGTGCTCTGCCCTGCTCGTGGCTTTGCTCCTGTGTCTCCAGCAGGAAGAGGGCAGTGAAACTGTGAAAGTGAGCACGGAACCGTCGCACCCTGGAAAGGACCCCAGCAGGCCACCTAGTCTGTCCTCTGTCCCCAGGCAGGGCTCCAGCACGCTTCTGACCGTCTGCAGTCTTTGGCAGCACGTCGCGTCGGCTGCTCTCGTTATTTGCAGGCGTTAACGCTGTACTTCTGTGGCCAGGCTAGCAGAGGAGGGACCAGAGAATGGAGAAGGAACAGGGAGAGAAGGGGAAGGGATTTTCTAGCTGTGTCCTCTGTGCTGCCATTCATGGCACGACTCTCTTCAAGCCTTGGAGCTTTTGAGGCGTTTTACGCAGTTTTGGGGTTAGTAGAAGAGATTGGTACTGGCCTTTACCCATTGTAAGCCATCAGATCACCTTACAAATACACGTGTGACTTCTTCTCCATGAGCTGTAGTAGTACAGAGCATTTCGCCTGCTGCTTTTGCTCTGGGCGTTGTGAACTCCCCAAAATGCGGGAGAGCAGGGTTTATACCCGACAGTACAGGCACCGTGGCATCCTGCATTGCAGGGGTATAAACGCACCTAGGGCGGCCAGGACAGGGCAAGGCTCTCCAAAAGCAGCCCCTCTATCGCAGCAAGCCGTGGGAGCAGCTCGAGGTGTGTGCTCGGGGCTCTGTTAAATGGGGAAGCTCGGGCAGAGAGCAGCCTCGCCTCGCACCTGAAAGGCTTCAAGTCGCAGGCACAAATGCAGCCAGGAGCCGGGAGGCCAGGCTGGTTTCCAGAAACACGCTACCAACGTTTGTGGCAGGGAAGTATGCTTTCGTTTAAAATGGAAAAAAAAAAATCCCACCTCTTGTTCACGTATTTTTTTATGTAGTGCTCAATTCCTCTTACTTTCTTTGTTTAAATGCCAGGAATTTTGCTTTCTAAACTCCCAGCAAGTCACATTTACTGAGCGTGGTAGCTCTGGGCTTAAAGGAAGAGGCAGGGCGCTGTTCTCAAGGTAACCATAAAACCCCAAACAAGCAAGATTTTTGCTAATGTGCTGCCTAGACATGAAAGGGCAACGAAGCTTTTTGCGGAGAAGAGAAGGGCTGCTTGGACAGCCCGGAGAGCAGAGGACCTGCTGTGCCAGCTTGTTTGTCCCAGCGAAACAAAGCTCAAAAGGAGAACTCCTGAAAGTGGGAAAACTGAGAACTGCTGAAGCGGGAGAAAAGGGCAGCTCTGTACAAGCTCAGGGATAAACTCGTATGAGTCAGGTTAGCCTGGAAATTAGAGGGGAAAAGAAAACACTGTGAACCAACACAGCACTTGGAGAGGAGCAATCAGAGCAAAGCCCCGTGCAGAGGTTGGACTCGGTGATCTTGGAGGTCTCTTCCCACCTAGATGATTCTGTGAATCTGTGAGCTTAAAAGGAGGCTGGAAAACCGGGTTCAAAAGTCTGAGTTTAAAAGACACCGTCAGCTGTCTTGCCTTGAAAAATTGTCCGTGAAAGACCTGGAAATTGTCTTTCAGCCCTCGGTTACTGCTGGCCGGGCAGAGCTGTGCCACCGTGATTGCTCCCGACCGTTCGGGTGGTGGTGGATGGTGCTGATCTTCTTCTTCCCTTTTTTTTTTTGTCTCCTTTAGGTCGGGGACCATAAGTTCAGCGCTCACCGGATCGTGCTGGCAGCTTCTATCCCGTACTTCCATGCCATGTTCACCAACGACATGATGGAGTGCAAGCAGGACGAGATTGTCATGCAAGGGATGGACCCCAGGTAACTTCCCGGGCACCTCAGCGGGTTTGGCCAGACGGACAGGGAGTGCTCTGCAGGGCTCAGCATTATGCGTGCAAGGCTGGAAGCCTGCCCGCTCCGTGAGTTGCACCAGGAGGGATTTCTCTGTTAGTCGCGTCCTGCGCTAGGCTGATAGAATTGGCTCGAAATCCGTTTTTTGCCTTTTTTTTCCCCCTTCGTTCAGCGCGCTCGAGGCTCTGATCAACTTTGCCTACAACGGTCACCTGGCCATAGACCAGCAGAACGTCCAGTCGCTGCTGATGGGGGCGAGCTTCCTCCAGCTGCAGAACATCAAGGATGCTTGCTGCACCTTCCTCAGGGAGAGGTAAGGGGCACGTTTCGGTGCGCTCACCGCTCACCCTCCGTAGCAGAAGGGTTTTAATCGCCTGCATCAGCCCTGGAGGAGGCGGCACGATAAAAGCCCTGAACCTCCTGAGGCTCGGCATTCCTCTTGCCTGTAAAAGTTGTGTGGCTTGCAAGGCGCTGGGGACAGCGTAAGGCTTTGGCCAGCCGTGGGAGTGAATGCCTAAAGCAAAACGGGCTGAACGTTTCCCTTTTCAGAGTCGGAATCGTAGAATATCCCGAGTTGGAAGGGACCCGCAAGGATTGTAGAGTCCAATTCCTGGCACCACAGGGGTCTACCCAAAAATTCAGACCCTAGCCAGCTGCCTGGCGCAGCGGTGTGTTTCTGCCTCTGACAAACCCGTCCTCGCAGCACTTCCCCTTCCTGCTGCTGCCTGGACCCAAGGGGAGGAACAAACAGACTCGGCAGGACGTTGGGTGGGAAGCTGTGGCAGAGTGAAATTGATTCCAGTTTTTCCAGTCCCCTCGCTGGCGTTTGCCTCCAAGATCATTCCAGCAGCGTGATCTGGAAAGCAAAAAGCGGGGTTATTCCTTGGAAACACACCGCACGCGGCTTCGGGCAGCGCCAGGAACCCGACGTGCTTTCCTTGCTCCCCAGCCTGATCTCTCTGCAGCTGCTCTGTGTATCCGTGGCGGGACGTTGAACACAAATACCAGATGAATGCAACGTCTCGTCCAGTTGTTATTTTACTTCCAGACAGAGGTATCCTAGGTCTATGGTTTGGGGAGAAAAAGATGTATTTCCTCCGTGTACAAAATGCTTCAGTTTACAGTCCCACGTGAATCCCGAGTTTCTGTAGGTTGTTTAAAATTAAGTTATATAAGATCAGAGTGTTAATTTTTCCTGCACAAACATTTTATTTGGGGTACTGGGTGTGACACCGAGCTGGGAGGAGGTGGGTTGTGTTGATTTAGGAGTTCCTGCCAGCTGTGGGTGGTTATATTTATACCTAGACTAAACAAGGTGAGTTGTTTTCCCCGAGGTTCGGCTGCCGCGGTTATCCCAAATCTACCAGGAGCCACAGGGTGCCCGAAGTTAACTCCTGGGTGTGAGCGCACGGCTGTCACTGATGGATAACACGAAAATTGGTGTGCTCTGACCATCCTGCAGAGCTGGAGCGCAAGCACTGAGCTCTCCTTCTTACTTGGAAATGCGGTGGGGGTATTTTTAGGCACTTGTCTGCAGGCAGGTCCATCGCAGCCGGGCCCTCTCTGGCTGCTGGGTGTACAAAGGACAAGGTTTTCAGAGTCGCCGTGTGAGCCCTGAGGGTCATCCCAGCGTGAAAACCCCCCCTCCCGCAGCTCTTCGTGCTGCTTGCTCCTGGTAGGGCAGGGATTTGAATCAGGGCGTTGGGTACATCGATGCCGCATCCTCACCCGCGTCTGGCCACCGCTGTCACAACGGAGCCAAACTGTTTTTACCCACGCGAGCAGCATTTATTTTGGTACCTGTCGATCAGCACCACAAAACACCGCGGCTGCTGGCTCGTCTTGCGCGGCGACGTGCCCACGCTGGGCAGGGCTCCTCGCTCGGACGGGGGCATCCAGGTCACCCCCCTGCTTGTGTAGGGCACGTGCCTGGGGAGGACGTTGGCTCCTCCGGCTCGCTTGTGGCACCGAGCAGCTCCTTGGCAGTGGCTGTGCTGGGGAGAGCTGGGGTCTGCAGCAGCGCTTCTCGCCGCACCAACCTTCAGCTGCAGCAGCAGCTTTGAGAAGACCTCCTCGTGTCAGGAAATGGCTTTGGGAAGGTGTAACAGGCGCCGTTCTGTAGTGCTCGGGAAAGACGTGCTGCTTTCTGTGTTATTCGTGCGGTGTCCTTGAATCCAGCTTTGTCCAACACTGGAATTACAAAGGTGCCAGGAGCCCAGGAGCCCAGAGAAGTGGGAGGGAGGGATTGCTTTGCGAGCCTCACACTTCCTGACAACTTATATTAGTGCAGAGGCTGCCCAGAGGCTCCCTGGCAGGTCTCAGGGGAGATTTCAAGTCGTGGTTTCCACCCTGTGGCTCTGCTGCGGATTCACCACCAGATCTCCGTGTAGGTGCCTTCATTATGAGCCGCAACCTTTAATTCTAAACCCTCGTCCTTGGCAGAGGGCGCAGCACCGCGTATCCTCTGACGCTTGCATTGCTTCGCTGAGCCCCTTTGCAATTCTATCCGTCCTCCTGTTAAACTGAATTTAATTTTGCTCACCTCTTCCCCCCCCCCTTTCCCAGGCTTCACCCTAAGAACTGCCTGGGCGTGCGGCAGTTTGCGGAGACCATGATGTGCGCGGTGCTCTACGACGCCGCCAACAGCTTCATCCATCAGCACTTCGTGGAGGTGTCCATGTCCGAGGAGTTCCTGGCGCTGCCCTTCGAAGACGTCCTGGAGCTTGTTTCCAGGGATGAGCTCAACGTGAAGTCTGAGGAGCAGGTACGTGTGCGGTGGCAGCAGGGCCAGTTATCCTCCCTGGGGGGTTTCTGGTTGCTTGGCAGAGGAATGGAGTAATAAATACCCCGTGCCTGGGCGGAGCGAAGCTGGGAAGGTGCCCTGACGTGTGGGAGCCCTGAGAGGTAGGCAGAGCTGCGCTGCCTGTCAGAGCCTGCTTCTTGTCCGTGCTGGAAGTGTTTCTTAGCTCCGGGAGATGCCTGCTAGGGTTTCTTGGAGCGTAGATTTCGCAGAAGGTTGCACTGAGGTGTTTTGATTCACTGGTGACGGAGGTGGGCCCTCCTGAGGACCTGCAGCCGTGCCCTGCTTCTTCAGCTGAGGGTGTGGGCAGCGGCAGGGAGCGCTTCCTCGCGGAGCTCGTGCTCCAGTCCAGGAGGCTCTGGAGGTGGAATTTTGTCTCCCAGCGTTTTATAACGAATGGATTTGCCATTAAGAAGCGCCTCTAGACAGGCGTGTTCCTAGAACAACCAGAAAGCAGGGCTGAGCCGCTTCAGGACGTTTCGGCAGCCTCGAGAACCTGTCAGTGCTGGGCTGGCAGTCTGCAGGGGAAGCACAACCAGTCCTTGAGCCAGAAAAGCTGTCCTGCCCTTTCTGAGGAGGCGAGTAACGAAAAGCAGTGCTACCACTGTCGCCGTGCAGGGAGATAAGCTCCCCGCGATCCTGAGGAAGAAGCACTTCTGTGCTGAAAGCCTCGGGAGAGGCGATGTGGGAGGCTCCAGATCTGCACCGTGAGGGAAGGGCTTGATAATTCTGTTCTGAGCTGCGGTGGGCTTTTCTCCACGGCCCCAGGTTGCGATACAAGACACCCAGGGTCGGGTGCATGCACGTGGCGTGCGGTGGTCTGCTTCGGAGGACAGCTGAGCTGCCGGGTGGTGGCCGTGACCGGTGCTCCTGCAGCTGCTGGGAGGCTGCTGTGGGCTCGTGAGCTCCACGAGCTGAACCTGTGAGCAGAAATGAGGCTGTGACGTGCGACGTTGGTCTGAGGGCAGCTGGGGACACTGCTCAGTGGGCTCCCTGCCTCGGGCGGTGGTGACAGGGCTGGGGTGTACCCGTGGAGGTGAGCACAGTGGTGCAGGACAGCCCAGCTCAGGCTTTATCTGTGAGAGTCTGAATCAAAAAGTACATCTCTGAGAGGCCAGGCTCCCTGCGTAATCTCAAGCCAAGGACACGATGCATCTTGCATCCAAAGACCTCCAAAACAGGACAGAAGAGCGGCGCTTTGAAGAGGCCTGTCTCTGCAGGGACCACAGAGGGGGCCGAGAGAACCCAGCTGAGCTGTAGGCATCCATCGCGTGGTTAGCTAAGAACGGATCCCTCCCATCAAAACTGCCTTCTGGTTTTCAGAGAGCAGCACCCTGCTCTCTTCTTTCTTCACAGATTTACTGATTTTTAACACTTTAAAAAAAACAAAACCTTTTGCATTTTGCCTCTGACAAAACTCTTCCCAGCTCTCATCTTCCTGCAAACGACAACTGGCAGCAGTAGGAACTCGGGGGGGGGGGGGGGGGAAGCAAAAACCAAGCGAAAAATAAAATCCACCTTCCCCCGCCTCTGTTTGGGCAGGTGTTTGAAGCCGCCTTAGCCTGGATCCGCTACGACCGGGAGCAGAGGGAGCCCTTCCTGCCCGAGCTCCTGGCCAAAATCCGCCTGCCCCTGTGCCGGCCGCAGTTCCTGGCTGACCGCGTGCAGCAGGACGACCTCGTGCGCTGCTGCCACAAGTGCAGGTGAGGCTTGGGCGTGGGGTAAGGTAGCAGGAGCGTGGTGTAGCAGGCCCGCCGAGGGAAATTCTTCCTCTCCGTGGACAGCGCACCTCTCACAGCAAAGCTCTCCCCGTTTTTAACCTGGCAGCAGGGCATTCCGTCTATACAAATGGTAGCTGGAAAGCCAGTGGCCTAAATCTGCATCCAACTTCAGTCAGCTTTCGTCGTAGGGGAAGCCAGCACCAACCAAGCTAAATATCTCTCTTGGATTTCAGGGATCTAGTTGACGAGGCAAAAGATTATCACCTCATGCCAGAGCGCCGGCCGCACCTCCCGGCGTTCAAGACCCGTCCTCGGTGCTGTACGTCGATCGCGGGACTGATTTACGCTGTCGGAGGCCTTAACTCAGCAGGTACCTTGCACATCCACTCCCTGATGAGGAGAGCTGTGTGGTTTGCTGGGTAGGACCATGGGATTATGAACTCCTCCACTTTGGCCCGGAATGCTCAAGGTGGCTGTGCCCCTAGTTTAACGTCTGCCCTCTAGAAATTCTGTGTGGATCAGGCTTGTCGGGACAGCTGTTGTTGTGTAGCTCAGAGAATCCTCACCTGTAACAACGCAGAACCTGGAGGTATGAAGCTGAATCGGTTAGGGTTGCTGCATCACGCCTGCAGACGCAATGTGCTTGCGCGGCCCTAGTCAGAGCATGAAAAAGAGGACAGAAAACGCTAACGAAATAATCTGCCGGAATCGCAAATAACCTGGCTAACCTGGGAAACGTCCAGCGGGGTTTTAAAGCTGCCGAAGGACAGCTCGCTGGTGAAGGGTCTGATCAGTGGGTCCATGCTGGGCTCTGCCTTGTGGGATTTCTGTTCTGCCTTCACACCACGGGCGACTTACAGGGAAGCTATGCTCCCAGAAAGCAGGAGCACCATCGGATGGGATAGGGTAGGTCTCTGCTGCCCCTTCAGGCTATAAAAGGCCCCACTTCCACAGGCTGGGACTTGTCAGCCCTGATTGTGCCAGGTCCGTGCGAGGGTTTCAACCCTTACAAACCCTTTGCATCGCAGGGTGCCGTTCACATGGATTTTTCAGAGCAGGCTCTTTGTGAGCGAGTAGAGATGTGGCTGGGAAATGCCTCCGGCTTGATTTTGTGGGAGCAGGGAGGCTGCGATAGGAAGCGTGCGAGCCTGGATCTTTTCCCGGAGACCAGCAGGCACGGTCCTCACTGTCAGCTCCTCCTGCGGGGTCGCAGCAGCAGCTGTTTGTACCCCTGCAGAGACCGAGAGGTGGGTCTCCCCCTTTTAATTTGAGTAGCAAATTTTTACGCAGGCGACTCGCTGAACGTGGTGGAAGTCTTTGACCCCATCGCCAACCGCTGGGAGAAGTGCCAGCCGATGACAACGGCTCGGAGCCGGGTGGGCGTAGCCGTGGTGAACGGGCTGCTCTACGCCATCGGCGGCTACGACGGGCAGCTGCGGCTCAGCACAGTGGAGGTTTACAACCCGGAGATGGATTCCTGGTCCAAAGTGGAAAGCATGAACAGCAAGCGAAGGTACGTGCTGTGGGAAGGGGAGCTGGGGAGCAGGAGGGGTGAAAACGGGGTTTTAGGAAGGCTGGCGGGTGCAGAGGGAGAGGTCCCCACGTGGGGAAGCAGCAAAAAAACCACACGTGGAGGAGAAGAGCAATGTGGGAGCAGGTGAGAGTCCCCTAACCACGTCTGGGGCATTTGTGCTGAATGTGGGCTCTGCTTTCTGGTAAGAAGGGAAAACTGTCAGCAACTCTTCATAAGCTTTTCTGAAAACTCAGCAAAGTTATACCTGTGCAGCGCAGCATGGATTTACAGGGAAAGCCGTTGATACCTCGGTAGGTTAAAAGCAGCTGAGCGGTAACGGAGCTGTAATCTCCAGAGGTCTCTTAGCTCTTGAGGC
The DNA here is from genome assembly GCF_964211835.1 of Anser anser. Taxonomy (NCBI): domain Eukaryota; kingdom Metazoa; phylum Chordata; class Aves; order Anseriformes; family Anatidae; genus Anser; species Anser anser. Next base: position 161,945,933 of record NC_139721.1, read on the forward strand.
ACGAGGGAGGGAAATCAAACCAAAAGAGCGGTGACGTTCTGCTCGGCGGGCCTGTGAGGGTCCCAAAGGACGAGCTCAGAGCCCCATTTCTTCAGATCGTGGTTCTGGGTGCCGGGTAAAGCGCTGGTGAGCACAGCGTGGGAATTCCTCCTTTGCTGCCAGGAGTCAGGGTGAACCTGTTTTCCGTCTCTGCCTAGTGCTGCATCTTCTTCCCCTAGCAGAAAGCACAGGAGGATCGCAGCTGGAAGGAGAGGAGTATTTTTACGGTCCTCAGAGAGACGCGGCCGGCTGAGCAGGAGGCGTTTGTGTCTGCCCGGCGCTGCCGCGGCTCCTGACCAGCCTCGGGATTGCTCCGTGGTTGGGTCTGGGAGCGCAGCCCGTGTTATTTCGATCCCCCCCCACCCATTAAGTTGTGCGGTCGTCCCGTCCTCCCCGGCACAGCACGGTGGCCGCTGCCGTGCCTGAACATCCTCCTGGCTTTCGTGGGGTTCGCTGTGGTTTTCTTTCCGCTCCCTGAGAGCTGCTAAATTGCTCGCTGCTCTGCAAGCTTTGCAGCGCTTATTTACCATCATGGTTTGCCTGGCTGGGTTTTTGCGGTCCGGGATGTTTATTGCTCGGGAAGGGAGCGCTGCGAGAGGCTGAGTGTGGGCACGCGGCATCCCTGTGGCTGCTGGTGGCGCACTCCTTTGGGGGAGCACAGGAATGAGCCCTGGTCCTTCTGGTTCCTGTCCGGAGCTTTGGGGCCGGCCCAGAGGCAGAGTTCGTCTAAATTCCTGGAATATCGTTTCCCTCCGGTGAGATCACCCAGGTTTTCAATCTGTAGCAGGAAAGCTCGCTTCTTCCCTAGCAGCGAGGTTCCTGGGAGCTTTTCCCGCGGTGAGAGGCAGCCGCTCTTCCGCGACGGGGCTGCTCAGCCTCGAAGCCAAGCAAAACGGGTGTCGGATGCCCTCGTGCAGAGGAAAATCTGCTACTGTACAACGCCCTCGGCTCTTGCTGTAGTGCTGGGGTTCTGGTGTTGTCTCCAAGCTCCTCCAAGAGTTTCTGTGACTTCATTTCCAAGGTCTTTACAGGAAGCCAGGACCGGCGGGATTTTGACCCGTGACAGAATTACTCCTTGTGGTTTGGTTTAGTTCCTGCAGTCAGGAAAAAGGGGGAGTGTTTGTGATCTGCGTCAGCCTGAAGGGGGGTTTAACCGCTACAGCTGGTGTTGTACTGCCTCAAGACCAGTCCTTGCTGGAAGGGGGGTGCTGCAGGGCATCAGAAAATCCCCTCGTTAGCTGGTTGCTCCCTCAGATCTCCAGGTGCCTTGTGCAGGCCGTTCCCCATGCTGAAATCACTCCGATAGCCCAACAGCGTGAATCAGTTCATTAAGGGGCAGTAAACGAGGCAGATTGCGCAGATTTGCTGTGTTTCAGGCCGCGTAGCACCGCGTAAAGCCACCTCACGGGGTTCTGCTTCTTGCAGCGCGATGGGGACGGTGGTGCTGGACGGCCAGATCTACGTTTGTGGCGGATACGATGGGAACTCCTCCCTCAACTCCGTGGAGTCCTATTCTCCAGAAACAAACAAGTAAGAGCCCTCTGTGCCCTACGGCTTCTCCTCCTGCTGCTGCCAGCGATGTGCCGGGCGGTGGCACCGCGGGGGGCTAACAAAAACCCGCGGTGAGGGGTGCGAGCAGGTGCTTATATCCTGAGAGCCGTGCAGTGTCCCTCCCAGCAGGGAGCTTGCCTTGACGCGGGGAAATGAAACCAAAGACTTAAATAAAACAGGCAGTGGAAGAAGTTACCGAAACCCGGTCCCGGAAAATCTGACAGAGCTGCAATAATCCGCAGAGCGGCCGGCGGCGGCGCGTGCGCGGTGCCCGCGGGAGCCCCCGCTCACCTCTCCCCTCTCTCGCCAAGGTGGACGGTGGCGACCCCCATGAGCTCCAACCGCAGCGCCGCCGGAGTCACCGTCTTCGAGGGCAGGATCTACGTGTCAGGAGGGCACGACGGCCTGCAGATCTTCAACAGCGTAAGTCGCTGTGGCGCGGCTTCCCGAAGGCCTCGCGCCGAAGTCAGCCCGCCGCGGGCAGCCGGGAGGTGAAGCTTCGGGTGGGGAAGGCTCCGTGCCCTTTCCCCGCACACCCAGAGTGCCTCGAGCATTCCCACCGTCAGATTCTGTCCTTCCCAGGGCCCTTCTTCCAGCTCGGGAAGGAAGGTAACCAGGTACCCACAGGGAATGGGACTGAAGCGTTATTGTTCTTGTTCCCCGGTGCCAAAAGGATCGAGTACATGCATTTTGTCTCCCTGCTTCCTTTGCTTTTTCACTACTTTTATCACAGTGTCCCTGCTCCCTTGAGACCCGGATGCCAGGCGCTTGCCTCTGCTTCCTCCGCCTGCTTGGTGGCTTCAGTTTCGGGAGGAGATTATCTCAGAAATGAGCTTGGCAGCAGGGGGAGCTGCTGGTGCAGGGCCAGCTGCGCTCTGTCCCGGCGGTTCGGTGCTTGTTCTCCGCACGTTCCCCGAAGCGGGATTTAATGGGGGACAGATGAGGCTCGTTCAGCTGGGGGCAGCGTCTGGATTGGATTTGGCACTGACGCGCTGCTCTCGGGAAGAAAGCTGCAATTAAGGGGTTTACAGGGAGCAGCGATAACCACTCGCACCTTGCTCAGGTGGGGGTTATTGCCTGCAGCGGGAGGTACCCTGGAGCCAACAATCACGGGTCCGCTTGGCTGGGCTCGCTCCTGAGCTGGACACGTCTGGAGTTCCTGTCGAAGGGGTCCGTCTAATGGTCTCCGCAGAAATATCAGGGGTACAAAATGTTGGTTTTCTGCTTTATAGGGTGTTTTTTTTGTTGTTTGTTTCGCTTTGAGGGCACACAGCCCTTCTGCAGGCACGCGGAGGAGGTGCCAGGCTCTTCCAAACGCGGAAGAGTTTCCCTGCACAGAAGGAGGGCGCGAACCTTGGCTGGGGGGTGCGGGACAGGGAGCTGGAGGCTCAGACCGCGTCAGGAGGGGTCGATGTGCGACGCGGGGAGCTGCAGCTGCTGAAACCTGCTGGGGGGGGAGCGGGGAGTCTCACGGCCGCAAGAGGCAGTGCCGAGGCTCAGAAACCCCTTTAAAACACAACCCAGAAGCAGATGAGAGGGGAGGGAGGCAGGGGGGGTTTTAGAGCTGCGCTTTCTGCGGTCTCTGCAGCAATGGCCGGCGGCGCCCAGTTCCTTAGAAAAGTCCGACGGCGTTACAAAATCCGGACGGGTGAAAATCGAGGAACAAAACGCGAGCTTCCTGGGCTGCTCGCGGTTGCACAACAAAACCATCCGAGGTCTCCGAGGACGTCGGCGGGCGTCCCGCTGGGGGCCGTCCCTTAACGCTGTGCCTTGTCTGTGACCGCAGGTGGAGTACTACAACCACCACACGGCCACCTGGCACCCCGTCGCCAGCATGCTCAACAAGCGCTGCCGCCACGGCGCCGCCTCCCTGGGCAGCAAGATGTTCGTCTGCGGGGGCTACGACGGCTCGGGCTTCCTCAGCATCGCCGAGGTGTACAGCTCCGTGGCAGACCAGTGGTACCTGATCATCCCCATGAACACCCGCAGGAGCCGCGTCTCCCTCGTGGCGAACTGTGGCCGCCTCTACGCCGTGGGGGGCTACGACGGACAGTCCAACCTCAGCTCGGTGGAAATGTACGACCCGGAGACGAACCGCTGGACGTTCATGGCTCCCATGGTGTGCCACGAGGGAGGGGTCGGCGTGGGCTGCATACCCCTCCTGACCATCTGAGGAGGAGGAGGAGGAGGTGTCGGGGCTGCCTTCTCCGTGGCAATCGGGGGAGAGCTTCAGAGAGCGGTTCACAACGCGATAGCCAGAGGAGCGCGTCTCCAGGTGCTCAAGTGTCATTCACAAACACACACACACACACACACAACTTGACAAAACCACCCCTACCCCCTCGGCTCTAGGACTGAGGCTCCAGAAAGATCAAATCTTATTTTATTTTTTGGAAATACGGTGCGAGTGCTTCCGTGTACGTGCCGGGGCGAGCGAAGGAGCTGCCCGCCGCCCTCTCCAGCGCTTCTGCCTCTGCACGGCTGCGTGGCTGAGCAAATTCTTCCTCTCGCCGTTCGTTTGACAAAATAGCACTGAGCCACGTCGGCCTGTGCCTTCGGGAAGCGAAGTTGCGGGCTGGGGGCAGGGGGGGGGAGCAGTCCCAGTTGTGACACAGCAACGGCCACTTTAATGACTGGGGGAACGCTCGCACGCTTCTGCCGGCGCCGAAACGGCCCCGACGTCCCGAGGGTTTGAGCGGCGGCGGCGTTCGGCGTTGTCAGCTTACTGCTGGCCACGGCTGGACCTTACCCAGCTTATCAAAACAGACCGAACCCACCAGCGCGGGCCCTCAGGAGCATATCCAGGCTCTGCGCGTTCAGGCGCTCCTTGCGCAAGAGGTCACCCGCTGCTCCAAGGGCTTTCTTCAGCTCGATGGGGAAAACTTCTCCACAGGAGCCGCACGATGGAGAAACCAGGAAGAGGAAAAAGGCAGTTAAACCAGCCGCCAGCTTTAGCAAGCTTTGGAGGAGGAATGCCAAACGAAAATGACACTAAGCAACAGTCTTAGGGTTGCAAAACCGGCAGGAAGCCAAAGGTGTTAATTATAAAGATATCCCTTAAATATTGATGCGGGTGGTTTGGTCGCGGAGCGCAAGCTTTGGCCTGTCAAAGCGGGGTCCCTGAGAGGCAGCTGGCGCGGTGCGAGCGGGATCCCCGGTTCTGACACCGTGCAGAGCCACCGCTGTGCCGGGGCAGCCGAAATTCGGCCATGGGGAAGTGGGGCCGGGAGCTGCCGCCAGCCTCAGGAGGGGCTGCCAGCTCCTCGGCTCCATGCGGCACGGGCGCTGCTCGCCCCCGCGGAGAAACGCGCAGCGAGCGCCTCTGCAGGGGGGGGCCAGCCGAGAGCCACGCGTGCCCAGCACCTGCAGGATCGGTGTCCGTGGGTTTTTTGGTTTTTTTTTTTCCCCGTTTTGCTACGCTGGGAAAGGTTCCTCGCCACGTGCTTTGTTGCACAGCCGACGGGGCCACGCGAGGAAACGAAAATTCAGCGGCCAAACCGTGGCGGGGCTGAAGCTGCTGCCCGACGTCCCTGCCCCTGCGGGGGGGGGGCAGCGCCACCCCCAGCCCTTCCTGGGCTTCTTTCACCCCCCCCCCCCCTCCAGCAGCTGCAGACGAAGGGAGCTGCTGCTGCCAACCTGCTCCCAAACAAACCTTTCCCATCGTGGTTTGCAGGTGGGGGGGTCCCTGCCAGCCCCTGGGATTTCCCCCATAGCAGCCGGGGGGGGCGGCGGGACGGAGCCCCCCCAACACTAATCCCAGCGGTGGCAGCCGAGGGGGCTCGCGTCTGTCTTGTGCCCAAGCCCGGGGTTTTTGGGGGGGTGCTCGGAGCCCCGCATCCAGCCCGGGGCTGTCCCCCCAGCTCCCCCATCCGAGCCCCCGCTTCTCCTCCGTGCCCGCCTCCCAGCGCCGCTTGGGGTTTTGACTTCGGGTGTAAATGTGGATGTCTGTATATTCGGGTACCGTGTATATTTTAGGAATACCTAACGAGCATAGCTGGCCGCAACCGTGACGTCTCCGTGTCCGTTTCCTCTGTATCCGTGCGTCGATGGACGGGTTCACTGGAGGGTGAATTCCTTGGGGGGGTGGGGGGGTTCCCGTGCTGCTAAGACGCTTTAAAAAGAAAAAAAAAAACAAAAGAAAAACACACAAAAAAACACTGGAATTGGAGTTGCTTTTCAGGCTGCGAGTTGCAGAGCGCTGGATGAGTGAGCAACGTGCAGGACTGCTCCCCGCGGCCGTGCCAGAGCAGCGAGGCGGGGACAGGGCGAGGGGTCCTGAGCTCCCCGTCCTTGGGGTCCTTGGCTCACCTGGGGAGCTCAGCACCACGCTCCGGCTTTCACCGGATGCTTCCCGCCCTCGCCGGGGTAGAATCGAGGCTCCGAAAACCTCTCACGGGTAAAGAGGCGCTGCCAGCCCCACGGGGCTGCAGCCAGGGGCTCGTTCCTTGGGGTTTCTTTGGGAGAGGACGAGGATTTCCAGCCGGGGGGGCGCGAGGAGGGTTTGGGGGAGGAAAACCGTAAAAAATACCGAATTTGGGGACGCGGGGCTCGCGGCAGGGGGCGGCTTGGGAGAGCACGGTGCCACCTCTGCCCTTCCACTCCCGGCGCTCGGTGCGATCCTCTGGCCTACGGAAAATTAAAGCGTTTGACTTCGGAAAACACATGGAAGGTGTGCTGTCGGCACGCGTGCGCGCACAAACTGCTGCTGCTCCTGCAGACGCCGTCCTGTGCTGGAGCCGAAGAAATGAGAGCGGCTCTTCCTGGGCTGGGGCCCCCCCCGGGGCTCTGAGCTGGGCTCCGTTAGGGGCCCGTCACCCTTTTTACGATAAAAACAGCAAAAAGGCATCGCCTGGCGTGCCGGGGGGTGCCTGCAAGAAGCGAGGACGGTTTCCAGGAACGCGGGGAGCTGCCGGGCTCCGGGTTTGGCAGGGGAGGGACGGCGCGGCGGGGAGCAAACGTTTATTTCCCCGAGCCGGCTCCCGGCCCCGTGTAGGGTGAGAGGGGCTGTGCACGAGGCAGTTTGGGGAGGCCGAGCCCCGCCACGCGCGAGGCTCATCCCAAAGCAAGGGCGGGCGGCCGGCCGCGGAGGGAGGAGGCCGGGAAGGAACCCGCCGAGCCCCAACCGCGAAGCCGAGCGAGCGTCGGCCACCCCGAGCTGGCTCTCCAAGAAAAACACCGGCAACCCGATCCCTTCCCGTCCGCGCCCCGGCGCCCGTGTTTGTGCTGGAAGCCTCGCTCCTCGCTCCCGGCCGGGCCCCAGCCCCGATGGAAGCGCTGCTGCTGCTGGGCGCGCTGCTGCTGCTGCTGCTGGGAGCGCTGCCGCCTGCGGTACCGGTGCCGCCGGCCCCGCGCGAGCTGGCCCGAGCCGTGCTGGAGGCGCACGGGCAGGATGCGGGCACCGGGCTGAAGCTGCTCAAGCTCCAGGGAGTCACCAGGACGGTAGGAGCGTGCTCGGCCGCGGAGAGGTTTTCCCCAAGGGGAGGCTTCGCGCCACGCCGACGCCGTCCTTTTTTCCTCTTTTTCCCCCCCTGCAGAAGTTCGACTGGGGCACGCACTTCACCATCAACCTCACCGCCCGCGAGATGGCCTGCCCCAAAAACCCCGCTGCGCCGCGGCACGCTGGCTGCAAAGCCCGGCCGGGCCAGGTAGGTGTGGGGTGACCCCGAAACACGAAGGAGGGCACAGACCTCTGCCCTGCCTCGCGACAACCCTCCCCAGCACCCCAGGGACGGGATCGGGGTGCTCGCCGGGGCCGTTTGCTTCCTCCCCTTGCCGGAGCCGTGAATTCGGTCCACCGGGGCTCCCCCAGGGGCAGCGGCAAGCATTGGCCTCGCTCGGCTTCCCCACTGCCCCCAGACAGGGCTGGGGGCTTTCTGCGAGCCCCCCTCCCTCCGTCTCCCCCCCCTCACCCCGCCAGGTCCAGCACTGCGTGGCCCAAATCTCCGTCTTCGCCTTCCTGCCCGACGTGCCGCTGTCGATGGTGGAGTGCGGCCGGCAGCCGGTGAGGGCTCCGCGGGTTCCCTTTTCCCCGGACATTTCGGGGCTGGGGTCCCCGTGGGGGCAACGTCCCCCCCTTGGGGATGAAGCCCACCCTGATTTCTTATCCTTTAGCCCAGTGGCTCGGGGCAGCCCCGCTCCAAAGGTTGGCGCAGCCCAGGGACCCCGCGAGCCTTCGGCCTCAGGGACCCGGCACCATCCTGAATCCCTGCAAGCGCATCTTTCCTGCGGGAGAGGACCCCCAGACCCCATCCCCCAGACCCCATCCCGCATGGAGCTGAAATAAAGCTGTTCTGGGGCCGTGAGTGTGTGTGTGTGATGCCTCTCTCCCCTCTCCTCCTCCTGTTCGTGCCCAGGGATGGGGCACAGGACATCCAACAACGGATCCAGCCCCCGGAGCCGCGGGTGCCCCGTCCCTGGCAGTGCCCAAGGCCAGGCTGGATGGGGCTGGGGGCAGCCTGGGCTGGGGGCAGGGGGCCCTGGGCACGGCAGGGGGTGGCCGTGGGGGGTTTTGGGGTCCCTTCCCACACAGACCCCGCCGTGGTGCCGTGCTCAGGACGGGGTGAGCCTCCCCGAGCCTCCCCCAGGAGGTTTCCAGAGGGCTCCAGGGGTGATGGTGCCGCTCTGGGGCATTGGGGGGTGGGAGCGCAGCCGTGGGGGTCCCGTCTGTGCCGGGAGAGGGGTGGGAGAGGGCTTGGGGCACGGCCACTGGGGGAAACCCGGCCTCTTGTTCAGCCACTTGTCAATAAAGAAGCATTTTCTGATGTTGGACAACTTCCTCATGGGCTCGTGCTTGGCCTTCGGCCACGTTCGTTGCTCTTCTGGGCTGAGGTCGTGGCCGTTCCTCCTCCTCCTCCTGGTTCTGTGCCCTTGGGGTCACAGAGACACCAAATACCCGAAGTCAGAAGCCGTAAAAAAAAGTCACATCTGCACAGAACCACCCCAAAACCCGGCCCCCGTGTCCGAGGGCGGTGTCCAAATGTTTTCTTGAGCTCCGGCAGCTCGGGGCCGTGCCCCCATCCCCGGGCAGCCCGTCCCAGTGCCCGACCGCCTCTGGGTGCAGAACCTTTCCCTAACCCCCAGCCTGACCCTCCCCTGCCCCAGCTCCGGGCCGGTCCCTCGGCTCCTGGCGCTGTCCCCAGGGAGCAGAGCTCAGCGCCTGCCCCTCCGCCATGCGGCCTCCCCTCGGCTCCTCCCGGCCCCACGACCCCAAGGCCCCGGCCGCTCCTCGCACCTCTTGTCCTGCAGACCCTGCACCGTCCCCACCGCCTTCCCTTGGCCTCCGTTGGCCTCCGTTGGCCTCTGTTGGCCTCCATCGCCCTCCTCCGACTTCCTCCACCCCCCCTTGGCCTCCTTCACCCGCTCCTCCCCATACCCAGCGCCAAAGGGGCCGTGGCGCCGGGGGCCCCGCGGCAGAGCCGTGGCAGATTTACGGCCTCCCGGGACTTCCCGGCCTCGACGCCCACCCTCGGGGCCGGCGCTGACCGGGTCGCGGGGCCGCCCTGCGCTGCCGCTCCCCTGCGGCTGTTTGCTCAGCGCCGCGGGCTTGGCGCGAGGGCCGCCGGCCTCCCCCCTGCCGCCACCCCCCTGGCGCTCCGGAAAGCCCCGGCCGTGCCCCCCCCTGGGCCCGGGGGGCTCATAAAGGGGCCCAGCGCCCGCCGCCAGGCACGAGGAGGAGGCTGCGGGCAGGATGCGGCCCTGCTGGGTGCTGCTGCTGCTGCTGCTGGCGCCGGCCGGAGCCGTCTCGCCGGAGCCAGACACGTCCCCGGTGCCGGGGCTGGAGGGAGCCGTCACGGCCGGGCCGGAGGGATCCGTGCCACCGGGGCAGGATGGATCCCTCCCGCCGACCCGGCCGTGGCGCTGGCCCTCCAGCTCCCTGCAGGCCGTGCTGGCGGCCCTGCGGCTGCTCCACCGCGGCTCCCCGGGCCCCTGCACCCTGCGGCTGCGGGTCTTACAGCCCTGGCCCGGCCGGGTGAGTGCTGGGGGGCCGGGGCTGGCCCGGGGGTCCCGTCCCGTCCCTGAGGGTCTCGTCCCCCTGCAGCTCGGGGCCGCGCAGCGCCAGCAGGAGCTGACCTTCCTCGTGCAGGACGCGTGCTGCCAGCCCACGGGGACGCCACCGACCGCGTGCCGGAGCTGCCGCCCGCAGGTGAGGACCCGAGGACACGGGGGGGGAGGCTGCGGGGGGCCACGAGGCCCCGGGGGGGTCCCGGTGCCGCCCCGGGGCTGACGCCGCCGCCTCTCCCCGCAGCCCGGCCGCAGCTGGGGGGCCTGGATCCGCGAGCGCTGGGCCGGCCTCAGGCAGCGCCTGCGGGAGCGCGGCCCCCCGTGGACCCGCGGCCGGCAGAGCCGCACCAGCCCCGCGCGGCCCTGAGGAGCCCCGGCAGGAGCCGGAGCCGTGCGAGCGTCACAGCCCTGTGTCCCAATTAACGTCCCAATTAACGTCCCAATAAACGTCCCTCGCACCCGCTGTGTTCGTGTCCATCCCTTCCATCCGCCGTGGTCGTGTTTGCGTCCCCACGCCGCCCCGCTTACACTCCCCAAGGGCCGGTGTCCCCACGGGGCACGATGTCCCCAGGGTGTCCCCAAGGTGTCCCCTCCACATATTCCTGCTCCCCAAGGGCCGGTGTCCCCACAGGGGACGATGTCCCCAACATGCCCCCAAGGTCTCCCCTCCACATGCGCTCGCTCCCCAAGGGCCGGTGATGCACACATGCGGAGGGCACGGAGCAGGGCAGGGGACAGCCACGTCCCCACCACAACCCCCCCATCCCGCTGTGTCCCCCCCCCAAAATAAAACGGCCGCGTTGTGGCTGCCCCCCCCCCCCTTGGCCCCAAAGTTTCCGCGGGGCCGTGCCCGCGCCGCGTTGCACAACCCCGGGGGCCGATAAAAGGCATCGGGGGCTGCGGGGCGACACGGGGCGAGGATGGCGAGCTGCTGGGTGCTGGTGCTGGCGGTGCTGGGGGGGGCCTGCGCCCTGCCCGCCCCGGCCCCCCTCGCCTACACCCAGGTGCTGGCGCAGGCCGTGGACTCCTTCAACCAGCGCCCCGACGTGCAGAACGCCTTCAGGCTGCTCAGCGCCGACCCCGAGCCCGCCCCGGTGAGCACACACCGAGGGGGCACCTTGGGGACACCTTGGGGACACCCTGGGGACACCCTGGGGACATTGGGGTGACATCCTGGGGACACCCTTGGGGATATTTTGGGGCTATCGTGGGGACAACCTGGGTACATCAAGGGGGATGATGAGGGGACCCCTTGGGGACACCCTGGGGACACCTTGGGGACACCCTGGGGACACCTTGGGGGCACCCTGGGGACATCCAGGGGACACCATGGGGATGGGCTCGGGGGGGCTTTTCTGCCTTGGAGGGGGGCCTCGTTGTGACTGTTCCCCACAGGGCATCGACCTGAGCACGCTGCGGGCGCTCAACTTCACCATAATGGAGACAGACTGTGCCCCGGGCTCGCGGGTGCCCGCCGACGACTGCGACTTCAAGGAGAACGGGGTGAGGAGGGCTGGGGGGGGCTGAGGGGGGGGGGACACAGCTGGGAGCAGTGCTGGGACACGTGGGGGTGACGCCGTGCGTGTCCCCAGGCCATCAAGGACTGCTCGGGGCCGGTGACGTTCCAGCAGGGCACCCCCGACGTCGACCTGCGCTGCACGGACGCCTCCTCCGACGTGAGTGGGGGGGCTCGGGGGGGGCACCCACGGGTGGGGACGGGGCAGGGGCTGACAGCGCCCTTGCTCCTTCCCCATGTCCCGTGGTGTCGCCGTCCCCAAAAGCTCCGGGGGTGGAGCTGCCACGACACGACGTCTCCATCCCAGGGGTGACGGAGGGAGGGACGGGGGGGTCCTGGGCGCGTTCAGGGCTCCCGATGCCAGGTCCCAGATTTGGGATCCCGGATGTGGGGTCCCAGATGTGACACCCTGCTGACACCCGCCTTCCCCCCGCAGCCCGTCCTCGTCCAGCGGGGCCGATTCGGCCGCTTCCTGGGCAGGATCCGGCACTTTCGACCCAGGGTCAGCATCCGCGTGCAAGCCCACGGCACCATCCGCTTCGGCTGAGCAAATAAACGGGGCCGCGCACGGCCACCCACCGTGACCCGGGCTCTCTCCTTGCCTCCGGTCCCCACGGAAGTCCCTGGGTCCCCAGGGGGAAACTGAGGCAGGGGTTGGGGGGGTCCCCACGGTGCCGGTGCACGGCCCCACGTCCCGTGGCATTTCCCAGCAGGGTTTTTCGCCCCGTCCCCTCCGAAGCGTCGCTGTGGGGCTGGGTTTCAGGCACAGCTGCCGGTGGGACCCCATCCCCATAACAAGCGTTGCCGAGCCCCCCCGTCCCCCACAAGTGGTTTCCATCCCCCCCCCCGCGGTGTTTTGTCCCCAAACCACGGGGGCTGTGCTCCCAAAGACCCCCCCCCCCCCCGGCTCAGGATGTCCCCAGATGCCCACGGGGGGGGGATCAGCACGGAGCCACCGGGGCCATCACCAGCGGTTTGGGACGGGGCTGTGGGGACATGTGGGGATCCCATGCCCTAGGAGCTGGAGCTGTGGTGCCGTCCCCATGTCCCCCATGTCCCCCATGTCCCCCACGTCCCCTGCAATGTCCCCACAGGCTCACGCAGCCCCCAGGCACTGCCCTCTTCGAAACCCAGACCCCCCCCCGGTGCCCTGTCCGTCCCTGGGGGACCCGTGGTTGTCCCCAGGTTCCACGGGACGTGCCAGTCCCCAGCGGGTGCCAGGGGACGTGCCCTGGCCCTGCCCCGTGGCCACAAGTCCCCGAGCTCAGAAGGTGCCCGTGGGTGCATGGGGAGGCGGGGGGGGGGGGGACAGACATCGCTACAGGGCCCCCATGGGGCAGACCCCGCTCCCCCCACACCGCTGCCCCCCCCAGGGACCGTCCCCATCCCCATCACCCCCCCGTGTCCCCCGCACCCCGAGGGCACACAGAGCGGGCACAGCGCGGCCGGGAAGCAGCTTTATTGGGGGGGGACAGGGGGCAGCGGGGGGGCGGCAGCGGTGACGGGGGGGCTCCCGGGGGGGGGCTCATTTCCTCCTGATGGCCTTGTAGAGGTTGATGCCAGCGGCCACGGTGTTGATCGCCACCGGCACCAGCGGCCAGAAGCGCTTGACGCGGACGGGCTGCGGGGACAAAGCGGTGTCACCGGGGGGGGGGGGACACAACAGGGGACCCCCCACGCACCCCCCCTCCCTCCAAGGAAGGTCCCCCCCGGAGCGGCCCCCAGCAGTGCCACCAGCACAGGGGGGTCCCGAGCATCCCTGGGGCCGCCCCGCAGTGTGTGTGTCCCCCCCCTTGCCACCAGCACAGGGGGGGTCCCGAGCATCCCTGGGGCCACCCCCCAGTGTCCTGTCCCCCCCCCCGCCCCCGGTGTCCCCCCACTCACGTCCATCGTGGAGTCCACGCAGGTGACGTCGAGCACGGGGCGGCCGCTCTGCGTCAGCACGGGCCCGGAGCAGTCCTTGATCAGCTGCGGGCAGCGGGGGCGCTGAGCACGGGGACGCGCAGCCCCCCCCATGGGGCTGTCACCTCTCCCCCTGCCCCCCCCAATCCTTCCAAGGGACCCCAGGGACCCCCCCCCCGGCCCAGCGAGGCGCTCACCCCGTCCTCCTTGAAGTCGCAGGTGTCGGGGCGGGCGCCGGTGTGCGCGGGGCAGCGCGTCTCCATGATGGTGAAGTTGAGGTTCCGCAGGGAGCTGAGCTGGACATCCTGCGGGGACAGGGGGTGGCGGCCCCCCCAGGGACCCCCCCCCGGGCACTGCTCAGAGCCAGCGGTTTGGGGGGAGCAGCCCTGAGCCCCATGCCACACCCCTACACCGCCATCACCGGCCGCGCGGTGTCCCCTTCGCGTCCCCTTGATATCCCCCCCCCAGCGTCCCACCAGTTTCCCCGAGGTGTCCCATTGATGTCCCCAAGGGTGTCCCCCAAATGTCCCCCCGGTGCCCCCTCAATGCCCCCCCCGTGTCCCCTCCATGTCCCCAGGGTGTCCCCCCAGTGTCCCCTCCATATCCCAAGGGCGTCCCCCCAAAGTCTCCAGGGTGTCCCACTGATGTCCCCCCTCAGAGTGTCCCCTGCCCCGTCCCCCCAGCGTCCCCATAATGTCCCCCCCCCGGGTGCACCCTCGATGTCCCCAAGGTGTCCCCGGGAAGTCCCATCGATGGCCACAACGTGTCCCCAAGACATCCCTTGGTGTCCCCTTCATGCCCCCAAGGGTGTCCCCAGGATGTCCCCACATCATCCCCCTTGATATACCCACGATATCCCCAAAATGTCCCCAAGGGCGTCCCCGGGACGTCACCCCAGTGTCCCCACGGTGTCCCCAGGGTGTCGCCGAGGTGTCCCCAAGCGTCCCCGAGGTGTCCTCAGGGTGTCCCCAAGGTGTCCCCTAAATCCGTGCTCACCGGGCTGGGCTCGGGGTCGGCGCTGAGCAGCCTGAAGGCGTTCTGCACGTCGGGGCGCTGGTTGAAGGAGTCCACGGCCTGCGCCAGCACCTGGGTGTAGGCGAGGGGGGCCGGGGCGGGCAGGGCGCAGGCCCCCCCCAGCACCGCCAGCACCAGCACCCAGCAGCTCGCCATCCTCGCCCCGTGTCGCCCCGCAGCCCCCGATGCCTTTTATCGGCCCCCGGGGTTGTGCAACGCGGCGCGGGCACGGCCCCGCGGAAACTTTGGGGCCAAGGGGGGGGGGGCAGCCACAACGCGGCCGTTTTATTTTGGGGGGGGACACGGCGGGATGGGGGGGTTGTGGTGGGGACGGGGCTGTCCCCTGCCCTGCTCCGTGCCCTCCGCATGTGTGCATCACCGGCCCTTGGGGAGCGAGCGCATGTGGAGGGGAGACCTTGGGGACACGTTGGGGACATCGTCCCCTGTGGGGACACCGGCCCTTGGGGAGCAGGAATGTATGGAGGGGACACCTTGGGGACACCCTGGGGACATCAAATGCTGTGGGGACGCCAGCCCTTGTGGAGTGCACATGGGGAGGCGCAGGGACACGAACACAGCCACGGCAGATGGAAGGGATGGACACGAACACAGCGGGTGCGAGGGACGTTAATCGGGACATTAATCGGGACGTTAATTGGGACACAGGGCTGTGACGCTCGCACGGCACCGGCTCCTGCCAGGGGCTCCTCAGGGCCGCGCGGGGCTGGTGCGGCTCCGCCGGCCGCGGGTCCACGGGGGGCCGCGCTCCCGCAGGCGCTGCCTGAGGCCGGCCCAGTGCTCCCGGATCCAGGCCCCCCAGCTGCGGCCGGGCTGCGGGGAGAGGCGGCGGCGTCAGCCCCGGGGCGGCACCGGGACCCCCCCGGGGCCTCGTGGCCCCCCGCGGCCTCCTCCTCGTGCCTGGCGGCGGGCGCTGGGCCCCTTTATGAGCCCCCCGGGCCCGGGGGGGGCACGGCCGGGGCTTTCCGGAGCGCCAGGGGGGTGGCGGCAGGGGGGAGGCCGCCGGCCCTCGCGCCAAGCCCGCGGCGCTGAGCAAACAGCCGCAGGGGAGCGGCAGCGCAGGGCGGCCCCGCGACCCGGTCAGCGCCGGCCCCGAGGGTGGGCGTCGAGGCCGGGAAGTCCCGGGAGGCTGTAAATCTGCCACGGCTCTGCCGCGGGGCCCCCGGCGCCACGGCCCCTTTGGCGCTGGGTATGGGGAGGAGCGGGTGAAGGAGGCCAAGGGGGGGTGGAGGAAGTCAGAGGAGGGCGGTGGAGGCCAACAGAGGCCAACAGAGGCCAAAGGAGGCCAATGGAGGCCAAGGGAAGGCAGTGGGGACGGTGCAGGGTCTGCAGGACAAGAGGTGCGAGGAGCGGCCGGGGCCTTGGGGTCGTGGGGCCGGGAGGAGCCGAGGGGAGGCCACATGGCGGAGGGGCGGGCGCTGAGCTCTGCTCCCTGGGGACAGCGCCAGGAGCCGAGGGACCGGCCCGGAGCTGGGGCAGGGGAGGGTCAGGCTGGGGGTTAGGGAAAGGTTCTGCACCCAGAGGTGGTCGGGCACTGGGACGGGCTGCCCGGGGATGGGGGCACGGCCCCGAGCTGCCGGAGCTCAAGGAGCGTTTGGACGACGCCCTCAGACACAGGGGCTGGGTTTTGGGGTGGTTCTGTGCAGATCTGACTTTTTTTTATGGCTTCTGACTTCGTGTATTTGGTGTCTCTGTGACCCCAAGGGCACGGGACCCGCCCCGCGCTCCCCTCCCGCCCCGACCCCGCACAAGGGCAGGGGCCGAGCCGCGACCACAAAATGGCGGCCCCCAGCCGCCGTGCACCGGAAGCCGCTCTCCTCTCTCCCCGGACCCCCAACCAATCAGCGCGCGGCTGGCTGAGCTGCGCGCCAATAAGAGGTGGCGGCGCTGCGGTGACGTCATCAGTCAGCGCCCGCACTCGGCGTGGTGCGGGCTGTCCGTACGGCGAGGGCCGGGCGAGGTCGGTCCCGGGGGGTGGCATGGCGGGAGGGGGGGGGCGCGTCATGCCGGCTCCGTTCCTAAATTTATTTTAATTTTTCTCCCCCCGCAGCCTCCCCGCGATGCGGCGCTGAGCCCCGGCTTCCCCCCCCCGCCCCTCCCCCGCCATGGCAGCCCGGCTGGTGGGGCGCTGCTGCTGGCGGCACCTGGCCGCCATCTCCTGCGGGCCCGGCCCGGCCTCGCGGCTCCGGGCCTCGCTTCACGCCCCGGGCCCCGCCGCCGACGGGGCGTCCGCCAAGGAACGGCCGGAGGAGAGCGGCGGGGCCGAGCACAGGGCGCTGAGGGAGCTGGTGGAGGCGGCGGCGGGGCCCCGGGAGCTGCTGGAGCTGAGCGAGGCGCCGGGGCTGAGCAGCAACCAGGCCTCGCTCGTCATCAGCCGCCTCTCGTGGCTGGCGGCCGAGCAGAAGCTGGAGGCGCAGAGCATCCTGCAGGACCGCCGCTTCAGGCAGCTCGTCGGCGTGATGGACTCGCAGGTGGGTGCCCTGACGGGCGGCGCGCCCCGAAAGCTGCCTGCCCCCCTGCCCGCGTCCTCCTGCCCGGATGGCTCTTCTCCTTCCCCCCGTTTTTTTTGTAGTTGCGGCGAGCCAAAGCTGCCGCCTGCTCGGTGCTTGGTGGCTGAGACGTTTCAGAGCCCACTGCCACCAGCTTCAGCTCAAAACAGGGTCCCCGTGTCTGTGGGACAAGCCCGCAGCAACAGGGGTGCCCCAGAGCTGGAAGGGCCACGCTGCAGCACTGGGAGAGAGAGAAGCTGGCAGCGCGGCCTTGCTGCCCAGGGGAGTGGCTATGAACACAATTAGCTGAGAGTTAATCAAGCAAACTCGCTGCAAGCACAGTTATCCTTCTCCAAAGAGCTGCTGCAGCAGCCTGCAGTCCTGGGTAACTCAATGTAAGAAGGGGATTTGCAGATGCACGGGTGCTTTGATGCAGACTAAAATAAAACAAAATAAACTAAAATCACAGAATCACAGAGTTGTAGGGGTTGGAAGGGACCTCAAGAGATCATCGGGTCCAACCCCCGTGCCAAAGCAGCTTGGCCAGGCAGTAATTAATGACATTGCAGCATCCTTGTGTTGACACGCCAGAGATTCTGAACCTTAGGGCATGAAGCAGAGCAGTGCTCAGCTCCAAAAACTTAAAGAGCACCGTTTTGGGACTTTGCCTAAAGGGCGGGCTGGGAGGTTGAAGCCTTTGTTTGCTCAAAGCCGCCTGGTGCAAGTGCCCTGAGCTCCGTCGGTTCCAGCGCTCAGCGCTGCAGCTCTCCCCGTAGCCACGGAGCAATGCCACCTGCTTGTCACAGCTGATCAATGTCTTTTCCCTATTCCTCCTGGCTGCCCAGATCTCTCAGGTGTGGAACAACACCCTGGTGAACGCGCTGAAGAGCCTCTACTCCCTGGGGATGCAGAGCAGCAGCAGGGAGATGCAGTCGGTGGAGCACGAGGTGCTGTGGCGGCTGCGGCGCCTCACCTTCCGCCAGCTCGCCTCCCTGGCCGAGTTCCTGGCCACCAGGCCGGAGAAGGAGAGCAGCAAGCTGCTGGGCGAGGTCATCAGGAAGCTGGAGCTGCGCTGGACGGAGCTGGAGGGCACCCGCACCGTGGTGGCGCTGATTGCCAAAGTCGGGCACATCTCCCCGGCCCTGATGGACCGCCTGGAGGACAAGGTAGGGCTCCAGGTGCTCTCAGCCTGCTCCGTTCCCTTCAGATCATCGTTCTGGGGGCGGAAAACAGCTTTGGGACGTTCCCTGTGGGCACCTGCTTAGCCTGCCAAGCAGAGGAGTGCTAATTCCACGCACATCTCTGTGCTAGCGCTCCGCTGCGTGCCCGCTGGCAGCTCTTTGAGCAGCTCCCCGTGCTTGGGAGAAGCATTTCCCCCCTGAGGAGCCACGCAGGTGGGGAGTTTGCGGGTGGGAGCTCCCTCAACGCGCTGCTCTGAGCCACTTGAAGGCTGATGTGCTGCGCTCTGAGGCTGGAATTGCCTTTTTTTGTGCCAGAATTGCCTTATTTTGTGCTAGAACTGCCTGAGCTCAGCTGGCAGGCGGTAAATTGCGGAGCCAGCAGAACCTAACGGCCAGAAGTGCTGTCCTTTTCCTCCCCCTCGCAGCCTGACTTGGCAGGGAAGGTGCTGAGGGAGGCCTGCTCCCTCTTTCTGTCCCTCCCGGCAGCAGGGAAACGTCCTCGGGGTCCTTGCAACCCAACAGGGGTTGACAGCTTACCGCAAACCGCAGGTTTGGGGCAGCAAATTAAAGCAAAATCAGGGCACGGGCCCCGCTGAGAGGAGCAAGGGCGACCTCCCGGGCAGCGGACCGTCACGCCCCGCGTCCACGGCTGGCTGCGTGCCTCCCCCCTGACGTCTCGACGTTTCTTTGTCAGGCCCTGGAGCTGGCGGAGCAGTTCAGCCCCGAAGACATCCGGAAGATCACGCTGGCCCTGGCGTACCAGAACCGGCGCTGCGTGCCCCTGCTCCGCGCCCTGTCCTACCACCTGCTTCAGAAGCACGTGGAGCTCAGCCTCGGCACCCTGACGGACCTGATTTTCGCCTATGGTAAGCGACTCGGCCGGGTCGGGACCTGCCGAGGGCAGCTCGGCTCCTCCTGGGCGCTCGAGCCGGGCTCTGACAGCATCGCTGCCACCCGGGGGGGGACTTGTGACAGAGGAAGGAGGCCGGGGATGTGCCAGCCAGCGCAGCCACCTCGTTTCCAGCTCCGGGTGCAGGCGGAGCGAGCCCCGGTGCCTCTCCCGCTGACGGCACAGCCTCTGGCCGCAGTTCTGCCTGCCCCCCGGCTCTGCCCCACGCTCCCAGCATGGTTTTTTTGGTGCCAGCGGCGGTGAGGGAGACCTCCTGTGGCAGCATGGCGTGCGCGCTCAGCTCCGTGCTGCTGGCTGCTTCGTCTCGCTGCCGCCTCACCCCAGAGCCCGTTTGGGCACGGCCCGGGCGCGTGTGGTCAGCAGCGCGCCCCGGTTTTCCTTCCAGCGTGCGGGAAGAAGGGACGAGAGTGCTTCGGAAGGGCAGTTAGGGCACGGGGCAGCCCGGCAGTTAGCTGAGATCCCCAAACGGCCCGAGATCCTCTCCTGCCTCCTTCCCCGACCAGGCGTTTCTCAGGGAGTCCCTGTTTCCGTCTCCTCGCTTGCAAACCGGCCCCGTTCACAGCAGGCTGATCGATAATTGGTGTTATCATCCTCGGTGCCGTGGTTCTCCGGCCCCTCTCCGTGCGATGCTGTGCGCCCCTGCCCGGAAAATGGGGGGAAGGCAGCCAGGGGAGCCGCGGGGAGCTGCTCCTCAGTTCCCCGCCCAGCTTTTGGCAGTGGGAACAGACTTTCTGTCTGCCCCTGGGGCGGGGTGGTCTGCGCGGGCTGGACGTTCCCAAAAAATAAAGGATCACCCCACGAGGCACGGCCTTGGAGGTGGGGGGGGCTCGCGCTTCTCGCGGCGATGTCTCCAGCCTCCCCTGGTCCTAAAAAAACAGCCTCGTGGCACCCCGCCCGCCCGGGCACGGCTCCCGTAGCAGCTCCGTGTAAGCGGCTGCCGCTTTTCTTTTGCTCCTTTAAGGAAAACTGAATTTCCACCAGCCCCAGGTCTTCCAGAAGATAGCCGCCGACCTGCACCCCCACGTGGCCACCATGACGCCCGTCGAGGTGACGCGCTGCATCAGGTCCTTCGCCCTCCTCAAGTGGCTCAGCCTGCCCCTCTTCGAGGCCATCGCTCAGGTGAGGGGGCGCCGGCGGGGCCCTCCCTGCCCCCAGCGGACGAGCGGGAATGTTGCGGAGCTCTGCTTCTGCTCACAGCTTTCCCCTTTAAAAAAAAATCCTACAGAAGTCCTCAGAGATCCCGTGCTCGTGTGTTCCTACCTCGCCGCGGGGGCCGGGCGCGTCCTCGGGTGGTGGTTTTTAATCTTTCCCTGGCCGTGCTCGCCCAGGACAGATGACGACAAGCTCTGGTTTTGCTTCCCCTGTCTCGCAGTACGCCCTGGACAACGCCAAGCAGCTCCCGGTCGCCCACCTGTGCAGCATCATCCTGTCTTTCGCCCGCCTCAACTTCCAGCCCAGCAGCAGCGAGGACTTCTTTAAGATGGTAACCTCCCTCCCTCCCTCCCTAGGGTCCCTGGGAAGGCCGCGCGCCTCCCCCAGGCACATCCAGAGCAAAAAGCGGGCGTCGGAAGGCTCAGGCCGCTGCGGGAAAGGGGAATGGGGACCCAGCAGCTCACGACAGGCTGAAAATCCCCTCCTGAGCCGCGTGCTGGGCGATCGCAGAAGCAGGCAGCGCACCGCGAGCTCCCCGGCCCCTGCGGGCTCCCTTTTCCAGCAGCCGCAAGCAGCGCGTGGGTGTTGGCGTGCCCTCCTGGACGCGGCGCGCTGTAATTAGCTTCCCCGTAACGAGGCCGCGGGGGGTTCGGGGTCGCGCAGCCGCCTGGCTCGCCCAGCCCTCAGCACCGCGGCGCTGGTTTTTGGGATCCTGCCGGAAGGAAGGAGGCCGCCGCCTGGGAAACGGGAGCCTCCCGCCGCGCCTGAGCCGGGGGCTGGCAGCCCCTTCCCTCGCCCCCGGCGCCCCGAATTCCTGCAGGGGCACGGGAGGGGCAGGCGGCTCTCCCTGGGGACGGATCCTCGCCGGAGAGGGGCTGCGGCGTGGCTGCCAGCCGCTCGCGTGTGGTGCACAGCCGAGGAGGGATGGCACCCAAAATCGCGATCGTTAGGGTTGGAAAAGCCCTCTGCTCCAACCACCCCCCTAATTAACTGAATTTTTGAGGCATTGCAGGAAGAAAAACCCAAACCCTCAGCACCACGAGGCTGCCGCGGAGCGGTCCCGAATCCTCCCGGCGGCAGCCAGCCCGGGGAGGAGCGCCGCAGGAGCGGGGATGCGGGCGCACGTCGTGGTGCTGAGCTGCGGGTTTTGTGCCGGGGCAGGTGCACGAGGAGCTGCGGGGCCAGCTGGGCGGCCTGGAGCCCCAGCTGCTCACCGACCTGGTGTGGTCGCTGTGCGTGCTGCAGCAAGCCGAGCCCCACTACCTGCAGCGAGTGCTGGCGCCCGACTTCCACGCTCGCATCCGAGGTGAGGGGGGACGGGGATAATGGCTCTGGGGGCTGCCTGAATTCGGCCCGGCGCAGGTCGTGGTAGCTCCAGCCGGGACCAGGAGGGGGGTCGGTGTCTCCGAGGGGGGTCGGTGTCCCCGAGCGCGGCTCCGACGTGCCCGCGGGGTCGAGCCCCAGCAGGGCGACGCATTGCTCTCAGCCCTGGGGGGGAGCCACGCGCCCCAGGGCGCGGTTTTACTGCTCCACGCGCGCTGTCCCCAAACCTTTGCGCCTCGGGAGGGGGAGGGCTTGGCGCTTCTCCTCGAAACGGCGCCCGCCGCGGAGGCGCAGCCCCCTCAGATTCAGTCCCTGCCTCCTCCGTGGCAGGAGCCGGCCAGCCGCCTGCCACAGCAACGGCTGTAGCCCACGGGCCCCGCGTCCCCCCCTCCCGTGGGACCCTGGGGATAAAAAATCGTGCCGCAGACAGCGGGGCCGTGCCCCCGGAGCCGCCCCTTCTGTGGGCGTTGGGTGTCCTGCGTGCAAATCCCTGCTCTCCTCTTCTTCCCCCCCCCTCCGGCAGACGATCCGTCCCCCAAGGCCCAGACCCTGCGGGTGAAGCTGGCGCACATCAACGCGGCGGCCAAGCTGGAGAGCCCCGAGTACCGGGGGCCGTTCCTGCCGGCCGACGCGCTGGGTGCCGCGGGGCCGCCGGGGGACAGAGCCAGCCAGCTGCAGAGCTGCCTGCGGGAGGCGCTGGCGGGGGTGCTGGGCGGCCACGACAAGGGACGTTTTGACGTCCCCACCGTCTACGGCTGGCAGATCGGTGAGCGTGCCCTCTCCCCGCGCCCCCCACGCCGGTGGCGAGCGGCAGGACCCCGCCGGGGGGGTTACATCCCCTCTCGTCGTGCGGCCTCCCACCCCTCTGCCCCCTTGCCCCACCCCGCAGCCCTGTCAAATTCGGTCCCCGGCCTCTCGGTGGCGGGGACCGGCCAGCCGGCTGCCACAGCGACTTCCGTAGTCCATGGGCCCCGCGTCCCTTCCCCGTGGGACGCCGGGGATAAAATCGTGCCACGGACACGTCCCCCGCCCGAGGGGAGATGCTCCCGGAGCGGGCGCTGGCGGGGGGAAGGCAGCCGGGTGGCCCCCAGCAGCCGGCCCTCGTGTTCCCCGCTCTCCGCAGACGCCGAAGCGGTGCTGAACAGCGAAAACAAACCCCTCCCCGTGAAGGATTTCGCCGCTCCCCACCTGCTCCACGCCGAGGGGACAAAGCCACTGCCGCCGGGCGCCAGGAGGTGGGTCTGGGCGAGGCCGCGGGATGCCGGGGCTCCGCCGTCCCCGGGGGACGGTGCCGTGGGGGCTGCCCCCGCGTGCCGGGGCTGCCTGCCCAGCTCCGTCCCTGGCTGTTTCGGCCGCCTCGGCTTGGGGAGGGATGGGTTTCGAGCCAGCAGCGCGGTGTTCGTGCTCAAAACCCAGCCCAGCGCTGAGCTCCGGTGTCAGCACCCGTTAGCGCACCACCGCCCTCCCTTCTGCCGCTGCTCCCGGCTCCCGCAGGGCTCCGGCCCCCCTCTCACGGCCTCCCGTGCCCTCCGCGTGTCCCCCCCAGGGTCGCCTTCCTCAGGTGGGAGTTCCCAAACTTCAGCAACAGGAGCAAGGAGCTGCTGGGCCGCTACGCCATGGCCCGGCGCCACATCCAGGCGGCCGGCTTCCTCGTGGTGGACGTGAGTAGCCGCGGAGGAGGGCGAGGCTGCGGGGGCTGCCCCGGCCTCCCTCTGCCTCTCTGCTTGCCCCCCTGTGAGGGGGAGCGAAAAAAGCGCAGCCCCCCCCCCCTCCTGCGGGGGGCTGTGGGGGCACGGCAGCTCGCTTTTAGCCTGGCTTCAGGTGAAACGCTGCTGCCTCCGTGCCCCTCCTGCCCCTGCTTCCTAATTCCTCGGAGCTTCCTAATTCCTCGGAGGAGCAGGACGGCACCCTGGGGTGGGGGGGGGGGGCAGGAGGTGGCACTGCCGTGGGCAGGGTCGCCCTCAGGAAGCCCCTAACCCCCCCGGTGCCAGAGGGGAGAGGAGTCGTGCCGGCTTCTTGCTCCCCTCACCCTAATCCTGATGGCTCGGGGCCGGGGGGGGGTCCTGCGCGGTCCCGTCAGCCCCCAGCACCCGTTGCTGCGGTCCCGCACCGGGCTTAGCCGCCCTGATCCTCCGCAGGCCACCTGGCGGGGGGGTGGGGGGGGGCTCGCTAATGGAGGAGGACAGCGGGCGAGGTCTTAGCCGCGCTGATCCCTGCTCCGGAGCCCCGTGCTGCGGCGGGGTCACGCGTTATTGAGCCTCCCCGAGGTAATTTTAGCTTGGCGGGCGGCGAGCCACGTGCCGCCCCCGCTGCCGCCGCTGCCCGGCCCCACAAAGAGCCCGAGCTCGGGCACGTTTTGCCCGCCGAGCTGCTGCGTTTTGAGGCCGGGGGCTCCTGGTGCTGTGCGTAACCTCCCCCTGCTCCCCGGCTGGAGATTTCGGGGGGAGATGGAGAAGAGGAGGAGGGAAAACGTCGCTTCCCGAGGCTTGAGCCTCGCCTGGCAGCAGCTCCATCCAGCCGGGGTGGGCGGGGGGATCCCCCCCCAGGCATCAAATCTGCTCCCCTGGGCACGGAGATGAGCGGTGCTGTGCCGAGGAGCGTTCATCCCGCCCCCAAAGCCGGCGCTGGGCCTGCGGCTCCTGCTCCCCTTTTTGGGGGGGGGAGCCCAGGGGCGTAAAAGGGATGGGTCCCCAAGCCCCCGTGGGCCACGCGCCGTGGTGGACGGAGGCCCTGAAGGCTCCCCGGCCCCCCATACCTCCTCCTGGCCCCTGCTTCCCTCCAAAAAAACCCGGTGTCGCCCGCCTTTCCCCCCGGCTGCTGGGGGAGGCCGACGGGACACGGAGAGGGGAGGAAGCGGCCCCTGGAGCCCCGCAAATCGGGTGAAAAATGGGGCAGGTTCTGGTGCTCCCTGAGGCCGCCGCGGCTCTGCCCCGCTGCGAGCGGTCCCCGTGCTGCTCCCGCTGCTTTGCGCCCTGCTTACGGAAGCCCCTTGTTCCCCCCGCGGTGATGGCGGCTGCTTTGGGGCCGCAGCTGGGATTTGTCTTGGGGGGGGGGGGAGAAACGGCCCCAAAGCGGCCCCGAAACGTCCCCTCTGCGCCCGCAGCCTTGTCAAATTCGGTGCCCGCCTCTCGGTGGCGGGGACCGGCCCAAGGGCTGCCACAGCAAGGGCCGTGCTTCATGGGCCCCGCGTCCCCGCCGTGGGGCTGCGGGGATAAAAATAAGGCCACGCACAGCCCCCGGCAGCTCCCCCCCCACGCCCCCCCAGGCCCTCACCCCCCCCCTTTTCTCTTCCCCGCCGCAGGTTCCCCACTACGAGTTCCTGGAGCTGAAGCTGGAGCGGCAGCGGGCGGCCTACCTCAGGGACAAGCTCAACAAGGCCGTGGCCAAGGAGCTGGCGAGCTAGCGGCCGGGCTCTGCGTGTGTGTGTGTCAGCGGCGTGCCCCGATAAACGACCCCCCCCCCCAATAAAACGCCCCCCCAATAAACCACACGGCTCTGCCCTGCTGCCTGCGCCGGGAACGGGGCTGGAGGGGCTGCGCCGCTCTGCGCCGGGGGTTTGGGGTTCGTCCTTGGGGTTTGGGGGGCGGGGGGGGGATCAGGAGGAGGGCTGCGCTGCTCCGTGCCCCCCCCAAAAAATGCTGCTTTTGGGGTCGGGCGCTGCGCACGCTGGCCCCCGGAGCTGAGGGTTAAGGGCGCAGCCTCGCTGCCTCCCCGTCTTCCCCGCGGCGCCTTGTCCCCGGGGAGGCTGCGTGGCGCGAGCAGGGGCAGCAGGACCCCAGAGGGGCACCGGGGAGCCCCCCCCCCCCAATATGCCTCTGTCCCAGCTCCGTGTCCCCCAGCACACGCGGGCTCTGTCCCCCCCCCGTCCCCACGTCCCCCAGCCGGGCAGTGAGAAAGCAAGAAAACCCCGCTGCGAGCCGGCTGCCGGGTTTTGGGGGGGATTTAAGCGGCCGTGTGGGCCACGGCGAGCGGGTTTTCGGCCGTGGGGACACCGCCGGACCCCGGGTGCTCGGCCTGGTCCCAGCACCCCCCCGGGCTGGGGATGGAGCCCCCCCCCCCAGCAGAGCCCTGGCCGTGGGGACGAGGCGGCGGCGGCGGTGCTGAGTCACGGCTGGGGCTGCTCCTGGCACCGGCACCACGCCAGCGCCGGCCTCGCTCCCTGCCGCGTCGGGCCCTGATTTTGGGGGGGGGGGGGGGGGCAGGAGATTTTGGGGGGGGGGGTTCTGGGGTTTGGGCAGCTGGGGTGGTTGCCCCCAACTGGGACTGGGCGGCCTGGGGGCGTCCCACGGGCGCCAGCTCCCTGCCAAATGTCCCCCTCCTCCCCAGGAGCCGTCAGCGCGTCCGTATGGGGTGTCCCCACCCCATGGCGCAGAGGGGGGGGGTACCGATGTGTGCCCCCCCCCAGCATTACCAGGGAGCCGTCCCCATCCTCCCCCCCATCCCCATGGAGACGGGAGGAGGAGAAGCGCCACCGCCATGGCGACACCGGGGCCCGATCCTGTCCCCCCCCCCCCAGGGGACACTGGGCTTGGGGACACTGCGGGGGGGGGACCCTACACGTGCAGCATCAGCAGCTTTGGGGGGCTTGGGGACACCGGGGGGGACGGGGGGGACCCTACACGTGCAGCATCAGCAGCTTTGGGGTGCGGGGGGGGCTTTGGGGGGGCCTCCGAGCCCCTGTTCCCCGTATAAATGGGGGTGCGGTGTCACGGGGGGGCTGATCCTTAAACCCCCCCCCCCAAAAAAAATTTATCAGTGCTCGGGTGGGGAAACTAAAATGGGGGGGGGGGGGGTCCCCATGCCCCGCGCGCCCCCCCCCCTCCACTCCCCCCCCCCCAAGGCTGCTGCAGCGCCGCAGTGCCTGGCGCACACCCCCCCCCCCCGCTGCTTTCTCTGAACTAAAATAAATAAATAAATAAATAAATAAATAAATAAATAAAAGGGGGAGGGATATAAAAAAAAACCCAGCACCAAACCTGCTGACATCATCCGGGATGACGGGGCTGCGCCCCCCCCCCAACCTCCCCCCCCCCCCCCCCCCCAGCACCGATGCTCAGCCTCGCCCGGCGCAGCCGCCGTCGCCCAACGCCGCCGAGCCGAGCCGCGGGCTGAGCCGGCCTCGGGCCGGCCTGGGGGGTCCCCGGCCCCGCCGCCATGCCCGGAGAGTCGGCCTCGAGCCCCCCTGGGCTGCAGCTGGAGGCCGGCCTCCCCCCGGGCTCCGAGGAGGAGGAGGCAGGTGAGGCCGCGGGGATGGCGGCCGAGGGAGGCCGCGGGGCCGGAGGCGAGGGAGGGAGGACGTGAGGATGGAGGGCGCGGGGATGGAGGGATGGAGGCTGCTGGGGCTGGAGGCTGCAGGGTTGGAGGCTGCAGGGGCGGAGGACGTAGGGATGGAGGGACGGAGGCTGCAGGGGCGGAGGATGTAGGGCTGGAGGGACGGAGGCTGGAGGGATGGAGGCTGGGAGGATGGAGGACGGAGGGACGGAGGGACGGAGGGATGGAGGCTGGAGGGACGGAGGCTGTAAGGACGGAGGCTGTAAGGACGGAGGCTGGAGGGACGGAGGGACGGAGGCTGGAGGGATGGAGGACGGAGACAGAGGAGGACGCAGGGATGGAGGACGCGGGGCGGCAGCGCTCGCCCTGAGGCTCTCCTGCCCCTCCACGCCGGGGGGGGGGGGGGGGGATGCCACCCTGGGGACACCACCCTGACCCTCCCCCAGCCCCAAGTCGTGCCCCCGATACGGGGAGGCCCCGCAGCACCCAAGGGTGCCCGGGCCGGCCGGCCCCACGCCCCCCACCCCTCCCCCCCACCCCCACCCAAGGGCCATCGGTCACCGCGCCCCAAGGTCACCCCGCAGAGACGGGGCCGGGGGGGGGGGGGGAGGGTCCCGAGCGGTGCCCCCGTCCCGCTGCCACCCCCCCCTGCGTGTCCCCAGGGTGCGGGGCTGGGGGGACACCGGGGGGGCCCTGGGGGGGGGGGAGGTGAAGGGAGGGGATGGGGCAAGGCGTGGGGGGGTGGGATCAGGGCCCCCCCCCGGGCATTGAAGGGTTAAAGAGACCCCACGGGGCTGGGGGGGGGTGCACGGGGGGGGGCTCGGTGATGGGGGGGGTGTCCCCTTGGTGAGATTGGTGCTGGGGGGGGGGGGGGGCCGGGGGTTTATCCCCATAGGGACAGAGTGGGGGTGCCCCAACCCCGCTGTCCCAGCCCCCTATGTCCCCCCCCCCCCCCCGGGGCTCAAACTGGGGACAAAAAGCCCCCCCCACACCCCCAGCCACTTCTCAGGGTGCAAATGGGGGGTCCCAAAGCCCCCCCCCATATAGGGCACAGCCCCCCCCAGCCCCCCATAGGCGCAGCATAGACACCACCCCAAAAACCTGGGGGAACTGATGTGCCCCCCCCCCAACACCGCCCCCAAAACGGGACCCCCATCCCTTATAGGGACACCCCCTGAGCTTCCCCCCCCCCAAAAAAAAAAAATCCCCGAGGGCGGCCCCTCCCCGTTCCCAGCAGCCCCGCAGCCCGCCCCCGCCCCTCGCCCCTATATAACCCCCCCGGGGGGCGCATGGGGCAGCTCGAGGTGGGTGCCGGAGCCTGGTCCTGGTGGGGGCTCTGGGTGCTGCCGGAGCCTCCCCCGCCCCATGGAGCCACCCCTGAGGGCCCCAGGTAACGGGGGGGGCGGGGGGCTCCTTGTGGTTTTTTTTTTTGGGGGGGGGGCTGCTGAGAGTTTTCGGGGGCGTTATGGGGTGGGGAGGGCTGCGTGCCCCTCGGGGCTGGGCCCCCCCCACACTCAGCGCAGGGATGAGCGGTGGGGTTAGGGTGTGGTGGGTTTTTTTTTTTTTTGGGGGGTGGGGGGTGGTTGTTGTTCCCCCCCCCCCCCAGGTGGGGACTCAATGCTTAGGGTTGCCCCCCCTGATCCCAAATGTCCTGGGTGCAGCTGTGTCATCCAGGGGATGCAGGTGGGGGGGGTTGGGACTTCTGGCTACTCCCCCCCCCCACAAGACCCCTCCAGCACCCCCAAAACCTGTGGTGCCCCCCGCTTAGATAAAGGGGTGTCTCTTTTTGGGGGGGACGGGGTCACCCCTACAATCTTCCCTGGGCTCTGCCCCCTCCCTCTGTGAGGACAGAGCGGGGGCCTGCCCCATTTTGGGGTGTCTGTGTGTGTGTGGGGGGGGGGTGAGATATAACAGGGTGCTCTGCCCCCCCCACACACTGACCCCCTCTCTCCACAGCCCCCCCGGGGGACGCCGCCGCCACCCCGATGCCCACCAAGGAGGAGGCCCGCCCGCAGCCCGAGGGGGCCAGCTGCGACGCGGCCCCCGGCCCCTCCGCCCCCGACGCGGCCGAGCACGGCCCCCCCGCCAAGGGCTGCCGCCCCCCCCGCCGCCACCACCACCAGCCCCCCCGGCCCTGCCTGCCGACCCCCTGGACACCCGCATCGTCATGGGCGAGGAGACGTGCTGCCCCCCCAAACCCCACCCCGAGCCCCCCCCCCCCCGCCGGCCGCCCCCCCGCCGGCCTGGACCCCGACCTCTTCTTCACGGCCCCCTCCACCCCCGTGCGGACGGGGGGGCCTCGCCCCAAGGCCGAGGAGGACGGGGGGGATGCGGAGAGCGAGGGGCTGGGCTCGCCCCCCACCTCCCCGTCCGGCTCCTACATGACGGCCGAGGGGGGCAGCTGGGGGTCCTCGGGGACCGCCAGCACCTCCCCGTCCTGCTCCCCGAACCTCCTGGCCGAGGCCCCCGACGGCGAGGCCGGGCCGGCGGCCTTCACGCACCGCTCCCCGTCGTCGTCTTCCTCCTCCGAGGATGAGGACGCGGCGTCGGCCGGGCAGGAGGAGGAAGAGGAGGAGGAGGAGGAAGAGGATGAAGGCAGCGGGCAGGCGCTGGTGGAGGAAGGCTCGGAGCTGCCCCAGGTGGCCCCCGCCGGCCTCATCCCCGCGGCGCTGCTGCCCTTCCGCGGCAGCCTCCTCTTTGAGGCCGAGGCCGTGGAGATCACGCTGGTGCCGGCCGAGGCGGCGGCCGAGCCCCTCTCCGGGGAGGAGGAGGATGAAGAGGAAGATGAGGAGGAGGAGGAGGAAGACGAAGACCCCAGCACCTCGGCCTCCTTCCTGCGCTCGCTCTCCGAGACCTCCATCAACGAGGGGGTGGACGAGTCCTTCGCCTTCCGCGACGACACCTCGGCCTCCTCCGACTCGGCCTCCTACGACGGCGAGGAGGACGAGCGGCTCTACGGCACCGAGCGCCACGCGCTGGGAGGGGCGGGGGGGCCCCCCCCGGCCACCGCCACCCCCGGCGACACCGAGCCCTCCTCCGAGGCCTCCGGGGACATCGAGCTGCACCTGCGTGGCGGCGCCGCGCAGCCCGACGGGACGGGCAGCGGCAGCGTCACCCCCGGCGGGGATGAGAGGGCATCACCAGGAGGGTCCCCACGGCACGAGGCAGCCCCCAGCCCCCCATTTTGGAGGCACCCCCCAGCACCGAGGAGGACCCTGAGACCACGTGCGAGGAGCTGGGGGCGCTGGGTGTGGAGCAGGATGGTGCCCACCCGGT
Source organism: Anser anser (assembly GCF_964211835.1). Taxonomy (NCBI): domain Eukaryota; kingdom Metazoa; phylum Chordata; class Aves; order Anseriformes; family Anatidae; genus Anser; species Anser anser. The sequence goes on from NC_139721.1 coordinate 161,975,576, forward strand.
TGTAGGAGAGGAAGAGGAGGTTGAGGAAGAGGAGGAAGAGGTGGAGGAGGAGGACGAGGAGGAGGAAGAGGAGGAAGAGGAGGTGGTGGTGGCCTCTGAGGTGGCCTCCGTTGAGGCTCCCACCACAGAAGTCAGCGTGGAGCTGATGGGCGAGACCTTCAGCTCCTCCTCATCCTCCTCGGAGCTGGAGGAAGCCTCCACCCTGGAGCCCGACGTCCTGCAAGACCAGGCCCCGTCCCAGAGGAGCCTCCCCCCACGGAGGCCGCCGTCCCCACGGAGTCTGTGCCCCCGGAGGAGGCCGAGGAGGTGACACCAGAGGTGGCGGAGGTGACACCAGAGGTGGCGGAGGTGACACCAGAGGTGGCGGAGGTGACACCAGAGGTGGCGGAGGTGACACCAGAGGTGGCGGAGGCCCAGCCGGAGGCTGACCCCGGCACGGGGCTGGAACCGGAGGCCGCAGCGAGCGGCAGCGCCCCGCAGCCCCCCTGTGCTGGGGAGACCAAAGACCCCGAACCCGATGGGGCCGGGGGGGGATGCCCCCACGCTGCCTGCCACCAATGGTGACCACGAGCTTGACGCCACCACAGCGGAGACCCCCGAGCCTCCGTGCCCGCCTGAGCAAGGTGACCTCGACAGCCCGGACCACGAGGCCGGTGGCCACGAGGACGGCAGGACGGACCCCACGGCAGCGCCCAGCCTGGGTGAGGATGTCCCCGACCTGCAGGACGGCGTCACGGAGGAGGCCCCTGAGCAGGATGAGGCCCCTGAGCAGGATGAGGCCCCTGAGCAGGATGAGGCCCCTGAGCAGGATGAGGCCCTCCACGAGGACGGGGAGGCCTCGGGCAGCGAGTCCCCGCCGCTGGCCGCGAGCGATGGTGGCAGTGACACTGCCGAGGCGCTGGAGGAGGCGCTCAGCCCCGCGCCGGGGGACGCGGACGAGATGAGGGACGCGGATGAGCCCGACGCCGCCTCCGAGGATGAAGCCTCCAGCGAGGACCTGGAGCGGGAGCAGAGCCCGGAGCCGGCCTCGGCCAGCGCGGAGGCCGAGTGGGATGCCACCGCCTCCTCCTCCTCGAGGACTCGTCGCCGGAGCTGCTGGACACCTCGCGCTCCCGCACCGACTCCAGCTTCTTCACCGCCCCCGAGGACAGCGCGGGGGAAGCGGCCGCCCCCGGCCTCCCCTCCCCGGCCCCGCGGCCCTGCATGGCCCTCTGCCTGCTGCCCCCGGCCTCCAGCCCCCCGCCGCTGCGCTTCACCGCCTCGGAGCGGGAGGTGTACGTGGGGACCCCCCCGGCCCCCCTCGAACTGCTCCCACCACCACCATCACCACCACTCGGTGCCTTGCCGGAGAGCGCGGAGGACCGCCGGCACGTGGCCACCATGCTGCAGGGCGCCTTCGGGGACCTGCCGGCACCGCAGCGACCGGGGGGGCCCGGACAAACTCCCCCCGCCGCCGCTGCTGCTGTGGAGCCTCCGCAGCCTCCCCAGGCTGAGGCCGAAGCCGCCGTCGCCACACCTGAACCCAAAGAGCCCCAGGAGCCGGGCGATGCGGGGAGCCCCCCGCGCACCCCTCCGGCCTGCCCCGCGCAGGACGAGGAGCCCCCGCTGCTCCCCCCCGGTGAAGAACCCGAAGCCAAAGTCCCGGCAGAGGGCGAGCAACCCCCAGCACCCCCTGAGCAGCAGCAGGAGGAGGAGGAGGAGGTGGCAGCAGGATCCGGCCCCACACCCAGCCCTGAGGAGGGTGGGGAGGCCGCGGAGGCCACCCCCAGCCCCACCGAGGCCGTTTTGGTGCCCTCAGACCCCCCAGCAGAGCCCAGCTCCCCCGAGGACCGCGCACCCCAAGAGGTCCTGGCGGTGCCGGCCGAGGTTTCGGTGCCGGCCGAGGTTTCGGTGCCGGCCGCCTGCCCGCCGCTCTCCAAACTCATCCAAGTGCCTCCTCTCTCCTCCTCGCCGCCGCGCTCGGAGGACACCTCAGGGCTCGCCGAGCGGCCGGAGGAGCATCCGTCTGTCCCGCCGGCCTCCAGGAAGCGGCTGGAGGGTAAGGGCCGTCCCCATCCCTATGGGTGCCTTTGTGGGGTCCCAAGAGGCACGTGTGGGGTTGGGCGGTGCTGTCCCCATCCCATGGGTTTGTTCGTGGGGTCCCGAGAGGCGCATGCGGGGTTGGGTGGTGCTGGGATCAGGGCGAGCATCCCAGGTTCCAGCCCCTGGGGGGGGGGGGGGGGTGCCTGGGGTCCCTACAAAGCCCGATTTTGGGTGATGGGGCTTCCCCTTGCTTCTTGGGGGGGGCATGCCGGGCCATGGGGATGTGGTGACCCCAACATCTCCCATCCCCGCAGCGCTGGAGCCGTCCCCGCAGAAGGAGAAGGCGCGGGGCAGGAAGGCACCGGGCGGCACCAAGGGCGCACGGGGGCCGGAGGCGGCGGAGGGGGGGCCCCGCCGGGCGCCCCGGGGCTCGGTGCAGTCCGAGTCGAGCTCCTCCAGCGAGGCCGAGCTGCCCTACCGCTGCCCCGGCGCCGCCGAGCACCTGCCCGCCATCGCCCTGCTCGAGGACAAGGCAGCGCCGCGGCGGGGCGAGGCCAACCATAAAGGTGAGGGGGGAGGGGGGAGATTTGGGGGGGTTTTGGGGTGTTTGGGGTGGTGGTGGCATCGCCAACCTGGTCCTTTTGGCTTGTGCAGGGTCGTGCAACGAGTCGGAGAGCAACGATGAGTCCATCCCGGAGCTGGAGGAGCCCGAGGGCGCGGAGCCACGGCCGGCACAGACCCAGGTATAGGGCTGGGGGCTCGGAGCCCCCGTCCCGGGGCACCCGAGGGACCGTGGCCCCCTGTCACCTGCTGCCGTCCCCCCCCTGCAGGCACCACTCACCCACTCGCTGGGCACCGGGGAGGAGAGCATCAGCAAAGCCAAGCAGAGCCGGAGCGAGAAGAAGGCCAGGAAGGTGGGATGGGCACCGGTGGGATTGGCATTGATGTCCCATGGGGTTTATTTTTTGGGGGGGGGTGGGTTGGGACCCCGTGTCCTCCCCAGGGTGCTGTCACCATCCCTGGGGTCACGGCTGGGTCCCTTGGGGGGGTGTCCCCGCCTTGTGGGGCAGCTCAGCCTGGGGACAGCCCTGTCCCCGTCCTGCGTTATCCCATTGCTGAGCCCCGGGCTCTGCACCACCGGACCCAGCGGGGTCCCTGGGGCTGACCCCAAACACGTTTTTCCCCCCCCCCCCCCCCCCCACCCCAACCCCAGGCCATGTCCAAGCTGGGTCTGAGGCAGATCCACGGCGTCACCCGCATCACCATCCGCAAGTCCAAGAACATCCTCTTCGTCATCACCAAGCCCGACGTCTTCAAGAGCCCCGCGTCCGACATCTACATCGTCTTCGGGGAAGCCAAGGTTGAGGGGGGGGGTCCTTGGTCCCTGGGGGGTGGGAGGTCCCCGGGGAGCAGCCGGTGACCCCCCCCCCCCCTTCCTTCTCCTCGTCCCCGCAGATCGAGGACCTGTCGCAGCAGGTGCACAAGGCTGCGGCGGAGAAGTTCAAGGTGCCCATGGAGCACTCGCCGCTGATCACCGAGACGGCGCCCGCCCTCACCATCAAGGAGGAGAGCGAGGAGGAGGAGGAGGTGGGCGGGATGGGGCTGGGCGGGGGGGGCCGAGACCCACCCCCCCAGTGGGATTTGTGGGGTGGGGGGGGGGTGACGGGGTGGGGGTGACGGCGCTGTCCCTGCTCCCGCAGGTGGACGAGACGGGGCTGGAGGTGCGGGACATCGAGCTGGTCATGGCCCAGGCCAACGTCTCGCGCCCCAAAGCCGTGCGGGCGCTCAGGCACAACAACAACGACATCGTCAACGCCATCATGGTGAGCTGGGGGGGGGGGCAGGGGGGGGTGTATTTGTGGGGTCATCCCCACCCCGCGGTGCCTGACGCTGTGTTCTCCTCCCCCACAGGAGCTGACCATGTAGCGGCCGGGCCTCCCCGGCCCCCCTCCCTGTATAGGTGCACAGTTCTCCTCCTCTTCCTTTCCCCCCCCCCCCGGCATCCTTTAGCCCCGCGCCTTCGCCTCGCCCGCCTCTGTAATGCTCAATAAATGGCCTCATGCATCACTGGGATCGCACCCCGCCTCCACGCCTGGTGATTTGGGGGGGGGGGGCCCTCTCTGTGGGGTTTGGGGGGGTTGGGGGGCTCCTGCAGCCCCCCCCACCCCCAGGTAGCGGGGTTGGGGGGGTGTAGGACGGGGACCGGGTGCTCAGGGAGGTGGGATGGAGACCCCCATGGTGGCACCTGGGGGTGGGATGGGGCTGAGCCCCCCCCCTTGCCCACCATGGGCTGGGGACCCCCAATTTGGGGGTGTTTTTGGGGAGGGCACAGCCCCGTTTGGGGCCATCACCCCCCCAGCCCTCGGAGCATTGGGTTTTGGGCTCCCGGTGTTGGCCGGAGGGGAGGTGAGCGAGGGCTGAGCAAGGAGACGACAAAGCGCCGTGGGGTGCAGAGTTTTTTTTAATATTTACCTCTAACAATGCTCTGTACAGAAAGCATACATACAAACCACCCCCGGCCCCACCGTGGCGTGTCCCCCCCCCCCCCCCCAGCTCCAGCAGCACCGGGGGCTGGAACCCCCCCGGTGCTCAGCCCCCTGCCCACCAGAGCTCCAGCGCAGGGTCAGGGCCAGCTCCCAGCCACATTTCCCCGTGAACAGAGTATTAAAAAAAAAAAAACTGTGAGCTGCTAAAGATCTCCATACACAACCAGTCCAAAAATAGGGTTTTTTCCAAATTTTTCCGGCGTAGTCAATGACTCGAGCGTCGGTGTGTGGTTTGGGGGTGGGTTTTGGGTGTTTTTTTTAGTTGGCAGGGTGTAAGAAGTAAGAAGGCACTGAGGACTCGACGGAGCCGGGGTTCTGGCCTGATGCTCCCAGCGCTCGTTGGGAGCCCAGCGCCGGTACCCCTGGCTCGCGAGCTTGGCTTTTTTGTTTTTCTCATTTTTTCTTTTTTTAAGAAGAAAATGAACCCCGGGCCCCGCTGCTGGAGGTGCAGGGGCTCCCTCCCTCCCCTGCTCGGGGCTGACGGGTGATGCTGAGCAGGAGGAGCCCCCCCCCGGCTGCGCCCGTGCCCTGGCCGCGATTCCCAGCGCGGAGCCTGCAGGAACAGGGGGTAAGAAGCGCCCGGCGCAGTGGGGCTGAGCGAGGAGGAGGAGGAGGACGGCAGGATGAAGGCTCGGTGCTGGGAGCCCCGGCAGGATGGCGCTGAGGCGGTGGGTTCATGCAGCAGAGAGAGGTCTGGTTAATCGGAGCAGCCCGGTGGTGTGGAAAAGGTGCCAGCGGGTGCCCTGGGGCCGTGTCCCAGCGGGGGGGGAAGCCGCAAAACTCAGCCAAAGCCCCACAAAGCCCCCGGACAAAGCGTGAGGAATGCGCATGAGGCGGGGGCGGGCTGGGTGCAGGGTGCTGAGCAAGCGTCTGGGCTCCCAGCGAGCCGTCCCTGCCAGCTCCGGGCTGCCGGAGCCCCCCCCAGGCTCCCTGTCCCTCCTCCTCCTCCTCTTCCTCTGCCTGCCCTCCTTCCTCCCAGGGCCCTGCTGGTGCTGGCTTGGGGCAAGGGCAGGGATTTGGAGGGCAAAAAAAAAAACCCAGAAGGCTGAGGGATACAGGTTTAAAAAAAAAGTGTTTGTAACAGCCTGTAAAATATATACAACATCTCTGCCCTGCCCTGCGGCCGTCCTCGGGGGGGTCCTGGCGCGGAGCTCAGCTCCCTGGGGCACCGTGGGGAGCCACCGGCGGGTGCTGCCCCCGTCCCACCACCTCCTGAGCAGAGCCCGGGGGGGTTGGACGGGGGGTTTGCAGTCCGGGCTGCTGCAGGGCACGAAGCGTGGAGGCTGCCTGGGGGAGCAGCAGCAGCAGCACTGGGGAGGGGCAGCAGGGCCTGGTCCCCGGGTGCGAAATGCTTTGACGACGTGGAGGCGAGCTTTAAATAATTCACATTGTGGTAAACTTCATTCGAAACGGGGAGAAGGGGGGGGGAGCAGGGAGGAGGAGAGCAGTTACAGGAGGGACACCATGTGCAAAACTGTAAACCAGGGAGAGGGAGGGGGCTGCAGCCAGCTCGTCTCGGCCCCGCTCCCCGCACGGCGCCGGAGCCACACCAGGGGAGGCTGAAGGCCGGGCTCCTGCCCGGCTCCCCCGCTGCAGCGCCCCCGTGGGCACGCACAGCCTCCTGCTGGACGGCCTCTGGGGGGGCCAGCGAAGCCGTTGAAGAGGCCGGGAGGGTGATTCCATCCCGCTCCATCCCCCAAATCCTCTTTGGGAGCGGAGGTTCCCTCAGGGAGGGGGGCCGCCCTCAGGAGGAGTCGCGGTCCATGCTGCACCCCAGGGCTTCGATGTCGTTGCTGATGTGCGAGATCATGCGGTCCCACTCGTCCTCCTCCGAGGGCACGGACTGGTCGTCCGAGCTGCCCGCCGCGCCGTTGCCGTTGGTGGTGGAGTTGGAGGTGGTGCTCAGCGTCCGCCGGTACCTCCCGAAGCTGTCCGTGATGATGCCGCGGCCGTCCTTCACCCCGATGGTCTCCAGGAAGTTCTCGAAGTGTTGGCTGTCCTTCTCGGGGATGAAGGGCCGCAGGCCTGCCCCACGAAAGGAGACACAAGGAGAAGTAGGAGAAATAGGAGCTGCGTCACCCAGCGCTACCGGGGCCTGGGCCACCAGGGACTCCATCTGGTGGCCACCTCTCCCACTCACAGCCCCGAGCCACGCTGCTGGGCAGGGGCTGCGGAGAGCTGACGGGGCTGAGGCAGGATTTCCTGAGCTCAGAAGGGCTGGCTGCCGCTTCAGCACCGCGGCACGTTGCTTGGCCTCGAGCTCATTACCCTAACGGCATCAGCGGGAGATTAAACGAGGGAGGGAGGGCGGGCTCGGGACATCTGTCCCTGCCCCATCCCCGCATCCTGCCCTGGGGCTGGCAGCTCAGCACGGGCAGGGGTCAGCCGAAAATCCAGCAGGGCTGCTATGTGCGCCTCCTTGCCACCCGAAGTGCTTGGAAGGAAACCCCATGCACCCAAAAACTCGGGGCCAAAGGGTGAGGGGGACGTAAAGCTAGGTGCTGGGGAAGGCTCTGGTTATTAACGCTGTTTGAGAGGATTGGAGCCAAAATTAAGCAGGGAGACTGAGCTGAGGGACTCTGAGAGCCCCTGAGGCTGTCAGCCTCCTTTTGGCGAAGGGAAACAGAAGGGTCCTGCTCCCTTCCCACCTAACGCCCGCCTGCTGGCGCTGCACAGCACCACCTGGGTGCTGCCCGTCCTTCTGGGATTGTAAGGTCACTTCATGAGGGCGTAGGTCCCCGAGGCACCCTGTGCAAACCAGAGGGCCGAACGCCAAACCTGTCCCGTGTCGAACACCTCGCTGCTTGGCCAGGAACAGTTCTGAGCGCCCCCAGCACGCGGAATCCTACAGGGCCCTGAGCATCGCGCCCTGCTCGCCGTCTGGTGGCCGAGGAGCTCGCGCCGAGCCCACAAAGACGAGCAGCAGCAGCAGCCTGAAGCAACGCGAGACGGAAAGGCGGAGCCACTCACCCAGGAGCAGGAACTTCCTGCTGTCCCCATAGAGCTGCTTCAGGTTGATGCAGAACTCGTGGATGGAGGCCCCGTTGCGGTACTCGTGCAGGAGCATGGCGAACTGCTGGATCTCTTGGGAAGAGAGCTTCGTCCGTAGCTGAGGGAGAGAAGCACACCGCCAACGGCACCGAGTTATTTTCGGAGCGCTCCGAGCTCTGAGACGGGGAGGAAGGAGAGATCACGGGAAGGCTGGGGACTGCTTTCGCCGCTACTGCGGCAGGAGCCACTGAGCCGCAGCGCTCCCAGGGGACAAGCAGGAGGGGACGGCGCAAAGCTGCTGCTGAGCTGGCAGCTTTTGGGCTGGGACATGCTGCGAGCGCGTGCGGGGAGCGTGGCTCACAAAATGACCAGCCTGGGGTGCTGGGACGCGTCCCCCCACGCTGCGAGGGGACCAGGGGGTGGGGGTGCTCCCGCAGGAGGTCAAGATGAGCCTGAACTGGGAGCCAAGCAAGATTTGCCCGAGAAGTGGCGCGCAGACACCCGAAAGGGAAGGCGACCTCCCCCTCGTGGGCGCCCTACCGTCATCATGTAGTCCTGCAGCAGCTCCGTGGCCGTGGTGCTCAGCTCGCTCTCGCTGACAGTCTTGATGTGGGGAGACTGCTGCGGCAGGAAGGAGGAGGGGGAGTTGTCACCCGCTTCTAAGGCTTCTGGAAAGGAACTGGAACACGAAGAGCCGGTGAGCCACCCCCCGCGCCCGAGGAGCTCTGGGTCACGTTGCTCCTGGAGGGGCGCTCATGTACAGCAGAACTAACAAGGAGCGCATCAGCCCTGTGATTTGCTGGACACGAAGCCCTGCGGAGGGACGGATTCCCCTCCAAGCGCTTTTCCTTTTCAGAAAAGCGGGGGGAAAAGGTCCCAAAAAATAAAGGTCCCCGACCATCTTATTTCGGTGTTAAATCTTAAACTCTCAAACAGTATCGATCGACTTGAGACTCGACTCGAACCCAGCAGTTTGTGGGCCAGGTTTTCAGCCCACGACTGCTCTTACGCTTGCGGTGGTCACCGAGCCAGGAGCAGCGGGGTGACAGCCCCAGCCCCGCCGTGCCTACGTGACCGCGGGGGAGCAGCGCTACCCGAACAATGCTGCCAAGGCTGCTGATTTGGCAGGCCCCCGCTGCACCCAGACGCTGCTGATGCTGGGAAACGTTCCAGCCAGGCTCAGCAGGCGCTCCCCAGCGTGCGGCGGTCCTGCTGGGGGGGGGCTTAAAGCTGGCAGCGAGGCTGCGTGAGCCAGGTGTTATCCCCAGGGCTGCGCCATCGCGTCGCGTTCACGCTCAACTTACACAGTGCTTGCTTCTGTCTCGTAAGGTTCTTTCACGTCCACTTTTGTAGAAGAGTCATCTGCAAGGGAGACGTTGGAGGGGTGAGGTTTGGGAGGCAGGAGCTTGCCCTGGCCCCTGCCCTACAAACACGTCGCTTTGGGGCTCAGCTTTTGGGCTGGAAGGGGAGAAGGGGGGTGAGGGGGCACAGGGCTGGGCACGGAGCCCCAGGGGAGATGCACAACCGCCTGGGGATGACGTGGTGCCTGGTTAACTGCCTCCATCCCCCAGGAACAGAAAGGCAAAGGGTATGGAGCAAGGACAGGCTAAGGCTCGTGTCTTTTGGCTCCCCGCAGCCTGGAAGCATCTCCAGGCAGGAGAGCTCCCTGGTGCTGCTCCACCTCGCGTGCAGTCAAAGAAAAAGGGGCTCGTTCTCAGCACAGAGATGACCCCGCAGGAGGGGAAGCAGGGGGCTGGCTCTGTTTGGAGGGGGGTGAGGAAGGGGACGCGGAGGGGGCAGGCTCAGGCCGGGAAGGGGCGCCCGGAGCGAGCGCTTACCGCTGTGCAGGGACATGTGCCGCGTCGGCGTGGACGCCCCATCGAATATTGCTCTGTCTAAGAAGTCGATCGTGGACTCAGTGTAAACAATCTGGAAGACTTGGCTGAGGAGCGAGCACAGCTCCTCCGCGGTCACCTGGGGAGGGAGCAGGGAAGGGGAGGTGCGTGGCGCAGCGGCCTTTAGCTCGGCTCCCTGCAACGGCTGCGTGGCACGGGACGGTGTGTACCGAGCGTGGCGTTTATGGGGCTGCTGCCTGCCCAGCAAGGGAAGGGAACCTGCCTGTCCAAGACGTGGGACGCTGCCTGCCTTGAGGTGACAAACCTGGAGCCGCGGGGCAGCCGGGTTAGCTCTCCCTGCTCCTCTGGCCCCAAGGGATTCGCCTCGGTGCGAGAGACGAGCCCCGAGCTGTCTGGCATCTCATCACCCTGCTGTAAGGCCGGGCAAGCACCCCAGCTCTCTGCTCTGAGGCAGCGGGTGCTCGGGTGCTCCATCCCCCGGCAGCTCACGGCTATTAAATCCCACCCACGTCTCTGTCCTGTCTCTTCTCCTTCCTCGGCTCAGCCGCCCGGGACTGCGGCCGCGTGCCCTACATCCCGAATCGGTGCGGGCGCCCCGGGGAGCAGAACTGAGGGCGCAGCTGGAAGCGAGGAGCGTGCAACGCCGCCCTCGAGGCAGAGGGTTCCTGCTGCGGGAGCATGCTGGCCAGGGTTGCAATCTCTGCATCCAGACACGGGATAAAACAAACTGCCGGGTCAGCACCAGGAAAATGCCCCGGCTAGCAAATCCTATTGTGGGGGGAGATTCGGCTGCCTTCGCGGATTTCCTGCTGCTGGGGAAAGCTCCGGGCGGCAGGCACCACAAACGAGGGCAGAGCGTCTTCTGGGAGCGTCTCGGGTCTGAAGCAGGTCACGGGGCTGGGGCACCTCTGCTGAGGTTGTGGCCACCCCGGTCTAAATGTGATAAAAACCTCCCTGTAAACCTCTTCCCACCACCAGTGCAATTCAGAACTGACTCTGGAGCCGGGGGGCAGCGTCAGCCGAGTGTTTGGAGCCTTACTTTGTTCTCCGTAGCCAGCACCACCAAGCAGCAAGCCTCCACGGGCACCACCCCGCTCTCCGACAGCGAGCCCGACGTGAGCGCCTTGGAGCTCTCGGCGCAGAGACTCTGGCTGGGGGAGATCCCGGGGTCCTGAGCTGAGAAAAACACAGAAGTCATCACGGGAGGCCCGAGGCAGGGAGCAAGCAGCAAGGAGCCCTCTGCACGCCAGCCCCGTCCCCGACGCCGCCTCCCTGCGGGGCGAGCAAAGCCCCCAAACCAGACGAGTGCAGGATCCCGCGGCCAGGAAGAAAACACCCCGAGCAGGGAGCTCCGCCTGAAAGACGCCCGTGGGCAGAGCATTTGGATGCGGACCCCGTGATTTAGAGCAGGTTCCCGACAACTCCATAAACCGCTGCCTTAATTCCCGGGGCTCAGACAGCCTCGGGAGTCCTGCGGCAGAATTACAGCCCCGGAAGCCGGCTGTTCGTTGGTTCTCCAGCCCGTCCTCTGCTGTCGCAGGGTCTGTAATCCAGTAAGTCGCTGGCGTTACAGCCGCTAAGGAGCTCAGCCTGCCCCCAACCAGGCGGCTTTAACCCGGGCAGGGCTGCAGGGGACGGATGCCCAAGCCCTCCCCAGCTGCTACAGACCCCACGGCATGTACACCCTCCTGCTCTTCCACTCCCTCCCCAGCTTCCTCGGGCACAAGCCTCTCCCCAGGACACTTCTCCCACCTCCGGCAGCCCCAAACCTCTCACAGTCTCCCCAGCCCCGGGAGGACACGCGGCGGGGACCCCACAGCGCTGTAGGATGCATGGCTGTGCCTTGGGACTGCACCGCCCTAAGCATCGGGGCTCAACCCCATCTCTGTCGGGGTCGGAGAGCTGCTGGAGGCTGGGGGAGGAATTTCGAAGCACGACGCGAGTCCGTGCATCCCGACACAACCGAGTACGTGGCCCAGCTCCAACGTCCTTCACCGTGCCCTGCGTGCTCGTACTCTGCGAGTCCCGCCGCTCGTGGTGGGAGGGTCCCAGCCCTTCCTCAGCCCTCACAGTAAGAGAAAAAGAGGGACTGGAACAGCTCAGGGCAGGAGGAAGGACACCAATTACTCGGGTCTGTCCTCAGCCAGCATCACCTTTGTCCCGTTTCTGTCGGGGGAACGCTGCCCCGCACGGGGGCGATCCGGCCTCTACGAGGCTCTGCCCCACAGCAAGGCAGCCACCTGCCTTTGGGCACCCTACGCGCCGAAAATACCATTTGTTGCCCCCAAAACGTCCCCTTGCTAGCATCTCCGGCTCCCAGCGCTACCAGGCCGGCTACCGCCCGAGCTCTTAGGGTCAGCGGGAGCAGGACTGCTCCCCCCAAGCCCTGCCCGCGCTGGCCCCGACCTACCTGTTTTCAGCACGACCAAGTGAGCCGAGTCGTCGCGGATGTAGGAGACGGACGCGATGTCGTGGATGGGGACCCTGAGGATGAGATCCTCCCCGTCCCGCCACACCAGCTTGATGTTGTAGGCGGACAGGCTGATCACGGCGTCGTGCTCGGGGGTCAGCTGCCCCGGGAGCTGGTGCGCTCGCTGCAACGAGCACGGGTGCCGTTAAAAAGCCGAACCGGTTGCCCTTGGGTAGCAGGGTGTGGGGGGGGAGGATCTCTGAGGCTTCCCGAAGTCTTCTCTAAGGCTTCCCTCCCACACTGGGGTCACCCGGGGAGGGAGGATCCTGCTCGGGGCAGGACCTCGCCCCAGGGACCCCCCCCCCAAGCCTTCTTCCACGCGCGGGCACGGAGCCGGAGCGGCTGGTCAGCAGGGCTGAACGCTCACCTTGGCGTTATCGATCAGGTGCAGGATCTCGGTGCGGCTGGAGGGGTTCAGGTACCCCGGGATGGACGTCAGCTGGCCTAAATACTGGGAAAGGAGCAGCAGGCAGCTGTGATGTCTCTGACACACCGGCGGGCCCCCCCCCAGCAGGTCAGCTGCAGGAGGGGAGACGCCGCCAGCTCCGCGCCCGGTGCCCCCAAACCCTCCTGAAGCTGCCGGATAGCACCCACCTACGAAAAATCGCTCGTTTTTAGGGTGAGCCTCACGCTCTAAGAGCAGTGAGGGCCTTCCTCCAGCTGAAGGGAGCTTGCCTGGAGCCGCTCTCTCCGTTCAGCCGCTGCAGTGAGCAGCGAGTATTTGTTTCCTTCGGCTCGGCGGCGGCTCCACGGAGCGCCTTTCCCGCAGGCCGCGTCGCCAGCTATTTCGCAGGGGCTACAAAAATGCCACCAGCTGCCAAGCCGAGAAGGAAAAAACCCATTTCTGCAAGAGGGGTGCCCGGGAGGGGTGAGGCCAGCAGGCAGAAAGCCGCCCCCAGGCCCTCCAAAACTGCAGAGGAAGGTAATTCAGCGCCCGCAGAGGCACAAGGGGGGAAAAAGAAAGTGAAAGAGCCGTGAGCCTTGTCCCGTGCCGTGCTCGTGCTGCCTGCGGGGTGAAATGTAGGTCCCCAGGAGGGTGCAGGAGAGGGGGAGACGTGGTCCCGGCCGGGCAGGCGTTACCTTCACTTCTTTCTCGATGTAGTCGTTCAGCAGGATGTCCGGCTCGACGCGGTCGGGCAGGGACACCACGACGGTGTGGAGAGGCCGCCTCTCCGTAACCTTCTCCTGGGCCTTTTTGTCGCGGCCTTTTTCACCCTTCAGGAAGACTCGCTTGAAAGGGGACACGATCCCAGGCTGCGGAGGGAAGGAGGAGACGGCGGGGCGTCGGGGACGAGGGCCCAGCACCGAGCTGGGGGGACACCGGCCCAGACACCTCCACCCCGTGGGCCGATGGGGTCAGGCTTCAGAGCTACGAATCCCAGCGCGTTGTCTTCTGCTGGAAACGTGTTTTCTCCCTTCCCGGCAGCACCCCACATTTAGGAACACAGCTCCCGGGGGCAGCCTGCGCCAGGCCTCACCGCCCGCAGAGGGAAGGATTTCGGCCTCGAGTCTAACCCAAACCCACCCTCTTTTACCTTAAAACCCTCACCCCGTGTCCTGCCCCTGCACCCCCTGACCCTCCCCTCGGGCTTGGGGGACGCCCACGAAGCACAACTGCTGCAGACCCCCCCCCCCCACGCCCCGTTAAATCCCCGTTCTCCTCGCTGCGTCCCCGGGCAGCTCCCCCTTGGCGCGGCTGCTGACGCAGAAAGCCCCGAGCTAAAAGCACGGCACGGCGCCCGGAGGCCTCCTTGCGCTGCTTTTTCTCAATTTAGACGAGCACGAGGGATCGACGGCAACACGAGAGACGGCAGCGAGACCGAAATAACCCGAAAGCATCGCCCTGGGACGGGGAAGCGGTAGGGGAAGAGCTCCTGTTAGCAGCACTTCCCAGCCTCCCCGCCCGCTGCAAGGACGTCGGGGACGGCCCGGCCCCGAAACACTTCCCTTCGAGCCGGGCGTGCCGGGGAGATAAAAATAAAGGGGGGAGGTTTGGAGGACGACGGGGGGGCCGGAGGACAGCGAGCGGGACCGTACCTGGCCGGGCTCCCCGGCTCTGCTGCACGCCAGCACCGCCAGGCACTGCGGGGCAGGGGCAGAGCATCCCTCGCCGGGCCGGGCTCCGGAGGAGGAACGTCGTCCCTCCGCGCCACCAACTCCAGGCGGTTCCTGCCGAGGGGCAGGGGGCAGCTCCTGGCTCGGGACAGAAGAAATTCCCCCACCCCCTGTAAGAAACCCTCGTGCTGAGGGCAGGGACGGGGCTGGGCCAGCGGAGCGGTGCCCGGCCGGTTCCGCTTTCCGCGCCCGAACTGCGCGGATCTGGCCCAAAACGTGAGCGAACCCCGAGAAATGGGGGGGGGGTTCCCCCCGAGTCTGGGGGTGCTCCCGAGCCCCGCGGGAGAATCGGATCCTCAGCCCGCATTCTGCTCCTCGGGGAGCCCAAATTCAGGGCGGCGGCGGGCAGCAGTGGCACAAGGCGGAAAAGCCGCGGCTTTTTGGGGGCCGATTTCAGCCAGCACCTACCTCGCCCTCCATGAAGCGCCCTGCTACAGCGAGATGACGTGGGGGGGGGCTTCCCAAAAGCTCGTCCCCACTTGGGGGGGAGCTGTCCCCAGCTGCACAGGGGCCGCCGAGCCCCGCGGTGGGTGCCGGAGGCTGGCGGAGCCGCACACGCTCGCCCGCCTGGCAGATCGCGGCCCGGAAGCGCGCCAACCGCAGCTTCCTCCTGCGAGCGGCGAAAATGTTTGGTTCTCGTTAAAATAAAAAACAAAAAAAACGGGGTTTGAGAAAGGTGGGGGTCTGAGGGGCGGGGCAGCTCCAGGCGGGGTGAGGCTGGCGCCCGCGGGTTTCGCCGTTCCGCGGTCCCGGCCCCGGAGAGCAGAGGGGCGCGCCCAGCCGGGCGATATTCCCGGAGCCGGGCGGATTTTTTTAAGCCCGCTTTCTCCTCCAAATTTCAGGCGTTTTGGTACGACCTCGTCCTCCGGCTCCGTCTGGGGGACACCGAGGGCCGCGCAGATTTCCTAGGCCTCGTTTCCCCCCCCCTCGAGAGCTGCAGGGGGCTGAGCCAAAGCAGTGCTCGGCCCCCGGTGAAGTGCCTTTGCCAGCACAACGGGTTCAGAAACGCTTTTTTGGGTGTCCCTAAGAGGCAGCCCCCGCCCCGTGCCGACACCTCCGGGCCACCTCCAGGCTTCAGAAGCCCCGGGGAAGGGCCCCGAGGACGCAGCTGTGGGCACGCAGGGGGCCAAAGGGGCTGCTCCGAGGGGCACCCGGGTGTCCCTAGCAGGGAACGCGCTGCCCCCCACCCCCCCATCCCGACGCCGAATTTGGTTTTTTTCCACCCGGGGCCCCCTCCCGGCTGTCTGCACCCGTCCAAAAAGGAGCCGAGGCTTTCGACAGCGCCCTAAATAGGCTCAGCCTTTCCGGGGGGAAGGTAAAGGGAGAGAGAGCAGCCCTGTAACCCACTCGAGCGGCTTCTCGCGAGCGCAGCCGTGGAAAGCCGGATCAGACGGCCCCGACGGCGGGACGGCGCGCCGGGTCCCGCCGCTCTGCCGCGAGCCGTGGGCGATTAAAAACGTAACGAGGCGGCGTGTAAATTACAGCCGGAGGTGTGCCGGGCAGGGGATGCCCAGTATCCCCCCCACGTAGTCCTGCCACGAGGGCCGGGTGCGGAGCTGACGTCCTGGGCCCGCTCCACGGAGCCGTGCTGGAACCACGGCAGGGCCGGGAGGGGGGCCAGGGGCTCAGCCCCTGAAGAGTGGGCAGAAAGCAGCCAGCAGCCGGCTTTACCGACCCTACAGCTGGTTTTACAGACCCTACAGCCGGCTTTATGGACCCTACAGCCAGTTTTACGGACCCTACAGCCGGTTTTACCGACCCTAGAGCTGGTTTTACCAACCCTACAGCTGGCTTTACAGACCTTACAGCCAGCTTTACCGACCCTACAGCCGGCTTTATGGACCCTACAGCCGGTTTTACTGACCCTACAGCTGGTTTTACCGGCCCTACAGCTGGTTTTACCAACCCTAGAGCTGGTTTTACCAAACCTACAGCCAGCTTTATGGACCCTACAGCCGGCTTTACCAACCCTACAGCTAGTTTTACTGACCCTACAGCCGGCTTTACGGACCCTACAGCTGGTTTTACCGACCCTACAGCTGGTTTTACAGACATTAAAGCCAGCTTTATGGACCCTAGAGCTGGTTTTACGGACCCTACAGCCGCCTTTACGGACCCTACAGCCGGCTTTACGGACCCTACAGCCGGCTTTACCAAACCTACAGCCAGCTTTATGGACCCTACAGCCGGCTTTACCAACCCTACAGCTAGTTTTACTGACCCTACAGCCGGTTTATGGACCCTACAGCTGGTTTTACAGACCCCGCAGCCGGCTTTACGGACCCTACAGCTGGTTTTACAGACACTAAAGCCAGCTTTATGGACCCTAGAGCTGGTTTTACGGACCCTACAGCCAGCTTTACAGCCCGTTCCCTGCTCAGCTCTGCCCGTGCCAGGGCTCCTGGGCTGATTCCAGGTGTGCGCACCTCGGAGTGGGTGCAATCCCAGAGCTGCGGGACCTTGGTGCCACCGGGACCCTTCCTGCAGAGCCCGATCCCCCTCCGCCCCACCGCAAGTCGCCCGTCCCCAGACCAGGCCCACCCCGTGCCCCTAATTCTGTTTATTTCGTCCCAGCCGGGCCTCAACCCCTTCCCCCGACTCCTTCCACTCCTTCAGCGCGCTCCCTGCGCGGGCCAAGAGCCGGGGGGGGGCACCGACATCGCAGCGCTCCGGGGCTGGGGGGGACACACACACACCTCCCCCAGGTCCTTTATGGGGGGCCCCGAGGGTCCCTCCAGCGTTGGGGGATTTGATAAAGTGCTGAATTGGCACCGCAGGGACTCAGGGCCGGGGGGGGGGGGGGGGCACCCAAGTCGGTCATAAAAAAAAAAGCGGGGAAGGAGCTCGGGAGCAGCCCAGGGGTGGCACAAAACCACCCGCAAAGCGAGGCGAGGCTCCGGGCTTTCACGTCTGGCACCGCCGCGCCGGGCTCCGGCCTCCCGGCCGGGATTTTCCTTCGAGGCAAGAGGAAAGGAATTTTCCCCGGCTATTTTTAGCAAAAGCCTCGTTCCTCCTCGCAGAGATTCCTCCGGCCCTGCTCCTCCCTCGCTCCCTCGCCGAAGCTGCCCAGGGAGGCAGCGGAGCCACCTCCGACCCGAATTTGCTGGAAGAGCTCCGTGGGTCGCCGTGTGCCCCGTTTTTTTTTGGGGGGGGGGGGGGGGGAAATTGGGCGGCGAGCCCGGCTTCCTCGCAGCCCTTCGGGAATTCGGAGGTTTTCCTCCAAATTTTCGGAGGAATTCGCCGGTTTCAGGCGAATTCAGGCCTCTCCGCGGGGCCAGGCCGGCCGGGGGGGCATGGCCCGGCGCTGTTTGCAGCCGCTCCTTCACAAGACGGACGGCGGCCAGACAAGCCTCGGGCCCTCGCAGGGCCGTGCACGGACCCCGAGCAGCGGGCGCGCTCCGAAACCACCAGCCTCCTCCGAACGTCAGCGGCTGGCCGGGGACGAGGAGCCCCCAGCTCCCACAGCTCGAATTTAATTTAAAAAATAAAAAAAAAAGGGGGTGGAATTCCACGAGGACGAGCACAGCGACGTCCACCTCAGCAGGAGCCCGGTGTCGGCGGGAGAGGAGGAGCCGGGAGGCGGCGGTCGCGCGGCGAAGCGGAGGCAGGGAGGCAGCCGGCCCCCGTTTTTCGGGCGGCCTCCACCCCGCGCCCCGCGGATGCGCTGGCGTCGGCGGTCCCGCTGCACAGCCGGAGCTCGCGGCTCCTGCGAGGAGAGGACGCGGAGCCCCAAGCCCCGAGGTTCTCCTCCCAGCCCGGCGCTCGACGACATCCGTGCCGGGTTTGAGGGGGGAAAGCGCCACGGGCGGAGCACCCGGGGCTGCCCCGAAAGGAGCCAGGAGCCCTTTTGAGGGCTACGGCGTGATTCACCCCACATTTCGTCCCCAAACTCTGCCCTAACGGCACCGCAGAGCCGAGGGCACCTGGATGCACGCTTCACAGAAGCTCATCCTGCCCCGTAAACACCGACGGAGCTGACGCAGCTCCGGCCATCCCCCTCCCTTCCCTCTGGGGAAAGCTCCCCGCCCTAAACGCGAGGCACGAAAACAGAGCCCAAGGCGGTGGCAGCAGCGGCACGGTTTGAGACGGGAGAATCGCGCCTGCTCACCAAGCGGGTCGGCTGCGGGGACGGCTCCTGCCCTGCCCCGTGCCCACAGAGCCAGGCAGCGGGCGCTCGGGGTGCTCGTTTCAGGGAAAAACGGGAGGCCCTACCTCCCGGCTGCACCCGCCTTCGCGCAGCTTCCGCTCCTCGTGATTCCCGCAGAGCCGGCGCCTCCTGCCCCAGCCCGGACGCGCCCCCAGGCGCCTGGGGGCCAGAACCTTCTGGAAGGAGGCTCGGACCTGCAGCTCAGTCCCTCGGCGTGTTATATCCGGGCTGGGGGCTCGCGCTGGGCCTCCAACGCCGCCTTGCCTCACCCCTGCGGAGGCTCAGCACCCGATCCTGCCGCTCCCATTCCTTGCTCGAGGGGCCCCAACGCAGGATTTGCCCTCCCGGCCCTGCCCCAATGCAGGATTTGCCCTCCCGGCCCCGCCCCAACGCAGGATTTGCCCTCCCGGCCCCAACGCTGCTCGCGAATAGGGCCAAAAGGAACTCACCTGCCCCGTCCCAGCCCGTAATCCTGCTGGCTCAGGACCAGCCACCTGCACCCAGAGATGATTTTCACTGTACGCAAAGCGTGGGGAGGAGCTTTCCCTGCAAGCCCCCAGGGCTGGGAACCTGTGCCCCAGCAGCCAAACGAGCTCCTTGTCGGTGCTCCAAGCTCAAGAACACCGCAGGGGTTTGGTGAAGAGCTGGCTCAGCATCACCGCGAGGGAAAACCCGCAGGAAACTCGCCCCGGTCGGACCTGCAGCCCCAGACGATGCCAGCCCGGTAGGACAGGGATCTCTGCCCTCTGCCCAGCGTGCCCGGGGAGCGTCGCTGTGGGAGGCGGCAGGCACGGACTGCTTCGGTTTTGGCAACGGGTAACAGCGGCCGTCAGGGGAGAGGAGAGCTGGCCCCGCTCCTACACGAGGTGGCACCTCGTGCCGTGCTTCGGCTGAGCGCCACCTCCATGCGAACGCACTGGGATTAACGCTGAAGCTGCTCTACGACCGCCCGCAGCCAAGGGGACGAGATCTGTCCCTTGAGGCACGAGGGATTTCCACGCAAGGGAACGCCACGGACCCGGGGATCGGGCCTGTTCCCCCGTCCCCCAGCACCGCCGACCCCATTGCGCCGCACGCAGCTCACCGGGAAGCGTCACGGAGCCCTCCCGAGGTGCGCTCGGAGCCCCAGGTCCTGGATTCAGGGTTCTGGGCAGAGCCTCGAGCGAAGCCCTTCCTACCCGGCCGCGCGGGACGTACTCACGGTGCCCCACGAGAGGCGTCCGGCTCCAAGCTCGCCTCGATGGCAGCGGGGCCGCAGGAGGCTCCGAGGCCACCGCCGAGGTGCCGGTGACCGCAGGGCTCGGCCGGGAGCCTTGGGAGCCCCGGGGCGGGCTTGGTCCTGCGGGGCAGGGCTCAGAGCCTGTCGGAGGGGCTGCGTACAGCGAGCAGCTGCCCCATGCTGCACCTCCCACGGTGAAACGCGGCGTGAAATGGCGAAAATAAGCAAAAGACGGCAGAAAGCAGGCAGAACACGGGCAAAGAACAGCGTAAAATGGGGAAAAAAAGGGAAAGCGAGGGGGAAGGAAAGGGAAAAGGGGAGGAAGGAAAGGGGGAAAAACTTGGGGAGGAAGAGGGGGAAAAAGGGGGAGAAAAGAGGGGGAAAAAGAGAAGAATAGGGGGAAAAAGAGAGGAAAAGAAGGGGGAAAAGGGGAAAAAAGGGAAGAATGGGGGGAAAAAGAGGGGAAAAATGTGGGGAAAAAAGGGAAAAAGAGGGGAAAACGGGGGGGAAAAAAGGGAAAAGCGGCACAAAGCAGCAGAGAGGCGTCCCCCGAGGCCCCGCAGCAGCAGCAGCCCCGCTCCCCGCCCGCCCCCGAGCCCCCCACCCGGGAGCCGGGGCCGGGCCGTGAGGGGCCGTGAGGGGCCGTGAGGGGCCGTGAGGGGCCGTGAGGGGCCGCTCCCGGGGCCGGCCCCGCTGCCGTGCCCCCCCCCCCCCCCCTCACCTTGCGGCCCTTCCTGCCCTCCTCCTCCATAGCGGCTGCGGAGGCGGCCCCGGCCCCCCCCGGGGCATCCCCGGCGCGGCGGCGGCGGGGGCCGGGCCCGGCTCGGGGCGCTCCCGGCTGAGCCCCGGGGGCCCGCGGCCGCCTCAGCGCCCCCGGCCCCGCTTCCAGCCCGCCGCCATCTTGGGCGGCGCCTTCCCGGCGTGCCCCGCGCGGCGGCCGCGGAGGACTGACGTCAGTCCTCCTCCGCCGGGAAGGGCGGGGCCACGCCCGCTCGATTTGCATAACCACGCCCTCCCGTGCGTGACCACGCCCCCTCGCTCGCCGACGCCCGCCGCAGTGCGCTGACGTCACGCGCCGCGGCGCTCTCGTAGCCATGGCGGCCGTGGAGGGAGGTAGGGACCCTCGCCATCCGCCTCCATCCGCCGCCATCCGCCGCCATCCGTCGCCGGAGCCGCCCATGAGGGCCGCAGGAGGGGTGAGGGCGCCGCGCGGTGACGGGATTTGCCCCGGATGGGTTTCGTTACGGCGTCCGTGCCGGGATGCGGAGCTGCGGCCTGCGTCCGGGGCCCGTGTGAGGCCTCAGCCTCCCCCCCCCCCCCAACCCCCGCAAGCCGTCCAGCATGGTGGGGCCTGCGGTGGCCCCGGCCGTTCCTGCAGCGCTTGCCAGAGCAGCCCCGGGGTGGTTTGAGGCCTCCCCCTGCGCCCCTCGGGGGGAGGCTATAGAAATCCCACACACGGCCCCGGCCTCTGCGAGGGTGGGAGATGGGGGCAGGGGGCTGGGGGGGGTTCACCCGTTCCCACTGGGCCTGCAGAGCCCCCCCCTTCCCATCCCTTCCCTCTCCTAACGCCGTGCTGCTTCTCCCCAGGTCGCAGCCTCCCCTCCGGCGGCCGTGGAGGGCATCTGAAGCTGCGCGGATCCAGCGGGTAAGTTAGCGGGGCCGCCCTGTGGGCCCTTCCTTCTGCACCCCGTGACACCAGTTAGTCTGGCTCTGCGCTGTCAGGCCTGAACGATGAGGTTTTAAAGACCTCGTGGTCTCTTTGGGGCCACCAAACGAGTCCCTGCAGGAAAACCACAGCCTGGGGCTGCTTTGTGCCCCGGCAGGTAACAGGGAGGCTCAGCTGATGCTGTAGGGTTCGAGGCCCTGCACCCCACGAGGGCTCTCCTCAGCGTGTTCCCGTTTTGCCCCTTGCTCTGCCCGTACCTCGTGGTGGCGAGGCACCGAGCTGCCGCCACGTGGGGCTTCCCTGCGAGGTCTGCCTGTTGCACAGAGCGCCCGTGGTTTGCCAAGCACGGCGTTTCTTGCCGTGACAGCACCCACAAGGCTCCAGCGGCCGCAAGCCTTCCAGCGTGGTGGGGTCTGCAGTGGCCCCGTCCATTCCTGCAGCGCTTGCCAGAGCACCCCCAGGAGCTCTGGGGCCTCCCCCTGCACCCCGTGGGGAGGCCGTCGAAGTCTTGGGACACATTTGAGCGGCTCTTGCCTTGCCTGCGGTGTCTGCTGGGGCTTTGCTGCCTCCTTTAACTCTGATTCTTCTCCCGCAGGGCTTTAACTCCCGATTTCTGCACCTCTTGTACCACGATGCGCTGGGCGGAGGGAGGAGCAGTGGCTCCAGCCCTGCCTTGGCCTCGCGAGGTTCCTCCCGTGCCGGTATCGCAGCCGTAAAGCCGCCCGCCAAGCCGTGGGCAGTGATCTGAGCCCCCGAATCACGCTGTGCCCGGACCCTGCGGAGGTAAGGCGAGCCTTGGGGCCCTCTGACGCCACCCGAACCCATCACGCCCTGTGTGAGCGGTGGCACTGCGGCTTGGAAGGGACGTTGGCACCAGAGCCGCCTGCTCTGCCCCGCAGGAGGGGGGAGGTGGAAAGAAAGGTGGCCCTGGGGCGGCCTCACTGTTGGTAAAAAAATAAAAAACAAAAAACACTTGAGCGAGCTTTGGCCCGTTCCTGTGACTAACGCAGCTCTCTCTTTAATTCCAGGAGAAACGCCGCAGCCCGTGCCGAGCGCCCGCCCCGCGTTGGCACCCGGACGCGCTGAGGAGCTGCCCGGCGCCATGGGGTGCTCGTGATTTGAACCCCGCATTCTGGGAGGGAGAGTGTTGGGGTGGGATCCCCCCACCCTCACAACGGAGGCCACCGCTCTCCGGAGCGCCCAGCGCCGAGTGTGAGGAGGGCTGAGCGCCGTACCGATGTTTTGGGGTAAAACCTCTCCTGTTTAGCGCTGTACAGCGTGAGTCAGTCAATAAATACAATTTCCCGATGTTCCTGGTGTCTCCTTGTGGTTGTGGTGCTGGTGCACGCTCTGCCCTGCTGGGACGAGAGGACCGCGGGCCTGGGGCCGGCCCCGAGCAGCCGCCCGCGCAGCTCTGCTGCATTTCCTGGGGTATTTTTGGGAGCCTGCCCCGCGAGGGGGCGTCGAGTTTGGGTGTCCGGGGCAGGGAAATGCCCCCAGGGCCGCGGTCCCCGGGTGCGGTGGCATCGGCCGGCCCTGACGCAGCGCCCCCGCGCCGTACTGGTACCGTACTGGGACCGTACTGGTGCCGTCCCAGCACCGCAGCCACCGCCGGCCGCACGGGCGGAGGCACCGACCAGCGCCCGCGGGCGTGGGGCCGGATGCGGCCAGGCACCGGAACGGGCGTAGTGCGTGCAGCGGGTGCAGTGGATGCAGCGGGCGCAGCGGCGCCGCCAGCGCAGCGCTGCCTCCGGAGGGAAGTGACGCTGCGTGACCGCAGCTGGGGGCACGGCGGTGGTCCCCATGGATAACGGGGGGGGGTCACAGCCCCACGGGGCCTGCCCCGTGCCCCCAACCCAATAACTGCAGGACACCCCGGGGCTTGGACCCTGGGCGCACCGAGCGCCCACCCTTCCCCGTGAGGATGGGTGCTGCGGGGCGACGGCGCCCGAGCGCCCCGGGGCGTGGCACGGAGCGCAAATCCCCACCCCGTGGTCCCAGCCGTCCCCATCCCACCGCGCCCCACTGCCGCCCGTGGGAGGTGGTGACGGGGCTGGGCCACCCCCCGTCCCGCGCGCTGTGCGGCGCCTGCGCCGCTGCCTCGGCGGGCGGGCAGGCGGCGGCGGTGCAGGAAGCCGGCGCGGTCCGGGGTTGGGGGGGGGGAAGTCGTTGGGCGCCCCGCGCTCGGTGGGCGCAGCATGGCGGAGCAGGAGGGCCCCGAGTTCGGCAAGGCCGACTTCGTCCTGCTGGACGAGGTCACCATGGAGCACTTCATGGAGAACCTGCGCCTGCGGTACGGGGGGGCGCGGGGGGCGAAGGGGGGTGAGGCCGGCCTCCCGGCCTCGACGGAGGATGCGGGCGATGCTCCGCGACGCTGTCCCCGGTAGGGCGGTGACGGGGATGCCACCAGCCTCAAGGGACCTCGAATCCTTTGCGATGGTGGGGGGGAAGCGGTCCCGGGGCGCAAATCCTGGCTCTGCCCCGGGCGGTGCCGGCGGAGGGAAACCGAGGCACGTCCGCGGCGCTGGGCTGGGGATGTGGGTGGGGGCCCGGGGGATGTGCAGGCATGGCTGTGCGCCGCTGAGCTCTTGCACACCCACACGTCCGTCCGTCCCGGTGCGCGTCCCAACCGCGGTGGCCCGCGCTTCCTGCCCGCGCCCCGCAGGAAGAGCCGCTCCCCCCGGCGCCCCACGGCGCCGCTCGGCCCCCACGGCGGCCGTGGCCGGCCCCGGCGTGCGGCGCCGCGACGATGCGCGGTGTCACCCTGCCCCACTGCCCGCAGGTTCTCGAAGGGCCGCATCTATACCTACATCGGGGAGGTGGTGGTGGCGGTGAACCCGTACCGGGCGATGGGGCTCTACGGCCCCGCCGTGGTGGAGCAGTACCGGGGCCGCGAGCTCTACGAGCGCCCGCCGCACCTCTTCGCGCTGGCCGACGCCGCCTACAAGGCCATGAAGCGCCGCGCCAAGGACACCTGCATCGTCATCTCGGGTAGGGGCGGGCAGGGGGCACCCCGGGGGGCCGGGCACCCATGGGTGCGTGCCCTCGCCCACCTCCTGCCTCTGCCAGGTGAGAGCGGGGCGGGGAAGACGGAGGCCAGCAAGTACATCATGCAGTACATCGCCGCCATCACCAACCCCACCCAGCGCGCCGAGGTGGAGAGGTGGGTCCGGCCCCACGGCGCCCGTGGCCCAGGGTCAGAGCAGGGTGGTCCTGGGGGGCTCCCTGCCCGTAGGGGCGGTGTGGGGGGGCCGGGGGGCGCCAGGCCGTGCCTTCACGCCGCGCTGCGCAGGGTGAAGAATGTGCTGCTGAAGTCCAACTGCGTCCTGGAGGCCTTCGGCAACGCCAAGACCAACCGCAACGACAACTCGAGCCGCTTCGGCAAGTACATGGACATCAACTTCGACTTCAAGGGCGACCCCACGGGCGGCCACATCCACAACTACCTCCTGGAGAAGGTGCGGGGGGGTGCGGGGCACGGGGCGTGGGCACGGGGGGGGCGTGGTGCTGGCCCACGGCACCGCCCAGCACCCACCCACTGCTGCCTCTTCCAGTCCCGAATCCTCCAGCAGCAGCCGGGAGAGAGGAACTTCCACTCCTTCTACCAGGTGAGGGGTGGGATGGGGTGGGAATATTGGGATGGGATGGGATTGATGGGATCCATGGGATGGGATCCATGGGATGGGATGGGATCGATGGGATGGGATGGGATGGGATGGATGGGGCGGGATGGGATGGGATGGGATGGGATGGGATGGGATGGGGATGGGGATGGGATGGGATGGGATGGATGGGGCGAGATCGGATGGGGCGGGATGGGATGGGATGGATGGGATGGGATGGGATGGGGATGGGATGGGATGGGATGGATGGGGCGGGATCGGATGGGGCGGGATGGGATGGGATGGGATGGGATGGGATGGGATGGGATGGATGGGATGGGACGGGATGGGATGCATGGGATGGGATGGGATCGATGGAACAGGATGGGATGGGATGGGACAGGACGGGATGGGACAGAATGGATGAGATGAGATGGGATGGATGGGACAGGAAGGGATGGGATGGGATGGGATCCATGGAATGGGATGGGATGGGACTTAATGGAAGGAATGGGATGAGACAGGTGGGTTGAGAGGGGATGGAATGGATGGAATCTATGGGATGGGACATAATGGATGGGACATGAAGGATAAGATGGGATGGATGGAACAAAGTGGAAGAGGCGGGATGGGACAGGATGGGTGGGATGGGGATGGGATGGATGCGATAGGACAGGTGGGATCAGAGGAGACGGGTAGGAATGGGATGAAGGGAATCTATGGGATGGAACATGATGGATGAGATGGGATGGATGGGTCAGATTGGATGGGGATGGGATGGGAAAGGAGGGGAGGGGTGGGATAGAATGGGATGGGATGGGGATAGAACGGATGGGTTCTATGGGATGGGACAGGATTGGTGGGTCAGGGTGAGAGGGGTGGAGATGGAACAGACAGGATCCATGGGAAGGGGCAGGATTGGGTTGGGGTGGGATAGGATGGGATGGGACAGATGGGTTGGGACAGTTGGGATAGGATGAGATGGATGGGGTGGGACAGATGGGATGGGATGGAGATGGGATGGATGTAATCCATGGGATGGGATGAGGATGGACGGGATGAGATGGGGTCGGATGGATGGGATCTATGGGATGAATGGGATGGAACAGGTGGGATGGGATGGGATGGATGGGATGGGATGGGGATGGGATGGATAGGATCTATGGGATGGATGGGATGGGGATGGATGGGATGGGGAAGTACAGGACGGGATGCAACAGGGTGGGGGCAAGACTGGAAAAGGTCAGGGGACACCAGGCCGGGTGGGCTGGGGACAGGGGTCCTGGTGTCCCCCCAGGCAGGGTACTGACGCCCCCCTTCCCCACAGCTGCTGCTGGGAGCCCCCGATGCGCTGCTGGCCTCGCTGCACCTCTGCCGGGACCCTGGCGCCTACCGCTACACCCAGGAGGGTGCCCAGGGCAGCGTGAGTGCGCCGGGGGTGGTCAGGGGGTGGGTGGGGGTCCTGGGGGTCCCGTCCCTCACCCGCATCCCCCCAGGCTGGCAGTGACGATGCGGACGGCTTCCGAGCGGTGGAGGAGGCGATGGCCGTCATCGGCTTCTCCCCAGAGGAGGTGGGCGCCGTGCACCGCATCCTGGCGGCCATCCTGCACCTGGTGAGTGCACCAGTATGGTCCCACATGCACCAGTACGGTCCCGTGCACACCAGCACGGCCCTACCAGTGCGGCCCCATGCAACCCAGTACAGACCAGTGTCCGCAGGGCAACGTGCGCTTCGTGGCGGAGGGCGAGGAGGCGGCGGTGGAGGCGGCGGAGCAGCTGGCGGCGCTGGCCCAGCTGACGGCCACGACCCCCGAGCAGCTCCGCAAGGCGCTGCTGGCCCGCACGGTGGCCACGGGCGGCGGGGAGCTGATCGAGAAGGGCCACAGCCCCACCGAGGCCGCCTACGGCAGGGACGCCTGCGCCAAGGTGAGGAGGGGAACGCCGGGGCGCCCCCCCCCCCCCTAAAACCCACCGCCAGGGTCCCCGGGGTGCTCACGGACTCCCCGACCCCGTCCCCAGGCCGTCTACGAGCGGCTCTTCAGCTGGATCGTGGGGCGCATCAACGCCAGCATCGCGGCGCGGGGCTACGACGCGCGCCTGCACGGCAAGGGCACCGTCATCGGTGTCCTCGACATCTACGGCTTCGAGATCTTCGACACCAACAGGTGACACGGCCCCCAGGGGGACAGGGACCTGCCGTGGAGGGGATAGGGATAGGGGGGAGGCGTGATGGGGCTGGGGGGAGCACACGGAGGGGATGTGGGGTAGAGGGACACCTGGAGGGGACAGGGACTGGGAGGGACACGTGGAAGGGACTGGGAAGGGCGAGGAGGGGACAGGGGACACCTTGGAAGGACATGCGGAAGGGGTCAGGGATGGGAAGGACCAGAAGGGGACAGGGGACACCTGGGAGGGACACGGGGAAGGGACTGGGGATGGGAAGGAGACGTGGAAGGGATGGGACCCGGGACATGCACGTGGAGGGGACAGGGCTCAGAGGGACACAGAGCAGTGGGGAGATGCCCAGGGGACATGTGGAGGGGACAGGGGACACCTTGAGAGGGACACCTGGAGGAGATGGGACCCGGGAGGGACACTTGGAGGGGATGGGACCCGGGAGGGACACCTGGAAGGGATGGCACCCAGGAGGGACACCTGGAGGGACGGGACCAGGGGGGCCAGCAGTAGGGCCACGCTCAGGGTGCCGGGGGCCGTGGTGCGGGGCCGGGCGGCGGTGGCTTGACCTGACCCCCGCCCGGGTTCAGCTTCGAGCAGTTCTGCATCAACTACTGCAACGAGAAGCTGCAGCAGCTCTTCATCGAGCTCATCCTGCGGCAGGAGCAGGCCGAGTACCAGCGCGAGGGCATCGCCTGGCAGAACGTGAGCGGCACGGGGGGGGCACGGGGAGGGTGGCACCACCTGGCGGGGTGAGATTTGGGGTGCCGGGGGGCGATTTGGGGGACACGCTGCCCACCCCTCGCCCCCAGATCGAGTACTTCAGCAACGAGCCCATCGTGGAGCTGGTGGAGCAGCCGCACCGCGGCATCCTGGCGCTGCTGGACGAGGCTTGCTTGGCCGTGGGGACTGTCACCGACGCCCTCTTCCTGGCCTCCATGGACACCCGCCTGGGCCGCCACCCCCACTACAGCAGCCGCAAGGTGCATCGGGGGGCAGCGTGGGGGGCCGGGGGGGAGCGGGGGGCGCGTGGGCTGGGGCTGACACCCCCCTGCTCCCCAGCTCTGCCCCACCGACAAGACCATGGAGTTCAACCGTGACTTCCGCATCAAGCACTACGCCGGAGATGTCACGTATGGGGGGGCCGGAGGGGGCCACGGGGGGCTGTGGGGCACCACGAAGAACCATGGGGGGGTCTTGGGGCCATGGAGGACTTTCAGAGGGCATGGGGGACCATTTGGGATCATGGTGGGGCTGTGGGGGCTCTTGGAGGGGTCCACGGTTGACCGTGGGGCCTTGGAGAACCGCAGCGGGTACTCTGTGGGGTTTTGGTGTCATTTGGAGCATTGAGAGTGTGGGTGGCCACTGGGGCTATGGGCATCCATGGGGGGCCATGGGGCTGCGGGGAGCCATGGGGAGCCATGGGGATGTGGACACAACAAAAAAACCATGGGGGGGATCTTTGGGTCATGGAAGACTTTGAGAGGGCATGGGGGATCATTTGGTATCATGGTGGGGCTGTGGGGGCTCTTGGGGGGTCCGCGGTTGACCGTGGGGCCTTGGGGAACCACAGAGGGCCATGGGGTGCTCTGTGGGGTTTTGGTGTCGTTTGGAGCCTTGGGAGTGTGGGTGGCCACTGGGGACTATGGGCATCCATGGGGGGCCATGGGGCTGCGGGAAACCATGGAGAACCATGGGGGACCATGGGTGGCCTTGGGGTCATGGAGGACTTTGGGAGGGCATGGGGGACCCTTTGGGATCACGGAGGACCATGGGACAGTAGGGTTTACACCTCCCAAGGACACGTCACCTCTGCGGGGCCAGCCAAGGGCATGGCGCTGCTGTGTCCCCAGCAGCCCCTGCCCCAAAGCTTGTCCCTGGCCCCCCAGCACGGTGTCCCCCTCCCGCAGGTACTCGGTGGAGGGTTTCCTGGACAAGAACAAGGACACGCTCTTCCAGGACTTCAAACGGCTGCTCTACAACAGGTTGGGGACAGCTAGGGGCTGGGGACACCGTGAGAGGGCCGGTGGCACAGCCGGGGGACACTGCCACGGGGTAGGGGGTGGCAGAGCCGTGGGGCTGGGCACTGGGGAGGTGGGAGAGGAGCCCGGTGTCGCCAGCCCCACGCCGCCGCCGTCCCCAGCGCCGACCCCGTGCTGCGTGCCATGTGGCCCGACGGCGAGCAGAGCATCACCGAGGTCACCAAGCGCCCGCTGACCGCCGCCACGCTCTTCAAGAACTCCATCGTGGCCCTGGTGGAGAACCTCGCCTCCAAGGTACCAGCCCCGGGGCAGCTGGCCACGTCCCCACGCCAGCCCCGTATGTCCCCGAGCCGGCTGGGCACGTCCCTACGTGTCCCCAAGCCAGCCTGGTATGTCCCCATATCGGGTAGACGTGTCCCCAAGCCAGCTGCGCGCATCCCTGAGCCCATCAGGTATGTCCCTACGCAGCCACAATGTCCCTGTGCAAGCCCTACACGTCCCCAGGCCAGCCTGGTGTGTTCCCATATCAGCTAAAAGTGTCCCCAGGCCACTGGGACACGCTCCTCAGCCAGCCAGGCATGTCCCCAAGCCGGATGGGCACAGCTGTGCGTGTCCCCGGGGCAGTCAGGCACGTCCCTGTGCAGCCAAGGTGTCCCTGCGCAGCCAGACACGTCCCCAGGGCAGTCAGGTACGTCCCCGAGCTGGCCAGGCACGTCCCTGAGCCACGTGGGATTGTCCCCGAGCCACCGAGCTCTCCTGCCCCCATGCCAGCCCCCAGGATACGTACTGGCTCGGGGACACACGGGCTCGGGGACACACGTCTGGAGCGTGCCAGGCCGTGCGGGGACAGGGGACGGGGCCACCACCCGTTCCCCCGTTACCAGCCCCCGCCGCGGTGCCCGCAGGAGCCCTACTACGTGCGCTGCATCAAGCCCAACGACCAGAAGTCGCCGGTGCTGTTCGACGAGGAGCGCTGCCGCCACCAGGTCTCCTACCTGGGGCTGCTGGAGAACGTGCGGGTGCGCCGCGCCGGCTTCGCCTACCGCCAGCCCTACGACCGCTTCCTGCTGCGGTACGGCCCCGGCGCCCCAAGGGGGGGGTCCTCGGCAGCCCCATCCCGCTGACCCCCTCCGCCCGCTGCTCCCCAGGTACAAGATGACGTGCGAGTACACGTGGCCCAACCACCTGATGGCCACCGACCGCGAGGCCGCGCAAGCCCTCCTGGAGCAGCACGGCTTCCAGGACGACGTGGCCTACGGCCACACCAAGGTCTTCATCCGCACGCCCCGCACCCTCTTCTGCCTCGAGCAGGAGCGGGCGCAGCTCATCCCCATCATCGTCCTGCTGCTGCAGAAGGTGGGGGTGGCACGGGGCGCGACACGGGGCATGGCGTGGGCTTGTGACGTGTGGCATGGAGTATGGCGTGGGGCGTGACGTGGGCTATAGTATGGGGGTGGCATGGTGGTGGCATGGGGCATGGCATGGGGGTGATACGGGGATGACAATGGGGGATGGCATGGGCTTGTGACATGTGGCACGGAGTATGGCGTGGGGTGTGACATGGGGATGGCATAGGGCGTGACATGGGGCATGGCATGGGCCGTAACATGGTGGTGACGTGGGGCATGGCATGGGGGTGACATGGAGCAGGACTCGGGGTTGGTGCAGGGCACAGCGTGGGGTGTTTTTTTAGACCAGCAGGCTGTGGGGCAGGGGATGGGGCCAGCTCCGGGCACCCCCAAACACTGCTGGGGGGCTCAGGGAACACGTCCAGCCCCGCAGCGCATTTTGGGGTAGGGGCAGCACTTTGGGGACCGTCCCCGCTGAGCCTGGCGGTGCGGGGCTTGGTGCCTGGCACCACGCTCTTGAGGAACAGGGCAGCACCCCCACCTCACATCCATGGGGGCAACGACGGGGAGGGTCCCCACCGCTGCCACACGCCCCAGAGGCGGTGGCGCCACCGTGGCGATCCCCGAATCCCCCCGAGGGCGGCACGTTGGCGGGGACAAAGTGACCTCGGCTGTCTCGCAGGCGTGGCGCGGCGCCCTGGCCCGCAGGCGGTGCCGCTACCTGCGCGCCGCCTACACCATCATGGGCTACTACAAGCGGCACAAGGTGAAGGCGTACCTGCTGGAGCTGGTGCGGCGCTTCCAGGGCGTCCGCGCCATGCCCGACTTCGGCAAGAGCCTGGCCTGGCCCGTGCCGCCGGCCGTGCTGGAGCGCTTCCAGGAGAACAGCCAGCAGCTCTTCCGCAGGTGCCGGCAGCGCGGGGGGGCTGAAGGGGTGCCGCGGTGGGGGCCGCGGCGGCGGTGCCTGAGCGCCTCGTGTGCCCCAAACCCCGCAGGTGGCGAGCGCGGCAAATCGTCAAGAACATCCCCCCCTCCGACATGGCGCAGATCCGGGCCAAGGTGGCCGCCATGGAGGTGCTGCAGGGGCTGCGGAAGGACTGGGGGTGCCAGCGGGGCTGGGCGCGGGACTACCTGTCCTCGGTAAGGGCACGGCGCGGCCGGCGGGACCCCGAAAGCCCACCCCACCCCGCTGCCTTCCCCCGGCCGCCCCACGCTGCGTTCCCCGCAGGCCAGCGAGAACCCCGGGCTGGCGCTGCCCTTCGCCCACCGCGTGCAGGCTCTGCGGGACAAGGTGCACTTCGGCTCCGTCCTCTTCTCTGGACACGTCCGCAAGGTGAGGGGCTCGGTGAGACCGGCACGTCCCCGTCGGTGTCCCCCCCCCCACCCCCTCAACTCGTCTCCCTGCCCCGCAGATCAACCGCTTCAACAAGAGCCGCGACCGCGCCATCCTCATCACCGACCAGCACCTCTACAAGCTGGAGCCCCGGCAGCAGTACCGGGTGATGCGGGCGCTGCCCCTCAGCACCGTGAGTGTCCCCCGCACCGGGTGGCACTGGGGTGCCCGTGGCCATCCTGGCTGCCCCCGTCCCACATGAAGACCCCTCCACTGTCCCCGTATCCCACCCACGTTGGCACGGCGCAGCTCCCCGGGATGGGGGCGTCACGCTGTCCCCGCCACGGTGCCGTGACACCCTCGTGGTGCCGTGACACCACCGCGGTGCCGTGACACTCCTGCATGTCTGTGACGCCCCTGCATGCTTGTGACACCCGCAGGTGACGGGGCTGAGCGTGACGAGCTGCCAGGCGCAGCTGGTGGTCTTCCACACGCAGAGCCACGACGACCTGGCCGTCTGCCTGCACAAGACGCAGCCGCCGGGGGACAACCGGGTGGGCGAGCTGGTGGGCGTCCTGCTGGAGCACTGCCGAGCGTGAGTGGGGCCGGGTCTGCCCGGGGAGGGGCACCCGACGGGGCGCTGAAGACCCCCCCGAAGTGCCCCCCCGTGCTGAAGCCGTGCCCTTGCAGGACCAAGCGGGAGCTGCAGGTCCGCGTCTCCGACTGCATCCAGCTGAGCCTGCGCGGGCGCAAGAGGCTGCTGACCGTGGAGACGCGGCCGGGCCTGGCCGCCCCCGATTTCCGCAAGAGCCGCGACGGCTTCGTGCTCTACTGGCCCGAGAGATGAAGTGGCGGCCGCCCTGCGTGTGTCCCCCCTCCCTGCACTGCCACCGGTGCCGCGGTGGTCCCCGCGCGGGGCCGGGGGGACAGCAGCGTCCTCATCCCTGCCCCATGCCCCGTCCCGCTGGCACGTGC
Source organism: Anser anser (assembly GCF_964211835.1). Taxonomy (NCBI): domain Eukaryota; kingdom Metazoa; phylum Chordata; class Aves; order Anseriformes; family Anatidae; genus Anser; species Anser anser. The sequence goes on from NC_139721.1 coordinate 162,008,024, forward strand.
CCAGGAGCCTCCCCGGGGACGCCCCCGGCCCCGCGTCCCCCCCACCCCGCGTCCTCCCCTCCCCTGGGCGATGCCAAAGCCTCTGAGTGCACTGGGAATAAAGAGAGCTGGATGGGAGCGCGGGCGTGAGTGTGTCTGGGACCCCCTCCCAGCCCTCTCTTCGTGGTGCAGCCCCACACCGGGGGGCACTGGAGCCCCTGGGGACCCCTGTGCCAGCTCCCTGTCTCCCAGGGCCCCTGTGTCCCACGTCCCGATGTCCCTGACACCTGGGGTCCTTGTGCCCCTGTGTCCTGCTGTCGCTTTGTCCTGGGTCCTGATATCCATGTGTCCTGAGTACTGGTGTCCCTGTGTGCCGGGTCACTGGGTCCCAATGTCCCCAGGTCCTGGTGTCCCAACCTCTGTGTGTCCCAAGTCCTGGTGTCCCTGTGCCCTGGATATCTGGGTCCCACTGTCCCAGATCTCTGTGCCCTGATGTCCCCGGGGTCCCCATGTCCCTGACACCCCGTGTTGATGTCCCAGCAGTGCCGTTCCCTGCGCTGACAGGTTGTCACAGCTCTGCCACAGGAGCTCTGCAGCAGCTGCTGCTGCTCCTGCCCTGGGGAGGAACCTCAGCAAGGCAGGAACTGGGGCGGGCAGAGACTGGGACCAGGGCTAGGACAGCCATGTCCCCCCCGCCTCTGGAGCTGGCAGGGACAGGTGACTCGTGGGGGCTCACGCACAGACATTTGGGGTCCCCTGAGCATCGGCCGTGTCCCCACTGACCGGCAGGGTCCCCCCGGGTGACGTCCCCATCCGCTGCAGAGCCCCGCGTGCTGCCGTCCATCCCTGGGTATCCCTGGGGTGGCACGGGCACGCTCCACGGGCTGCTTCCAGGTGTGGCACCGCCAGGCGCCTCCAGTGGCTGCAGTGCCTGCGACGCGTGCGGTGCTTGCGACGCGCGCGGTGCCTGCGCTGCTGCTGCTGCTGCACCCAAGCAACGGTCCTGGGCATCGCGTGCGTTGCGTGCTGGCTGTTTTCCGGGGGTGGCAGGCAGTTGAGTCGCTGTACAACCGCTTCTCGCACTACCGGTAGACGGGGCCGGGCTGGATTTCTTTTTCCTGTTGACTGCGCTGTGTTGCTTAACAAGGCAGCAAGCGGCCGATTTTCGCTGTAACCCTGCTGCAGGCCCGGTGTGAAACAACAGCACCGAGCTTGCGGCTGCCGAGTTGGTTTTGCTTCGTCTCCAGCTCGATGCCAGCGGTGTGCTCGGGACATTGCAGGGACGGCTGCGGACCTGGGGACGCGCAGGGCCAGAGCCAGGCGGCGCCTCCCAGGAAATGTCCTCGTCCCCTGCATCGAGCCGTGGGGCGGCCCTGGGTGCTGCCAGGAGGGCACGGAGCCAGCGGCCAGCCAGCACCACAAGGACGAGGAGGCTCTGAGCCCGGCCGCCCGTGCCTGAGGGCAGAGGCTGTTCCCCTCTGAGCAGGCTGGGACACAAAAACAGCACCAGCCGGGCTCTGTTCCTGGTCATGCCCAGCCGCTCGGTGCCTTTCTGCCAGCACAAATCCTGCCCAGCCCTTCTCTGCAAAGCAAAGCGACCGTGGTGCCAGCAGCCCCCAGCCTCTGCTTCCAGCGCGGCACGAGGTGTGGCGGCCCGGTGTCCCAGCACGGGGGTCCAGAGGGTGGCTGCTTCTTTTGGGACCCTTCACTGAGCCCTGCTGAGCGTCCCCGCAGGAGGAGCCAGTGCTGCCCTCGCCCTGCGTGCCATCCCTCTGACACGAGGGCCGTGCTCCGGGCTGCTTCCGTCACCACTTTCACTTCCTGGTGGCTGTGAGCGTCCCGCGGGGACAAGGCGAACGCCAGCGCAGGACCTGCGGGAAGGTACGGGCTGAAGGTCAGGGGCTGCAAAGCTCCGTGCCAGTGGGAAGGGCTTTGAGGGGGGCTGGGGAACTGGCGCAGGGCAGCGGGGCAGGGAAGGGGCTCTTCCCCCTGTCCCCTTCTCTCTCCTCCCTTTCTCCCCACTCCTCGCTCCCCATGCTCGGCGTGGGCACAGCACAAACCTCCCCAGCCCCAGGCGCTTGCATGGCCCCAGCCCCGGCTCCAGCCCCAGCCCCAGCCCAGGGGAGCCCCTCGGCACCATGCTCAGCCCCACGCGGGGCCCCGGCTTCACGAGTGTCACTGCCCCGAGGGTCCCTGCCACCACCCGAGGGTCCCTGCCACCACCCGAGGGTCCCTGCCACCACCCGAGGGTCCCTGCCACCACCCGAGGGTCCCTGCCACCACGCTGCCTTCCCTCCCCCCTGTGATCCTGTGCTGACTGAGGCTGCCTCGCTGCTCTGTTTCCCCGCAGCACCTCGCAGTTCTGGCTTTCATTTTCATTTTCTGTTCCTTGCTGCTGTCCGTGCACTGCTGTGGCTGCACACGCTGCAGCGCGATCCAGGGGACCCCGTCTGTCCCGGTGCCACCGCAGCCTGACCCAGCTGCAGCCTCCCGAGCCCTTCCCGCAGCGGGGGCACACAGAGCCCCGCAGCCTCCAGTCGCCAGCAGCGAGGCTCCGAAACCATCCCCGCTTTTAGTGAAAATCCCTTCTGCTGTCGGTAACGCTCCCAGCCTCCGGGTGCCTGCTGACGGAGCCCTGGGCGTCTGCTTTTGTCTCCGCAGCGTGGCCGTGGCCATCCGGCGTGTCTACATGCTGCCCGGGGTCGGCGGGGGCTTGGAGATGAGGCTGATCCTGGCTGGGAAGGCTGGTGGGGGGAAAAGCGCCACGGGGAACACCCTCGTCGGGGAACGTGTCTTTGAGTCCAAGCTGTCCACCCAGCCAGTGACCGTGAGGTGTAAGAAAGAACAAGGGCACTGGGACGGCGAGGACTTCACGGTGGTTGACACGGCCGACATTTTCAACCCAAGTGATGCCAGTGATGAGGTGCACCAAGAAATTTTCCAGTGCGTCAAGCTGTCCTCCCCGGGCCCCCACGCGCTGCTGCTGGTGACCCAGCTGGGCCGATTCACCCAGGAGGACGAGGAGGCCGCAGAGAGACTGCAGGACATCTTTGGAGCTGATGTTTTGGGGCACACAATCGTCATATTCACCCGTGCAGAAGAGCTGGCGGGGCGATCTCTGCACGACTACGTGTCCTGTACTGACAACAAAGCTCTCGGCGAGCTGATCCAGAGGTGCGGGAACAGGTACTGCGGCTTCAACAACCGGGCAGCTGGAGCCGAACGGGACCAGCAGGTCGCGGAGCTGATGGGGATGGTCCGCTGCATGGTGCGGGCAAATGGGGACAGGTACTACAGCAATGAGATGTACCTGGAGCCCGATTTAACAGAAGGGAAGGTGGAGTATCACATGAGGAGGTACAGAGCACGCAGGATAAAGAGGGAGCGGTCCGGCTGCAGGACAGTCGTCGCGGCTTTGGGGCTGATTGCCTTCACCACGGCTGTGATTTCCCTGGGTTTCCTTATCGCACGGGTGCGAGGAATGACAGCACCATGGAAACACTGAACGCCTGGGGCTGGAGGCACCTCTGCACGCCGCGTGTTCCATCCCTGCCCAGGCAGGGTCCCCAGCACCGGCTGCCCGGGACCGTGTCCATTGGGTGTTGGACATTTCCAGGGATGGAGACCCCAGCGCCGCTCTGGGCAGCCTGTGCCAGCGCTCAGACACCCGCACAGCAAAAAAAAAGACTTTCCTAATCTCTCACCATGCGTCCTTGTGCTTCCAGCATTACCCATGCCCTTGTGTCTTGGCTCTGGGCACCCCACCAGGTGTTGGCACACATAGATGGGACCCCCAAGTCCTGCTGCAATGGAACCAACTCTCCCTTGGAAAAGAAGAGGAATTGTCTATGTTTAATTGAGCATCCCTTTATCAGGTATCATTTATGTAGTACAGGGCAAAAATTACGTTTAACTTTTAACCTTGGCTCCCTTCGATCAGGGACAAAATGCTCCTTCTGGAAGAAACCAAGGAAAGTTGGCAAGAGAAAGTAGCCTTAGGTTGTGCTTAGGTGACGTGTGGCCATCGATGGATAAAAGGGGTCAGGGTGCTTCATCAGGGAACACCACCAAGGGCCCCCAAAGAAAGGAAGGCATGCGCAGAAGGGCCAGGGAAGGATCCTTTAGAACGACAATACGTAAATACACAATGTAGATTAGAATGAACATGTATTAGATAGGTGAATAGTCATGAATTTAATGTCTACATGTAGCAAGGAAGTCAACATCGGGTGTGCCTGATCTGTGGAAAATGCACCGAGCACCCAGGCCTGAATAAAAGCAATATCTCTCCTGAGTGCGTGGGAACTGGCTTATTGCACACCGGGTAAAGGAGCCACTTTTTCGGACAACGCCAACACCTCCGCGCCCTCGGCCGAGCAATCGACAGGGTGCCCACGTCCGCCCGCACACGGAGCGCTCTGGGGCACGGATGTGGGCCCCCGGCAGCCAGCAGGAACGCACAGCCCTGCCCTACAGCCCCTGCTCGGCCCTGGGGGCTTGCCACGTGCTCCCGAGGGATATAACGCGTTAAAATCCCTCGGCCCCGCACTCGGTCCCTGTGCATCCACGTGTGTGGCGGGAGGGGAGGATGGCAAAGCCCTTCTTGCCGTGCCGTGCCAGGTGCCCCAGGGCTGTCAGCCTGTCCCTCGCTGAGGGGACGGAATGAGGGGAGGGAATGAGGGAGGTCGTACAGGGAGGAGAACGAGGGAGATGCTGAGGGAGAGGGTGAGGGAAGAGACTGAGGAACATCACCAAAGGAAGACATTGAGGGGAGACACTGAGGGGTGACGCTGAGGGTGAGAATGAGGGGTGGGAATGAGGGAGGCCACCAAGGGAAGAGAAAGAGGGAAGACGCTGAGGAAGATGCTGGTAGAGAGGGTGAGGGAGGAGAATGAGGGAGGGAAAACATCGGGAATGAGGAACATCACCAAGGGAAAACATCGAGGGGAGGTGCTGAGGAGAGACACTGAGGTGGGCACTGAATGAAGAGAATGAGGGGAGACACCGAGGGGTGACACTGCGGGGAGACGTTGAGGTGACCTGGAGGGAGACACTGAGGGGAGCTGCTGGGAAGAGGCACTGAGAGGTCACTGAGGGAAGGGAAAGAGGGGGGACATCAAGGGAAGATACAAAGGGAAGACGCTGAGGTGGTCTAATGGTGGTCGCTGAGGGTGTCAGTGAGGGGAGTGAGCGGAGACATGGAGGCGAGACATTGAGGGGAGGTACTGAGGGGACAAAATGAGGGGTGACACTGACGGGGGTCATTGAGGGGGAGCGCTGAGCGGAGAGATTAGGGGAGGTCACCGAGGGAAGAGAAAGAAGGGAGACCATGAGGGAGATGGTGAGCGGAGTCACTGAGGGGTGACACCAGGGGAAGGGAACGACAGGAGACACCACAGGGAAACACCGAGCGAGGCGCTGAGGGGACACGCTGAAGGAGACGCTGAGGGAAGAGAAAGGCTTTATTGGTGTCAAAAAGGCCAGGAGTGTCAACAATTGGTCTTCCATGGAAGCACCTGTTGGCTCTTTTGTAGCCCTGGGTTGCTGAGCTTGGTAATGGCATAGATACGTGAGAAACAAAGTTGTGTTTTTGCGATAGAAGGTGGTTTTGCAGTGGGAAATTCCACTAAACTTTCATATTCAAAAGTGATTGTGCAGGCGTGACAGCGGGGAGTATGTTAAGCAGATAAGGGGAAGGTCCCACTGTCCCAAAATAAGGAGGATAGCTAAGAAAAACAGGATGAGCAGTACGAAATCAGTAAAAACAAAAATCACGGGCCCTCTAGTCACAAGAGAAGAAGGAAAAAATAAATAAAAAAAGGAAATGGAGAAATTAACGGTTGGTCAAATTAAATTGTACGTGTATGGCATAGAAGTGCGTCGAGTAGGTTGTGAACCTGCAGTACTCAGCCAGTGAGGAAACGGGAGAAATCGGGTGTCGGGTAACAGGGGATATAGGGTTATGGTAAACTCGTACTGTGCGCTCCTGCTTGCAGGATGCCCGCCATTGCAATCGTGACTAAAATAGCTTCATGGAAGGTCCTGTCTGAGAAAATTATTGAGATTTTTTCTCACACGATGGTCAGTCGAGAGGAAGGCCTGAGCAGAGACAGAGAAATTTCAAGATAGACGTGCGCATCTTCCTGAGGAGCCCCCGGGAACGGCTGCCCTGCTCCAAGGTCAGAGCACGTCTCTGGACTGGGGACAACCCTGTCCCAAGCCCGAAGCAAACCCAAAGCTCAGAAAGAGGGCTCCCCAGAGCCTAAACAAGTGTCCTGACATCTTTGAAAGGTGGATGAGGGAGACTTGGTGGGATGACTTATGGCTGGCATGCTGCAATGAGGGGATAATGGGCTCTTTAGGAGGGACAGACTGGGGAGATGAGGAGGGGCAGTTGGGATTCTGCCTGGGGGTGGATGAGGAGCCCATGAGACCTTAAGATTTAATCAGACCACCGATTACAGGCAGTACAGGAGAAGGTGACATTATGGTGCGCATCTGCTACAGGCTGCCTGGCCAGGAAGAGCGAGCAGATGTGGCCCTCTACTGACAGACGAGAGCAGCCTCCTGCTCACAGACCCTGGTCTTCACAAGGACTTTACAAGGACTTCAGCCTTGTAAGAGGGACAGCACAGCAGGTCACAAGCAATCCAGGAGGTTCCCGGAGCGCATCTGTGATGACTTCCTCCTCCAAGTGATAGAGCAGCCAACAAGGAGAGGTGCTCTGATGGACCTCATGCTCCCCAGCAACGTGGACTGGCTGGGAATGGGAAGGTCAAAGGCAGCCTTGGCTGCAGCGAGCATGAGATGGTGGAGTTCAGGGTCCTGAAGGCAGGGAGGAGGGTGAAAAGCAAACACATAACCCTAGACTTCAGGAAATCAGGATTTGGGCTCTTCAAGGATCTGCTTGGAAGAATCCAGTCCTGTGGTATAAGGCCCCAGAGAGAAGAGGGCCCAAGAAAGCTGGTTAATATTTGAGGATCACCTGCTCCAAGCTCAGGAGTGATGCATCCCAACAAAGAGGAAGTCAGGCAAAAGTGCCAGGAGAGCTGCATGGATGTGCAAGGGGCTCCTGGCCATACTCAAACACAGAAAGGAAGACTACAGAAGTTGGAAGTAAGTAAACTCAAACACTCTGTTCAACATCTTCATGTATGGGTTTATGTGGTATGGTTTTGGTAGCAGGGGTCTGCAGGGGGGCCTCTGTGAGCAGAGCCCCGAAGGGGGACCCATGCTGGAGAAGTGTGTTCCTGAAGGATAGACCCCTTGGTATGAACCCACACTGCAGCAGTTCTTGAAGAGCTGCAGTCTGAATCACACTCAAACTGTAAATAATGAAGGCAGCACAGTCATACGTGACATTTTTTTTTTTTCTGGAAACACCACTAATACCTGACCAGCACTGGAATAACCAAAATGAGCCTGGGAGAAGAGTCTCGGCTGAGGGCACTGGGGGGTGTTTAGTCTGGAGAAGAGGAGGCTCAGGGCAGACCTCATTGCTCTTTACAACTCCCTGAAAGGAAGGTGCGGGGAGCTGGGGGTCGGCCTCTTCCCACAGATAACCAGTGATAGGACCAGAGGGAACGGCCTCAAGTTGTGCCAGGGGAGGTTCAGGTTGGAAATGAGGAGACATTTCTGCTCAGAAAGAGCAGTCAGGCATTGGGACGGGTTGCCCAGGGAGGTGGTGGCGTCGCCGTCCCTGGGGGTGTTCAAGGAGAGGTTGGACGTGGTGCTTGGGGCCATGGGTTAGTGGTGACATTGGTGGTAGGGGGGTGGTCGGACCAGGTGAGCTTGGACGGCTTTTCCAACCTTAATGATTCTGTGATTTTGTGACTTACTGGTTGAGCACTAGACAGAAGATGCCTTTTTTGCACCATTTAAAACATCAGTAGTGCATGGGGTGGCCATCAATCAACATTCTCAAGAAAACACTAATCCAAAATTTGCAAATGTTTAGAGGAAAAAGAAGTGGAAAGTGTGTGTGATAGTGAGGGTCTGGTTTGGTTCACAGGAGTGGAAGCCACCCTCACTGAGCATCACTGGTACGGCAGCTTTAAAGGCTGCTCACCAAAGCTCCCAGCACTCTGTGCCTGATGTAATCCTCACGTTGCTCTATAATACAACCTTGATACCGGTCTGTTATCTCTAAAAACACATGGAAGGAAGCTCTGAAGAGAAAAGCAGGGGTGTGGGGGGGAGCAATAGTGACTGACCACGGCTGCTGCAAGAGCAGCCAAACCCATCTTGGTACTGAAGGAAACCGGAGGATGCCTTGTTGCTGGCAAACCAAATGTTCCAGACTCCAGGAGCGAGAGCTTCCTCGTCGTGGAAGATTTTTTGTGCTTTTCTTTGGCTACAAGAGCTGTGAATTTGGCTCTGCGTAGCATCAGAGTAATACAAAGGTTTTATGGTGTGGCAATTGCCGGCAACAGCAGGGACGGAGCCTTGGTGCGACAGCAGCACCCTGAGGAAATACAGGGCAAAAGACGGCAGCACTGGACCTGCTGCCGCTGTCCCATCCCTGAGCGGTGCCAGCCCACTGACTCCATCCCGGACACTGGGTGTGCCCGGCATCGTGACGGCAGGCACATCGCTGAGAGCGGCGATGAAATTCACCTTTGTGTTGTGAGTCAGATGTAATTGCTACACTCCGGTACGCCTAATTGGTACTCACGCGGTGGATCAAGTGATTTGTTGCTGGCACTCTGCTCGAGAGAAATTCCGTGCCATTTCAAAGTGCTGAAAATTGGTACATTCTGCACTAAATCCCCTCAAAGCCTGAAAGGAGGTGGTCGGAGTGCATCAGACGCCCGCTCGCTGCCCTTCTCGGGTGCCTGGGCACCCTCGGGCCATCGGCAGGTGTGAGAAACTAAGTTGTTTTTGCAGTAGAGAACTAATTTTCTGTATTCCGAGGTAGTTGTGTAGTCATAACAAGGAGAAATGCCAAGTAGATAAGTGGACAGTAGAAGGCCTCACTGTTCCAAAATAAGGCAGAAGCTTGAGAATAAACAGGATGAGCAGTGTGGGAACAGTAGAACGAAGATCACAAGTTCTCAAAACATAAGAAAGGGGAACAAAAAGGGAAAAGGGAGAAATTAAAGGGTTGAAGAAAAAGATATTGAACATATATGGTACAGAGGAGCGTCGAGCAGCTTGTGAACCTGTAGTACTCAGCTAATGAGGAAACGGGGGGGGTGATCAGGTGTCAGGTAATAGGGAATAAAAGGTTATGATGTGTTTATTAAAACGCGCTCCTAATTGGCAGGACGCCCGCCATTGCGATCGTGAATAAAACAGCTTCACAGAAGCTCCTGCCTGGAGAAAATTATTTGAGATTTTACTCACAGGCACAGTACGGCTCCCACCTCGGGCACCCCCCTCGGGCCTAGAGGCGAGTGCCCCCCACAGCTCAGCCGCCCTGCACCGGGCACAGGCCCCAGGGGAGCCCCGGGGGAGCCGGGCTGGGGCTGCCCGAGCTGCGGGGGGGACCTGGGGGACAACACGGGCGAGGCCCCGCGGCGCTGCCCAGGGGAGGAGCGGCCCCGGGCGGGCCGGGCCTAGCGGCGCCCGGTGCAGGCCGCAGCCCGGAGTAGGCCTCAACCGGGTCCCAGGCCCGTTGCCACGGCAACCGCGTCGCCATGACAACACCCCCCCCGCCAGCGAGCCGTCGCCACGGCAACCCCGCCCCGAAGCGGGGTGGGCGGGGCGCGTCGCCATGGGAACGGCGAAGGAAAAGGAGGGGCGGGACTTCCGGGCGGGACCGGAAGCGGCTCGGTGGCGGCGGCCTCGGTTTCCCGTGAGGCTCCGCGCGGGGCCGGCGGCGGCGGCGGCGGCTGTGGGGGGGGGGCGGCGGGGCCCGGCGGGCGCCATGGAGGCCGTGCCCCGCATGCCCATGATCTGGCTGGACCTGAAGGAGGCCGGCGAGTTCGCCTTCAACGCCGCCGTCAAGAAGGTGAGGGCCCGGGGGGGGTACGGGAGGGGTTTGGGGGGGGTACCGAGGGGGTACCGGGGCTGGGCCGCGGCCTCTGAGGGGAGCCCGGGGGCTGGGGGGAGGCTGAGGGCTGGGGGGGGGCTGAGGGCTGAGGGGGGCCCGCCCCGGTGGCGGGGTGAGTCGGCAGGTTTGCGGCCTCCCTCCGGTCCCGGCCTGCCCCGGTGCCGGCCTCCGGGCCCGGTTCCTCCTTGGGCGGGAGCCCTCGGAGGGAGCCCTGAGGACCCTTGGGGAAGCTCTGCCCGGGGCCCGGCGGGAGGCCTCGCCTCGGGAAGGGGAAGGGGAAGGGGGGGGGACGCGTCCCTGTGCGCCGGCGGGGCTGGCGCGGAGCTCCTCGATTTCTCTGGGCGAGGGGCCGCGGAGGCAGGAGCCGGGCCGAGCCCCGCACGGGCCGGGCGCGGTGCCGGAGGCCTGTCCCTGGGCTGCAGGACGCGGGGACCTCGGCCCGGGCCCCTCCCGTCCACCCCCTGCCCGCGGGATGCGGGTGTCCCCCCCCCCCCCCCCCCGCCAGGGCTCACCGTGTTCCTCGGGCTCTCCGTCCCTGCCTGGCCGTTTCTGAGGCCCCGGCGACGTTTGGTCCCGCAAAACGGAGCCCTCAGCCCTCTGCGAGGCTCCCGGCTGGCAGCGGAGGCGGCTCCCCTCTGCCCTTGGGTTTGTTTTTTTTTGGGGGGGGTCAGGACTTGGTTAGGCACCTCCGAACGAGGGGCTCGGCCCCCGGCACCCCGCAGTGCCACCGCCGGAGGAAAATCACCGCTCACAAACCCGATTATTTACCTCCCAGGCTGGGGAAGGGGCTGGGGGGGGGTGGTGGATTTCTCCGGTGCCGGTTTTGGGGCCGCAGAGGAGCCGTGCGGTGACGCCGGGCGGGGCACCGCGGCTGAGTCCGGCCCTGCAGCTGGCTCAGCACCATCCTGCCAGCCCCAGGTGCCTCCCACAGGGATTTGTTCCACGCCCGTACGTGGCGGGAGGTTTTCGATCCGCTCCGGAAAGCCGCCTTCCCCCCGGGTGTTTGTGACGCTCCCTCACACCCCGTGCCCGAGGGTCCCTCCCCAGCCCCCCTGCACTCCCCGAAGGCCGCCGGGAGCTCTCCCCGCAGCCTCCTCTGGCTCTCTGTCCGTCGCGCGGGGCCGGGCCCTCACCTGTGCTTTCCCCCCCCCAAGTTTGTCCTGAAGAACTACGGGGAGAACCCGGAGAACTACAACGAGGAGCTGCGCAAGCTGGAGGTGCTGCGGCAGGTGAGCCCCCTGCGCACAGGGGGGGGCTCAGCCCCAAACAGCCTGCGGGGTGGCTGAGACCCCGCAGCTGGCCACGGGAGCTGCTTCGCAGCCGGCTCCCTGCGGAGCCGCGACGTTTTCCGGCTCCTGCTCCCCTCTCCCTCTCTCTCTTTCCCCCCCCAGAACGCCGTGAACGTCCCCAGGGACTTCGAGGGCTGCAGCACGCTGCGGAAATACTTCGGGCAGCTCCACTACCTGCAGAGCCGGATCCCGATGGGTGCCGAGCAGGAGGCCGCGGTCCCCATCGCGTGGTGAGGGGGGCAGCAGGGGCACGGGGGGGGCCTCTTTGTGCCCCCGTGGCGCGCGCTTTTCCCCGCCGCGCGGAGCTCGGGCGTTCCAACGACCGCTCCTCGTTCGTGGTGCTTTCCGCACGGCTTCCCCTGCCGCTGGGGTGTCCCGGGGAGCTCTAGAAACGACGTCCCGCCCTGGGGGGGTGGCGCTGAGGAGGCCGAGGCAGGGCCAGGAAGCTCACCTGGAGCCGGTGACACCCCCCCTGCCCCCCTTTCTCCTCGCAGGACCGAGATCTTCTCGGGCAAGACGGTGACTCACGAGGACATCAAGTACGAGCAGGCGTGCGTCCTCTACAACCTGGGTGAGGCTCCGGGAGCGCCGCTGCTGCGGCCGGGCACGAGGGACGCCCCTCCTCGCTGCCCTGCTGCGCGGGAGCCCTCCCCGGGGGCAGAAACAAGGGAGGCCGGCTCTGGTTTGTGCCGGAACCTTCTTCCCCCCTTTTCCTCCTGGTCTGGGAGCGTCCGGGTCGGGGTGAGGCTGCGGGTTTAGAGGCTGCGCCCCCGGGGGCCAGCTTTGGGTTGAAGCCGCGGGGTCGCAAACACCCTCCGTGGCGCAGCGACGGCCTCGCTCGGGTTCCTCCCGTCCCCTCAGAGCTGGCATAAAAGCAGCAGACGTCGCCCTCGGTGCCCCCTCGCCCCCCAGCCTTGGGCCGCCGCGGCTCAGCGGGTGCTTTTGTGGACCCAAAGGGGAGGTCGCGCTCAGCCGGTGCGCTGAAAACTGCCCGCCCCCCAGGGCTGCAGCTCGCTTTGCTGGCCGGCGGCGCGCCGAGGGGAGCGGTGAGCCGCGAGAAGCAGCCCGCAGCCGAAACGCGCCTCTAAACCCGGCTCCCTGGAGCGGGCACCAACACGTCTGCGCGCCCGGGGGTGTCGGATGCTTGACGCTTGGCGGGGGGGGGTTGCTGCCAGCCTGGGGGCTTCCCTCTGTCGAGCGGCTTCCGCGCGTGCAGTCCTTCGGCGGAGCTGCGTGCCCGGCACGTGGCCCCCGCTGGCACCGCGCAGGCTCCGCCTGGAGCCGGCCGCCCGCGGGTTTGGGGCGAGACTCCCGCTTTTTGGGGCTTCGGCACCGCGAGCCCGGCGCGGGCGCTGCGCTGAGGCCGCGCTCCTTTCCCCCCGCAGGTGCGCTGCACTCCATGCTGGGCGCCATGGACAAGAGGGTGTCGGAGGAGGTAAGGGGCCCCGAGCAGCCCCTGGGGATCCCCGAAGGGGCTTTGTTTTCCCCCCCCCCGGGGCCAGCAGCCGCACGCCGACGGCGCTCAGGGCCCGGCTGTAGCCCGGCCGTCACGTCGACGCACGCCCCCGAGAGCTTTCTGGGTTCAGAGCTCGGCTTCAGGCCTCCGCAAGCTGCTCCTTGGGGTCCCGGGGGGGGGTCCACGAACGGCGTTTGAGCCCCGCCGAGCTGGGTTTTGTCACCCTGAGCCCGCGGCGCCTCGCCCCCGAGGCCGAGTCCGCCCTCAGGCTCCTCGCAGCCGGGCGGCACGTTCCTGACGCGCCTTCTCCCGTCTGCTCAGGGCATGAAGGTGTCGTGCACCCACTTCCAGTGCGCTGCCGGGGCCTTCACCTACCTGCGGGACCACTTCCCCCACTCGTACAGCGTGGACATGAGCCACCAGATCCTCAACCTCAACATCAACCTCATGCTGGTAGGAAGCCGGCGGGTGCCGGGCAGCTCCTGCGCGTCCCCGGGGCAGCTCCGTGCTCGGCTCGGGAGGCGGGAGGGCTCCGCGCCGCGCCGCCGGGGGCATCCCGGTGGGAAAAAAAGGGCCTGGAACCGCTGGGCCCTGGCGCTGGCTCGGGTTTCCGAGGTAAGGGGACACCCGGTAGCGCCTCCCTCTCCTTCGCAGGGCCAAGCGCAGGAGTGTCTGCTGGAGAAATCCATGCTGGACAACAGGAAGAGCTTCCTCGTGGCCCGGATCAGCGCCCAGGTGAGCTGCTGGAGGTGGGGGGGTCCCCTCCGTGCCCAGCTCCTGCCGGGTGACGCCTGGGGACGAGTCCCCCCCCGCGAGGAGCCACGAGCGGCCCGCGGCTCCCCCGAGCGAGGCGTGAGGGCGGCGTGTTTCCTCAGAGGGCACCCAGTTTTAACCCGCCTCCGGGTTAAAAACGCGTCCCAAAAGGCGTCGGTGGGGCAACCCAAGCCCGGTGTCAGCAAATCTGCCCGTTTCGGGGGCCGCTCTCGCTTCGAAGCGGGTGTCCCCCCCCCTCCCCATCTCCGGGGGCTCTCCAAACACCCGCCCCGCTCCCCGCAGGTGGTGGATTACTACAAGGAGGCCTGCCGGGCGCTGGAGAACTCGGAGACGGCCTCGCTGCTGGGCAAGATCCAGAAGGACTGGAAGAAGCTGGTTCAGATGAAGATCTACTATTTCGCCGCCGTGGCCCACGTAAGGGCTGGGGGGGGGGCTGCGAGGGGGGGAGCACCCCTCGCTCTCGGCCCTGCTCACGGCCAGCGAGTGGGGCTGGGGGGGGCTGAATTTCGTGTCTGAGAGCTCCCCCTCCCGCGGGGAGCTCTGACGCTTGTTCTGTTGCAGCTGCACATGGGAAAACAGGCCGAGGAGCAGCAGAAGTTCGGGGAAAGGGTGAGCGGAGCTGTGCCAACCCCGGGTCGCGCGGGTTGAGGCCCTGCCCCTGGGGTGTCACACCGCTGTGACCTTGGGGGGGGTTGCCACAGCCCCGGGGACGTGGTTGAGAGCGCCCACAACCTCCCACAGGCGCCGGGGGGGTGACGCGCAGGGCGGTGCGTGCAGAGCTCCCGGTGGGGCTCCTCTCTCCTGACCCCCCAGCAGTTCCCGGGGTTCTGGGGGGGGGAGCGGGAAATGGGCGCCTGGGAAGCCGCTGAACAAAGCCGCGGCCCTCGGGGGCTGGTGGTGCTCCGTGCAAGGAAAGAGAGGCGCTTATTTCTGCGCCAGCTCTGGCACCTCTGACAAATCTGGGACTGATTCCTCTTCTCTCCGCAGGTCATCTACTTCCAGAGCGCCCTGGATAAGCTCAACGAGGCTATCAAGCTGGCGAAGGTGCGCTCCTTCTCCCTCTGGCAGCAGGAGTTGTTGTGTTTGGTGTTTTTTTTTTTTTTTTAAGTCTTTGGTCTGTTACTGCTTCTGGGGATCCCCCTTGGGCGCAGTCCTTCCGCCTCCCTGCTCCAGGAGCGGTGCTGAGGGAAACCTCTGTCCCCGCTGTCCCTGCTGAGGAAGGGGATGGTAACAGAAGTGACCTGAGCCCGGAGGGCAGTGCCCCTTCCTGAAGCGGGGACCGAGCCGTTCGGGGTGCCCGTGTGGGGGCCAAAGTCCCTCTGGGACTTCCGACGGCCCAGCCCCAAGGCTCTGGCAGCTCCCCGCTGGGCCAAGGCATGTTGAAAGGCACCTGGAGGCGGGCGCAGCCTCTCCCTTGGGGGGGGGGCGTTTATTTGGGTTTTAATCCTTTGGGAGCACGGCAGCAGCTCCCGAGGGGCCGTGGGTCCGCAGCGCTCGGCCCTGCCTCGGCGCTGGGCTCCTGCAGTGTCCCGCTGCTCCGGCAGCTGAGCGCAGCCCCCGCGACGGGGGTGTGCGTGTGAAAATGTGGGACGCGGGATCTGGGAGTGCCCGAGAAGGCAGATTCTGCCTGGGTTTCTCGCCCAGTAGCTCCGGGGTGCGGAGCCTGAGAGTCTCGGTCCTGTTTCGGGGCCCGAGGAGAGGGCTGGCGAGGCTGCCGCCGGCATCTGGGCAATCCCCCCCCCCCTCCCTCGCCTCCGCTAACTCGCTGCCACCCTCGTTTCTGCAGGGCCAGCCCGAAACCGTCCAGGAAGCCCTGAGGTTCACCATGGACGTGATCGGTGGCAAGTGAGCGTGCAAGGATCACCCCCCGACCCAGACACAGCCGTCCTGCTTCTCTGGGGGGGACAGAAACGCCCAGGGAAGGGCTCGTGGGGCGTGCGGTGCCCTGGAAGTCGCTGCTGGCTCTTCCCGGGGCGATCCCAAGAGGGGGGGGGCAGGCTCAGGGAGCCAGGGCTGGCACCTGCTTGCCGTCGGCCTGATGTCGCCTCTTGTTTCCAGGTACAATTCGGCCAAAAAGGACAACGACTTCATCTACCACGAAGCCGTGCCCGCCTTGGACACCCTGCAGGCCGTGAAAGGTGAGGCTGCGAGCTGCTGACGAGGGGGTGCACGCGCGGGGACCCCCCCACCGCAGCCCGGCGGGGCTTTGTGATGCCCCGCACCCCCTGGGACCTGCCTGGGGTGAGGGCGCTGAGCGGGAGGCCGTGTTTTGGGAACCGAGGAGGTTTGGGACCAGCGGGGGGCGTTTGCGTTCGGACCGCAGGTGCCCCGCTGGTGAAAGCCCTCCCCGTCAACCCCACGGACCCGGCTGTCACCGGCCCCGACATCTTCGCCAAGCTGGTGCCCATGGCTGCCCACGAGGCCTCCTCGCTCTACAGGTGGGTCCCCGGGAACGGCCCCAGGGAGCGGGGCAGAGCTGCCTGCGCAGCCCCGGCACCGAGCTCGGCGAGGAGCCCGTGCCCTAGCTCAGCCTCCCTGCGTCTGACGGGGGTCTGGAGGGGGCCAGCCCAGCCGCGGGGGTTTCCTCGGGGCGCCACCGCCCTCCCGAAACGTCCTCGGGCCGATTCCTGCGGGGCGCGGAGCACCGGCGGTGTAGGGGTGGAGCTTTCCCGAGTCCCGTCCCAGCCCTAAAGGATTTTCTCCGCTCTGTCGTAGCGAGGAGAAGGCCAAGCTGCTGAGAGACGTGATGGCCAAGATCGAAGCCAAGAACGAAGTGCTGGAGTACGTGTGAGGCGCACCCCAAACGGGGGCCCCGGCCTCTTCCCCTCCCCGCTCGAGACCCCGGCGGGAGGTCCCGGTTTGCCCAGCTCCGGGCAGACCTCGGTGACCGGTCCCCAAATTCAGCCTGCGGCTGTCTCCGAGGCCGTGGTGTCCCTCGGGGGGCGGGGGGGCGATGCCGCAAGCGCTCTGCCCCTGGTTTTGGGGTGGGGAGGCGGGGAGCCCGCCCCCGTTTGGCTGGCGGGGGAGCCTCAGCCGCCGCTCAGGGCCTCGTTCCTGCCCGCAGCCAGTTCATGGACTCCATGCAGCTGGACCCCGAGACCGTGGACAACCTGGACATGTACAGCCACATCCCCCCCGTCCTGATGGAGAAGTGCGCCGCGCTCAGCGTGCGCCCCGACACCGTCAAGAACCTCGTCCAGTCCATGCAGGGTAAGGTCACGGGGGGATGTGGGACACCCGTCCGTCTCCTGGCTGGGGCTCGGTGTCGGGAGCGGCCTCTCCAGTCCCAAATTCTCTGCCCTTGTGAAGTTTTTAACCCCAAATCATCCTTGCTGTTGGACGGTCGTGGCGTGCGATGCTTCCCCGCGGGGCTGGACCGGCCGTTGGCCGCTGGCGCTTCAGGGCTGGAGCGGATGGGGGCCGGGGGGCTTGTGGCGGGGACCGGTTCAGCTCTTTCGGCCTCCGTCCCGCCCTCCCAGTGCTCTCCGGGGTCTTCACCGACGTGGAGGCCTCCCTGAAGGAGATCCGAGACCTCCTGGAGGAGGACGAGGCTCAGGAGCGGAAGCTGCGGGAGCTGCTGGGGAAGGGCCCGGCGCCGCAGGGCTCCCCCCCGCCGCCCTCAGCGGGGCTGGCCGAGGTCAGCAAGGAGTGCTCCAAGTACCTGGAGGTGCACGAGAAGGCCAGCTTCACCAACACCGAGCTGCACAAGGCCATGAACCTGCACATCGGCAACCTCCGCCTCCTCAGCGGGCCGCTGGAGCAGGTCCGGGCCGCGCTGCCCTCGCCCGCCTTGACCGAAGGTGAGCCCTGCGGGGGCTGGCTGTCCGGCATCGTGCTCATGCCCCCGGGCTGGTGGGGGCCGCGGGTTCTGCTCCCCCCGTGGTGCCCCTTCAGGGCTCCCGTCAATGCCGGCCGCGCTGTGCCGCCGCCTGGGCAGCGCTGTCACGGCGTCGGCCTGCGGCGTGGTCCGATGCTAGCCAGGGTGGGGGCTTGTCTCCCCCCAAAAAAATGTCCGAACGGCAATCCTGGCGCCTTGGGAGCCTGGCGCGGGGACGGAATGTGTCCGGCAGAGGCCCAGACGTCCCCGCTGGGCTGCTGGGTGTGCTAGGAGGGGCTGCGGGCTGGCCCCCTGCCCTCGGCTCGCGCCCCGCCAGCAGGCTGGGGTTGGGGACGCCGCGCCGGCTCCGTTGCAGCCGCTGAGCGCCCCCCCGCCCCCCCCCCCCAGACGACAAGCAGGTGCTGCAGAACCTGAAGCGGATCCTGGTCAAGGTGCAGGAGATGCGGGACCAGCGCGTGTCCCTGGAGCAGCAGCTGCGCGAGATGATCCAGAAGGACGACATCACCACCTCGCTGGTCACCGCCGACCGCTCCGAGATGAAGGTGGGTGCTCGGGGCTGGGGGGGCCCCTCCGCGTGCCCCCTGTCACAGCCGGCGCCGCGGGGGGTGGCGGTGGCTGCCTGCAGCCCCCCCCCACCCCCTCAGCTCCTCCCTTCTCCCGGCAGAAACTCTTCGAGGAGCAGCTGAAGAAGTACGACCAGATCAAGGTGTACCTGGAGCAGAACCTGGCCGCCCAGGAGAACATCCTGAAGGCGCTGACGGACGCCAACGTCAAATACGCAGCCGTGCGCAAGGCCCTGGCCGAGGTGGAGCACAAGTGAGTGGAGGGGGAGCCGTTCTCACCCGGCGTCCTGCTGCCCGTCCTGCGCGGGTGCCGCGTGCTGGGGGCTCCCGCGGGGCCGGGGGGAACGCGATGACGGCAAGGGCAATGACGGCGCGGGCAGGATGCGACCTCCACGCCGGCTCTCCCTCCCCCGGCTCCCCAGGTGGAACACCACCGTCCAGACCTTGGTGGCCTCCTACGAAGCCTACGAGGACCTGATGAAGAAGTCGCAGGAGGGGAAGGATTTCTACACCGACCTGGAGGGGAAAGCCGCCAAGCTGCTGGAGAAGGCGCGGGCGGCCTGCCAGGCTGCCGAAGCCAACCGGCAGCAGATCCTGGAGAAGTAGGTGGCGGCGCTGGGCCCCTGGCGCTGCGGGACCTGGGGGGGGGGACATGGCACAGGGCTTCGACCCCCCCAGCGAGGCGGGAAGCACCTTTGGGTGCTGGCTGGGAGGGGGGCGGGGCGGGGCTGCGGGGTTTTCACTTCGGTGCCGTGGCTCTGCGAGCCCTCCTGTCCCCGAGGGGGTGGAGGAGAGGTGGGGGGGGTTGGTTCTCAGGGCTGGCAGCCCCCCCCTAACGCCTGCTGCCCCCCCCCACCGGCAGGGAGATGAAGAAGCAGCCGCCCCCCCGCCCCACGGCCCCCAAGCCGGCCCTGCAGAAGAAGCCTCCGGAGCTGGATGCGGGCGGGCCGGAGGCGGCCGAGGTGCCGCAGCTCGGCTCCCTGGGCCTGGCCCAGCTGCCCGAGGAGCTGCGCAGCCTGCCCCCCGACGTGCTGGCCGGGCACCTGGCCCGCCTGCCCCCCTCCACGCTGGCCGCTCTCGCCCTCGACCCGGCCCTGGCAGCCGGGCTGCGCCCCCCCGGACCCCCCCCCGAGTTTTTTTTGCCCCCTGCCAGGCTGGCGAGCGCCCCGCTGCAGCCCGCGCAGCCCTTCGCCCCCGCCCGCTTCCCTGCCCTGCCCGGGCACTACGCCGCCGTGCCTGCCTCTGCCCCGGGAGCCTTTCCCCACGGCAGCGGGGCTCCGGTGCTGCCGGCGCAGCTCCTGCAGCCCTCAGCCCCCCAGGCGGCCGTCCCCCCCCCTCCCCCCCCCAGCTCAGCCCCTTCCTCTGCCCCCCAGCTCTTCCCCGCCGCCCCCCTGGCCCGGGGCGCGGTGCAGCCCGGCTACGTGGGGCCCCACGCGCTGCCCCCGCGCTCGTCCCCGCAGCACGGCCCCGCTGCCTCCTACGGCCTGGGCCAAGCCGGGCTGCCCGCGCCCGGCCCCCTCAGGCCCCCAGCCATGGGGCCGGCCCCCGTGGGTGCCCAGCCGCCACCCATGGGTGGCCCCGAGCAGCAGGGCCCGGCCGCCCGGCCGGCCACCACCACCGTGGACAGCATCCAGGCCCCCATCTCCAGCTGCGCGGCCCCCCCACGGCTCCCCAGCCAGGGCCCCGCCGTGCCCCCCGGTGGTTTTCTGCCCCCCCAGCGCCCGGGCGCCCCCCCCGCCTCCTTCCCCTACGCCCCGGGGGGGCTGCAGCAGCCTTTCGGGCAGCCAGCTCCGTGCCCCTTCCCTCCCGGGCAGCCCCCCCACCCCGCCTTCGCCCCCGCGGCGCAGCTGCAGCCCGGCGTGGAGCTGCCAGCTCGCCCCCAGGGCCTGGGTGGCCCCCAGCAGCAGTTCCCCCCTCCCCAAACCCCCTTCCTGCCCCCCCCTGGGCGCCCCCAGCTCCCGCTGCCCTTCCAGCCCCCGGCCCGGCCCCCGTTGCCCCCCCAGTTTGCCCAGCAGCCCTTCTCCGGCCCCGTGGGGCAGCTGCCCCCCCCAGCCCCTGGCCAGCCCCCGCTGTGCCCCCAGCTCTACGCGCTGCCCGGCCAGGACAAGCTGCCCCCCCACGGGCTCCCCCCGCACACGGGGGCCCTGCCCTTCGCCGGGCCGGTGCCCAGAGCCCCCGGGCAGAGCGTGCCCCCAGCACAGCCCCTGCACCCCACCCTGGGGGGGCTGCAGCCCGTGCCCGCCAGCTCCCCCGCCCTCCCCTTCTGCCCCAGCCCTGCCCCGTGCCCCGCCGCGCCCCCCGGCACCGTGGCCATGGGGCCCCCCCCGCCGCCTTCCCCCGCCAGCCAGTCGGGCCCCCACCACGCCGCCCCTTCTCCCAGCCCGGTCCTGAGCCAGATGCAGGGCCCGGCGGTGGTGCAGGGCCCTCTGGTCCCCTCCCCGGCACCGTCCCCACAGCCGGCCGTGCCCCTGCAGCCCCCGGCTCTGGTGCCCGGCTCCGGTGCCCCCCCACAGAGACCTCCGCCCTCGCTGACCCCCGGCGCGGCCCCGGGCCCCGGCGAGGCCCCCTTCCAGCGGCAGAGCTCCTCCACCGACGACCTCCTGTCCTCCAGCCCCGAGAGCCAGCATGGCGGCTCCAAGGCGGCCGTGGGCCAGCCGCTGCTGCAGCCCACCAAGGCCGACGCCAAGGAGGGCCAGAAGCCCAAGGCCCTGCAGCTCATCGAGAACGATCCCTACGAGAAGCCCGAGCGCGTCCTGCGCCTGCTGGCTGAGCTCGACCGCTTCCGCGGGCTGGTGGAGCGCCTGGAGCGCCCGGCGCCCGGCGGCGGCGGCGCCGTCACCGAGCTGGACGCGGTGTGGAAGGAGCTGCAGGACGCCCAGGAGCGCGACGCCCGGCAGCTCTCCATCGCCATCGCCCGCTGCTACTCCATGAAGAACCGGCACCAGGACATCATGCCCTATGACCGGAACCGCATCGTCCTGCGCTCAGGCAAGGACGACTACATCAACGCCAGCAGGGTGGAGGACCTCTCGCCCTACTGCCCCACCGTCATCGCCACCCAGGCGCCGCTGCTGGGCACCGCCGCCGACTTCTGGCTCATGATCTACGAGCAGAAGGTCTCCGTCGTCGTCATGCTGGTGTCGGAGCAGGAGCTGGACAAGGTAGACCCCCCCAAGCAGGAGCGGAGCGCGGCTGCGGGGCACGCGTGCGCTGGGCTTCCTCACCTCTCGTGGCGCCCATCGCACGCCGAGGTGGGAGACGTGGCCATGCCACGAGGTGCTGCGTGCCCTGAGGGGCCAGGGAGAGCCTGGTGCTGGGCCTTGAGGGGGTGCTGAGCCTTTAAGGGGTGCTGCGGGGCTGCCCCGTGTCTGCTCTGACCCCGTTCCCTCTCCCTCTTCCCCCCCCCCCCAGCAAAAGGTGCTGCGCTACTTCCCGGCGGAGCGGGGCCAGCCCGTGGTGCAGGGCCCCGTCACGCTCGTCCTCACGGGCCTGCGGGCCGCCCCCACGCACGTGGAGCGGATGATCACGCTGCAGTACCGCGACCAGAGCCTCAAGCGCACCGTCGTCCACCTCCAGTTCACCTCCTGGCCCGAGCTGTATGACAGAGGGGTTGGGGGGGGGATTGGGGTGTGGGGGGGGCCTGCTCTGTGTGTTGGGGGGGCAGGGGGAGGTTTTGGCGGAGCGCTGGGGGCTGCGGGGCTCCAGCACTGCCAGGGGGAGGGCGCCGTCCCCTCTGGGGGCGTGAGAGGGGGGGCCCCCTCCTCAGTAAGGGTCCCTTCACCCCCCCAGGGGCCTGCCCGACAGCAAGGGGAGCCTCCTGCGCTTCATCCAGGAGGTGCACGGCCACTACCTGCACCAGCGCCCGCTGCACACCCCCGTCGTCGTGCACTGCAGGTGAGGGGGGTTCTTAACCCAGCGCTGGGACAAGGAAGGGGGGTCCTGGGGGCTGTGGGGTGCCCCCCCGGGCCTGTCACAGCCTCTGGGCGCGCCTGACGTGGCCGCGTCTCCCTCGCAGCTCCGGCGTGGGCCGCACCGGGGCCTTCTGCCTGCTGTACGCGGCCATGCAGGAGGTGGAGGCGGGCAACGGCATCCCCGACCTGGCCCAGCTGGTGAAGCGCCTGCGGCAGCAGCGCAAGCACATGCTCCAGGAGAAGGTAGCGGGGTGGGGGGGGGGGAGGTGTTGGGGTGGCCCCCGCCGGGTGCTGGGGGTGCTCACCCTGCTCTCGCCCCTCCAGCTCCACCTCAAGTTCTGCTACGAGGCCGTCCTGCAGCACGCGGAGCAGGTCCTGCACCGCCACGGCGTGGGCACGCCGCCCGTCCCCAAGCCCCCCAACAGCACCTCCCCCAAGGTGGGAGCAGGGGGGGAGGCTGCGGGCCTGGGTGGGGGGCGGTGGGGGAGGGCCAGCACCCCCCCGGCGCTCACAGGGCTCTCTCCTTGCAGCTCTACTTCCACCAGGACCCCCAGGACCTGGTGCTGGGGGGGGACCTGTCCATCAGCTCCATCCAGGCCACTATCGCCAAGCTCAGCATCAAGCCTGCGGGAGTCGGGGGGGAGATCGGGGGGCCCTGGGGGCCTCATCCTGCCCCTGGGCCTCATCCTGCCCTTGGGCCTCATCCTGTCCCCGGGCCTGATCCTGCCCCGCTGGCGCCATTTCCTGACGGCGCGCTGGATGGCGTGCTGGATGGCAGCGCCGCGCCGCTCCCTGAGCCAATCCCCCCAGCGCCGCCCGTGCCCGAGCCCCCTGCCGAGGCTGAGAGCAGCAACCACGTGGAGGAGAGCCCCAAGCCCCCCGCGGCCGAGCCCCCGGCCCCCCCGGCCTCCGCTCCCTCCTCCTCCTCGCTGGAGCTGCTGGCCTCCCTCACGCCCGAGGCCTTCACCCTGGACGCGTCCCTGAAGGGCAAGCAGCGGATGAACAAGCAGAACTTCCTCCAGGCGCAGACGGGCGAGGGGCTGCGGGGGCCCCGGCCCACCGACGACCCCCTCAGCATGCTCGACCCGCTCTGGACACTCAACAAGAGCTGAGGGGGGGGTGGCACAGCCCCCCCCTCCAGACCCTGCACTACAGCCACGGCCCCCTGCCCCCCCACTGCTGCCTCCCAGGGTGCTGGGGTGGCCCCCGGGGGGGTTGGGGGTGGGCGCAGGGGGGGCCCTGCCTTCCCCCCCCCCCCCCCCCCCCAGCTTTGTACAGGTGTAGCAGCGCCGATCACCTTCTCTCACTCCCTCAGAACTGACTTTTTCAGCTCTTTGCTACTAAAATAAAGGGGTTGCTCTGGCGCTGGGCCCCTGCGGTGCTGGGGTGTGTGTGGGGGGGGGGGGCTGGGCCGTGTCCCCTCCCCGACTTTGTCCCCACAGCCCTGGGGGGGGGGGCGTTTCACCATCAGCACAGCCATGGGGGGGGGGGGTTAGTTCTGTTTAATGGCGGTGTCTCTGCGCACCTTATAAAACACGATCCGGTACAAAAAATGCTGCCGCTGTACAGAGCGAAGCGTACAGCGCGGCTAAGGCCACCCGAGGCACGGCGGGGGCGCGGGGTTTTGGGGGGGGGGGTAGCTGGGCGGCAGCGAGGGCACCCCCCCCGAGCCTCCCTCCCTGCTGCCGCCGCGCTCTGGGCCCCCGCGCGCCGCCTCCACAATCAGCAGGATTCGATTAACGGACATCGGCGTCGTTTACTGGAGCGATGAGCGCGATTGAGCGGCTGGGGCCCGGCTCTGCTCGCAGGCACGGAAGGGAACGGCCCCGTTTCCCCCCCCCCCCCCAATAAGCAAAACTCACGCTCCCCTGCTCGAGCAGGGGGTGGCCGCCGGGCCTCAGCCCCCCTCGCTGGGACCTCACAGCGAGGAATTTCTGGGAGAGCCGCGGGGCCAGGGCCTCCCCGCAGCCCTGGAGCTCTGCCAGGGCGCTTTGGTCCCCCCCCTGCCGCAGGCCGTGCCCCGCTCCCCTGCCCCACGGGTGTTTTCTGTCCCCCTCTGCAGGGAGGCCGGGGCGAGGGCTGG
Organism: Anser anser; assembly: GCF_964211835.1. Classification (NCBI taxonomy): domain Eukaryota; kingdom Metazoa; phylum Chordata; class Aves; order Anseriformes; family Anatidae; genus Anser; species Anser anser. Next base: position 162,031,911 of record NC_139721.1, read on the forward strand.
GTGCCCAGGGCCCAACCTGAGAAACGCCTCCCCTGCCCCGGGGACGAGGACGAGGAGGACGAGGAGGAGGAGGAAGGTGCCAACGCTGCAGGTCGGGCGAAGGACAGCGCGAGGAGGGCGGCCCGGGGTGGGGGGGAGGCAGCTCCACTACGGCGGCTTCGTGGCGAGCGCCCCGGTGCCAGCGCTACGGCCTGCAGCTCCCCCGCCCTCCTGCCAGAATAAATAAATATATACAGCACATAAATAAATAGGGCGGGAGCTGCTGCAGCACGGGGCCCACAGGAGGCAGGGCCAGCCCACTGAGGCGGGCGAGGGCCCTGCCCGCGCTCGAAGGCACGTGGGGCTCGCCCGCAGCCGCTCCTGGGCACCGCGCGCCGGGGTGGCCGTGGCAGGGGGCAGGCTCGGAGCAGGCTGGGCCGTGCCACATGCGACGGCCTCCTCCTGCCCCGCTGCGGGCTGCGAGCAGAGCTGGGACCCGTCCGGGACACGGCTTTAACGCAGCAGGCAACGCGCAGACACCCAGCTCCGTGTCACGCTGCAGCACCCGCTGCCATCATTCCTTCTCCCCGCTCAGCTCCGGGGAACCACCCCAACAGCACCGCGTCCCCATTTCCCGCTCCGGCCCCGTGCTCTACAGCTCCTGTCCCAAGCAGGGTGCTGGGAGCAGAGCCTCTGCACCAGCGCGCACAGCCCGGGGCCACGCGCACGCCCCTGCCTCAGAGAGCGCTGAAGACGCAGGGGACGGGGGGAGACGAAGCCGGGCTCGGGCCCTGCGCACTGCTGGGGGACCGGAGTCCAGCTCCTGAGGAGCAAAGGCGACGGAGCTGCTGTCCCCAGCCTGTCGCCCCCGGGGAGCAGCGCTGCGCTGCCCACGCACCACATCCGCCTGTGCTGCCTTCGCCTACGGAAGGGGGCCGGGCGCCAAGCCCGCCTGCCTCGCTGCCCCAGGCTCCAGCACCTGCCCCTCCTCCTCCGCCTCCCTCCTCAGTCCAATTTCTCCAGCACCGAGGGCACGTAGACCAGGCTGAGCTCGCTCCCGAAGTTGCAGACGATGGCGGCGTTCTCCAGCACGAGGATCTGCCGGGCGGGCTGCGACTCGTTGCTCTTCCCCAGGTAGACGGTCTGGAGCAGGTCGCCGTAGCCAATGTCCCAGAAGGAGACGCAGCCCTGGCCGCCCGTCACCAGCAGGTTGTCGGAGATCACGCCCAGGCTGGCGCCGCAGCCCATCTCCTGCGAGGAACGAGAGCGCCCTGAGCACGCCCGGCCACCTTGCCGTGCCCAAAGAGGCTCAGCCCTGGCCCCTCTGCCGGCCCTGCCCATGCACACGGGTGAAAATGGGGCCGGAGCCTCGCAGCCTCAGCAGCGAGGCCCGGCTTCGCCTTGGATCTGGTCTTTTCCGAGCGTTTGCACGTCACGTTTGAGCACCCTCGAGCCTTCCCTGCTACCGACCTGCTGGATGGAATAGAGCTTGATGCCCGAGCTCCGGTCCCAGATGCTGATCACATCGTCCAAGCCGCTGCTGATGACGCAGGACGTGGTGCAGGTGAGCGAGGTGACGTCCCCTCGGTGGGCGTACATGTGGCTGACCTTGCTGCCGGTCAGCACGTCCCACAGGCAGATGGCACCGTCCTGGCCTCCGCTCGCCAGCACCATCGTCTGCAAGCACAGGGGCAGAAGCAGGTCAGGCACCTCGCAGCAGAGCAGGCAGCCCTCCTCCCTGACCGCCCGGCCCCGGGAGGGCGCTGCACACGCAGGCTGATCCCATATGCGTGCGCTGCCGGCGCTCTGGGCACGATCCTGGGCTGCCAAAGCAAAGCGTGGGAGGGAAATCTGAACTGCTGGCTCAGCGTTTTCACTGCTTCCGTACGTGCGTTAGAGCAGGATGCGCTGGGGGTAACGCCAGAGCAGCAAAAACCTACGAGCCGCCTCCAGGAGAAGGTTGGTCCCCAGGCAGGCAGACAGTCACAGGGCGGAGAGTATTTCCTGGGCCAGTTTCAGCCTCATGCTCCTGGCTCTGCCTTCTGAGGCTCACAGGAATGGGGCATTCCCGCTGCAGACAGGACGGGGACAAACCGTGTCCAGGGACTGCTCTGCTTGCAGCGAGCGGGGCAGGAGAGCGATGCCCCAGCTTGCACAGCAGCTGGTGAGCGCGCCGCTGCAGGGGCCAGCGAGCCCTCTGCCCCCTCGGGAAGCGCACCCCAACTTCTCCAAGCACAGACCAGAAGAGGGTCGCAGCTGGGTCCCTTTGGCTAAAATAAATCTCAAATAAAGGCTGTTCTTCCAGCCGGGCCTTACCTGGTCCATGTACACGGCTGTGATGGCTCCTGAGTGGCCCTGCAGCGTGAACAGACAGCACGAGTCTTCGAGCCGGAACACCTGCAGGGCAGAAGGGCAGAGGTGAACGTCCCTCGCGCTCTTGCTAACGAAGCAGCAGCTCTCAGGTCGCCCTTCTCACTGCCATCCCCCCTCACGGCAGCAGGGCAGCGAGCTCACTGCGTGCCGCTGCAGGGGAAGAGGGCGATGCCCGTCAGGCAGCATCAGGGCAGGGGGACAACGTGCATGGCAGAAGGGACAGCTACTGCTGGAAAGGACGAGGGGAAGACAGAGATACCCAGAACCCAGACCTTGCTACTTATGAGGTCGCTCAGCCCTCAGGCAGGAGGATCTCTGCTCTGTTTTGGCAGACACCTTGCGCAGGGCTTTGACCTTACTCCACTGAGGAGCCAGGTCCAGGCAGACAAGTACAGCTGGGAGCTGCAGGAGGGCACTGGACTGGCCTCCACCAACCATCCCCAACACTCCTCTACCTCCCTGCGCGTGGAGGCGTCCCCGCTGCGCCCCCGCAACGTGCAGCGGCCGCGCAGCAAGCCTTACCCTCAGCGTGTGGTCCTGGCTGCCCGTGACCAGGCGTCCGGCTGCGGCCTTCAGCGCCGTGATCGGCTTCTGGTGGGCGCAGGACACGGTGTGGGTGAGCTGACACACGATGATGTCGCTGCTGCTGAACACGGGGGAGGACGGGATGCTGCTTCTGCTCGGGGCTCCTGCGGCAAAACGCAGAGCTGAGCGCTCACGGCAGCAGGACGCAGCCCTGAGCCCCGGGGTAAGTGCCCAGCATCACCCAGAGAGGCCGAATCAGGGATGCCTCGGTGCTGAACTCGGGGAGAACTTGAGCCTGGGTCCCCCAAAGAGCCCCTGCACCGCTCAGCACCCTGACTGACGCCCGCAGTAGCTACAGCTGCTCAAGCAAAGCACCTTTGAGCAAGCTGGTCTGGTGGGAGGGGACCCTGCCCACGGCAGGGGTTGGAACTGGGTGGGCTTTGAGGTCCTGCCAACCCAAACCGTCCTGGGATACACGGAAAAAACAGAGCGAGTGTCTCAAACACCCAGCTCGGCAGCAGCGCTCCCCTTTGTGAATCAGCGCCCTACACCTTTGGCAAGACAGATCCCTGAAGATCTCAAATGAGATCAGATGAAGAACTCAAACGAGCCCCAGCACTGCAAACCAGTTGCCACCGCTGGTATTTTAATTTGTGTGTGTCGTGGCTGTGCCGAAGCCCCGCGCTACCTCCTGGCTGCGTGGGGCTACGTGCTGTGCAAACAAAACCAGACCTTGCTGCGTGAGCAAATAAGTGAGAGGTGGGAGAGGAAAGAGGTGCAGGGAAGAGCTGACACCAGAACGCGTCCCCCACCCTCCAGACTTAGGCACTGGAGAAAACCGGCACTCCAAATGCTCCACAGGGAATTCCCAAATTATTCTTCACTCCTGCACAACATCTGGTTTGGCATCCTGCAGCGCAGGGCTTTTTGGAGCAGAGCACGATCACAAAAAGCTCACGAAGACGGTGCGAGATGCCTGCTTACCTCGGAACAGCAGGTGCTTGAAGGACGTGTGTGTTTCTAGCGAAAAGAAATCTAGAGAGCCATTCAGCCGGGCAGCAACAATCCTGGGGGAGAAATGCACACAGGTGAAGAGCTGCCCTCACAGCGCGAGGAGCCCCAGGACCAAACTATGTCAGCCCCCCTGTGAGGAGCCACTGCTGATGGCAAGGAAGGGGACTCGGAAATTGTGTCGAGCTCAGGCCACAGAATAAACCAGCAGATGGAAAAGCCTCCTGAGTAAGACCAAACAGGTCTGAGCAGAAACCGGTGACCCAAAGGCATCAGCTCTCACAGTTATTCCGGACACTCAGCCACCAGAAAGACCGAATACACACGTATAAAAAAAAGTGGCTGCTGGAACAGCCCCGGAGCGCGGGGCCCAGGACACCTCGCCCCACCACGCTCTGCATGAGGTGGACACGTGGCAGGAAGCTTCCCCGACTTCCCAGCAGAGTCAGGCCACGGCAGCAGAGTGCCAGGGCAGGGATCCCAGCTTACACCGCCACGTTCCCCTCCCCGTGGGGACCACCAGGCACCGACACAACTACCTGTTGTTCAGGAACACAAGCGCCGTGATGCCAGATTGGCTTTCCTCGTTACTGCTGCGGAGGGTGCCCTCGATGGCGTCCCACACCTGAGAGGGGGAAGAGTTCCTGCGTGAGCCCCAGCAGGAGGCCCCCACGCCCTCGCAGCAGTGAAGCCGCGCGGCCGCGGGCCTGCACCGCGCCGCACGCATCCCCTGGCCGCAGGGCAGGCTGCTGTCACCCAGAAGGAAAAATTCTGATTTAGTTTCCAAAAACCAAACTCAAATCGAACTATTTCTGAAAGTTTCTCATTGGAGATGGACATTTCCAATCAAAGCTTGCTTCAAAACCTGTGCCATTCCTGTCGAGTTCCCACTCATCTTATTTTGCGTTGTGGTTGACGAGTAACGCTACCTAATGACGTGGCAGTCTTCAAGCTCCTTCAGCCTTAAAGAGCGCTGCTACTATTTAACACTGAGGCTTTTTTTTCCTTATACTAAGAACCTCCTTTGAAATGAAGTACGTCAACACTGAAGAACAAGAAAAGAAGATGAGCAAAGTACTGATAAAGGAGAATTTCAGTAGTGATAGAGGAGAATTTCTTTCAAGTACTTCAGAAAACCTGTTTTAGGTGGCACTAGGCACTATACCACAATTCCTGTTTTGTTCTAAAAGAGAACTAAGCTGAAGCACCGAGGTGCTCGGTGCAGAAGAGGAATGGGGCCTGTCCTGACCCGTGCCCCTGGCAGCAGCCCCGCAGGGCCACCGCGCACCGCAGGCCCCCAGTGCCGGGCTGGCAGCGGGCCCTGCCCCTTACCTCCAGCTTCCCGTTACTGCGGCCGGCCACGATGAGGTTCCCCTGCAGGTCCAGGCTCCAGACAGAGCTCTCCAAGTCTCCTCCCCAGGAAGGAAGCGGCGATGACTTGTCAAAGCCCGTAAAAGACTCGTCCCCCAGGCTCCTCCTGCGGCTGCTGCAGCCTCCCTCCTCGCTGCCACAGCCCAGGGACCGGGGGCTGCCGGTGCCGCCGCAGAACCCGGCCTGGCCGTGCGGGGCGGGCAGGCCGGCGAAGTTCACGCAGTTCGAGGTGCTGTGCTCTTCGTACACTTTGCCAACCAGGCTGCTGAAGTCGTAACCGGCCTCCTTCTGGCGACCGCCCACAGCCCGGAGCCGCGTCTCCGACTCGGGCACCTTCACCTGCTCGGAGAAGTTGGTGTCGATGAGGGACGTGAGGTCCGGCTGGTCACAGAAGAGGGGAGGCTGGGGCGGGCCGAGCATCCTCTTGAGCTGGTGGCTGTTCTCAAAGGAGTCGTCCAGACTGTTCTTGCCATCCGGGCTGTGATCCCAGCTTTCCTGGTAATCAAAAATGCCGCTGCTGTCCCTTCGCAACCTGGAAGACAGGAACAGGAGGTCAGCGCTCCCGTCTTCACCGAGTCGGAGGGCTTGGGATGGGGACAGGGGTGCCGAGGCAGCAAAGTGCTGGCACGCCACGAAGACAGCAAGAATTAGTGTGCACAAGCGCGGTGGTGGCAGGGATTAAGACTGCCCCAAGGACTGTGGTTGCTGATTTCTTCCAGAGGGGGTTGCGCCGGCTGGCGAGCGACCGCACAGCCAGCACGTACCTCGGTTTGGGAATAACGGTGAGGCAGTCTCCGGTCTGAGCATCCCACACACGGATCTGGCCCACCAGGCAGCAGCTGACGAGCAGCATCCCGTCGCTAGCCAGACATTCGATGTCCTGGGAAGGAAGCAGGAGCACAGCTGAGCACGGAGCACCAGCAGGGCCTCTGGGCTCTCACAATCACCGTGCGCGTGGCTGAGAAACTACACAGACGATAAATTTCACGTCCAAACTACACGGCTGGCCTAGCAACCTCTGGATACTCTGAGAAAAAAGACACGTTGCCTGACGCCCTGGCTGTGCACTAGACTGCCGCAAGCACACCGGACTCCATCTGCCTTCCCCTTCCCTGACAAAGCACAGCCCAAAGAGGCGGAGGATCAGCTGCCTCTGTAGCCCCGGACGATCCAGTGGGAACATACACTGACAGGAGCTGCAGGGACACCCAAAACAAAGGCGAACGCTGCAGTCTGTGAAACAAAAAGGCACTCAGCAGACAAAGGCTCCACAGGGACAGAGGTGCAGCTCATCGGGAAGACGCTGCGCAGCGTGTCCGTTCACGCTCCGTCTGACTGGGGGCTGAGCGCTTTATTTCATTTCACAAGAGGGAGAAGAATCCTTTGCCTCAAGAAAAAACGAGTGAGCTGAGCCGCAGTGCACTTCTGCGGACACCCAGGGATGTTTTTAGCACTGGAAACAATATTTGACAGCTCAAACCTATCCACTAGCTTTTGGGAAAGCAGAAAAAAAAAGAGATGCAGTGGGCATTAAGTATCAGGAACGTAGAGCTACCCCAGCAAGGAAAGCTGGATCTGCCCAGCCTGTAAAGTCAGCAGTTGGCTACAGAGTGGAAGGAATAACAGGGGCTGCAAACAACTCAGAGCAAGTTCCAGGAAGAGATGGGAAAGTCCTACACGTGGCTTCGTGCTACGAGACCCCACAATGTACCCGTACAGCTTTGCCTCTGCCTTTTTCCTCCAAGGCTGCGTTACACCCGGGCTACACAACTAGCCTGTCTTTCATGAGGGCCGTTATTTAAGTAAACTACAGAAAATTAAAGATGTGTGGCACGAGTCACTAAACTGCCGTTCTCACAACGACTGCACCTGTCCAACCTACCATGAGGTGGCCCCTGAGAACCAAGGGGACGATCTCGGTCTCGGGCGGGGAGTAACCGTAGTCATCGCAGGGCAGGTCGCCCCTCTTCCTCCTGCTGTGGGACAGCCCGTTCTGCCCGTAGTTCTTGGGGCAGAACACCTTGTACAGGCAGAAGAGCAGGAGCACCAGGATAATGCCCGAGGCCAGACCCAGCGCGGCCACCCTGTGGGGAGAGAGGCACAAAGAGACCAGAAGGTGAGGTCAAGATCCCATCGCCAGTTCGTGAGCAGCGTTTGAAACACTGCAAACACATGCCAGAAGTCCAAAGTTTTCAGCTGAGAAAAACTTCCAACAAGCTGTAGTGATTTCTGGAGTAGTAAAGGATTTCTTTTTACAGGAAAATGTTTATTTTAACGAGATTTTCAGACTTGTCCATAAGAAGAACACACAGTTAAGACAGAAAAAAAATGCTATGTGGGGATCAGGGTAATATGAAGTGTGTTCAGCACAGCCCAAGGAGAATGCAGATTCAGGTGGCAAGCTGGGAGCTTGTTGCCTCAGTAGGAAAGGAAGTTCTCTGCTTGCACGGGAGATTGATCTAACAGCCAATAAAGCATGGTCGAATCATGGCATTTATTCCCACAGATGAATTTCTATCTGTTTCCCACGGATCCACCCCATGACGTGTGGTGCTAGCAGTAACAGTTTTAGCATCACCGTTAAAATCATCCATCTAAAAATACATCAAAGCTAAACCCTCAATATGCACGACCAGCCGTGCACCGGTCGGTGTATGACGGTGAGCACTTGCACGTGTATCACGTTTCTGCGATACACTTTTTTGTTTTTTTTCCTTTTTCCCCACAAGGAGAAGAGCCAAGCAGCCAAAGAGCAACCTGTGCCTCCAGAGAGCTGGGGCATGGCCGGAAGGCTGTGTCAAGGACTCTTACTTGTACAGGGTGACATCCCGGTGGCCCTGCAGCTTGGATGAGGCTTGGTCAGGCTGAGCGGCAGCACCCAGCTTCTCACTGCTCGAAGCGAGGAAAGGGTGGTAGCGGTTGGCCTCCTGGGGGTGCCGCACTTCTAAGGCCTCTTGTGGGTTCAGGTACAGCGTGACCGGGATGGCTGGAAGGATGCTGATGTATCTGAAGGGACGGAGATCAGAACAGCTTAGGAACAGCAAACACAGAAAGACAAAAACCCCAAACTCAGCTCGACTTCTCACCAGCAGCCAGGACAGGCTGCCAGCAGTGGAGCTACCGATGAGCTCGGATGGGTCACACTGATTTAAGTAAAGATAAAACGATCCGGTCTGGCTTCCTGTACACTGTAGGTCGGAAGATATCACCAAGAAGTTTGTTCAGCTCACGTGTCTCTATTCCTCACACGTACCATCCCCATCACGTACTGACAATCATACATGTCATCGGAGCTTGTCACCTCCAAAAAATACAACCTAGGATGAGGGTAACAAGCGAGGAATACACCCGAGAACACAAAAAAGAAACACAGCCCTTCTTCTCAGAGGAGCAGTCCAGCACAGTTTGGTGGCTCTGCACCCCAGGAGAGCCTGCTTTAATGGGTTGCTCCTCAAGACCCTTCTGGAGTAAGCCGCGTGGAGCACAAATTATCGGACTCGGGAGGATGAAGGGCAGAAAAAAAGACAAACGCTTGGACTCAATCCCACGGGGAATTCAAAGTGCCTGGGGCCCTCGGTGCCGGCCCACTTACCTTTTGGCCAGGGTGATATTGTAGTAGCTGAAGAGGGACGGCCAGTGTCTGAAGGAAAGCTTCCTCCAGATCTCTTCATCCTCCGCTCCCCAGGTAACCTCTGCCTCAGTCCCAAGCTCCGTCTGTCCGTTCCCTTTGCCCTCCGGTCCTTGGGCCCAACTGTGCTGGTTCGTCTCCAGCCTGCTCAGGGAATCCAACCCTGACTTCTGCTCCCGCTGCTGCGTCTGGTTTTCCGACAGCTGCATAGGGTCCGCCGGGAAGACCGAGAGATCGATCTTGGGGTCGCCAGCAGGCAGGACCCCTCCAGGAACAGGCATGGGAGGCAGACCCGCTTCACCCAAGGGGCTCTGTTCGGTGACCTGCGAGGTGAGGTAGGTGCGGAGACCAGCAGGGTCCGTATAGACCAGGATTCCGATCCAGATCACCGTCCCGGCCTACACGAGGAGACAAACCCATTTAGTGCTCGGCCTTTTGCTCGCTGCCCCCACCCCCTCGCCGGCTGGCTGAGCTGATCAGCAGCACCCCAGCGAGGGGAGCACCCTGCCCTCGGCTAGGGTCCTGCTCCAGGCAGACCCTTATCCTTCACGGTGACCAGGAGAGGCTGCACGGCGCGCCCAAAACCTGAGCACCACTTTGTGAGCTCCCCGACCCAGCCTGATAGTGGTGACTGCACTACCATCTACGGGGGACAAGCAGGGGCAGGAACTGGTGTCACTATTACAGTTACACTTGCAAAAGGGAAAGAATTAGTCTCTCATGCAGAGAAATATCTCCGTGCATTCCTTCCATATTGCCTGCAGGGACAAATATGACTTCTGCTCTGTAAATACCTTCTCTTTCCACTCGTACAGTCCTTGAAAATCTGCTTATACAGCGGTATCTCAGAGCAAATAGCAGAAAATTGCCTGCTACCTCCTAAACATCAAGCAGACAGCAAAGCCCTGCAGCTAATGTATGCAGAGGGATGTTCTGAGGGAAGTACTTCTTGTATTATTTACCGTGGGGGGGTGTAAGCCTCGCAGGGGAACAAGGATGTGTGAAAATGTCGAGCTTTTTTTTGATTTTTTTTTTCCCCTGGAAGCCTGTTTGGGTTGGGCCAGCGGGACCCGAGAGAGCAAACACCACGGCGCCTACCATGATGAGCCTCTGGGCCAGCCGCGTCCTGGCGAAGAAGTAGATGACCCGCAGCCGCTTGGGGAGGCGCAGGTTCCTGAAGGACGAGGGCTGCAGGGTGATGGTGTGGGGGGTGGCGGGCCGCAGGGCTGGCTGCCGCTCGTAGCGCTGGGAGCGGCTGACGGCCTTGGCGGGGGGCAGGCAGGCTTCTGCCGGCAGCCGCTTGTTCAGGTCCGCAAGCTGCCGGGAGAGAAGCAGATGTCAGAGAATCAGAGGAAGACGAGGTTGGAAAGGCCCTACAGGATCATCTGGTCCTCCGTTATCTGCTCTCATCTGCTCTTTTACGCGTGCTAAGTCTCAGCTCCCACCTTCACACCTGAGCCAGAAGGGCCCAGCTTCCCTCTGGTGTCCCCTTCTGCACCCAGCTGTGTTTGTGACCCCGTCTCCTTCCATCCATGCCTGTGACCACGTCCCCTTCCAGCCCATTGACCCACAACCTCCGCGTTTCTGTACCTGAGGGTCCCCCATCCCTGCATGTGTGTAACCAACAAGCCCCATCCCAGAGCATTTTTACAGCTCGCTCCTTTTTTTTTCAGAGGGTGGAAATCCCAGGGCGTGCTTCCCTCCGTCCCTCCACGCTCGCAGAGCAGGGCGAGCCAAGGCACGAGGCCGCGTCCCCAGCCCGTCCTTACCTCCATGCGGCGAATGTCAATGGAGAGCACGGTCGTGAAGAAGAACATCTGCAGGAAGAAGTCGGACACCAGGCCGACCACAGCGAAGAGGCAGAACTCCTGCAGGCAGCACACACACACACACAGGTTAGCTACGGCAGCTCAGGGACAGGGGTGAATATCTCCAGTCCAGGAAAAGGGCAGCTCAGCACCCTCCTGCCCGGAGTGAGCGTATTTCACTGACCGGTCCTGTTATCAGGGCTTTGGAATAGTTGAAAGCTTGGTGTTAAAACAGTCCGCGTGAGAACTCAAGAGCACGTTTATTCATGTTCACACTTTTTGTTCTTCTTAGCCACAAAACATCAAAGCACCCCAGGAAAAAACAGCAGAGGGTGCTGTCCCTGTTCCCAAAGCCGTGGCGGGGCTGCCACCAGAGCTCTCAGCCCCCTGCCTGCGTGTGCAAATCGCACGCCCAAAGAGCCCCCAGCAGTGCCGGTTTCCTTCCCTTCACCAATAAACCTCCCCCGATAGGAAACTCCTCCAGGAGCAGGGGGAGCCCAGGGAGTGGGCACAGCCAGTCCTCCTCCCACCGAAGACCACCGAAGCCTCTGTACCCCCCCTGTGCTCACGACTAGTAGCTGCAGCCGTCCCCCAGGGCTCCAGCTAAACCACGGCTGTTTAAATCACACCCTTGGCTAGTGCTTATTTAGTGTTTATTTTTATATATATAGGTAATTTTCAGGCCCCTGGAAGAAAAGCTCCGTGCCCAGCCTCTGAACACCAAGCACACGAGGAGCAGCGTTGGTAAGATGGATCCCGAGCTCCCTGCCATGCTCCGCTTCCCCAGCAGGTGCCACTGCAGAAATGAGGATGACAAGAGGAGCACAACAAGTGAGCCCAGCACCAGGGACGCCCCTCGGAGGTACACATTGCTGCCAGGACCCGTCAGGGCCCAAAAAAGATGCAGTAACACGGGGAGATCGAGCAAACCGAAAGCAGGCACCGGCAGCAACCTCGGGCTAAAGGTGAGATCAAAGAGTCCGGCCCTCGCTTGCAGAACAGCCCTGGCAAATCCCCGCTGGGCCCAGCTGTGGCAACCACACTACATGCGCCCACATCCACCTCAGAGGAAGGAGAGGGGCCCTCAAGATTCATTTCTGTCCCCCTGCAGCCTATGCCTACCCCAGCTTCTCGCCTGTGACAGCAAGAGAGGCTATCCGAAACCTCGGAACGAACCTTGAAGCCTCCCCAGCCTGCCCAAACTGTTTTTTAAACACAAGCAGTCAGCTGCCTGCTATCTGAAAATCAGCACGCTATGAGATGAGATAAACCGCTAGGTCAGCTGCCCGCCCTTCCCCAAACCTCCCGGCAAAACCAGCACAAGGCTCTGATTTCGGCTCAATCCCTTCCTCGGCATTTGACGGGAGGTTTGGGGAGCAAACACGACATCCCGAAACATTCCGGGGATGAAAACACAGCACGGGTTCCTCTCTAAAAGCAGAAAAACAGAGGGAAAGCAACGCCCAGCTGGATTTCACCCAGACCTCAGCAAAAGCCTCCACAAATGGCAAGCTCTGCCATAATTAATTCCATCGATACCTCCACTTATTCCACTTAGGATGAGAGCTATCTGAAACTACTAGCCCTGGAAATCCGACATCTTCTTATACTTGGGTTCTGCACACCCTACAGCACAACCCGAACCAATTTCGGTGATTGCCTCTCGGCGGGTGAGCTCCAGAACAAGGTGGGGGCCAGGAGGTGGGGAATGCAGGACGGGCACCCAGGACACATCCCTGCAGCGTCCTGGGACCACCAGGGCCACAAGTGCAAGGAGAAGGGGGGTCTCTGCCCCCCTGCAATGAAAGGTTCCACGGTAGCTCACAATTAGAAGGCATTTACGGTGTATGCCCAATTCTCACCTGAAGCTGAACTCTGTTTAAGAAGAAGGAGAACCTCAGAAAACAGAGAATTCCCTTCTGCTAAATGAGCTGCACTGCTGTGGGGTGGCTGAGGAAGGTGGCAAGACCTCACAGCCCTTGGGCAAGTGACATCCTTCGACAACGAAACGCCTCCCTCTCCTGCTGCTCCCCGTACGGGCAGGACCGGGTGCCTCTGCTCCCTCTGACAGGCTGGAGCAAGGTCCCTGCCGGATTTACGCTGCCCATCCCTCTCTTCACGACGCCTCCGAGGCTGCAACACGAGCACAGCGTTATCTGCGCAGCGCCCTTCGCCCCCAGGGACACGCAGATAAGGGGCACGCTCCCGGCTCCAGCAGACAGCATCCCCGTGAGATTCCTGCTCTGGAGAAAGCAAGCATCCTAGGAGGGACAGGATCACACGCAGAGCAAAGAAGGGATGTCATCACAAGCCTTACAACGCTGTAAGACCCAGGAATACATTCATAAAGGCAACGTGCGGGTGTGGGGAAGTGCTGCTCTTCCCATGGCTCCTCTTCCAGGAAGAGGAGCTAAAAGACCCTATGCATGAGCCCAATTTAGACCCAAAGGATGGATCATGCTGGTTTTTGACCCGAGCAATCTCTGCAATCAGCTTCAAATAAAAAAATTAGGACACGACACGTGGCCGGGTGTAGCCTGGGGAATTCTGCTCTAGCTCCTCTCTTGCTGTCCTTCTCTTGGCCACTGAGAGCCAGGCTCAGGAGTCGCTAAATTCAGCCCGCAACGCTCCAGTTCAACCTGAACGGTTAATCTTCTTAGATTATAATTCACTTTAATCTGCAGTCTGTCTCCTGGTGGTTCCCCAATGTCAAAGCGAGGACACGCACAGCCCGCGTGCGGCCTGCAGTGGCCTTCAACTGTGCAGATGCTCCGGTGCTCCTGCCTTGCTGACTGCACCTGCTAAAATCTTTGCTAGGGATTTCCAGAGAAAACAGGCTGACTCCTCCCTGAGCTCCGGCTGCAGCCTTACAGCAGTGGTGCTGAGGATTTGCGCAGGCACGAGCTCTGCCTGGCCCAGGGTCACAGAAGAGCAGATCCTGAGGCAACTCAGCAAGCACAGTCCTGCAAAGAGGTGGCACGATAAGTGGCAGCAAAGTGACACACCAAGGCAGAAGACCTTGACACTATTTTCAGTGTTAGACCGACCCAACAGCACGACCATTCCACGAGATCATTCGCTGAGGTTTCAGTTTGTTCACCCCTGGAACAGAGACTGTGGTGTCTGCGGCTGGAAAAACCCAAAGGCTCGTACACCTGGTGAGACAGCCCCAAACACACCACCCACCCCTTCCTCAGAGGAGACATTCTGCACTAGTTATGGGTTTTCCCTCCACTGCTGAAGGGGATTAGCTAGGTCACAATTCCGTGATAGGAAGCTCCCCTGCACAAGCAGAAAGGAGCACGGTGGGACTGTCAGGGAGGAACCAGCCCCTGCTCGGCTCATCGCGGGGCTGTCACAGCACAGGGACCAGCCCCATGGTCTGGGGGTGACAGCCACCAGGACGAGTCAACGAGAGGCCTCCAAATGACCGGGCAGACTGACGTGGGTCACTGCCCAGGGGGTCTGGGACACATTTCGGGATGCAGGGAAGAGGGTTTGGGATTGCATGAAACCAACCAGAGAAACTGGAGTGGAAATAAAGGCATTTCCTTGAGTCACCTCTTCTACTACTCAGCCACAGTAAAGCCAGCTAAGCCACAGAAAACGAGGTTTGGTGGGTTAGACAGTATCTTTTGTGGGACCAATAAACAAATAAATCATGGACAAAGCTCCCGATTCGTTATATCAACTGGCATCGAAAAATCACATTCCTCTTCCCACATACCCTGCTTTGCACATATTCTTAGAGGGTAACGCCATTACTACAGACACTTCTGCGACACTTTGCTGTAGGGACTGTGCACAGTAAGGCTCCGGGACAATTTGCCAGATCTTCTCAGAGCTCCACGTGGCCCAGGTGGCAGCCGGCAGTTCCGATGTCCCCCCAGGACAAATCTATTTGCACGCAAGCAGCCGCCACAGGGAAATGTCAGCAGGTGCCTGGCACCGACTGAACGAAGCCAGTCAGCTCCTGCACCACTGCCTGCTCTGTGACAGCTCCCAGGAGACACGTTCCTGCCGTGGCACACGGTTCCTCCCTTCTTCCCAAGAAGCCCTGAGAGGCAGCTGGGTGCTCTTTAACAGGAGGGCTGAGAGAGCAGAGCACTGCATACTGCGTTCATGCAGTGACTACAAGCCTCTGTGTGCTCAAACTGCCCAAGCACACTCACCTGGATGGCTGGGACGAGGGTGAAATACCCGATCAGGATGATCCCAAGCTCTGTGGCCATGTTCTTCATAATAGACCAGCTCTCGTTGCTCAAGCCTGGGGAGAAAACATGCAGAGACAGGTAAAAGGAGACTGTTCACTAGTGAACGGGCGTGAGCAGAGCTTAAGTGACTCCTCCCTGGATTACCCTTCTTTAAAATTAGGCACCTATAGTCAACAGATAAAAATGGCACTTTTAGGCTAAAATTCATCCGACCTATCTTGGATATCTACTTCTAAGCCATGTAATTGGCCTGTAGATTCCAATGTGCTTATCAGCTGGGTTATCATCCAGCCCCAGAGCAGTAGTTGGATTATTATCCAACTACACGGGGAGCTGAAGAAGACTCAGCTCACAGAACTGCCTTGATTTAAGCAGTCTGAGGGTACTGAGCAGGACAATGCAGGGATTCAGAAGTTTAAGGAACCATTGAGTTTTCGAGTCCTGTTTTTGATCTAGGACACAAACCACTCTTATTTTCAAAAGTCAGTAGATTTTTCTGGGGATCACTCCAGAATCTCTCTTCCCTCATGTTTATAAATGTCTTTTAAGTTTGCAAACTACATTTATCTGTGGTTTGAGCATACCCAAATCCTTATGCAGCTGCAGAGCATATCTGTAACAGGGAAGATAATTTGGTCACAGACTCAGCGGAACTTCTTATGACCCGTGGACTGCACTTAAAATATTCATGACACGAGAGGACAAGGCACTAAATATCCTTACCAGGAGATACAGCTCTGTCTTACTAACACTTTTTAAAACTTGTTTTGCCGATGCTTCAGTCAAGAATCTTAGAAAGCAGTGCCCACAGTTAGAGGCTTACGTTAGTCTTGGAAATAACAAAAATAGTACAAAAGACCCTAAGAATACAATTACCGATTCACATTCAACACACCCAGTCCTCGTTTCCTCTACAGACCACAATTAGGATAATTCCCCATCTCCCAGTCTTGGGATTACCCCAATTTTTTCTCTCTCAGCATTTTCCCAGAGCAGGGGCATACCTTGGGCAATGCGTAGCTTCACTTCCAGGTCGACAGGCGTAGAGACAACCGACTTGGTGAGAACCAGCACGTTCTCTAGGCCAATCACGACAACCAAGTAGGGAAATATCTCTCTGGGGGAAACGGAGGAAAAAATGAGAATGAGATCTTTGGTTAAAGAAAGTTAACAGCAAACATTATCCAGTGCTTTTAGCCAAACCCTTTCTTGTACAATATTATTCCGCGGTGAGGTAAGAGGTGTGTTATTTCATCTGCTTCGGACAGATATTAACATTTTTCTGAAACGGCATGATTTTCTGAAAAACAGCCACTGCAGACCACCACTAAATTAGTCTTAATGCTTCTTAGGGTCAGGAATTATAGAATCACAGAATATCTGAGTTGGAAGGGACCCACAAGGATCATCAAGTCCAACCCCTGGGTCCCCAGAGGACCAGCCAAAGGAGCCAAAGGACAGCTCCCCTCGAAGATTCTCTACAACAAAGTCTCCACAAAGAGGTGAAAATCAAAAAGATGGATTTGAGCACCACTGCAACAGACTCAGGACCAAACAGTCATCAAGAGGGCATTATAACACGAGGGTAGGGACCACGTCCCACCACCAGCAATGAAAATCTTGCTAAATCACAGCTTATTACATGAAACAAAACTTTCGAAAACAAACAAAAACCCTTCCCAGTGAAGAGCGCAGGTAGTGCCTGCTTCAGATACCCAAGGGGGAAGAGCTTCGGCACCTTGCAGCTGCAGTGAACAGCCAGGTCTCAGGCAGTGCAGGAGACACACGAAGGAAGAGGCTTCTCAGTCAAGAGGAAATAAAGTGCATGCAGCTCTGTTCTCCAGCACACCAGCAAGCTCAGAAGCCACGACACAGACCGCTATGCAATGTACACATGCTTTGGACGTGAACAAACTAAACCCTCCCAGGGATAACGTCTGCCCAAGACTGAATAATACACACTGCAATGGATTTGCCCTTCAGAATATATTCAAGCAGAAGAGAAAGACTACCCAAGGCCACCGCTGTGACTTTATCCAACTCGCCTGCTCACTTTTTTCTCTCTTTTAACTACTTACAGCCCAGCTCAGCAGGAGAAGAAGCTGATCCATGCACGGGAGGTGGTAGATCGCTTCATTTCCCTCCAGCTAAACTTAGGCAAGAATGTGTCCTTGCAGAGGGTAATCAATTTGTGCTGTGCTGGTCTGTGCAGGTCCAACAGGAGAACGTGTGTGCGTGCAGGTACGCGCACCCCTTGGCAGATCACTAAGAGCCAAGACAGCTAAACAACAGGGTTTCAGGAGAACACCTCCTGCTTTCTGCCAGTACCTGCCACAACCCCCACGGACCACCTTCCCAAACGCCGCTTTGGATTGCCTACAGCCATCTGACATTGGCTTCAACAAAACTTGCACACGTGGAGCTGTCATCAGCCTATCAAGTCCTGCTGGGGGAAAACACCTGTCTGGAATCACTGCGAGCTCAGCTATTTCGTTCCAGTTCCTTGAACAAACGGCAAGCTGAAACAGCAAGAGCTCCATTCAAAGCAAAATTAAAAAAAATATCAAAATAATAATAATAATAAAAAACCAAACCACCTCCACACACCCTTCTCCAGGTATCCAAATTGAATTTTCACTCTAACAATGTGCAACGCATCAGTCCCTTCATCTCCTGTCTGACGCCTGCACTGTGAGTGAATTTCCAGGTTGAGTGAAAAACGACACACACACACAGGGCACTCGGGGGCTACTGCCTGCTCATGTCACAGAACCTAAAATCCAGCCAGTTCAGCTCAGTTCAGGCTTTATCTAAAGGCATTTTCAGTTCATAACTGGCACCACTCCTCCAAACAGCAGCTTGCAACAGAAGACAGACATGAGAAAACCTCTCTGGAATCCTTAGGGATGGAAATTGCTGGATGATGAGAATGAAACAAGCATAAGGGAGAGGTCTGCCGCATGGTGCAGCACAGTCCTGCAGAGCTTACGGTCCCCAAGAGCACGCTCCTGCAGAATCCTGTCCTTACACGCAGTCCTGCAAGAAGCGCTCGCTGTCCAGCACCGTTTGCGGACGAGCTGCAGTAAGCCTTCGGACGGCAGTACAAGTGTGCAAAAGGAAACCCGTAATTCTCTCAGCTATGTCCTACTTAACCAGTTGCTTCAACTGCAGAAGATAATTAATTAGTAGTCACAGGTTATCAATTTAAATAGTCCTTGAAGAGTCAGCAGGTTTCACTTTAAATGGCTAGCAGGCTCAGAGCAACCTGACACTGGCTTTTCTTGAAGAGTGCCATGAGCTGGTGCGGGTCAAACACGAGCTGTTGGCGCCCTGCAAACTCCAAACCCAAGTTCACTGCTCCCCACTCGGTGAGGCAGGCGGCAAGAGATCCTCGCTGTACTTTCTGCCATCCAGTGCCGAATGCTGAGAAAGAGCTTCCAGTAGGAAGAGGAAGGAAGAGCATGGACGCCACGCCATGTCCATCTACTGAAACACCTACAGATCATTTCTCACTTGGACGCCAGAAGGTGCTGCGTCACAGCAAGATCCAGCACCCATCACCATGAACTCACGAAGAAAACAGATCTCCTCCGACTCCCTGACTCCAAGCATGCATGTGAACAGAGCGACTCACAGGTTTACCCAAAGATAAACTTGGAAGATATCACTCGGAAGCTTTATGGATTCATCACATCAGCCTCTCATATCTAAAACGTAAATGTTCGCATCTGAGCTAGTCAGTTTAGGCCAAAAAATCATATATAAAAAAATTATAATCAATACAGAGAGGTAGGTCGTCATTTAAGACGATGACTCCTCTAACCCAGCTGAGCTAGCAGCTCGTGGTGGCTGCGCTCTGGAGTCGTTCAGAGGCTTTCAGAGTCCCCCAGCTCACTTGTACCCCACTTCAGCAAACTCTGGGCATTCTGCACAACCTACTGTTCAGTCGTAAATCCTGGGCAGAGCATGCCACCAATCTCCACCTAGTCTTCTTTTCTGTAAAATAAGACTCATGTCTACCTCACCTATTCTACCTTGCCTTCATTAATATTTGAAATATGCTTTAAGGCAAGGGAAAACTATCAAAGCAAGATAATAGATGAATGATAATGATTAAGGTCTAGTTTATAATATCATATGGTAGCAGTAAGCAGATACTGACCTCTAAGCACCAAGCTCTATTTTAGTACCTTACAAAAATCGGTGAGGGACAGAGGCTTATCGTAAATACAGGTACCATTAAAAACAAACACACCCATATCTAGAAGGCTCTGCTGTAAACAAAACAGATAAAAAAGGTTAAAATTCAGCTCAGAGTTTAACCAAACAAATCTGACTCTGCACCCTGAGGCCGGCCAACCCCTAGCACGTTACCATTGCGTCTAGGACATACCAAGAACACTCTGTCCCCACTCGGGAATCAGATAACAAGAGGGAAAGTGCTCTGGCAGACACTGGGGAATCAGGAAAAGGTCGGAGGATCCCTTGGGTACCTGCAGTCCCAACCCATTCTCTGTACGGCTTGCTCACATATTAATGCCACTTTCATCTCATCCAGATCTTTCTTGCTTTCAGCGTGATCCCACCTGTGACAGCTGTCGAGAACTGAAAATTATGAGCATTTAGGAAACGAAAAGGCAGGCCTCAGCCAAAGTGCCTCACTCTCCTTCAGTGTCCGAACGCTTACAGCACTTAGGAGAGGAGCCAGATCAAGCCCTGAGGGATCCTTCCCTATGACTTGCATCAAAAAGTACAACCACCGTTACTAGCACGTGGCATTTATCTGAAAGAGCAGAATCAACCTGCTAAAAAAACAACTCAATGTCATCAGAAAATAAAAACCTCAGTGTCATCGGAACCTATCACCACAGAACCCAAGTGTCTTTCATCCAATTAAATATCATTTATAAGGTATTGCAAGGGTTAAGTTTCAACCCCAAAGGAAATCGTCTGTGCAATCATTTTAAGGCAAAGATTTTTTGCAGGAAAACTACTTTAAGAAACAAGAACTGATTAACTGTCTAGCCTGCGGGAGGAATAACTGAATTAGTTTAGCCCTTATGTGTGACAACAGTAACGCTAACAGTAGACAAAGGCCTTGGTCACTGCACTAACTAAAACCAGACTGAACCAACACTGGATGCCCCCCATGTATCTGCATCCAAATACTGTTTTTACTTGAATTACAATTGTAAACTTCCAGTAGATCCTATCTTGATCTGGTCTTGATCCATAATTAAGGCTCTTAGTTACCACAGAAGTAAAAACAGGAACAAATAATTAAATAATTTAGTTTCTGAAGTCAATTATTTGTAGCTCTTCTAGGCTTCTCAGAATTCCTCCATCTAGGTCTGGCTCCTGGTAAACTATCACCAGCACTGAGAAAACCTCCCTCATGGTCAAACTTCGTATTGTTCCGGTGGTATATGGCTGGAAGGAGTTGAGAAGAAAATCGATGGGTACGTCCTTAATTACTTAGGAATGGGATCAGAAAAATCAAAAGAAAGATTCCGAATTGAACTTTAATTAATGGTGTTCTCAGGTGTTTTCAACTTGACACAAATATGAGTGGTAGTAACCACATCAAAAGGCCAAACACCAACGTGTGCAGGAGCCCCAGCCAAAAGAAGAGCTGACAAATGTCAGAGATGGGTGCAAAGTTACCCGCTGGCCTCCAGGCATAAACAGCGCAGCTCTGCCATTCTGAAAGATTCTTCTGAGCTAGCCCAAGATCAAGCAACGAGCGCTTCTGGATGCTAGGACAAGTCACTGCAGGAGGAAGATACGTGGGAGCCTGCTCAGCTGCCAGGAAATCGTATTTATAATTAAGACATTGTCCCAATAATACCTTTTGCTTTAGGCTGGAAGAGCCAAATGCTAAGCAATAAGGCATCTCCAGGAAGACTGGGACTCAGTCAAATCTTTTTGCCAGACAGACAAAAACCACAAGGTCCTTCAGCTCAAGAAGTCTGTTTATAATTTTACACAGCAGTGTGTAAACACTATCATGTAAGCTTATATGAAAAATGCTAGGTCTTAAAGGCTAAGCATTGAGCAGCTGTTTTCAAATGATTTCTCCTTCGTCTGCCCTTGTCTGGGAAGAGGTTTGGTGCTGGGAACATACCCTCCATTAAGAGTAGGGGTCAAACCAAACAGCGTGCACAGCCCAACTGACATGAGCAGAGAGCTGAGCACCGTGACGACCGCCGCCAGTGCCAGGCCCCATTTCGATTTCACCATGTCAATCTTCCCTGAAAAATAGAAATGCAAAGTCTCTGTTACGAAGCGAAAGAAAACGACATATTAATAAAAAATCAAGAAGGGATCCTCATCCCGACTTATTTCTGCAGGTACTTTACTAGCTGCAGCCCAGAAATACTGGCAGTTCAATGTCTGAAATGCAGATCCCACATCCTCCCAGTACCCAAGAACTGTTACAAGGACGGGACAGAAGACGTGGCTTGCGGCTTATACTGGCTCCAGTACAGCACTGCAGGGGCATGAAAAAAGGAACTTAAATATGGCTGGCAAGGTCTAAATCCACAAGCTCAGAACATGTATTTGATCTAAACGACCACAAATTAGTCTGTCCAAATTGGAAAAAGCATCACTGCTACAGCATTTAAAGCTGTGTAAGACAGGGAACAACTCAGAAGATACCACAAGGAGTAGCACCACTTTGGCTAAGAGGAACAAATCAGCAGAAATCAGATCAACAAGACTACTAATTCTCTACCTGACGGTTCACGGTAAAACTTCAACATCACCTTTGCTGCTGAAACAGGAGGAACTGCAGTGCTATGGATGGAACTCGTTTTTCCCATAGGTAGCCCTGGAAAGGTCTCCCTCACCACCCATCCCTTACATATGTACAGCTGTCAGGTATATATATATATATATATATGGTTGGCTTATTAGCTTGCTCTACTCTCTAGGCTCTCCACCCCACAAACCTACGTGTGGAGAAGTAGATGTAAGCAAAGAGGATAATATAGGTGGTGACGAGGGGTATCAGCTCAGCGATGCCAATCTCCTCCTTGAAGTGGACGTGCACGATGTTCTCCTCTCGCAGCGTGCAGTTGGGGCTGGGATGCAGCAGCTTGAGGCGAGAACGGAGGCTGCTGAGGAACCTGACGTGAAAAGCAGGCAGGTTGTCACTCACACTGTACCCAACAACCAGCAAACAGTTCCAAGGAGCAGCTCAATGAGGGCAGAGTACATCTGCGCTGTGGCTATCTCCCAGACCTTGGTATCTATGAAGATTCAAAAGGTAACTGTGAAGACTCAGCAAAATTATTTAAAGCAAGGGCTCATCGTCAACAAAATTTGGCCCTGGGGAACAGAACATCCTGTAGACTCAAACATCTCCTAAATTTTATGTAAGTGCTGCTGATGACAGGCCCTACAGGACAGTCCTTGAGGCTGAAGGGTTCTTGTACGGGCAGCAGCAGGGCACGTTTCGACTCCTGTGCTGCCAATTTCGTCCCAGGCATTCCTCGGGGAAATCTGTGCAGCACTGAGCAGATCATTTAGTCCTCAGATCTGCTCAAACCAAGGCAGCTTTGCCAACACTGCCAGAGGGGTTTCACAGTTGGTACCAGTTGAATTACTGCTTTCTGGGAAGCAAAACACTCAAACTCCATGCACCGGGAACTGGGTCAAAACAGACCTACTGGGCCTTGGCTGCAACAGTTGACAGCTCGGTGTGCAGATGAAGCCATCATCAGAGGAACTCTCACCGGCAGCTTTGGGTTTTATATTTACTATTTTTTATAAAGAAAGAAACAGCACTGACAGTGCTTTATTTCCCTAAAGCACAGCAAGTTTTCTCCCAAAAGCAGCACTCTGTTTTTCTACAGCACCTTCAGAGGATCCCAAAATACTCTAAAGCACAAGAAAATGGTGATTAAACAAAAACATAGCAATAATCAGAGCAGAGAAAACAGTGAACTTGACAAGAAAAGACTAAGGGATCCCTAATGTAAAAGTAGCACAGCTAAAGCTCCCTACCTGGAATCGTATCGCTGGAGGCCCAGTGTGACCATATACGATACCACTCGCTTCCTATTGTACAGGTTCACCCCGCTGTATTTTCCAGGGAGTCCAAACAGCAGATCTGCAAAAACACAGCGTGAACAAAACATTATGATAACAGAAAAGGAGACAAAAAAGATTCATTGTGAAGAATGTTGAATAAGGACTGTTATTCTTAGGAAGCACCTTCTCAGTGCTCTGTGCAGATATTATCAATGTGTATAAACACCTGATGCAGGGAAATAAAGACGGAGCATCTCTTCTCAGTGGAGCCCAGTGACAAGACAAGAGGCAATGGGAACAAATTAAAATGTGGGATGTTTTCTTAAACATAGCGAAAAACTTACTTCCTGTGGTGGTTGGCTATCCTCATCTTCTTCCTGATCTGGCAGTCCATAGCAGATGATGGTTTGTCCTCTAATCCTAATCCATAAACTCTCAGATTGCTCATCATCCGTCCTGAAGCAAAGCTCCAGGCACTCCAGTTGTGTAAAGGGCAACTCTCCCTCCTCATCCTCCCAGCCTGTCCTTGATGAGGAGCCTGTGTCCACCCCCAGCAGCACTCCAGGACTGCGAGCTGCCCCACCTCACCTCTGTGGTCCCAATGGGATTGTGGCCCTCCAGCTGCACACACCCCTAATTCCTCCTATTTGTTCCCCACGCTGTGTGTCCAGGCACTTCAAGTGGACACCCAATTTGTACTTCAAAGACAGGCATTATCTTTAAGGAAAAAAAACCCTGGAACATTTGTTTTTGTGCATGTCTGTGTGGGACTTAGACAGAGGTTCCAGGAAGTATTGCATCGCGAAGGACTATTAAATGTCTCTCCTGTTAATCTGGTGGGCTGAACGAAGGCTTAAAGAAAATTATGCATAATGAGGAACACCACCTCCACTTCCAGGAATTCCCAGGATATTGTGGACCTCTACCTTGGTTGTGAATGAGCTGTCAAAGAAAGGTTCCGTGTGCTCCAAACCACAGCGTGCATACATTATGGATGCTCAAAAAATAACCATTAAAACAAACCTGCTTTATGGATAAAAAGCCCCTTTTCAGACAGAGCTGTCATATTACAAGCTTCCTGTACCTATCTACGAAATTTGTTTAAATCTACAAAATTCCTTTAAAAATCTATGAAATTCCTTTCAAAATGGAGGAACAGCATTTCCTCTGGCCTTGTTGAACTACGAAACAGTATGACCCCAGACACGATCAGACTTATTTTTTTAATTAAGAAAGCAAAAATACTTTCATGAGAGCCAGTGTCATCTCGGGGTATAGGCAGGCAAACGACAGCAAAAGCACAAGAGGGAGCAGGATGAATGTTTGTTTGTCTGTGACAATGAGACAGTCTTTGAATACAATAGACAATGGCACGAGGGAAAAAGGCTAGAGCACACGTAGAGATAAGAGGAACAAAAAGACTTGGACGATTTACCTGTTATTTTTACACCTACAGAAAGGGGGCTTCTTTGGCACTTCAGCCTCTTACCTTTGAGAGTAGCTGATGTCTGCAGAGTCTTTGGTTCATGCTGGTGGATGGTTTTGATAATATCTGGGTCAGCGTTAAATCTCTCTCGGTCATTCTGCCAGAAGTTCCCTGGAGACAGTAACAGACAGCCATGCTCGGGAAGCAGATTCCGCAGCTTCTTGAGGCCAGGAAGAAGGTCCGTAACCTGAAGGCAAACTTCCTCCAAGCTCTTGACACCAGAACTGAAATGCAAACAAAGATTAGACACCACTGTGCATGTTACAACTTCCACAGATAGACAAAGCTGCTGAGATGAATACCCCAAGGACCTTCATCGCCACTCTTGTGCCACCACTCGTCCTAAAAACAAAGGATCAAGAGCCTTGGGCCACAGACCGGGACCTCACCGTAACAGTGTGCAAACTCCAGAACCCTGTTATCATTTCTCTGCATGCTTTCTGGCCACATAGCTTTCCCTGTTCACCCATCCTAGATGCCACAAATTTCAGTTCCACGTTTCAGATACCTCCAGTCTGCAGAGAAACTGGCTCCCTTGAACTCTTCTTAAAAGACCTTCAACTCTTCTGCATATTTCTTTCCACATATGTTGAGTGCCTGAGGTGGATTATTTAAGGTGTAGATTTGTTCCAGAACTTCCTGTTAGCACAATTACATAATCCTTATCAACTATTAACTCAGGGAAGACTCAGCTTGGGCTTACAATAGCATCTGACTGTGACTGCTCAGTTACAAAACCCATCAGCGCACCATTTGGCCAGACAAGCCAGAGCAGCTGATCCAAAAGAGAACACTTCCCTCAGCACGGCATGGGCAACCAGAGGGGTTTGCGCAAGAAGAGTATATTTAACAAAGGCTAATTTAAGACATTGGAGGCCAGTTTTCCCTGGCTTCAGCCCCACGGATTACAGAGAAGGTGTTGGAGAACTATTTTAAAATGCCTTCTCTAGAGGATTTTTTTCTATCATGACTGCAGAGAGAAAATATGGAACCCAACCGACGATGACTGAGTTACGACTTTGTCAGCACTCCCTCCAGAATCTGTATCTTGTTTTGTATCTGTATTATAGGGCAAGCTACCTAGAAAAGTCACATCTGTCAAGACAAAGTACTAGATAATATGCTAGAAAATACTGTGTTTATAGAAACAGAAGTTTTCTAAAAGAGAACCCGAAAGAACTGATGCTGTGATGCCTCCGATAATAGCTCCAGGCAGAGTAAGAAGACTATTGTTTTGTATTTAGGCTTTAACTAACTTTGAAACATAACAGCAATAGCAGTTTATACTGCACAAAAGCCTGTAAAAGCTCTTATTTGCGAAGCAAGTGCGTGCAGCCAATGTGCCCAGCAGTATGTTGCAGATTCAGAGACAAATACCAAAAATAATGAATGGAGCCAATGCCTGCTGCACTACAACAAATTTCAGGTCGCTTCGGACGTCACAAATGACTGCTCACAGTTTCAACAATCTTATAGCTGACGAAAATATAATCACCTTGTGTTTCCTGTCCAGTTGTCAGCAATCGTCAGCTGCTTCTGTCCCACCTTAGTATAAAAGTATGCTTTTTTCTTCATATGAAGAAAATCAGCTGCACTTAACTTTGATACTGACGAAAGCAACTGATGGGAAGGAACTCCATAATGACTTCTGGGGTGATTTCAGAATTTATCTGAGAGGTAGATGTTTCTTGAAATATGCAAGTCTGACACCAAATGGAAGACCTTATCCCAGGTCTGAGTGCCTAAATCACTACCTAGCCTTTTTCTTCTGGTGGCCGTGTAAGTTTAATTTTGCTTCCACACTGCCTCATTGCTCATCAGGGCTAACACAGCAAGGGGAGACAATGAGCAGATGACACACATACCAGGAGCAAGTTGTTTCTCACCTGTAATTGGCAACTACATCCAGATACTATCTAAAGTTACACATGTGATAAAGGAAGACATGAAAACAGAAAGAATGTCAGTGCCAAGACTTTGAGAGCTGCTAGCAAAAGCTCTATATTTAACAGCATGAGTGGCATTTCTAAATGTTATCAGAGAGAGCAGACAGCTATCTCACAAGGATTGGTTTTAAAAAAAGGACAAATCATCAGGTGGAGTGGCTAAGTGAACACTCAA
The DNA here is from genome assembly GCF_964211835.1 of Anser anser. Lineage (NCBI taxonomy): Eukaryota > Metazoa > Chordata > Aves > Anseriformes > Anatidae > Anser > Anser anser. The sequence goes on from NC_139721.1 coordinate 162,058,464, forward strand.
AAATGAAGCAATGAAGGATGCTGCCAGGGAAGTAGGAAACGAACAAAGAGCAGATGTTCCCTAGCTATGTGAATTAGAGGACAAAGAATGAAGAAAGCTCCTGGCTAAAAAGCTAGGGGATGATCAAAGACTCTAATCTCACCATTTTTCACCACACTTGGCCTGTTCTCAGTATCATTATTCTCACTGAACAAAGAGAGAAAAAGGAGGGAAAGCCTTTCTGTCCTCGGAAAGTAAACCAGCCAAGAGCTTGTCAACAAATAAAAACTTAGAGCTCAAAGGGAAACATATTATAAAAAACAGAAGCAAATTAATATGTGTAAACTGTATTCTTGGTTTTCAAAGTGCGAATATGCCAAACTAACCGGAGTGGTCCTTTTTTTTTTTTAATACTTGACTTCTTAGATGAGGAAAGCACAGCAGATCTCATCTACTCGGGCCCAATAAAGGCTTTTGATGCAGCACCATGCAGAAAATGCTTTAGTTCACAGGAAAGACAGAAGTTAGCACAAAAAATGTAATTCAGTAAAGAAATGGGTTAACAGGAAAATGGCCATGGGGCTGCTGAAAGGGCAACCGCTGGTCTTGAAGAAAACAAAGTGGAATTTTTCACGGACAGCTCAGAGAACCAGTATTTATTTTATGTTTTTATTAAAAACCTTGGAATAAGATATAGAGACATCTGTCAAGGACACAAAATAAAGCAACACTGCTAACACAGCAAGGGAACAGAGTATCTGAAATGGATGTTGTAAGGGCTGGGCTAAATTTAATACCATTTCTACTAACTGTACAAAGTGCAAGGCCGTGTACTTGGGAACTAAAAAAAAGATTTTCTGCTATCAGGTAGGAGCTCATCAGCTGGAAATGATAAAAAGAGAGATGGACACGGAGGCATCAATCAGCCACTTGACAAATGCTGATGTGATTGGCCATGAAAAAGGGATTCGCAATCTCACTGTATTTCAGAAAAGTCATTTCCATGGAAAATAAGGCACAAAAGAGACTTCAGTGAGAATCCTATGTAGAGTTCTCATCTCCCCTGTTCAGGGAAGACACTAAGAACAGTGCAGGGAAGAGCAACCAGGCTGACAAAGTGAACACAGAACCATCTTAGCTGTGTAAGTTGAGAGTTTCCTACATTTAGTTTAACAAACAAGGATTCGGGGTGGGGAGAATGAGCTTTCCCAGTAAATATCTGGAAGCAGAGGAGAGCTATTTTTGCACGAAGGCTGTGTCAGGACAAAACCAAGCAGGTACAAACTAGTCCTAAACACAGCCAAAAGTGGAAAGTCAGGAGAAGGTTCCTGACCATGCAAAATTGTAGAAAAGCCTCACAATAGGCATGGTGGGGTCGAATGAACTTGCTTTAATATAAGCCTCACATGCTTATGAAAAGGATTATGTGAAACTGCTGTCAGCTATAAAAGGTATAACCTCAGAGGACTGTTCCAGACCTCTCTGCCTAAGACTCTGACCGGAGGGTTCCTGACAATTATCAGTAATTAAAGAACAGGCAAGTTCTCTAGCAGGAAAGCTAAAGCGCTGTACCTGCAGGAGGGATATGCCATCGCTGCTCAGCAGTGACCTCTCATTTTATTTTGAGAATCTGACACGTTCAAAGCCAATAATCAGATTTAGTAGGAATAATTTAGAAGATGGGTGTGCACAACAGTGGGTGGGTCTGCCTCCTCCACAACCCTTAACAAACAGTAACTACCTGTCTCTCAGGGCATGGTTTCTGATCTCCTCCACTAGCTGAAAGACGCGGGACAGCGGTGAACGAAACACGTCAACGGCGAGGAAGTTCTTCTGCCATGGGGAGACGGTAGCTTTCACAAAGATCTGCTGAATGTAGGCCACAGGAGCACCAACATACTGTGGGGAAAACCAGAGGGAGAACGAAAACACATGGTGAGTGGGAAGCTGCTTAGCAGAATTAGATCACAGCTTGGCAAGCTTTCAGGAAGGGGTTTGCCAGACTATATTTTTCTTTCCCAAGTTAGAGGTGAAGCATGGCAGTAGTAACCTAAGGAGAACAAAAAGAGTCTGTTTCTCACAGAGGCAAAATGCCACTGACCATTTTGTCATCGGTATATTGTGCTTCTGTGTGAGGCAGAGGCTCCCAGACCCTGCCGAATTTGGTACTGGAAGGCAAGCAGCAGCGGGGACTCGCTGCCTCTCACAGATGCCTCTCCCACACGGTGGTTCCCCCAACCTGTGCTGATCCTGCTGTGTGCCGTTTAATTCTTCTTGGTCTGTGTGCCCAGGCGGCTGTCCCCTGCTCTGGGGGCTGCAGTGCTGGCAGAACTTTGGGCTCAATTAGCAGAACTAGGCAACGAAGCAGGAGATTTAATCAGCCAGCATCAACCTGAGATAACAGCACAAAGCAAAAAGCTTCTCGGTTGAAATGATATCAATCACAATGAGAAGAGCACACGTGGAGAGAGTGGAGAGCTGGAGGCATCAAAAACATTAAGCCAACAGCCAATTTCCGCTTCACAGAGACCTTGGAATGAAAAGGAACAGTACGGGTTACAAAGCATCATTTTACAATTGGTTCCTGATGTCCTGGACCTGTTATCAGCCTTCCTGGAAAGCATCAGGGCTCCATCCTGTTCACGCAAAAGAAATATTAATTCCTTACCCCTGAACATAAGTCTAGTTTACCTGTATGATATGTACCAGTCAACTGGTTGCTGCTCGAGGGAGACTGCATGCCTTCATATGGCATTAGGAAACCGGGGCATTATCCCAGAACCCTTCATTAAATGTACGTAAAACCTACTAACGCTTTATAAAATGTACTGCTTGCCTTAGGACAAAGTTATCCGTGTTAATCCTTGAAAAACGGGCCCTTAAACAGCATTTCACAACTTTCATAGAATCATGGAATGGTTTGGGTTGGAAGGGACCTTAGGGATCATGTAATTCCAACCCCCTGCCATGCCCAGGGCCCCCTGCCCCCAGCCCAGGCTGCCCCCAGCCCCATCCAGCCTGGCCTTGGGCACTGCCAGGGATGGGGCACCCACAGCTCCTGGGGGCAGCCTGCGCCAGGCCTCACCGCCCTCATAGTAAAGAATTTCTTCCTCGTATCTAACCCAAACCCGCCCTCATTTACCTTAAAACCATCACCCCCTGCCCGAGAGTCCCTCCCCAGCCCTCCTGCAGCCCCTGCAGGCACTGACGGCCGCTGTGAGGTCTCCCCGCAGCCTTCTCTTCTCCGGGCTGAACAACCCCAACTCCCTCGGCCTCTCCTCACGGCAGAGCTGCCCCAGCTCCTGGATCATTTTCACGCCCACACCGAAGCCGTACCCAGTCAGGGCGCTCGCCGAGGTCTCCTTGCTGCAAGACCGGGTCTGGAGAGGGTGGAAAGTAATCCTTCACGGGGGTGCTGTACTCCACGGGTCCCGTTCCAGGTAACGGCAGCTTAAGCAGCGGGTAGCTATGGTGAAGACAGAAGTGAGAAACGTGGTTTTTTTGTTTTTTTTAACTAGGCTTTTAAATGGTCTTCCAGAAGAGCCCAAAGAATGGATGAGTAAAATGAGCCCACCCCACCTTAAACTTATCTCTGCACAATAGGAAACACAGTCACAATAAAACAGGGCTTCAGCTCTCACAGTAACAGATTTATGTATTTCTCCAACGCACAAGAGAGTTGGTCTTTTTCTCTTGGAAAGGGATGAGTAGGAATCTTGGGAGAAGAAGGAGGCAAGTTCTCCTTGCAGGAACGCACCTAAATTACTCACTATCACCTAAAAGTCCGTAGAGCTACAGCACAGCCATGTCTCAACTACCCCACAGCCTGCACAGAAATGATTACTGTACTTAGGTGGCCACTTTCCTATCCAAACCCCATCCTAAGCACCTGGTTTTCCTCATTAAAATCTGAGCCGTTTCCAGTATTTGTCGCTAACTTCATTTCACCAGCAGCAGCCAGACACCAAAGCAGCTATGTGATGTTTATCTTCCTGCTCCTTGGCTCCTACGACCTTCGGGTCACCGCAGCAGCTATTGCACAACGAATACACGAAACCAGCTCAAAACTGAGATACCGTGGTTTCGGAGAGTTTAGGATGGCAGTTTTAGCTTCAGGGGGTCTCTAAAGTCACTAAAACCACGTCAGGAAAAAGCAAGATCGCTGTTACAGGGACAATGCCCGGCGAGTTGGAAGGGGAAGGGCTGAAACAGAGCGGAGATCCCAGCTCCAGGCCAGCTCCAGGTGCCCAACGCACCATGAGCTATCAGGGCTCCCCTGTCTGGCGTAGCTGTCAGCGCTGCCGAGCTTTCCTGGCAATAAACACGAAGGCCTTGGCACCGTTTTCCTGCAGGACTCTGTCCGCTGTGTCAGGGATCAGCCTGAATCATCCCCGGCCACGGAGGCGGCAAGCGGCAGCTAAAGGCGAGGTTTGGGGCTGAACAACAAAAGCTGGAAAAGAACAATGGAACGGGGAGCAAGGCTTGTCGGGTCTGCTCTTTTGTTAGCCTGACAAAAACGCATCTGATGATTGTCATTCCACTGCGCACTGGGAAGGGAGAGAAAAATAAAGCCAGGTCATAGCACATCATAATACAAAATACCCCACAAAACCCGACCCGGAGACACGGCACAGCCTTTTTCCTCTGACAGGCAGCAATCGCTTTGAGCCCTTTGAAAAGGCGCGTGGCACCGCCTGCCACAGGGTCTGCTGGCAGCAAAGCCTGGGGAGAGGCACGCAGCGAGCGTCCTGCGTCTGACTGAGACCAAGACGTTAAAATAAAAAAAAAAATCTAGGTGTGATAAACAAAGCTGAACGAAGAGGTGACCTGCAGAATGATTTGGTCACTAAACGATTCTGACGCTGATGCCTGAAAAACAGGCACAAGATCTCCAAAAGGGCCACGTGGAAAACACTTCTGATTCAGAGTACCTAGAGGTGCATTTCTCTGCGTGACCCCTGTAAATTTTAGGGACTCAGAAGGACAATTCCCTATATTTCTTATTCCTGCAGGAGGTGCTGGATGGATGCAGCAGGAGTTGGATGGATGGAGGAGGTGCTGGATGGATGCAGGAGGCGTTGGATAAATGCAGGAGCTGCTGGATGGATGCAGTGGGTGCTGGATGGATGCAGGAGGTGCTGGATGGATGCAGGAGGCGCTGGATAAATGCAGGAGGCATTGGATAAATGCAGGAGCTGCTGGATGGATGCAGCAGGTGCTGGATGGATGCAGCGGGTGCTGGATTCCTGCCTTTCAAAGCAGAAGCCCCCAGTCCTGGCAGAGAATTAACTTGGATGTAGGTTTTCTTCACTTCCGAAAGGAAGGCAAAGATTTTCTCTCTTAGTACTTGCTAGGTAGGGAAAGCTATGTGGTATGAGCAAAGATGGAAGGAGCTGAAGGGGGTACGATGCAACAGAAGCAGATTGCTGCCTCGGAGGAAGACGCACGTAGCCTTCCCCTTGTTCCCCTCACCTGTGTGTGGCCTGGGAACAGCAGCCCTCCCTCCTCATCCCCCTCACTCTCAGCGTGGGCCCCGCTCCCCCTCAAAACACACAGCCCCCAAAATCCAGTACGAGCGGAGGTCAGACAAAACGGCCCCAGTAACCCTGCCGGCTACAGCCCTGCTGGTACGGCCCACGGGGCAGAGGCCCTCCTGCTGCACGGACACGCTGCCTCGCTCTTACCCGACCCATCCTTGCCGCAGAGCCGCCTTCCAGCCCGCCCGGCTCCGGGTCCCACTCTGTCCTGGGTGCAGGGCTTTGCCTTTTTGCCTTTATTGAGCTTGCCGAGGTTTCCATCGGGCCCTGTCCCTGACCTGTCAGCGTGCCTCTGAGCGGCCACCATGCTCCCCACCACGCCAACCGCGCTCCCCAGCCAGGCGCGGAGCGAGCTGTGTCCGCAGAGCCACAGCGCGGCTGGGATGGGGGCACCCCCGGGTCCCTCCGGTCCCAGCCCTGCTCCAGCAGCACCCAGAGCTGGTGCCCAGGTCAGCGCAGGTCTGTAGGGCGGTGAAATGCTTTTGGAAGTGTGCGTGTGCACGTGTAGGTGTGTGTCTGTGCGTACACCGGGTGGCTTCAGAAGATCTCCAGGGAGGGAGGCTGCACAACCTCTCCGGGCAGCCTGTGCCCGCGTCCCGACACCCGCACGGCACAGGCGAGCTTCCTGAAGCACTTGGTGAAGTTCCCTCACCCAGGTCATGAGCAGTAACATCACCCTGCTGGGATCAGGGAGCACTTGCAGGAGCTGCTGGCAGGGCTGTGGAAGCAGCAAGAACAGCCGGGAAAGGTTAGCAGCCTCCCTACCCACAGCTGGCTGCAGAACACCAACCTGGCCACCATCACTGATGTTTTGGCAGCGCTGGGCACGGCCCGTCAGGCAGTCCTGGATTCTGATGCGCCCTTTCTGTGCTTGAGGCCACGAAGGAAGGCTTTCACGTGCTAGCTTACGTACCAGGGAAACAGAAAAAAGAGCACTGCTGTGTTTTAAAAAGTAGCCTCTGGAGATGGCTGGCAGCTGCTCCACATTGGTTGTCTGCTGGTGGTGTATTTACATCTCAATAAAACCAGTTTTAGCAACAGAAATGGTTGTTTGGAGGAAGCGTGGAGTAGAGGTGGGTGTTGTCAACTTCTCTGTTGAAGTTTCCTCCTGCTGTGTACCTGCTGTTCACGAAGTTCGGCTTTTGTTGTGCGAGAAGCTGGGAAGGAAGCGAGTCCATCCAACCGAGGGCAGTTCGTACATGGCTTCCAGAAGCATCAGAAAATCACAGAACCATAAGATGCGACCGATGAGAGACTGCCTGCCTGCTGCTAATATGAAGGTTTGTTGACAATCCAGCGTCTTTTTCCTGTTGTAAAAGTTATTTAACAAAAAAAAATAAATCCGTTCATGGGAAGAAGCCAACCACTCCCATCCTGATGTGCAAGTCACCTCCCAAAACACTGGGCACAGCGACTCCTAACTCCTTAGCGGCTATTTCTGAACGGCCAAGGGACGGATTCTTTTTGGTCGGTTGTTTTTTTCACCTTAGGGTTTTCACGTTTGCCCAAAAAAACCAAAAGCACACGCAAACGCAACAGAGGAAAGATTAAGCGGCATTTCTTGGAAGAACCAAGGCCCACAAAATGAGGGGAAGAACAGAAGGGAAATTTCTGATGGAAAAAAAAGCCCCCGAGACATCTGCGCACTGCTATGGATCCCATCCTGCTGCAGCTCTCGGGGGAACCAAGGCAACCAGGCCTCCCTTACTCCACCACCCTCGTAGGCCTGCGCTGTGTCGGCCTGTCAGTGTCCAAACCAAATTCAGCGTTTCCCCAAATTCTGAATATGGAACAGGACTGACGCTGTAAGAAGAGATCCGTAGGCTCCCCCCAGCGCATATTTTTAATCCATCCATAGGACAGGGAAGGAAGAAGGCAGCAACCAACCCTGCAGGTTATTCAGACTGCCTCCCCCAGGCGATGCAGGACAGCACCAGGTTTTCTCTCTCCGGCCTAGGTTCTGCAGGCACGTTGATGGGCTCCTTCCTCTTCCTCGACAGGTCCAGTGCGTGGCTCTGCCCTCACGGCACCCCCCTTGCTGGGAGCTTTGCAGTGGGTGCCTGTGCTCCTGGTGTGTGGACATACCCGCGTGTCCCTCCTATAGCTTGCACCCAACGTGGGATGGACAGGTCAGATCGTCTCAGCACTGCTTTGCAGCAGGGCTCAGGAACAAGACTTACTGGGGGGACTCGTACCAAAAGCTGCCTCCTCCTGAGCCAGCTACAACAGAAATTAATGTCCCCAGTAAGCGAAGGGGGCATGTGTTTACCTATATCCCAGTGATGTTTGAGGATTTGGGTTTCTGTAGGGTTTTGATAATGCCTGGTGAAATTAAAAACAAGGCACACCTTCTGGTATACGCTTACTGCAGACTGTTTGGGTGAGACGTCAAAACATCAGTTCTTGAATTTATTTAGCCTTACGTGGCCACGGGATAGCAGCTGATCTAGTCAGCGATACCTGAGACAGCAAACAAAAATGAAGTGAAAAAAAATAGCAAGAAACTCACTAGACCTACTATTTCGGACATCGAATGTTAGAGCATCTTTAAAAGATGATACTTTAAAAAATATCTAAACGTTACTTAAAAAAAAGTATCTCATAAAGAGATACTTGAAAAAAAAACGTCAAATAAAAATACCAAGAACTAATAGTAGGTTGTCAGAAGCATCCTGGCTCCCCACAGGCACTAAACGTTGCAGGGACAGCGAGCTGTGACAAGCCTGGGTCATTTCCATGGGCACTGCCTACCACGTGAGAGCTGCTCCAGGTGAATTACAGGATGGCGATTTCTAGCGTCCAGGTTTGATTCTCCTCACATTTCTCTCTGTTAGAGATTTTTTTTTTTTTTCACCATCAGGGGAAGAGGTGAACACCAGAATGGAAAGTTTAGAGACGGGAGAGGAAAGAAGTAAGATCTAAAACAGGCCAGAGGAAAGTTCAAAGAGAAGGGCTGGTTTTGAGGAAGGCTCTTTTTAGCTGCTCATGTAACAGCGTGCTCTGACATCCCTCTGCGAATCCAAAAGGGAAGGAAAATAGATTGTCTGCAAGTCAGCAGTGCTGAATTGAAGCAAGAGCAGCTCTCAGTTACCAAGCACGAGGTGGGTTCAAGCAAAAATGTTCATCCAACTACTTTACATATTTTCAAGACAGCTTCGAGGGCCAAGATGGAGACCTGCCAGGTCAGCCCGAGGCAGCTGGCAATGCAACAGGGCTGCAAGCCCTACGATTGCATATTCCTCCTTCACTGAATCAAAGTGGAGATCACCACCCCCAAATAGGCTTCTGCTGGTGAACACGAAGGAGAGTGGAGCTGCCAGGTCTTAGATAACAGGGAGGGTGGAGATGCATGGCCTTAAAATAGCTACCGCCTCCACCTCGCACGCTGCAGAACGAGCTTTTACTGTTTCAGGCCCAAACCAACCAGCACCAGGACAGAACAACCTGAAATCCCGTTGCTAATGAGAGATCTGACGCTTGACAAAAAGGGTCCTGCCAGTGGGTAGAGGGGACCAGATATCTGGCAGCAACGGGTCCCCCTTCGGCCTTACGAAGTGCCTAAACAATACCTGCTGCTGAATGAATTGTGTTTGGTTAGCACTGCCTCCCTCTGACAGGGCCCTCAAAGGTCTGAGCAGCAGCAGTACAGCTTCTCCCTGCTCTGTGCTGCCAGCTTCCTTTCTCTGAGAGCAGAGAGAGGTCTGGCCACACGCAACTTGCTTCTCGTTTCATCATGCGCTCCCACAGGCAGCTGTATTCTCCGTGGATGTGGAACACGAAGAAGCTGTCGGCAACCCAGCTCCTCGGCTTGCCGCACGGGATCGCGCAAGCCTGTAAGATAGTAAAATGCTTGGAGAAGGGTGCGCACACGTGTGTGTGCACACTGCGTCCAGCAGCGCCTGGCCGTGGGGCTGGGCACCAGCTCTGGGTGCTGCTGGAGCACGGCTGGGACCGCGGCGACCCGGGGGGGCCTCCAGCCTCAGCCACTCCATGGCTCTGTGCTTCAGTAATCGCGGGCCAGGTGGTTTATCCCAGCTTTTAAGAGTTAGCTGAACATCTGAACACGAAGACGGGCTTGGTTTACTGATGTGTTGTGGAAGAAAACGAGAACAGCTGAGTTAATTTCTTCTGCAGTAGGATTTTACCAGCTCTCCTCAATTCTGGGTGCACACAGGTACAGAAGGAGAGAAGAGTGTTCCACCTCCCTCCCTTTCAAGACTTCGGGATGCAGGATCCACCCTTGCCTTAGCAATATGCTGTAGTTTAGATGTGGTTACATGGCTAAATAAATATGTTTAAGTAGGAAGAATACAGAACGTTTCCTTTTTACTCTACCACTGTCTCTTTTTTCCACACACTTCGGGGACAGGGAGCAACGCTCTTAACAAGTTGTTACAGCTCCTTTCTTGTTGGTAAACGTCGGGATAAAACCCACTGGAACACTTCACTTATGTATCACCTTTCCTCATTAGAAAGACTTCTAGAGAAAGAACACTTCTGAAGAACGCCAAATCCCAGCAGCAGGTTGCTGCCAAGGACCATTACTCAGAGCCCTCCCAACAAGACTACAGGAAAAAAAAAGAAAAAACACAGCCGTGTCACTTCGTGGCCACCACCGAGTTCCTCGTCCCACCATCAGAAAGCTTCTGTGGGAAGCAGCCAGCCAGCAGCTCCTGTCTGCAATGGCTCTACAGCCAGCAGGCAGCGTGCCCGACTGCTGCTGCCGCTCTGGCACCCTGGAAGGCCATCGGGATGGACGCTGCTTGAACCCACCGGACATCCAGCGAGCTATCATGGGCTGGGACAAAGCCCAAAACCCTGCAGCCTTCGTCCTGCAGTGGCCAGTAGCAGGCACCAGGGAAGAGCAGAAGGACGTGGTAAGCACGCAATGAAGGAAACACGCACCGTATGACAAGCGTGAGACAACTTCAGCCTAAAGTGAGTTTGTGTATTAGCTAAAAATGCACCCCCCTGACCAGTTATTACAATACTTTCGAAGTTTCCTGCCCTTCCCCGTACAGAGCTAGTGAGCGAGGTGACTGTTGGCCAACTCCATTTTTCTGTCATTGTGAACCATTTCAGACAATCTGCTGTCCTGATTAAGAAGTTGCTGTCCTGCCTTCGGCCTTGGCACCCTGCCCCTCCAAAATAGCAAAATTTCACCGAATCTCATGAAAATACTTACTTAGAAGGATTCTAGTGCAGGACAATCTGAAAAGCTACTGAATATATTGCTCTGGGTTTCTACCATCGTAGTCCCTACCCTTTTGTTAGGGATCGAGCTTTCAACAGCCCTAGCTGTGCTGGCCACAGAGCAAACAACTGCACGCAGCCACACGCCACAAATATCAGATTATTCCAGGCAGAGCAAGCAAGGAGGAGACCTCTCGTACTTGTGCTTATGAACCACTCACTGAACTGAAGGTCTGGCAAGAATACGCATTCTAGTACAAGTCAAGGAGCCCAAAATACAACACAGCTGATAACTGATAACACGGCTTTGTTGTGTTGTAACTGGACATAAGTTGTATTTCTTGTTTTAAATGCACAAACAATATGTGGACTGCAACTGCAAGGCCACCTAGCCCCAGAAAACAGGAGCCGCTCTCAGATCGCTCGATAGCGAGGATGTGCGGTCCTTTCAGCACCGCTTCCTCTTTCCGTTTGAAAACACAGAAGATGACTTATCAGGAAGGAAGCGTGGCTGGGGGGGAGCACTTCAAACACCTTGATAAATCAACACAGCTCTGGCTCCGGAGAAAACTAAAAGGGAGTTGAAACCAGCTCCTGTTAATCATTTGCATTCCACAGCTACTTAATAATCTTTGACTTTTACAGACGGAGAAGCAGGCAGACGTGATCCCAGAGAGCTGAGGCCAGCCCTGGAGCTCAGCTAGGCCACAACTGCTCGCATAGGGTCAGCCACAGCAGGTACATCAGGGCCGTGTCCAGGCGGCCTTTGAAGATCTCCAAGGAGGGAGCCTCCACAAGCTCCCTGGGACATCTGCTCCCGTGGTTAATCACCCTCACAGTAAAAAGAACCAAGCTCAAAGAAAATTGCTTGGGCTCCAGGCTGGGCCCGGGGCCGCTGGGCCCGGCCCTGGGCACCGCCGGGCAGAGCCCGGCTCCGGCCTCTCGGCGCCTCCCTGCCCGTGCTGCCGGCCACGGCCGGGATCCCCCGGAGCCTCCTCTGCTCCAGGCTGAGCAGCCCCAGCTCTCCCGGCCTCTCCTCACAGCAGAGGGGCTCCGGGCCCTGCGGCATCTTCCTGGCCCCGCACCGGGCTCTCCCCAGCGCGTCCAGCTCCCTCCTGGACCGGGGGCCCAGCACCGGACCCCGCACCCCAGGGGCGTCTCACCAGCACGCCACCTTTGCCACGAGGACACCTCACCGGTTTTGGTCACCTCGGTGCCCACCGGGACCCCCAGGGCCTTCTCTGCCAAGCTGTCCCCAGGGGCTGGCCCCCAGGTGCCGAGGGCTGTCCTACCCCGGGTGCAGGACTTGGCAGTTCCTTTTGTTGATGTTCACGAGGCTCCTGTCGGCTTGTCCAGCAGCACAGCCACTCTCCTTTCTTCATTCAGTTTTCCCGTTCGTGATACGGGAAGTTTATCACATCTGCAAACTTGCTGAGGGTGCAACCCGCCCCCCCCCCCCCCGTTCAGGTCAATAACAAAGAGGTCAGGCCTCGGCCTCAGACTAAGAGGAAGACCTGAAAACCTCAACCCAAAACTAAACTTCCAGAAAGTACCTCAGAGAAGCCTGTTCACAGATACTCTGTAAGATATCCTGTACGAGCTCAGCCTCACCACGCTGAAATGCTCAGGTGTAGAAGGGCTGCACCCCGGAATAGTCTGGGCCTAGTTAGTGCTGCTGCTTCCAGTATTTCCAAGCCAGAATGAGCACCTAGTTAACTCCAGTCAACACAGGGCAGCACAGAACAGGAACTGAAACATCCCCAAAAATTGTTTCTAGAGAAGGATAACTTTAAGCTGCACTTCCAGTTTTTGTCAGGGCTCTCTTGCTCTCAAAGGGTGTCGTATTTTTTAAACCCTGTCCCTCCTAGGGCCATTTTTTGCCCCCTTTTTCTATTTAATTGAGTTACTGAAACTCATTAAAGAAAACACACACTACTGACTATGCTCGATGTCCTCAACAAGCTTCTGCAGTATAAAGGTAGCCAGTAATTAGAAAATCCTCAAATACCAGCGCTGAGCAAAGCAGACACTTCCACAATTACGAGCTGCTTATCTGCCAAAGAGGCCCTGGTTTGAAGCTTCAGGGACTTTGTGCGAGACACCTTGATTCGAATTGCTCTGAACACAATACCAGAAAGACAGGATGCATCCAAGCTCTGACCAGGACAGATGCTAGCAATCCTACATCAGATTTCCTCCTGTCGGGGAAATCTGAAATTTAGGAAGGGCATTAAGAAGCAGTTTTTATTTTGATCCCTCCCAACACGCAACACGTGTATGGATAAACATTTTATACTGAAGCAGCCATCTTAAATTCCTACCAGTAACAGCACCTGAAAGGTAACTGAAAATAGGAGCCTAATGCCACTGGGAGCTCTGAAGAGGCAATAAGCAAGCAAGAGAGCTGTGGCATGGCGATCTGGGACTCGCGGTGGACCTCCATGTTGGCTAACGCAGCCCTGAATCTGAAATCTGCATCCAGCAGAGCTGAAGCCAACAGATAATTACTTGCAACCATATCAGCAAAAGATAAACAGAACAAAGAATTTTCTCGCTCCGACCTTGTAGAAGTTTCATATTTCTGCCCAACAAAAGAACTGAAAATAAAACTTCATCATTGAGACTTAAATCGTACAAAGCAGTGCAAAAGCAGAAAAGCACTGGCTCTGTGCTGTGCCCCTACTGCCGCTCACAACCTTCAGGAGCCATAGGCACGAGAAGTGATCCCACGCGTTCTCAGTGCACGAAAACAATCACTGCAATAGCCTTTTTACGTTTGATGTGTTGAAGAAGTCTGTCCTACCCTCAGCAACGCTCAGAGAAAAACTGTCCTGTACCAACACAGGTGGAGCCCTTCTAAAAGCAGAAGGCCTCACCACATATGGCTTATTTTGACCACAGGAGACGAGATCCTTCGACTTAAAACCACAAAGACAGAACCTGTATGCGTGCACGTGTCTCTGCACAGATCTGAGCACCAAAGTTTTCACGGCTCCAGTAGGTATTTCCATCGCCTCACTGGAAATGATTACAAGAAACATAACATTTCTGATTGTGAAAATACATTAAGCTACAACTCAAGTTCAAACCTCAATCCCCAAGGAAAGCAGAAAACTCAGAACAAACAAGGCATTTATACCAAGGCAAGGGCTGAAGAGTACAAGCTTCAGGGAGACCAGAATATGTAAGCATGGAGAGAAAAACCAACTTTCTTTCTCCCCATTTTCAATTTATGACTTCGATGTCTTCCACCAGGTGTTTGGGGATCACTTTTACTTATTGATTTACTAATTAGTTTTTACTATTTACTTATTAAACCGCATGAAGATACTTCATTCCCTGTCTTTTCTTTTGTCCCACACGAAAAGATGACAAAAATCTACATTTAAGAAAAAATAAATAAAAGAAAAAGGACTTCTGGGATAGCCCACAAAACAGGGGAACCCGAGCGTGGCTGTGAGAGCCCCCAAAGCAGCCCCCGGAGCCCAACTGCCCAGGACAAGCAGAACTTGGTGACTTACCAGCAGGCCAAAATACAGAGCCCCGTGAAGAGGATGATGGGGATGGGGTAGGAGGCACAGAGCAGCCCGTGGCTGTAGAAGGCCCGCGATATCCTCTCGCGCAGCTTTTCAGTCAGGGTCATCCTCAGCGGCCGTCACCTCGCTGCCATCCCGGGGTACAGCAGGGCGGCGGGCAGCTCCAGCATGTGCAGCGCTTCAGGGGCGCCGTATCCACCTAGGAAGCAGAAAGCAAGTTCATGAGGAAAAATAAATCAATGACGGCAAACGCCACCAACTTGCTGCAGAAAGGCTTTCCCAGGACGGGGGCTGCTCAGCGCCGCGCGCCCACCGGAGCTGCTCCTGGACGCTGCCAGCCCGAGGGCTGTGACCGCCAGCAGCACCCGAGGGGATCCCGACAGGAAGGAGGAGAGCACGAAGCGAATTTTTAGAAACAACGGAGCAGAAGAAGCCTTTTCCTGTCTTTTTTTAATTGGGCTATGCAAAGCATAGGGTTCGCAGCAGCGTACTCAGAAGCGAAAGACCCGAGTGCAAGACAGGTTTTTCTGTAGTTCAAAGCCACGATTATCCAAAGTTTTATGTTTTCATCCGAGAGGAAATAATGACAGTTTTCCTGGCTTCTTCAGAATAAGACCGGGCCGGTGAGAGACTCGAAGGACACGACTAAAGTCGCTTTGTCCGCAGGAAGATGCCATTCATGACTGCTCCAGATAATTCATACAAGACCTAAATTTAGGCTGCCCCACTACAAGCCCCTCGGCGTTTTGAGCTCCTCACCGTCACCATCCTGAAGGGACAGCACACGGGATGAGGAGGCTGGCAGGCAGGGAACCATTAAGGGTTATTTATACACACCCAGCTTAGAAATTCCCCGAGCTTCACAAGTTCCGAAGCTGGAGCAGGCACCACAGGTGCTCTTTTTTGTATTTTCCTAAGCGCTCACTTTCAGCTACACCAGAGCGCGTACTGGGGAAGGCAAACCCTGAGTACAACCATCATGCTTTTAATTTCAGGTGAAGTTCTATTTAATGCCCATTTTAATATAATCTACTTTTTTTTTTCCCAGAAACACAACTAAAATAATCAGATTTTTAGCAACAGAAGCACCGGTACATCGGCCTAATGACCAAATGAAAAACCTGGACAAATACTTTCGTTAATACCTTTTTCAGCAAGGCACCAGGCCTTGCCGGACGGATCGACATCGCTGTCCTAGACGTAGGGAACTGCCTATCCACCCCTTCCAATTCTTGAGCTCAAGAGAGAATAAACAAAACAAACTTTACTTTCAACTTCCAATAACAAAACCATCTCCCAGAGCTGTTCACGGAGTGGAACCACGCAGGAAACCCCTGCACACACGAGCCTCCTGCTCCGAACTGACCGCTGAAAGCAACATCAAACCCCTGGTGGACGTACAGCAGGAACTGATAACTCGGCCTGTGTTACTAGAAGGGGAAAGGAAATGCAGAAAAGTAAGTTGGAACATCTGACCTTCATCTCACTGGTGATATTTTCAACAGGAGTCTTGCTAGAGCTAGACAACTACGTTGGGGCTCGCATATAAGGCTTATCCCCTCTAACCTCGAGGCAGAAGACGAAAACCAAATCCTAAGAAGTCCTTAAAAGCAGAATTCCGCCGCTTTTCAGCGCCCGCACTCCACGGCTGTCCTGTCACAGCAGCAGGACACAGCTTAACCTGACGGCCGGGCTGCAGCAAGCAGGAAGGGGGAAGAAACCAAAAGGAACGTGCCTCACATCAGCCCCACTGACGCTCGTAACGCAGTTTCTTCATACTGCAAACGCAAGGATTGGAAGAAAAACACGTTTCAAGCACTCACCAGTCACAGAAGGGGGAAGGCAGCCAAAATAAAAGCAAGTTCAAAGTGCAAAAGCAGTGCCACCAGCCTCGTCCTCTACCAGGGATCCCAGCGACAGCATCCCACCGGGAACAGCTTCGGCTGAACGCAAAGAGAGTTCCGCATTTACTTGCTTCGCCTGATGTGAAACACCAGCGTTAAAAGGAAAACCTGAGTGTTCCAAAGCTAACATGTGCTTACTGGTTTTTGGGGGGTTGCATATCCAATTCTGAAACCTCTGTTAGCTTTATGCTCATAAAAGTGGAAGGTGGGAACAGTTCCTATTCAAAGCCAGTTTCCCAAACAGAGGTTAGGTAACTCAAAATAAAGCCTCTGAGTTCAGGACAAATATTAAAATAGAATCTACTCAAAGTGGTTTTTTTTCCTGTTTTGCATGACTGCAAATCCAAGCCAAAGTTTGAATGGAGACGAGCAGACCTCGGGATGTTTCCTTCTGCCCTTGCAACACTGTACGTGGCGTGCCTCGTGCCCTTCGCTTGCAAAAGGCGGGCACAGCACTGAGAGGCAGAGATGTAGAGTAGGAAACAAAAGCAAACAGCAGGCTGAAAAGAGCGAGGTTTAGCCCAAACCACCTGGCTACCACAGTCCAAGTGGCAACTTGCCCCAAAGCAGAGGAGGCTCCGTACGAGGGAGCACGGGGAGTGAGGCTGAGGAGCAAAACTTCCCGATACGCCGCGTGGCGTGCCAGGTCGCCACCCTTTTTCCTGGGGTACAGCACCCTGACACATGGCAGATGAGTTTCTCCAGCAGCCAAAACCTCTTCTCGTCCCCGACACTGCAACTCCAGACGGCTTCTACCACCTCGGCAAGAAAAAGCACAGCGTCACTCACCTGCTGTTCAACCACAGCGCGAGGCAGGCAGAGAGAACGTTAAACAAATGCCCGCACTCTTGGAGCCCCACGCAGCCTGCCTGCCCGTGGCGCTTCTGGCAGCTCCCCGGGCCATCCTGCGTGCTTCACCAAGGTCATCCACTGAGGTTTCAGGCGAAGAAGTGCAGCAAAAGATCCCCACGCTCAGACAAAGGCTGTCGTCCCCACCTGTACCAGCCTTGAGGCTGGGACGCACGGAACCCCAACGGCCTCTTGCGCTTCTTGACTAAATGGGCGTACCAGCTAGAGAGTCCGAACTACGGTAATATTAAACTGCACCCTAAATGTGAGCAGAAAGGGCTTATTCCGTAGCAGTGTGGATGCTGGAACCGTTATACTTGCTTGGGAGCCTCCTACTGCTGCTCTAGTTCGCTGCCTCTGCTGCAAGTTCCTACAGAAAGCAAGACTTCTGTAAGGAAGTCCTTCCGGCAAAGGAAGAGACGTGGAATTTCTTGCAGGGAGAATAAATTCAGGCTAGCAGACGCTGGGTGATGCTGCTTCTCCCAAGAGAAAGGCTTCTGTCTCACCCAGCAGTAGCTGCGCATCCCAAACTCCACGTTTCTGCCGGACAGCGTTTTGCAGGCTGCAAGGAAAACCTCCCTTTGCTACTGACAGGCAGCTACTGTGCATGTAAACGGCAGCAGCTCAGACAGCATTAACCCACAGCACGGTTAGAGGCAAAATTACCAAGTGTGGGAAAGCTTTCTCCTTCATTATGGACAGTATTTTATTTTTTTAAAAAAGATAAATATATTTAAACATTCGAGTCTTCCAAAAAAGCCTTTCTGGAGCACGCCTCAGCATTAGGTAGTCATAAAACCATAGCTGGTTAAGTGGGGCAGGGGGTAAAGAAAGGAACCGTTCTGTAGGAATTCTTCTGGCACTTCAACACATAAAACATTTTGCTCCATCTTGCTGCCCATAGCAAAGTCCTACACCTAAACTTTTAACGTGAACTTTCGCCCAGCGATTCCCAAGCTGTGATCTAAGTGGAAACGCAGGACGCTAACAGAGCAGATCTCTGTGACTGCTGATCGCTCAGCACCTGCGGGGCTGTCAGCAACAAGTCACCCTCCCGGGGCTGCAATCATCCCTCTTGCACCTGTCAGGCCAGCACGGGCTTCCCAAGCATCTTCCGTCCCCAGAGGGATCGGCATTAAGCTTCCACCTTCAGTCACCACAAAATAAGAGGAGACGGCAGGACTGATGCTGCTCGAGACAAAGCTAGCCAGACTGCTTCAGAACTACTGCAAAATGAGGGAAAAATGGATTTGGGGTCCAGTTAAGATCTCAAGCCACAGGCAGAGCACCCACTGAGGACAACACCTCGTTCACATCCTTGTGCCACCTCCTTCACCCTCCTTCGACATCCTGCAGGCACATATTTGTACACACGTACAGCTACAGGAATCTCACGCACTCCTGGGCTTTCCAGGACACTCAGGGAAACGCGGGAGCCATCACAGACAGAGCTCACCGCCTGATTCGTAGCCTGCCCTCAACCCACAAAGGTCTCCGATCCCTCTTCAGTCCTCTCTACGGATCTGGGTTCACTACGTGCCCGAAACTCAGCACAACATCCCCCCGAAAACAACCAAAAAAACCCAAAAACCCCCCAGCATCCTGCTGCTGCCAGCCGAGAGGCACAAAACACCCAGAGGTCAGATCGTCCACGAACCAAAGCAAAACCAGATTTCTTGCCCTGTCGGACTGCAGAGGCAGCTCGTAGCCCTGAGATGCCAGCAGCCGCCGCCGCTTTGATCCCTCCAGCAGCGACTGGTGCCAGCAGCCGCCGCGGCTCTGCTCCCAGCCCGAAACGTCCCGGCAGCAGCAGCAGAAGGGGAAGGAAGAGGGGAACACGCCACGGGAACCCGCTTCTCAGCGGGTCACTTGCCAAGCGCGAATTCTCCTCCAACCAGGGCCGGGGACGAAGCACTTCTGAAGACTTGAGAGATGGGAAAGCAAGAAATAGGCTCGAGACACGGCCCTCCTTCAGAGAAACGCCACACAATCAGCTCTAACACCCGGTCCCCATTCTCCGCTCGCGTTCCCATGAGAAGAATAAGGTGCTTTGTGCTGCGAGAGGACGCGGGTCACGGGGAGCAGAACGCTTCCTATGGGAAAACCCCGACCAAGGCACTAACCTCCCGAAGGCCGCAGGCTCCAGCGGGCCAACCCTGACACAGCCCCTGGGGAAACGAGGCTCCAGAGCTGCCCCCGTTCTCTCTGCCGGGCACTGCTCCTGGAAGGCTACTTCTTGTATCTAGAAAGCAGAAACTCTTCAGTAAGCGTGATTTCAGACTACACCCTCTCCGTCCCACAAAAGGCCAAAACAGCATTTAAAAAGTTGAACTGAGTTTTTAAAACCAGCTTTCAAAAAGAAACCGCTTTGAGAAGTCATCATAATATCGCAGACAACGTAAGCAGCTACCAAAGAGGGACCAACGCTCAAAATAAGCTTCCAAACCCACTTTCAGTGCATCTTTTGGACCTTCATGCCGCAAGAGAAGAACCTCAGCTGAACTCCTGCTGAAGAGCAGCAACTCATTGAATCCATTTCCTATTAAAGGTCTTTTTTTGCTTCCTAAAATAACGAGTATTGCAGTAGGCATTAGACACCACCTAATTGGCATGGGTGAGGCGGTGGGATGTTCCATGAGAAGCGCCCTAAAACAACAGATATCTACAAAAATAACAAGCATCCAGATTTAGAAGGCAGACCACACAGCTTCAAAGTTTACTCCTCTTTTTGCATCCAGCCAAACGAAGCGAAGAACACTGACGTCTTACCAAACACACGAAAACATTTCCCAATCTTTTCTTCCTGACATTTCCCAATCTTTTCTTCTCTTGCCCAACCTGACTCTTGTTAGCAATGATCTAGGCTCCACTATTTACTACACAGAAAGAAACAAGATCCTTTGAGACAGCTTCTCTTAAAACACGGTTTTAGCATCATTTAATACAACTTCAGAAGCATTACTAGTGTACCCCTCACACAGGGCAGCGCATGGAGACACATGACAGAAAACCTGCAAAATTAAGTAGGAGGAGGTTTACTCTAGAGAAGAAAAGGTGCAGGGCACACCCAGAATCCCTGAAATTTTAATTTCCAATGTTGGCGCTAAGCTGCCGAGCTGTTTCAGACAGGTTTGTCCTCTCTGGACTCATTTCTCCATCTGTAAGAGGAAAGTAAGTTATACCGATGCCATTTTAAAACCCACTGTGAAACATAAAAGCTAAGAATCACAAATCAGAAGCTACCACTCTAAATACCAGGAAGACTTCCCTTCCAAATCACATTCTGGTGAAGCTGGGATGAGCACATCAAGGAGCGCATCAATTCTTGGCCAGGTCAACGTCTGCACGGCCTCCAGAGAGCCCTGCTTTGCCGCTCAGTGGAATATTCAGAGGATTTCTAGGCAAGGCGGATTCTTCCACGACTCCAATGCACCAGCTGCAAATGAATTTTAAGAGTGCAACCACAACACGATATTTTTCCAGGCCTTTGGCAACTGACAGTAGGAAACTCCTACTCTAATGAGATAAGTAGAAAGAAGGCAAAAGAGACAATCGGATTGTAGCATCTGGCTTTTAATTCATTTCCTGCAGTCAAGAACTCAGCATTTACTTAGATAAACACAAGTCACGGTGATTGTAACACTATCGTTAAAGACTGCCAGGAGTTTCGGAAGAGACGAACTCGCAAGCACCAAGGAACACACAAGATTTCAACAAATGGTAGCAAGCCTCTCCCAAAAGACGTCTTCAAATGCCTCAAACCTACTTGAGATTTTATCAACGCCTACTGAACTGTAAAGCTGTGATTCAATTCCTTCGCTTTAATCGAGGAGTCATTGAGCTCAGAACTTGCCATCCAACGTATTTTTCACTGAACCTCCCTGTCAATAAGATCAGCACCAATTCTGTTACTACTCAGTTCACCAAGGGTTCAGGCAGCAGGGTTGGACAGTGGCTCTGCTTTCACACGAAAACCTCACTGGACAACCAAAGCATTTCCAGGAGTAAGAGTCCAAAATCAAAACCCACTGCTCTGCAGAACAGCAAAGGAAAAAATGCAGACTACATTAAAAAAGAAGAGATTGTGTTTAAAAAGCCTTAAGGGGAATTAGAAGAGCAAAATGTTTGGTGATAACAGAAGCTATCTAAAGATATCGTATGGGAACCATGGGAAGCTCAGAAGAAATGCCTACCGCATCAGAAAATTTGGTCAGGAGTTGAAGATGTGTCTAAATGAGGCAAATAAGGAGAAAAATTCTTGCACACTGTGTACGAGAACATTATACAGCAGGCCAAAAAGGAGTGGAGGAACAGCTGGAAGAAGGTATAAGAACTAATAATAAATCCCAATTCAGATACCAGGAGCGAGCCTGCCAGGGAGCCCGCAGGGCCAACAGATGATCGGGATACGGAAGAACAGAGAATACAAAAAGCCACAGAAGAAAAGCTAAAGCAAGCGTGAATCCGTCTCCATGGATGAAGAGCTCGGGGGAAGGAACTCCGGCAGGAGCAGGCAGCCTCTGCCCCACGGGGAGAGGTGGGGAGTGCTCGGCCAGCGCTATGGGGAGCAGGCGGCAAGCTGCAGATCACCACGGCACGGGCTCTGCAGTCAGTAGAAACTAGCTAACAGAATTTTGGGACGGGAGGACAATAATTACAACAGGCTGTAGAAGAGTCAGCCTCACAGATCTGTTAACACTGACTTCTCTAAAGCTATAACCAAGTACAGAGACTGGAGATTCACTTCAGAAAGTCTAGCTAGGCTTCTCAAAGTGGGTTCGGGCGAACTCCTTACCGGGGAGTGCTGAAAAGCTAAGCAGCCGTGTGCTACAGTCACCATCCCCGGAGGTCTTTAGAAGACGTTTAGATGTTGAGCTTAGTGATATGGTTTAGTGGAGGACTTGGTAGTGTTAGGTCAGAGGTTGGACCTGGTGATCTTGGAGGTCTCTTCCAACCTAGACGGTCCTGTGATTCTCTGACCTTCATAAGGCCAGAAATTGATTGCAAGAGGTTAAAAAAGGATCATAACAAACGTCCGATCCTTTTAATAGAAGGAGGTAACCAGCCCCACAGGGAACCGGGCCGCTCAGCAGCCTCACGAGTTACCTGGAGAAAAGGCACGACGCTGACAACGCCAGCAACGCCTCCAGCTGCTAGTCGTGGCACCAAAACCAGGCTGAGTGAAGAGCTGGCAGAAATAACTCCCTGCCGAGCAGCGGGGCAACAGGGCTGCAGATTAAGTTCAATGCCAATGAATGTTCTGTGGTGCATATGGGGAAAACAACGTTACAAGCACAGGAATGCGTTCCAGACCGGCTTTGTCACTTATGAACCAGGTCCTGCGGTCCTTCTGGTCGTTCCTCCTCCTCCTCACCTCAGACAGGACATACTGAGGAGTTAGAAGAGGTACAGAGAAGCCCAACCAAGGGTGATTAAATACATGGAGCAGTTTCCATAAAACAATAATATGGGAAGACTTTCCAATCTGGAAGAGATTTTATCAGCTAATGGGTACAACAGACCTCTAAAACCCGAGGCCATCTGAGGAAACGAACAAGGAAGGGCTGCCTCCTCCAGCGCGAGCACCACGCAACATCCAGTGAAGCTACAAAGCAGCAGCCCAAAATAAACGCGCAGGGAAGCTGCAGACATCTTTACCCCAGGGCTCTGCCCACACCACACGGCTTAGAAAAGCAACCGGGCACATTTTTTGGAAGGAAGAGGTGCGAAGCACCATTAAGCACCCCGCGAGGCATTCCCCTGGCTTGGGGGGGCCACTGCCACTTTCCCAGACCTCGGCGCTGGCTGCCAGCTCCTCCTCACACCCCTCTTGTTCGGGACTCTTCCCCTGTGCCAAGCAGCGCCCACGCTCAGCGACCAGACACCAACCTAAGCCTCGCAGCCCCTTCCCGTGCGACACGTCTCACACGACTGCTTTTGGAACAGGCGGCTCCTTTTGTTTGTTGACGCGGCTGCCTTACAAGCAGCCAGGGAATCGCTTTCCCCTAAAATATCAGGAGGGTGATGCAACAGGTATGCACAGTTACGTGGGGACGCCTTGCCATTACACACAGCAGCCCCAAAGCCTCCTGCCGCTCCGCACGCTGCTGCTCAGCACCAGGCGCTGGCTCCCCAGCGGCTGGGAGCCAGCTCCTGACTCCGGATGGGAGCAGCAGTTCCAGGGTGCAGACAGTAACCAGCAAGGAGCATCGTTTTTAGGATATATCCCGTCTCCAGGAACGGACCGATGGGGCATCTTCAGCCCGTATTTTAAAATCTCGTAAGAGAACTCATTTCCACAGACGTAACAGGGGCTGCAGGCGTTCACTGCCATTTACCTACTTGCTAATTGAGCTCCCCAGCCGCAGCGTGAAGGAGTCGTGCCTACATCTGTGCGTCCTCCTCAGCCCCTTCGGCAGCAGTCACTGCAACCTGCAGTCAGCGCAGCTTCACGCGGGACTCCCACAGGAGCACATGAACACCCCAGCCCGCGCAGGCTGGCAGCAAGTTTGTCTTTGTACTCTGTCCACGATTTCTACCGGTGCCATTTTCTGAACCTCTCTGCAAGATCAAGTTCAGCATCTGAGTCCAGCCTTTTGCTTGTGATGTGAAATACAAGAACACTTGGGTGTCACTCCCGTGGGAAGCTTTGTCATGACCCACCCGCAGTGCGATGCATGAAAAGTTTCCCAGTGACACATGTGGTAGGGCCTAGCAATACAGAGGGAAGGCCTCCCAAATGCAGCCCTCACGCCCCAATTAAAGCACGGAAATCGCAAAAATGAAGCTAAATACTTGAATATGACAGCTGTAAGCGGGCTCCGTAGGGCAGAGACCCACCGCAGTGGGGGACACCACCACCTCCTGGTCCCTGTGCCCCCGTGCCCCGAGAGCAGCGCCCTGCAGGGAGGCCACCCCCAGCTGCCCCATGGTCAGAGCCACGCAGCGAGCCTCGGTGGCGGTGCCAGCTCACGGGACAGCAGACGGGGCTGGAAGGGACCCTGCAGGCTCACCCGTGCACCTACCTCGGAGCGTTTGGGGTCACACCCTGATTATTCCCAACAGGGTTTATCTGAGTTGTCCTCGAGCGTTTCGCTGGAGACTACAGCCACCCCGAGCGATGTCCTCCCGTGCTGAGCTTCACGCAGCTTCCTGTGACATTTCACTGCACGTGTCCAGTGGGTGAAACCCTGCACAGTGTGGGTGAAAACGCTCCTTTCCTTCTGGATCATACCCACTCGATTATTCCAGTCCCGCAGCTGACTATTCTTGCTTGAACACAAAGCCTTACAACTGCCCGCAGCGGCCTGCGGCCTGTTTTGCAGGCAGGGCTGAAGCCATCAAATCCCTTCCTCGATTTTCAGTCCCGTCACATCGCGTAGCTGCAGTCCTTCCCAGCTCCACGGCACTTAGGGCTTTAATACACGCAGTCCGTCCTACCCCGCAAGTCCTGGAGGAAAACCTGTGGCCCCACAGTAACCCCACAATACAGCCTCCCGCTCTAACACCAGCCATCTGTACCACAACGGGCTCGTTTATTTAACCAGTTTTGTACCAGTTACACAGCAGCATCCTCTCAGGATAATTTTTTCTAAGCCTCACCTACCTGATCCTTTTCCTAAACCTCCACCTGATCCTCACTAGGACAAAAATCAGGACTTCCTGAGTTCAGGACGCACGGACCCCTTTCCTTCTGCAGCCAGAGGCAGGCCTGCCACGGGATCACGGAAAGCAGCAGACTCACTTCGTCAGGGAAACACCTGCGGCAAACCAGTGCTGGCTGTTCCGCGCTCCCTGGAATCCTTCAGGTGCGTACAAGTCATTTTTCTACTTGCTCCAACGTTTCAGGATGACCACTACCCTCCTCTCTCCCCTTACCACTCTCACCCCCACAGGCTGCTCGCTCCTCTCCAGCCTTTCCCTCACCACCTATTTCCCGTTCCTCACAAAAGACACCCACGGAAGCTTTCAACATTTTTTCCAGCCTGTACTTTAAGGACGTAAACGAAAATATCTTACTCAGCTGGCTGCCTGCGAGCCTGTTCCTTCTGCATCCCGGTCTGTCAGCAGCATCAGTCGCTGGCCAGCTGGCTTCAGCCTGCAGTAAGTCAGCTACAAAAGATACTGCAACAACAGACAGCGAGATCTCCTCTTGTTCTGCCCTCCATCATCCTCTACTACCACATTCATAGAATAATTTTATACCTTGGCTACTTGGGTCTGACTTCTATCTTAATCCTCCTCGTATGGTTTTATTAGTCTTTAAATGAAAAATGCAACCCCCCCGGGGTTTCAGTAAGCCACACACGGCACGAGTGGTAAAAGCAATGTTTGCAGCTAGTCCACGGAGTGTAAGAACGGGATTTTAACCCAGCGCTGCTTTCAAGACGAAGTTCAGGCAACTGAGAAATACCTACAGCAGTCATTTACTCTCACAACCCACCCATCCAACACTCACCCAGTTTCTCTTCACAGTTCTCCAGCTGCAGTTACCCATCTACCTGCCAAACGAACAGCTGGAACTAGCACGGCCTCTTCCCTGTTCCCTCACCTACAGCCGGGACTCCTTTTGCTGCAAAGGATGCACTTCCTGCTTCAAAACCGGCCTTCGGGACAGAAAAAAAAGAATTTAATTTAGGCCTACAGACTCTACCTGCCTGTTTCGCAAGCAGGTGGCCTTGTCTGCATACCCGAGTACCTCTTTCTACTGCAGCTACTTTTAAAGACTTTCTGCCCCAATAAATACTTGGCCTTCCATACCTCGTAGAACTGTCGAAAGCGAGGTGAAAGTTAAAGACGACAGTAACACTTTCCAAAGGTAACACACAAATACAGCCTTCAGAAGGGGATGCAGCTCAGCTGGCAGCCCGCTGCACTACTGCTCGTGTCTCGGTCTCTGCTTTAGCCTTGGGTGTGACAAACGGGAAGGGTTTCAGGAACCTTCCCAGGTAAACCACATCCACATAAAGGTTTCCAGCAGCTTTCTCCATTTTCCAGACCTTCAGTCCCTTTTCCCTCCTGCACACGCTCTCTGGATGCACCCAGGACTTTCTGCAGGTACAAGCCCGAGCAGAAGACTATTAATTTTTAAGCAGTATCACCACGGTCGTTGTACGGATGAATAAGGTATCTGTTACTACCAGGAACTTCATAAATATTCCCCCAGTAAAGCACTTCTGCTTCGGGGACAGAAGTTCAAAGATGTACAGACAGTAAACTAAAACAGAGGCTGGAAGGGTTCTGAAGCGATTAATTCAGAAAGAAACTTCTCTGGTAGAGGATAAAGAAACATGAAACAGCCAGCACTGGGACCTGACGATGGCTCACGTTATCCGGACATATCCTCACCACCCAGAAACCCGCTCAGGAAGGGCAGAAGAGCTTTTTTCAGGCATCTTCCTCCTGCTGCAGTCTGCACTGCCAGCACCGAGGCTCCAGGCACCTTTTGCATCACCTACATTTTCATCGCCGCCCCTGCGCTGCTCTGAATTGAATTCAGCAGCTAGCTCTGGTGGTCTCTGCTGATACAACACCAGGGTTATTCTGGTCTGGTTTAACCAAGACCACGGCTTACACTGGATCGTTTGCCCCCTGGAAGAAAGTTTCCCAAAAAACCCACTCTGAAGTGGCTCAGAGTTACCGCCCCGGTCTAACGCCTGTCACATCAGAACATCACGCACCAGAAATTTTCTGAGGAGCACTTTGCAGGAGCACGCGAAATCGTCTTCCTGCTCCAGGTGGAGGACTTTGGTTTCTGCCTTCCACATCCAGACGAGAACCTCCTCGCAACTACCAGAGGAAGTCACCTTACGCTCTCTGCAAAACCTCCGGGTCAGGCAGAAAACAAGCAGCAGAGCACCCCCGGCTCCCCGGGGTAACAGACGCCCTGTTCCACAGAGCCTCTCCGCAGCTCCCAGACTTCAGAGCTTCAGTGGCATTTTCCCCCTGACGCCTTGAACGCTGGAAGTTCGGCCTGAGCCAAATTAATCTAATTAACAGGTATCCTCTCACGGGCGGCACGCCAACGGCGACAGAAACAAGATACCAGAACGCAACTCGGACCAGTTAGCCCATAAAACGGAAAGTAAAAATTAAGAACCAAACCTCAGCATCTATTTTCCTGCGCTGTCTCCCTCCCACCCCAAAATAAAGTCATGCACAACTCTAATCAGAACGGTTTCCATTCTAAACTAATAACTCTGCGCTTCCAGGTGTTCCAGGCACAAGCGCACGCAGGCATCGGTAAGGTGACTCACTCGCACGGGATTGATTTTCAGCAGGTCCTAGATCACAGCAGCAGCCCTCGGCGGGCCCGAATAAGCTACCAGGACCGTCGGCATCCGACACAGGGAGCTTTCTGCCAGCCCCAGCGTCGCGTAGAACCAAATATTTTTCTTTCTAATAACCACCGATTAAAAAGCCGGGGCTGGCAGATCACTGAGCTCCTTCTTCCCAACAGCGAAACAACCCCCAGACTACTTCGTTAGATAACGAGTCTGGAAGCCCGGCTCGGGCATTGTCTTCTCAGAACAAACCAACTATTATCCCCCCGGCATCTTTATCACAATGCTCCATACAAGATCCGTTCGGCTTTTACCAAAGAAACGCGACCCTCCTCCTCCTCCTCCTCCTCCTCCTCCTCCTCTCCTCGTCCACCACTGTGCTCGCTTCAGCTGAAACTCGCCGTGCTGCTGGCAGGGGCCTCAGGCTCGGGTTTTCTTCCCGAGGGAATCCAGCTAGGCACAGCAGGCTCCGGCCATTCCGAGGCGTCGGGAGCGTGTCTTCACCTGAGGACACAAAAGAAAAGACTCACTTGAAGGCAACCGTCCTTGGGTCCCCGCTCCTCTTTGCCATTTCAGCCGACAAGTAACACCGCACAGGCTTCGAAACTGAGGGCTGCGCTGCCCCAGATCTTCCTCACGCCCCTCAACACCCTTTTCTCTCACACGAGCAGGGGAAGAGGTGCTCGGTTGTGCTGCGGGGCTAAACTAAGAGGGAGGGGAACGGGCTGGCACGGGCACAAGGTCTCGGCTGGAAACAGCGGCCTGTATGTACCAGCAGGTAGGAGGAACGCAGAGCGAGCAGGATACATCCAGGACACGCACGAGGCCAGTTTGTTGTTTAAAGTAAAGGTGACGCAGGGCAGCCACAGACCTCAGCAATAAATGTCCCTCCAGCTTCATGCTTAGCCCGAATTTGGCCATTTTACTTCCTGCAGTGCGAAGGAGCCGTAACCCAGCCTTACAGCTTCCAGTGCTCGCTGTGCCTCTGCCTCTGCCCCTGGTTCATGCTCAGGGATGGGCTCGGGGGGCAAAGCGAGCCGCGGCAGCACCTCAAGCCCTTCGGGGATGGAGCTGGAGCCCGGCTGCCGGCACCCCCGCGGGGATGGAGAGCTGCCAACACTCCGGGCGAGGGGGAGAGGGACCCCCAGCTGCTGCTGCTGCTCCCCTTCTGCTCGCTACCTGCGGAGCTGCACTGCAGACAGATTAATATTTGTATTCATCAGGCTCTACCTATTGTATTTTTAAACTCTTTGCTCACCAGAGAAGAAGAACCTGACTTTTCTACGCACAACCACACGGACTTGGACAAGACAGGCCCAGCAACCGAGTGAAAATAACCCCGAGTAACTGCATGGCTGTCTTCAGAGAAAGCCCAACAAACTTCTTTCATCGCTGAGATCAGGACACTTAGAAACCTATTTTAACGCTCCTCAGGGGGAAAAAAAAATAAAATAGATTCTTCTCCGCTCTTTTGTGGCGTCGGTACATTTAAATCACGTTTGGAAAAATAACCAGCATTGTGTCAAGTTCAGCACCGTAGCTGAAAATACCGAGCGGAATTGTTTCGGCGGGAGGATTCGGAGCTAGCAGCACGGCCCTCCGGACGCAGCGCGTTCGGCGAAAATCCCCGGGTGTTCTCCTTCCTTGTGAATTCAAGTCAGCTAATCGCCTTTCTGCATTACACAACCGGTCATGTAATCCTAAATTTATCACGCCGGCGTGCTGTCACAACAGCTACAGGTTTCACCACGAAGGGGACCATGCCTCATCTTTGCCTCTGTCGGAACAGGAAGCGCTTTTTTCTTGTAACAACTCTAACAAATAAGCGGACACCGCGGTCGGGATCGTGTTGGCATCCAGGCAGCAGCTCTGCCCTCGGGATCCCCCCAGGCACGAAACCACGAGCAGAGCACTCGGGACCCAAACAGCTCCTCTGCCCGCGTGTTATCCTCGCTCGCCTAACCCGGGCTCGCCTGCTCGCAACGCCAGGAAATCGATTCCTAAACTTTAACCAAACTTCAAAGGCTGGGGCCGCGAGCCAGGGTGCGAGATCCCCGCGGCACCACGCCGTGCCGCAAAGCAAAGGCCCCGGGGAACCACAGCAGTGGGGCAGCTCCAAGGCAGCCAGCGACTGCCCGACTGACCACCTACCTGCCCGACTGACCACCTACCTGCCCGACTGACCGGTTGACCACCTCCCTGCCCGGTTGACTACCTACCGACCACCTACCTGCCTGCCTGACCACCCACCTACCCGATTGACTACCTACCTACCTGCCCGACTGACCGACCACCTACCTACCTGATTGACTACTTACCTACCTACCTGACTACCCACCTGCCTGACTGACCACCTACCCGCCCGATTGACTACCTATCTGCGCGATTGACTACCTACCTGCCTGATCGACTACCTGCCCACCTGACTGACCACCTACCCGCCTGATTGACCACCTACCAGCCTGACTGATCACCTACCCGCCTACCTACCTGCCTGATTGCCTACTTACCTACCTCCTTGTCTACCTACCTGTCCGACTGACCACCTACCTGCCCGATTGACCACCTACCCGCCCACCTACCTGCCTGATTGCCTATTTACCTACCTCCTTGTCTACCTACCCGCCCGATCGACCACCTACCCGCCCGATCGACCACCTACCCGCCCGATTGACCACCTACCCGCCCGATTGACCACCTACCCGCCCGATTGACCACCTACCCGCCCGATTGACCACCTACCCGCCCGATTGCCTATTTACCTACCTCCTTGTCTACCTACCTGTCCGATTGACCACCTACCCGCGCGATCGACCACCTACCCGCCCGACTGACCGCCTCCCTGTCCCCCACCTCCCTGTCCCCAGCCGCCGTCCCGTCCCCCCCTTTGTCCCCTGCCCACCGCAGCCCCCCAGCAGCCCTCCCCACGACGCCTTCACCCCCTCGCCCCCTCCCTTCCCCGGCCCACCCCCCTCCCCTCGCCCCGCCCGCACCCCCCGGGCCCCCCCCCAGCCCCCCGGGCACCCCCGGCCCTCCCCCCCCTCCCCCCCCCGACCCCCGGAAGCGCAGCACAGCGCGGACAGGCCCCGGCCCGGCACCACCGCCCCCCCCCCGCCCCGGCGGCCTCCTCCCGAGCAGGAATTCGGGGCCCCGGGGGGGGGACCGGGGGGGGGTCCCGTCAGCGGCCCGGCCTCGGCGCCCCCCCCACCCGACCCCCGCGCGGCCCCTCCTCACCTCACGGCCCCGCCGCTCCCCCCCCCCCCGCCCCGACGCGGCTCGGCCGATCCTTCGTTAATTTTTCCCTCAATTTTGCCCGTTTTAGTTCCGTTTTTAAGCGTTTATCCCGCCCCCCCCCCCCCGCGCGGTGCGGGATTTACCTCACGCCGCTCGCAGCCCGCCGGCCCCGCGCGCGCTCCCGGCCCTCCCCGCCCCCACCCCCACCCCCACCCCCCCCCGCCCGCCGCCGCCGGGCGCGAGCGCGCAGGGCCGGCCCCGCCCCCCGCCCCCCGCCGGCGTCAACGTCACCACGCCCCCTCCCGTTAGACCACGCCCCCTTGACGCCAGACCACGCCCCCTGCCGCTAAGTCACGCCCTCATCTGCCAGACCACGCCCCCCCGCTGCCTGACCGCACGCCCCAGGCAACCAGGCCACGCCCCCTCGCGCTTTAGCCACGCCCTCGTCCGCGTGGACACGCCCCTTGTGGGCGGGGCTAGCGGCTCTTACGTCAGGACGCGGAAGTGGCCGGGGGCTGGCGGAGCACGTGGAGGGGCCGGGGCCGGGGCCGGGGCCGGGGCCGGGGCCGGGGCCGGGGCCGGGGCCGGGGCCGCTGTCCC
This sequence comes from Anser anser, assembly GCF_964211835.1. Lineage (NCBI taxonomy): Eukaryota > Metazoa > Chordata > Aves > Anseriformes > Anatidae > Anser > Anser anser. The sequence continues at coordinate 162,089,579 of NC_139721.1, forward strand.
CGCAAGGCTCACCCCGCAGCCCAACGCCTCTGTGCGCCCATCAGCACCCTCCCAGGGGAGCTCCTGACGATTTACCGGGTACCGGCGGCGGTTACCGGGTGCCCGTATCCTCGTTTTAATTAAAACGAGCGATGAGGAGCCCCCCAGAAGCATTTTAAATACAGGCAGGCGTTAGCAAATTTTCAGTGTATGTTCGATATTTTAATTCTAGGCTGTGTTTCAAATGCAGGCAGGTAGTGGGGTAGGGGTTAAGGGATAGGGGCTAGGATTAGGGTTAGGGGCTAGAATTAGGGGCTAGCGGTTAGGGTTAAGGGCTAGGGGCTGGGATCCGGGCGCAGCGACAGACACAGGCTCACGTACAAGCACCTGTCACCCAAAGCCAAGGCCGAGCCTGGGAAATCACACACGGAACGCATCCGGGCACAGTGGTTTTATGTGAAAAGAGGGAAAATAAAAAAAAAAGGCAAGGGAGCAACCGCCCCAGGCAGCCTCTGGGTCTTACACCGGGGCGGTGAGCAGCTGTATAAATAGCGCTGTGGTTGTTAACACTGCGGGAACGGGAACGGGGCGTTGAGCAAATCTCCGCCCGCGCTGGGAGAAAGGTGAGGGTTGCGACACGCCCTGCGCCCGCTCTGCGTCACCTCGGTAAGGGCCGGGGTGGGGTGATGGCTCCCCACCGTGCCGCGGCACTGCCTGGCACCGCCACGCCGCAAACGGAAAAGGCGAGGCCCGCCCGGCCCCCGGGGCATCCTCCTGCTTGTATTTACACGCTCTGAGGGACATCCTCAGACGTTTTCGCTCTTCCTCTTGGCCTCGTAGGTTGGGAACAGGGTGGGAGGACAAAGGGATGCAATAAGCTCTTGGCAAGCTGATGCCCACGTCTGCTTGTAGCGCGAGAGCCGTTCAAGCTTCTCTCCGAGTGAGTTTTGCTCCTGGGAGGCAGGGGTGAGGCCAGCAGGGTGGTTCGGTGGCACCTCCGATGTACATGTGCTGCCCCGGCCCCGCGCCGCGGTGCTCTCGTGGCGTCGCTGCATCACAGCACGGCAGCGGACAGCCCTCTAGCGAAGAAGGTGACGTTCCTCTCCTGGATCTTGTACTGGTAGACCTGGACGAGATCCTGCTCCGTTGACTCCAGTGACAGTCTCTTAATTATTTTAATCTGCAAAGGGAAAGGAAGAGGAGCGTCATCCCTTGGGCTGCCCCCCTTACAGCATCCTTGCCCCCCTGCCCTCCAGCGCCACCAGGGAAGGTGGTCACTGTCACAAAAGCCATCACACGGTGCCTGGCGCCAGTCTGTCACCCCTGGGGGCAGCCCCCAGCGACCCAGCTGCCCTCCCAGCCCGCAGAGACCACTCCAGGCCAGGCCGAGATCCGCGGACACGATAATTTGAGGAAGCTTCCCAGGAATTAGCTATCATTCCTTTGGATCACCTTGGTGCAGGGCCTGGTGCTGGGTAAACCCTTTCCATCTTCCAGGAATGGGCAGTCTCCGGGTGGCAGGACGTCACTGAGACATCCCCACTGCAGCCGTAAGGGTCTGGGAGCTCCAGCAAGCCCTGGAGACCACAGCCAGGCAGCGTGTAAGCCCTCAGCCGCGCTGCAGACCACGCTAGTCCCGGGCTGTACGAGCGGCAGCGTCCCGTGGGGCAGCTGGAGCACAGCTCACGTCCCCAGGCAGAGCCGTGCGTGACATTCCGGCGTGCGTTACCTCCCCGTGAACGTCTTTGCAGAAGCCGGTCGCCAGGCCCTCCACCCACAGGATCAGGTCGCTGTGATGACCCAAGGAGTTGCCGACCAGGTTGTTCTCCTCGTCTTCCGCATCCTCGCTGCCGTGGACCAGCACCACGATGTTCCCCTGGAACGAGAGCGCCAGGCAGCGCTGAGCCCCTCGCTCATCCGCTGGCGGTAAGGAAGGGGAGGGAGCGAGAGGAGCTGGCAGAAATGCCCTGCTAGCTAAGCTGCGTGGGCACCTGCTGGCACGGCGCCCGCTTCTGAAGTCCACCGGGAAAACAAATACGAGGCACAGGCACCTCTCTGAAACACCTTGCTCTCTGTACACCGCATATACATGGACGTGCGTATAATCTGATCTCATCCGCGGCCCAAAATACATCAGGCCTTTGTTCCCAGGCAGCCGTCTAGTTAAACCCGTCTGTCGGGCCGCGCAAACGGCAGCGGATGAACTCCCAGCAGCTAAATAAAGACGCAGCCGCGTGGCCGCAGCCAGAGCCGCGATGCTCGAACCTCCGCAGCTCCTGGAAAAAAGCGGAGGTCCCCCGAGCAACGCCAGCTCCATCAAAAACACGTCCCGAGAGGCCCTGCCTCAGCCCATGCAGATTGCCAAGGGCTTAAAATAACATCAAATCCACAATCAATTAAAATGTTCTTTAAAGCTTTGGAACATCTTGGACAGAAATAGAAGCGCGTTAGCATGATTTATCTTCTTTTTTTTTTTTTTGAGCTGCTTTGGAGGTAAATATTCCCAGCGAGCTGAACATCCCCTGTCAGCACTTGCAGGGCAAACACCCTGGCACGCTTTGAGGTGCAGCATAACAAAACTTGACGCCGTCTACTTTATTTCTCGCTCAAGCAAAGAGAGAAGTGGCCGGGGCGGAGGACGCCGCGGTGTAAACAGCGAAGGATGGATGTGGCCGTAAGGAGTTTTGGCTGCGATGCCGTCAGGAGCGAGCACACCGCCGGGGAGATCTTCGTGGAATTGCCACCTTGTCGCACGCCCTTCGAGCAGCTGGTGCCGCAGAGACCCACGTCCCTCCAACTGCAGGAGGAGCTGGACCTTCACCTCTCTCCCCTCCGAGACTCATCAGCCCCTCGTCACCTTCCCAACCCGCTTCCTTCCCACGTGCGCACAAACGTGTGTGAGCAGCAAGCTCTGGGGAGCTCTTAAAAATGGTAATTTCCACCTCAAAGCTCTGTTCACACATCAGGGGCGAAGAGAGCCCTTCCCACAGCACCTCCAGGAAAACCGGCTGCAAAGAACCTTGCAGAGGTACCCCAGGCTCTGACCAGCCCCCTAAGAATTATTCCCCTTGGAATAATGATTTGAACTTTCCGGAAAAACAAAGCCCTACGGTGCAGAGGAAGATAAAGGAGACAAGGCCAGGCTTTGCTCCAGAGGCTCTCGGACGTTGGCACACGCATGCGGAGGCAGCGGTACCTGGAGCTGAGAGCACACCACGACCCTGCAGTAGTGGATGAAGTCGAGCACAGCCACCGGCGTGGCGCCCAGACTGAGCAGGACGCTGAGGTCGTCCACCAGCAGCACCGGGCCCTTCCACGAGGCGCTGTCGGCGGGAGTCAGGGAGGTCCGGACGAAGTCAAACAAGGCTTTGAGGTTGGAGGTGCTCCCGCTGGAAGAGAAGAGAGACCTCGAAGGGGTTCTGCCCACCCTCGCGTCCCTCTCCTCGCCCCGCGAGCCTCGCTGACCCCAAAAGGGGATCGCCGGCCCGTGCCACCCGTGCTGTCCCCACTGCTGTGACAGTCACCGGGTCCAACGCTTCCCTACCAGCCCGTGCACCCAGACCCGAAGGGCACAGGTAGGTTGGTTGCGAGGCCTCGCTGCCTGCCCTCATCTCTCCTCCAGCCGTGTCTCAGCTCCCAATTTAACAGCCCTCGGTGGGTCCTGCTGCCACACGCACCGACCCACGGGAGCTCTCCGCATGCCCTGCGGCCCCCAGCAGCCGGTCACTCAGCCTGACGGGGCGCGAAGCTCGGTTCGGTTGCTTCGTGTGCGCCCTGCTGCTCCTCCAGCACAGGCGGGGGTGATTTCTCTCCACCGCGCGGGGTCTGATAACGCTTTTATCAAACCATCAGGGACGGGGAAAAGTGAGGTGGGAACAAAAATGAAAGCCAACGCGGCTAAAAGCAGCACCGCTCTCTAATTGCTCGGATGGAGTTATTTGACAAAAGCCAGTTTGAGAGCTGAAATAAATTTTCTCTAGAGCTATAACACGCTTGGCAGCAAAGACGGGAGCAGAAATTGCCCCGAAATGCTGGAGAAGTGGGACAGAATCCCTCTCGGAGCAGCAGGGAAAGCACAGCAGCGTGTGTGGCGCTGGCATCTCCCTCCACGTAGGTGTCTGAGCATCGGGCACAGGTACTGAGCCCCTGAGCCCCGGAGGGAAGCCCAAGGGGAGCCTGGTCTCAGCCCCGGGGCTTCGCTGCTGCTCTCTGCATCGGCAGGAGACACGACACAGGAGCCGGAGGGGAAACACTCCGCGCCAGAACCACCTCTGCCCTGTGCAGCCGGTCGGGCTTACCTTATAAACTGAAGAGGACTGGGCTCTCCCGACGGCTCCTCCTCCCCGAACAAGAGGTCGAGGCAGGACTTGAGGCCTTCTAAGAAGACGAGCTGTCCCCGCTCCCTGGCAGCTGTCAGACTGACTCCCTGGGGAGGGAGGAAAACATCACGTTGTGGAGCACACGGCTCCGCAGGAAGGGTGCCCACAGAACCAAGCGGATCACCGAGCCTATTTCTATCCAATCTCATCTCAACGAAATAAAGCCGCCGCCTTGGTGACTCCTGCACGGCGGCTGAAACAGGCGGTTCTGCTGCACAACCGGGTGGACGCGGTCACTTTCCTTTATTTTGCCGGGAGGAAAAAAGAAGTTGCTGTGATTTGGGGCGCTCAGACGACCTGGAATCGCTCCTGGGAAGACAGCAGCATCGTTGCTGGCCCAGCATGGGAGAAAATTCTCATCCAGAGCCAGGGAGAAGGAGACAGGCACGGGGTGTTAGCGGGCGGCGATTGCTTCACCTCCTTGGCTGGTGAAGCCGAGGGTTTTCGCTGCTTTCCAATCACCGCCGTGGCAATAACGACGCCCTGGTGCTGGCAGCTCCTCAGCACAACCCACGCACCTGGAGAAGGCCGCGGGCTGGGCACCCCGACGCCTGGGAGACAGCGGGGTGGCCGGGGAAGCAGCCTCAGCCCTTCGGAGGAGGAAGAGGGGCCGCGACACAACCCCCAGCCCAGGTTCCTGCTCTCAGCCTCCTTCACGACGCCAGCCTCGAGACGGGGCCCATCCAGCCCCCACCGCCAGCGGAGAAAGCCCTGGCACAGCTGCAGCGCACACACACACGCGGAGGATCCCCACCAGAGGCTCGGTTCATCATCAAGTTCATCCTCCTTTATCATCAGGGGCGACTTCTGGCAATTCTGCAGCCCCCCCCAGCTTGCATCAGCCCACGTTTTGGGAGAAAACTTAGTGCTCGTCACTGGCACGGTCACACAACGTGCCACGCGCACCGTGTGCCCTCTTCTCACCCGGTCAAGCCATGCCTTCCCCAGCAGCAGGAGGTGGCTCTCGGCGCAGGTTGCTCCCCACGTTTTGCAGCGGGACCGTCAGAAATTAGAACGGAGCCAGGGAGCGTTGGCACGGGGACTCGCGGTGCCCCGGCACCCTGAAGCCGGGCCGCTGTGCGGCGAGGCGGTGGCACGGACGGCCCGTAGGGAGCTCAGGGAGGTTTTGCTCCGCGCGGCGTTGCTCAAGGGGCAGAAGCGGTGAGCCAGAGGCCAGGAACCAGAAGCAAGGGTGCTGAGAAAGCGGTTCCCGTGTTTTGCCTGGGGAAGGACATCGCTGCTGGCGGCTGTGAGAGTTTGTGCCCCTGCCCAGAGCGTGGCTGAGCAGCACTGGCCCTCACCTCAAGCCTGGCTTCTGCCTGAACGCTGGGAGAGGCGCACACCAGCAGCCCCGCTGCTTTCCCACTTTTTTAAGCATCACAGAAAATATATATATATTTTTTTTTGCTTTTTTCCCAAGCAGCCCTGCTGGGAGCTGCAGGACACTTGGGCACAGTGTTGGCGATGCCGGAGCCGAAGGCTCGGAGCAGCTCTTCCCCCCAGGAGCTCGAGCACTGTGCTTGGCACGGCCCCAGCGCCTCCTTCCGAAGAGGCCTTGGAGGTTTTCCAAGCGTTCCCAGTGCTCGGACACCCCGAGAGCTCTCCCTTTGCACGAGGGGGAGACGCGGCTAAGTGATGCGTCCACTTCTGCCTCCGGATTTCTGCCCCCACGGCTCACCTGCTGTCACTCTGACCTCAAACACAAGTGCCAACATTTCACCTTCCTCCTTCCTTTTTCTTTTTTTTTAATAGATCAGCAAGCAATCCCAAGCATCTGATCGATGAGATATCCCTACACGGGGCTGCTTTGTGAGCAAAGGGACCCCCGGAGAGAAGGTCTGAGCAGATAAGGACGAGGTCCTTTGCAGGAAGATTAACCCCAAGCTCCCGCGAGGCTTATCAGTTGCCACATGCTCAGCGCTGACGATAGGGAAGACAGATTTACGCCGCCTTCCCTCCCTGCTGAAATCCTAGGGGGAGAGATCCCTTCAGCGGGGCCGGTGCCAGGACATGCTGCCTGCGGCAATTAGGGAACGGCGGCTCGCAGGCAACGTCCTCACTCACGGCCAGGGGCGCCGCAGCACGCAGCCTCGGCTAGCGCAGGCTGCTCGGGGGTGAAGGGCACCGGGCCTGCGCCCGGCAAGTTCCTCACTCGGCCTCAAGTTTGCCCTTCGTTTTTCCGGTCTCCCACGCAGGCTGGTGGGAGGAAAGGAGCCCTGCAGGCCACGCAGACCCTGGCCGTGGATCTGTGGGCAGGGACTGCCTCGGGCGAGGAGCCAGCCAGCACTTTTGGACTTACCCCTTTTGTTTTCCAGCACCCTCTCGATGAACAGCATCGAGCCCTAAGCGTTGCGGCTGGCATCACGCCCCCCCTCACCTCACCCACGTTGCCTTCCCTCGTCTCCCTTTCCCCCAGGCGAGGCAGGAGCGGTAATTCCCAAGAAAGAGACGCTGGGGGAGGCTGCGGGGCCCTTCCATCTCCCCACGACACCTCCCGCCAGCCCGGAGTCCCACAGAGGCTGATGCGGGCTCCAGACGCCAGAATCCAGCTTCGGCAGGTGATAATTCCTCACTAAAACCCTGCGAGGAGCGGGGCAGGGGCGCAGAGCTAACACGAGCCTCTTAGGCAACAGCAAGCCCACACCACGGAACAATTTCTGGCCAAGGACAGAAGGGCCTTTGTGCGGCAGGAATGCGGAGCAGACGGCAAATACCTGGCGTGCCACGGAGCAGGGCTGAGCTTCAGGGCGGCCTCACGGCCCTGATCCCCTGGTCAAATCCTGGAGCCCGCAGGACTCGGGCACTTAAACGCCCTGCGAGAGCGGTGTCCGAGCTCACTCTCGATGTCGATAATTCAGGAATCGAGAGCAGGGAGGCAGCCCGAGGGAAGGGCAGGTTGGGGCAGCATGTGGATGGCTTGAACAGGGGAACTTGAGCCCCTGAGTGCCACGATGTTCCTGGGGGAACCCAGCACGTCCAGGCTCGTTTTCCAGCGGGAGAACCAGGTCCCAGAGACGCAGCGCTGGACGAGGTCTCACGCCCCAGCACCGCAGGCACCCAACAGCCCGCCTGAGCAGCACCTTCCCAGCATGGGAAGCCCCAGGACAGCTCAACATTGGTGAGAAAAGCGCCCAAAACGGCCAACGGCACCTCCCTGACCGCCAGCAGCTCCGCCGCTACAAACGTCCTTGCTGTAGAGCCGCCGCGCCGCAGCGCACCCTAACAGCGCGCGTTGCCGGCCCTGAAAGCTTTCGTTATCTCGCAGCACCGCGCTCCATTATCGCACCCAGACGTTATCTCTGGCAATCTGTCCTTTATCGATCGAGCCCGGAGACGCCTCTCAAATAGCAGCCCGGCGTGACGGGGGCCGCGAGCTCCACAAAGGAGCACAACTGCTCTCACCCACAGCGCCACGTCCCGCCGGCCTGCCAGCACCGACGTCCCTAAAAGCCAAAAGCGCCGCTCGCTGCTGGCCGGGTGATGACGGAAAGCCAAATATTTGCAGGCGAGAGCTGGTAATGGAGCTCGCGAGGCAGCGGGCATTAACTCAAGCAGCAGCCGCGGTGCAAAGCGCGACGCTCCGCGATCAGGCGATCCTGCGAGGTCTCTCCTGCGGGGCAGCACCTGCAGGGGCGAGCAGAGGTGACCAGGCAGCGTCCTCTGCTCTGGGGGTCTCAGCGCCACGGCACGGGACGGGGGAGCAGGCAAAAGGGAGGCCAAGCGGGGATAAAGACGTTTTTCCTCTAAAAGAAAACAAACGTCGTACAAACGAGGGTGGGACACCGACCTGGCAAGCTGCCCCGGTGCCATGAGTCTTCCTAGAGCCGAGCGTGCTGCCTGGGAGGCCATGACAAACACCTCTAACATTGTCTGTCCCTCAAAATTAAGCGTGGATCCTCAGGAAGAGTGGGATTTGAAGAAAAGAAAAAGGTGAAGCCGTTCCTGTGGAGGCAGGACAGGCACAAAAAAACAGGGAAGCTTCTTCCTGCAAGTGAAAATAAGTCACTGCACTTGGCCAGGCTATGAGGAACTGGTTCTGGGCTGGTAGGACCTGGCGACACTGTGGGGAACTGGGAAACAACATCAGGTGCTACGGGGAGCACAAGATATCACTGCAAAGTCTGTATCCTATCCCCCTGGCTTCAGCAGCCTGCGCCAGGCCTCACCGCTCGCAGAGGGAAGGATTTCTGCCTTGGATCTAACCCAAACCCACCCTCTGATGGCTTAAAGCCGTCACCCCGTGTCCTATCCCTACACCCCCTGCCCAAGAGTCCCTCCCCAGCCCCCTGCAGCCCCCACCCCGTCCCCAGCAGAAAGAGGAGCACCACCGAGTTGCGAAGCTCTTTCCGCTGAGCCTTTCACAAGCACACGATGATTCTGCAGAGGAGATTTAACCTGTGCATGGGGTAACATAACATCAGCAGCCAGGTTCTTCCAGCCAGTGGCCTTTTCCTGCAGAACATCCCGACGGCCTGCAGCTCTCCCGGCCGGCACAGAGAGCCGGGCAGCTCGTATTCAGCGTGCCCCTGAGGACGAGGAGGTGGGCAGGGAGCTGCTGGCCGCTCGCAGAAGCACGCGGCACGTCTCGGCTCGGAGCCGTGCCTGAGCCCAGGGCTCGCTGCAGCGGCGTAAACGACATCTCAGCTGGTCTCCTGCAGGCACCTAGGGCAGCACAGCCACGCTGCCGGCTGTGAACGGAGCGAATTCCAATCATAAACTAGTCTCTGATCATGAACGAGTCTCCGATCATAAACAAGTCTACGTGGAACCACCCTGCCAAAAACCACCTGACATGTTTGTTTAGGCAAAGAAGGATTCGAGCAAAGGCAAGACCTCAAGGAAACCCAGATACAAACAACCGACGGAGGTACAGCCTCCGGCTGCTCGGAGCTCAGGAAGAGCTCCCACCAACCAGCCAGGCAGACGTCTGCCAGGTCATAACGTAAAACTGACTCAGGGGCCTGAAACCACCGGCACGGGGCCAGCTCGCTGCTGGAGGCGAATGCAATCGCTCCTCCGAACTCCCCTGAGCAAACCGCACTGTTCTTCTTATCACCTCCCCTCCCGAGAGTGCCTGCCTGTTGGAAGCACCGGACAGCAAATCGTTTTTGTTGCACACATGCTCCAGCTAATCCTCGCGTGCTCTCACTTCTCGGGCTCCCCCCAGGAGGGAGGTGACGCCGCCACCTGTTAAAAGCCCGCACTCAAACTGCGTACCAGGACATTGCACCACGTGAAGAAACAGACCAACGAATGTGATTCTTCTTTGAGAGCAGACACGGTAAGGGGGTTCCCATCCCACTTAGCAAGCTCCCCCCAAGAGTTCCTGCTCTCTGCAGCACGAAGGCCAGAACTATTCAGCACTCGCAGAGCCTGGTTTGCTCAGCAGGGAGATGCTCTGCAGGGGAAATGCACGTTCAGCACCTGGCCGAGGGTTAAAGCTTCACATGGAAATGCTTTGTTTGCTCAGTCCCTTTTAATTAACTTAGGTCTGAGCTCTCAGACCATTTATCTCCTTTTAAAAGGTAAAAACCGAATATTAAATAAAATACAGCTGTTTAGCAAGTACCAACATTCATCCCACATTTACAGCAGGACCACACCGTCATCACACCACCTGGTTCTCCAACACCTGAGAGTCTTTACCAGCAGAAGCACTGCGAGGTTTCCCAGCAGAACCAGAGCAGGGAGGTTCAACACGAGCCCTCATCCTCCAGCTCGGGAAGGTCACCCGGACTTCACAGCCGGAGCGTTTCACGTCCGTGAGAGAGCACTTCACAAAAAGCCGAGAGGCGCAGTTCAAACCCAGAGGGGAGAGTGGTTTGCTGACACCGGGAATGACCTCTCCTGCTTGGTTTTTTCTAGCTTTCTCCTTTCGTGGTACACGTAGTCCCTGCCTGACTCACCGTGGGAAGGGAATTGTTGAGAACGTTCTCACCTGTGGCTCCTCAGATGCCTCTAAGGGATGGCTTGGCCCAGGGGCCAAAAGCAGCACACAGGCATCGTCCCGAATTTACAGGTGTTCCAGCCCAAAATGGTTCAGGACAACGCAGCCACAGGACAGAGGACAAAGCCCTCCTGTGCCATGTAGCCAGAGGATACTGCAGGAGCACGGAGAGGCCCCATGGACACTGCACCAGTGAAACTACACCTACCGGTCTGGGCTTGTCTGGGGAACGCCAGAAAACTCTTCTAAGCCTAAAGTAAGCAGGCAGGGAGCGCCCGGTGGGGCTGCTGCAGTGAGCATCCTAATCAGACAAGCCTGATCCTAATCCTAAGCCTGGCTTTTGTCCCGTATCACATCCCTCCCCCAGCGAGAACGCTCCCCGTTCCCCGCTGCAGGAGCACCAAGCCTGACCGGCCCCACCAAGACCTGTGAATCTGTGCCCACGTGCGATTTCCATTCTTTATTCTCATTTCTTTCCACCCAACAGAAACTGCCCGGGCCTGTGATTATTCACCTGTGCCAGGAGACTTACCAGCTTCTGTGCTACGATGTTATAGTGACTGAAGGACTGGAGCAGGGCCACAAAGCAAACCTTACAGCCGGCTGGGGGAGAAGACAAAAGGCGCGTTATTATTTCGATTTTGCAAGCTGCCATTATCAAGGCACACAAATCACAGCAGCCAGGCTGCAAATCTGTCTGCAAAAGCCTTGAAGTGAGGCAGGTCTAGGCAGCCCCTCACTTGCTCGTGGCTGGGCTTCCAATTTTCACCTCTCTGTGGGTTTTCTGGTTTAGGGAAAATTTTAGTCAGGTTAAAAAGAAATGGAAAGAACAAGAAAGAGAGGACAAAAAAAATTAACGGCCTCTTTTCTGTCTCACGCCATTCTGCCCTGGGATTTCCCGGCGTTGTTTGCTGGTCCCGCTGCAAGGAGGCCAACGGCCGACCATGACACGAACTACTGAAATCCCTGGCACGCCAAAAGTCCCTGTTTTGGCTCTCGCAGAGCGAGTGACCTTGTCTGGAAATACACACAGAACCAGCAACGCTGACAAAGCCACCTCGCTAAAACGTGATTTTGGAAAACCCGGCACGTGACGGCCCGGCCTTGTGGCTTGGGTACGAACCAAATCCGTGTGCTTGCTCCTCCCTGCCAGGGAGCGTGGATTAATTTTTAAAAATAGGGTGAAGCTGTAAGCTGAGGAGGTGGCAGCTGTTGGGGGGCAGGATGCTCTCAGCCCCACCACACGCACAGCGCTCTGAGCTGAGTTTCAAGTCGGAGAGGTTCGGTCTGACCACATTTGCAGGGCCGGCTGCTTTGCCAGCAGAAAGCTGGAGGAGCCCAGGCACCCAGTGCCCTCTCTGCAGGGGCTGGCAGGTTGCTCACGGGTGAAAGGGTAGCAGAAAAGCAATTAGGCAACTCGGCAAACCCCCTGCTTGTTTGTTTGTTTACTCGCTGCCATCTTATCTACTTGTTCAGTCGTTCCTGATATTTTTAATTGTGTTATGAAAGGCTGAGTAGCGAAGGAACTGCATTCATCACCTCGCTCTCGGGTGCCCCTGTGATTTCCAACCTGCGCTGCACTAATGACGAAACGAGCTGCAGGGAGATTAAGGCTACAGGGCAAGTCCCGAGTGCCCAAGGCTATGGAGCACGTCCCAAGAACAAGCCGGGACTGGGATCCATAAATCCTGACGCCAGGCCTTGCGCTAATCCAAGGATGCCACGTGCTCTGCCAAACCAGCCTCTGCTCAAGGAGAATCACTTCTCGGAGGAGGAAGCTCCAAGGACCAGGCGAAGACAAGCCCTCGCCTCGCAGACTCCTGCTGCTCGCATACCTCTGAGGTAGAAGGAGAGGAAATGGTGCACCAGGAAGCTGCCATCCGTCCCGGTGTCTCGCAGCAGCGTGAATTTACCCTGGAAAAGAAGAAGCAAAAGAACTTAACAGAGCACCACGAGGGTACGAACAGCTCCCGGCTCCATCTTGGTAGACAAGGTGCCTGCAAGGGCCTGCAGCCAGGGGAGGCTCTGCAGGCGTTACAGAGGGCAGAAGCAGCGCTCCAGCCACCCATCCATTTACAAAGGGATGCTGACCTGTGGAGAGGCAGCAGCAGACATTGAGCCCGCGGTGGAAGATCTGCCCGCCACCTGAAAGCCCTCACGCTGGACCCCTCGCTCTGTGCCCACCAAGAAGCTTCCACAGCGTATTTTCACGCTCCTGGTGCTGGACACCTCCGTCATGGGTGGCTGTGAGCAGTTTCCGCCTCCCAACTCTCCTCCGACTGAGGCTCGTCCTCCCTCTGCGCAAAGTGGCGCAGGTGGCACGGGGACAAGAGCCACCAGCTCTGCTCCCCCTGCTGCTGCTCCCTCCCTGCTCCCAGCCCATCCCAGGCAGTCCTCCCACCCCTGCTGCACGCTAACCCCAAACCACGTTCGTACCACCTAAATACTGCTACAGGAGCAGAGCTCCCTGCACAAAGTATAAACCTTGTTTTGATCACGCAGGAAATTAATTCAGTTCATCAGCGCGTGCTTGTTATCAGCACCAGTCTCATCAAGGCGTTTGTTGCCATTACAACCTTAGCCAGGATTTTTCTTTAATCAATACGAATCACAGAAGGGTTGTTTTTAATCACAAAGAACTTACCAATGCATTTTTTTTTCAATCTATTGGAAGAATAAAAAAAAAAAACAACAAAGCCCTTCGCAGCAACAAGCAAGCTACCCACAGGCAATTTGCAAGCCATCTTTCAGGTAACTCCCCGATGCCTAACACGTGTTGTAAAGCGGTGCTAATGGAACGGCAAATATTGAACACGTCCGCACGGGATGCAAGGCAGGACTTTGGGTCCCGAAAGGCTGCTCTGCCCCAGCCAAAAAGCACTTTTCTATGCAAAAAAGGGGTACGCCTTGGTGGTCATTGCAATAGCAGGAGGCACCACACGGTGGGAATCTCACCGGGATGCACCCTCCAAGGTGAAGCCCAGAGGGGTCTCTGTGTTAAAACAGCACAAGATCAAGTGTTCCTCGGTTCAGCTCCTGGCAGAACTCCTGCTCCATCCCCTCGGCCTCTCCTCCTGCATGCAGTCAGCCTGAAGGCAGCCCCACGTCCCTCCTCGTGCCCGCTGAAGCCAAGTCCACCTGACAGCTCTCGGAAGGCTCTGCGCTTCGCTACCACGCACGCTGCGCAGAACACAGCGGGATGCTGTCATGCAGAGCATACATTATTTAGCTTCTTCAAAACTTCCCGTTATTGACCTTTAATCCTGCCGATCCTCACTTTGCTGTCGCACTGCAGCAGCTTAGACTGTGCCCAAAACTCTCCACCGCCAACGTGTACGTGCCCAGCTTGTGAGGGGTGGGAATGCCCGAACCGTGCACCTCCAGAGGCAGCAGCTGCACCACAGCTCACGGGGGTGCACGGTCTGACCCTCGTCCCCCACCTGCACATCCTTCTCAAGGCCAGAAAGGGCTTGGGATGAAGCACTTTCAAAGGGAAAGCCGCCTTCTTGCAGCACCTTCTCCATCTGTCTGCCCCTGGTCTCTCCGCACGCTGCTTTCGCACTCTTTCCACCTGCAGGCTACAAAGCAGAAGCTGCAGCGACTTGTTAGAAACTGCCAAAATCAATCAGCAGGGCAGCGGTGGATGTCACAAGCATTCAGTGGTGACATATCAGATACACCCACGCAGGCAGCAGCTTCTTCCACCTACCAGCCCTGCAGTCAGCACTTGGAAAATGGCACAGACTTAACCGCGGCGATGCAGAAAACAGAATGGGAAGAGGAGATTTGCAAAGGGCTGGTGCTTTTTAAGCACAGCAGGACACTGATTTCTGGCCAGCCTTTGTAGCCAGGTGTGGTAGGGCATCCGAGTGTGGAGAAGAAGTCCACGTCCCTGGCTGATGGAAAAGGAAGAGCAGACACAAATCTGAGGCAATTCCCCACACAGAGGAGCCTTCGGATCGGCGCCTCTGCCAGGTTCTGCCTACGCTGCCAAGTCAAAACTCGGGATCTTGAGGCCAAACCTCCTGTCGGTTTTGCTCTTCTGAATTCCCAATTTGCACCAAGCCCCACTTTGCAGGGCTGCGGCGTCAGTCCACGATACCGCTTGGCCACGTTCCTTATCCCCAGTTTTGTCTCTGATTTCTCCGTCCATCGAGACCCCTGCCTGGGAGAAGGGCCTGGTGGGTGACAGCACCCCTGCCCGTCCCACGGCCTCCGCCAAGGCTCCTCGTTCGGGGCCTCCATGCTCAGCCCCCAGACACCAACCTGAGGGGCCTGGGGGCTCGGGCAGCCTCTGCTTTGGTCCCACAGATGTCCATCTGTCTGTCTAGCAACATGGCCCTGCCTCACTGCCATTTTCTGGCCAAGCACAACATCACCCTACCAGCATCGTGTGCTCTAAAAGGGAAGGAGCAGGGAGGCTCTGACTTACAAAGCTACCATCCCGAACACGCCTTTATGGCCTGACCCAGCATCCATTAGGAAGGACATCAAGTTCTCCGTGACACACGTGCGTTTTGTTAACTTTTTACCCCAAGCACCTCACGGCCCTTACACAGGGTGTTTTGTCACCACATGATTTCACAGAACCGTAGAATCGTTAAGGTCGGAGGAGACCTCCAAGCTCACCTGGTCCGACCACCCCCCTACCACCGATGTCACCACTAACCCATGTCCCCAAGCACCACGTCCAACCTTTCCTTGAACACCCCCAGGGACGGCGACGCCACCACCTCCCTGGGCAACCCGTCCCAACGCCTGACTGCTCTTTCTGAGCAGAAATGTCTCCTCGTTTCCAACCTGAACCTCCCCTGGCACAACTTGAGGCCGTTCCCTCTGGTCCTATCACTGGTTACCTGTGAGAAGAGGCCGACCCCCAGCTCCCCGCACCTTCCTTTCAGGTATTTTCAGAGAGCAGTGCGGTCTGCCCTGCGCCTCCTCTTCCCCAGACTAAACAACCCCAGTCTCTCCTCGTAAGACTTGTGAACTAGCCCCCCCAAAAAAACAAAAACCTACAGGGACAAAACAAATGAACAGAGCAGCCTAAAGGAGCTTAAACCCCTACAGCGCACCAGAGGGGCTTGAATACATTTGGGGCAATGCTGTTTTGTGACCACAGCCCCCGGCCCGCGGGGCAGAAGCCTGGCAGCCCCCCCAGGGGCTGCAGGCGGGGTTGGGGGGGGGACACATTAGTGGCAGCGGCGGTGGCGCTGATGGTGGTGCCGGGGACAGCGCTGCCTGTGGCGGCGAGGCCCCCCCCGCGCCATGGCGGC
Source organism: Anser anser (assembly GCF_964211835.1). Lineage (NCBI taxonomy): Eukaryota > Metazoa > Chordata > Aves > Anseriformes > Anatidae > Anser > Anser anser. The sequence continues at coordinate 162,105,157 of NC_139721.1, forward strand.
CGCCCCCCCCCCCCGCCGCCCGGACTACAACTCCCGGCGTTCCCCGCGCCGCCGCCCCGCCGCCGCCGCCCTCACCGTGCCCGGGCGCTGCGGGGAGGCGCCCAGCAGCTCGTTGAGCTCCGCCAGCATGGCCGGGGGCCGCCGCTGCCTCCCGGTGCCCGTGGCTTCGTGGGGGGGGAGGAACCGCAGCAGCGCATGCGGCGGGCGGAGCCCTCTTCTCCCTCCCCTTCCCCCGGTTCCGTGTTCGTGGAGGGGGCGGAAGGGACCGGGGGGACGGACGGAGGGGACCGGGGGGGCGGAGGGACGGACACCCCCCCACCTCAGGCGGCGGCCCCCGGCGTTAAATGGCGGCCGGGGGTGGTGGCGGAGCACCCCCGGGGGGGGGGGAGCCCCCCAAGGGCAGCCTGAGGGGGCGCCGGGCTGGGGGGGGGGGGGGCGTCGGGGGCTGTCGTGAGGGGAGCGGGGGAGGCTTTGGGCTGAAAAGAGGGGGATTAGGGAAAAAATAGGGAAAATTAGGGAAAAATCCGTCCCCCTGAGGCCCTGGCGCAGGCTGCCCCAGGAGCTGTGGGTGCCCCATCCCTGGCAGTGCCCAAGGCCAGGCTGGATGGGGCTGGGGGCAGCCTGGGCTGGGGGCAGGGGACCCTGGGCACGGCAGGGGGTGGCCATGGGGGGGCTTTGGGGTCCCTTCCCACCCAGACCCCGCCGCGGTGCCGTGGTTCCGCGGTCCCATCCCTCCAGCTGCTGGCAGCGCTCGGCCCCGGGCAGCCCGGGGCTCCGTCAGCCTGCCTTGTGGTCACCTCGGTCCTACGGGCGTGCTGAGGGGGCACTGCCCCCATCATCCGCGTCGTTAACATCCACGTCGCCCCTGGGGTCCACCGCCAGCGCCTGGCCTCCCCCCAGGCCCTACACCTTGAGCCTCCACCCTTGGCACCCGGCCGTTCACCCGGGTAGATGCCGTGGCACGCCGGAGTCTTCAGGAGGGCTCTCCGATGTCCTTGATACTCCCCAGCAAGTCACCGGCACGTCCGGGTGCCGCTGAGCGTTAATTTGGGGCTCTCAAAGCAGAGCCCCGATAATTCCCGGCTGCTTCTCCGAGTAGTAGCAGCTAATTTACAGCCTGCAGCCGCGAACGTCCAAATCGCGTACGGTTATTTTTTTCCCCTTTGCTTGAATTTGCTTTTATGCACTTGCCCGTTTTACTGCCCCTTATTTGCTTTTGTAATCTTTTTTCTTTTTCTTTTTTTTTTTTTTAATATAAATGAGGATTGCCCGGCTGAGGGAGGCATGCAGAGCCCTGGATTTGCCGAGGGACCTGGAGGAGCTGCGTGGCCCCGGCACTGCCTCTCTGCTGCGAGCATTAGGGGGCATCACGCGATGCTAATAAATGGCAAGCGCCGAGCAAGAGCGAGGAGACGCGTGTGTCGTTTAACGCAGGGCTACGAAGAACCACGAATTGTCAATATTGAAGGGTTCTGTGGGCTTGGGGGGGGGGCGAACTGGTAGGAGAAGGGGACAAATCCATGGAGGAGAGATCTGAGGGCCAGTATGGGCTTGGGAAGCCCCTGAGCTGCAAATTTTTGGGTCTGGGAGAAGAGTTTTGGGACCACACAGCGCTCGCCTTAGCCTCAGGTTTCCCCATCTGATGAGGAGAACTGCTGCAGAAAAGCCAGCGGGCTGCGTGGAGATTTGGTTGAGCCATTGCAGCTGTTCTTCCGCCTTTATTTTCGATGTTTACACGTGTATTATCTGTAGAATTTGCCACCCCATTCCCCGACCCTTTCCAGAGTGCGTAGGCACAGGCTGGGTGAGGTGCCCGGACCCCAAGATACCCCCCTGCCATCTCTCTTTGCTGCAGAAACCCACGTGCGTGTCAGCCCCGTGCTTCCTGCCTTTTAACCGGTCACTGAGCTGTGAAAGGGCTTCCTCTCCTACCCTTTGATGGCTTCGTTTTTCTAGGAGCCTTAGCTGAAAGCTGCTTTAAAAGCCCGGATCCCTTTGCTTTTGTTTTCCTACCCTTTCAGAGAGCTGGGAACCGGGGCTCTGGTCTCGGGGCGTGGGTAACCAGCTCCGGCCGGGCTCCGTGCCTTGACTCCCTCGCTGCCCTTCCAAGTGGCCTCCCCCTGGCTCCTGTCCTCCCAGCCCTCGGGCTTTGTCTGCAGAGCCCCATCCGCATCGCAGAGGGACTTGGCAGAGCCCGGGGATGTTCCTACCTGGGAGCTCTTTACAGGGCAGCGTTCGTACGCCGGTAAACGGGGCGTTTTTCTGACCACCTTTTGTCTGCACCGTCACGTTTCTCTCCCCGTAGCACTTCCCTTCCAGCTCCTCCAGGAGCCGCAGAGCCCTCAGCGCCTTGTAAATGAAATGTAAAAATCCTGCCTTTTTCTCTTTGCAGTGGGAAAGGGACCAAAGACGCACGCAAAGTACAGCTGCGTCTCTCAAAACACCTCTTGTCCTTCTTAATGTATTCCTTCTCACAATTCGTGACTTGTTACCGCGCTAAGGCAGCGAGAATTTTGCTGTTAACACTGTTGCCCCTTCCCTTTCCATCTGCTCCGTGCTTATTTGCAGTATTTACAATGCAGCAAACCTTGTGTGTGTGGCATAGCGGAGCCATATGGCATCCATAGGTAGCAATGCTGCTTACCATTAAGCTCCTGTGCTACGTGAGACCAAAATGAGTGGCAAAAAAAAAAAAAGCAATTCTTGACCAAAAGAAACCACCTAAACAAATCAAAACAATTCATCCTGCGGTGTTTGAGGCAGTTCCCAAGAGCGTGGCAGGGAAGGGTAGCTAAAATCACCGGGCTTCTTGGTGTGAGCGTGTGGAAAGTGATTTTTAGGGAGAAGACATTTGATTTCCTCCTCCGGTGACCCTGAGCTACCCGGGATGTTCCCATCCCGCCGGAGGTCAAGGCGCAAATCAAATTGCTTGGCAGCAAGAGGAGCGTACCCGAGCGGGAGGGCTCCCTCGTCTCCCGCCGCCGGGCCGATGCTAAAGGCTTTAGTAATGCTCTGAGCCAGAAAAGATCATCATTAGAGCTTCGAGGCCAGCAGAGGTTAACGAGAGAGCAGCCGTCGGGCCGGCTCAATGGTGGGGCAAGAAGAGGCCCCGGGCAGACGGTGCCATGAGCTCAGCTTGTGCGCGGGGGGCTCGGCCCTGCCGGGGCAGAAAGCAGCTGGAGGGAATAACGCCTGAGCTGAAGCCAGGCGCCGCGCTTCTCCGAAGCAATGCGAGAGTTTCCGGGCTTGGAAAAGAATTTCTGGGCAAGGGGGCGCCCCCCCCGGGAGGGCAAGCAGAGGGGGGGCTGAGCTGGGTGTGAGCGGCGGGGCTGTCATCGGGGTGGGGATGCTCCTGCTCCTACCTGAACGCACCACCCCGATGCAAACCCCATCCTCACCCCTCTGCCGCCAGCAGCAGCCCTTTTCCATCGCAAAACCGGGGCAAAACGGCTGATTCTTGTTAAAATAGCGCCCACACTTGAACCCTCCCATCGCCTTCGGCTCAGGAAAGCGCCGCCGATGACCCCGAGTCCCGCGGGGTGTTTGCAGAACTGCTCTGCGATCCCCCGGGGTCGTGGATCCGCCAGGCTGTGGGGAGAGATGCCAGCCGAGGACAGGCAGGAGACAGGGAAAGGAACGTGAATGCAGGTGCCTGCGAGACAGCCGGGACCCCTGAGCACGCAGAACCCAGAGCTGACCCAAAAAGACCCCTGCAAAAGAAGCGGGTGGCGCTGCATCGGCGCGTCCCTCGCCCTCCTTCGCTCCTCCTTAGGCTGGCTGCAGACAGCCAGGAAGCCAGCTACACGTACTTTTTGGGGGTCTGGGCCCACCGCTGGGTAATCCGGCAAGATTTTATGGGGGCTGATAGGCCTGGGACGGAAGAAATGTGAGGTAAACAGGCACAGCTAATAGGAAGGGCAAAGATTTTTATTCCATCCCTTTTTAAACCGTCCGCTTTGCCTACACGTACTCACATCCACGTCCCTCTGTGTTTGCAGCAGCCGTTAGGGACGTAGGAGAAACCACCGACGATTGCCTCTGCGCCCCCAGCGAGGAGCAGAAAAAAAGCCCTCGGCGCTGCCCTGCGGAGCCGAGGAGCCTGGCAGCAGGGCAGCCCCGACATTTCTGCTGCCGAAGGAGCCGAAGCATCGCGGTGGCGCCGAGCACGGGGCTGCAGGGACACGGAGAGGGCACGCAGACCGAGCAGCGCCGGCCGCCGGGAGACAGCGGCTCAGCCCGAACCTGCCCTGGTGGTGTGTGCCCAACCTGCCCCTAAAAACCCGCAGCAGGGGTGGCCCCGCAGCTCATTATCCCCGCTTTAGGAGCTTTCTGCTAACGCCGAACCGAGGTACCCCTTGCTACGTTTAACCGCGGCTCGTTTGCTGATTGCCTGTGGCCGCGGGGAATAATTTACTGCATTCGTGAAGCGAGGGGAAATGAAGGTTTTGGTTCAATTTCCAGGTCGCCTTTACAACTGGAAGCGAACTCCCCTGGCCTTTTCCAGCTCCGAGGAGTCCCCAGGAGCCGTGCCGAAGCCGGCAGGGACGTGACGGCAAAGACACCTCCGTGGGGAGCCGCCGGGATCCTGGGGACGGCCGCAAGCAAAACGGGATCAAACGGGGCACCGAGCCCCGGTGCCCGCCCTGGCAGCCAGCGTTGTCTGCGTTCCTTTGTGCTCTCTGCCCAGCAGATCGCCTCCATCTGCCGTCTCTTTGCAGTTGAATTGCCGTCCCTTCTGCCAGCTGGGGTTCACCACCTTTTTTGTGCCTTCCTGCGTGCCACCACGGCCCCCTGAGCGGTTACCCCAGCCTCTCGAGAAACCGTCCACATCCTTGGAGACCTTTCCCACATCTCGCTGCAGCTCCACACCGCCTAGCCCCGTGCTCCACACCCTGAGCCCGTCCCTCAAAGGCTCCTTTCTGGGCCTGGGATCAGGTCCCAGGTGCCTTCAGCCAGTTTTCTAATGAGGATAAAGTCCAGAAAAATCCCTCTCCAAGCTACGTGCACTGCTTACTATTCTCATTTACCCCAATTAACGCTCTCTGGGTGGACAGCACCCTGCCTTATTCACCGTGGAGGGCACCTGCTTGCAGCTGACGTGTTTAAAGGCTGGTTTTACAAAGCCAGTGACACCTGAATGCTCAGCCCCTCGTTTTCCAGCAGCCTTCCTCCTCCAGCAGCACGCTGTGCCACCGGCGCAGCCCTTTCTTCTCCCCCTGCTATTTCCATCTCAATTTGGCCGTTTGGATCCCCCCACGTGCCTGCGCCACCCCTGTAGCTGCCCCGAGTAATCCGACCTAGTTCCCACTTTCTGTCGGCCTTTTTCCCGAGCCCGAGGTCGGCGAGGAGCCGGCGACGGAGCCAAGCTGGTTCCTGGGGCGCTTCCTTTCGGGTTCGCCCCTCGTCGCGCTGCCTGCGGCGCTCCTCTGAAGCCCTGCCAGCGTCCCTTAAAGCCTTTCACCACCCAACGCGCCTCGGGGAGGCCTTTCCTACCGCCTCGCCCAGGCTCTCAGCCCCCTCGTCTTCGGCTCCCTTTCCTTCCCCGTCCCTTCACGAGGGCCAGGAGCGAGCTCACGCCGTGCTCGGCCTCCTCCTGGCCTCCTGCCTCTCCCCTCGATCCAGCCTCCTCTCTCGCAGCCCCTCGGGGCAGCCCGCACCCTGCACTGCTCCTCTCCCCGCGGGACCCCCCCCCGGCCCCGCAGCTGGAAAGCAGCGAAGGAGAGGGGCTGCCGTGGCTAAACGACGTCGGGAGCTTCGCTGGCATCAGCAAACGCGCGCGCGCAGCTGTTCTCCCCGCACTGAGCGCTTTACAGTTTGCCCAGCTGAGAGGATTTTGCTTTCCTCCTCTCGTTAAATCCGGCGCAGGTTCAGCCTCGTGCTGGGTTCGCTCCCTGTTAGGGTGCGGCTGGGATGAAGGAAGAGTTGGTGGCATCCCCCTGTCCGCGGCTGCCGAGGTCCCTGCGTGTCCTGGCCCTGCGGGCACCACCTGGGAGCTCCCCTTAGTGCCCAGGAAGAAATGGACATCAGCTGAGCTGCCCCACGACCCCCCCATGGGACACACGTCCCCCCCGCAGTGCCCTCGGGTCACCAGGAGCCGCCCCCCCGTGTGTGCGTCTGGGGCTGGATGGGGTTTTGGCAGCCCCCAGAGACGGTCCAGGAGGCCGAGGAGGGTTTGGGAACGGTCCCACCAGCCCGACCTCCGTGCCCCTTACGCCGTCGGGATTGCGGCCGCTTTGTCTCGGGCAGCCCGCGCCAGCCAGCGGGAAGAAAGGCTCCTTGTCTCGGGGCCGCCGCGCTGCTCCCGGGACGTGTCCGACGGAGAAAAGAGGACGACGGAGGGAGGAGGACAACCGCGGCTCCCGTGCCAGTCCCCTCTCCTCGGCACCCGTGGTCCCGTGCCAGCCGTCGCCCAGCCACAAAGGGCCACCCCCCCCCCCCCCCAGGAAACCAGCGAGGCATTTAAATTTAAAGGCCATCCGTGACCTCTCCGTTTAAAAGCGATTGGGTCTTTGGGTGAAGCCCGTGTGTTGGGAGGAGGCACGTTCCCCCGCGGGGACGGAAAGTCGCGGGGCTCCTCCGTCCTCCGGCAAGCCCCGGGCAGGCAGCAGGATGGGGACGTGCCGGCGGCTGGAGGTGAAACTGAGGCACGGCGAGGGACGCGGACCCCGGAGTGAGATGGGCACCAGGGCACGAGAGGGGAAGGGAGGTTGTGTTCCTGCGAGAAACCCGTGGGGGGGGTCTGGGTGGGCGAGAGGGCTCCGAAACGGGGCTGCAGGGGCCGTGCCGAGCTGCCTGCACCGTGCCAGCTCCCGGGCGTTAATCCCCAAAACGGGGCTGGGAATTAAGCATCCAGCAGCCGATGGCTGGGGCTGGGAATTAAGCATCCAGCAGCCCATGGCTGGGGCTGGGAATTAAGCATCCAGCAGCCGATGGCGAGCGCCACGAGCAGCCAAAAGGCGACGAGCTGCAGCCTGAGCGCTGCCCGGCCCTGGGGAGCTCGCCGTCCCGCGTGCCTAACGCACGGCACGCTGAAAATCGCGTGTTGATTAATTGCTTAATTTCCTCTCTCTCTCCCGAGGAGCCAGCGAGCTCCTCTCCGGCAGGCGCGGGCGGGCGGGGAGCCACGGGGCCGCGTCCCCCCCCCGGGAGCCCAGGGACGGGCGGTGGAAATAGCGGCGGCGCTTCTGGTTTACGCCGCCAGCAGCGTGGCCAACGCCACCGAAGCCACCAGGAGTTTTTCCTTCCTGCTCCGGTCGGCTCGCTGGGGACGGGAGGATCGGCGCTATCGGAGGCTGCAGGCCGCGTGGAAAATCGGCTTCGCCGTGGTTCAGCCCCAAACAGGGTCGGAGCTGCCCAGGGAGCGAGTCCCTGCTGGGGCACCTCGTGAGCTGGTGGGGACACAGAGGTGACACCGCCAGCATCCGTCTCTGTCCAGCGGAGGTGACCGGGAGCACGCTGCGGGTGACGGCCGCGCCGCCACGCACACAGATCTTGTGGGGGGACCCTGTGCCGGGATGGGGACAGAGCAAATGGAGGGGGGGGCACGGAAAAGGGACGGGTCACACGCTGCCCACCCCCCCAGGTGGCATTCACCCCTATGGGGCAGGGGGCGATGGGACCCCGGGGGGTGGGTTAGGGTTGGGGTTAGGGTTGGGGTTGGGGTTGAGGTTGGGGTTGGAGTTGGGGTTGGGGTTGGAGTTAAGGTTAAGGTTAAGGTTAGGGTTGGGGTTGGGGTTGGGGTTAAGGTTAAGGTTAGGGTTGGGGTTAGGGTTGGGGTTGGGGTTAGGGTTGGGGTTGGGGTTGTGGTTGGGGTTAAGGTTAGGGTTAGGGTTAGGGTTAGGGTTACGGTTGGGGTTGGGGTTAAGGTTAGGGTTAGGGTTGGGGTTAGGGTTGTGGTTGGGGTTGGGGTTAAGGTTAAGGTTAGGGTTAGGGTTAGGGTTGGGGTTAGGCTTAGCAGCCACAACCTGGGTTGGGAGAGCGCAGACACCGGCAAGAGGCTTAAGTTTAAAAAAAAAAAAAAAAAAAAAAATTTGTTTTATTTCAAGGTCTCCCTTTTTTTTGTTGTTTTTACTCATATTTCAAAAAAAGTGGGGGTAAAAGTACAAAAAAAGTCGGTCGCGTAACAGCAAAGGTTTAGAAATCACAGCGCGGAACGGACCCAAGCGGCAGACACGGAGCACAAAGCACACACCCCAACGACACGGCGCAGCCGGGGCCGCCCTCGGCCTCCGGCTTCGTACGATTATTATTTTGTTCCTCTGTACAAAACACACCAAAGCATGCCACGGGTGGGAGGGGGGGGGGGCGGACACGGAGGCGGGCGGCGGGCCCCCCCCCGCGCCCTACGCCAGGTTGTTGTGCAGGCAGGGCACCCCGCAGCCCCCCGGCTCCCCCTTGCCGCCCTCCTGCGGGGCCGGCGCCGCGCTGTGGATGCTCGGTGGCTCCTCGTCCTTCAGGCAGGACTTGAGGGAGTCCTGCAGCTTGTGGGGGGCGTTGGGGTCGTCCTGGGGAGAGAGGAGGGGAGAGATTGCTGTGCCGGGCCCGTGCTTGGGCAGTTTTGTGGCCGGACCCCCACGGACCGCCCCGTGCCACCCCTGCCGTGGGCTCCGCCAAGCTCCCGGTGCTCAAAGCCCCGAGCACCCCAATCTAGGGCACCTCCAGCGATGGGCACCCAACGCCAACCGCTCCAATCCCCCCGCCGTGGGCTCCCCCAAGCTCCTGGTGCTCAAAGCCCCGAGCACCCCAACCCTGGGCACCCCCAGCGATGGGCACCCACTCCCCCGTGAGGATCTCCTCCCCCCTTGGGTTTAAAACCTCTGCCCCTCATCCCGTCCCTACTCCCTGGCGAAGTCCCTCTCCATCTCCTAAGCCCCGTTACGTACGGAAAGGCCGCCACGCACCCCGGTGTCCCACCACCGCCTTGCCCCCTTGCCCGCACCCCCAACCTCTTACAGGGCACCGAGGGGAATAAAAATCCCCCCCCCGCACGCATCCTGGTGGGGGCTGAGCCCACGGGAAGGGCAGACAACAGGGTCCGACCCGTCCCCAATCACTCGCTCCCAGGAGAGCCCCCAGCACCTCCAGCACCCAAAGCCATGCCCACCCCGAGCCGCCGTGTGTCCCCCCCCCAGGACAAGCAGCGACCCCAGGCAGCGCTGGCAGGAGCCCCGCGGGGTTGGATTTATTGCGTTTTGTTAGCGTACAGCCCCGTGCCGCTGCCCGGGGTTAGCAGAGCTCGTCCCCGCGTCCCCTCGTGTTCCAACACCGTCCCCTCTGCGCTGCCACCGCTCTTGGGGCAGGACCGGCTGGTGCCGCCGGGCCGCAGCGCATCCCCGCGGTCTGGCACCCCAAAAACCCCTTCCTGGGGCGTCCCCCCCCTTGCTGCCCCCCTCCGGTTTGGGGATCACGCAGCCCCCAGCCGGGCACCGCAGCGTCCCGGCGGGGACGGGGGCACGGGGAACAGCAAGGAGCAGCGGCCCCCCCCCTGGCTCCCGGGGACCGGCACAGGATTGAGGCCGGGGCCTCGCCGCGGCGGGAGCCTCCTGCCGGGGTCTCTCGCAGGCACTACGGGTGCTAAAATCGGTCGAAAGACGGGGAAAACGGCTAAGGCCGAGGCTAGAGGGCTCCGCGCTCCTCCTGCGGCTCGCAGGCGGCGAGGCACTTGGCGTCTCTCTGTTGCAACCCGAAAGAGCGGCGGCGGTGGGCGCAGCCCGGGGACCCCGGCGCCCACCTCCCGCACCCCGCGGCAGCTCCTGCTCCGGCAGGCACCCCCCACCCGTGGCCACGACCCCCCCGCCCCGTGCCCAGCAGCACAGGGATGGGGACATCCCCCCGGTGTGTGTCCCCCCCCCGGGTCCCCGAGCATCCTTACGTTGGGGTGGGAGCCCTCGGCGATGGTGGAGAGGGAGAAGTTGTCGTTGTGCAGCTCGGACGGGGTGCGGTATCTGCCGGGGGGAGCACGGCGGTGAGCGCCCGCAGCACAGCGGTGCCATGGGGTTGTGGGGTTTTTTTTGGGGGGGGGGGTCCCCATTGAGCGCCTGGGGGGGGAATGGGGGCCTGGGGGGGGGGGATGCCCCCAGGTTGGGGGAGCAGGCAGGAGCAGCGGAGGCAGAGGGGGACGCAAGGGCTGGCACAGGCTTCGCTGCTAATTACACTTGGCCCAGGCAAACGCTAATTAACAGTTCATTAGGGACCCGCGCTGGGAGCGCTTTCTCCTCGCCTGGCTCCAGGGACACGGGGATAAGTGGCTGGCGGGGGGGGGGGGGCAGACCCCGACCTTCACCCACACCAACCCTGCCACCCCAAAGCGTCCCCAGAGGGGCGGTGGCAGCCGCCCTCCCCCCCCGCCATGGTCCCCGCACCCCATCACAGCCCCTGCATGGCCCCCCCCCGTCCCAGTGGCCCCAGTTCCCAGTGGACCAGGTGAACTGGTGCCAGTCCAGAGCGACTCGAAAGGATTAACCACGCAGCGGCGTTTCTACCACCTCCCCCCCCTGCCCTGTGCCACCCCAAAAGCACACGGGGACGGGCGCTTTGGGGACCTGTCCTGTGCCCCCCCCCCCCCCCCCCGCCGCCCCACTCACTTGGTCTTGCGCAGTTTGCTGTTCTCCGTCTTGAGCAGGTAGAGCTTCTTGGCGAAGCAGACGGTCAGCATGAAGAGCAGCAGCAGCACCAGGGCGGCCGAGCCCACGGCCACGCACAGCACCTGGAAGTCGGTGACGATGGACTCGCAGCGCGTCCCCTTGTGCCACGTGTAGTCCTGCGTGTTGCACCTGCAAGGGGACGCGGTCAGGGTCCCGTTCTCCCCCCCCCCCAGCACCACCACCGACCCCGAACCCGCCGAGCATCCTCGGGGGGCGCCGGGGGCAGCCGACATCTGCGGTCGGGACCGAGCGGGGGGGATTACGGCGGCCGGCGGGGGTGGGATTAGCGCGTGTCCCCACGGGGGGACAGCGCTGGGGCGATGCCTGTCCTTGGCACCCCCCCAAAGGCAGGGTGGTCCCGCAGGGACAGCCCTGGTGGAGCCCTCCCCGGGGCAGCATCCCCGTCCCCCCCCCCCCGTGCCAAGCCCTCCCCGGCGCAATCCCGACAGGCGCCGCGGCCGGAGCCTCGTCCGCGCAGCCCTGACCCAATTCCCGCGCGGATGCGGCGGGCGATGGAGAGCCCCCGGCCCCCGGCGTGGCCTCGGGGAAGGGGACGCAGCCCCAGGCAAGGGGACACGGCCCCAGGGAATGGGACATGGGCCAGCTGTGGGGAAGCCAAGCATCGCCCCAAATCCTTCACCCTCCTCCAGGAGGCCGCCGGGGCCTCCCCGATGTCCTCCACGGGGACGTGCCCCCCGACACGTGCCGCGGCCCGGGGCGAAGCAGCCCCCCCGACACCCCCGTCCCTACCTGCAGAAAGCCCCGAGGCCCTCCACCAGGTAGCACTGGCCGCCGTTGTGGCAGTAGCTGGGGACGAGGTCGCAGACGGAGCGGCAGGAGCCGTTGTGCCGCACGAAGCCGCTCCGGCACTCGGTGCCGTTCTCCGGCACCAGGCGCTCCCCGGGCCGCGGCGGTGCTGGGGGGCTGCCCCCCGCGGCACCGGGGGGCTTCGGCGGCCGGGCGCTGGGTCGGGGTCCCCGCGGTGCCGGCGGGACGCGGGGCACGGCCGAGGCGGGCGGCCGGTAGCCGTTCTCGTCCTCCAGGCCCCCGTCTTCCTCCTCGTCCTCCTCATCCTCCTCTTCCAGCTCGTCCTCCTCTTCCTCCTCCTCGTCCCCCTCGGCGTAGAAGGAGGTGGTGGGGTAGAAATCGGACTCGTCGAAGGGCGTGAAGTCGTCGTACAGCTCGTGGAGGGCCCACGGCGTGGCCCCGCCGCCCGGCTCCCGCCTCGCCGAGCCGGCCGCCCCCCGGCCGCCCCCCAGCCCCTCGCCGCCCTCGAACAGGTCGTAGTAGTCGACGTCGATGATCTCGGGCGCCGGCGGCTCGGCCGTGCCCGGCGTGGCAGTGACGGGCTCCTGCACGTCCAGCCAGGTCCGGTCCGTGCGGCCACGAGCCCCCTGCGCCGGGGCCGGGCTGGATGAGGCCAGCCAGAGCTCCCGCCCCGAGTCCCCCGGCACCGGGGGCCGCACCGCGGCCGAGCCCCCGGCCGCCAGCAGCAGGTCGGATTCGGCCGAACCGGTGCCGAGCCCCGGGCTGGGGAGGCCGGGGCTGGGGAGGCCGGGGAGGCTCGGCGGGGCGGCCGTGAGCCCCCCCAGGAACCCGGCTCCGTGCAGCGAGGCCCGCGTGGGCTGCTCGCCGCTGCCGGCCTCCTCGGGGCTGCCGATGGCCACCGCCACCGCGCCGCCGTCGCCGGGCCAGGTGACACCGGTGGCCGCCTCGCTGCCCTCCGCCGAGCCGGGCGTGGGGGGCAGAGCGCTGGCGTCGCCCTCCCCGGCACACCCCGGGCACCCCGCGAGGCGCCCGGCCGGGTCCGTGGTGGAGGCCGTGCCCCCCCCGGGGGGCTCTAGCTGGGGTCCCAGCGGGGTGTCGCCGGCCGACGGGGCCCCCCCGGGGCTGGTGCCGTTGCTCGGGGTCCCCGGGGGGGCTCCGCTCGCCGGGTCCCGTTCCGGGGAGCCCCCCCAGCCTCTGCCTTCAGCCTCGCTGCCATTGCGGGGGGGCCACTGGGGCGCTGCGGGGAGCACAAGGACACAGCGGTGTCGGGGGGGGCCCCGCGCACCCCCTGGGCTCCACCTCGCACCGGGAGCCCCCCCCCGGCCTGCAGCGGGTCCCCCCCCAGCCGTGACCCCCCCCGGGGGTCCCAGCATCGCCCCCGCTGCCCCCGGCCCCTCCCGGGGGCTCCTGTCGGCCCCCAGCCCCCCCACCGCACGGGGATCCAGCCCTGCAGAGGGATCGAGTCGCCTGCAAGGGGATCCGGCCCCCGAACGGAGGGATGCAGCCCCCCCCCCCCCCCGGGGGGGGGATCCAGCCCTGCAGAGGGATCCAGTCCCTGCCGAGGGGATCCTGCCACATGCCAGGGGATCCAGTCCTCCCCCCCCCCGCCCAACCATGGGATCCCGCCCCTGCAAGGGGATCCGGCCCCCGCCCCCAGACACATAACGGGATCCATCCCCCCCCCGGCAAGGAGATCCAGTCCCTGCGAGGGGATCGAGTCCCTCCGGGGGGGGGGGGGGGCTCCGGCCCCCCCAAGAGCGGATCCCAGCCCCCCAAAACAGATCCCAGTCCCCCCATAGCGGATCCCAGCCCCCCCATAACGGGATCCCAGCGCCCCATAACGGGACCCCAGCCCCCTATAACGGCTCCCAGCCCCCCCCTAACAGACCCCAGCCCCCCCCAACAGACCCCAGCCCCCCCCAACAGACCCCAGCCCCCCCATAACAGACCCCAGCCCCCCCATAACAGACCCCAGCCCCCCCCAACAGACCCCAGCCCCGCACCAGGACCCGGCCCCCCCCCCCCCCCCGCCGCAGCCCCCCCGGCCCCTGCCCAGCCCTGCGAGCCGGGGGCCGCCCCCCGCCCTCCCACAGGTGGGCTCGGCCCCGCCGGGACCCGGCCCCGGGCAGGGGGGATGCGGCCCCCCCCCATAACGCCCCCATAGCCCCCCCCCCCCCATAACCCCCCCCCGGACCCCCCCCCCAGGTCCCCGCACGTACCGGGCGCGGCGGGGCCGAGCGCGGCGAGCAGCAGCAGGGCGAGGGCGGCGCGGGGCGGGGGGGCCATGGCGGCATGGACGGGGCCGCGGCACCGCCACCGCCACCGCCACCGCCACCGGCACCGGGACCGGCACCGGGAGCGCCACCGGCACCGGGCGGCCGCGGCTCCGCCCGAGCCCCCGCTCCCGAGCCCGCTCCGGAGCCCGCCGCCGCCGCCGCCGAGCTCCGCGCCGGGGGGGGGCCGGGCCGGGCCGGGCTGGGGGCGGGCGGGCGGCACCGGCTCCGCCCGCGGGGACTGGGGGGCGCCGAGATGGGGGCGCCGGGACGGGACACCCCCCCCCCCCCCCCAAATCCCGGCACCGGGAGCCCCCCCGCCGGGACCCCCCCCCATCGCTCTCCCCCACACCCCCGTCTCTCCCCCCTGCATCCCCCCCAGTACCGGGACCCCCCCCCCATAGCTCTCCCAGCACCGGGACCCCCCCCCATAGCTCTCCCAGCACCGGGACCCCCCCCCATAGCTCTCCCAGTACCGGGACCCCCCCCCCCATAGCTCTCCCAGCACCGGGACCCCCCCCCATAGCTCTCCCAGTACCGGGACCCCCCCCCATAGCTCTCCCAGCACCGGGACCCCCCCCCATAGCTCTCCCAGTACCGGGACCCCCCCCCCATAGCTCTCCCAGCACCGGGACCCCCCCCCATAGCTCTCCCAGCACCGGGACCCCCCCCCATAGCTCTCCCAGTACCGGGACCCCCCCCCCCATAGCTCTCCCAGCACCGGGACCCACCCCCATAGCTCTCCCAGTACCGGGACCCCCCCCCCCATAGCTCTCCCAGCACCGGGACCCCCCCCCCATAGCTCTCCCAGCACCTGGACTCCCCCACCCAGCAATCCCAGCACCGGGACCCCCCCATCTCCCCCCTCTGCCCCCCCAAACCCCTCCCAGCACCACGATTCTCAGCCGCTGTCATCCCCCCCCCACCGCTTGGTCCCCTCTCAGCATCCCCAAACAGCCCCGGGGGACGTGGGCAGAGCAGGGGGGCCCCATGGCAGGACCCCCCCCACCAGCACCAGCTGCCCTCACTGAGCCCCCCCCTCACTGGCCCTGTGTGGGGTGAGGGGGGACATCCCTGCACCAGGACCCCCCCCCCAGCATCTACAACCAGCACAGGGACCCCCCCCCCCCAGCAGCCCCAAACCTGGCACTCAGCTGGGGGGCGCCCACACCCCTCACCTGGGGTCACTGCGGGGCTGGGACAGGGGCTGGGACCCCCCCCCCAGGTGAAGACCCCGGTGCTGGGGCAGCCGCTCTGCTCCTCCTGCCCCATCTCCTGCCCACGAGCATTTTTCTCCCAGAAAATGCTCCCCAGGGTGGGCACCGGGCATTTTTTGGGTGTGGGGGGGGCTGATTCTGCCCTGCGGCGGGGTGTGAGGATGGGCAGGGGGCACAGGCAGGGGACACGGGCAGGGGGTGAGGATGGGGACGTGGGCAGGGGACACGGGCAGGGGACACGGGCAGGATGCGTGCCGGTGGCTGCCCCAGGCCCCTGCCCATCGCGCGCCGGGGAGGCCGCGGCGGCACAGAGGCCGGATTGAGCAGGGGAAGAGCCGGGGAGGAAAAGCATCGCGTGGACGTGACCGGCGTAGTAATGGGGCCGGGGTGAGCCGAGAGGGGCCACGGGGGAAGAGGGGGGGACGGGGTTGGGGCAGGAGCCCTGCGGATGCGCGGCCGGGGGTTTGGTGTGGCCACGGCCCCGGGTGCTTGCGTGGGGGGGCTCCAAGCCGTCCCTGCGCCCCCCAGCCCCACGCGTGCCCCCACGGCGCCTTCACGCTGCTGGAGCCACGCAGGGGTGCGTGCGCTCCCCTGCCCACCCCGGGGCAGCACCCGAATCCCCCGTGTGCCGCTGCCAAGGTGCGGGGACACGGCCCGTTGCGTCCCCAGGTGCTCACGGGGACACCACACCCGTGAGGACACCACGCTCACGGGGACACCGCTGCGTGCACAGTGACACCGTGTGCACCTCGAGGTGCAGTGGGCGCCCAGCCCGTGCCCGCAGCGCTGCTTTCCTCCGTGCACGCGCCCCTGCAGCGCTTCGAGGCCGGGCAGGCGGTCGGGGCGGTGACGTCCCGGTGCTGCCATGCGGTGCTGCGGGACCGATCCTGCTCTCACTACCGCAACCACCACGCTTCTCCGAACCGCCCAGGGAGAGCCCGAGGGTCCCCAAGGTCACCTCGTGTCCTCCAACGCAGCAAAAAGACACCAGCCGCTCCCGCACCCTGGTAAAGGATGCGCAGAGCAGGGCCAGGGCTACATTTGGGTGCCCCCAGGCCCGCCGTGCCCACCCTCGATCCCCGCCGGCGATGCAGGGACCGGAGGAGCTGTGCGGGGACCTGGGGGCAGGCGTCCCCGCTCCCCCCAGCGCTGCGCCTGGCCGGGCTCCCCGTGCCGTGAACAAACCCGGCTCTGTCCCCGCTCAAAGGGGGATTGAAGGGGCTGCACCTGCTTAATATTCCCCGCGCTTCCGCCCCTGAATGCACCGGGGCTCCGGCGCGGAGCTGTTTCCAAGGGGACCCGGCCAGGGGCCGCCGAGGGCAGCGGCAGCCAGGGACGAGGATGGGGAAGAGGCAGCGGGGAGCTGGGTGCTCCCCGTGGCAGGGGCTGAGGCCCCAGTGGGTACCCACTGTCACAGGCACAGGCTTGGCGATGGCAGAGGGGAGCCTGGGGACGAGGACAGGGCTGGGAGGGAGGCGTGGGGCAGGGGGACGGAGCCTGGCCGAGGCCGTGGCCCCTTTCTTGCACCCCTGCCCAAACCCCAGCAACCCATCCCCATTTTGTCTTCACTAGGGGCAGGAGCGGCAGCAGAGGGGTGGAAGGGCAGCAGGACGGACAGCCAGAGGGACAGACAGAGGCTGTCCAGGACAGGGAGGCGGCAGCAGCTCCATCTGGCAGCGGGGAGCACGGTGCTGCAGGGGCACCCCCTCTGGATATTTCATTTTCCGCAAGGCCCCCGGTGCTGGGCTGGGTGAGCCGAACCCAAGCGGACGCGGCGATCCCTCCTCTTCCTCGCAGAGGTGGGCAGGGGGCTGTGTAGGGCAGGGGGCTGTGTAGGGCAGGGCCCTGCTGCCCCTCGGGCCTTCCCGGGTGGCAGCGATGCTCAAACCTCTTCCCCCTCCAAATTTTTTAATTGCCAGGCAGCGATTCTTTAACTGCCAGCCCCAGCAACGCTAAAAACAACACGGGGGCTGCAGCCGCGCCGCCACCCCGCTGGCAGCCTTAAAGCCCCGACTGATCCCAGCCCTTCCGGGGGAGCAAGGGGGAATGAATTCAGACACCTCGCACGTATCAGGCGCCAGCCACCCCCCGTGGTGCTGAGCAGACCTGAACGTTGCCGTAAGCCTAGGACAGGAGCTGTGCTTGGGGGTGCAGGAGCAGGCAAAGAGGCTCGCGGCTCCAGCTGAGCACGTGTCGATGCCAGGACCTGCTGCCTCTGGGGGCCGAAGCTGCTCAGGCCCTCTCCCATCGACCAGAGGCTGACGAAGCCGTCAGCTCCCCAAAAAGCCCAACCCAGCCCACGCAGGGAGCTCCTGGCAGCAGGTTCAGAGCTGCTCCCACCCAGCCCGGCTGCAGGCAGGGCAGAGCCCCAGGGCCGGGGCTGCAGCCGTGGAGAGGAAGGGGGCAGAGCTCAGGGCTCGCACGACAGCTCTGATCTGCAAAGATTTAAAGAAATTAAGAAAAAAAATCAGCCTGAGCTGCGTTGGTGAGCAGAACAGCACCCTGAGATCCTGCCGGCTGCGCTCAGCACCGTCTGCACGTTCACAGCAGCACCAACAAGTGACAGCAAAGCCGGCACGGGCTGGGCTAAGCTGGTGCCAGCAGCACCTTCCTGCCCCTCTGAGCTCGAGAGACCTGCGCCGTGCTTAGAGGCTTGCGAAGGTGGCACCAAACGCGATGCACTTGAGAAACGCGTCTCAGCGTCAAGGCTTTCCTTTCATTGCTGCTGGAAAGGAGGATGAATCAAAGCAGCCGTTTAACAGCGAAGGACGCGGAGCGAGGACGGCACTTTGCCCAGCTGAAAACAAAGGAAAAAAGCTCGGGAGGGCAGAAGTGCTGAACCCCGCCGGTGGACGCTCACCTTCCCCTCCCACGGGTGTTTAATGACCTCTGTGGCTCAGGCTCTGTTTCGTCTGAAACAGGGAAGCCAAAACAACAGCGAGAACCGGGTCCAGAGGCTGCAGAAATCCTCCCTGCACGCACGCAGCCAAGCTCCCGCCCCAAGCAGCCTCCAAGTGCCGTGGTGCCGAGGCTGCCTCCGCTTCCCCGCGTCCTCTACCACGTCCTGGCCTCCTGCTGGGGATTCGGGTGAAACGGACCCTTGCTGTGGGTCCAGCTCTTCACCCGTGCATCGTCCACTGCTCCCGACCGCCCTCCCCACCGCTCCGCTCGGCAGCGGGGAAGGCTGCTGGTTTCAGCACGAACCAGGTGGTTCCCATCACGCTTCAGCTTGGAAGGAGAGAAAATGAGGGCTTTGGGAAATAAATCCAAATTCACCCCGAAGAGGTGTTGCAGCTCCCCTGTAGTGACCCCCCAGCAGCCTCCCCCCAGCAGCGAGCACCCCTGGGGCTGCCAAAAAAGGTCCCCGAGCTGTGATCCCCGGTCAGAGGCTTCAGTGAAAGGGGGAATTTCCACGCAGACAACTCGTGGAGAAGGTGCAGACAATGCACAAAGCTGTTCCCAAAGAGTTGGGAAGGGAGCGGCAGAGCCACAGGAGCAGGGGGGCACTTGGTGGGGTGCTCCTTCCCTGCCCCCATGTCCCCCTGGTCGCTGAGGGCTGGCAGCACCCACGGGGTTATCCCGAGCAGCTCCGTGCTTGTTGCTGCCAACCTGCGGCTGCACAGCTTGAAAAGGAGTTTCCAGACTCGCCAAATCCTTCCTTTTAGTTTCTCATGGGAAAGGAGGAGGAATTGGAACAAGGGCAGCGGAGAACAACGCGCACCCTCAGGCTCCCCAAACTCTTTAGGTGTCCCAGCACGCAGCTTTTGCTTTAATTCAGTTAAAGGAAAAAAAAAAAAAAAAAAAAGGAGCTTTTCAGGAACCACACGGTGGAGCTGGTATTGCCAGGCACGACACAACAGTGGCCAGGAGCTTTGGGATGTTGTTAAAGATGCGGAGACGATTCAAGACGTGGTGTGTGTGTGTGACTGTCCCCACAGCTGCCCCACCGCTCCTCTGCAAACCCCGCGCATTACGACGGTGTGAACAGGAGGAAATCGCTCTCCAAAGCCTGCGCCTCCCTGTGCCCGTGCCACCAGAGCCGGGGTGACGCAGCGCCATCAGTCCTCGCTCTTGGGGCCAGCCGCTCGCTGTCCCTGCAGTACAAGCCGGGTCCCCGAGGGCCCGCAGCCCCCCTCCGCTGCAGAGCCACCAGGCAGCCCAGCCTCGGCAATCTGACCGCAAAGCCCTGAAGGTGCACAAAGAGAAAAGACAGGGCTGAAGAAGGGACACCGTGCCCTACGCTGCTCTTCGTAGTCCTCAAGAGGGGGGAGAGGAGAAGCAGCAGCAGGGGGAAAACCTCCCCGAAGGCAGCGGCAGCGCGTGCACAGAGCGATTTACCTGTCTCACCTGGCCCTAAGCAGGAGGAGGAGCAGCCACCAGCGGGGGTGTTCAGCAGAAGACCCCAGCCCCGAGGTGCTCCTGTGCCGTCCTGCAGCAGCTAAGGAGGAATCCCCAGCCGAAAGGAGGGCACGCGCTCTCTTGGCATAACTGATCCCGTTCCTCTCGATGCCTCTCAGACCATCGCACCCCTCGCACGTCCCCGCTTTCGTGCCTTTTGTTCTCCAGCTTCAGGGAACGAGGGCCTGCACGTATTACACGCACAGACCTGGGGTGCCCTGGAAGAAGTGCTGTTGTCAGAGGAAAAGCAGTTCCTCGGTTAATAGCGGTGGCATTGGGAAGATAACCCAGGCTGGGCTCCCAGCTCCAGTTTAATCAAAAGGCAACCCATCCCAGCAGGCTCTGGAGCCCTGCAGGACAGGACAGAAGGTCTGAAGATCCATTCGAATTAAACAATTAACCATGAAGCTGGTACGGGAATAGAGGGAAGGTGGGACCCCGCTAGGTCGGTGGGCCCAGTCCTCCTCTTTTGAAAACGCCACCTCCGAGCGGCTCTTCCAAGTGCTTCATTCAGCCAGGGGTGTGAGCGTGAGCAGTTGTCCAAGGCAGCGGTAGCACAGCAAGGGTGTGTGAAAGCAGGAATCAAAAAGAAAATCATCCTAGGCCTTGAATGCTGTTTTACCTCATCCATATTCATGAAGGGTTTCAAAATCGGAAATATTTCCCGAAGCAGATCACCCAGCGCATTGTGAAGGGCCTTCACTCACCTGCCTCGCTCAGATGTCTCCCAGCTCGCCGGTAACAAGCTCTGGCTTTGTGCTCGCTCCGCCGTGGTTCGGACGCAGCCCCCAAACAGCCCCGTGTTGTATCAGCAGCGCTCAGCAAATCCGCAAGGCGCACCGTGAGAAACCAGACTGCAGACAAACGGGCCCGAGCTTTGTACAAAAAAAGACTTTTTTATTTCACAAAATTGGGTGGCTGTGTTGCAGGAATAAAACCGGCCCTATACAGAGGATCAAGATGAAAAAGTCAGCACATGTATTATTTATACAGGAACACAACAGTGTCAAGAATTCAGGTACTCTGTAGGATCATCACTAGTACAGTAAAAAATAGTCTCCATCTGGATCCTTTATATTTGAAGTTGATCGCGCTAAAAACAACCTGAGGTTATTCTAAACCGGACTACGGTCTGAACCAGAATCCCATGCTCACCCCAACGACCCTGGAGGGAAAGGTAACGTCGGGAATGAATTTCCTTTGT
Source organism: Anser anser (assembly GCF_964211835.1). NCBI lineage: Eukaryota > Metazoa > Chordata > Aves > Anseriformes > Anatidae > Anser > Anser anser. The sequence goes on from NC_139721.1 coordinate 162,125,660, forward strand.
GGAAGGTGGAAGGCAGGCGGGCCCTGACCGTTCTCTGCTAGGCACTGTGGATTCTTAGAGCTTGACAGTGGAAAGCGTTATTCCTATGCGCTGGAAGGATCGAGGCCGCAGCCAATTGCCTGAGCATGCAGCCGGTGTGCAGACAGCCCAGGAACGGTCACCCCACGCTCGCGCACTCTCAGGACCCGAAGTCCAACCCTTAGCGTCGACGAGTCGATCACCTGAGTGCTCTTCAAAGCAAATCCTTGTTTTTTAAGCCTGGTGACATACGTGGTTCTGCGGGCTTCGGGTTATTTGGGAGACCTCTCTCTGGGCAAGCCTCAAAACACCACCTCGCACCCCGCCCCGAGAGCCGCCCGTTCAGTACGGGAGCAGTCTCCAGACGCTTGGCGTGAAACCTCTCGGTCTGGGGAGAGGGCAGAGGCCCCGGGGCAGGCAAAGGGCTCCTCTGCAGCCGCTAGCGACTGGCGGAGCAGCAGCTCGGGGCCGCCTGGCTCCTGCATCGTACCCGAAGGACTGCTCCGGTGGTCTCGTTCAGAGCACTCCCGGACTTTTGCCTTGCCCACAACCCCACCGACAGCAGCCTCGAGGAGGTCCGCGAGCGGAGGCGGTGTGTGCACGAGGGGCTCTCCCAGTCCCGATCCCGAAGCAGCGTACCGCGGCCACTGACCTCTGCCCACGCCGGCTGTCGCAGGAGGTAGTTCTGGCATTCGCACCCCAGCCATCCCAACCCAATCCCGTATGCTAGCACTTCTTTGCTACCTACTTTTTTTTTTTTGTTCATTTTAAAAAGTAAAAAGTATATGCTCCAAAAAGAGGGACTAAAAATCGCGTTTTTATTCCTCAGTTGGCTACTGTACCAAACTACTCAGAGGGAAGGTTCAACTACCACCTTCAAAGGCAAAAGAAAGGTAAAAACTGGAGCAAGAAAACTCCTACCGTTGAGTGGTTTTATTCCAATTGATTTACTCCTGGCTTCATTCACACTGGATCAATATTTTCTTTAATAAGTTAGCGAGGCAGCCCCCAGGACTCAGCTACTGTCCTTAATGATCAGGTATCTCTAATGAACATGGCTGGCATTCCTGCACCTTCCGTGCTACAGCACGCCCTTATTTATTTTCCTTTTTAGCCCAAAACACTGGTTTAGCATCCAATCTTGATGCTTTGCTCGTTCTGCCTAGAGAACCTGAAGCATGAAGCCACAGGTGGATTGGGCACGTGCTACATCCTAAAGCTCAGTTAATGCCTTAAAAGCTTCATTTTTTTTTCCTTTTTTTTTTTTATGCTCCCCAGGAGAACCCAAAGCTCAAAACACCAAGATGAAAGAAAACCAGAGTTGAGGACGCTCCGGAAGGCAAGCAGACCCAAGTGTAAAGGACTTCCCACCAGCAACACGGGAGCATCGCTGGCATTTCTGATCTAAAGATTTCCCAAAGGAGTGCCGAGTACTGCCAGGCTGTGAGCGGAGGGGACCGGGGGAAAGAGACTGTGTGTGTGTGTGCTTGTACATGTGGATGTGCGTGCGCACACACACGGCTGGGGCAGGTCAACGGGAGGCAAGAGCCCCCCCAGGGAACAGAAGGTAACTGAGGAGTTATTTTTGGTCACCACTATGTTGCTGTAGAAGTTCCTTCTTCCTCGACTGCTTAGGGAGCTGCTGAGGCCGGCGGGGCTCCTGCCGGAGGTGGGGTCACCCCTTCCGCTGGTGGAGGCGGCTGCGCAGGGGGGGGATCTGCAAGGACAGCAGAGGAACAGTGAGCTGGGTGCTGAACGGGCGGAGGAGCACAGCACGCCCAAGTGGCCGGCTCAGCCCGGCCCCAGGAACGGCCACGGCTGCGGCTTCCCCCCCTCTAAGCATCACAGGAGCCCCCCGGCATGCCTCATCACGCCTTTCCTACCCCTGAGCGCTGCACGAGCTCTGTGAGAGGGGAAAAACCTTCCCCGTTTGTACAGAGAAGACGAGAGGCGTGCAGCTCACCGGGTAGTAAAGTTCACATCACGCAACTTTCAGAGCTGGAGTTAGTATTTCTCATCTCCGTGCTCGAGCCTTCAGACACGGCCCTCCGCTATTTAAAATAGACGGAACAATACACCTCGTACACACAGAGCCTGCACTTCAGCTCTGCGCGGCGTATGTAGGTTAAAGCAGAGGAATCCACAGCTGCAGCAAGTGGAAGGGAAGTACAAAAAAGGCCAGCTTTTGTGCGCGCGGAGGAGATGCTAATGGAACATGACTGACTTGTTTAGTAGGGGAGGAAAAAAAAAAGAAACCGAGGTAAAGGAAAAGAGCAGGCAGGAATACAACCTGACATGAGATATTCCCAGAGGTAGAGGCTCAGAGAAATGGAAGAAAAAGTAAGGAAAGCTAGAGCTCTAGGAGAATAAAGAGCAAATATCTGCACAGAAATAGCATCCGAACGAGAAGTAATTCATGCTTACGCTGATTAACACCAGTGAGTCAGTACTCCTCGGCAACTCCCTTCAGCTGGAGCCCAAATGGGATGACTTCTCCCAGTTATTTTTTGCAAGAGGTACTAAAAGCGATTACAGTCGCTGCCTGGGTGGCGACAGCTACGCAGGGAGGCAGGCCAGCAGCTTGCCCCGGGCTGCAGGTAATGCAGCCGGATTTATCGAGGAAGTCACCGCAGCATCCTTCCTGCGCCAGCCATTCAGCTTTCCTTCTACTCTCTGCATTTGGCCACGTCCTTATGCTCATTCAAGTAACACCCACACGGTGGCTACTGACTTTTTTTTCTTTTTGGCTGGCATAAATCAACTTCGTTTTCAGAGTATTTATACCATGTAAGGAACGTTCCCAATATACTTTTTGCTTTTTTTAAATTAGTGCTTCCTCTTTAATTCCACAGTGCTAAGTTGTCAGTTTTTATATTCCGATCTATTTAAGGACTTGGCTATAGTTTGTTCGTGAGGCTCTGCTGTGCGTTCTCACAGACTTAGCCGACAGAGGTTTTTGACAAAGACTACAAAGCCTTAGCACCATAATGAATAAAATAACGGATGTTATAAATAAAATAAAGGACAACGGAGTACGTTCGGATGCCTAGAGGGGAGACGAGCACTTAAAGCTTCAAGCACACCTCTGGAACCAGTCTTTGGCTGCCAACACGTACAGATATGATTCCCGCAGCACATAACGGGGTTTTCAGCTACAATGGCTTTTCCAGCAAGGAGGCAAGCCACAGAAAAGCCACCCCACGCCAGGTACAATCAAAACGTTACCGGTGGAGATCACTTACACATGCCGTTTGGAGCCGCTAGAGGAACGCGGGGTCCGATGAGGTTCCCTGACATCGGCGACATGCCGGGTGGGGGAGGACCGCCGCCGGCCGGGTGGATGTTGGCCGAGACGCTCGGCATCATCCGTCCTGGCATGGGCTGCCCAGGCATCATCGAGCTGGGCCCTGGCATCTGACCTGCAAGAGCATCGAAGAGACACGGTAATGAGACTCGGAGAAACGCGGACGTGATCAGGAAACAGTCCGGTCGTTCTCTGAGCAGTGAGAAAAGCCGTCTTGCAAATGGGAGCCAACCCTGTGCACGCTCCGAGTGCCACCTCCATCCACCCCAAAGAAATGCCTTCGCATCCCCCATGCCAACACGCTCCCTTCAGAAAGAACTCCTGGGCACTTGTCATCTCTCAAAAGCATCAGCAGGAGAAGCGAGTGGAAGATAACACACAGCTCTCTTCAAACGAAGCCTCGCTAAAATGGCATTTAATATCAATCCAAACAAAGGCACAGGAAACAAACTGCTAGAACAACGAGACATTGAATTAAGAGCACTTGATGAAAAAGAGCAGCCACAAAGCCTAATGGATTAATTTAACGGGAGAAATTAAATCATTTCATTAAAAATTATACTGTATAAGTATTTCCACTGCTAAAAAAACCTACTCTGATGTGATGGAGGTTCCGATAAATCTCCTTTGCTTATCAGCTCTGTAAGAGACCTTTGTGTTTCAGCAGCGTCAAGGAACTGTTAGGACCGCACGGCTTTGGACACCCACAACTTGCTGATTTGCTGCTTTAAAACCTCATTTGAAGAGATTATTTTGCATAATCCAATTATATTTATTTTTACACGTATACAAAGGTAAAGTATTTTAGTTAGTAAAGCAGCTACTAGGCATGGGTTGTAAAGGCTCACTCCGGAGGAGCACACTTCAGCCCCGAACCCGGTGAAGCAGTTCCACCATTCACGTGAAACGAAGCACGATGGCAGAAGCCCTCCGACGAGGAAGGCTCTGAGAACAGTACATAAAAGCATCACAGCCTCACCGGCAGTTAAAGCCAAAAAAGTGCAAATGCCATATTTGCGATCAAGGCAAACTTCCCAGGGTTTGGTGCCTCTGCCAACCACACAAGTCTCCCGGCTCAGCCACATCCCTCCCGAGGACGCACACCTCCCACCTAAAGCACTGGGTGCTCACCAGGCCCTTGGGTGCTGGCCTCTGGTTTAACGTGCTGGGTAACGACAGGCAAAATCCTGCTCTCGGAGAAAGGCAGGCTGTCCTTGCACAAAGGCAAGGCAGGGCCACGGGATAAGGGAGTACTTGCTGCTGAAAGCCGAGCCGGTGACAGCCCCGGTGCCCAAGAATCCAACACACCTCAGCTCGTGGGCTTCGTACAGCCCCGATGCCAAATCACCCGAAATTCGTAGAGACTCAGAAGCACCGGACCATGGAAACAACACGGGAGCTCATGGTCACACAACAAGAGGTCCAAGTACCAACCTGATGCTGCTCCACCACAGGAACAAGACTAGCACGCTCGCAAGCAGCAGATGTGAGGCTCTCTGGAAACATCCAACCTCTCAAACGTTCACAAAGGACAAGAACTCTGTGTATTTATCCCCAGACACGCTCCGCCGCTGGTAAGCGGCCTGCAGCGCAACACCACGGCATTTCCATCACTTTTCATTAAAGAGCAGCAGCCAACCACAAAACCTGCCTACGGTTGAGCCTCAAATCCCCTCTTTTATCCCCAGCAGTACCAAAACATTTCCTGCTCTGGTGATGGCGAAGAGGTGACTTGAAGCAGCCCCCTGGAATCCTTACTCCTCTGGTCACCAGCCTGAGCACGAGAGGAAACGCGGGGCATTTCCTAGCGCTACACTGCACGCCTCTGTCCTCAGCCCCTCCACGCAGAAAGCTGCAGCCCTTGACTGTCTTTGGTCGCCCTCAGCTGACCTCACTCCGGTTTACTGACATCTTTCTTGTACTGGTGGGCCCAGTGCCCCAGACGTGGTCTAACAACCAACACGGGGCAAGGCCTCCCAGGTACAGGCTTTGCATTCGTCCTCGCTGCGTTTCACAAGGCTCCTGCCAGCCCGTTCCTCCGGCCTGTCTCAGTCCTCCTGAACAGCACCCCTGCCCTCAAGCACATCGACACGTAACGCTCGGATAACCGAAGATTTAAGCAGACTTGGCATGAATTTACTGCCACGGGCATCTACGCATCTGTTTTGGTCCAGCTCGCTCGGGGTTGAGGAGTGGGCAGAAAGGGCACGGCAGGACACGGCAGGCAACACGAGAACAGCGTCACTGAAAGCAACAACCCGGCACAGCCTGGGACTTAAAAACATGATCATCCATTAGTGCTAGAAGTGGGGCAGGAGCTACAGGATCAGTGCTGCTGGGTTTACACCCGCAGACCCTGCACCACCCTCCTCCAGAGCTGGAGGGATCGGCACAAGGCCGTTGCGTCCCGGTTCTGTATCAGAGGGCAGAGCTCGGAAACCTCAGCCTGCGGCTTCGCAGAAGTCAGTACAGCTGGGAGACGGAAAGCAGGCAGCTCTGCACCATTCCTTACGGCTGCCGATGTGCAGAAACCGATTTGGTGGCTTCTACGACCTCGGTGGTAGCAGCTCGGCTCTGAAGCGCGGCCTGCTGGAGAACGGGTGCACGAGGGCAGCTGGGCAGCTCCGGCAGCGCGGATTTTCCTGATCTGCATGAGACAGATGTGGGAACTTCCGACATGCCTGGCGTTACGTGATGACCTGTGGCACTGGAGTCACAGCATACGAGAGGACAGCTTGAATTTCAGTCGCTGAAAATTCTGGGCAAAATATTAAAACAAAACCGAAATCCTGCATCGCCAGCTATCTACCCAGAAGAAAATGAGATTCGTTTGGCCGCTTTGCTAACCGATACCAAGCAGGCCTATTCTCTTCAATTATGAAATGTCCTGGCTATTGCCAACTCAAAGGAGTTACTTTCCAGGAAAGATTTATACCCTTCTGCTCCATTTACCTGTGCCCCTTCACCTTACACTAAGCAGTCCCCCAAGAGCAGCCGGTATCTTCAGGGGTTGCTGTCGTAAATGCAGTGTGTTCCCCAGAGCCCAGAACACAACACTGCGGGCTGGTTTTCTGTGATAGGTAGGGAAGGAATTTGGGCATTTGCCTCACCGTCCTGATGGGCCTCCTGTTCCTGGTCAGTCTGAAGTTTTCGGGTGCACTCACGACCCCATTTAAGAGCAGCAGAGCTGGTGTAGAGACGTGGGCATACAGCAGACGTGCAGAGGTCAGACCTACCAGCAGCTCGGGACACAGCAGTGCCAGTGTGGCTCCCTAAGCACCGAGCACCAAATGCTCCAAGAGCACAACTGCGGAAGGCTGGATCTGCACTCACCCTGTTTTTACAGCCTTCGCTGAGTATCTGCTGCCTACCAGGATCTGAGGCAGCAGCACAAGCCTCTGTGCTGGCCCAGCATGCATACTTACAAACTACAAACTACTCGTGAAAAGCCAGATTTGCCAGAGAACAGAGAAACTGGCCTGCCAAGCTTAAACACTGGCACAACGTGTCCAGCTCTGGATTAGCTCACACCAGCAGGAGCAGCACTGCTTCTTGCCACGTCCCCATCCTCCCACACCTCGACTCAAACGTTGTACTCTGGAAGGAGACAACAGAAGGACGGCCACGCTCGGTACACCAAGACAACGTTATTATGCCGCTAAGAACTCTAGCTTGAGCACGTCTTTATTTTTTAATGAACTCTTGTATTTTCAACTACAAAAAATAATGAAGGGAAACAACTGCATCTGCAAACGTCCAGAAACAAAGGGAGACTACCGAGCAGACACAGGGCAGCTGAAACTACAGTGGCAGGTCTGAACCTGTGCCAAAAGCAGAAACCAGAGGCTAGAACAGCCTGGAGATGCAGAGGGCTTTGCAGCAAAAGGACAAGACAGTCACAGGTACGAGTCAAGTTATTCACTGGCAAAACAAAGGTTGAGAGGGGAACAAAAGTGAAAAAAATCAGCACATCACAGCAGTGTTGCAGAAGCCCAGGAAAGCCAGGAACTGAGAAATCCCCAGCCTGGGAGCTGCCTTTTGACACAAGCCTGAAACTCTCCAAGCACAGTTTGGCTTTCTTCCTTCTAATGCTGCATCCCTGCAAGGCTCTCCCCATGCAAATGAAACGATTAGTACTGGAAAACCTCTTCTGAAACACCTGAAGCTGGATCAGGCTTACTGCATATGCAGACATGCTTCACATGAGGTCTTAAGCACCAATTAAATCAACTTAAAAATTCGTTTATTTGTAAATTCAAATTGCATCATTACTTCATATCTTCTAACAACGCTCACTGGCAAGTTCCTGCTATCTGAATCGAGGTATCTGTCAGTATTTTTCTCTCTTGGAGATTTAATTTTAAGTGGCACTGCAGTTTTTTCCTATAAGCTGGAGAAGAGTGTGTTTGAGTACAGGGCTGGCTGTCCATTCTTCGCCTTTCTGATGGGATAAGCAACAATTTTGTCTTAAAATGAGCTTAAGGTACTTGCAGAGGAACAATCTTATCACATACACAACTCCAAAACGCTGAATTCGAGCAGTAATCAAGCAATACCCAACCAAACTGGGATTAACAAAGGGGAAATTACTACTACCACCATGGCAAAAATGAAGTGCCTTTTCTACAGAGATCATATGCTTTTTCATTTCACAAGAGATACCGCTTCAAGACAGCAGCTCAAGCATAAAATGTGCAAGTGTGACCTACATAAGGGGGAGAGCTTAAAAAACAGCAGACGCAGGAAGAGATAAAGCCAAAAGGTTCAATAAAATGAGATTTAGCAGAGTAAAAAAAAATCCTTTACACGTTAGAGGTTGGAGACATTTTCTAAATGCAAGCTCCGAAGCATTCCACTATTACCGAACTGCCAACTGCAGATTCGCGTTACAGCGAAGCTCACGAGGAGCAGTTTTTAAAGGATCTCCAAGGTATTTATCCCAATTAGATAAGCCTCTACCCCTATTAAATCAGCTACCCGAGGGGCACTACAGTGGCAAACACCGAGGATTTTTGTTCCAGTGTAGCAGTCAATAGGGCGTGATGCACAGAGCCCGAGCCGACGCCAGTCCTCCTGCGCACCTCTGCTATTTGCCATGCAAAGCGCGAGCGTGCCAGCACAGGCAGCGCTACGTGAGGGCATTGCCCCCTTCCGTGGCCAGGATTTCAGAGAGGGCAAAGCAGCAGGCACCGCGACGCGGCCCTCATCTCCCCAGGAGCCACGTCCTTCTACAATCCCGCTCTCCTACTATTGAATGAGTTGTTTCAAAATCCTGATGGGGGAGCAGGCACACAGCCGCTCCGGGCACGCCGGCCGGCTCGCCGCAGTGCTGCGAGACACGCTCCTCCTCGCTGCCAACGGAGCCCGCAAGACACGGCAATCCGCGCTCCAACCAGCCTCCCGGAGACGGCCTCTCCTTCAGCATGTCCTCCCCCCCTAACACGCGCTGCGGCAGGCGATCCCGTAGCCGAGAACTGTGAATAATTAACCACAATAACTCATTTAGCATCGAGTCTCGGGGGAGAGGCAGAATTTCCACTTCGCTTGCATGCCGCGTTTCTGTCGCTCCCCTCCAGCGCGATGCATTCGGCGCGGGCAGAGGCATCGGCGCGCTGCGCAGGCACCTCCCAAGGCCTGGGCACACCGCAGCTGGCTGTGGGGCCAGCCGACGGCTCGCCGCTCTTTGCTCATCAAACCCGATGCGAGGTCCTTTGTCGAGAGGCTGCTTCGCGCGTTACGCCAGCAAGGACAAGCCTTACGCACAGCAGCACTGGTGACCTTCAAATATCAAGGCACTCTCAATAACGCCTCCTTGCAAGGAGCTGGGAGCTGCTCAAACTCACCGGAGAAGCCCTGCAGACGTTCAGCACGGTGCAAGTCAGCAAAATGTCATCCAGCATCCCCAAGGGGAATCGTGGTCCCCCGGTCAGCTCTTGTTTCCTACTCGAGCCCCGTGGCACCCCTTGCACGCCCAGGTTTTCGCAGGTGATGTGACACGGCTGGCAGGCCCTAAAGGAAGGCTTTAAACCTGCCTGCCCTAGTGACCCGTGGGGCAGAGCCACGTACAAAAACCGCCCGTTGCACTGCCCCACAAACAGCCTTCAGCACTAACACAGAGCAAAGAAGTCAAGGTAAAGTCAACACTCGTCTTCTGCCAAAATGGAAGTAACACAACTGCCTTTCCACGACACTGCTGAGAATCTGCCAGAGAGCATTATCTGGCTTTAATCATTTTTTTTTGTATTACCAACCACTGCTACACCTTACAAAGCCACAATTAAGCGTGGATTATTAGGGATGAATACCACAAACCTGTTTACCGCACATATTACTTTGCTTTCCTATCGCGTGACGACCCCCTGCAAGTCTTCTGCCAGCAAGCTCATAACGTGCAAAAAGGAAGCACTGACAGCCCTTGGAAAGTATTTACCAGAAGGAAGCGAACCCTAAAATCCTGATCTGGACAAAAAAATATCCTGTGATTGCAGCCAGCTCAACAGGAAAGGAAAGAGCAACCAGGAGCTCAATTTTTATTTTTATTTTTAAATATTTCAACAAAAAAATTGTGGAAAACATGTTGGGGAAAAACGCTATGAAGTTACTCACCCAGCCGTGGTGGAAGGTGCATCCTTACCTCTTTATTTCTGCTTTGGGTCAGAAATGATTTAGTAGCTGAAAATTCACTCTGAAGGGAGGAGTTAATTAATCCCAGCTATTAGTACACGCACCTCTCCCTTCCTCCAAGAACTGCAGGTTTCTCACAGCACACACCACAAGCACCACTTATGCAAGGCACTTCTCGGCATTTCACAGATAACCTGAACGCAGAGCAATCTGTAACGCGCTTCGGATGATGCAACCAGCTGCAAGGCCAGCAGCACAGGAAGAAAACTGGAATTTTATTTTACATTCTAATTATGAGGTGCATTTTTTCACGGTGAGAAACAGGAATCCAACGTTATTTTTCTATATTTTAAATGTCTTCCTTCCAGGGACCGGAGAGAACAAAATGAGCTCCGTCAAAATGAAGTTAGGAGTTGTGGTAAAGTCAAAAACGTAGGAAATGAGCTAGCAACGGGACTTGTCTGAAAACAGTGAACAGCACCACCACCGAGCTGACCAGAACCTGGTCACATCCAGGCGCCGAAGCACAAACTAAAGGCAGCCAAGCTCAAAACCCAGGCTGGAGCAGCAGGCACCACGTTCAGCTGAACGTCACGACAGACACAGCAGAGCCCTACTTCGAATTTTAAACTCCAGGCTGTGTCTTTTCAACCATCGAGCCGTGCTGCTTGCTCTGACCAGCAGAGAGCCCAGCCTGCCTCTGCGACCAGAGGAGCTACAAGCAGCGACTTTCTTCCATTTCTAAATGCCTTTCGGATCTTTTCACCACTTTGTTTCCTTGCCATCTCTTCAGCTTATGTCAATCACTTTAAAGCCATTCGACTCAGCTTTTTCTTCACAGTCTGCTGACCCAACGGTTACACTTTTTGCCACTGTTAAGGTCAGAAACCTGGCTGATAACACGGATGAGAACCAAGGCCTGGAGTCGGGCCCACGCAGCTGCAGAGGGAATGGTGAAGGTGTATTTCCACCTCCGGCTCCCCCTCAGGGCCTTGCTGCTTCACTTCCATTCACAGTCGGATTTTGAAGACTTGCCCACTGGCAGGTCCAAGCTGTTTGAGGATTTTTCTTCAGCGCCAACCAAGTGGGTCAGCCCCTCCTGCGGAGCTGCCAGCCGGCCCAGCGGCTCATCGAACAGCCTCCAACAGCCTCCCTGTACCTGAGGGAAGGATTGCTCCGTGTCACTCGAGTTCCTTGGCAGTGTCCACTTTAGGGAAAGCAGGTAATAACGGACAGAGACTGAGAGGGTACAAAACACACTGTTTTTCTTGCAAAAAGGAATTCAAGCTCAGCACTGGCATGCAGCACACTGACAGCTCCAAAGCCCAAGGTTCACCTATGCAGCTAACTCCGAGAAAAAAAAAAAAGCAGTTTTCAGATTTCTTCTGCACGTGTGTCTCAGCCCTCTCTAGCTGGGACTATGTCTGCTAGGTGTGGTCAATCTACATAAAAACCCTCCAGAATTTTAGCTCTCCACCAAGACACCAGGGAACTCCCCGGCAGCTATGCAGCGAGGGAACTTCAGGCACAGATGTACAGCCAGTAAGGTGAAGTTCCCCAGTTTGTTCCAAAGGACCCCAAATTAGCAGCTGAGGAGCAAAAATTGTTCCTGATCTATCTATGAAAAAGTGTATCATGAAATTATTACACTGCTAAGTTGCCTAAAAAAATTAAAGAAAATACATTACAATAGGAATTCTGTAGTATTTAACACAGATTCAACAGGACCAATATGATGCAATAGGGGATTTTTCTTTTCTTTTTTTAGTGTATACAATACGTGGTGTGTGTGTGCATGCGAAATGCAATTGCTGACTGCCTCAGGGTTCCAGCAGGATTTCTGGAGATTGCAGCTTCGTGTCTGTCGCGTGCACCGCCTGCGCACAGACCCAGGCTGCAACGTACTGATTTGTGAGGGAAACCAAAGTCACACACCAGGCAGCTTAAGCTACCTAAACAGAAAGTCAGGTCAATTTGTGAGTTACCTTCTTGGAGGGCTGAAGCATCCCTGTTGCCACAAACACACCCTGGACTGGCTCAGCACTTCAGTCCTGAACTCGCTCGAGGAACAGCGAACTCTTCCGTTTCCTGTCCTTGCCCTCGAGATACGCAAAGCTCTGCTGCCTTCAGCCAGCTCACGGTGAAGCCAAGGAGCTCTGGTTCTACGTTGTGGACTTCCCAAGCATCTTTAACAAAACTAGAAATTTTGTCTCTGCCACTGAAGAGCCTGAGGAAAATGGACTACCTTGCTTTTTAGGCAGGATGAGTCTGAGATAGTCTCGGTACAGAGGAAAGGATTTTGCCTTCAGATTCTCCAAGTCTCCTAAAATGCATCTGCATTCTCACCTTCACAAAAATACCAAGCCCATGAACTACCAGGCTCAGTAAAAGGCAAGATCCACCTCCTCCCATGCCTGCACGCCGACAGACAGCACCAGCTGCTTCCCTGCCAGGGAGTCTGCAGTGCTGCTCCTTGCCCATCAGCTTGCCACCCTCTAACAGGAGGGGGGAAGTCGATCTATTGACTAACTTTAATCAAATCTGAAAAAGAGATGTACTGACTAATTAACACAGTACCACACTCCGCTAATACTCGCTGGAAGGGATCACTGGAGATACAGAGGGCCTCGATGATTATGATGGGGCTGAAGTAATAAGGTATTATGTGAACCAAGGATGCAAATATATTAGAAATCAGGCTTTATTAGTCCCCTAGTGAATACGACAATGCATTTAATCTTGTTATATTTTCAGTCTCGATAGCACCTTGTAAATAGGAGCTGGTCTAATGATATGCAGTATGATTCCCCCTCTCTTTACACTGTTTTCAATTTGCCGTTTTTCCATTTCACAGAACGTTTCTTCATTCCACTAAATGAACAAACCGAATTGCCAATACAGCATACAATAGACAAATCAAGCTACAATATTATTTGAATCTAAAAATCACAGCATATTTTATCACATTCCCACTCCACAATTTCAGAATTAACTTTTTGCCCACAAGTGCTCAATGAACTCGCTGACCCTGACCTCTTGAGAAGATAGTTAGCTTAAGCATCTAGATCACAAGATGACTCTTACCTTCCCCTCCGATGGGCATTTCTCTGCATCTGTTGACTGAATCGTGTTTTTATTACTGTGGAGATTCACACAATTGGATTGGATGCCTCACATTTCATGGTCATCTGCAAACCCTGCTAGTTTACTAAGCACTTTTGCTCTTTCTCAGACCACACATTCAACAGAGGGCTTTTCCAAACTGCCCTTACCTCAGGCTTTTATTAAGGCGAAAACTCGTTCTACTGCACACTTTTGGTTACCACGTCTTATTCTTGATCATGATACTCTAAACTTTCCAGCTTCTTCAGCTATACAAGACCTTCTGAAAGATTTTTAGCTAATAACCAATCAGGCCATCTTTTAGAATGGCTTTTGAATGGCTTTAGAATGGCTTTTGGTCAAGCAGTTGGTACCTGACAAAACTTCTTCTCCTTTGCTGCAATCCAGTCTACCAGGTTCATACAATCCAGGTGGTGACATTTTAGTTTAAATGATCATTTCAACGACATGCAAGTATAACAAAGCCACCTAATTTCTCTATCCCTCAGTATTAGAAATATCTCCACCCTTGAACACATCTAGACCCCAACAGGACAAGTCCCTCTGCTGTCGGATCCAGCCAGGTTTGCCCTGAGCAGGAGGCTGGACTTTCAAGCAATTCTCCTGACCAACACAGCTCTGTGATTCTCAGCTCACATCAAGCATAACTGAAGGGCAGAAGGCAGAAAGAAAAGCCCTAAGTAGGGGGTAGGAGCATATGAGAATGAGGTCTCCTGCCAAATAAAGCTGCCTAAGGAGCTTTCTGCCTCTGTTTCTCATTCTTGGCCTTTCCCTTAAGTTTTTTTACCCGATTAGATGTGTCATGAACTGGAGAATTTGAGTGAATGATTGCTGTTGAAGGAGCAGAGATCACTTGGCATAAAAAAGTCTAAAGAAATACAAACAAGCTCAAAAACATTTGAAAATGATAGTCAGTGGCAGCTCACAAGCTTTAAAAAAAGAAAAGGGAAACAAACACTTTAGAGGCTTGGAGTGACAACCTAAACTCCAAGCGCAGAGAGCCCTCAGCCTCGCCAAGCAACCTGCTCCAGTGCTCGGTGATCGTCACAGAAAAGGGTTTTCTTGTGTTGATACGGAATTTCACGTGTTTTAATTTGTGCCCATCCCTTCTTGCCTGTCACTGACTGCAACTGAGAAGAGCCTGGTGCCCTCCTTCTCATTCCCTCCGATCAGGTATTTATATGCATTGCTAAGATATCCCTCCCTTTCAGTCCCCCCAGATTCCACCCGCACATCTGGTACTGGGACATAAGCTCTAAAACAAAGCTGTAGTACAGGCAAAGCGAGAATATCCCGAGTTGGAAGGGACCCACAAGGATCATCGTGCTAACTATTCCAGCAAGCTGTTTCCATTTTACAAGAAGCACCATTATAAAACACCACATAACGGAACATCCGTCAAACCTCGTACAATTTTATCCAGCAATACCTTCTCCTCTTATTTTAATCTACTCTGAGTGGCGATGACTAAACCTCGAGGGATTTCTCCTTCCAGTTCTTACCTGGCTGTGGTGGGTGGGGTGGTGGCATCTGGTGGTGCATCATTGGGTACGGCGGGGGCTGCTGATGGGGCAGTAGGCCTGGATGTGCTGGTGCCCCGAGCGGGTTCATTCCAGGCCCACCGGAGTGCTGGTGAGGTTGCTGTGGGTTTTGACTGTGCTGCTGCTCCATTTGCTGACGAGCCCTTAATTCAGCGTATTTCAGCTGTTCCATGTGAAAATTCTGGCGTTCTGTCAGCAACTGTTGTCTCTGCTGCTCTAACTACGTCAAAAATGGGGAAAAAATGAAAAGAGAAGAACATAGTTAAGAACTACATATTTAAGCCATTTCTATAGGATCGGCATTTGATCAGCAAAAAATTGGCAGCAGTTTTTGGTAATGGGTACAGGCCATCTTCCAGCCAGAACCGATGAAGTCACCTTGTTTTATCCTAAAGAATCCCCCAGTAATACAATTAACACATTACTCGATAGTAACTGTACAGAACATTCAGCCTCAATACAGTTCTAGCAGTAACCGTACGTTTTTCTCTTATCTTCCGTGTGTTGGAATGAGGAGAAATAGCCCAAAGAGATTCCAGGGAAAGACCAAAGCAGAATATGCAGGCAAAAACACATGCTCAGTGACTACAGGCAGGACCCTGCTCTGTACCTTTATTTTAAGAGTAGGACCTGTACACCATGATATCTAAACACCAATGATTTGCATTACTGATGAGTCTTATTTTAAAGAAAAGCCTCACGTAACCTAGGCCAATTAACGTAAAGAGATTACTTTAACTACGAAGGCATATAGTTTGCAAGCAATGCCCAAATGAAAAGATGAAGAAGCTTCAGAAAATGTGTCTTACTATTGGGCACTTACATGACCGATCACTGCCATGGTTAAGGAAATGTGTTTGACTACGAACCAAGAAATCATAATGCATTTTTATGTCTGTTACTCTCAAGCAACTGGACCTATTTGTGCAGCTAGTTTACGAATTTTGAATGAGCGTTGAAGATTTACTCTATTATTTATCTGAAAAGCAGGTTGCCAAGGAGACTTCCACCTTGTGGAAGTTCTCCAGAAATCCCGAAGCTCCACCAATGCTTTGTGTTAGCAGTTTGACTGCTGACAAAACACGGATGAAAACGAAATTCCACTACAGAGCACACATTCACCAGCAGAACCAGATGGGGACAGAGCTAATGAATAATACATGCTCCTTGTTGGGGGCTGTTTTTCAGCATGTAGGGACCACAATGTGATTATTCATGCTGCCATGATTCCTTTGTCCTTGACCAATCTGATACATTAGTGGGAGGAACTTGATAAAAAGAAGAGACACATACACCAATGGTGTAATTGTGCATGTATGGAAACAGATTCGGTAGGTGACAGGCGGTTCAGAAGAGAATTACTGCAAATGACCCGAAACAAAGGCTTAAGC
This sequence comes from Anser anser, assembly GCF_964211835.1. Taxonomy (NCBI): domain Eukaryota; kingdom Metazoa; phylum Chordata; class Aves; order Anseriformes; family Anatidae; genus Anser; species Anser anser. Next base: position 162,141,661 of record NC_139721.1, read on the forward strand.
AAGAAGAACTGCTACACCATACTTTTTATATTCTTTTACACTCCTGCTTTGCTCTCTTCATGGCACCCTATCCTGCTACAGCTCATCTAAGAGGTCAGAGCAGTCCAAAAATGCTTTTTAAAGCATTACCAAACAGCATCCAGTATCTGAAAACACACCCTGTACTTAAGAAAATGAGTAAAAACTTCCCTTCTACACATTCCCTCCCTTCAGGACGAGAAGACCCAGTTGGACAGAAGAGAAAGGCACACAAATACAAGTCACAGCACAAGCTGGTCTTAAAACTGGTGCAGGGCCCAAAATATCTGGTTCTACATTCGGTTCCTGCATCTGTCACAACCAGTTTCAAAGCAGGTTTACGGACTCCCGCCGTACAAATCAGAATTAAGATGGGTGGTTAAAATGCATTTTTTTTTTGTGGGGCAGATTACCAGTAATTTGCATTCTCCAAACTCCATAAAATCTGCAGGTTAACATCAGGCAAGAGTGAAGCTTGGCTATCTCAGCGAAGATGAGCGTGCTTCAGTCTGCTGCACAATCTCCTACACAGCTCAATTCATTACATCCACCAAATGCTTTAGGTACACATTCACGAATACTACACTCTTGATGATTTTCAAGTTTGCAGCAACATATTTTTGCACTGTTGCAAAGTGATTCCCGTTAGAAGGGACTCTTACAAATGCTTTATATGTACACTTATGCAAGTTTTCAAGTTGTCATCGTACTACAAATTCCATCTTCAGAAAATAATTCCTCCCTAACAGGAACAGTAAAGAAAAGCATTCGTGTGCGATTATAAATTCTGGGTCAACAAGGCTCCTACCAATAGGGTACACACAATCAGAATTAGCACTGAAGTTATTCAGCTTAAACACCAAGTACATTTGTTTTGCCTAAAACCTAACACTCTCCAGTCTGTAGCGCAGATTTCTTCCAACACTTGGAATCACCTCACCTTCACTGTAATGAAGCCACCTTTACCGCAATGCAACAAATAAGGACATATGCATGCTGTGCAATAGCACTAAGCAAATTTTTGCTTTAATTATTCCACCAAATATCCACAGTGACAGGTGAAAATTCCAAATTTAACTGCTAGAAAGCCAAGGAAAAAAATCTGTATGCACTTTTTGAAAAGGAAAATGTCATATGCCTCAAAGTGGAAAAAACCCTGTCAGTAATGGAATATATCCCCCAAAGAAAGAAATCTACAGAGAACCTTTTCAGAATAGTTAGGTCCATTTCTTGCACTGCCAATCAGTGTCAGAGGCAGACACCACACTGAAATGGCTGAGGATGCTGAGCAATCTAGAAATTCTTGCTGACATTCTGCTACAACAGAAGACCACAGTTCGTCAAATTCTATCAGTGTGATGCCAAAGTGAGGACGTAAATTCCATTAAATTCACATGGTAGGGCAAACATGAAAACCCCCAGAACTATGAGTCGATATCTTCAACACACCTGGAGTAACTGCCTATTGACAAAACTGAGCAAGCTAAACAACAGAAAAATGCAAAAAAACTGACTGCTCTCTGATAAAAATGAAGTTTTGGGTCATGTTTACAGTAGTCAGAGAAAAACTGCTTCTCTGAAAGCCCACTGATCTACAGATGGGAGAACGCTCAGTAACTAATGTGTAATCCAGTCACTGGTAGGCAGAGACAGCATCTCTTTCACATTACATCCTGATTTTAGGGATGCACAAGTCCTCAGTGAGATGAACTAACAGCGTTACAACAAATAAACCCTGCCCGAGACGCCCCATGTATATGCTCTCTCGGGGTCACTACTTTCTGCAGCTGGCTAGACCTCCGTCACAGCCTGTGCCCCGACTACTGCCTCACCAGACTGAAGTCAAACAAACAATTTCTCTGCTTTACTTGCCCAGCTCCTCCTCCTCTGTATCCTCCATATCAATCATGCTTCATTGTCAGATTTGATAATTGAGCTTTGTTCTCCTTTGATACCTTTCTGTTCCCTACGAGCAATCACCTTTTCTCATCTCTTGACATTACTGCTTCCTTCCTTCTCTTGCACCTGCTGTTACCCCCTCCAGCTCAAGCAAATCCCTCATCTCAAAATGAGAAGCTGTTACTCCTGAGCACGTATCCTTCTGCTACTGCATTTCACTTTGAGGATTTTTTCAAGAGCTACTGAGAACGTCGTCCAAAAAAAAGAGCTACCTGCTTAAAACCACACCTCCCATCTGAACTGGGTCAGGAATAGCAGGCAGACACTGCTGGTTTCCCTTCCCTCTAGGGAAGCAAGGTTTCCATCCATTTCACTCTCTTTACAGGGAAAAGCCATTCTTCTGTCAGCTATCATTCACGTCACAAGGCCTACACACAGGCCCAGGTCTGAGTCCACACTCGTGCTTCCTTGACAGGAAAAAGGATTAGGAAGCAAATCTGGGATACTGCCAGTTTGCTGCTTATGGTAAAAGGGAGATTCTGGACAGAGGAGGAGAGAGCTCAGACATGACGGTATGGGGTAATTATGAATTTGAGCTGGGGTAGAAAGAAGTGCCTAAATGCGAAGAACAGCTGAAACTGCTGATGGCATAAAGTCTTTGTGGTGACTGATACAATCCAAAATTTCAGATTAGTGTCCCCACTACTTACTGCCTCTTTCTCTCTGTCCATAATGGTTTCCAGCTCCTCAAAATGGCGAAGTTTTATCTCCAGCTTCTTCATCTGTGTTTCCACCAGAAGGGCAACCAGGGACTTGATCTTTCTTTCTTCCACTGCTGCCAGATGCTGAGAACAAAACAGGATTTTGCGTTACATGTATTTCACAAAATAGAGCATTTTAAGTAAACAAATTACCAACTACCCCTGCACCTAGCTTTAGCCATTCTGTTCCACTTCTGAACAGAAAGCAGGGCATCAGATTATCAACTTTATGCTCAGAACCAAAAGTCCTGGGAAGATTATTCAGCTTTTACATAAATACACAATGTATTGTGTATTGTGGATGCTCAGTACTCAAAAGCAAACCAGCTTTGCCCAAAAGCCTTCTGAATGTGCAACAGAGCATGTTCAGGGGAAATGCAAATACGGAAGCAAAGGTTAGGTCATGCTCAGTCAGCTGCAGGTCATCCAAAACCTCGCCAGAACTCATACAGGAGGCTTTTACCTGGAAAAACCCACAAAAGCACTGAGATGACTTGCACGCCTTTGCCATTACTTTTTTTTTTCTCAATTAAATTAGAAGCTATATATCTAGCTAAGTATATTCCCATTACGTTCAACACCATACTGCTAAATCATAAGCTTTCTTACTGCAGCAGTTCTACCTCAGGCTAGGGCAGAGACTGCAGAGAAACCTCTATGTATCTATGAAAAAAACTGGAAAAAAAACCACCCTCTGGTTTCCTTCAATAACCAGGTTGCAAAGCTGTATATAAACAGTGTGAAACAGAGCTGCAGAAAAATGCAAACAGGTTCCTCGCGAGGATTTAGCTTTAACACATACACACGCAGATACGTACATGTCTTAAGAGACAGATAATATATATAGGATAGGTAGATCTAAGACGACCTATGAAAGCATTTCACATTTTCCAAGTGTGAAAGGCATGCTAATGATGCCTTCTACCAGCTTTTGCTACAAGCCCACTGTTCAAACTAAAAATACACTCAAAATATAACACCCGTTATGGGCACACACTGCTGGGCAGTTTCTGTAGCAGCAGTCCCAGGACGTTTCCTGAGCAGGGCGCTGAGGCAGAGCCAGCCTGACCCATGCCTTTTGAGAAGGGCAAGGTGAGGGCAGAAGGGAAGAAAAACGCTAGATCTCAACCAGCTCAGCCTGCAAGCAGGGAGCCACATTAAGCAGGCTGTGTCCCAAATCTTTGCTCAGGACTGGAAGAAACACTGAGGAGAAAAGCAGCATTAGAAAACTGGTAATCCTGACCAGAAACAGAATTTCTCAAATCTCTCACGTTGTTTCCATCACTAATGTTTTACTGGAAATGAACGCTGTTGAATGACAACACATCAACAATAAAGCAAGTCTTCAGGAAGTCTTGGTACCGTACGCTCAAGACTCACTAAATTTCTCTCTCAGTAACGTCCGGTTTTAGGGAACCAGAACAATCCCCCAAAGTTCAACTGCTGGCATGCCGTTGTGAAATTCAAGCAGGATCCTCACTTAAGTGCTGACCAGACTTGACGGTGCACATCTGAAATAAACTAACTGAATGGCTGACACAACTACAACATAAAACGTCAATTAATACGGCTTAGTAAAGCAGACTGATCTGTACAAAAGTCAGTGACAAAAGCACCTTTGTTGGTACACAAAGCCTTTGATAGTCATTTTGCTTCACCTGGTGTGTGTAATTTTAATAATGAAACCAAATTAACAAGATCAGCAAGGCACGTCGTTAGGTAAAAGATGTCTCAAAATACACATTAGAAAGGAAATCCTCACAGAACTTTGTTCTGAAGAGACGTGAAGAAAGCACTCCTTAGCCTGACATTACTCAGGGCTTGATGTGGACAAAGAACAAGTCGTTGCCAACTCTGAAGCTTACAAAACAGAGTACGGATAAAAGTTAACAGTGATTTAAATTGTCTGATAAGATGGATGCAGCAAGGTGCTTAACAAGTAACAGAAAGCGAAAAAGAAGATATGACATTATCCTGGGACACTGCCACTCTGAAAGAGCTGAGCATCACCGAGCCAGCAGAGCCGGCCTCCGGCTGAGCGCCTCTACAGAACAAATCTTTTATGTTTCCCACGTCCCGGACACGAGGACAGCAATTAGCACCTCCATGCCTGGGATCGTGCCCACTGCCACAAAACCCACTGCTTCCTCTGCTCACAAATTCCTTCTGAGTGAATTCCTCTTGAAGAGGAATCGCAAGACTAGCTACAGACCCAGCAAACGCACGTTACAGGCGGTTTCACAGAACCTAACCCGCCCCTGATCTTTTTTTTAACCCCTGCTTCAGTTAGGAAAGGGGCTAATCGCAGCAAGAGTGTGACAACAGGTACACGCAACTGTAAAACCAGAGCACGAGACGCATGGAAAACAGATAGTGTCCTTGCAACACATCACAGGGAGCGTGACATCCTCTCATCCACACGCAGGAGATCACTTGGAACTGCAACAGGCAGAAAAAATTATTTCTCCTCCCTCCCCTCCTCTATTTTGTGAAAGGAGACCAGGTGCTTCACCTCACTTTTGTTTTGAGGCCCAGAGGGCTCCGCCTTTTGCAAATGAAAACAGAAGAAATAGTTCTGTGCATTTGCCATCTTTGTCTAAACCAAGGCACACAAGGAGAAAAACTGCTAAATCCTGTCCTGCGTACGTTCAAGCAGGAGATGAGGAAGGTTCTACACTAAATTTCTAGAGCAGCAGCAAAAAGGAACCAATTAAAGACGATTTGCCTATAAACAGAAGACATGATGTAGCTTCCCAAAAATAAGGAGAAATAATTTTAGTAACAGCGTCTATCCTATTGCTGAATTTCACATTTCTGAATACCTACACGTGGAACAAGCGGTTGCTAACCGAAGACTTTTTAATTCAGCAGGAAAGCGTTGCAGTGCTACAATAGTGGCTGAAGTGCACCAGACTAGAAATAAAGCTTAACAGCAAAGTTAACCACCCACGGAAAAACCTCTGGATAATTATAGGGGGTTTTGCATCACTGGCAGTTTTCAGATCAGCGGCTTCTAGAAAAAGATGTACCCGATCACAACTATCTCAAAACAGAAATTCAGGAGCCATACGGTCTCTGCCATGCAGGAGGTCACGTTATGAACAGAACGGTCTCTTTTGGCAGCGTAAGTGACGGTCCAACAGCTACAGCAGAAGGGCACACAACTGGACAGAAGTCAACAGCAGTCTGCAGGACAAAAGGCATTTTCTGTCATGGGCTACTTACTGTGTTGGGTTGGTATGGCAAGGTTTTGGTACTGGGGAAGACTATGGGGGGCGGGGGGCCTCTGTGAGCTGAGCCCAGCAGCTGCCCTGTGTCAGATCAAAGAGCCAAGCCATGAGAGATGCTGGTTGTGCCTCTGGGAGAACAGACTGGAGAGAGGGAGGGGAAAAAAAAGCAGATGGGAGAGAAGAGCGAGAAATAAGAGAGAACCGGCCCTGCAGCCCCCAGGTGAGCGCGGCAGGAGGTGCTCCAGGCACGCAGCACAATTCCCCTGCGGCCTGTGGAGAGGCCCCTGGTGGAGCAGGCTGTCCCCCTGCAGCCCACGGGTCCCACACGGAGCAGATCTCCACGCTGCAGCCCGTGGAGGAGCCCCCGGTGGAGCAGGTGGATGTGGCCTGGAGGAGGCCGCGGCCCATGGAGAGCCCCCGCAGGAGCAGGCCCCGGGCCGGAGCTGCAGCCATGGAGAGGAGCCCCCGCAGGAGCAGGGGGGCTGGGGGGAGCAGTAACAGTCATCCTATGCCAAGTCTGTTTTGCCCACACTGCTAACTGGTGAACAATCTCCTTGTCCTTATTTCGACCCATGAGCATTTTTTCATATTTTCTCCTTCTGAGGGGGGGGGAGTGAGAGTATGGCGGCACAGTGGTGCTGAGCTACCTACTGGTGTGAAACCGCAAGGCTTACGTGCAGAAAGGAAGAAGAGCTTACATTGATTTAAGAATCCAAGAAGAAAAGGAGAAAAAGGGTCTTAAATAATTCTAATAATGTTTGTACCAAAGCCATAACCCGTAAAAATGCATTTAAAATTGTTGCTCCATTCTACGTGTAGGAATACAGAGCCTCTCCCCCAGATGAGCACATTCACTGGACACCATTTCTCAAACAGAACTCACTGGTAAAGCTACTTATCTCAAAAGAAAAACAACTTCAAATGCCTGCCTTTGACCCTTGTTTCTCCTTAGAAGATAACTGCAATATTCCTCCGATATAAAATCGGAAGGAAAATAACTCTACCAGCTCTTCAGTTTAATACGAAGAACTGAATTACTTTCTCAGACAAGATACAGCTCACTGAAAGCCTAAATGTTGCCTGGGTTTTTAAATGCAAGTGGAAAGAGAAATCCCTATTGAACCTGAATTCTACTCTAAGTGTGAACATCCTAATTATATTATTTCCTGTAATATAAAGCTAAAATTCTTCTAGAATATTAGTATTATCATAACGAAAATTGCCATTAGCAAAGTCCCTTCTCCCTCTAGCACTCATTATCACCAAAGGAAGGAAAGCAGGATATCATTTTTTATTTGGAGAAAGAAGACTTCCATAAAATAGAGATTAAATTCCACACTTTAAAACAAAACATGGCTGAAAATCACAGAATCACAAAATCATTTAGGTTGAAAAAGGCTACAAGGGCAATGTTAATTCATGCAGCTTTTGATTTTAGAAAATAGTTTGAAAGGTAGCCAACTAAAAATATCCTCAGTCTCGTGGATTCATAATGGAAGGATTGTATTATTTCAACAACATCTATCATCATACTTCCTCAATATAGATGATGCATCTGGGAAAAATAGGTCTGAAGTTCAGGGGGCAAAAAAAAAATTGGACTGGAAAGTCAATGCAACACATACAACACCTCATTATGCCCACCATTATGTTCTGGAAATCCATCAGGAATAAATACAATCCATGCTTTGCTTTTTGGTGTCCATAAAGTAGATGGAATGCTCTGGAATATGGCACTGAATCCCAAAGCACCAAGAAACCCAAACTAAAATGTGAATCCCCAAAAATATGAAGAGAAAACAGATTTAGAAAAAGATATTCTGAAAGAAGTAAAGGCAGTCTGGTTCCTGCAAAAAGAGAAGGAACAAAGGCCAGCATGCAATTAGTAATTACAGGGTAACGAAAAGCTACTAGACAGAACACTGATTCAAACCACAGCTCATTAAGAGACTACAGACAAACAGAAGTTTAAAAGCATGTTTTTGTCTATCATTAACAGACACACAGCACCTCTTAACACAAATATCATCAAGTTGTCTATAAAACAAATTATAACACTGGAATTGAGCATCACGTTGTTACAGACAAAGGATCCAAGTACAGAGGGCTTGTGTGAAGGCCACAGAATAGACTGGCACAGCAAGAAAGGCAACATAAGGGTGCTGCCATCCAGATCTATGCCTTCAACATTACAACCAGACCTACTGAGCAGAGAAAAGTCTTTACAAAAGTTGACAAAAGTTTTGGGGCTCTCTCTTATGGATGTTCATTGGCTTCATAAACATACAAATAGCAGCCTAAATTAAATTATACACAATTTCACTTCGTAGTTCAAGCAGAATAAATTCAAGATGACATGTGGTCTTTCAAGGTATTAGAGATCAGAACATGAAATTCCACAGATCTGGAACAAAGGACCATTTTAAAAACAGCTGTAACGTGAGCTGGAAATCAAGCCAACGCATATTTGCATAAAACAAACCTTTGCTTTGGTGGCAGCTGAGGCAAGAGCAGCAGCTGCAGCTGTAGCTACGTTTCCTTCCGAGATTTCATGTTCCACTTTCTTCTTCCCAGCCTCATTTTCTTTGTCTTTGCTTGCATCAACGTTCTCCTTGTTCTCTTCTGTCTCCTTTTCTTCTGAAAGAGATTTCCCGCCACGTTTGTTATGTGCATTCTCCCTTTGTTAACAGTATCACTCAGGACAGGAATTGCACTTCACGCACTGCTATTGGCCAGACAAATCCATTCATCCACACAGTCACATTCCTCTGTAACACTACTGCTACTCGTCCAAATGCTGACGTGGGAACAATTTTAAAGGATCTGATCCAACAAATACAGCAAGTTTAAACGTTTTTAGTTTTCATCCTGTCAATTCATCTTCTGCCATCAGCTTATTTTCATTGGAACGCTTGTAGCTGCATTTCCAAATCAACTCCATTATTACCTCTACTTTTATATGTGAATCCAAGCATGTCTTGTTTTACCTGGTGCTAAAATACTGATTGCAAGCTCCAGTAAAGAACAACGTATCCACCAGGTACAAGGGGAACGTGTTAAAAATAAATAACAAGAGTAATGTCTTACGTAGGAAAAAAATGGTACTTGCCAACCTGTCAAAATAAAGGCTTCACATCACTTCACAGGGAAATTGAGCTAGCACATTATCTTATAAGCATAGAAGTGAGCAGTCCCATTTCTTTGCATCAAAAATGATCAAATGGTGTGTAAGGCAGGCAGAAGAAAAGAATTTGTGACCTATACTCACTTTGCCATTGCAATTTCTTCACCCAGTCACAACACACAATGAAAGAAAGCTCAGCTGAGGTCTAAAATGAGTTCAGGAAAGAATTTAGTGCTTGAGCTTTTCAGTGAAATTAAACGAGAATATTTACTACTGAACCATGAAGCAGCCTGATGTGCAAGACAAAATATTTCTGCCACAGTTGAGTTTATAGTCTATTCCAACAACTTTAGAGGAAGGCTATTAAAGCTAACACAGCTTGAGGAACAGCTGGGAATCATTACCTGTCTTGGTGTCTGCAGTCACTTCACTATCTTGTTCTTTTTCTGGGTTTCTCTCATTTTCTCCTTCTTGTGCTTTATCACCTTCCTCAATTTCACTCTCGACTTTGTTTTCAACCTAAATGGGATGAAGGATTGCTTGGAGAATGAGAGCTATACAAGACATTCAATGTTAACTTCGTTTATAGCTTTCAAATTAATTCACTACCATAAAGGAAGAGGTTAAGTTTTAAAGGCTGACTTCTACTTAAGCCCATTCTGACAATCGTACCCACAATCTGAACAGACAAAGCAACTGCCATACTGGACAGAAATCTACCAGATTCAGTAACCCAGGTAAAATGCTTCATCTGAAGGTACGTGAAGTAAGATGACAGGTAAGAACATCTTCCACTCCCCATGCTGTCACCATTTATTCTGGTAGTTTGTGCACCAGTCTCCTATCTTTTCCGTGCTACGTCAACAATTCATACAGTATTCAGCAGTACACGCATCACCTCCGAATTCTCACGGTCACAACAGCATCTCGTGGCAATAAACACTACAACTGAATTACATACTGCAGGAGGGTGCTTCTGTCCAGGAACTGGTGAGAAAGACCAATGGTTGCAAAGTAGAAGTAAAATAAAAATATTTGTTAAAAATCTAGGTGCCTTAAGATAGTATTCATAAAATCGGCGGCAGCTTCATGCATAGGACTGGAAATATAATTTTCCCCTTGGGAATAATCCAAACTGACCCAAATGTTTCTCATTTATTCTGATTTAAAGAACAGAGCATCCTTTCAAGCTCTAACCAAGAAGTCTTCTATACTTGCATCTACCTAAATGTACCTGACTATCAGAAAGACAGTGTAAGAACTGAGACCAGAGTGAGAAGTAATACCAAGACTACAGACAGAAACACATACGTCACTTTATCTCATTCCTTTGATGAAGCACGCAACACAGAAATACCATCTGTTGTAGCAGATGAGATAAGTGCCTACCACTATTTATTTAGCAGAGTGATGTTTGAATTCCAGCGTATTAGTTTTAACTGCAGTTTAGGTCAGGAACAATCACAGCCAGTGACATTACTGTTGACCATCTGAAAAGAGGTACTGCGTTTGTAGACACGATGTTATAAAACTCCCCCCTCAAACACTTGCATTCTTGTAAGCATTATCAACAGGTTGAAGGAATTAATTTCTAATCTGATCTTTTTTGGCAGGCTGCATCACACCTAACGTCAAAAGCACATACTACACACACCTATAACCAAAATTTAACACAGATTTCTCGTGAAGAGGAGTTCTACTGACCAGCTCAGTTACAGACACCTTCATTTCATCAGATCTCATTTGCCCACATCCGTGGAACTGAGAATGGTTCCAGAAACAGCCAACAAAGCCGCAGTGATCACACGGACTGAACAGACGTAACTCGCATTGCCACTGGGGAGTTGCGACAATAGCTAATAATCGTTCAGGTCGTCTGTTCAGCTCCACACAAGCTACTCAAAAGTGGTTGCCAAATACTGCAAGGAATCCAAACAACTCACCAGTTTCCAGGAAAGCCCGGATCTCTCTGATCTTGACGGAGCTGAAAGCTGTATTCAACTTTGGAAAGGCAATTTGCCACAAGACAAACTTTTCTAGGGCAAGACTTCAAAGTGATACTTGCTTTAGACCACTACAAGTCATGAACCGCAACAAACCAATGTCCTTCTGCAGCTTAAGTCTCTACAATTAGTTTGATATTGCCTGCTTTACATTTCCTCCCAGTCCCAACCCTTTTTTTTTTTTCCTCAGGACTAGGAAAAAACGTGCCAGCCATTTGTCCAGCACAAGAAACATCTCTATGTGACTATGTGATTAGAAAATGAAGTACTAGGAAGACTGGAAACTGTTAGGGAATACTGTTCACTAAGAACTGACCAGCACACTGCCATCTACCTTTTTTTTTAAGCAGACACTTTAGAATTTAGTAATTCATGTCTATAAGTATCAGAAGTACCTTTTCAGAAACAGTATGCTGAACTAAGCTTACCTTCTCAGACTGCTGCCCATCTGTTTCTGCTTCCATTTTTTCTTCTTCAGCTCCATCTGAGAATATAAATAAAGTGTTTAGAATTGCCACAACATCCATTTATTATACTTATTTCAGAGTTAACTAAAATTTTCTGTTCTCTACTGACAATGGTTTATAAAGAAAGCCCAGACAGCACTGAATTCCTGGAAAACCCAATTCTATTACACTAATCTTACTTTAAAAATCAAGTTTACTTGCAAATTTAAATTTAACAGGCTTTTATTTACAGTCCAACAAGAAGGACAAAGCATTAAGTTACCTGTGCTCTACTCAAACACCCAATTTACCCACACAGGGAGAAACCCCCAAATCTATCCATCTTAGTTACATAAAGAACAGTATAATGTACAGCTCTGCAGTATTCAAGGCGCATAGTAATTCCCATTGGTAAGTCAAAGTATTATAAAATGTTTTTCCCAATACAGCCAATTTGATTCTGTAGATGGTTGTCAGCTGCATGATTAACCTCAATTACAGTGCTGCCAGACTTGTAATTCCTCCTTAGCACAAGATCCCCTGAGCTGCTTTTGATGAAAGGTCCACCCAGCAGCACTGTCGCATGTTGCAGGTCAACTGAAGATCTAAATTGCATTTTGCAGGTGGTGAAAACACCAGAGTTCGGTGCTGAAGTTTGCCGAAGCAGACTTTAAAATAATTATTCAACGCCAACGTAATACTGAGTCCTAGCCAATTTGTTAAAGCTGACGCTGTTGTTAAACACTAAGCACCTCCTGCTATTTTCCGCCCCAAAAAGCGCTAGAGGTCAAGGCAGTGAGCAATTCTTCTCCTTGGTGGTTCTGGCATGAAACCCAGCACCGTGCCCTGTTTTGCCTCCTTGGTACCTGCTGCTCTCTGCACCAACACCGTGACCGCCGGGTTCTCAGGTACGGCCCGACCCGAAGCTTTCCTCAAAGCATGTTTCTCCCCAGAGCACTCTGAGAAGTATTCAAGCCCCCAGAAACACATTTAGATGAATGAAGATGTTTTAGAGCTCCTACATCACACGAGTTACCGAAAGGGGAGCGGCACAGAGCCCACGAGGCTAAATATCTTGTTACCGCCAGTTAGCACTTGATGCCAGGCACGGCATGTGGTCACGGGCAATCTAACAGATTTTCCAGGTATTTCACATGCGATGTAGAACTACATGTCCCAGTGAATCGGAACCGAACAATGATGCTTAAGTCAAAGAAACCGGTCCAAAAAGGTGTGCTACGATAGATGTTCGTGGACAATCCTCTCACTCAGGCCTTAATCATTCACTCTCTTGCTTCCTCCTCAGCTGAAATGAGAGCAATGCTTGTGGGTTTGTACTGAAGAACAGATCAATGAAGGGATCCAAGTTAAACCCAAACGCTTTATTTGCTTTCTGAGAACAAAACACTATTACAACAGCTCCTTAAAAACCCAACGGCAGCTTCCCAGCTAGGCGCTCAACAAGCCACGCATCGCATCTGAGCGCAAGAGCTGGTTGTTGGTTTGGTACAGAGCAAGATAATAACGGTCCCAGCTTTTTAAAGAACTTATTTTCCAAGATGCTCTGAAAAAGCGGAGCTAGCATGTGCCTTCAGTGCTAACACCAAAGACGACAATAGCGTTGTCCAAGAAGCTAGAAGCATGTAATATGAACCATTTGGACACTTGGCAGGTTTCTCACTGCTGTGGACGTGTGGGTCTGGACGCCACCCACTGCCTCTTACACATTCTTCATATTTTGAACCCAAAATGAGTTTCCCAGACACCCAGAAAAACCTGACCTTGACCACAAGCACCTTCTGAGTGCCCGGCCTCAGCTTCGATACACGACTACATGCTTCCTGCTGTTGCTCATTTTGGTTTTTGGCTGACGAGACCGAGCTCTTCAAGCTAATAACCTCTTATTTACTGTCTGTGTGGCATTCAAACAGCCACAACAGAGACATCTGAAGGGTTCTGCCAAAACAGAGCCAGGCCCCCTTGAGTTACAGACTGCTGTCTGAGTAACAGCTGCCCAGTTATCATCCCTTCTAATTTTGGCACCTACTAAGGGAGATAATAGCCTAACTGATATGCAAGTGAGACTAAAATGAGACGAAAGAAAAAAAAAATCCATCTCCTGTCAGTGCTACAGCCGTAATGTTACCATGTGCTGGATGCATGCACCTGGAAAGAGAGTGTTTTAACAGCAGTTAGTATATTCCTGTCCTTAGGACAGATCTTCTGGTGCTAGCCTTTGGTTCACTCATTTATTCCTTTATACAATATTTAAATAAACACTCCTGCTAACGAAAGCAAGCCTCTTCAGGATAAGAGGATAACAATAAACGCATTGACAGCAAATACCATGAAGGAGTCTGAATAATGTACTACTATTTCCCAATATTTTCCCATACGGATTGTTTACTAGACCGAGAAACACCGATCTATTTGCAGCACCCAGATGTTCTGTAAGAACAAACAAGAGGGAAACTTCAGCAGTAACAACCCTGTACTCCTTGTCTAGGACCTCAGACCTAAAAGACTGGATGCCAGGGAAATTTAATGTATGGAGGCATTAAAAAGGGAGCTTACTTAGATCACTGGCTCCAGCACACGCTGCCATACCAGCATAAATCTGGTGAAAAGCCTTTATCCATCTCAAAGCTTCTGAAGACACTGGTTGGTGTAAGGGTGCTCATTTTCCGTAACCCTTACTTTACTGGGAATTCCCATGTGCTACACTGAAGCAAAACAGTGCCCAAGGCCAGGCTGGATGGGGCTGGGGAGTGGAACTTGATAATATTTAAGGTCTCTTCTTACCCAAACCATTCTGTGATTCTGTGATCCATGATTCCTACCATCAGGATACAGTGTAATCGAAAGAAAAAAGGTCAGCATGAACAATGCAGAACTTAAACGCACGGAGGAACGGAGCGGGTCTGAAACTCAGAATCATACAAAACTTACAGCGAAGCAGGCTAGAAAAGTCCCAGCTTGTGGACAATTTTAAGTGGAAAAGAGGAGATGTCTGTCTTACGAGCTCATAACGTGACAATTTGTTTGCTGTTCTGGAAGATGAGACCCTGTAGCTCAGGTTGGACTCAAGTCTCAGCCCCCCGTCCCACCTCGCTGCTCTCACCTGCCAAGGGCTTCCAGTCTGAGCAGTCCCCTCAAACCTGCGGCTTCACCTTTATAGTCTGCCGGAGGGGAAAAAAATCACTACAAAGTTCTTGCCACGCAACTGCACACGATTTGCTCAGGACCACCAAATGGATGACAACGCTCCTTGCTACATACACATTCCCGGTCACATTTGATAGAAAGCTGGAGGTAACAATTGTGCAAGCTGCTCCTAAGAATGCCATGAAGTCAAGGCCTGTAAGACACAAACCTTCCCGCTCTATCCAAAAAGCCAGTTTGTTCTTGGGTCTGCTAGATAGGACTGAATTCCCTTTCTACCCTAAGATCAGCTTGGGGTGGTGGTTTCGGTTTTCTGATTACGATGCACGTCAAGGTTTCCAGTCCCGAGATAAAGAGGAGCAGCGACTAACAACGTGTGATTCCCTGCAGCAAGCAGAGATACCAGCACAGGATGAGTTTGTGGAGGTTTACAGCGTGCTACCCACCAAGCATTACCATGGGGTTGAAGGCAGTTGCTGTTAAATCCCTATGCATACTGGGGCAAGTTTTATTAGGCATTTATTTTTTTTACTTGCAGACCACAGGAACCATCGTTGAGTGACTACTGCCACAGAAGCCAGCCCAAGGCAAACACGCACCCTAAGAGGGCAAACTCTTTTCCGCTGACCTTTAAAAAAAAATCTCAAAGAAAAAAAGCACATACAGCATCTCTCAGTAAGAGAAGTGCCCTTCGACTCTCCCCTGCCTCATAATACATCTAACAAACTCTTCCCTAAGCTCAGCACGCTTTTGTATTGCAGAGGGACACATCCAGCTACAGAAAGAGAAGGTATGTGTGTGTGACAGTAAGATTGTTGGGAACATCCTGATTTAGCTTAGGTTTTTGAGTCCTGGCTATAAGATAAAACGTTATTTTAAAATCAGGATGACAACTTTAGGCAGGTTGCAGTCAATGGCTTTTGAAAACTGTTCTCTTCTATTAGCTAGCAAGCCGCTATCTGCAGTGACAGCGCTACGCCTCTGCGGTTCCCACTGGCATAAGCCATTCCGTGCTTGTACACATCGAGGAGACCGTGCTGAAATACTACATGTAGTAAGAAAAAAAAGCTATCGATTATTAGTTTTGGCATTAAATAAGTTTATCTGGATCCAAGCAGGTTTTTGCTTCTAGCTTACGGGCTACTGGAAGTACCTCTAAACAATTACAGCTCCATAAAAATTAATTTTGAATTCAAGTATGAAAAGATCTAAAAAAAAACCCACCACATTTCTGACCCTCTGCATGAGAGTGACAGAAATTACTCCTGCATTTCAGTGAGATACAAACACCTTAATGATTGAAAGAGGTTAAAAACACAACTACATAATTGCATGAGGTAATGAAAGCATAACTGACAATGAAAACAAGGATTGATTAATTAGAGATACATGTTCCTAATACAAAAGGAGAAGAGAACTTTAAGACCCAATAATCCCTTTTACAGGGCACTGGTGATGCTCTTTAACTCTTCGCCAGGTTTCGTATCATACCTTGAACCTTGCAGGATGCGGGAAAAGAAATTAATGGCGTTTCTTAACTCAACAGCAGGCAGATGGTTACAAGACACCACAAGGCATCTTTCTAGAGGAAAAAGGCACCTGCAGAGTAGAAAGCACTGCCCCTCCACACCCTTCTTCAAACACCTGAAGCAGCAAATATTTGCTGCTCTATGGCAACTTGTTCTGCTTTGCATGTTATCTCCAAGAACAGGGGGGGCTGTTTTCTAACACTTGAAGAATTTATAACTGCCTTCTGATGAAGCCCAGTGACTTTACAGAGAAGTTAAATTGACTTTAGGTCAGCAAGGGAAACTATAAAATTTCCACTGTCATAATTTACTGCATCACCAGCAAGCAGACGCTTGCAGCACGCGCAGATAAGTAACCTCTGTTGTCGCTAGACGAACTGTAAGCCAAGCCCTACACACGAATGCAGAGCACCACGCAGGAGATTCAGCTCAGGAGCCAGCTTAGAGCTGCCCGCGAGGCGTCCCTTCCCCTTTGTTTCCTATAAGGCAACAACGTGCAACTTGTCAGAAGTCAGGCTTGAATATTAATATTTAATTGAGAGAAATATACCATAGCTGTAGAAAAATCCAGGGTCTGAACGTGATAAATACGTTACCATCTAAACCATAATTTATATCTTCCAAATTAAGTCAGGACTCAGAGCCTCCTCCGCCGCCGCCCCAGGCAGCTCGCACACGGACGGCGCGATGGCTGCCACGGAGAAGGAATTCCAGATTCACGAAGCTGCGCGAGTCCATCACAAGGGGATTGATGGGGGGATTGATGGGCTCAATCCTCCAACGGCACGGAGCCAGCTTACAGGCACCTGCACGTATGCAAAGTGAACGAACTGTTCAGCGTCTGCCTTAGTAATGTCTGCGTTATTTCAGAGTGAAAGCACACCCCGGGGACCGCATGAGAAATCATCCTGCCAAAAATGAAGTAAAATAGCTTCTTCTGTGTATGTATACTCGTGTTTTCCGCTATATGTATTTGAGAACGTTACACGATCGTCCATAAAGCGTTAAATTTAATCATCTGTTTAAGTCGCTTACAGTTGTAGTGGAGCCCCTAAATCAGACCACCACCCCCCCAGGGTCTGCTGTCACAGATGAGCTACAGCTGGAGGCCTCCACACGCTTGTGCCAGTGGAAATGCTTCCAGTGAAATACTTGTTAGAGTAAGACCTAAAATCCACGAGTAACTGCCTCCAACACAGGCACTTCAGCGACTCCCCTGTGCCTAATTCAATGCACATATATGCAGGCTATGTAGTTAATCACCTTTGGAAAGTTATTGAGAAAGCACACATACTCAGTGAAGACCTAAGAGGGATACTACGCACCACAGGTGCACTAAATATTCCCCTTCTCTGGAGCTTAATCCT
Organism: Anser anser; assembly: GCF_964211835.1. Classification (NCBI taxonomy): domain Eukaryota; kingdom Metazoa; phylum Chordata; class Aves; order Anseriformes; family Anatidae; genus Anser; species Anser anser. The sequence continues at coordinate 162,159,200 of NC_139721.1, forward strand.
TGGCCCGGAGAACAGGCTGCTTTGTTTGCTCTCCTCAGTTCACTCAATAAACCAAACGCAGGGCATCTTCTCCATTGCATTCTATAACCCACAGCTGTGGTAGCATCTTGGAAACTAAAAGACAGTACCTGTCAAGCTTATCACAGAATCTGAACCACTTGAGCCCATTCTTAATTCTACCGAAGCTTTACAATATTAATTCAAAAAGAACCATCGTCAGCCTTTAGAAATTTTAACAACGAGGACAAGAATGAGATTCTTGGATATTAATGTAAGCTCCAGGAATCCCTTCCAGTCCCATTTTCCCCTTTCACATTCCACACTGCCTACAATTCGCCGATATTAAGAGCTTTCAAAAGATTGCAGAGCTATGGTATAATTTTATTTCTAAAATATACCAACTGATGAGCTTTAATTACAGTATGGAACCCTCCGTAGATATTTTTAGTTCTCTGTGGCGACATTCAGACACAATACCTCGGGTCTAGTCATGCCAAACGGCTCCATTTCAGCAGTTACGCACCACAACGCTGCACTTCAACATCCAACACACCTCTGCACGTGCAAGCCATGGATTCCCCTATGCCCTCCAGTGCAAAGCTGTTTTGGGGGTGGAAGGCACTGCAGATTGCGGAGTGACCCAGTTCACTCTTGCTGAGCAGCTCCCCCAGGGAGAACCATCTGCTGTTGTCCTAATTTATTCCATTAGTCACAGCCCAATACAAATCGCATTAGCTATAACAGGACAGTATTACTTATAGAACTCACCACACAGCTCATTCAGAAGTAATCGTGTTATGGTCATCTGCTCTCCAACTCCCCATATTAAATGACAAGCACTTCAGAATTTCTATTTGCAACTTGTTTGCAAATTCTCCTAAAGAAAGGGCTGCCAGACTAGCAATATCACTAATGATGTCGATGATAGACTTCCACAATTGTGCTGCAGGATTACGAATTAAGACTTAAAGAAGCATACATGACACAGAGGTCCTTAATGTGCATACTACAGTCAAACCTGTACTCAGAAAATAGGGAAGAGTAGAACAAAGCCACAGGAGAAAAAGATGTATGTATGTATAAGCCTAAGCTAAGTTTACTTTAAAGTAGTCATCACCTCAAACCTAGTCTCAGATGGAGTTAACACCTAGATTTGTTTCATAGTAGACTTGAAAATAAAACCAACCCCCTTGAACTTTCAACAGAGCTTTGATGCTTTTTGACAGCTTTGTGCAGAGCACTGCAGATACTCCAGATGCCAGTGTTTCCTTTCCAACATGTTCTCCACCTCTTTCCAAAGCACCGAGCTGCCTGACATCAAGGCTGTCCCACGGAGCGTAGGACTAAAAAGAGACGAGGAGGACTGAGTGGCCTCTTAATTTTTTTTTCCATTTAAGAAACACATTAATGAGTTACACGCTACTTTTAAATCTTAAAGTGTAGTTCTGCATCGGACACTAAGCACCATAAAATAGTAGTCCTGCATCTATCTTCAGCCGTACGGCTAGCAGCGGGTAACTGAACAGAACTGGAACACACAGGTCCCTCACGGTCCCATCATACAGCACCTTGCTCATCCCTCTGCACAGGGTGACAGGTCAAGTAGGGGAGACACAAGCACAGCCCAAACCAAACCTCCCAGTCGACCCAGATTACATTCCATTCAGTTTTATCCAAAGCTACAGCGGCATTTAAATATGCAGTCACTAAACTCTCCAAAACAGCTTGTGGTAAGCTGAAGAAGACAGCAGCCAACAATGATGGGGAGAAAAATTAAGATGTACTGACAAGCTGGTAGATCTCTACCAAACGCAGGAGGATGAAAGCCTCTGAGAAAGTTAGCAGGTATGCAGCAAAATGTCCCTCTGCACTCAGTTCACTGCTGTAGAAGAGCCAAAACAGAGACGGAATGGGGTTGTACAAAGCTTTATAGGGAGTTGCAGCAAGATACACTTTTACTCACCATAGTAACAAATAATTTGCAAGTGTCAAAGTTGCAGATAACAGACTTTATATGAGAGTATCTGCTGAATACCATAGAATATAGTTCAGTTGAAGCTGAACTCCAAACCAAGAGCTTGTTAGTATGCAGTGTAACATACAACAGCCAGAGCCAAGAACCACCATGTACCAGTTCACCTCTTAATAAAAAGCTGCTCTTCTCCTACCACCAGTTAGCAGTGTACCCTGTACAATACTTACACTAAAATTAGTTGCCAAAAGGTGTGACAGAACGTTATAGGCTCAGCTGGGGCACAAAGAGCCAATAAACCTCTGTTTGCTCTACCATAACTATTATGCTAGAAAGCCATCATCATTCAACTGCTCTCATGCTCGTGGAACTGGCATGAAATCTCCCACTCTGGTATTTTTGCCCATTCAACTTGTATACATCCCAAGCGATGGCATTTTCACTTAGCCAGCAGCAGGAAAACAAACGGCTGAAACTAAAGCTGGCCCTAAGTTCATTAATTCATTGTCAAGAGTTAATAATCCGCAGAGAGTAGAAGTGGAATGACCTGTCACACACACTCCTTACCACCATTCCCATCTCTCATTGGAGGCGAACTTAAGGTTTATTACAAGTCAGAAGAAAGTGCCTGCCAAAATCTGATTTGCAGATATTTCTGCAAAACACAGAACCGACGGACAAGCCTACCGATTTTCTCCGGCTCATCTGGACCTGTTCCAGCAATGCAACTGCTCTCCAGTCCGTACGTCGGATCCACCTTCCCAGAGGCTCGTGCTGCTTCCTGTACTTTCTTTACATGAGCTTCAACTAGCTCCAGCGGTACTTCCTCTCTGACTCGTGAAAACTCCTCTGTTAAAAATTACACAGATATGTGATATTGCATGTGTTTTACAGCAAGCTGTAAGTTACAATTTTCTCAAAGAAGCATGCAGGTAAATCTTGTGACAAAACGCATTCTCAAATACAAGCTCCTTCTTTTCGCATTAGGTAATTTTCTCTCTCCAATCAGGTAGAAGAGATTCTCCTCCCAGTTATATAAAATGCTTTTTACATGCAAAAATAAAGAAAAAAGTAAAAGGAACAATTTCATTGAGTTTCTTAGGGGATATAACCGTGGCTGATAATTTCAACACAAGCAAAAAGAGGAAAACTAGAGCTTTAGCATTTTGCGTTTTTAAAGAGCTAAACTAATGACAGCGGTCACGATAACACCAACTACAGGGGAGTGCTTGCAATCTATTACTACTTATAGAAGCATAGAAGGGGGGATGCAAGCCCTCTGCAGATATTCAGTGGCTTTTAGGAGTTATTCTAGCTTGTCTGTAAACTGGTGATTTCAGTAACAACAGAACACAAAACTGGGTATTAGCAGACTTGCAGAACTTATTATCGATCCTCTAGAAACAGTTGATTCTAAGAGCAGACACAAGAGAATGTTGTATAGACAAGGTGAAAAAAACTTCCAGGGCAAACTCATACCTAATGCAGCCTTTGCTGCAGCTGATGCCACCCGGGGATCCACCACCGACGCCAGAAAAGCAACGGTACTCATCACTGGATTGCCAGATTGGCTGAAAGGAACGGGCTGGTAAGCCAGCGGGCCGAGAGATGCATCGGAGTTCTCCAAATACGGGTCTTCGATAGGAAGCCTCAGGAAATGGAGAATGCACTCATCCTGGGTGCGGCTCCCAACGTGCTCCGAGACTTTGTTCCAGTCATCTTTGTACATCTCCAGAGCCTGTAAAAGATGAAGATTGTGGTATATACATTAGGTAATCTGGAAAAAAAAAAAAAACAGGAACTGCTTTATGCAAAAAGACTTTTGATACTAGTTATTTTGGTGATGCAACAACAACAGAATCAAACAACTATTTAAATCCTAATTTTTTTGGTAGCAAAATTCTTCCGCAGAAGAACAACACACATCTCGCTGGCACGAGTTAAACTTAAGCTACAGAGAGCATTACACAAGTTTTATTCTGTTACTATACCAAAGAGAACTGTCGGAAGATTTTGGATTTAAGAGTAAGATTTGAATAGTTAGCATTTTCCCCATTTCGTATTCATATGTAAAACTTTACAAAAAATAGCCTGCTTATCCTACAAAGCCTCACCAAATTCTTTTAATTCTCCTAAGTACTCCCCCTGATAGCATTCTCGTGTTCCCTCATTAATGTCTTAAACCACCAAGCTCTTTGAGGCAGGAATGGTATTTATTTCACTTGTACTATATATGACGATGAAGTCCATTTTTTACATTCAGCACATGTTATGAAAACAAAAGAGCATCAAAACAATACACCAAGGAAAAAAGGAAAATATATTCTGTATCATGAAGTGAAAAGAGATCGGCTTTCTAGAAGCTACTACCCAGTCCGACTCTCAGCAAGTATTCAAGTTAAGAAATTGTTATTATGCAGGTAAGACACCTGATAAATTAAGGACCTTCCAGATTAAGTCAAAGATTTGTAATTCTTAATTCCAGTCATTTCTGAAGTTACTTCAGCCAAGCCTCAATTAAACAATTTAATGAATACGAGATACCGAAGATTCTGCATTAGTTTTTTTTTAAAAAAACACAAATTAATAAATAAAAAAAGGGGTAGCCTAATACAATATTATCCTTCAGAAGATTTTGTTGTTGTTGAAAATTACCTTAGTTATTTAAGCATTCGGATAGCATAAAATTAGAGTTTAAGTATCCGAAACAACTTTTACATTATTGATATGATTAATGGTAAAGTCACCTAGGAAAAAGTAAAAACCAATTTGATTTCTAGACCTATTAAGTTAAACAAACAAAACAAGAAAAAAACAAATCTGCAAACTCAAACAAAGGCCTATCAGAAGTCTTCTGAAAATATTTACTACTAGAGGCTGCATATGAACAGTAAACACCTGTTTCCTTGCGTTACAGATCCCATTTGAATTTCAAATTGAATGGAATTGGCATTGAAGTCAACTTGCTTTTTACTTATGCACTTGGGCACATCATGGATGTTGAAAGCCAGCTTGGGAAAAGTGACCTGGAAGTGGTTTAAGCTTTACCTTGCTGAAGTCTTGTATTTCTCTCAAAAACCTCGTTATTTAAATTGGGTAGGGAGGAGGGAGCAACCCCCAGCATACCTTCAGAAGGCCACTGGCTCCCCACTCCGGCCCCAAAACACGGGGTGCAAGATTAAATGGGCAAGCAGCGGAGTAGGGGAAGGAGGGAAGGCTGTGCTCCAGCAGAGCCTAGCTGGATGGAAAGAACAATACAGAAACTGTTGCAGACCACAAACTAGACAAAGAGAGGGGTTTTAACAGCTGCACAGAAAGAATACTTCGGCTTGGGAATGAACAAAGGACAAGCCACGTTGGACAGCCCGCTCAATACCGCAGTGATCAATGGTCCCTAACTGCTTACAAACCGTTCGCCTGACCTCCTTCACATCTTGCCCCAGTGCTTAAAGAAATCAAACTCTCAGTTCACTAGGTCATACTCACGGGGAAGTATTTATTTGATGTTCAACATTAATTTCACTTTCCCTAATTCCATCTCAAGTTGTGTGTCTTTGTCTACCCACTGTTTACCACACTGGCATATTACATCAAGTTTTGCTTTTCATGGCCATGCAGGATTTTTTTCTCTCTTTCCCCTTCATTACCTATTTTTCTGCTATACAAACTAGCTCTCCCAACAGTTGTCCTTACTATAAATAGCTGAAAGTGCCTTTAACTCCACGGAGACACAGAGCAGCAGTGTGGCAGGGAAGATGTTTCTGGGAGGGAAACGAGATTCCCCCGCGTCCCCTATTCACTCAGTCAACAGGAGGAAGGACAATAATTATTTTAGATACGATTTATTCTTTGGAACTCCACTGCATATATATTTGCCCAAAGCTACCCTGAGGATTTAATTGGACTGGGCTGCCTTGTTATAACTGAATTACTTATGCTTGAACTGATATACTCTCTTCACTGATTTATTCATAGGATAAATCCACAAAGAACATTATTAATTTAAACGCACATTAAATGAATTTGCAATCTCAAGACTTAGTTTTTTTTGTTGTTATATTTTTAAAAAGAAAAATGAATACGCCATCTGGATTATTTAATTAGGCTACTACTTGCTATGTATGATCATAAGTTACAGACACACAAAAGAATGAATCTTAAATATTAATAATAGTAAGCAAAGACGATAGCGTATCAAGATATTACTTCTAAGTTTGCTCCATACAAGAACACCATGAACAATATCTTAGCTTTTTTCACCACGTAAGCAAAATTCTTCCACATGCTGACACAAAAATGTGGGCTCAACAGTGTGCAGTCTGACATGAAAAAGCTGTTTTGGCTATTTGATGAACACACTTCTGTATCTGTGAAGGCTGAATCAAAGTACGCTCTGCTGAGGCACTTTGTCTAGTTCAGAAAAGAAGTCACACAAAAGTCTAGTATTGTTCAGCACTGTTAATACCCATTGTCCAAACTTTGCCATATAAAATTTCTTAAATTTTCAGTGGACTAATTAATGACAAAAGAAAGCCAGAGCAATCACAGAGCTTCATGCTAGTTTAAGCTATAAGTTAAAAAAACAACAAAAACCACGCCAAAATGGAATTCTTTCACAAAAAAAGCTGAATTGTAGCGAAACTGAATTATATAAAAGGGAGAAAAAAATCCCACCCAACATCTACACCAAGAAAACATTCCTGTAATAGAAAGCTCAGTGGAAGATAGATATATATATATATACACACTTTTTTTTTTTCAGGAAACAGCAGCACATTAATTATTTCAGGCCACCTAGAGTCTTCTGACAAAGTGCTATGAAAAACCACGTTGCCCTGACACAAGGAGGAAAGACCAGAACATACTTATGCAGTACACCTCGTGTGATGGTTTTCATCCTAGGTAGGAAATCCAAGAGACCTGAGAATTATCGTATTCAACAGCTTCAGACTAAGCAATCTGGAGACAAAGACCTGATCTAGTGTGCCAGCAGCTCTTTGACCTATTTTTTACAGTACCAACGTGACTCCAGTTATCTCATGTAATTCTTGGAAAGACCTCTCTGCACTGCAAGATCTCTTCTTGAGCTCATGCACACGTTCCCAAACACCTAATTTCTGAGTTGCAGATATGAGTTCAATAGAACTGAACCTTAAAGTTCATGAAGTCCCTTGAGTACGCAGATGTTACTGCCATCTCTTTTTAGTAGTAGCATTCTTGTAGCAATGATGGTCAAATAAAGAGAGATGGTTTCGAGGGAGAGCTGTAACCTTTTACCACCAGTTCAGAAGCCACAGTCACAAGAGACAGACAAGCAGCCTTGCGCACACAGACACTCAACCACATTCCTCCTCCAGATACGTAGAAATAGCTTCCCACTACAAACTCTGCTTTGCTATTCCAGTTCTGTAAAAGGATGCAGTTGTCCTCTAACTCTACTTCAAAAAAGTTAATCTACACACAGATTTTTTCAGTGCATAATATCCTGCATGTTTTGGCTTCCTAGTCTTCACTTTCTTTCCCCTCATGAACTTACTTCTAATAGCAGCAACGTCTCTTGTTCCGTCCATTCTCTTCCAGCACTTGCACCTTTACTCTACAAAAGACGGGGAAAAAAAAGTGAAATGTGTTTCTTTGCACAGAATTAAAAAAAAAAAGAACAAAAGGGGAAGAATCTTTTGTTATTTGGTCCACTCAATATCTAAAGCACCTACCTGTTACAACAGCCCTTCTACAGCTCACCAACACCTAGTTATTTAATACACAAGTTCAGTTCACAAATTTACCTAACATAGCTAAAACATGCCGGGAAGTGCATTACTGCAGGTTTTGGGGAGGTTTTGGGGGTGTGTGTGTGCCGGTTTGGTACCTTTTTCTCCTGGCTCCCACCTATCCTTGCATGTAAATACAGCCAGTTGAAAAGATGATTTTCCATATAACAAAAACCCTCAGGAAAGTTGATGGCATTCCAGTCAGTTTGACTTTGGCCAGTGAAATTAAGTCAAGAACAGAGCAGTTTACACAGAGCATTCTACAATTCACGCCAAAGAACAGCAGCAGCTAACAGTAGAGCACAATATCTAACTGCCCCTCATCAGCTGCTGCACAGAAGATGTATGCTGCTGTCAGTCAGGGAGATGGAATTACTTGATTCAGGCACAACCGGGCTACTGTCAGTTTAACGGGCACATTTCTCGACAGAGTAGGGCTTATGTCAACCAAACTTCAGCACCTCTCAAACCTCTGGTATACTTCCAAGGCAGACTGGAAAGTGTAAAGCACACGTTGGTCCAAAAACAAAAGAAAAAACAACACATACCATTCATCTATCTAAAAGCAGTAACTCTGTAAAGAGAAAAAAGATCTTAACGGATAAAGAGATGAGCTATCTGAAAAGACAGCAGTAGTAGTAGCAAGATAATCTGCATATTTAGCAATCGCTTCCTCTTATCATTACTCTTACCAAATTTGCATACTGGGGTTAACTTCTCAAATTTCCTAGAAGCTACAAAACTCTTGGTGAAAACTTACTCTTCCACTATTACAGTAATCCTAATCTGTAGGCATCAAATAAAGACAAAATCATGTTGTCAACTGCTTATAAAACAAGGTTATCTAGATTGGATGTCTCTATGTAAAACCACACCAGAAGGAAAAGGGGTATGTAAATCTATCCTATCTCAACATGCATTTCAAAAACATCATTAGCCCACAGGAAATACTAATCCAAGGGAGCTGTTGAGCTACTGGTCAGTTCTCAAGCAGGCTGGTATGAATGGCCAGAATTGCAGTTGCCACAAACACCCAAAACAAAAAGGGAAATCAGCTTCTGCAAATAAGTCTGCTCAAGTTTATTACAGATGCTTGCAAACAGAACCGAAGTCTAGAATCACTGAAAGGTTTATGAACGTGGTAAATATTTCTCTCTAAACTAAAAGAATTATGTCACTCCATGAAATGTGATATGGACTCAGGCTCTATAAAAAATGCTAATCTCTAAAAACATTGTGGGGGGTTGTAGTGTTTTTTTCTCCCTCCAATTTAATATAGTTATCTTGTGATCTCTTAGCACCATGATCATTGTACTTAGAGAAACCATTTACACAGAATTAGCCTGTCGTCAGCCCAAGAGAGGCAGTAATCAGCAGAACACTGCAGACCTTCCAGACTGAAGGCTATGCTGAAGTAGTAAGCTCGTATTCCTGCAGTAGCTTCAAGCACTATCAAGTACCCACGCAGGTATCAGACACCAGCAGGAGTTAAAGTCAACAGGTTATGGAATCAGCAACATCACTGCAATGGCATCTCAAAACTTAACTAATTATACAATACGTTGCAAAGACAGTGCTAAAAAGTCCCCTGCAATGGTTTTGTGACACCGTTTGTAATTAAATGGCTTTCTGGCTCTCAGCCTGAAAAACCTTGCTCAGTCTTGGAAAACAGGATAGTTAAAGATGCTGCTGAAAGATTTCAATTTCTGTATTGAATTACTTGATAGTTTGTTGATTCTGAAGCATTCAAGTAAAACATCCAAAAAATATAACACGAATTCAGCGTTTGGAGACTGACGGTATCGACTAGCTGCGGATAGGCACATGATTTTCACTTCTACAAATCTGGGTATCCAATACAACTGAGTGAGGTATCCTAACACCCTACATTGAGAAGGAAGAAATCTAAAACAGGAATATAAAGAGTAACATAAGGCATTTCACTGTCATCTAGTGGGGGACAATTAAGGAAAAATGCTTAATAGAAGCCACAGGGGAAAAAAATCCAAACAAACTTGCCTTTGCTAAAGTCTTTTTTGAGTAAATATCTGTGCGAAGTCCAAAGTTCTGTAGATCAGTAGGTTTCTCCTTGTTTTTCTCAGGAAAACTCAGCATCTGCTGAGCAGCTGGAACCTGCAAACAAACATAACAGAAGACAGGTCAGAGGGTCAGGAACTGGAAATTATTGAAGGTTTTCAGACCAATGTTAAGCAGAACACAAAACGAACAAAACAGCTTAACGTGACTTGTAAAGATGTCTTTACATAATATCACTTAGACACAACACTAGCAGGCTTGACTTTAGCGAATCTGACTACTTGAAGCCCCAAACCTAGATGGAGAACATTTCAGCAAAACACGCACACATTATTCTATTAAGATGTTCCAAGACACTGGCTAGAGCTACAAACTTCTCGCGTCTACGGCGAACACAGTTCGTGCCACCTGTGGGGCTCACCTGGGGAGTGCGGATGTGGAGAGGCATCAGGCCGGAGGGCGTATCAGCGAGCACGTTGAAGTGAGGAGTAGGAGGAGGGCCCATTGCCATGGGACGGCTTTCTGGATCCACCTGGTAGTTGATGAGACCCCACTGCTCCAGAAAAGCATGTACTCTATGAGACAACAGGACAAATTAAAATCCTAACAAACAAAGCCATTTTGGTTGTGTAGAAAGGAGACAGCAAAGGAAGCAGCTTTGGTTTAAGATCAAACTGGTCCATAATCTCCTACAATCCTCCACTAATCACAACGACCAACGCAATTACATATGAGCTTTGTGCAGACTTGATAGTATCACTTCAGTGTGTTAGCTAAAACAAAGCATGACGTTTTGGTTCTGGATAACAGGAAATCATTAAAGACAAAGGCAAAGCAGAGAGAGGGCTGCATGCATGGAGCCATTTGCAGATGTAATATCCACGTGAGGGCTGCACAACCCTTGGTTTGCTTCCCTCATCTATCTGTAGCTGTTCTTCACTGGATCTACTTTTAGCAAGTTCCAAACTCTAGGACTCTGCTGTACCTCACAACTTTAAGACTGGTGGAACATATAAAACCAACAAAATTTAACTGCAAAACCAGGAATTCTGAGAAGAACTCCACACACTGTACTGAACAGCAGAACCATAATATTACAAGTTAAGACCCAAACTTTGCAGGCATGGCTCAGTGAGCACACAAAATATTATAAATAAAGGATAGTATAACATATTCCGGTTACCATAAAACATGGAACAGTCTGCTGATCGGCTGCACAATGGCTATTGCCCACACCTTTCCTGTCACACCGGAGCACTTCCATTTCTATTTCTTTTTGTTAAAGTGAAAGCAATGGCTGAAAGATCCGTGGTTGTTTTTTTGTTTGGTTGGCTTTTTACCTCATGACAGCGCACACATCTCCAGTCAGATTCCTTCTGCAGGCAGTGCTAGTCAAGTACTCCTGAGGGTTTAAGCGATAGGTGTCAATCATGAAGTTGCGGTAAGCGAGGTATCTGAAAGACAATTGGTACATATTTCATATTGTACATTGGTGTCTAACAAAGCTTAGAATACGTATTTTAGGATTCACCTTCTCCAAACACATTTATCACTGACAAGCAAACACCTCCTGCTAGTTTTTATTGATGAAATGTAGTAAGGTGAAATCAGTATCAAAATATGCAAGCAGAATTTCTGTTTTATATACTGCATATGGTCCATCCACCTCTTCCAGATGTTTCGTTCTGGATTTTCTCTGGAACTGTAGTAGCACAAGGCACACTTAAATCTCAGTCAAAGAGTTGTGGACAAGTAAAACTCAAATTTAAACTACTCAAATTGTTACCTACTAATTGTCGAGTACTTTGAAAGCGTTGCAACCGAAAGCAGTAGTATTAAGTCTAGAACCAGGCATGTCAGAAGGTTAAAGACGGGTTAACTCCTTGATATAGCTGCTCTTCCAGCACTAATATTATGAAGAGGAAAGCAAGCCCCTTCTTTTACACCTTTGCTTCTGCTCTACTACAAACACACAATACTTTCGAAGATCGGGGATATACAGTTGGTCATATACCCACTCCATTTAGGTTTTAAGTTTCGAGAAGACAGACACTGCATCCTTGGTGGAAAGAGGCCAAATACAGGTCGTCCTTCTTGCCCCCACTCCAAAGCACTCCAACTACAGCTATAACTTGGTCACTAACCGAGTACTTGCTCAACGGACTGCAAGCTGCAGAAAAAAATTAACAGGGCCTGGTCCTAGCATAGAAACAGGATAAATAATCCTAGTCGGTCCTCTCTGTGAGCCTGGAAGGAAAAAAGCTGCACAGAAAAACCAAAGTTGTACGCTGGATGGAACGCTACTGTTTCTGTATGAGGACTTTTTATACATTAAAACACCAACAAGGAAAGGGTTAGAGAACCAAATGGAGAAGACAAAATCTCTGAAAAGCAGAGGGAAAGAATCCAGAAGCCAGCACAGCACTCCCCACGCACTGAGCTGGGAACAGCTGAAGTAGAAACTGCTCCCATGCTTGTGCATGTTAGTGCACAACAGTCCAAACAAGCAAGTTTTGGGGTTCAGCCCATTTCCTGCCCTGTACACGTTACTGCTTGGTCTTTTTCATTAAGTTTCTGGAATGTACTAATGTTTCCAAATACAAGTTGCTCAGAACAAAAGCTACCATAAAGTTACTTCTAGCTCTGTTCTTTAGATTGAACAAAACCAAATCTGCCAACAGACATAGGCAAGGATCCTAAGCAAAGATCTGTTCAAAAATAGTGTGTTATAAACAATTTCTACCTCCCACCATTAAAAATTCAACACGGGGATGCCTTAAATGCAGTGTAAAAAAGCAGCCAGCACTCAATACTCGAGAATATAAATCATGCAGAGAATGAACACCAGTGTCTTTCACAGGCGAGACATAAGCAGACAGATGCTGCAAGGACCCATTCCTGCCAAAATCGCACATCCTCAATTCTGAAGTTATATATAGAACTTGCTGGAAAACCACTATGGGACCAGGTGTTGAATGTTGTTATGGTAGGCGAGAAACAAAAGGGAGCTTCTTCCATAGAGGAATATTCAGGAACATTTCTGAATGTTCCTGGAGAGAACTGGGTTGCCACCTGCTTGGAGAAAGGCTACGTTAAAGTGCTCTCGGCTGCAGAAACAAGTTTAATAGCTTAATAATAAGGTCACATTGCACATAGGTGGAGGAAAAAAGCCTAAGACAGAAATATCCCTGAAGTTCATCCTGAAGGGAATCTGTTTTCAAGAGTGACATGACCCATCGGCTATAACTTGTCAACAGCAAGAAAGAAAAGTCAACTAGTATTTAGTTAAAACCCTTTCCAGACAGAAACCAGGCCCCAGGCCCTACTGTCACAAGAAGGAACCTGTGTGAGCTCTTGAGACACGGTATTTTGTTTGGCCTGAAAACTGAGCTGTAGGCAAGACATTTCCATGCAGAAGGATGTTTATTTTATTAAAACCAAGACACAATGCCAAGACCACGTGCTACTCCTGCAATCCCTACGTGGTGGCAAAAATACATCCCCAGGATAACACCAGGACCGGGCGAAGGGAGTGCCTCATTTGCTTCCCTCAGAGGGAGGTAACCAGCAGTGGTTCATGGGCAAGTGCCAGCAGACCCGATGTTTTGTTGCAAATTGAAAAAGAAGCATGGGATTTCACCTGATAACCATATCAGAGGCAAATACGCAATGTTTCCAGATCCAGCTACCACCCTGTAACCAAAGTTGGAGGGGGCAACGTTCCTTCACGTTTGTCCCCGAGCTCTCTCCAGACAAACCAACAGCCCAGGAGGAACAAGCAGTTATTGGGTATCCTCACTTACTGGGGCCTCAAACTAGTACCCATTACCATGGTTTTGGCTGCAGCTACTGGAAAGTTATCCACTAACTATCCAAATCTGTAACTTGAGGAACAAGACTGAGAACCCTTGAAAGGTCTTTTCACAACTCTGCCTGTTTTGCAGCCTTAAACATGAAGCACTAGAAGGCCCCAAAGAAAAAAATACATTGAATAGTAAAACTTACAGAGCAGAGTTAGTGTCAAATACATTTTGGAATTGCTATGGTGCAGGTAGAGTAACATCTGCAACTCAAACACAGAGAAGCCGGAAGCAAAGAGCACAGACTCAGCTTCAGTCAGGGTACAAGAGACCTCAGAAGGTCTCTAGGCCAACCTCCTACTCAACACTGAATCGAGACTGGGTTAATTAGGGCCTTGTACAGCCAGGAAACGTTCAAGGCAGAACATTGCACAATTTCCCCAGGCCCCTATCCCAGTGCTTCATCTTCCTTAGAGTTCAAGAATTTCCCTTGGTATCAACCTCAAACTTGCTGGGTTTCAGTTTCATTTATTTTTTCTGCTGCCACAGTAACGGGCCTGGCTCCATCCTCTCAGTGACCTCCTCTGGGCATTTGGCAACTAGTGTTAGAGGTCTCCCAGTCTCTCTTCTCCAGGCTAAGAAGGTTAATTTATCTTTTCTACCTCAAAATCAGATCAGAACCCTTGCAAAATATCAGCCATGCCTGAGAAGAGATTCAAGTACAAGAACATTTTCTGAAGTCTGCTTTGTTTACCGGTTAGAAGACCAATACAAGATGATATTAACGCTATTGTTTGCGCTAGGAAAAAAAATAATTTGGAGAATTGCTATGTAGAAAAATGCACAGGTTAAGACAACATACTGAGAAGACCCCTCAAATACTTCATTTCACAGTTCACGAGAAAACAGTTTTTAAATCCCCCAAAGCTGCTTTGCAACTAAACCGAGATTTGCTACATGATAAAGTGAACTAGCCTGGTTCCATTGTCCAAGTCGTCAAGTACGTCAATGGTGTTCGCTGTGATTTTTTGTGAACTCTCAGGTTTTAGGATTATCATTTTAAGAAAAACGAGCACATTGACTATCTCCCTGTAATCAATCACCTTTCAGGACTGCTCTGAATAACTACATTTACTGTTGTAACAGAAAATTCTCAAGGAAGGGGAGATGTACTTTTACTAACGCACATAACAAGATTTGCAGTAGATTTCCAAAATAAGCAATCGATGCAAAAATCACCAGCTTATCTTGTCTCTTCACTAAATTAGAGGAGAAATTAATAATTTGATGTATGGAAAGACCTACAACGTTTCAGGACAGCATTCAATTGTGATTTATTTTAAAACTTCTTGAAAGCTATTTACAAACAACTGTATTTGTATAATTTCAAATTAAGAACACTTAAGTTCTGCTGCAGATACCAGACCCCACAAGGCAACGATATAGGATCAAACTGGATCTAAATTCAACCCAGAGAACTCCACCTACATTTAAGAAGCACGATCAGAAATAAAAAGTCATTAGAGGGTTTGGAACAGCTATAAACAAATGCTTTTCTTCTTGCACTGCACAACTCCAGCTCTGATTTTAATCAGACTACCTAATATTCACTTTCCAACCTTCACCTGCTCTTTCAGAATTACCCATCACCTGCTCAGGGAACCATGAAATCAACACAGATAACTGCGGAAAATCCATTCCACAGTCTGACACAGCATCCTATAATAAACCTTGTCATCAGTGCTTAAACACAAAACTCTCAAGTCTCAAAAATACAGCATGTCATGAAAAGAGAGCAAGAAAAATAGGAAGATCACTGAGGTTCCACAATATCATGATTTTTTTTTTTTAACATGTCTCTGGAAGATATGTCCTGCACCACAAAAAAAAAGTCCAGGAGTTTGTTCCAATATTACTTTTGCAAAGCTAGTTTGATTTTTTTTCCTGGATAACCACTAATAACTATTGCATTGATAATTGAAGTTTTACCTCTACTACTACAGTAACGCACAGACGTTATCAAACTACTAGTAGTAGTTGCACAGGTGCTCTTTCCTTCTCTTATACACTGACAGACAATATCTGTTTAACACACGTACAAGAGGAAGTGACTGAAGGATTTGTGACACTAAAACCTCCTCTATCTTGCGAACTCTCACATGCCTATATTCACATTTTACTTACATTTCTGGAGTCTTGGACTTGTTTTTTCCGTTGAAGAATTCAGGAAGAGCACGACGTTCAATCACATGAATACTGTAACAAAAACACACAATTCAAATGCCAAATCGCAAATAATCTTACCGAGTACCCTACACACCTTCAAATGACCATCCTGAGAGCACGTTTACGGAAAGGACTACTTTTTAGAAACCTGAGTATTCTAGCACGAGCCTGTGAATTAAACATTTTCATCAAATAAGCAAAGCTGTATTAAAAAGGCATCACAACATTCAGTCACTGATTTGAAGCAAAACTACGTACCCAGTGCTGCCATAAACAAACTCTGAAGAGAAAACTAGGCAGCAGCCCATTTTCATCTGCACATTCACAAGTTCTGCCTTCCAACAGAGGCATCTTTCTGTTCTCTAGCCTAATTACTGTTAACATTCACCCAAGAAAAGAAAAATTCCTCAAATAAACCAAGCTTTCATGGTATATACTTAGAAGAAGGGAGTGTAAGTGCGTGCTTTTAACCCAGCTCCAAAACTGATCTACAGTAATTACTGCTGCTCACAAGTCAGGCAGGAGACTGACTGTCTTCAAGAGCACTGCCAGCACCTCCCTGGTCCATTAGGAAAATGAAATCCAAACTGTGGCTATTTGGAGCAACTTAACACTTTCTTAAAAATAATTACTCCCCCTTTGGACTCCAAGAAGAAATACGGAGTTAAAACTGACCACGTATGAATGGCAAAACTAATGATACACGAGGTGCTATGCAGCATGTAAGAGTGAACCAATGTAAGGATCACAGCTAATTCAGCTCTAGTTATTTGACAGATATAATTCTTCCCTTGTGTAGCTGTTCCAGGTAAAATATAAATACTCTTCTAGTAGAATTTTCCATTCTGCATGCACTACCTGCCTGACAGTGTAAACAGCAGAGTAAAAACTTATAAAATCAACTTGTTCATCAACTTATTCTCATATTCCCTAAATAAAAGATAGGATTGATTTATTTTTAACATAAACAAGGAAATTGGGTCCTGAAGGGTCAAGGCACCTGTGGAGGTCTACTGACAAATAATTAACATTTTGTGTAATCCATGGCATATGTTAATATATGAGAGGGTTTTGACTGCAAAGCAAAATTAGTGTGAGTAAACAGCCAGACCACATGGACCTCGATTACTCCACTTTTTTTTTTTTAATCTTAATATGCAAATTCTATAAGGGATATAAGATTCAATCTGCCTAGTACTAAAGGAGGAAAGAGCTTCAAGATTCAGAAAACCTTTATTTTATAAAGGTATCAGAGGTGCAGGACTTGTATGAAGTTACTCTCAGAAGTTATTTTAACAATGGCACATACTTCATTCAAGTTAAAATCTGGAAAACAAATTGTCCTTTAAGTGCAGTTACTTTTAAAGGAAGTAAAATTTTCGTTTTTTAATACACGATCTCTCTCATCTTTTCAGTTTTTAGCCTAACATACAGTTGTCCTTCAATACAGACACTGCTCATTCTTGTCATTCCTGCAGCATTAACTGAAAGAGGAAGATTAGCTGATAAACTATTTGGATTTTAGTAGCAAGCAAATTATTTGGTTCTTGCAATAAAGTCACCCGCAGCATAAAAGATGACACTGAAAATGAATTGAGTATCAAAAAGTTTCTCTGTTTGCTAGAAAATTAATTTTAGTAATGACTATTCTAAAACAGCAGTTTATAATACATTTTAAGAGAGGCACATTAGAATTATTCCTCAGCTTGCTTCAAATTTTTTGCAACTGGACACAAAGAAACATTTGCAATTTGGGTAGGCTGCAGGCAGTGGTTTATATATTTACATAAGACAAGAAGCATCTTTCTGGCACCGCTACAGCGGTTACACCTGAAGTCTGAGGCCGCACGGCACTAAGTATACGCTCTCTACATCCCCAGAGCTACAGAAACCTCTCTCCGGATGAAAGAAGTGCTCAGGGACACCAAAATGTCAGTCCCACAGCTGTGCTGTTATTTCAGCCTCAAAGCCAAATCAGCTTAAGGTGCAGATTGTTTCCGGAGCACCAAAATCCAGAAATCAAAGCTTTTTTCACATCCTGCTACCTTACGGATACCTACTCTTCCTGTCACAGAGATGCTTTGAGGTTGCCTTTTATAAGGTCAGCACAGATACATCTGAGCCAGGGAGAAGTTCGTTCTGTTTCTTTAGAAATACTGCATTAGTCTCTTAGCCGTGCTTCACAGGCTGCTGTAGCTCTCAGGAGCACCCTCACAGCTACTGCTACAAACACACCCCTAAGGAGGTTTTAACCAACCGCTCCCAGAGGGCACCTGTACAATAACAGAAGAGTCAGCTCACGACAAAATGTCACCGTTGACATAATTTTCCCAGTAGGGAAGTATTACTGAACCTTCATTTTACAAAAGGGAACTGAGCACAGAGACTATAGACGTACCCACCTCGGGTTAAAGTACACCTCAATTAGCTCAAGCTACGCAGCGTTTCGCTCTGCACGCGTGACAGAACTGTATGTACACCTCAAGCTTCTCTGCTCAAAAGCAACTGGAGCACCTATAAGCTCAGGCTGTGTTCCTTGTTTTTTCTCCTTCCAGGACCATCTCCAAGTGGGAGAGCAAGGGGACTGAGAAAATGGATGGTTCTCTTTAGGAGGGTTTAGGTCAACTCAAGCTACTAGCACAGACATCATCCAAGCAACTGATTCCATGTAATAAAGTTTGCCAGAGCTGAAAATTGAACCAAACTTTACACTAACAGTACAGATCCCATCCTAAGTCACTTGTGCAAAAGAGTTATCCACCAAAAAGGCCAACTTATGATTCGCTTCTGAAGGTTACGTGTGAACCCTTGTACTCAAGTGTCCTGGTGTTTCTCTTTAGGTTCCAGTCCCAACACTGCCTCAACTCCTAGAGCTAAGAAGGAACGCATGCTCAAGTAACAGCCTTCCCGGACAGCTAGTCCTTATCCTGTTTCCAAAGTAACTTTTCATTAAAAACAAACAAAAACCTAAGAGTTTTAACTTGTAGAGAGACTTTCATTCCCTTCATTCCCACACCACAGAACTTTCAGTATACAAAGAAAATTAGGGTTACCCTAGCAAGTTGAGCGGTCATATCAAGTCACAAACCTATGACTCCAAAGAGGATCCCGAAATGGAACAACTGACCTCCCTGCACAATTGAGGACTTATCCTCATGCAAGTATTAGGAAAGCAGGGAAGGAAAAAGGAATTAATTCTCCCATGAAAAATCAATGCAAAACAAAAAATGCTGATACAGTAGACAGAATATCTATGCTATCTGAAATCCCCTTCTTCACTCCCAATTCCCCAAAACAGACAGAAGTCATCTCAGGAAAATTTATGGGTGGGAAAGATGTACCCACGCACGAGAAGTAGACCCAAAGGGAAGTAAAATCTTTCAGCTCTTATCATGACTTATAAGAAACCACCTCCAAAACTCAACATCCGCAGTACCAGATTACTTTCTTACCAGTTGTAGTCAAACCAAGATGCATAGCTTGGAATAATGATGTGGTTGGTTTGTTCCGTGACGTTATCTTCACCTGGATCAATTGACCGACTTTGATCACCTTTGTTAGGATCTTCATCTTCCTGTATTACAGAGGGAATGCACTGGTTAACACGCTGCAAACAACAGACACTCAAGAACTCTCAGGCAGCACAGAGTTAGCCTGTAACAAATGCTTTCCAATCCTCCGCAGCATAAAATTTTTGATGCAATCTCTCGTCAGTGGGGAAAGCCTCAGGGACAAGAAACAATCAGCTTTCATAAAAAAAAAAAGGAAGCATAAAGCCACTAAGAAGTTTTTACAGGGACAGTTGTCAAACCTTAAGAACATACTTGGCAACACAGATCAAGCTTCAAGTCTGATTTATAAAATTAAGAGTCCTCTAACTCTAGGAGAACTATAGGTCTTTGCATTTCAATACTGCAGTATACTGCAACGAGACACGATAAATACAGCACGAAGCAAGAGAACTTTGCAAGTTGTCAGCCTCGCTCCTGCTGCCATCTCCAGACACCGTCACTGCAACAATTTTTATTATTTGTAAAGATTACTTATTTTTTGCCACTCTTTCCCATGAACTTTCTCACTCCTCAAAAGAGCACTGAAAGAAATCAGATTCATTACTTCTAGTTTTACTGGGAAACCCTTGTCAGTGGTAATAATTTCACGTCTGCAAAACTGCATGTCATTACCCTACATTTTTGCTTGGATAAACTCACATTGATCGATCATAAAGCTGGTCTTGGATACTTCTCTGTTGTGAAGAAGAGATACTAAGTTCAAATTGTAACCCTGCCATGAGAACTCTGGCACAGAATATAAGCATACTGTGCTTGTTACAGACGATGGACAAACCTTCTACGCTAGAACTTAAACTAATAGATCCCAGATGCGAGAAGGAGAGGGCAGAGGTTTCTTTAAGAAGACCGTTGGTAATAAAGTGAATAGGAGATGTTCTAACACGAAGGCATAAAGTGCTGATAATGGGTCACATGCATTAACAGGTTAAAGAAATCATTACTTCCCCATCAGAAAGTTAAGACTACATATGACATCAGCACAGATTCTTGTGAACAGTATGCAGAGGCAATTTCAAGGCTTTCATTAAATCACGTTTCTTGTGCATTTCTAACGAAGAACAACTGATAGTTGAACTCCATACCTTACCACATGCAATTCAATTTTTAATGATTTTCTTTATCTGAATTACCAAGCCAGTCAGATTTCAAAGAAACAGAAAAGGCTGTTAAAAACAATCAAGTCCCTAAAGCAAGATTTTAAGACCACTAATGTTGCATCTTTTGGGGCAATGAAATTCCTCCGGAGACAACAAGGCATCCTTCTGAATCTATTTATCGACCTGACATTGGCTGTTCAGAAAAGAAATCCATCTCTCTTCATCTCCGCAACTTCAATATCCTTCTCCTCTCAAAATATATTCACTAAAGTGAAAACAGACCATGACGAAAAAAAAAACAAAAAAACACAACCAAACATTTAGGATAGAACATAAAAGCAAGCCTCCCAACCTAACGTGGAATGAACACTTGCAGCATGAGTTCCACAGTAAGGGGTCATTCTACATGCAGGGGTGGAGAAACTGCACCACCCCCCCCAAAAAAAAAAAGAGTATTTCCCATACTGGAAAAGCCTGCTGTCTTTCCAAGATGGTTTCCCTAGCTTGAAACACAGTGCTCGCCTAAGAATCATATTTTGGCACTGTGTCCATGTGTATGCACCAAGATACTTAAACCCACCGTTCCTTAGTGTGATACCAGACCCTAAAACCTATAAGAAAGGTTGCTTACTGGCTAAACAGTATTTTTCTTATCTAGAGTTGTCTTCTTTCCCCAGTTTAGAACTTGAAAAAGGATTTTCAAGCACTTCTCTAAAACAGATATATAGATTGGATATTTATACTGAAATACAGTAAAACTGGAAATACATCAGCATGATGAAAAAGTCAGATTTTCTTAATATGTAACTAAGGACACATCCAAACATCTGTGTCTGCAGGCCTACAATGTATGAACTAACACAGATGTGATCTTTTTCTTACTTGCCTGATCAGACAGGCATCTTACTCAGCAAGCTGTTAAAAATAGTGCCTGGCATACCAACAATGCAATTAGATACAGACACTACACAGCAAATCCATTAAAGTGATCAGAAAACGTATTTAGGGTTTAGATTTAGTCCTGGAACCTAAATAAAAAGCACAGCCTTTGAAAAACCTGCATCTGAAAAACGTTTCTTTGAAAATACTTCACACCTGTTTTTGTTACTCGTTTCTAAAATCTTGGATTTATAAATACAAAATAATCTCACGCTATTCATAAGATTTTTATAATAGCGAAACAACATGCGCACCAGCAACCAACTCGATTTCACTTATCACTTAAAAACATTACAGGGATAAATTTCTGAAGATAAGACGAAGAACTCAGTTTCTACCAAATTCAGTATGAAATGACTGCTTTTACCTTTCCTCCAGTTGCCACTGTCTCCTCATCCTGTTCATCTGAAAGGTAAAATTATCAGGAATTAAACTAATAAAATGCACCTGACTGCTCAGAATCCTTTCTAGCCATGCAATTGCTTAATTGGAAAGACTGCTTCATTTGTTTTGGGAGAGAAGTTAGGAGGAAAGCAAAGCGGACCACACATCATTAAGACAATCTCATCCTTATGCAGGCACCCAATGATCCCAGACAAAGGAACACATAAGAGCAGGAATACAGAGGAAAGATAATTAGAATTTTTCCACACTTAGGAATCCATAATTAATTACTGCCTGGCCCAGTGCCCTAGATGTAGCCTTGTATAATAGGATATGGGACAGTAGTTTATCTCTCTTATGCCAAAGGACTAGCAAAGCTCAGGGAACCTGTGATTCACCCTAATGCCTAATCCATCCAATAAGAAAAAAAATCTACCACGGAAGAGCTCATATGTCACTTTTAGAAGAAACAAATAATGCCTACAAGGAAAAAGCCTCAAAAAGGGAAACAGCCAGTACATTCCAACCGGAATACATACGAAAACCGAATTAATTCAATACAAGAGTAGAATTAGAGATTCCTTTTAAAACTGAGAGAGTTAAAAATATTTATTCTGTTGCCCACAAGCATGATTTTACTATTAAGAGGGGTGTGTGTGCACTCATGTGTCTTTTTGCATTTGTTTTACCGAGGTCCGCTACTGTTCCTCCTTTCACAGGTGTGTTTTCACTGTCTTTCTTTGGGTTCACTACAAAAAGAGAGATTGAAATCCCAATGAGTAACCATCAGACAAGATACATTTATCAAAGTTTAACATGCTTTTACTATCTATCAATAAACCATTTTGTTGGGCGAGTTTTTGCAGTTCATAAGAGCTCATCTGGTCAGTGTATTTTGAGCACACCAGACCGTTTATTTGGTTTCTCTCTAATTTCCCATCTGAACACAATGCAGCGTCTATTGAGGCAGTCACTGTGCTGTACTCTTCCCACCTGCACAACACGGAACGATTCTTACATGCAAATTCAAACCAGATGAACGTCAAACTACGTGACACCCAAAATGGCTCGGTGTTAAGGACTTGCTAGGCTAAATTATTTCTGACCTATCTTTATTTACTGCATAAATCAACACTTTTCCATTGCATCAGGCCTGTTACTAGAGTTTCCACTAACTTGATGTGAATTTTTTTAATCTAGAAAACTTCACACCCTGACACATGAACTCAGTTCATACTGGGCAAGAGCAAGCCCAAAATAGGCATAACTAAACGTTCGAGTGGACTGTCATGAATGTATTTCAAGAAACCTAAAGAAGGTAAATCTGTTGCCTTTCCTGGAAGTCCCATTCAAATCCTTGTCTAGATCAGTTTGGATGAGCACATACTACCTGGCCCCATGGCCACAAAGTATTCCAAAAATTTGATAACACATATTTATTTTCTCTATACAATTTAAGCAATTGTTTTAACATTCAAAGAATCCAGTTTATAAGTATTTTACCATTTTTGGGAAGTACCACTTCTTCTATATTAGGTACCGGTGTGGGATCCTCCATGTCCTTTGTAAGATCTTCTTGCTCATCTTCTTCTTTCTGCCCTCTCCTTTTCCCATATAAGGCTGCTTGTCTAAAAGAGATCATATACAGCTACAACCATCAGACGTTTTCATCTAGACATTATTCTTCACTAGATAGAAGGATTAAAGGATTGGGTTACAATATTTTTGTGAAAACATTGGTGCTTGTGGAGTTAACAAAAACTAGTCTCTGTGTATTGCTAAAATAAAATAACATTTAAAAGGACACTATCAAGTTCGCTTTTGCAGTATAATCAGATTCTCACCCAGAAGTACCTCTTGGTTTCAAATAACTAATGATCTTGTTTCAAGACTGTAGAACACCACTGTATAAATTCTTAATTCCAACCCCAAACTGTCTCCAGCAAGTTGGCAACACCTGAATACTAGTGAGATTCAAGGCAGTAGTGGTTCGCATACGTTTTTCCTTTTTGAAGTTGCAATAAAGGCATCTGCTGCGTAGAACAGAGGAGGCGACCGACCATTTTGAGGCACACTGCCTCATGTTAACAAAAAAATGTATTTTATGATCAATTTTGTTTAGAGAGAAAGTCTTTTAGGAAACAAAGCCGGAATCACCTAAGCTTCTCCTTACAGGATTTAACTCAGACTTGACATTAGGAACAGAAAAGTCAGATAACAAATTGATTCTTTCTCATCTCAGATGATAAATTTCCATTCCCTTTTTTTCCCCCAGAGCCCCACAAGACTACTAAGCAAAACTTGAATTTTTAATGACTTTTTAAGTACTCCCCTCCATACCATGCACAAACCCCATAAGTGATAAGCTGTTATCTGCATATAATCTTGACCTTTATTTAAAGGTTGAATGAGTACCGAGGGGATAAAAAAACCAAAAAAACACCAATCTGTAGGCCAGCTGCAATCAACAAGTGCTACTCCAGTAAAGTGACATTTGAGCAGTGGACTTTAAGACACCTGGCTACATAGATTAAAAACTTCTCAATTAAATGCAGCAATTTATATGTCTCTGCTTCAAAAAGCATACACATACTATTTGCTTTCACTACCAGAAGTGGTTTATTTTAGAAGCAGCTGAGTAACTTTTAATTTGACAAGTTCTACTCTCAATGCAGCACTGAACCCTGTCACTGAGGAACAGATAACATCACGACTTGCACTAGATTCTCCTCCACCTGCAGGCAATTCATTTCTACAGAGGAGTAGGGAAATTGCACTATTGGACTAGCAAAATCACAGTAATCTATTGTAGAAATAATTACTCTACGATTATCTAAGGTGTGAAAAGTGACAGAGGACAAATCTTCCTATAAGCATATATTCAACAAAATTAGCCTCAGCTTCCAGGAATTAGATACTCACCCTTTCTTCCCTGTCTTTTTTCTTGACTCCACAGGAGTGGGGGGTGGAGAAGGAGAATGCTTTCTCTTCCTTGTACTTGCTGCTGCTTTCCTGTCTCTCCTCTCTGGACTACGTACAGGCTGTTAGAGAAATGAAGGTATTAGCCCATCCCAAATACTACAGTTATTGAAACGCTGTAGGCTAGTCTTCCTTAATACATCTTATAACAAAGGAGCTAAAAGTAGTAATATCATAACAAGCACCACATTCAGCTCCAGAATACTTTCCAAATACACATCTGACATTGTGGAAAACCTTAACTTTTCTATAGCCATTCCCCAGATACCACAGTAACTATCTCCGTAAGAACTGTGCTATAAGAGCAAGATTCAGCAGATAGTTTCTGATGCGTTCAATATACTCTATCCATCAGGAAAGATTTCCCAGCGAGTAGCCTGACCTCAAGGTTAAATGGGCAAGTTTTCAGAGCCCTAACTAATTTCCTACATCAGGAGGGATACAAAAATTGGAGAATTTGGAAATTAAATGACACTGTTCAATGCACTCCCTGGTTTCACTTAAGAGAAAGTACGAAGTGGATCTTATCTCTTACTATCCTCAGTGAGGGGAATGAGGGGAAAAGGCCAAAAAAAATCAGAAGGGCACACTTATGCTTCTGCGAAGACATAACAGAAGAAATGTCAGATGAAAATTAAACTAGACTGTATTATCGTAGGTACCTGAATCTGTTCAAACAGACTGAATTTTAGCAACTTTTGCACAGAGAAGGAATGTTAATGTTTCAACAGGTCACTCATAAGCAGAGAACCACCTACCTCTTCATTTTTCATGGAGATTCTCTGCCGAAAACTCACGGATTTCCTGTTCTCATCTACCTCATAATCCTCTTCATTCATCCATTCATTGAATATATCTGTGTCCAAAATCCACTTGGCATGAACCTACAGAACAAAACAATATATTGACGTGCTGATTTTTTTTTTTTGAAAAGCTAACTCCACAGCAGACCTAATAGTACAAAGGGAATACTTGCAGTTTTGTTTAGGGTCTGAAGTTACAGACATCTCATATGAGTTTTACACATAATGACAGTGCTGAGGCAATGCAATAAAAGACGAACATGCCTGTAAGCCTACTGAATGCCATGTCTGTTCCTCAACCATTTTTAAGTCATCTGAAGAGCGAGGTCAGTTCTCACAGCTGGACAATTGCTCTATATTAAAAGTGTCCCAAAAATAGTACATTTTTGATGCCAAAAAATACCATCAAAATCCTTCAAGTACTACACAGATCACCTTAGCAGATATAATGTGCCACAATGGAGACACAAAATAGGAAGAGTTAGCCATATCTTGAAAAGATTGACTATCTTGACTTAAAATACCATCTTCATATAAGTTCTAGTTCACATCACATAGCTGAACAATGAAAATAAATTGAGCTTTAGTGGATTTATACACAAATAGCATAGTATGTCCCATTTATTTAAAAGGAACAACCAGGAATAAGTAGCGTTTGAAGAGACCAAATGACTTTCTGACCTGAGCTGCCTTTTCTTAACTCTGCTATTCAGATTAACAGCACAGGAGCACAGATACAGAACAACATTCCACATTATGTATAAAAGAAGTCCAATAATAGGACAATAGAGGAGTATTTACTGCTGTTTGATTGCAATTGCTTCCTATTGTCCTCTCGCAATGAACTAAATCAGAAAGACATTTTCCTGCTTGTGAGATCAGCAAAGAGCAGAGTTCCCATTAGAGTGAACCTTGCCATGAAGGAAGATGAGACGTGACCCTCAGGGATTCTTTAAACAGCCGCTGGTTTTCTCAGAGACTCTCTCGTTGGCTCTTACTCTAGGGACAGCTGCATGCATTTGTGTACCACAATTCTCTAGCCATGCCAAGGCTTTTGGCAAATTCAGTCAAATCAAGAAACGTGCACTCTGCAGGGTGCTGAGGGCATACAGAAGCTGGCACCTACATCAGTACTGAGCCAAGACAAACAAGCCAGGTGAAAGGGGGACAGGGAGCCCATGGCCACACGTGACCTAACCACGCCAATTCTACTTTGCTTTTACTTTACTGGAAATTAAGTAGCCACTACAGTAATAACAATTCAAGGAGAACAACATGATTTTATTTGTACCACAGAATTCAAAATTCAGATGTTGAGTTCTCCAAAATTCTCATAAAGAAGCTACTCAATTTCCACATAATCTAACCCCTAATATTTTTGGCCGTTTCCATTGTTATAGGAACGGATGAACTTTCTGCACATAAAAAATGTTTTAAACTCAGTAATGTGTGTGAAATAACCCGGGGTTTCTAACTGGGCAATTCTTTCCTCTAACAACGTTCTTCCAAAAAAAATCACAAAGATACAATATTTTTCCCCACCCCCCTCTCCCCTTAAATATTGTATAATACTATCATCCCCAGTCAGTCTCATCCCAGAGATGGCTACATTTCAGCAGTAGGGGAAGGATTTACTTTTAACACAAACCACCTCAAGTCATGCCAAAATAAACATGGTAATTTTGGCATTATCAGAGATGCATTAATCTGCCCTTTTCACTCCCCAGAAGTTTCACAACAGCATTCCTTCCCAGACCAAAGAAATGTTTCAGGTATTTTCATTACAGCTCTAGAAATATTGCTGTTTTTCCATATATATGGAAATGCAGCCATTGATACTCAGCAGCGCATTAAAACATCTATCCAGTAACACCTGGGGATGAGCTATATCAATACAATGACTTTGAGAAACTGTTTAAGAGAGACTTACCTTCCATGGCTTTTCAGGAATTGGAGGATCCTCAATTTCAGCATCTATTTCATTGGCATGAACCCAAGTGTCATAGCTAATGAGAAGAGTCAGAAAAAACAAAATTGGTCCCCTGGGCTGTTCATCCAGAAAGATCACCAGCAGGGATATTTATTCAGCAGTTTTGACATGTTCAAATCATACTGCTGGGATAGAACAGCAAATAATTTTCCACTCAGTGAAAGTTAAACAAAGGAATAATCACTGGCTTCTGCTACAGGAATAGGGCACACTGAAAAGGGAGGTGCCCAAGGCATCTAGTGCACGTTATTAGCTTTCTGAATTTCGAATCCATCTCAGCGAAGTCAGCTCCAGCTTGAAATCGCACATCTAGTCTCCAGATTCAGGGGTACAGATAAAATTTGAGTCACCTGTTCAAACTCTGGCAGTAATTAAGTCATTTCTGTTCTTATGAGCTTAAAGCAAGAGATACCAGACTCCTAGAAGGAAAGTTTGCTTCCTCTACTTCAGTCCCTACTGCTGTAGAATCTAGCTATTGTTTATGTTCACTTTTCCCACACACCATTCTCCCTTTTGGCTTTGAAGTCTCATTAACTTTGTGGAAAGGCTTACTGTGCCCTTTGGAAATTGCAGCCTTACTACTGACTCTGCAGAAGACTAGACTCCTTTTCTAACTTCACCCACCTGACAGTATCATACGTAGGTATGCATAGATCAGTCTTAAAGCCACCGATTAATCTTCTCAATTCTTGGAAAAACAGCAACAATACTAAATTACTGAGTGGTTTTATTTGCAAGACAACCACTGCTTGTTCTGGAATATGAACAGTTCAACCACTCAGAATCAAAACAACAGGAATGCAGTACTGCCTGTTTAGGTTACGTGTTAGGAAGAGTCAACAGAGGACAGGTCTAAACCTGCTGCTCCGCCGAACAAGAGAAGAGCACAGTTGTAGCCTACACAGTTAGGATGTTCTCCATGCGGGTTCATTGCTGACAGCCACAGAGCACAATGCAGACAGAGGGCAGAGCACTGGTTTCAAGAGAGGTAGGATTCAGCAAGTTGAAGGAGCAGCTTGTTTGAGGACGTGGATTTACCTACTTGCAAGTTCTAATCAGTACTTTGCCTTTAACAAGCTTGAGAAAGATTTGGGATGTGCCCTCTTCCCCCACCTTTATTTACCTGTCTGGAAAGAAACCCCAGTGTACCAGCACCTGCTTGTCTTTTTTCATCACGGGTCTCAGCCATTCATCTGCAAAGGGGAAAGAGATCTAGCATCAGATTCAGACTTAACACTCAGCACACTAAACATTAGCCTGCTTTTCCGTAGGCAAGCATAGAAAAGTCATTGCAATTCTCTCTGATGAAGTCTACTGTAATGAAATTACGGTGTCCTGACCTGTAGCAGTAATACACTTGCCTGCATTAACTTTGCCATGCGTAGACATTCATGTGCTCTGCTTGTATACGACAGATGTTACACGAGTAAAATCATTTTAATGCGGTGAATTATTACGTTTCCTGCCCTGGCCATATGAATTCATACCCTAACATGCTCATGATTAAGACCCAGTGGGGCTTGAAAGAGTCATCTGTTCCTCAACAGAAGCGAGAGGAGTTTCTGGCTGACAGGTGGAAGCACTGTCGGCTCATCTTCTCCCATCTCATCTCTCAGGTGCTTTGTCTGGTTGGGATGGGACAGAGCAAATCCTCCAAAATGACATTAATTAAAGACTAATGAAAGACAACAGAAATAAGGTAGTAAGAGAGATGTTCTCCAGTCTGTCAGGACATTTTTTTTTTTTAAATAACTGTGCAAATGGAAAAACTAAACTTATCCCAAAACGCTTTGTCGTCAACTGGTGTTTCCTCTTTTTTTAATCCTTAAGACTTCTGAATCCCCTCATCATTAGCTTCTTTTACTGACTTACACTTATTTCACAAGACCCTCTTCCCAGTACTAAGTTCTACCCTCAACGTGTATTTAAGACAGCGGGAACAGTTTTGAAAGAATAAAATTTTGAAGGAAGAATGTTGTGGCAGGGAGTGGTGATGAAACCAGCTTTAAAGAAAACATTTCCAAGAGTTTTGTGAGACTTGGATTTCAACTTTCTCCTTTCACATCAGTGTTAACACAGGCTTACTGAGCAGCACTAATGCTTTGCTGATATTGTGATAGGGTGTATGCTCAGTTTGACTGGTATTTTAGAAGGTTTTTTTTTTTTTTAACTGCACACTGCACATCTGACCTACCTGCTGCAACTCAAATATGATGAGTATGTCCCAGAAAAAAAAACCTGAAGATTTGCACCTGTATAATGTTACCCTGCTTGAATTCACAGCCTTTTTCTCACCTTACTGCAATCAGGCTTTGCAAGAGAGCTCTATCTAGCACACCTGCATGTTCGCTGCCTACAAGACAGATAGAAACTACTGTGTTCAACCCTCTTCCAAGAACCTGAGGTGGTTAAAAATAAACAAAAAGCTGTAGCTGGACATGATATTTCCAGAAGTACAGGACACACAGAGCTAAACACCCGCAGACAAACAATCCATGACCATTCCAATATGGAAGTGAACACTTCCATCTAGTGGAGATCAGATGCCAGGGCGTGCCAGAAAAAGCGAACTTATGATAGCAAAACTAAGACTCTACAATCATCCACCAGACAACGAAATGTATTTAATATGAAAAAAAAGAGCTTGTTTTTGCTATTTGCTGAAGGATACAACTGTTTAATTGCTTTTGAGGTGCCTATCTCCTATAAAGACAGACTGCATTATAATAAAGCCAATAATCCCAATTCATCGAATCTACATGTTATTGTATCCACCTTGCCAAACCACATGCAACGATAACATATCGGCATTCCCAATCTATTGCCTGGGAAGAGCGGAACACGGCAGAAAGTTTTTCACTCTCTTTTACTTTGGCATCTATGGTCTTCCACACATCTCATGGTTTCCTAATACCGTTTCACTCAACATTTCAACCAATTCTTGCACACAGGGCAGACACGCCAAGGAAGAAAAAAAAACAGTAGAACCTTCAGTTTTAAGGCCCCCACATCCATTAGCCTTCCTTCATTTTTTCATCTAAGTTGATTTCTTCTTCGGTTCTTCCAGACCCTTAGGCTTTGGTCCCCTTCAGCATGTTAAGTTATTTGGGGCAAAGAAAACGTTCATTTGCTTTGTATAATGCTGAATACTGCATTCAGTGATAAATATTAATAGCTCAGTTCCCAACCCAGTCACTGAAGAGTAGTCAGTGTTATGCACCCTTTCCTGAAAATGTTACCCTAATTAAAGATGTGAGTGTTATACCTAACAGTTAGAAGCAGGACACACGGTGATTTGATTTGGAGTTGTTAATCCTAAAACCACTTTTGAAGTAGCTCTCAGGAGCAGGCTAAGAACATTCTGTGCCTATGTGAAATCTCCCATAAGTGCTAACAGAATGTAGTTACAAGATTATTTCCACTTAAAAAATTGGAAAGCATTATTACCATCATCCATTGAGGTAGGACTTGGATAAACGTGGTGGGTAGCTTTTGATTTCTCTTCAGTTACTGTTCCCTGTGGGAAGGGTGGAATGAAAGAAGACATCGCATGAGAAACCTTCACATTACCCCAAATTTCTCAGTAGTTTCTTTTCACTCACATTCCATGCAACCTAGAAACATTCGAGGCTCACCACAATGCACCTATGAAGAATAACACCTCTAACAAGCGCTAGAAAAAAGCAGTTATTTCAAGAGACAATTTCTAAATACTACAATTTACATTAATATTAACTCTGACAAGCAGGAACTTCACTAGAAATGGCTAACATGAAAAGGATATCCCCAGCATTCAAGTCTGTACATTAAATGACAAGAACTCCTACTCTTTGTAAAAAGACTCCTACGTCACAGAAGGGAGTAAATCAGAAACAACATTAACTCTACACAACTTTTAGTCACATATTCAGACACGAGCACACTTTTTCTTCTTGAAGGTTTACGACAATTTTCTTCATGTATGAGAAGCAACAGGAAGACTCCTTGTGCTTATGCAGATGCCACAATTATATACCTATTGGACCCACATCATCATGGAAAAAGATTCTGCTATAAAACTATCAGTTAAACAAATGCATAACAACGCATGGTCAGTCAATAAAACCCTCTCCTTTCCTCACATGGGGGACCAGCTGGATTCTCCCATACGCTGCAGAGACACTGCCAGTCTCCACAGATGAATAGTCTTTGCCAAGGACAGCAGAAATTCACAGAACTCAGGCTCTTTTGCAGAAGAGGCATTGTGCTTTGGTATAGTTTTTATGAAAACGTTATTCAAGATTTACATTCCATAACTATTTGACAGATTTATTTAAAGGACTTAAGAGCAGATGGGACAGTTTAAAGCAAACAATGTATGAACAACTTATTTGAAGGAGTCATCAGCACCAAAAGGAGAAAAAATTCAAAAAGCATGAAGACGCATTATGTTATGGTAGAGATACTTGGAGAGTGTTCTGATATCAGGGGCTGAAACGACCGTTTCTACCCCAGTAAGAGTTCGCAGAACCGGGTAAAAGGAGAGGAGGTGCTCTGAATAGCAGCAAAAAAAGGAAGCTGGAAAGTGAGAAGAATTTAAAATTTTAAATAAATAAATATAATAAAATATAAAATAAAATATAATAAAAATTTTAAAATTCTTTAAAAAAAGAGAAGAAAAGTGCCTAGGCATGACTGAAGGACCTGCAAAGAGTTCAAGAACAATAATGGACATTCTCCCTTCATTGCCCACGATCTGGAGAGGCCTCTCCAGGTGTCCAACCTGACCTTTACGAATCATACCAGTCAGTTTCATTTATTCCCTAAGGAGCTTCAAAAAAACAATACATAGAAACTAGGCAAACAGGAAATCTTTCTAGATGCTACGTTGACTGAAGAGAAAGGGATAGATAACTTTAAAACATCTGAAGGACGTAAGCAAAATATAAGGCTTATTTCCTGTCTCTGCTAAACTAAATACAACTGGAAGCTGGAGGCATAACAAGATGTACGAGTTCTCTACTGCCAGAACACTTTTTTTGAAGCAGATAGATATAAATGCTCATCTCACTCTTTAACTGCTTTCAAGATCCTAAATTATTATTCTGGTTCTTCTCTAAAGAATCCTCAACATTTATAAAGAAAATCAGATAAGGTCTGACTACGAGAAGCAGTAACATCTTCATCAGCAAAGACAGCAGGGAGGAGAAACACCTTCCTGATGATTTTAAGTCGAGAGATCCCACTACCACTGTGCTAGGGCAAGAGTGATGCAGCTCTTCTGCACAGACAGCAGAAGGACATGGAAACGCCAGGGAGAAGGGAGTTACATTACTGGGGAAGGAAAAGAAGAAAATGACAACGGGTAAAAATGAAGACAGTGAGCAAGCACTGGCAGCAACACAAATTAAGAATTCTTCAGAATTATGAGAATTTGAATTCTTCAAAGGAAGAGAACTCAAAAAGCAGAATTCAAAACAGTTTGATTTTATTTCTTCACATCCCTTTTTAAGCAGGCAGTTTTGTCACCAGAGTCCCTTAAATCATTCACAGATAAAGAACAGTCTGGGTGGGAAGGGACCCAGAGAGTTTACAAGTCTTTTAAAACAGCATCCTTTTACTGGCATCAAGGGATTTTCAGTGCTGTCTCCATTGCTTTATTGTTACACAGCTTGTAACCAGCAGTAATCATGGCTCATCCAGAACCAGCTCTTCACTTGGTCCTATCTGTCAGAAGAGCTCCCTTTCCAGAACATTTCTCTCAAGACAAGTGACAAGTCTGTTTACATTTTGGAGAGATGAAGCTATTCAACTTGTTCAGTTCATCATTTAATGTATTAAATTACAACAGCAAGATTTTGACTCTTGTGGAACTACGCTACCTGAAAGGAAACAGATGTTGCTTGTGCTCCGTTCAGCACAAGAAAAAAATCAAGTAAAATAAGTCAAAAGAGGTAGTGATTTTTTTTCTTAAGATTAAAACTTCTTTATGCTTGTTCCCACATATCTAGAGTAGCTGTATGACACACTACCTTTTTTTGGTCTCAGATTTGGACAAACTGTGAGCTTCTGCTCTATGTAAGCAGGAATTCAACGTTGCTGGGCCAGCAACAAAATCATTGAGAAAGCATAAATCTCAAACTGGTTACTACTTTAAACTTCAACAGATCTACTTCTTGAACAGAGTTACGATTCTGTTTCCATGCGAGGATAATTACTAATGGCATTTTACAAATGGTTAACATTTGGTCTTAATTGACTTCTTGTTGCTGCCTTGTGTTGTCAAGACACAATCCAAATGTAGCTGGTATGCTGAAGTCACGCAAATACACTTGATCTTACAGAGTTCCAAGAGACAAAAGACGTTTTAAGATTTTTAAGATATGCTATTTAACAGTTACCTGGTGACGTTTGACAATATCCTTTAATTTATTAGCCAACTTCAGTTCTATATCTGGAATGAGGTAGATGGTTGGTCTACTCAGACAGTTGTTCTAGAGGAGGGAATAGGAAATTAAATAAGAAATTAGTAGGCCGCCTGTGACATAAACCAAAAAATTCCTGCTACAATCACCAATGCTTGAAAAAGCTCAAAAGGAACTGCACGTATCAGACTGAGATACGACACAATAATTCCAGCTCCAAAATCCTTACGACAATATTATTTCCCTTTCAGCCTCCCTACCACAGCCTTATTGTGTGTTTACATCTGGACTCTGCAGATTTGCTGTTAGCCCTGTCAGAGACATTATCACGGATGAAGGAACTCAACCCATTGTGGCTGTTCTTATGTTCCTGCTTTCACAAAAACATCTTTAATGAAAACCGTGTCTTGGATTACAAAGAATTTTTGACAGGTTCTGGAAGACTTCACAGGAAAAGAAATTCATCCACCATGCAGATTTGTGCACTTTCACAGTCTACATATACATTTGTTCTATTTGCAATTTTAACATGTACTTTATGTATTAAAGCAGCCATACAATGGTAATACTTTTTAATAAGTATCATTTCTTTTTGCTGTCCTTTCTCCTATTTCCATTTTTGACAAGCACCTGAAAGTTACATTTTTACTATATTATTTGAGTATAAACCACAGGTTTTTGACTTTGAGAAAAATATTCTGTTATTCACGTGCAGCAGTAAAAAAAGAATAACTTCAAGTTAGACTTCACACAACTGTTACCTGCTACCTTCTGGTAGTAACTCTGTACGTTTGATAAAACAAGTGAGAGCCTAAAATGCACCCCAGAAGTTACAGATGAAGCTCGTCAGTGGATCACAACCAAGGTACACGTGCTAGTGAATCATTTTCCCTGAGCACATGAACACATAGAGAAACTAGTTGGTTTTGTACAAGTTTCTTGCCTGCACTAGTGTTTTCTCAATGTTCATGAACATCTCCACATTTCGATCCATTCGGGATGGATTCTGCAGGTCAAACCTCCGCCTGTTGAAGGAAATGATTCAAAAATATTAAAAATATTAACTTTCCTCCATTCAGTAGTAAAGAATCTTTCATGTTTGACATAAAAAGCAGTATATTGCAGAAGCTACGTAAAAACACTTGAAACACGATCAGAAATATTTTTGCTTCACTTGGCAACTCTCACAAGCCAAAGAATCACCATGAAGCAATCAGCAAAATGCAACTGATTTATGAAATGTTTAGCAAAAAGGAAGGTTGAAACTGTCCAGCACAAACCCTGTAGCAGGGTTGTGCATTCCACTACAGTTGCAAAGGATAATTAAATAGGAACATAATCAAATGTTCAAGGTTGGTTTCAATGACTAGAGGGGAAAACTCGTGAACAAGTTCTCGTGTTTTCCTTATTTTTAAGGAAATTTTTCTTTTTAAGTTGCACCCACCCACCAGTCCCAGACGCTAACCCAGGAACAAAGAGCAATCCATTAGCTGGGGTCTCCTGAACCACAGACCTGTCTGAGAACAAGCCACCCGCCACCCACCCAGCATGTAGGTAGCTAATAATCCACGGCAGCATTTCATGATCGTCTTTATTGGACTCTGGTACTTTAAAGTTCCCCACTTCATTGACAAAGTAATCAAAACCCTGGAAATAACAGCGCAGGTTGAAGCATCTATCAGAAACGGAGGGAGTGGCACAACCTGAGGCTTTCTACCGGGGAGGAAGAAACCCAAGAGCCCTCAGCGGGCGTTCTGCCAGGCCCCCTGCCACGTGCAGAAGTCACGGACGAATCACCTCAGATGAAGAACTGGAGCAGTGTCCCCGCAGAACTGGGAAGGCTGGACAGTAAGGGCACCGGTGCCAAAGCTCAGCACCTGCGTAGCACCGACCCAGTGCCGCTACCTGGGTACGGGGCTGCGGGGGCCTCAGACGGATTTGGGCCTGACCCTGCGCACCTCAGCCTTTTCCGTAGCACGACGGCGTCTTTGGATGATCAGCTTGGTGACTCTCAGGTGTCAAACACCGTCTGGTGCACTGCTGTGCCTCTGGTTTTGAAAAAAGCTGTCAATAAGCCTGACAATGCACTTAACCAGAGCGCTGAGCTGGCGGTCGGGGCGGCAATCAGGATTTCAGCACATGAAACGCTCCTTAACGCAGGGAAGGAGCCGTGCTCTAATTACCCTGGGGTGACTGACAGGCTGCTTTCACTTCACACCCAACTTCAAGCACAAGAATTTATTGCTGCACCCGTATCCTTAATGGCAGTTTCTTTTAAACACCAGCTTGTTTCCAGTAACACAGCAGATCAATTTTTAAAGTTCATAAATATACAATGAGGGTAACCAAAGCAAAATTGATTTTTAGGCACAAAACCCATTACTACCCAAAAATGGCATCCCACCAGCATCATACTACTAAATTTAACAGACACCTCAGCCGAGGCCACCACATTTTTCTTCATCTGAGGCTTTCTAGTATTTTCAAAAAGACGTCGTCCAAGCAGGTGGCACTGCATAAATATGCTGTAGTGTTGGGCAGCACTAGCAAACATCCGCTATTAGTCTAAGACTGCTTCTATCCTCAAATGGACTCTTAGGACCTGGCAAATAATTTAATGATAACATTTGACATATTTATTAGAATCTTCTTTTAATTTTAAAAGAAAACTACGACCTCTCTGGACTGCACTGTGCATGTTGAAAGCTCTACGCTGACTTCTAGAAGTACAACAAGTCATCAAGAAGTCTGTCGATTCACTGCACAACACAACTTAATGCATTAAAGTATTTTACACCTAGATGCACAGGATTTTAAGAGCCAAGATCTTCTCCAGGATTTGTGCACGGACAGCTTTATAGTCTATTTAAAATGTATGCTTCTCAAGTAAGTATAATAGCGCTTCAAGGAAGTGAAAGAAAAGAAATGCCAAATAAATACAAATTATTTTCCTAGACACCTAAAAAAGTCTTCAGTAGCCGTGAAACAAAGACATTTAAGGCATTCAAGGTTGACCAAAATTTTTACATTTGCTTGCCTAAAATCTGCACTAGATTCACTTGATGCTATGCATGCCCCCAAACTTTCACCTGCTTCTGAAACCCATACTTTAAGAGAAGCATGTCAATATATTAAGAAAAAACACTCTTTGTAGTTGCCCGTTTAGATAAAATGGTAGTACCAATTCTTCCTGTCCTCAGTTTAACTGATACCCTCTGGCAGGTTTTAGCCAACAACTATGTGAATTGCAGTGATAGGCAAGGTATGTCCAGCTGCACTGGATAAGTGCATTTTTGAGACATACCTATTATGACGAGGAAAGGTACTTCTCCTATAAGACAGATCATTCACAAACAGGTTAAGCAAGAGCGACAATGCATACCATTAAAAAAATAATCATATTTCAGGCAAAACACCACATATTATTTGGTTGAGTCAGTGAAGGATACATTCCAAGATCTAAGTCTGATCCACAGAGTTAAATTCAAGTATTACTTCCCTCTACATCCCACATGCACAAACACAAGGCACTACCCACTAGTTTTGAGGGATCAGCAAGAGAGTGAGACAAGAGGAGGCAGCTGTGTATCTGAGCTTTGCTGACAAATTTCAATGAAAGAAAACTAAATTTGTTAAGGAAAGAAAGTGGAACGTTTAAATATGTCCTACTTCATGAATATTTAACTCCTTTGCCTTAAGGCAAAAAGGTAGCAAGACACTCCTGAAAGATACGCCACACAGAACGTTACAGATATCACATCCTGGGTGTTGGCAATATCAGAGTAGGGGAAAAAATAGAAAGACTAATGGCTTTCTGATATAACCATCTTAGATATCCAATTAGCTGATATGAGTATAAACAACTCCTGAAAAACAACCGGTCATACTAGAATAACTTGATTTTTTGCCTTTTAATTTGCTCTTGTGGGTCACAGAAACAGTCAATTCCAGGAATGCTCTTACAGGTCTGCACAACGTCAGATCAAGAGCTATTAAAATTCATGTGCGAGAACAATCTCTGCTTGCTTTTATCTCATGACTTCTCATCTTCAATTTTCTTCCCATGTTCTCAAATACCGTAATTCATGCTACTGCCTTTTTGCAAAGATTATAACTTAGAAATGAACAAGTCAAAGCACCACTGTGGTATCACATTAATAGTTCTAATACTAGTGTCAATAGCTACATGGGCAGCGTCTTAACTACTCACATTCCTCATTTCTGGAGGTTGATAAGCAATGGATCACTTTGTATTTATTACTATCTGATGATGACAATTCATATTTTCCTAGACCTAACTAAACCCTATACTCAGTACAGTTAGAAATATTCGTATCTTTCAGATGGAAAATAAATTGTAAGATAACCAGTTAATTTGCTCAGTCATACAGCACATAAATTGCAAAAAAAGAAGTCTCAAGTTTGTAATTAACTTCCAACCTAGAAGTTCAAGAGCCCAAACTTGGACAATTCATCTTTAAATTTAGGAGTGAGGGCACGTCTTTAAAAAAAGCTACCATCCGCAAAACAGGGGAAAAAAATTCCTCTTCCCATCTCCAACTCCCTTGCCTACCCAGTTCTCCAGAAAGTATTAAATCTCAAGTAGTTCGCATAGGCATTTCATGTGCTTAATTTCATGCAGAAGGTGTATAAATCAAAATAAAAACTTACCAGCCCTGTTCATTCTTATATTTGTAAGCAGCACCAAGAATGTGACATAATGTACCTCCAGCTTTGAAATCCATGAAGCACTTTGCCTAGAACCAGAAAGGAAAGTGAGAACAGTGACATTCACTTTTATGTCATCGTTTTAACAATGAATACATACTTGTCAGCTGAGTTTCAGACATCTACACCTTGTCACTGTGCGGATCTGCCCTAAAATGCTAAATCCAACTCATATCTTCACTCTCACTTCTAGCTGAGCCGCACATTCATAAACAGGTACTCCGTCTTCAAGAACTGAAATTCAACAGCAGCAGGAGGAGACAGAAAGCTCTGCTGAGCCTCACCAAGCCTCTTCTCCGAAGTCACGCAGGACTGCTGCCTACATAGAAAGGCACATTTTTCCCCTTATTTTAGTTTGGAATTCTCTTTGCTATCTTGCTCATATCT
Organism: Anser anser; assembly: GCF_964211835.1. Classification (NCBI taxonomy): domain Eukaryota; kingdom Metazoa; phylum Chordata; class Aves; order Anseriformes; family Anatidae; genus Anser; species Anser anser. The sequence goes on from NC_139721.1 coordinate 162,198,289, forward strand.
CCTGTGAGGATGTTTGTATGTTCTTGGAAAAAATAAGTTACTGTCAAGTAATCTTAGCAACGGAGGAGAACTGGAGAGCTCAGCTAAAGCTGGGGCCAGACAGAAGCAGCACTAGAATCTGTTTTAAGCATGGTCCCCGGGGTACTGACATGCCGTGGATCTGAAGTTTTCAATACACAGTTTGGAACAGGAAGGAGAAAAACATGCAACAGCATTTATGAACTAAGTGGTTAAAGAAACTGACATGTCATGACTACAGAACAAATTAAAACTGTTTCTGTTCACCAGGCCTTCTCTCTACAGTTACAGATTGTTTCCAAAAGGACTAATAAATCAATTTGACTGAACCACAAAAAGAAAAGCGATTTAAGTTTATTTAAGCCATGTCATTAGTTACAAACATGAACTTCTTTCTAATAACTGCGGCACTGCTCTTGGCAACTTTTATACAGAAACAGCACTTTCGAAGAGTTTACTTAGGCAAACAGGTCCATTCCCCAGGCAACTTCAGACACATCTAAAGAAAGCTGCTCTAATAATAAACCCAACTGATAAAATTAGGCCAGTCAGTCACGCAGATAAGCTTCCACAGCAGAAAGGCACATTCTGCCTGGGTGTCTGCGTCCCCTGGCAGGAAGGATGCAAGCCCACGCCTCACAGCCTGGGGTAGCGCCTACCCCAAGGGGCCCTGCGGGGCCAGCTCCTGCTGCCGAGACCCCAGCCCCATACTGGAAGGGGAAATGAAACCCGTCATCCCTCAGGAGTGCTGAACACGCCAGGATCAGGGTCTGGTTTGTGTTTCTCAGTAAAAAAAGACTCGTACAATTCAGCGAACAGAACCTGGGAGCGGCCTGGTGGCTGGGCTCCAGACACCGGTGGCTGCCTGCAAGCTGCCTCCTGAGCGAACCGAGCGGGGAGCGCACAAGGCAGGAGGCACTGCACACCCACGGCAGCTTTGGGTCAGCTTTTCCTCAGCAGGAACGTTTCTGATCTAGCTTCCAACTTACTTTTTGAGATCAGACTAGGTAATTTTCTTTAAAGTCAGTTAAATGATGCTTCAGGAATGTTTGCTAATAAAAACGAACACCAAAGGACAAACGGTCTTGGCATTACTGACAAGCATTTAAAATTCATTCTTCAATCAGGAAACTAATATGGGAGCATGGGAATTAAATGAAACATTGCCTTCCTTGGCTCTAGGGCCGCTGGTGGAAAAAAAAGCAGTTCTGTGAAGTATCTGATATGCCAGTGTCCAAGAACAACATAAACAAAATCCTTCGTAAGCATCCAACAAGAGCAGAGCCGCTCCCGGCCTACCATCTGTTGACAGCCCTCCTGCGTGCAGAAAGCGATCAGGATCCAAGGCGACCACACGCGTACCTGAGCTCGAGCCGCCCGTGTTTCAGCACTATTCTTAGCGGCCTCAAGTCCCTTATGGACTGGGCAGCCCCTGATCAGAAGCCTGAATTACAGCACCGAACGATGGCACAGACACGCTGCGTGGCTCCGCGAAGGCAGTGCTGGTTCTCAAACGTGCCGGCCGCCCCAAAACACTCCCTGCTGCAACGCTGCTTCAGCACCGCTACGCGGGTTGGGCATCTCGAGGCTGCCCTACATGCATACGGCCGTGGCCTTCCAGGCCATCTCCTTCCCCAGAGCAGTGGGTGCCTGACCGCAGGCTCTGAGAGGTGCTGGCCATGCCACCACGCACAGGGGGTCTGGCTGACACCACACCATGAAGAATGGTACAGAAATTTCTCTCACAGACTGGCGTCCATTTTTACTGTCAGCAGCCTCTAGCAAGACCCTCTTACGCTAGCAACAGCGGCCGGTTTAATGAAAGGAAATAGCTTTTAGCAATTAGACAAAACCTGTTCTGCTGAGATGTAACTGTCAGCAACCTCCTACAGATTCCCCCAACACTTTCACCCAACAAAATCCAGTATAACAAGGCAATTAATACCAACTGACCTCACAGTTTGCTGTCTTTTAAGAGTATCTTACCATAACCTTTGCTCGAAACATGCAAAACTGTCTTTAAGACAATTAATCAACATTTTCGTATCTGAGAACTATTAAGGTTAGACAACATGCGATCAAATGCCGTGATCAGAAGACAGCAGTTACGCTGTACCAGCCCTTCATTTAACCCACATCCAGTTACAGATCCTTTCCTGTACCAAACCCTTGCCAACAACAGGAGCTTAAACTCAGAATTAACACCCTGTACCAAGTACCAACTCGTTGATGGAAATGGGTACAGTTTTATGGTCCACACTGCCAGATCAAAGTAAAGCACCACAGCGTTCACCTCTGATCCTGAGGCTTTTCACCACCACTGAGGTGTCACCAGGTCAGAAAGGAAGAAGGCGAGCTACGTTTTAACGGCATCTCGTGGTGCTTCCTGGTGCGTTCCCAAGCATCACGAGAATCACCTTGTAAGTCAGCCTGAAAACCCTTTCTGGAAACAACATCCACGAGTTCACACTCTTAACAAAAGAAGTTACACAAGCAAAATATGTCTGGAAAAAAGTAATCATAAAATAGTGATAGTATTCCATAATGGTGAAGTAAAGAAGATAAAGTTACTTTCATTTTCACAAAAACTTCAGTTTAGGATATTGGAATGAGTTATAAACATTCCCAACTTAATTTGTATATCAAAAAGTATCCTAAGTTGCATGGTCTTAGGTTCCTAGTGAGCATTTTGTGGCAATAAATGAAGACCCTCCTGCTGATGTCCACAATGCTTACAAACACATTTACGGCAGCTGTCTTGGGCCACAAAACCTACCCTAAACCAGCCAACTGGGTGCTTGGTACCATGAGGATGCTGGAGTCCGTGCCCTCCACAACTGAAATCCTTAGCTTACTGTCCTGAACATTTGCTGCATCCCTCTTTACCACGTGTTTAAAGTTCACACTCATTTGGGCAAGAACGTTTTCACGGTATACAGGGTTCCAAGCACAAAAGGGCTGATCTCTGAACACTACCACAAAGATAGTGCTGGTAAAGATGTACCAAGTTTGAACTTTAAATGCTATAAGCAACCCTTAGAGTATTATCTCTGTATGCCAACACTCTGAGTGGCTGGAAAACTGTCCTAGACAAACTAGGTAACTATGTACTACTAAAGACGTGGTATAGCCAATTTTCAGCACTGACAGCATCACGGGTTAGAAGGTTTCACTTGGTATTTCTGTTGATTAAACTTATTTGTTTTGGAAAGAGCACGTTATTCAGTCAATTTAGGATGCATCAATCCAAATGGATTTGACTTAAAGTTTAGAAGTTTACACAGAACGTGCACGAGAAATTAAAACCTTTCCACGGCATGCAGGAAATCATTTCCAAATGTATAGAAAATAAGCTGCATCAAACTGAAAACCTGCTTTTCAAAAAGGAGCGTGCAATTTCACCCCTTCCAGAGGATGCACCAACAAAAGCTTCAGACTAAGCACACATCTCCCCGTCACCTGGAAGCATGCCAGCGGCGCAGACCCTGGATGAAGAACAAAATAGGCTATTGTAGCAGCAGTGGGTTAACCCCAGTACTCACAGGAAGCTTTGTGAAGGCAGGATTGGTGACATGTTTTCCAAAGGCATCTTCCTGGAATTGCAGCAGCTGCACCACCAGCCCAGCCAGCGTTTTATTGGTAGGAGCATCTGCTTGAACATACTGAAAGACAAAACACACACGCTTACTTGGGATAGAGGATAATACAATGGAAGGCTGGTTTATTAATTCCCCAGATGACTTTCATCAGTTGCAGGGCACAATTTAAGATTTAAGGATCGCTGGCAGGGGAGGGAGGACTGGGCACACACAGAACAAGCACGATGCACATTTTTCAAGCTGTACTCCTAAAATATAGGACCTTTCTGTGAATCATCATCAATTCATCACGGCCACTGGTGTTTTAAACAAATACTAACTACTTTGATCTGTTTCATAGATCGTAATAAAGGAACAGGCTAATTCTGGCCTACACACATACAAGGCTTTCTACAGCAACTTTAGCATATGCTTTGGAACGACATAAACGTTTCCCAAAGTTACACTTCTAATAAAAAGCATACATGGAAAGGGAGAAATCACAGCATGGAATTAAGAAAACAACACAACAAATGGCTGCAGAGTTTTCATTACTCCTAGCATACTATATTCGCTTACTAGACGTACTCTTCTCAGCAAGCCAGAAGCCCTCCAAGAGCAGAACAACCGTTCCTTCACGTAGAATACAGGGCAATATGAGCTACCCTATAGTCATTCACCTGAGGAACACTATGTACCATGCGAGCTTTGTGCTTCCTTTGTATCGGGTTCTCCTACAGCCTCTTAAAATAAGAGGAGCCAGAAACCTGAAAAAAAAAAAAAACTTAAAACCTGAGCCAGAACCTTCAAAGGTTTAAAGGTGTGGTGTGAGCAGGAACTAAGCTTTCCAAAGTCCCATCTGCGTAGTGAAAGACACCACGAACATGCTGACTCTCCCATTATGACTTTAAAGTATCCGACTACCTCAAGATTTGAGTTAAAACAAGCAGACATACATCTGAGAAATTCAAACTTCGCAACAAAGGACACAAACACCCAGAAGACTCCCTAGGAGTCCTCCCAAAGCTGCATACTCCTTACTCCTCCTCCCTCCCGCATGAAAGGAGGCAATTGTGACAATTTTATGCAATTAACAATTCCTATCAATTCCCATCAGCTACCGCAGAGATACGGAACAGCAAGAAATCAGTCTTTATTGCTGTCGGAATCCAACCAGAGGTAAAGACGTTTGCTCTCAGGCTTTTTAAAACCCCTACCCTTGCGCTCCTCCCAGCTCGCAACTATTTCTTTTTTATACATAATTTTCCAACGAGAAGCTCTGCCCGCTGGGGCTGAATTCAGAGCGGTTTAAGCAATCTTTTGTTGAATTACGGATGCCAGACAGGACAGCAGAATGCAGCACGTGACTAGCCCAGATGCCTCGCTTAATCCAGCATCTGCACTTAGAGCCCCTCGCCAGGTGCCGCGGCTCGGCGGGGAGCGTGCCCCTCTCCTGCCTTTGTCACGGGCAGCAAAACCCTCCAGCAGGGAGGCACAGAATTACGCTTCCACTCCTGCTGCTGAATTTGCCAGAACCCTTGTTTTTTATTAAGGGCTGCCAAACCAAGGAGGATTACTTCAATACATACAGCGCTGTACGTTTTTAAAGCTGTTAATTAATATTTTTCGTACAGGTTTAGAACAGGCAACTGCTGCACCCAGGACGCGGACAGATGAAGTGCCTCGCAGCTAGTGGCCATAAAGCCCCCATCGTTTTGGGCATTCAACCCCACGTCACAACCTTATCCAAGCCTGAACAAAACCCTGCCGTCGCAGCTCAGCCGGGCCCATCACCCTGCACCCAAACACAAATTCGGAGGCGCAGGCAAAACGGGCAGGTGCTGCGCTGCAGACCTGAGATCTGCACGAGCGTGAAAACAAAAGCACAGCAGATGAAACAATCCCATTCCTACGAAATAATCCCCTTCCTGTTACCAAAACAGCTTTGGTCCCAAAGACGCTCACACGCCGTACCTATTAAAGGCATCCAGAAAGCAAAACTGCTGGTTCCACGTTGAGTCCAGCTACCTCAAGGTGGAAACGTTCACCACCTACCCACAGCACTTTCTCTGTATGCACACGTAGGTCGATGGATGAAGAATTTTTCCCAGTAAAACAATAAATTACACTGTGCCACCACGCCTTCAGCGCGCATAGGAGGCACGCTCCAGGTATATTATAAAAATAATACAGAAGTGGCTTTTGCACGTCTCCTCTGAAGCCACGCAGCCTTCGTTACTCTGCCAATGCTGGGCAGAGCAAACAAAACAACCGATCACTGACCCAAAACCTGCATTCAGCTCATGCCCTTCCCAGCCCATCCAGCGTACTTAAGCTCACAGCTTCTTTATGGCACCAAACCAAAGCCTTCAGCATAATCCCCTAGGTACGGTTATCTCGGCTCCTGCTTTGAGGATCCCACGGGAAGGTAGCTCGTGAAGGGGAAGCAGACAGAGAACGTTCTTCACACAAAGCGACAAAAACAGAAAACGAAAACCGAGAAGGGAACATCCAAGCTGGGGGTTTCTTTGTCACTTGCAGATGGGAGCCGGCGCTGCCAGCAGCAGCAGGGGATGCACGGGGCTGTGATTTAAGGGCTGAGGAGCGCCGCCGCTGTAACACGGGGCAGGCAGGGCTGGCACCCGCCCGAACAGAACCGAGTCTGAGAGATTCTGGTACCGGCTTACTGCATTTTTCATAACGTGTTTTCCCTTAGAAAGGCACGTCGACGTGAGCACGCCTGGGAAATGCAATCTTAAGACACGAGTTCTCAGGCAGCCGCTCTTCCCTCGCCGACCCCGCTGCCACCTGCGGCACCGGCTGGAGGCTGTCGGAAGGCAGGCGGTAGGGATCCCCGCTGCCACCCTGCGCTGCCACTATCTCGCCACTTTTTTGTGCGGGGAAGTCACTTCCTTGCCTGAGGCTTCCCCTGAACGACAAGGACAAAGCCTTCAGAAGGAAGCACAAGAACCTGGACCTCTCGTTCATCACGCAGGAACACCGACGGAGCTGGCGCCGCAGGCTGTAGCGCGGCAAAATTAAGGAAGATAATTTCCTGAGGGATACTCAGGGCTGTCGGAGGACCACAGGAGGCTGAAGTCACAACGCACCTGCGCTGCTCTCCACAGCAGACGGAAGCAGAAAGCGATTCTGCAGCAAACAAAGACCTTTAAACAATAAATTCTAGAAACGATGCACTGCTCCTAGACAAATAACTTCGGTGTAAGAGGATTTTGGTAAAGGCTGATCTGTACCGCACACTTCCCTTACAACTACGAACACAAAAAACATGACGCATCATTAAACTCCGCCGGCATCAAACAGGAACCACACACGCTCGGAAGCCTTTTAGTATAACTCAAGTCATCCAAGAACCACTGCATCCACTACCAGCAGAAGAAATCACTTCTCTTCCCCAGCAAGATCTGCCGTTACAGCTGCACGGGACGAGCCCTTGCCGCAGACCCAAGGGACAGATTTGTGTATCCAGTTTTGATGTGGTTACTAACCTTAAATAACCCCATTACGGCTCTACGGTGTAGCCCTGACACAAAATCCTTTCCTTCCCCCTAACAAAGAACGTTTCAGCTCAAATAGCTAGGTAACGGGGAAAGGAAAACCAGCATTAAAATACTTTGATTTAGCTTACAGCCCTTGTTCCTTTTTTTTTCTTAAAAGGCAAGCGCACAAAAGAGCTCCAAACACGGAGAAAAACCTCCCTCAGATTAAACCACAGCCAAGAAACACTCGATAGGGTCAGCACCCCGGGTTCAGCTCGCGGCAAAGCAGCGGGTGGGTGGTCCCTGGCCAGGCACCCAGCACCCAGACCCCTGCCCCTTCCCAGCACCAAACACCTGAAGTAGTAAAAGAGGGTCCCAAATATTCGGCAGAACACCCGGGCTCCCAAGCCGTACCTTGCACACCGCACGCGTTAGTGCCCCTACGGACAGCCTGCCCTCCATCTTCTCCTCCAACTCCTTTCCAAGGCAACGCTCCCCTTTCTCTTTAAAAAAGGGAACAAAACACCCCAAACCCCGTGTTTTTGCAGCCTCCTGTCTCAGTGGCACGACTTCTGGAGCCACGAAGCAGCCACATCTCCCAAAGTGTCAAGCCGGACATGACTAACGCGCTGGGAATTGTCCTCAGGGACTGCAACTGAAAGGCCAAGGCTATTCTCCATATCCTTCGTAACACATGCAAAGTTAGGAAAAAAAAAAAAAGAGGAGAAAGTGTTTTAAATACTTCATGACAAGGCATTTCACATAAGCCATCTGTTGCTCAATGTCAAAGGAATTACTGAACACGTAACACCAGAGATCACTGAGCACTTACACAACAGCAAGTGCATCGCCCAGTTTTCCTTTGCTTTTAAAGTGCGAATTCCTGCTTCTAAGGGACACCTTGACGTCCCCAGCGCTAGCCTACCCAAATGCTACGAAACAGGACTCTCAGCTCCTCTGAAACAGGACTCTCAGCTCCTCCAGGACTTAGAACCACGGCATAATTCAGACACGAGCCCCAAACACCCCCCCAGGGCCCGGGATGAAGCGAGGTCCTGCAGCTGCCAGCCCAGGGAAACAGCACAAGGCGACTTTCACGCCTCGCACATGCAGCCAGGACGGGGCTGAAGGCTGCAACAAACAATATCGTTTTCTGCCGTCACCAACAGCGTGCCCCAACGTCCCTGCCCCCTGTACCAGCACCCTTTACTAACAGCCGAGTCCCCCCTGCCCAGCAGGAGCCCCCGGTGCCTGTTTGCCCAACGCTGGCTTCCTCACTGCCAACGCTCCGGCTGTGAAAAGGGCGAGGGGAGCTTCGTGCTGGGAAAGCAGGACGTCCTTCTGCAGCAACATGAGGCCACGGAACACACGCCCCTACCGCACTGAATTCATCCCCAGCCACGCTGCCTACACAGCCCATTCCTCCTGGTTAACAAGGGCTGGTTTTCCGCTACCCAGCCCAAGCTGCCCATACTATTTGAACCTCTTATTTTTCGAGCTGTGCTCTAGAGACACGGAGAACTCTCGGGGATCTGAAGACCCGGCAACGAGCAGATTCACAAAGGCAGTTCTCTCTCCCCTCGCCGGCCGACTCCTGGACCTGGGCGGTGCTCGCTGCGGTTCGCTGGGTTCTCTCCAACACGGCCACGGCTTCCTCGGCGCCCCCGGGGCTGGACACAGCGGGCAGGCAGCGCCGAGCTGTACGGGTCCTGCTGCGGGCACAGGCTGGGCAAGGTCAGCTCTAATCGCTGCGTGCTCTCCTGAAAGAGGCCGTGCGCGCACAGCAAAGCTGCCACCTGGGCTACAGGGAACGAGATTAAGGGCAAAGCATCCACCGCACAAAGCAGCGCGACCCAGCTCCGGGCAGAGCTTCCACCGGGAGCCTTACGGACACTTCTCTAAGCCCCAGCAGTGCCCACAACAACAATCCGTTTCTTTGTTTCCCGAACCAAGAATCACTTCCCGATTTTTAAAGGACTTTCCGCAGCGATATTTTGGAATTCATTTGCCCGGCGCGGGCCGCTTCTTCGCCCAGTTTTAATTACCTCGCAGAGCCCAGGAAACAACCAGAGGTATCTAATCTTTACAGCCGGTAGCGCCGATAAGTGCAAACCAATTATGAGAGACGAGCGTTGCTTTGGAGCGTGGCGCGGAGGCTCCCACTCGCGCGGCGCAGATAAGGGGCTGCGCGGTGCTGAGAACCATCCTGCCGGGGCTCTGCTGGGGGAGCAGCACCGGGAGCAGCCCCGGGAGCAGCTCCTGCCAGCCCCGGTGCCTCCAGGGAGCCGGTGCTGCCGGACACCGGTACCGGCCCGGGGTTACTTTACACACCTGAGGTCCCTCGGGGTCACGGGGGTCTTCCAGCTCGGGCACGCGGTGCTCCTCGGGGGCCGGTAACGGCAGGGAGCGGGGCCACAAGGGAGCCCCGGTGCTTTTTGCGTTACGGTTTCTTTACCGACAGACACGGCCCAAGCCGCTTCCCCAGCCGGTTCCGGGGCTCACGGCAGCGCAGGGCCCGGCACTGCTCGGCCCGGAACCGCTGTGCTCGTGTCGGAACGGCCGGGACCGGGACCAGGACCGGGACCGGCCCGGAGCTGCCCCCGTGCCCCGGAGCAGCCCCCGTGCCCCGGAGCAGCCCCCCCCGGCCCAGCCCCCCCCCAGCAGCCGCCGCCCCGCGCTGCCCCCGCCGCCTTTGTTCGGGCCGGCGGGCGGCCAGCGCTGCCCAACCCCTAGGCCAACCCCCCCCCGGTCCCGGTTGCCCCGGCCCCGGTTCCCCACCCCCGGCCCCGGCCCCGCACCTTCTTGTAGTGCTTCCCGAGCCAGACGCGCACCGAGTCGAGCTGGGACACGGTGTCGGGGCTCTCCCAGAACTTGCCCGTCGGGCCGCCGTCCTTCCGCCGAGCCACCGACAGCGCCGCCAGCCCCGGGCCGCCCGCGGCCGCCGCGGCCGCCGCCGCCGCCACGGCCACCGCGGCCGCCCCGGGCCCCGCACCGCCGCCGCCCGCCGCCACCGCCGCCGCCATTGTTGGCCTCGCCGAGCGCCGCCGCCGCGGCCCTGCGCCTCCCCCCCGCCCCGCGCCGCGCATGCGTCGAGCGCCCCGCCCCGCCCCCGCGGCGGGGGACCGGGAAACCCCGCCCCTCACCCCCCCGTCCCCCTCACACACACACACGCAGACCGGCCCCGCGCTCCCCGCCGCCATCTTGGCGCCTGCGCTGCGCCTCCCGCCCGGCTCCGCCTCGGGAGCCACGGGGCTGAGGGGGTCTCTGAGGGGCTCCGTATCCCCTCGCGGCCCGGCCCGTGGTGGCTCTTGGACGCTGCCGGTTTGTTAACCTCGGCTGAAAGCGGTCCCTGTAGAGCCAGCGCTGCTCTGCCGCCCCCCCCCCCTTTGTTTCTGGTATCGCCTTGTGGCGGCGGGCTGCCTCACAGGGAGCGAAGCGTCCAGTCTCTGCTAGGCTCCCGGTGGTTTTTTATTTCTGTGGAGAGCTGTGCGCCCTCTTGGATCTGCTCCTCCTGCTTAAGGACAGGGGACTGTGCCCATCAGACCCACACGCTTCCTCACAGCTGTCCCTTGGGAGCCGTAATTGCAGTAATTACAGAAGTTAGGTTCTTTTTTCTCCTTCCCTGTTTCTAAACAGCTGAGCCCTTGCTATATGCATTTATATGCATTTATAACATATACGACAGGTACTCCTTGTGTTCCTGTGGGGAAACAAAAAGCATTTACCTCACACAGCTTCAGCCCAGGCTGTTTGTTCTCTGATCGGCTACCACAGGATGTGGTAGAGCCCCATCGTCCTCAGGCAGCAAGGCTGGGTGCACTGCTCCTTCAGTGAGTAGGGCTTACAGAGGAGAGAACGTCATCTAACAGCATCTAATAAACAGTGTTTTGGGGAGAAAAAATAATAATAAAAAAGTGGAAGATAGGGAAATTGAGAAACATAACTAGAGAGTAAATAAGGGGCGAATGTAACTACCCTATAGTGAGTTTTGATCCTGACGGTCTTTAATAAATTCCCAAGTGAATCCTAAGCAGAAGTTGTCTTGCTTTCATCAGATCACAGAGCATCGCTTGGGAACAGGCAGAGAGTTGGTTGCAGAGTCTTCCTCTTCAGGGAGAAGTAGGGCTGGTCACCCACCAGGGATGGGTCAGTCATCAGCTGGGATCACGGTCCTGGGCTTCCTTCCACAGCACAAAGGATTTCAGCCAGAGGCAGGGACATGGGTAAAGAGCCAAATCACAAGAAAACGTAGTGCTCATTGTGGCTTCAAAAAAAAAATAAAAATCAAATGGACTAAAATGCAGTGAACCAATCTGCACCAAGTCTTCACTGCTGGGTACGTTCAGATTTATCGTATCTTTCCGTAATCACATCTAGTACTATGTAGTAAGTCATTATGAGGCAATTTTCTCCAATTTTCCTCTTTTGAAAACACTTTAGCTACTAATGTTTTATTTGTGAATCCAATCGTTCAAAATAAAAAACGCAACAAGTGACAGGCAGAAAATAATCTGTATGTAATTATGCAATATGTCAAATTCTAGTAAAGAAAATTGAGTATACTTCCATGCTTTAGTTTTCATTCAATTACAGAAAAATATGAATGACAAAGCTGGGGGCTCCTCCAATTTTCACATTTTTCAAACCAACCTAAAGAGCACAGTCCTTGGTTCACACAAACACTAACAGAAACCCGCACACAGCTGTGGTGGTTCCCCATTTAACCCTAGAGCTTTTTCCTTTTTTTTTTTTTTTCTTTTCTTCCTGAACTCCCCGTACTTCTGCTCCATCTGTACGCATCTTGGTACAAACTAAGCCACCTACCCCTACCTGCCAGGCTGCGGTTAGCTGTCTGCAGGCGGTGTGAAGGTTTGCAGTGCACCGTTACAACGGGGAACCAGACCCCTCTGGCAGCGGGCAGCCTTTGAGCTACCTGAACTCTTAAACACAGAGTATCACTGAGTCAGGCAATTTATTTTACAGAATGTGTCTAGGCAACGCTTGGGCATTTTACTGCCACTTTATCAAATATAGACTGGAAACAGCTCTGCATCAAAATCATCCCGATATAAAAACTTTCCTGGGCTTACCTCAATTTTCTAGAGGTCCTCCCACCCCTGAACACTCCAACCCAGAAATAAAATACTTGCAAGGAAGGACACTTATGGAGAATAAAAACAACCAAACATCCAGAAATCTGAGCTTCACAGAACATTTTGAAAGGCAAAGTGCCCTTCCCACACATCCTGTCATGGGTTACCATCCCTTGGAGGTCTAGCACCGTCGCTCCCTCAGGTGCCTAAGCCTATCCTGATCTGGGAATCTTCTCATCCGCTGCTGAAACAAGGTCTCACGCACAGCAGTGCCACGCACTGCTTGTGCTCCACCACACCAGCCCAGCAGGCAGCTTTTTGATGCTGCAGCATGCACAGCAACACTTCACACACACACCAGAATCCAGAAGTGGAAAGGTGCGAGGCTCCCAAGGCTGTATGTTCTGTGGAGTGAAAAGGAGAGAAAGGAGAAGTTGCTGGAATTAAGAGCCCAGAATCACATGCTCAAAGAATACTGCAATATTCACCTCGTCCCAGACCCCGACAGCTGCTGGAAGTCCAGCAGATTCAATTTAGAACACTAGCTGTTCCCCAGGGTGCCAAAACAAACCCAAATTTTAAGATCAGTGAACACTTTGGAGTTCACGACGTTTCCAGGATCGCCAGTTCAGCTATCCATTGGTATCAAGACCACTGCCTTGCCACCTCCACTTAGGTTCCTTATTTTTCACAGGCTCATCTGAAAAGGCTTCCAAAGCAAATGCTGCGCACTTGAGCCCAAACACAGGACAGATCTGGTATGAAGCGTAAGACAGTACTTGTAAGACTATTCGTAAGGATGAAATGGAAGTTCAATTCTTCTGGTAGCTTCAGAAATTAACCTACAGCAAAGTTTACTGGTTTTGGCAGAAGGTAGTTATCTCATGCTGTGGGCAGCTGTCTGAAACTATTCATTGTCACGTAGGTAACTCAGTCCCACACACCAGGAGTGATCTCAAACTCCAAGTCAATATTATTTTAGAATGACAACAAAGAAGAAAGTTTATCCCACTCTGAATCCTTTAGCCAGCCCAAGTCTCGGCAGTCAGAGAAGCTGAAGTATCCTTTGAGCAGTACATAGCTCAAACAGCTTTCATGAAATTCACTTTATGTACCAGTGAAATTCTTTTAGAAGAGTACATGCAAGCTAAGGCCAGCTGACATTAATACTAAAATAACTCGGTGAATAGTTACCAGCCTCTACAGGCTTCCATTTCAGACTTGTTTCAATTTTAACTTTTCCTAGCGTTGCTTTTACACGCCAATGCTACGGTATCATACTGCTATGACCACTGATATTATTTTCATGTCAAGAACCCAATACTTCTTTGCCGGAACCCTGGAGAATAGACAAGCACCGCCTTCCCAGAGTAACCTCACCTCTACTGCTTCATCGAGCATTTCCAGGGAAGATCTGGCATCCTCACCGCAAGACAGCATCATTCTGGTCCTACTGTTTACGGAGAGGGACTGCAAGTTGTTGCAAGCCTCAGGGCTACAGAAGCCAGTAGAAGAGTGCACGTACAGATCATTAAGGCAATTAAACCCAGTAACTGGAGGAGCTGGCAGAGGCTGCCCAGCCCATCGGCCATCTGCTTTGTTGGAGGACCTAAACCAAGGCAGCATGTGGAGCACAGTTATGTAAAACAAGAAACCCAAGTAGAAGTAAGATCACTGTACAGTGAAAAATGTGAGCTGAGACGCACGGTTTGGGCCAAATTGCTTTATTTGTTCTATATAAGATGGTCACACGGCCCAGTTGGTCCTTTAACTAAATTGGTCCTTTGATTGCTTAGTTAAATCGGTCCTTTAACTAAGCATCTCATGGCTTCTTGGGCAATCACTGTCCGTTCCACTCATCCTGAGCATGCAGAGAACAGTTAAGCATTAAGAGAGGAAGAAAAAAAAACCAACACTTGTGGAAAAGGAATAAGACAAAACCAGAAAAGCATACCAGCACTAGAGAGAACTGCTACAGCTGAAGTTACCTGGAGGCACTCCAGCGTTCTTCCTAGGTGACTACACTATTTTGGCCTTTTTCCAGAAGTAAGGATTAAGAACAAGACGATCTGTCAGTCCCTCTCCCCCCTCCGCTGCTCACCAACCTGTGAAAACATCAGACAATTTCAGCTTTGATAGAGAAGCAGGGGTCTCAAAAATAGGAAGCTCTCAAAATATGAGAGCAGAGACAGGCCTACTGCTGCTCCCACTGAGGGAAAGGCAGAGAGTTCAACTTTTACCTATTTTTACCCAAAAAAAAAAATGCATACCCAAAGCAAACCCAAATTTTAAGACCAGTGAACACTTGGAGTTCACAGCATTTCCAGGAGGTTTCAAGAGGCTGATGACCCTACGCTGTGTGCTTCCCCCACACTTTACGTGCTAAAATTAAGTTTTTAAATAAACATATGTTAAGCAATTTAGTTCTTTCCTATTAACTTGTAGCTAAAATAACCCCGTAACATGTGTTTTTAGCTACATGCTTAAAAAAAGGAATGAGTAGAATGCGCTCAGCACTAAGTTCAAAACCAACCGATCTGGTTGGGGAAGCACTGCAGCAGGCACGCAGCCAGCCAAGTGCCGCCTGTGGAAAAAAGCAAGTAGCTGTTGCTGTTTATTTAATCACAACATCCAAAATGCATTTCCTAGCAGTCCATTAGCAGTAAAGACCAATCTGAATTCCCCGTGTGTCTGCAGCCCCAGGCAATGCTAGATAAAAGAGGTATTCCCCAGTTCCTCTAAGGCTACTCCCCCTTTTCAGATCAATTTCCCACAGCTTTTCTTTCAACTCGCCATCGCTGAGCTGCCAGTGAAAGGGATGTGACTGGAAGAAGGGGCTGGAGGAGTCTCTGAGGACGAGGCCAGTGCGTGGTGCAGAGAACTGGGTTTTTGTGCCTGAGGACTGGAAACAGGAGAGCTGTGACTGGATGTTCCTTCGAGCCGCCTTTCCCCTTCGAACAACAAACCTGTTCTTAAAACACGAACAGAAAACCAAGGCGAAGTCAGACCGACCTAAGACCGGTTGGTTATGTTGCTGCCCCTGTAAGGTTACCTCCCCCCCAAGGGAAAAGAGAGCAGAAAACCGCATTAGAGAACAAACGTAACACAAGAGCCTCAAACGGCGTGCCAACGCTCTGCAGCACTGAACATGTCAGCTCAAGAACGGTGGTTGTTTCCCGAACACAGCAGAAGGTGAAGAAGTTACAGCCCTCCAGAACAAAAATACAGTACACGATGCAGCCACTTAAAGCTTACTTCACTGTCGAACTTGTCAGGCTTGTCCCATCTCTAACGACCTCTCCAATTACTAACCATGCTGAGTTTAATACGAATGTGTTCTTCTTTGAAGTGCTGTGTAACCTTAACTTGATACGCTTTTTTTCTACATCAGTTAACTTTTTTTTTTTTTTCCATTTGGGACTGGCTTATTCCATGCTCCACAGATGGAGCGATCTTCTAAGCCTGTTGTGCCAAATGACTCCACTAGTCAAATCTTTCCTACAAACCTAGCCCTGTGAGGATCTTTGAGTTAAAAGCATGTAAAAGTTCTCCTGCACCATCCCTTAGTGCACACTCTTCACGGTCGGTGTCTCACACACCCCCTGCATACATACTGCCCATGAATATGGGCTTTTGTGTAAGCTTGCGGCTACATGTTTCAAAAAGGAAAGAGGTGTAAGAAAACCAGATCAGTTAAAAGTCAAATAGCTGCTGAGCAGTTGATAGAATTATAGCGGTGTGTTGTTCAAACACCCTCCAACAGGTTCCTTGCATTTGTTCATCACATCCTCAGCTGATATTGAAGGATATATATATCGTGGGTATATCATACTGGTATATGATACCTCCACAGCACTGCTCTTAGGCAGTAAGATCAATCCCCATCCAAGGCGAAGTTACCCCAGCTCAGACTGAACCTGGTGAAGTTGTAGCTCAGGTCATGGCTGCCAAGAACACCACTGGAGGCTGCTGATGTGCTTTCAGCATGAAAGCTGTTGGGTTCTTTTGTTTGTGTTATTTTTTTCCTAGTTCCATCGGGTTTGTTCATTACAGGTTGCACCAGCAACCGCAGAACATAGTGAGGACTCCACATGTAGGAATTGTCCCATTACAAGAATGTCAAGGAAAGCACAGTCTGTAAGCTGGCCGTATACGTTACTTTAAAAATATATATTTGGCATAAAAATACGCCTTTTAAAGAAAGCCAAATGGAACACCGACCCTAGTTCATTAAAGAACTAGGATATGTTTTAGCTGGGTTTCCCTCTTCTGAGCTTGAAACTGGTTTGAGCCTTCTGTCACTCATCTTAAACTGCCGTCGATCATTTTAAAATCATCAGCTGACATGGGCTGATGAAGAATGAGAAAAAGATGTCAGAATTTTGCTAGACAAATATTGATTTAATCTGATTTAAAATAAAGGTTCGTAAAAGCTTCCTTTTGGGTTGCCTTTTCCCTACAAAAGAAAGAAAGAATGGCAAGGGGTGCTTTTTTTTTTTTTTCTAATTGTAATAAATGTCTTAGCTAAAGCAAGCAAGCATTGATGCATCCTTCCAAGGTGGTCAGAATTTCTACAGCTTACAAATTGCAGGACTCAGTTGCTTGGACGTTACTATATGACAGAGTAAAGTTATGTTCCTCTGGAAGAAAGGTTGCTGCTGACTCCATTATACTTTGACTGGTTGCCCTCAGGTACTGGTTAAAAGCCCACATTTAATTTTTTAAACATCACCTCAAACTCGGTTTTACTTAACTTACAGGAGGCAAGCAGAAGTGAAGAGGCTAGCTTTGGGAATGCACTGGTAGTTGGATCTTGCTTCTTTCCAAAACTGGACATTTTCAGAGTCTCGAGTTTATGGCTCAGCAGTCTACGCCATCTGTCCTCTCTTAATAAGGTTTCAAAGTGTAAGTGGAGAGGGTTGCCTGAAAAGAGAAGTTATTTTGGTGACCGCAAGATTTCTCTTCACACACATCATTAGCAATCTACATCTGTCAGTACTTTGATAAAACAGTAAAGTGACACAGGAACTAAAGTAAGCGTGGTTGATTGCAGGCTCTCCCTCCCTTTGGTGCTGGGATACAGAGTGAGGAGCACGAGCACGGCCCCAGATCGGCAGCCTCTGTCCTGGCCCTCTGTTCGTGGCAGCCTGACAGCCTGGACTGGACACCCGGCGCCTGAGCCTTCCCACCCCTGCAGCGCGCTGAACTGAACGACAGCCAGCTACATCCTGCCTGGCACTTGCTTGCAGCCTTATTCGAGGAGCTGAGAGATTTAAGTAAGTTATAAAAAAATAACTGTGGAGATAGGCTTTTGCAGTTGCACCGTCAAAAGGGTATTTTCCTCGTGGTCCTTTAACCTGCTCAAAAACTCGGTGGTGCACATTCTCCTCCCATGGTTAAAGGCACTGACGGTGCTGCAGTCTTCAGATATTTGAACAGAAACTAAACGTTAAGTTCCACAGCACTGGGAAGCATAGTTCATGCTAGTACAGAACACACTGAAAAGGCCACCAGGGTTTCAATGTCAGACTCAGTGATTTCACACAAACAAAATTGGTGCCAGGGGTCTGCCAAACAACCACCACACAGCCTGTTAAAAGCAGTGTTAGATTTTGAGTCTTTCAAGTAGCTCTCCAGGGCAGAGGGTTAAAAGGAACTTAAAATAATCGTTCTGCAAGTCTCCAGAATTAGACTATCCCTTGGAGAAGGCACAGAGCTGGTTCTACAAGAAGTGATCTA
This sequence comes from Anser anser, assembly GCF_964211835.1. Lineage (NCBI taxonomy): Eukaryota > Metazoa > Chordata > Aves > Anseriformes > Anatidae > Anser > Anser anser. Next base: position 162,216,217 of record NC_139721.1, read on the forward strand.
GCTTGCAGTAAGCTAGTTACGGCAATCGCCTCGGACACGAGCCAAGGCACAGCATGGTCTCGTAGGCTCAGAGATCTCTGGACTGCATCCTCCTTGCACTGAGGATAGGGTGTCTGTAGGTGAGCTGCAGAACGTCACTGGCTGATTTTTATTATCCTCCAGAAACACGGTTACAATTCAATTCACGTATTTTTAAACCTCCTTTATGTAAGGAGGAAGAGAAAAGAGTGCAAGGGCACAGTAAGGGATCCTCTTGCACTCACCATGAGGTAAGGACAGTATGGGATGGAACCAGAAACCAGCAGGGCTATCTGCTCTCCTAGTGACGTGGTATCGGGGTCTATTGACTGGGGAGAGGTTTTGCAGCTACACAGGATGCAAGAGTTGGGCCATTCACATCTGCACTTCATGGTGAGAGGTTTCAGCGGCTAGCAGAAGAAAGATCAAACATTTGGAACAGGAAGCACGCTTCAGATTTAATAAATAAAACTGAAATTTAGACCTACTACTTCCAGCCTGCATTCTACACGTACACTAGTTTCCATTCACAGAAAAACTAAGGTCTGGCAAGTTTTGAAAAACTGAAAGGCACCTCTCTGGCATAACCTTCTCCAGGCTGAGGAGATAGTCACAAATACACAGACCCCAGCACAACTAACAGGAACAAGCAGCAGATTTGCAGGGTGAAAAATAACGCCAAGAGTCAGAAATGTTTTAGAACTGGAGTGCGAGAGTACTGCAACAGGCTGTTTCTCATCTTGACCATGGATGAGCTACCATATCAAAATAATTAAGGGCATTAAGGGACTCGGTTACTGTTGGTCTGTGCTTTTCTATTTCAAAACCAACAGGGCTGTTACTTTGCAACTCTAGTGAACCCACAATACTTGTTTGCTTTTTTTTTTTTAATTTTATATTTTTTTAATAAAAAAGCACACTTCAAACATATCCATGCCTTTTCCCATGCTGCTCGTTCTCATTTTCCTTAAAAGCTCCTTACAGCTCTGATGCTTACAAAAAAACAGGAGAAAACTGCTAGGCCAGCCATCCACTACCAGCAGCATCTGTCACTTTGACCAACATTGTCTTATTCTCCATTTTTAGCTCACTTGTCTATCTGGAGTATAAGCTGCAACTGAAATAGCCCTGGTAGTTTGCTCAACCATTTTTTCCCCTCGCTGTTGCTAAGACACACTTAATGCCCCTTTCCCTAAAACTGTACGGGTGTTCTGAGATCAGACAAACCAGGAGAGGGGGTACAAACAGTGCTTTTACCTATAGCCTCCGCAGGCTGAATTAAGTCACATCGGCTTTGTGCTCTGACAAAACAAAATATCAGACTAGAAAGAGTAACAACCTTTTTGTCTTGATCTGCAGCTTGCTAATTCGCTGTAATTCATTCAATTACTTGTAAATGAATACTTGTATTCACCAAATTACTTGTAAATGAGAAAGGCTACAAGTAAGCAAAAAAGGTATGAGCGGGGTACTGAACTACCACTGCACCTGACCACAGACTTTCTTTGTCAGAATTAACCTATTAGACATCTTCAGTTATCAAGTAACTCACCATCGCACAGCTTGCATCATCCAAGGGGTGCTTATCTCATCAGGCCTGAGATCTCAGAATTGAGTAATGATAACCCACTTACACTCAATCACACGGCAAGTCTTAATTAGGCTTATATATTTCTGAGTGGGTTGGGGTTTTGTGTGTGGGGGTTGTGCTGGCTGTTTTTGTTGTTTCTGTTTTCCCCCCCTCCTTTTTCTCTTCTCCATGGACAACTCCAAGGTAATCAGCTCCACAAAGGTAAATGGCAGAAGGTTGCTGCCAGGCTAAAAGTTTGAGGTATGCTCTGGCCACCGTTATTCAAGAAAGAGTTACCTGGTTAATAAAAACTTAGATTTCTAAATCAGTTTCTGAGCCATAGTTAAATAAAGAACTAGCAACTTTTTTTTTAAACGTATCTGGGAATATAAATTTTAGGGAAGTGCTTAGAAAATTATTGACAGTTTCTGCTAAAAATAAAACTACATCTTCTAAATGAAAATGCAGCATAGTTGAGTAACCACAGGGCAAAACTTCCACTTACCTTCCTGCTGGAGTGAGACACGGCGGTAGCCCACGTTTTTTATGTGTGCAAACTGGGCGGATTCCAGCAGCGACGCAGGTACTGTCTGGTACTGCTGGTGTAGGAGCGAGGCCGTTAAACTGCTTTTGTTCGCCAAATCTCTGCAACTTTCAAGCTGATCTGAGAAGTGCCGCTGCAGGAGCCAGTATGCAGACTGCAACCAAATGAGAAATAATCATCCCAGGGCGAGAGCAGCAAGCTGCAGGACCCGGTTACTGTGGCGGTGATGCCCAGAGTCCGTAGCATTTACATCAGCAGCTAATGCTTGCATTTCTGGTCTCAGCACACTGTTAGTCTTGGCTAAATTTTCCCTCGAGGGATACATAGATTTCTAAATTGTCAACGTAGGAATGGACCTGAGGGGTCTTAATGCCTACATTTTTGTTAGTTAAGGGCTGAAAGACTTACAGCCAATGCAGACGTGGTAGCCACCAATAACGTGTATTCCTTCTTCAACGTCACTTCAGTCAGCAGCTTAATTATCAGCGGATAAGAAACAAGTGATTTATTTTACGTTAAAAAATGACACTGGCAAACATTCTTTTTCTCTGTTCACTACAAAGTTATGGTTAATTCTGATCTTAGATCTCAACAAGCAGATTTGTTGCCTCGCAGCACCCTCATTCCAGCGCCACCTGTAGAAGTGTGTTGTTACAAGGCCTTCACGTCATCACCCAGCCGGCCGGGAGGACTGCTGGGCTGCAGCTCTGTCCAGGCCTTCGGAACCAGGCCACCACTGCACAGTTCCCTTCCGTGTCACGTGGAACAAGAAAGGAAGGTTGCTGGCCAGAACCAGTCACTACATTCATCTCCAACAAAAACCTGGATGCATGTGTTCATGTCTGTGCTATTATTGTTTGTCACATAACAAAGAAAACTAACTTCCAATGCTAATTTATAAATTTTATAGCATTCCACACCTAAATAGCGTGAGAAAAAAAATGCAGACATGGGTAATTGATTTGCAATTTCCCAGTACTTCTACCTATTTTCACAAATTAGCATGAGATTTCCACTGTGAATTTTTGGTTACGAACACACCCGGTGACGCAATAAAAGCTAGCAATAAAAGGAAAGTCTAGAGATTTATCTTTAGTTTATCATGGATAACTCACAGGTGTAAGCGTTTCAGTGGCACTGTGAAAGCTCAGTTTTAGAAAACACTTTTAAACTTAGAACCACGGCAGGGTCTGGGTGGGAAGGGACCCCAAAGCCCCCCATGGCCACCCCCTGCCGTGCCCAGGGCCCCCTGCCCCCAGCCCAGGCTGCCCCCAGCCCCATCCAGCCTGGCCTTGGGCACTGCCAGGGATGGGGCACCCACAGCTCCTGGGGGCAGCCTGCGCCAGGCCTCACCGCCCGCAGAGGGAAGCATTCAGGGTGTCCCCGTGCACTCAAGGTGTCCCAGAACTTGGGGTCAAAGTGCATTCTAATGAAGTCTGGTCTCCAAGAAGCTCTTGAAAATAAGAGTTTGAGAAATTTCTATTACTTTGTGTTGAACAGGAAGCTCAATGTATCAAAGCAACATAGAAAGGAATTTTAGGGCTTTTATTCTCTTCTGACTGTTGAATAAAACTTTGTATTAAGAAGCTTTTAAAATATATGTCATAGCTTGTAAAATACACACTTTCAAAATGTACACAAGTGAGATAGCAAATCCTTCTTTCCAAGAGAAGCTTCAAACACCATCACTAGATTCACAGAAACAAGACAAGCAGGTTACTTTGAACTGTTTCCAACACAAGCAGAGGGAAAGTTTTTTAATTAGAAAAGCTGGAGACAAAACATTTACATTTTGGGTTTGTGCTATATGTATCTACTTGTTCAGGAGTGATCAAAGATAGATCCTACCACGCTGCACCAGAACTATCCTCAGAAGCTTATTTTACGAGTTCCAAGCCCAAAGTCCTCATTTTAAATGTGCTCAAAACCACCTGGTCTCTTCTCCTACGATGGCGGTACAAATTCCCAGTGCATGACAAAAATTCCAGTTTGGGCACTTACAGTTTCACACACATCTTGGGATGGGAGCTAGCTACATCAGATGATCTTAAAGATTTTCCAGCGTCCACCTGTTAGAGAATTTCCCCCCGCCTCAAGCACCCAGCCGATTTTACAGAGGAGCAAACAGCACTGAGGAAAAAAAATCTTAAAAGCATTTACGTACCAGAGGCAAAGACAGAACCACCACTGTAAGTTGAACAGACCGTACTTGAATTAGTGAAAACGCTGCCTTACGCAGTATTTGATAAACAGGCTGGGGAGTAACAAGCTGCACCAAAGGCGACCAGACCTAAACAGGTCAAGACTCGGGTTTTACACAGCATATGACAGCAGGTCCGAGTGCCACACTTGTAGGAAGAGTGGTAACAAGAAGGGAAGCCTGGCGGCTGAGCCGTACCCCTCAGGGCATAGAAAGATAGAAACTCTTCTCTTCAGCCCTCCCGTGGCACTAGCTGTTACCGAGAGCCAGCAGAAGCCCGGAGCTTGCAGTAGCTGAAGGGTGACCACCCGGTTGGCATCCCAGCTCCTCAGCCCTTTTTTTTTTTTCACGTTACAAGCCGCATGCACTACCACTACAGCATCTTTTACCAAACTTTGTGACACAAAATATAACGCCTTCCTTGCGATTAAGACAAATCACAAGGAGAGCAAGCATAAAATGTCATGGAATACAGAAAGCAGGAGGTATTATTTCAGCTGGGCTGAGGAGTGAAACGTGTAGTCACCTTGAAGTACGACAGAGACCTGACACACCATGTTGCAAGCAACTGTGGATTAAGATTGCCATTTAAATAGATTTAGAAGCTTATTATTTGGTCTAATACCTCCAGAATCCTCTGGATTTCTATATAAGTCAACAGAAAATGAGGCTTATTATCTGCAGAATTAAAGTACAAGTACTGAAGCAGCCACTTTTAGAAGATCAGCAGTGCTACTGTGTGAAGCACGGGAATAATCTGTTAGGAATTGGTTAAGCTATTGATCACTAGCAGAAATACAAAAATATATGAATGTACACTTGGAGTAATCTGCACTTGCTGGTCTCTCATTCTACTGCCACCTATTCAATTCTAGGCTGACACTAGCAACACTAAAAATGCAAGCTAATTTTACAGGTTGAATACAGCAAGTACAACCTTTACTGAAGCCACCTACGAAAGAAAATCTGTTCTCTAACAAAAACACAGGAGGGACCTACGAGTCCTGGCGGCAGCAAGTTGACCACGAGGCAGCGACATGCCCTTGCTGCCAAGAAGGCTAACTGTGGTCTGGGCTGCATGAGGCAACGCGAGGGGACCCTGCCCCTCTGCCCATGTTGGTGAGACGCCCCTGGGGTGCGGGGTCCGGTGCTGGGCCCCCGGTCCAGGAGGGAGCTGGACGCGCTGGGGAGAGCCCGGTGCGGGGCCAGGAAGATGCCGCAGGGCCCGGAGCCCATCTGCTGTGAGGAGAGGCCGGGAGAGCTGGGGCTGCTCAGCCTGGAGTCTTTCAGAGGCAACTGTCTTGGTTCAAAACAGCCACAGGCATTATGAATTTGCCAAATACAATTCAGGCAAATTTCCCCCATTTTGCCCATGAACAGAAGAGCTGCATCAATTTGCATCAAGAGATACTAGCCCAGAAAGATTCTAAAGAATGGAAACCAGCTGATGTCTAGGAAAAAACGTACACCCACACAGAAGGTGTTAATGCTCTGCACCTTCCAGCAACGTCCCGTTCAAGGACCTTTTGAGCCAGAAGTAACATCTCTGTACTGAATAGTTCTCAGTGCATTTCTCAACTTCTCCAGTCAATTTTTGAAACTGTTTATCTCTACAGTATCCAATAACAATGAATCCTATAGTTTGTTCCACGCAGAAATGTATGAACAGAGAAATTCAGGTCAGACTCCACCACCTTTCAGGTTCTATCTTACTCACTGAGGAGGAAAAAGATACATCTGCCAGCTAAGTATTATGTGGCGTTACAGCAGAGCGTGACAGCCAGCTAAAAGCTGCTGTTGCAAAGTCAATTTCAGTTGAAATTATCTTTAAACTTCCACTGACCTGTAAACAGTATTTCCTGGAGAACTTCAGCCTGAAACCACAGGTGATGAAAAGATCGCTGTCTGCACCGATCACAAAGCCTCTCCGGCACCACGATGCTGGTTGGGAATTACTGATTTCATCTATCAGATACTGGTGGTGGAGGGCACCACACAGGAATGCACGGGTAATCCTCAGACATCGAGATATTACAAATACTCTTTTGGTCTCTCCTTCAAGAGGAAACAGCTGCTCTGACAGATTTTAGCAGAAGCACTGCAGTCCGGGCACTACACCCAAACAACTCAGAAGAAAGATTCGTGATGCTCTCCTCTGCTCTGTCCCAGGCCCCTCACCCCCCAAATAAAATTGATCTTCCAACTTTCCGGAAATAAAGCAAATAAAAAGGTAGTTGTAAGCGGTGAACACAGTGGAGTTTTGGGTCTCACATGTAGGACAGGCAAAATATCCACTTTTCCAAGAGGAATTTCCATTCCTCCTCCTCATTCTCTACTCCGAGAGATGCACATAGTTATATATACATCGCCAGGCCGTCCTGTGTCTTCCACTAGGAATACCTGCAAGAATTTGCTTGCAAATTTTGCAGAATTTAACTGTTCAGTCAGTTTGTTGTTTTTTTTAAACAGGCATTGTTTTAGAGAAAAATATTTGGCAGGTACAATTTCAATAAAACATTTTGTTAAAATATATAAAAGTTATAAATATAAATGATAAATATATAAAATATCTTGTTACTGCCATTGGATTATTCAAAGTTTCCTGCACCAAGTACTCTTTTCTTTGTGGCACAGATTCAGTGGGCATGCAAATTTGTAAGTCAATAATTTATCCTTTATAACCACTTCCTAGTGCTCCAAAGATGAAACAAGGCTTTAAAATTCCTTTTTTAACAACGTTTATCTACTCAATCTGACAGAAGCAAGACTTTAACAACACACAAAACCACAAGATTTCAAAAAGCAAAAGGTGAAGCAAGGGCAGTTATCACACACCAAGTACAAATTACTGGTAAACCGATAACAGATGATACATTAGTGTACAAGAAAATTTAAAATACCAAAAAAAAAGTTAAAGAAACATTAAAATAGTACAATAAGATCAAATTATTCAATGTGATTTATAAAATTGCTTTCACAAATCACATTGCCGTTGATTTAAGACTTGGTTTAACGATGAAAATATTTTTTCACTTCCATCATTGCACACTTACGTGGTTCTTGATTGCTGACCTGCTTCTCCACGTTATACAGGAAGCAAGAGGTAACAGCATCTCCTACAGGGCACTTTGGGGTAGGAGGTGAAGGTGAGAGCTGTTTATTCGTTCTGGAGGCCGCCAGTGACACTGAACCCAATCGGCCCCGGTGCTGCATTAGGTCCACCAAGGACTGCTGGGCCCCGGGATAAAGAGTGACATTGAGCTTCACTCACAGAAGTCACAGCACAACAAATTATTTCTTAAGTATGCTCTAATAGGGAAGCAAACAATGAGAAGCTATATTTCTATGGCAATATCACTAATTCAGAATTTAGCACTACCCTCTCTAGACAAGGGAAAGCAGCTTGGGGCAGAAGCATTACTATCAATGCTATTTGTTTTTTTTTTGTTGTTTTGTTTAGAGAGTCATCCATGACCATGGTTCAAAATTAACGTGCTGCTTTCCAAGGTCCTCCAGAGCTCACAGGTACAGGAAATCATAACTGAGATCAGCAAAAAGAAAATCAAGGCACAGCACTGACCTCACCACGTTACCTGGTGTTGGTCGTGGACCACCAGGCGCTGGTGACTGCTACTCTAGAGCATTCTGAGAGTTTAGACTATTTAGAACAGCATGGCAGTAATTAACGAGCACTGCTCAGGAGACGATAATTGCCACGATTAAGCCTACCGTTCTCCTTCCACACTTTTTCCTTTTTATCATGGGTGAGGAGAGCTGGCCACCTTGCAGTTCAGTTTCTACTGCTCCAGTCACATAGCCTCTTCGTCTTCACCAGCGTATGCTCCGTGGCATAAAAAAACCCACTTGGGACACTAAGCTACTTCTCTTGACAATCTTCAATATACTTACTAGTAGCTTAATAGGTTTTCATACCAGCAAAATATCTCCTTAACAGAAGAATAGTGCAGAAGGTAGCTGGAAGGTCAGCATTCCTTAAGGGGAGAGTTAAGGTTATTCGCTGTGGTCTACACTGTATAGCACCTGTGCTATAATTATACACATACTTGTGCATGGAAGGAATATTATGCAGAACAATCAACTTACTTCCTGCATTTGCATTCATCTCTGTGTAAACATCATAATTGCCTGAGAACAGTAACTGCTTTACAGCGAATTAAAGATAATCATAAGCTAATTGGGTTAAAGAAATACTGACATAGAGCTAGCACAAGTTCCAGTTATTTAGAAAAGATTGAAAGCTTCCGAAAAGTTTTCCTGTATTTTGTTGTGCTGTATAAGACATCGATGTTACGAAAGTCTAGGGCCCTTAGGAATCATTATTTTCCATAGCATTAGAGTTGTATCAAAGAGAATTGAAAGCTTCCACAGATTTCCCCCTTTGGCCTCCGAACCCGTAACCCTGCCGGTGTTCAGGGAAGGCAGAGCCCTGCGGTGAGGGGCTGCAGAAGGCTCTGCCCACAGGCTCCTTGGCCGTGCAGGGCTGGGTACAGCGCCTCACCTTCTCACCTGGCTGCACCGTAACGGAGGGAGAACAGGGGAGCGCGTGTGCAAGGCGCAGCAGGCTGCCTGCCCAGCTTGCAGTCTTCGGTCTTCCCCCCGAAGGACACGGTTCTAGGTTTGCTTACACATTCCGTTAACATCCCAAAGGGATGGGTTGATGCTTCCCAGCTGGTCCAGGAGAGTCAACTGCAAAAAATTAAGAAATGAATTCTTAACGTGTACCCTTACCGAATCTCTCAGATCCAGGGGAGTCCCAGAACACCCAAAGGGACAGAAATAAAATATTGCCGCTGGAATTTTAAAAGCCAAATTCCTTTACTACCAGCGCTTCTTCTGATTTTAGTTGTATGGAAAACTAGGAAAAGAAAACGAAAAAGGAATCTGTCCGTAGGAAAAGAAAATGCCTATACTATGAAACGGGAGTCGATCCGTAACAGCAGGCAACTGTTAGTACTAAATTGCTCTTGGGAAAAATCATGAAACTAATTATATCAGACATCAAGCATTCTGGAAAAAAACACAAGACAACCTGTGGGAGCATTCATACGGATAATTAGTGAAGCATATATTACATTTACTGTTACCATTATGCAATTATCACCAACATCAGCATCTTGGGCACATCGCACTTCCCACAGCCTCGATAACTGCTGTACTGCAGCACCTCAGCAACTACAGCTGGGACGACCCCGTGAAGCAGATTTCGCCTTCTGCCCCCAGAGCAAGAGTAGCCAAGAGACAGGCATGGCAAGAATCCCCACAGAACCTGTGTTTAAGCAAACTGACACATAAGGTAAGCAACGCGGTACAGAACTGCTGTTTCAGAGTCCCAGCCTGGCATTACAATGATTCTTTGCAGCCAGAAGAGTAACTCCACTTACTTTTGCCGTTAGCCTGGGCGTATTGCCAGAAGGTACGAATCTGCCAGGTGCAGAATCCACACACCTAGCTTTCCACAGTACTGGAGAGTAGCTACCGTATTAACAAGTCCCCAAAATTAGAAAATAAGAGTTTCCACAGATAGGTTGGGAAAAAAAAAAAAAGTCAATTAAGTCAATTTCAAGATATATGAAGAAGTCAATTTCAAAATATATCGAGTCTGCCACAGACTGATGTGAGAAAGATCAACATACAGGAGCACATCAACTCTTAAGCTACAACAGCCCACTAGAAGCCACCTTTCTTCTGCTTCAAGTCTTAGCTTCTAAAAAAACTACTGGAGATTAACTAGTAATAGAGCAAAGAACATCAACATCTCATTAAATGAAAGGTAATTACACAAAGGATCTAGAAGTAGGCAGAATAAAACAGTACAAAACTACAAGCTTCTGCCAGGTGTGCCCCATTGGACAGGCCCCTCGTTTTTTCTGCTTTGGAGGGATGCAAAGCAGCCGAGAGTACGTCAAGACGAAGCCAAAGCCAAAAGTGAAAAACCCACCTGCTGCTGATTCCATTCTTTTTTTAAGCTACTACCCCTTCCAAAGTCAGTATTTCATTATGTTTCTGCACTAATTCTGAATTGGAAATAATGACATTCCTTCAGGTACGCTATTTTGTGACAGATATGCAGATTGAGTGTGATAAAAAAATCTGATATAACAGTACAGACCACAAAGGGAACCTCCAGAGCAGCTGCAGCTGTTCATGGCTCTCTCAAGCCAACCACTCGGGCTGAAGCTGGTTGTTACTCACACCAGCGCTCCCAGAAGTACTCACAGACCTTACGGCTTCTGCTGTAGTTAAAAAAATAATTGTTTCTTCCTAGCCGTGTTCCAAACAGCACGCAGTTTTTATGGCCAGGACACGGGCTGAAACACAAAGAAAACATTGAACAGGCAGCTAGCTATTCAGTTATCGGCATCCAGTTCACCAAAGAAATCAGGACTTTTGGGGAAAAAATGGGGTAATGCAAATGAAACTATCAAAGCACACATCACAGAAAGAGCAGTAGCACAATCACAGTACTTCCTGAGGGAATAATCTGACAACATCAGGCATCTTTCAGGGTACTATCGTGCAATTTCTTTTGTTTGTTTTGTAAGAGCAGAATGAAGAAAAAAAAAAAAAAAAATCAGGAAGAGTACTTTAAATTAACGCTTCATTTTAACATCTCTGCTGCAAATAAACAAACGCACAACATCCTTCCAAAACATTGCAGTCCTCTTGAATGCAACTTGGCTTGGATTTTAAGAAAAACTACACGGCACACCAATAGGAAGAAAAATGAACAAATACTCCACATTTCTAAGTATTCAATGAAAGATCTTCTGGACAAATAACCAAGAAGAGCAAGAAGAGGGTCAGTGCCATCCCCTACCACTAAAACAAGACAAAAACTGCTGGGAAGGGTGTAATTTTACGAAGCTGCTATCCTGGATTTCTGGGTATATTTACAAGAATTTTTGGATCCATTTTTGACTGCCAAGTAATCAATTCTGAAATCTTTTATTAAAAAAGGGAAACAGGAAACACCTAAGCAAAGACTTAAGCTTGTTGGGTGATGCCCTCTGGTCTGCCACTTTCCTGGCCTCCTGGCAGATAAGAGCTTGCGACAGACTCCTCTGCAGTTTTGGGGTCCTCTATCCTTCCAGAAATAACCCTCCAAAGGGCCGTCACTTTGCTCCTTGCTGCCTCGGAGTGACAAGGGAAGAAGAATGATGGCACTTCCAGTCTGGTGATGTTCAGGAAGCTCCAAGGGCCACCAGGGCCAGGAATACAACTGTTTGTTGGGAAGAGAGAGCACGCAGAATTATACATTTTCCATCTGAACAATGCACAGGTTAAGTGGAACGAGGACAAAACACGCTACAGCAGGAACAGCAGACTAAGTAAATAATACAGTACATGATTTTCCAGGCAGCTGAGATGGCAGAACATGGGCTGTATCAGTCTAAAAGACAGCTGAAAGACCCCCAGCAGGGTCACTCCCTCCATCCGTCACCACTTACCAGGTCATCTCAGGGCGGGGAGATGAGTTACTCCAACAAACCGTCAGAAAAAGACACCCGACATCTCCGTAACACAGCTACAGCTTAATACACATCTAAGACTAATTAACATCTCCCCTCTGTGGAAAACAGCAAACCTCAGAGCGTTTCACAGAGGAAACCCCACAAGGTACAACCATCACTGAGAGATAAAGGATCTGGTACACGCAGTGAACCGCTCAGCAAACAGAGCAGGGAGGAATAAAAAGTTTTACAGTCTGCGTTATCTCCAAGTTACCACAGAGCCACCACGGTCTGGGCCTTTCCTACAGCACAAATAAGTCTTCCAGAGGCTGGCAGCAGCCAGGAGGGGTTGCGTTCATCAGTGCACGATGCAAGCGCCGCTTTTGGATACAAGGTTGAAAATACAGGTTCTCACTTCACACAAAACAAAAGGAGCATCTTGAGGTTCCTGCACATTCATGGCAAAACAGGAACACGCGGCTGGTCACCAGCAGCGGTCACCCTGCCCCATCCAAGCTGACCTGTGCCACTCCTTGTGTGCTTCTGAAACATTCCTCCTTCAAAGTCACTGTAAGCTGGGTTTGGATTCACACAGAAGAGCCCTGTCAGCACAGCCACTGGGGTTTAGAAAGACGAAATAAGTTTTGTTTATTTTTTTTCTTCCCTCCCCCACAAAGTGACGGCTTTCTCTTCCTTTGTGCCCCCACCTGGTTACCTCCTTCCTACCACACCGCAGAGCAGTCCTGTTCCACCTTGGTTTATCAGACTGGGGCCAAGCTTCGGTCACTTCTTCCTTCAGACCTGGCCCTGCCGTCTCCTTAAACCAAGGGGTGTCGTGCTGTGAAGCCAGCACTACTGAAATAGACAGTGTTACACGCTGCCATGGCTGTTTGAACAGCTTCCTTCGCAGATGATCCTAGTAAAAATATTTCTGATCTGCTGCGTGCAAAGCCAGAGTAAAAAAAAAGCGTGTGTGTCAATGAGCTCCGTAAGAGCACACACGCACAAGAATACTTGGTACGTTCTCAAGAAAAACAGAAAGCTAGTGAGGTGAAGCAAGATGATGAGATAAATATACGGTGAAGAGAAAAGACAGACTCTGACACTGTTCGCTGCCCTCTGCTCCCTGGGGACAGCGCCAGGAGCCGAGGGACCGGCCCGGAGCTGGGGCAGGGGAGGGTCAGGCTGGGGGTTAGGGAAAGGTTCTGCACCCAGAGGTGGTCGGGCACTGGGACGGGCTGCCCGGGGACGGGGGCACGGCCCCGAGCTGCCGGAGCTCAAGAAACATTTGGACGACACCCCCAGACACAGGGGCTGGGGTTGGGTGGCCCCAGCGGGGCACCACCGCCCCTCACGCTCCCCGCCGGAGCCGCCGCTGCCCGCCGCCGTCTGAAGGGCGGGCGCCCGGCTCCACAGCGCGGCCTGGCGGCCCCGAGCGGGAACGTGAGGGGAAGCACTCGCCCCGCCCCCGTGCTGGCTGCCGATTGGCTGCTGGGGCTGGCGCCGGCTGCGGAACCAATCGGAGCGGGTAAATAGTGCCTGCACGTGCTGGGGGGGGAGGAGGGATGAGAGGGGCAGGCTGCAGAGCCAATCACAGCTCTCAGCCCGCCCCCCGAGTCTATATAAGACAGGGCAAGGGGACGACGCTCGTCTTGGCGCTGGCAGCCATCTTGTCCCGTGGAGGCGCTGTGTCGCTGCAGCTCTCCGCAGCCCATAAAAGCCCTTTACCACCGCGCAGCCCTTTTTCCTTCGTCAACCCACTTCATCTGCTAATCTAATTACAGAAACAGCTCAGCCTGTGATTAATTCACACCAAGCAACAGAGCTCCATTGGGAGCACGGTGCTTGGTGCGGGTGACTGAGGGCGGCGGGCACAGCAAGGATACCCAGTGCGTGTCCTTTAGGGAAATAGATAAATAATAATAAAATATAATGCCTTACAACAGTAGACCTCAGAAACACACAAGGAAAGTGCAATGTATGAAGCCTTTGCTGAGGTTGCCTGGGAAGGTCAGGCAGTGACCACTGGCTCTCCTCGCCAACACCTTCCTGAATTGTCCTTCCCTACTTTCCTGAAAGTAACACGCTGAGGCAGAATAACGGTTAAGCAGAGCTGCCGTGACTGTCCTGGGAGAGGAATCTGCTCTATAGAAAGAAAATAAAAACCAAAACCCACAAAGAACTGGCAGTGTACTGCCAAAGCGCTCAAACCACCCCAAGAAACATTATGAGTGGAGACGCAGTGTTTCTGCACGTGCTCGTCGGGCGGCGGGATGACTTCAGTGATTTCTGAAGGGACGGTGGCATTTTCATTTGAAGTTTTACTGAAAAGGGTCACAGATTAGCAATTGTACTCTGTATAGCGTTTTATTAGAGGTTTGTTACTGATGTAACAGACTGAGAACATGGTTTCCAAAAATGTTATTTAATATCTGATTAAATATTTTTCTTTCCGAAGGTAATAAGCCAAAAACAACATTTAAGAATTCACAGTCGTCTCATTTGGCCATGCAATATCTTTCCCAAAAGGTTTATTTTACGGCACAGCTGCAGCTGAAGAAATGGTGTCATTGCTGGTTGTACTTTCAGGCCAATGTAGTTCAGAAGAAAACCGTATCCTTTGTAACAAATATTAGACCACAAAAAGGTGCTGGAGACAAGGCAAAAATGGAAAAAAGAAGAGGAAAAGAAAAAATTAAGAAGGTAAAGAGGAACAAAACGCGGTGTTTTGTTTTGTTTTCCCAAGATCTTTAATGGGCCAGTACACTTCCAAGGTATAACAGTTTTCCATTTCTGATACCGATACTTTATTGGGAATGGATTATGAAGTTACTTCATACAGTGAGATAAAACTGGATATTTTATAACTATGTCATATTGAGGGCGTGGGGGAAATGCATGCGTTTTTTTCTTGACCAGCACAGAACTCAGCCCATGTAACTTTTTTACTACCCCAGAGTTACACGGATCCTGTCATGCCTCCTCATGAGAGCCATTAAGTGATATTAGAAATGAAAGCATGCGGTTTCATATAAAAAATTGAGACATGATGTATTATCCACTGACAATCCAGTCTAACAATTTCCATTAGAGACACCTTTTATATTTTTTTTTAGCAGCTTGACTGAACAATTTTCTTTCACAATTCTTGGACTTGATTTAAAAAGCAATTTATCAGTTTGATCCAGTATCCCCTTTTCTGACGTTTAATACATCATCCAGATTATCGGAAGTTTTAAAAGGTACAGCAGGGAATTGTAGCATTCTCCTTTACAACAGAGGGGATCAGGAAATGATCTGTCTTATTTGTTCCATTGGTGACAACTAATATGCAAGGTATGACAGATTTTCCTTTACGGGGGGTCTTTGGTCTGGGGATTTTTTTAAAACAACAACTTTCTGCTTCCGGCATTTTAAAACTACTTTTTGTTTGCTTTTAATAGCTTTAATAATTTGTTCTTCAAACTCCATCTCAGAAGTTGCACTTCCCTTATCCATTGCTTGTTAGCTTATGTTCATTAGCTTCAGTCGAATCTGGCCTTTCCAGTTATGAAATAATTCAGTTCTTAGGGCATGCTATTTAGCTAGACTGGTTTACTTGCTTCTCTGCCTCATCTTTGGCTAGATATGCCAACTTTCTCACACAATGGTTTATGTAAGTCATCCCTAAGCTAAAGTCAAGATTAAGATGATTCCACATCACTGCAGCACTTGGTGGTAACATCCCACAGGAAAATAAATAAATAAATAAATAATCACAAATTTCTAGTAACAACGATGAGCTCAAAAATTGCATTAATGGCAACGACCTTCCAAGCAACTTTCCAAATTAATCCTCACAGCTTTTCCATAAACCTGGCCTTTTCCATAAATTGTATTAACCTCGTAGTGTAGAAAAAGCCACGAAAGCTTGAATTAAAATCTAAATACTTTCATCTGCGCTGCCCTATTTTTCAACATCCTCCAGGTGTTGTGACAGAAAGAGCAGCAGTCGGTCTTAGCTCTTCTGACAATAAGCTTCTGTGAAATTACACCGACATAGTATTACATCCTTTGTCTTTAGGACTACAAGCCAAGTATAAACCACACGCAGAATGGTATAAGCAAGCCTGTAAGGAAGTGTAACGTAACTGAACTATAAAGGCGTCAGATCTTAAAAGATCCAAAAAAACCAATACCACTTACTCATTTAATTCAGTCAATGAGAGCTACAGTGTCTGGGTAGGAAGAGAAGACCATACAGGAAAACAAATTAAAAACGTGTTTTACCGGAATTACAGCACGGCTTAATTGCTTGCACGCATTATAAATAATACAGTTTCCCATCTCGGAAAACAGAACCTTAAGTTTGTTTGTTTGTTTTCATTCAGCGTTTTCATTATTAGGAACTTCATTTGTGGGAGAGACATATCCTGACTGTTCTCATTAAAGGGTGAGCAATGGGGGTGTCCCTCTGGTGGTGCTAACCACCTGGAACCTCCTCTGATAACTTCTAAACCCACTAACTAGTTTCAAATAAAGTCAACGGGGACATAAAAATGCAGGGATACCAACTTCTTGTGTGGAAAAGAGAAGTAAGATCAGCCTGCTTTCCACGTGCAGTGCTGTACGCGCAGGCAGTCTGGATGCAACGCTCATAGCGATTTCCATGGCTTTTACACTAATTGCTGTCACTTGTGCAGCTGGTGGCAAGGGACAGACACGGGAGGGGTTGACAGAGGAAGTTTAGGGGATGTGGTTGCAGAATATATAGGAATGTTTAGGTGTCAAGGTTAAAGGTTTCAGAGTGAAGGACCATGAGCTGTTTGGTGAAGTGACAAGATATGCTGGGTGGCAGATGGGGCAGGGTTGCAGAGAGGAGGTGTAATGGTTGAACTGCAGTTTGCTTAATGGGGGGCATTGGACGGGAGACTTTTTGGTGAGTTATGCTGGACATGGTAGTTTTACCTTTTTTTTTTCAGAACAAAACCAGATGATTAGATGAACAAAGCCTGACAACGAAAAAAAAAAAGAAGAAACAATGAAAAAGTATCATCTGTGGTTTTATCTTCATTCTTCACTTTACTTTTACAAAGAGTGACAAACTGTATTTAGTATTGCATTTAAAACTTGATTAAAATCAGTTTTTGCAGCATCTCTTAGGTTACTTGGAAAAAAGACTACAAAGTATCACCAGTAAAAATGTTACGATCAGTAGGAAGTGAGTAGAGGATTATAATTAAATGATCATGCTTTAGATGGCATGACATATTCTCTACAAAGCCATTGTATTAAAGTGATTTTCCATTCTAAGCCCCCTGAAACCAATTGCTTTACTTGAGGTAACTTAACAAATGACTTCTGACTGATTATGCAGGCTTTTTAGGTTAAGCCTGCAATAATGGCACAAGTTACTCCACTTATCTCAGCACTTTCTTTTACTGTCCTTGTTCTTATCTGTAAACACTAGAGAGGGATGAGGATAAGCCATAAACCTTTCTGCCTTCACACTCTGCAGATGTAACTGGGCTTCATGCTGCTCCTTCTGAATAAGGGTGCCTTATGCAGAGATCCCTAAGCAGATCTGCAGCAGATGCAAATGTTCTACACTGCCGCTTCCTCCCCTCCCACGTGTTCGCCGGTCGGTGTCACCTTGTTTTATGGTTCTGCGAGCAGGCAGGTAAATTCTGGGGAAATTCCACTTTCACGCTCTTACCTTTAGATGACTTCCTTTCCATCACGTTTTGCCTCTTCACTAACGTGAAGACAGCCGTGCCCTGCAGACCACAGCAAGAAAACAAGAACTTCAGTAAGCTTTAATCATTGCAGGCACCTCAACACTTCGTTCAAGAAAGCTTTTGAGTAGCTAGCATGTTTTCAAATGTAGTTTCCATCTCATGAAACAAAGCTTTTCTTGGGATTGGTACTCTAAAAAGTTTGTTTTACAAATAAATGGATGGTATGAGAAGTTACAGTGAATAAAAACGGCCAGAAAAACAAGCAAAGAACTCTGCATAAAAATAAGCTGTTCTGTAATAACTGCTAAAACCTGTCTCAAAACCACGTTGAATTTACTGTTAAATTACCAGACAGAACTTAAAAACATAATAATTTTCCATAATTTAAGCCTAGTTTTTCCATGTTTACCTTGCTGTATGTCGCTAGAGAATCAGTAATGATAGCAAACCGGCGCACCCAGCCCACAGCTCTATTTATCAATGGCCCAGTTCCCTCACAAATTAGTCTTTCCCTGACAAATTCAGCTACCCTCGTCGCACATTTTCTGCTACCAATAACGAAGCTCACCACGGCACCCACGCGATTTCGGTATTTTGCAGGAAGCAGTGACACGTTTTGGCTCAGGGAGAACCCGAGTGTGACAAGTCCCGGTGTGTTACCCCTGCAGTGGCGAACCACTGTCAGAACTCTACACTAGAAGTCACTAGGTGAGTGAGGGAACATTATTTACATTAGAACTAGAACTTTTACATTAGAAGTTACTAGGTGAGGGAGGGAACATCAAGAGCTGCAGGCTGTGGTAGGAGTTAACAGTGCGCATGGACAAGGGGCAGTTCTGTGGGACTGACGGGAGCGTTGGGAAGTGGTCGAGTCACCATCCCTGGAGGTCTTTAAAAGCCGTTTAGATGTAGAGCTTAGTGATACGGTTTAGTGGGGGACTGGTTAGTGTTAGGTCAGAGGTTGGACTTGGAGGTCTCTTCCAACCTAGGGGATTCTGGGATTCTGTTTCATGGGGTGACTGTTCACAAACCCTGGGCAGCACAGGGGACAGATACTGCTCCTTGCGGCTCTCACTAAGATCACGGAGGTGAGACCCTGAGGCGAGACCCATGGGGTGAGACCCCTGAGGTGAGACCCCTGAGATAAGACCCCTGAGGCGGGACCCTGAGGGGAGACCCTGAGGCGAGACCCCGAGGCGAGACCCTGAGGTGAGACCCCTGAGGCGAGACCCATGGGGTGAGACTCCTGAGGTGAGACCCTGAGGCGAGACCCTGAGGCGAGACCCCTGAGGCGAGACCCCTGAGGCGGGACCCCTGAGGCAGGACCCTGAGGTGAGACCCCTGAGGCGAGACCCCTGAGGCAGGACCCTGAGGCGAGACCCATGGGGTGAGACCCCTGAGGTGAGACCCTGAGGCAGGACCCTGAGGTGAGACCCCTGAGGCGAGACCCATGAGGTGAGACCCCTGAGGCGGGACCCATGAGGCGGGACCCAGCGCGGGCCCCGTGGAGCAGCGCAGGCGAACCCCTCCCGCCCGCCCCAGCACCGCCGGGCGAGCGCCCGAGGGCCGCAGGCTCCAGCCGTTGCCGTGGCAACAGGCCCCGCCCCCCCGGGCCTCGCGCTCCCCGCTGCCGGAGGCGAGGGGGGGCCGGCTCACATCCTGGCGCGGCGGCGGAAGAGACGGCGCGCCCGGCGGGCGGCGCCCCGGAAGCGCCTCGCGGTGGCTCCTGGGAGTTGTAGTCCCGGCGCGGCGGCGGACCGGCGCCAGAGAGTTGGCGGCGAGGAGGAGGAGGAGGAGGAGGTCGGTGGCGGGGAGCGGGGCCGCGCCGCTCCCACCGGCGGGACCGGGCCGGGCGGGGCGGGGGAGGGGCCGCCCACCGGGATCCGAGGCCCGGGGAGCGGAGCGGAGAGGAGGGAGGGGGCCGGGCCCGCGGCCTGCGGCGGGGAAGGAGCGGGGGGGATGGCTGCCAGGCGGGGCCGCCGCCGGGGCCCGGCGGGGCCGAGCGGGGGCGAGGGGGGCACCGGAGGGGGCCGAGGGGGGCGCGGAGCCCACCGGGGGGGCAGCCTCGGCCCCGGGGGGCCCGGCCCGAGGAGGGGGCGGCGGGGCCGGGCCGGGGGGCGAGGGGGGCGCCGGCCTGGGGGGCCCTGAGGGGCCCTGAGGGGGCGGCCCCGGCCTCGGGGGGAGCCGGCCCGGCCCCAGGGGGGTCCCCGGGGTGGGGGGCCACGGGAGCCCGGCTCCTTTTGTCCCCCCCCCTCCCCCCCGGGGTTGAGCCCCGTGCAGCCCGGATGCCTCCGGTCCAGGCGCGGGGCTGCTGTGGGGCAGGGCTGGCGGCGCCCCGCGGTCCGGTGCCCCGTGCCCTCCGGGTCACGGCGGTGTCACGCGTGGGACCGTTCTTCTCCACGGCCCTCGCGAGGGCGGCGGGGCTGCCCGGGTAGCCCCCGAGGGAAGTTCCGAGGGCAGCCCGGCCGCTAATGCTTTATTGGTCCCCTTTGCAGCAGCAGGAACCCCGCAGGATAGGAGTGGTAAAGAGAGATTTCTTGCACACCTCCCGTGCTCCTTTGGCCCGAGTAGCGGAAAGCCAAACTGCCTCGCTTTGCGTGGATCCCCACCTAGGTGACCCTTGAAAGTGAACGATACGTAAGGCAATGTAACTTCTCCTTTGTTCTCATGACAAAGCACTTGGGGCTGTACCTCTCTACGTGCTGCTGGAACGTCAGGAGGTGATAACCAGAAGTTCCGTGACACTCACTGTGTGGTGGACGTGGTTTCTCCTCATACATGTGTGTAGCAGTTCTCCAGTGGATCAAAGAAGCCCAACAAAGACCGAATTCCCGGGCCTCTGAGATTTTATCTAGGTTTCCAGTGCCACATTCACTGGGTTCATGCCCTGCCTTTACAGTAGGGGCGTTAAGTCTGTTACTACGAAGCTTTTAGTGTCTCTTATGCCCCTGGGTTTCCAGTACTTTGCCAAGCATGAGGTGTAGAGGCACTCTGCCTTCTGATAGTGTCATTGCACATGGTTGATTCTCATCCCAAATGTATCATTACCTCGTCCGTAAGAGTCCCGTGTCATCGTATTCCCCTTCTTCTTAAATCCAGTGTCCTTTGACGCCCACATCTGCCACCTCTCCTGGGGCCTAACAAGATGTATTTCGAGCCTTCCAAAGGCTCCCTCTTTCAATGATGCTCATGCGTCCCCTTCATGTCAGTGCACGGCAAAGCAGCTGCCGTAGTTGGACACCTCTTTTTGGTGTCAGGGTCTTCAGCAGCATCAAAAAGCTGGGATTTCCACCTGGCTGCTGGCTCTGCTAAAACTGGTGGTTCCTCTTGTGAGATCCCCCGTGTTCGGATCCAGCAGATCTGGTCCTGAGTAATCTAGGGGTGACGCTGTGGTCTCTTCATAACTAATACCTTAAATCTAAGCTTATCTGTTCAAGCTCTTCTCTCTCTGCCTTGGCCACGTTCCTTCAAGATGTGAAAGCTCTAGGTACTTGAACTTCGTACAATTTAAAAGGCATCTCCCATCTGAAAGAGCCGGGTTCTGTTCCTGGACCTCGCCTGGACTGTTTCATCTCTCCATGCCTTTATTCTCCTCCACATCCTGTCCCCGCTCCCATCCGGGCTGACTCCAGCTCTTTGAGACTTGAGGCTGTTCATGGTTGCCCACTAATTGTCCCCATCTCAACTGGAGATCTGTTGCTCATCAGTGGGGCTCTCAGTTGTTAGTCTTGTAAGCTCATCTGTGTAGGGTTTTATGGTATTTTTTTCTCAGTTTTGAAGAGAAAAGACCACTTTCTTCAACTTTATCTTGTGCTTATTTTTGGAAGTGCCACTCTGCCCTCCTCAGTGTAGGTGAGACGTTCTTCATTCTCCTTTCCACTGATCTGCGATCCGTAGATGAGACCTGCTCTTTCTCTGAATGTTACATTGGTCTACGAGAGCGTTCCGGGATAGTTTCCCTGTGTTCTTTGGAATGGGCTCAGTCTGCTTGCAGGCAAATGGCTTCCCCAGTTTTGTCATGCTTAGAAATTTGGGAGGAAGATGTTGCCTTTACCTCCGTTACTGAGATCCAGGAGTGTACGGTGGTGTTCATCATACTTGTGGTTGTCTTTCTCCAATGACTTCAGAGCGTTTGAAGACTTGCTCTTCTGTGTTGGAACAATTTTGGACTCGATTTATCAGGAATACTATTGGCTTTCGGACGGTTTGTACCCAGTCTGAGATGGTCTGTGCGTGAAGGGGACGCCAGGCTGGTATGTGGCTGCTCTTCACACTTGCAGTTTGCATTCTCCTGTACCACTGATGGTTGGACGCTTCAGCCTTGAGAATCTTGCTCAACTGCCACAGCAGAGCTTTCTAACTGACCAGTGCAGCCAGTTATTTGCACTAAGGCTGTTTTCTTCAGCCACCTTGATAATTACTACAGCATGTACGGCTTTTAATTTTTAAACGGGCCAAATAACTGTGTTTTTGATTCAGCCGTTGGAAAAGGCAAAGCGTAGATGTGTCAGCAAAAGCCGGTTTGGTTTCGTGTGCCTGTAGGGAGCTGATGTGCTGGAGGAGGTGTCCTGTCCGCACAGCGGTGTTCTGAAAGCCATGCCATTTTAGGCCTCGTTTGCTGTTGCTGAAGGAAACACTAATTTTGTCATTAGTTTCACTGAAGGCAAAGGCAAATCACGTGAAAGCATAATACTTGTAGGAAGCGAGTTGTGTACACAGGAATAGCCGTTAGCATGGGTAGTTAATGTTAGCACTGCGTAAGTAAGGACCCTCACCGATCTGACCTGTTTGTTAAAAAATCCTTGTTAATTCTCATTATTGTTCTCTGTTAACGAGAATGCCTAAAATGTATTCAATATTGGGCATGCCAGATGCAAAAACCCCAAACCGAGTTGATTGTTTTCATTTTTCTCTTATTTAAGTAAAAGTAATTTCAATAAGAAAACAAAATAGAAAATCTAATGTAATTTCAGTAACGAAGTTTACCAAAAGCGCGCGTCTCTGTCTCTGCGTGTTTTGCTTTAAGGAAAGAAGAAATGACGGCCGTGGTCTCCCTGTCTGTGGCGTTCAGACTTAAAAAGGTTTTAGAAACTGTGCCTAAGCCAGTATCATCGAGCAGACAAAAGCATTTCCAAAACCTACAACCTGCCCTTTGGGTGTAGAGCAGCCAGTTACAACAGGATAGCAAGTAGTACGTGATTCAAATGAGACAGGCAGGATAGAAGCGCCAAGGTGAAATTCGTTGGGGACTGTCGGCTTTGTTTTGTGCTCAAGACAGCTGCTTTCACAAGTTCGAAGCACTTTAAACATCTCAAAGGAAAGATTAATTCTAACTTCCTGCTCCTTTTTGCTACTCTTGCTTTCCTAGGAATCATCGCTTTCTGCCATGATGGAGATGTTCTCATTGAATTCCCTTAAAGGTAAGCACCTGAGACAATCTTATAATTGAACGTTTTTTTTTTCTTTTATTAGAGATTTAACACTATGGCAGACTCCTCAAGAAAATTACTTTCTAAAGAAACAGTACTGTCCTTCTCTCTGCTGGATAAACGCGAGGTTTGTCCTGCATATGTCTTTGTCAGGCTTCCTTCTCAGCCTTAGGGACAGAAAGGGAAGTAGATGTGAATTTACCTCGGCTAGGGATAGGTGTGTAACACACGATGCCGAATTTTGGTTGTGACAGGCTTTTTCTCCGAGGGGAGCCCAGCCTGCACGACTTTTAGCTTGCTTCGTGTGTAGCTTGTAACAGTTGTAACAACAGTTGTTGTTGTGGCCAACCTAACTGAATTCTGCCCTGGTTAGTGTAGCGCGTGAGTAAGCGTTGCCCTAAGCTTGGGGCAGGCCAACCAAGTGTTAGAGAATTTCAGGTAGAGGACAGATTCCTGGGGAAGGACCTGTTGTGCCACCCAGTAAACAACAACGTAGACCTGGGGGAAGAAAGCTAAATAGGGAACTGTTTAGCTCTCAGTAAGGGCTTTTTTTTTGCCTTCTTAATTTTATCCTCCTACTCATAGCTGCATCCTTTTGTACCAATTCAGTGAGTGATTTCTCCCTAGTGTTTGCATACTTTAAATATTTGTCAACTGTTATCATGTCCTTATTTTCCTGTCATTGCTTTGCCAACCTCTTCATTTATTTATTTATTTTTAAATTCCTTCATTCAGTGGCTGTTTTTGTTTGTTTGTTTTGTTTTCCTTTGTTGTTCTTTTCTGAATTCTGTTACTTGGCCTTAAAATAAGGAGCATAGCGTGGAATAAAATACTCCAGATATGGCCGATCCGGTGACGGATCGCTGCCTCCCGTCTCGGGGAAGTAATGCTTCTGCTTTAGCTCTTGGGGAACACGAGCGTACCAGCCGTTCTTGTAACGCTGCCATGCTAATCAAGTGAGTCACCAGTGTTTGTGGGTTCCATATTTAAAACAAAAATTCCCATAATGCTCGATATATCCAGGGTGTTAATTAGGTATGAAGTAATTTTAGTTGGAATTAAAAAGCCTCTGACCTGTCAAATAAAGCGTGACCTGGGTTGGAGCCTGAGAGAGGAGGAACTTTCCTGAGAGGGCTAGTGGTTTGTCATGGCCAGGCTGGGTTTGGGGCTCTGGATGCTGTAGCGCTTCTGCTCCGGGGGAAAAGGAAGCCTTTAAAGTAACATGGTTTGTTAATGCGCTTCTGCACGGTGCTGCAGCCTTTGCAAAGGCTTGGCTAGCGAAGATGAATTAACCACAGCTCATCGAAGTGAGCCTGAACTGGCAAAGCCTGGGAGGATGGCTTTAAGTGATGACTTATATGCTGTTTAACTCTCATCTCTGCAAAATAAAGGTACTTGGATTGAATTTACGCAATCTGTGACTTCTGGAATTTTTTAATAAATTGAGTCTTAGTTATTTTTTCTGTGCTCACAAGATAAGTTTAGTATCACTCACGGAGACAAACCACTAGCCCTGCTCGTGTCTAACTTTCCGTGTACCACCACACTGTCTTTCAGCATCTCCCAGGTTTCTCCTTCCCACTGACTGTGCGTTTCCGAGATTTTCCCAGACATGTGCTTTATTTATGTTTTCTTTCGCTTGTTTTGATTTTAATCATTGCGTTCTCCAGCCATGGTTTATCTCTATAGGGCTCTTGTTCTTTTTTTTGTGTGCCTCTTCAAGATAAAGTTTTGTGTTTGTTTTTACAAACTGTACACAGACAAATCACTAGCAAACTCACAGAGGCTCTGAGATGTATATTAGAAAAGGCAAATTTGTATAGTAAGATTTTTTTCAAATGTTCATGTATGAATGCTGTTCCGAAGATATACCTCTTTATACAGGATTTTGTGTGATAACTTTCCACTTCTTGAACCTCTTCTTGAGGAGTACAAGCTTTGTAGAGCTTGTGTCAAGTTATGTTAGTCCTTTTGTGGTTTACTGGGGATTTCTTTTTCTGATTTAAAAATCTTTTTTCATCATGATGTTTAAACAACTATTCACGTGAAATTTTTGGCTTACACACGAAATATTCACTGAGTAATAAGCCATTTAACATGGAAAGGGTGCCCTGCTGTAAAGAAGCACACAACCTAATGGTGTGTAGATGTATGTTGCAGCCAGGGATGAAAACATATACATGCAAACTTTATATATAAATAATTTGGGCTTTTTTAAATATAAAAAGGCATAAAGAGCCCTAAGTCACTCGTACAGAACCGAACAGCAGGGTCTGCTTCCAAGAGGGGAAATTGTGTGAGAAGGGAAAGGCACTGCGGTCTTGCCATGTAACTGACTCAAAAGTTTTGGTGTTTATCTCTGATATTAGAAAATGATATGCTGCAAGCAGGCTTCATTTTTAGTAACAAACACACCTGGGCACGAATTGCACAACCTGCACGTGAGTGAGGGTGCAGGCGGGGTGCTTGTGTGGATGAAAACAAGTGAGAAACCCCCGCGACTTTCAGGCTCCGGGGCAGCTTCTGAATTTCCACTTCTCAGTTATTCTGGTTTTATGAAGGCAATCGGGAAGATTGCTTTGCCTGTTGCCAGAAGCGTGTGCAGGAGGGAAACCGAGGGTAGCCAGAGTCGGAGCCGGAGCTGCTGAACTTTGTGTGGAGCAGCTCAGGAGCGGCTCGTGAGGAGGGAGGGATGGCTGCGCGTGTCGGCGGAGCCATCGCCAGGCGCTCGGACCTCGGAGCCAATGCCTCATCCCCACGTTTCTCGGGGTGTGTGTGAAGACATCCTTTTTTTTTTGTTTTTGTGATATCTCCAAAACGTTTCTGAGCCCGTTTGAGGCGACCTGCGTGCGTCTCGGGCGAAGGATCTTTGATGCAAACGGCTTCGTGCTCGGCAGGAGCCGGGACACGGCCAGCCGCTCCCCGCGGGGAGCCGGTTGGGTTTTTTGTTCTTTTTTCCTCCACTTTTCCCTCATTTTTTATTTTTTTTTTCCCCTCAGCGCCGGGTCCTCCCCGCCTGAGGTGCCTTGGGGGGGCGCTGTGGCGGGGAGGCGGCGCCCCGGGGCCCGGCCCGGCCCGGCCCGGCCCAGCCGCTGCCTCTGCCCCGAGACCGGCACCGGGCGGCCTCAAGATGGCGGCGCTGGGGCTGCTGCTGCAGGCGGCGGCGGGCTGCGGCTCGGCCGGGCCGCTGCGCCTCTGCCGCCGCTACCGGGGGGCTCGGGGGCTCTGCAGCCGCCTGCCGGCGCCCGAGAGCTCCGAGGAGGCCCGGCAGCAGGAGGAGGAGGAGCCGCAGCCGGCGGCGGGCGGCGAGGGGGAGGACGCCGCCATGGGGATGGGTGAGGCGGGGGCGGCGGGGAGCGGCGGGCAGGGCAAGGACGGGGAAGCGGGCCGCACCGGGCCGGGTTAAACCGAGCTGAACGGGGCCGAGCCGAGCTGAACCGGGCTGAGCCGCACGCAGCGGAAGGGAGGAGCGAGCCCCGCTGCCCGGTGCTGGGAGGAGGAGGAGGCGGCGGCGGCGGCGTGTGCGCGCCCACGTCCCTCCCGCCCCCCTCCTGCAGCCGGGCCGAGCCGAGCCGAGCCGGGCCGCGCCGCCGGGCCGGGCCCTCACGGCGAGCACCGGGGCGGGGGGGGAGCAGCGGCCACCGGCGGGGAGCGGCGCGGCCTGCGGGGCCCCGGGCCGGGCCGGGATGCGCGGCAAGGGAGAGGAGCCGGGAGGCTGCGGCGGGGTCTGCACGCTCGGCTGCGCCGCCGCCGCCGCAGGTACCGGGGCCGGGGGGGGGGGGGGGGGGTTGGAGGCGGCGGGAGCCGGGGCCGGGCCCTTTGTGGCGGCCGCGCCCTTTGTTGGCGGCCGGGCAGAGCCGGGGCTGCCCGCGGGGCCTCTCAAGGTCGCGGCTCCGGAGCCGGGCCCGGCCGGGGGGCGCCCGCCGGGGCTCCCGGAGCACCCCCGGGGCTCGGGGGGGCCGCGATCCGCGTGCGAAAGGACCCGGCCCCGCACGGCCCCGCACCGCCGGGGTCAGAGGGAACCCTCGCTCCTCTTCAACACGCGCCCGCCTTCACGCGTGGGCTCTGACGCCTCGCGTGGGCACTCGCATCCCTGAGGTGACCGCCGGCCGGCGGGGGTGCGAGCGGCTTTGTGCCGGGCCCGCTGCTTGTGGGGTGCCACCGGTGTTCAGAGCCCGGCTCTGCCCCCACTGCCGCCTCCTGGGCTCTCATCTTCCCCTTGGGAAGTCTGTTTGTCGTGCATTAAAGATGCTTGGTTTTTTTTTTTCGTTTTTTTTTTTCCTTCCCTCCGTGTTCCGTGCTTCCCTCCCACCCCCGGCACTTACTAATTAGTTATTCGTAATTGTCTCTCTGGTTCCTAAGTTCTTTGGGCTCTCAGTTCCCTTTTCCTTTCAGAAGCTTTGCCGAGATTTATCCCGTGGTTCAGAGTCACTCTTCAAGTGTTGCGTTCAAGCCGTTTGATGAAGCAAATGAACTTATTTCTGAAGTAAATGCTAAAGCGCCCCAAGTTGTTTAATGGGCTCATTCAGGTGTTGCCTGAGAAAAGCAGAGAACCGCGGTTTTTTCCCCCTTTTGTGCTGCAACTCTCAGCGCTCTTGCAGACGTCCATTGTCAGAGGCTGCTTGAGGGCTTCATCCCCGGGTTTCGTTTCACTCCTGCGGCTGCGGTGCGTCCTGTGAGGTCCCCTGGAGCCCAGGGGCAGCGCCGAGGGCGGATCTGCTGGGACCGGCCTCGTCCTGCTGCTCTGCGCACAGCGCGACCGCACGCAGCGTGCGTGGGGAGTTCGGAGATGGCAGAAGGTGCGCTCCAGATAAGCAAATAAAATGTCCCCAGGGTCCCGCTGCAGGTCTGCCCTGCCCGTAGGGCTGCAGCTTGAACGTGCGGAAATCATGAAAGGTATTTTAAAAGCTTTTAAAAGTGAGTGCTGTGCCTGCAAGTTGAAGTCTTGTTAGCTATCCCTGGTTGACTACTTTTGTTGCTAGCCCTGGATACTCTTACCAATGTGGAAAAAGAAACTGGGATCTGAGGCCAGCTCTAAGCCTTGCAGTATTACATCGGTGCTCGCATCAGGGTTCCCTTTGCTGGCCCAAACGTGGGATTTTGGAGCGGGATTTGGGATGAAGGTAGCTTCCCTGCCTGCTCAGTCAGGTCTGTGGCACTTCACTCTTTATTAAGACTTACGCGATCTTGACCTCTCTTTTTGCTCTAAGAAGCAATCTTTCTCTGCAGCTAACTAAATTTGCCATCTCCTAGTGTCACGGAAGGACCCAGGCTGGAGACCCTCGGGGTGCCGTGTGGCCGGATCCCCCTCTCGGAGCAGGGCCAGCCTGGCACGGCTCGGCCAGGGCTGCGTGCGGCCGAGTTCTGAGCCTGTCCCAGCGGGAGGCTGGCCCCTGGTGCAGCGTTAAATTTGTTCTTCTTTAGGCAAGAACCACACATGGGTTTTTATTTCTATGCGTACTCGAAGGGAACCTTGGTCAGGGTCTGTAGATGATTTTAAAAAAAGAAAAAGGTAATATTGTTTTGGTGTGCTCTCAGCTGGTGGAACCTTTTTTTCTCTTGCCATTTCTCACTAGTAAAGTGTGCCTGGGCTAATTCCTTATGAAGTGGCTCTTTTGGAGCCCCAAGGCTTTCTTCTTCCCTGTGAATTTTTGATCTGTTAGGAGCATTCTTCACTGAGATGAATATATAAGCGGGAGCTTACGTCTTGGTGAGCGTTGCGTTTAATACTTTGTCCTTGCTGCTCATTTGTTGCTTCTCCAGGGAAGAGAATCTCAGGGAAGACAGAAACTGTTAAAATCGATCCAGCGCTCCTCTGTCTTCCTTGAACAAGACCATGGGCCATTTTATTCGTGCTCTTGCTGTACCTGCTGGTGTCTTTACTTGGCAGGCTTGTTGAGGTTAATAGAAGGCTTAGCCACTACGCATAGGAGGGTTTTTTCTTTCAGAGTTGCTTGGAATTATCGTTGGCTTCCACCATCAAGTTCAGCTGAAGCACTCTCTGGCTTTGAGGAGCAGGAATTAGTTAACTGGCTTCATTTGGCAAACCCACCCTGAGCTGTCTGTTATCTGAGACAGGCTTTTAATATTCCTTCGTGGTGTCGGAGCTGAGGTGCGGACACCATGCGTGGTTCTGGCTCGATTGGAATTGGGCGTGAAAATCAGCTTCTTTTTGTTGTTTTTCAGGGAGTATTAGTCTGTATTCCTTGTCTCGGCAGGGCTGTGACTTCCATTAGCGTCGTTCCTACCCAAATATCCGTTCTCAGCAGTCGGAGAGCTCAGGCACTCTCCGGATGAGGGTGCCAAGAAATCCAATCTGTCGGGGAGGAAACATTCTGCAAATCCAGGGCTGTGGTTTCGGGTTGTTTCTTTAAAAACGATGAGCGAGGCATGGCTTCGTGCAAAATAAGATCCTTTCAGCTCTTGATTTCGGGATAAGAATGGACTGAGGGTGATCCATCAAGCCTTGGGGTTGCTGTTGATACGTCAGATGGCACTGCTGAATATGGCATTGTCAGCTGTGAAGAAGACATTGTGTCTCAGCTGGTAATTCAGAGCCTCAACTGCAAGCCGGATCTCAGCTTTGTCACTTAGAGACCCTATTCTTCTTTGCTTGAGAATGGATTAAATATTTAGTCCTGACTGAGGAGTCACCTCAGAATCTGAGGAATTGGCTCGCCTTAGGTAAATGCATATTTTTTTTTCCGGGCATTTAAAAAGAATGTACTTCGTGCCTCCATCTGCTCCGTATCACAGAATTCCTCGGGGTATTGCTTTTGAAAGGAGAAGCAACTAGGGGCCAAAGAATACAGGCCGCTGCTAGAGGGATTTATTTATGTCTCCTTTATTAAATGAATTGTATAGGACATTTGGGAATTGGGCTACTATTCCTCCCTCCAAGCGTCCCAGCAGTGTGGGCTGGAATAGACATGTAGAGGGCTAAAATTTTAGTTGCTTTTTCCAGTTTTCGTGAACAGGTGAAAGTCTGAATGTAGCGGTGCTTGCTGTGCGGCCGGGTGGGTGCCTCGTGTTTGCTGTGCAATTGCAGAAAATTGGCTCATGGTTCTTCGAGACTGGGACCCTTTTCGTGCTGCCCTGGCCAGTACTTGGAAGGTGCAAGAGGAGTTCCTAACACAGAGTACTTCCTGCTCCCTAGCCCTGTGCGTTGTCCGAGGGGTTTGCACAGGTATTTGTGAGAAACAGCAGCCCGAGGGCTCTCTTATTATTCTTTGTAACGGCGGTGCTGGGGCTGGCTGTCACACCTGGGAGTGGTGGAAGGCCGGTGTGCGTTGCACGCTGTTTTCCCCGTCGGTACGGCCAAGGAGACGGAGCAGGTTCCAGGTTTGTTTTGATGCCGCCCCTGGGTAGCAGGTGGAAAAGTAACCCCGAACGGAGCCAGTTGCCAGTCAGACAGCTGTCGGATTGCAGAGCAACCTGTCCTCAGATGATACCCAGCTCTCGGCGTCCTTATCACAGGGCACGGAGGTTGTGTTCCAGCATCACTCTGCGTGCTAAGGAACCCAAACTCCCGCGGTAGCTGGGCCGTTTGCCTTCTGGAAGCCGTTTCTCTGAGGTTCAGCTGGTTCTTCTGTGCTTCCGAGGAAGAACTTGCAAGCCTGGCGTCAGTAACTTCTTTTCTGAGCCCTGGGTCAGCACGCTGGCTTTTTGGTGCTGCCGTTGGAGAGGGCGATGGGATCAACAACGTGGTTTTTGCTCGGCCTTACCCCAGGATCTCCAGCCTGACCTCCTGGTAACTTTACTTTTCTCTTGAACGCAGCTCCCTATGCCCGCATTACAGGGCTCTTTGCTTAAATACTTCCTGCTTTGGAGGCAGTCGTTGTCTAGCTTCATTACAGCAACTCTGCGAGCAGAGATTTTAGGAGAATGCAACGGCAGCTCTCGGTGATGCTCCGAGTGCCGTGGACGGGCCGCTTCTCACTCCTCAATTTGGTAGCTCCATCAGGAATCCCCGATTCCGGGTTGTGTCGTGCTGACCCCGTGGTCCTCGTGGGTCCCACAGCTCGGATGTTGTGTGGTTCTCTGACTCGTCGCTGATACCTGCCCTAATACCTCTAAAGAACCAGAAGCCTTCTGAAAAGTAGTCCCCGGCCCTGGTGGTGGTCTGCGAGGAGGTATTAATGGAGTTCTGCCCGCCAGGGCAACGTTTGTTGGTGAGCTTGGCTTTGTGGGGTCAGGTTGTGGGGTTTTGTGGGGTCAGGTTGGCGTAGCTGGGCTTGCTGTTGCCGGGACGGGAGATCCCTTTCCCCTCTCCTGTTCCTTGTGCCCGTTTTGGGTACCTGCAGGACCGTGCAGTTGGCCGGGTTACTTCAGAGACATTTGCCTCCTCGCGCCCTGCCTCCTGCCGGGGCAGGTTCGTCTCCGAAGGCTGCGCTGGCAAACTCGGCTTCAGGGGGTTCTCTGAACAGCTGAGCACAAAATCGCGTTCCCAGCTTGTAACCCCCCGAAAGAAGGGACTAGAGACGAAGCAGGGATTCCCGAAGCGTTCTTCTGCGTTTTACGTTCACGATGAGCGGATCTAATGAGTCACTTCGCCTGTTGTCGAGCCCCTCGGTTTAACCCCGAGGTGGCGTGCGTGGCTGAGGAGGCGGCTGCAAATATCAAAGTCTGTTCGAGATGGTTACTGCTCAGTTCGGTTTTGATACCGAAGGATGGCAAGCAGAGCCACTTTTCGCATTCACAGCGAGGAAATGGCACCAACTCCTCGTGTTAATCTGGGCTTCGAGTTCTCTGCTAGGGTGTTTGCATTCGGGTTCAGTTGGGTGTATTTTGTCTGACAGTTTTTTTGTTGATACCGTGAGTTTTTGGGGGGGAAAACAACAGTCACAACGGTTCGGGAAGATTTTTTAGTGTTGCTGAATTAGGGTTAGCACTGAGTTAGACTGCCAATGCTGCGGTTTTAACTGGAAGTTTTAAATTCATACTTTGAAAGTGGGGGGGGGGGAAGTAATCTCTGCATTTCAGGAAAAGTATTGGTGATACAGTTAGGCGTTTCGGAAATGCAGTATTGTCTTGTGTTTGGCGCTCAGGAGACTTTACACTCCTGTGTACCATTTTGCTGATGCCTGGAGACATTGTGGGTGAACCTCTGAGCTTCTGCCTGCTTCCCTATCTGTAGCCTTAGAGACATTTACGCTCGCAGAGCTGCAGCGAAGCAGGTGTTAGGACATGTCTTTGAACAGGACTGCACAAGAACTGTAAGACGTTTAGTTCTTCTGTTGTTTTTTTTTTTCCAGATTCCAGAGACTTGTTGAAGGAATTTCCACAGCCTAAAAACTTGCTCAACAGCGTGATTGGACGAGCCCTGGGCATTTCTCATGCAAGGGACAAACTGGTGTACATCCACACTAATGGGCCAAGAAAAAAGGTAATTCTCTTGCACCAGGCAGTGGTGGTAGGTGGGTATGGTGTGAGTGAGCCAGGAACACTGCTAAACCTGGAAGTAACTTTTTAAATAGAGAAAGTTATAGCACACAAAGTCCACATAAAAGTTGTATTATAATCTTTCAAACAAGATTTTCTCACTTCTTCCCGTTTCTCTCTTTACATGTGCTTTAACAGGTATGTAAATGTAGGTCCTGTCCACCTCCTTTTGTTTGTGGAAGGATGAATTTTTGTTTTTTTTGTCCTGTAACTGGCTTTCCTTAGCAGGAGGCCATGTAGTTTGCTGTTGAATGTGTTGAGCTTTGTAACCTACTGCCTTACAAAATGGTAATTGAGTGCTATATGGTAGACCTTAGGGCTACATTTTGTTTCTGTATTCTAATAGAAAAATGCCTAAGAAAGCCTAAAATTGCAATAAGAAAAGATGAATTTGTTTGGAATGGAGGGAGGCTTCTAGTGCTACTTAAGGGCAAAATTAAATACAGAGGTGGTTGTTGTTAAATGGACCAGAGGAATTCCAGGCAAACATTTTGCCAGTCAGTTGGAGCTTGGATGTACGACTCTCACGTCCCAGTCTGCGCTATGAATTGAGCAGACATTCTTAACTCGTGGGTGCTCTGTGTTCAAGGGTTTGCCTCCTCCTGTTGTACAACCTCTGTGGCCCCAGGCCTCTCGCTCTGTCTCGAGCAGAAAGCCCCTTCCAGCTGAAGTTTAACGGTAACGTACATTCCAGGAAAAGATTCAGTTCTGATGGATTAACATTTTCCAATAACATTCTGTCTTAAAACTTCCCAGACACTTTTCATTACCTCATCCTTTTTGAGCATACGCATGTTTTAGGCAATACATTACTAGTGGTTACTTTGGAATTCCTTCGTTATTTGTGTTTCTGTGTTACTTGCCTTTCCTCAAGCAGTAGTGCAGTTTCCTAGCTGATGTTTAGGAATGCCATACCTAGTGCCTCATCATTTTTAGTCTGCGTAATCAGTTCAAATTCTTGCTAGCGCTTACACAGATTGATGTCGTCCATAACTTCAGATTTCTTAGAAACAAACATAAAACAAAACAATAGAGCAGCTCTCGTAGAAAACAAGGTGGGGAAAAAAACAAAACAAAAAACACAACAGGAAGAAGTGTGGGGACAGGAGGACAGGTGAGATAAACTGGGGGAGTCTTGGTTGGAAGTGGACAAGACTTTTTTTGTGAGCACCAACTAACCCGGCCTTCACGAGACAACTTTTTTCTCCGCAGCTCTGTGTCTTTTCATGCAGAGTCCTTAGGCAAAATACGCAGCAATTTTCTGCAGTAAGATGAGATTCAGATGGCAGGCAGGCAGGCAGCCAGATGGAGGCTGTTGAAAAGTCAGGAGCTTTTTTTCTAGCCTTATAGGTGGGGTTTTCCCAGCGGACCTAAATGCCACCTTTCATCTTTGCTGCAGAAACAGGAGAGAATTCCTTCGGCATTTCCCTCCTTTGAGCCTTGCAGAAACTCGGCTACGGCATCTGCGGGGCCAGGAGTAGAGCGAGCTCTTCATTTGGAGCAGTTTTTACCAAAGGGCAGGGTTCAGCTCTCAGTGTTCTTCGCAGGTTTTTTCAGCTGCTTTGAACCAACCGTGCTGGTAGAAGAGGAGCTCTGGTGGCACTGTTAGTTCCGTAACAGCTTGTGCCGGGCAGCACGAACTGCAGGCTGCTTCTCTTCTGCCCGAGGAGCGCGGTACCTGCCTGCGTAACCGCGGTGCAGGATGCTGCTGATTGAAACTAGGATAAGGAAGCAGAAAGATTTGCTCGCCGTTGCAACTGGAAGTGTGTTGGAGAGCGCATGTTGCTTCTCTGGTGTGGTGAGCTGCAGTGCACACAGGAACAGTTACTCTGAAACTGAATTGTTCTCGCAACAAGCTCTTGGCATTTGATTCCTTGGGGCTGACACGCCGCAGCCTGCAAAGCTCCGGCCTGCGGTACGTGGCGCTGTGCTGGAAAGCAGCCTGCTTTCTGCGCCTGCCTCGGCCACGCGGCTTCTGTGGGGCTGTGGGCACCTTGAGTCTGTTTTCAGGCTTTTGTTTCTGTGTTACTGGGATGGAGCACCCCGTAGAGCGACTGAACAAGCAGTTTGTTTGGGATTCTCAGTTGTAGTTACCTTCTTTATCTGGAGTTCGGAGATGTTTGAAGTAACAGTGCTTCTGGTGGAGGGGAGAGATTGATTGCTTTGTGCTGTCTGACTTTACTGCTTATCTTTGCTTTTCAGAAAGTCACTCTGCATATAAAGTGGCCTAAGAACGTGGAAGTGGAAGGCTATGGGACCAAGAAGATCGATGCTGAGAGGCAGGCAGCAGCAGCTGCATGCCAGCTCTTCAAGGTGAGCTTTTGCCCCTTAGCTTGATGAACCGAGCCTCTGAGCGGGCAGGTGAAATGAGCATTTTGGTGAAATGATTTTTGACTTTTTATCTCTCTCTGCATGTTTACTTTCTTAGTTGGCCCGTCTGTTAATCGGGAGTAGAGAACGAAGTCTTGAGCTGTCCAAATCAATTTGAGTTTAAAAGCCCAATTGCTTCTGCAGCCAGGCTTGAATTCACTGCGTTCTTTGAGTTCTGGTCTTTGTTCTTTATGTCCTAGACCTTAATCATCTTCTATCTTGGTCTGAACACCTGTGGCCAGAAGTAGACCTTTCTTCCAGTATGTTTGCTGTTACTATTCGCTAACTCACACTTGCAAGTCTACCTGTGTGTATTTGCAAGCATGGTAGCTTCAGAGACTTTCATTTTCTTGTCACTTCAGCCATAGTGTGGCAGTTGTGTGTTCTGGTTTAAAGTTGTGCTAATCTGCCTCTTATTTCTGGCTGGAAATGGTCAATGTGTGTGCGCAGCCAACGTCGAGCAAGTACTGCAAGGTTATAAAGGGCGCTGTCTAAGATGTGGTGTGACATAGCAGCTGTCTGAGGATAACGTGCAGTTTGTCCCCAGCTCTCCCGCTAGCTCTGCCTGTAACCTCGGGCAAGTGACTTTGCTTTTGGAGTTTCCCTTTCATCCGTGGAGCAGGAACAACGTTTCCTGCGAAGGAGCCTAGCAAAGATGCCAGGTGCTCTGGCAATAGGAGCTTTTTGATTCCCTTGTAGGGCAAGAAAGCTATGTTAAGAAATAACTATTTAGTTTTTAAGTTAAACCTTCAGAAGTTAAGGATTACAGCGTTAAAACTAGCAGTTTCTTGAGCTGCCTTCTGATGAGGTTAGTTTTTTTAATCTTGTGATCAGCAGAACTTGTTCCACTGACTGCCTTACCTGAAGCACGGTGCTCGTTCAGTTCACAATCACTGGAAGTATGTTTTTGTTTCCTCCTCGCTATTCAACATTCAATGAAAGCATTGTTTCTGGCTTTCTTGGAAAGCCTGGAAGTTTTCAAGGGGGGAAAAAAGTCCCACCTACACTTGCAATAATATTATTCACTACATTTTGGGAAATGGTTCAACTGTGCTTTCAGTTCAGAACTGGAAAACGACAAAAGACAACCCTGGGACCGTAGATTAAGCATGCAAAGTGTTAACCCACGTGCTTTGCCAGCTAGACCTCTAACCAAGAGAAACCCCTCGTAATGGGAGGCCTTGTGCAGTCCTAGCTATGGAAATAGCTACAGGTGCTGCTCTGAGTGAAGAGTCATCAGTTCAAGAAAAGCGGTGGTGTTAATTGGAGTGGAGATGAGTGGTGACTTTGGGTACAGCAGCTAGCAAAGTGAGTTCTTGCTGTCCTAGGCACTCCTACAGCACAAAAGAACACCACCGAGAGGCCTAAAGATGTAACTTTTGATGTATTGCAGTGGTCTGGTAAGATACGGTGCGTGGTGAAACCTAGGTATACCTGGAACTTCATGTGGTGGGCCAGCAGTAACTGGGAACTCCTCTGTTTCAGGAACCAATAGATTAGGGAGATCTTCATACTCCTTATGCAGACTGAAAAGAAAAGGAAGCAAAAAGAAAAGAAGCAAACCATTCACTGAATTCTCACCTTGTGTTATCCCAGGTTATGTTTGTTTAGGTTTAGCCTTACCAAAAAGATGCGTTTCATGCTCTGAGGTGCGTTTCAGAACTTCTGAAATATAAGGTTTGAACTATATTTGGTAAAATACCCATAGATCTAGGCCAGCCTTTGCAACAAGCTACAGGATACCAAGCAACTGGGCTCTGGGAAGGGCGGTTAGTGAACAGGTTTCCTCGAAGTAGCAATAGCTGGAGGAAAGCTTTACGTTTCTGCAAGTCCCCTTTCTTTCTCTCCTCTTTCTGTGTGATACGAAGAAATTACTCCTGCCTTTCTCTCCTTCCCCAGATGTTTTGTTTCCTGCAGTTGCCCATCTCTGTCTCTTTACTGCAGCTAACAGTGCGTTTTTCTCCTGCAGGGCTGGGGTTTGCTGGGGCCCAGAAATGAGCTGTTCGATGCCGCGAAGTACCGGCTCCTCGCAGACCAGCTTGGCTGCCCCGATGAGAGGTGGTGTTCGGAGGGCAAGTGGCGCTCCAAGTCCGGACCTTCTCTCGCTGACTTGTCGACCTGCTGGCGACGGATGGAGCCAGACGATTCCATCCAGCCCATGGAGCAGGGCCGCATGCCTAAAGCAATGCGGAGAGAAGAGCTGGAGGAAGGGGAGCTAGAGGAGGGGGAGCTGGAGGAAGGAGAGCTGGAGGAAGAAGCGATCGATGTTTCCGATTATTTACCTATGGCACATCAGGATGCTCGAACCTCAGGCAGAGACGCAAGGTAAGTCTGCTTTGATAGCTGCTGATGCAGGGCAATAAAAAAGGGTTTTCTTCATAGCTGAGGCAGCCCTGTGGTTCCTCCGAGTTGAGCTGCAGCTTTCCACGTTGCTGGTGTGACCTTAAGGAGGCTATAATGAGGTGGGGATCGGTCTCTCCTCCCAAGCATTAACTGATAAGACAGAGGAAATGGCCTTAAGCTGCAGGAGGTTTAGGTTGGGTAATAGGAAGAGGGTTGTGAAGCACTGGAACAGGCTGCCCGGGGAAGTGGTTGAGTCACCGGCCCTGGAGGTCTTCAGAAAATGTGTAGGCGTAGAGCTTAGTGTCATGGTTTAATGGTGGACTTGGCAGAGCTAGGTTAAAGGCTGGGACAAGCTGATCTTGGCGGTCTTCTCCAACCTAAATGATTTGTGATCTATGACCCGTAGGTGAGCCAAACAGTGACTGTTGTGCCAGTTCTTACCTGAGAGAGTGGGGCAGCCTGATCTTGTACCTGGCTGTAATCACAGGGGAGTGCCGAGGTGTCATCTCTGGAGTCCCGTGCATATGCAGTTAGGAGTCCCTTTCTTGATACCCCTACCCCCACGGTTTTGGGGGCGATATTAAGTCTGCTCCTTTTCATCCCAGTAGTTCCATATAGTTGCTTTCTTGGCTTCATGCTTTATGAGCACAAATTTCAGATTTTAATAGTCAACGGGAGGAAAAAAATCCGTAAGGACCTGGCGGTGGTGGTGGTTGTTTGTAGGGATGCTCTTTGGATTCAGAAATCTAACATTGTCTTTTGTTGTTGCTTTTTTTGTAGTTTTCTAAATAATTTAAAACCTGTTGATGGTATCTGGTTTGTAGTACTAGTGTAAAGGCTTCCTTGCTTTTTAGTTCTGCACTGGGTGATTGTTCTGGGACTGACAGACTTTAGCAGCCAGATACAACTTGACTTTTCAGATGCGAAGGCGCAGATAACCTTGATCTTAGTTGCAGACCTGAAGCGAGGTGGGTCTGAGCACTGAGTGGATGTTTGTGTATCCAACTGTTCTCCTCTTCCGTCTAGCCGAGGAGGGAGTTCCATCGAAATGACAGACGACAACACTGCCATCCGTGCTCTGACGCAGTTCCCGCTTCCCAAAAATCTCCTGGCCCAAGTGATTCAGATCGCCACCTCTTCCTCCACGGTCAAGGTAAGGAGCTATCCGAGTGGCCCCTGCCGGGGACCGACCTGCAGGGGATGAGGCGCAGAGACTCGGGCTGCAGTCTCTGTGGGTGCTTCTTCGGGCAGCTGAGAACTGGGGAGAGACGGGAGGTTAACGAGGCCCAGAAAAATCAGCCTGAAGAGCAAGAAAAGTCTTAGTGGTAGGAGCTAAGGAAATAGAAGCACCGGGAACATTGTTACTTGAGGTCGGGGCAGTAGAGGAGCAGTTAGTGTGAACGAAGGAGTGGATTTTCTAAGGCGATAAGCTTGCATTTCCCCTAATATCCGCCACAAACACAAGCTGGCGTTACTCGGAGAAATGTGCGATTCCGGTGCTGACGGAATCTTTCCGCAGCTCGGCTCCTGGCAGTATGTGGTGATTCTGCTCCTCGGCGTGTGTCACCCAGCTCCTTTCCAGACCTCGTGCGCTTTAGCAAGCCCTAGCTGGGCTCACCCCCTGTGCCACCAGGGTTGTTCTGCACACAGCTGGCTGCTCTCGCTCCTGCTTCAACTCGTGAGCTCCGGGGTGGAATCTAGTGCAGTAAACCTGTTCTGGTGTTTGGAAATAATCCTGATTTCGGCTCTGCTTAGAAATACTGGGGTATATTTGAAAAATCTCTGCCCGTGTAGGCTCTTAGCACCACCCCAACCTGATGTTGGTTCTGTGCCTTTCAGGAATACATGCAGTTCCGTACAGTAGGCACCAAGACCAAGATCTGCAAGCTCACGCTCCGCTGGCCCTGCCCGATGACTTTTGCTGCCAAGGGCCGTCGCAAGGTGGAAGCAGAAAACAAAGCAGCGGCGTTGGCCTGTCAGAAGCTTAAGGTAAGCACGTGTGGTTCCCGCATCCCATCTCTAATCCGTCATACATAGGTGATCCTTGCCCCTCGCTCACCATATTTGAAACTGATGTGGTGACACCTAAAACGTTCTGATCTCTGACTTCATGCTCAATAAACACGTTTTCAAACCTTAGGATTCAGTCCAAATTGCTGTTGTACCCCGCAGGTATCCCCCTGTGATGACCCCTTGAAGGCTGTTGGGCTTGTTTTGATCCCTCAGCAGAGCGATGTGTGGGGATTACTCCTGAAGCGTTGGCTTTTTCGCTTGGACCCCTCAGCGCTGCCTACTAAGACAGGCTATCTTCCTGTTCTTGTAGGCGAGCGAGTGCAGCCACATTGCTGTGTTAGGTTTTGCTGCAGAGGCTGGAATTAGCAGAGAAGAAGTCCAAGAAGATCGTGTAGGGCTTAGTACTGAGTTGGCACAACAAACCAGAACCACAGCAAGAGAGTTAACAGCCCCATGGCGAGAGGGTTTTGTCACCTACACTTGCAGCTGCTGTTTTTTTGGTGGATCTGTTTGAAATCTTTTTGTGAGCACTGCGTTGGGGACAGGTAGCAGTTTCACCAGAGCTGCGACAGGGGCGTGTTTTTGCCATGCCAAAAGCAAGCAGTGATAGGTTTGAGCTACGAGGCAGGGAGTTCACCCGTCAGAACTTGGAGGACCTACACGTGCCGGCAGGTTGCATGCAAGTCTTGTGTCTGATGGCCTGGTTTGCCTCTCCTCTCTGCAGAGCCTGGGCTTAGTGGACAAGAACAACAACCCTCTCAGCCACGCCATGTACAACATGACCTCGCTCCGGGAACTTGGTGAGAACCAGAGGAAACCCTGCCACATCAAAGTTCCCGAAGCCACCCTGCGCAAGATTGAGAACTACCTGAATCATGTAAGGCTTCCTTAGGCGCCTCAGAACCGCCTTTGGCTGATCACATGTAATGTCAGAACTCGGACTGCGTGCACGTGGGTTGAGAGCTTCATGCCACAATGTCGGGGGAATTTATGACTTGATGTTTTGCCACAAAACTTTGACCCGAGGGGAAGGAGACCCTTTCTGGGCAGTGGGCCTTCTCTGGATGTATTTGTGATGTTTCTCTGTGTTATTTGGCCTTTGGGGGTGTTGGGGAGTGCAGTTTTTGCTTATAGCCTCCTTTTGTAGGCTTACGACCTCTGCCTTATGCAGCTCTTGCTAACATAAAACCCTGGTTATACCTTGTTGCTTTACAAGGACCGGGTGCTGGTAAGTTTTCAGGTTTCCCTTGGGGGAGTGTCTCTTAGAGCACTTCTAAGTTAGCGGTGGGAGCAGATCCCCGGCACCTGGCAGTGAGGTCCCAGGAGATCTCCCTTCCTGCTGTGGGGTGCACACCCACGGGAGCCGAAGCGGTGCCAAGACAGGTTTCCTTGGGAGCGTTCAGTGCCAGCATAAGGTGAGGACGGGCACGGTGCAGGTATAAATGTCTGTAGCTCATTGAAGCAATTAAAAATGATGCCTGTGTTCGGAAGCCGGCAAGTCGCTGCACAGCACTGTTGCAGCACCCTTGGTGAACGCTGCAGATCTCGGGGGTGTTTATAATATCTTACAGATGCTGTAAAGTCAACCAAGTGGTAGGGAGTATCCTAGGAAGCCAAAACCAGGCCTAAGGCAGCAGACGTTTCTGGATGACCTGTTAGAGTGGCCAAATTAAGGGCTAGCTTGGTCTGCCTCCCACGTGCGTGTCGCACCGCGTGCGGAAGGCTTGCCTTTGCGGCCCTGAGCGAGGCTGAACCCGAAGCTACTGATCTGTCACTGAACTTCTAATCCTGTGAACAGCCAGGCCAGCGCTTCGATTTTTGTTCTAGCCAGTTCCCGACCTGCTGTTGCTCCTTTTGGTTATTCCCATCGGATCATGAGGATTGGGTATTTCTGGCTTAGCTGATCGCTCATGTTTTGGGCAGGTTACACGTCCGGGCTTCCCGAGGGAAAGGAGGGTGGTGGTGCAACTTGAGCGTTTCAAAAAGCTGACTTCAGGGGCTGTTGCAGCGCTTGCAGGCAGTGCAGCCACTGACTCGGGGAGCGTAAGGTGCTGTTCTGGGCCTGTCAGCTCAGGCCTTGGCGCTGCTGTGTCTGTTAGACCAGGCTGCACACTTCAGGGGACGCAGGGAGGAACATGCAGGGAGCTGCTCTAAGTTGCTTCCTGAGTTGAGGTTATTTCAAGTGAGAATTACTTCCACCTAAAGTCTGAAGGGTACCTGAAAAAAGGAGGTGGGCTACCTAAAATCTGGGGAGAGTTTGATAAAGCTTTGTGGCCACTGCAAAGCCAGTCTGGCTGAGTCCGTTCCAGGCACTTGTTTCTCTTTGCGTTTCTGAGGACTGGTGCTGAACTTGTCCCTCACACCTTTCTCCGTCTCCCCCAGTACCCAGTGGACATCAGGGAATCCAGGCCCCGGATTGCTGATGACATGATGAACCTGAGCAAGGAATCGGGCGCGATAAGCGACGCGATCACGGGGAAGACGTACATCCCTATGCTGGAAGCAGAGGAAGTGCGCCTTAGCCAGAACCTCCTGGCCCTCTGGAAAAGGAGAGGATCCTCGTGGCAGGAGAGCCACCCGCTGCCGGTGGATCCTCACAAGGACACCATCCTCTCGGCCATCGAGCAGAACCCCGTGGTTGTAATAGCAGGAGACACGGGCTGCGGGAAGACCACGCGGATCCCTCAGCTCCTGCTGGAACACTACATCCTGGAGGGACGCGGCGCCCGCTGCAACGTCGTCATCACCCAGCCCAGGAGGATCAGCGCCATCTCGGTCGCCCAGCGCGTGGCGCAGGAGCTGGGGCCCAACATGAGGAAGAACGTGGGCTACCAGGTGCGGCTGGAGAGCAAGCCCCCCGCCCGGGGAGGAGCCTTGCTCTTCTGCACCGTGGGCATCCTGCTGCGCAAGCTGCAGGGCAACCCCAGCCTGGAGGGCGTCAGCCACGTCGTGGTCGATGAGGTCCACGAGCGAGACGTCAACACGGATTTCCTGCTCATCCTGCTCAAGGGCATCCAGAAGCTCAACCCCGACCTGCGCCTGGTCTTGATGAGCGCCACGGGAGACAATCAGCGTTTCTCGCATTACTTTGGGGACTGCCCCGTGGTCAAGGTGCCGGGCTTCATGTACCCGGTGAAGGAGTACTATCTCGAAGAGATCCTGGCCAAGCTCGGTAGGCACCGACACCGGCACTATGAGATAAAGGTGGGTGTGCGGCACGGCGCTGAAGCTGTTCCCCTTGGGTCAGGGACTGGCTTCTGGCGTATCTGCAGGGCCTGGAACCGCTCCCTCTTCCTGTGGCTCTTGGGCATTGTTGGCTCAGCTTTAATGCCAGGTCAATCCTCCTGAGCTAAGATCAGCTTAGCAGAATCCCTTGTATTTAAATTAATTTATGGATGAAGAGGACTTCAGATTTAAGTTACTTTTGTCCCTCTGTAATGGGAAGTTTGTTTATGCCTGAGTAAGCCAACAGCTCGGCGTACCTGTGCGTACACAAACGTGCAAGTCTAGTCCGAGGTTAGGGTGGCGGTGACGTGGAGCAGTGTTCCCCGAGTGCTCGTTATCTCGCACGACTGAATTCCTTGCTGTCCTCTTTTTACAATTAGCCTTACTGCTCCAAACTGTTCTGGTAAGTGCCCTCCAGATGCGTGCTGTTCGCTGGGGGTAACCGTCACAGAGTGGGTCACAGAGTCACAGAACCGTTGGGGTTGGCAGGGACCCCCACAGTTCCTCTGATCCAGCCTCCCAGCTCAGAGCAGGGTCAGCCAGAGCAGGCTTACGAGGAAGTTTTGGGTATCTTCCACGACAGAGACTTTGCAGCCTCTCCGGGCAGCCTCTTCAGTGTCTGAGCGCCCTCGCAGCGAAGGTTTTTCCTATGCTTAAACAGAATTTTCTGCATCTTATTTGTGCCCGTTGACCTTTCCTTGTTCAACCTCACACGAGGTTTCCGTCAGCCTGTGGAAGTTCCTCCTGGTGGCTGAGCCACCACCTGGTTGTATCAAGGACTTCCCCCAGCTTTGTATCATCAGCAAACTTGCTGAGGGAGGCCCCTTGCATTCAGGGCCATCTTCCTGTTCCTCTCGTGGCTGGCTGTTTTTTTTTTTGCCCCTGCTCTTCTTAAGCTGACCTGCCTTACGTTCCAAATCGCTGAGACAGACGGCTGCTGCTCCGTGCCTGGTGGATTTGAAGGCCTGGTTCTGCCCCCCAGAATTTCACTTTAACTCTTGCTACTCAGGTGCTGTTGAGTAGAGGTACAGAAACGTCAGCTAGCTTCCCAGTCTGGAGAGCAGGAAAGGGACCGCGCATTCTCACTCCTCGGCCGAGGAAACTGGCAGCAGTGGGGACCAGGGCAGGTGCCAGATGGAGCCAAACCCAGGCTCCTGAGGTTCCTGGCTCCTCGTCCTGGGGAGGCCATCCAAGAACAGGCATCTGCTCGCTCCAGAAGACGCTTTGGAAGTCCGTGCACCTTTCTGCTGTCTGCTGCGTCGCTGCTTATTTATCTGCGTGTGTCCTCCTGCAATCACAGGATATCCTGAGCTGGGAGAGAGATCCCGTGGTGGTTGTCAGTCCTACTCCTGCCTGCGCGCAGGGCACCCTGAGAGTTAAACGTGTCTGAGAGCATCGTCCGCGAGCTGCTGGAACACCCAACGGCTTGGGGCTGTGACTGCTTCCCCCGGGAGACTGCTCCAGTGCCTGCCCACCCACCCTTGTTCATATCCAGTCTGAACTTCCCCTGACACAGCTCTAAGCCATCCCCTTGCATCCTGCCACCAGCGAGGAGAGAGCAGCTCCTCCTCCGCTCCCCCTCTCGAGGAAGCTGCAGGCAGCAGCGAGGCGTCGTGGCTGAACCCCGCCGGCAGCCAAAAGCAGGACACGAGGTCGCCCCTTGCTCTCCTCCTCTCGAAGCTGAGCAAACCAAATATCTTCAGCTGCTCCCCGTAAGCCATG
Source organism: Anser anser (assembly GCF_964211835.1). Lineage (NCBI taxonomy): Eukaryota > Metazoa > Chordata > Aves > Anseriformes > Anatidae > Anser > Anser anser. The sequence goes on from NC_139721.1 coordinate 162,260,281, forward strand.
CCCTCTAGCCCTTTCACTTCTTTCTTGTCCTTCTCTGGACCCATCCTAGTATCTTTGGGCTCCAGAATATAACAGATAAAAAACTGTGCTCGGTACCTGAGGCGTGGCCGCAGCAGTGCTGGGCGCTTTGTCCAGGAGGACGCTGTGAAAGACAGTCTCAAAGTCTGCCAAAATCCCCAAACCCCACAGGCACCACCTTCCCTTCACCCCCTGGGCAGGTGACCTCGTCATAAAGGGGTATCAGGCTAGTAGGGCACGGCTTGTCCTCATGAGCCCGTGTTGGTCTTGCTGCCTGTAATAGCCAGGGTCGTCTTTCTTACCCTTGCTGAAAATGAGAACAACGTGGGCACGCTCCCAGTCAGCTGGGACCTCTCCAGATTCCCAAGAAATTCCCACTGAGAAATAGCAGAGGGTCTTGCAGTAACATCGGCCAGCTCTTTCAGTACCCGGGGACGAGTCCTGTGGGGCCCCGGAGATCTGCGTACGTCCGGTTGCAGCAGCAGATCCCGCGTGAGTTCAAAGTCAGCTGGGAGCTCACCGCTCCCCAGGTCATGGTCCTGCAGCCCAGCACACGTAAAAGACAGAGGCCAAGGCGGCGTTAAAGGCGTCTGAAGAGGTGGCTCAAAGAGTGACCAGCCCCAATGGGCCCAGCACACTTGAAAGCCGTTTCCCAGGGACCTTTCTGACGATTTCCTCAGGCAGCCCGAGCTCTGCCCTCCCGGCAGCCAGGGCAGTGGCTCCGCTGCCCGTTTTTCTCCCAACACCAAAAATTTTATACTCCACCACTGAGTGATCGCTGTGGCTGAGACAGGCACGCCACTACGCCCGTGAGACCACCTCTGTTTCCAAACAGCAGAGCTCGGAGGGCACCTTTCCCAGTCAGCCCCCTTAGTGCCTGTCTCAGAGCTGTCTGTCCTCACTGTGCTTCCTGTTTTATCCAGCAATCAGATGATGAATGCGTCCTTGACCTCGATCTGATCACCGACCTCGTACTCCAGATTGACGCCCACGGAGAACCGGGTAGGTTCTGCTTTTCCCCCTTCCCCTTTCCTTTTTTCTTGGGGGGTGAAAAAAATGGTACCTGCAGAGCCCAAACCCTGCGCGGAGAAAACGTTGTGCTGAGTTCTGCAAGGCCGCCTGGAACTCCCGGTGAGCTGAGTGGCCTCAGCCTGCCGCGACCTGTTTCTGAGTCTTCGGCTAAGGCGACGTATGAGTCCTCGTGCCTTAGGCAGAGGCTAAGGCGAACAGTGCTCCAGGCAGTTACGCAAACCCCTCTTTCCTGGAGTTCGGGAAGCTGTCTGGAGGCCGGGTTGGTTGCTCATTCCCGTGTCGGTGTGTCCCAAGGTCCCGGTGTCCTGAGAGACCCCGTTCCTGGGCTGAAACTGTGTCTGTGCACCAGCGTCTGCAGCCTTGTGCGGCACAGTCCGGTTCCTTTCCTGTACTGGAGACCGGTCCCCACTAAGTATCCGTCCCTGGGAGGTGATGTTTTTGTGAAGGCAGGATTTTTCAGATGGCTTCTGCTAGCTTTGAAACGCTTTAAAGCTTTTCGAAGGTATTCGCTCCCAGAACGCAGCCAGCCTTGTTTCCTTTTGACTTCAAACTTCTGCCCTGACGAGCTGACAGGGGCAGGTACAGCAGAGCAGGCGGGCAGGGCACGTTTCCCTGGGCCTGACTTCCCCAGCGGCTGCATCTGGCATCGGTTCGTGATGAGCAGGGCGCAGGTTTCCTCAGCGACCAGCTGGCAGGGGGCATCCCAGCCCTGGCCCTGCTTTCCTTTGGGTTTCTCGGGCTAAGGGTTGCTGTGGGCTTGGAAATAATAGGGGTCCTGTCTGCGGTTCATGAGTCTCCGGCGGGGAAAGAGCTCTTGGATTGCTAGGTTACGCGTTCTTGCTCTGTTACAGGCGGGATCCTCTGCTTCCTCCCTGGCTGGCAGGAAATCAAAGGAGTGCAGCAGCGCCTGCTGGAGATGCTCGGGTCTCAGAACAGCCGGTACCTCGTCTTACCAGGTGAGGGGGCAGGGCCGGATTTCTCCCCAGGATTCAGGAGCAGAGGCCAATTGACTTGATGAACCCCTTCAGCTGTTGCACACAGATAACAGAGCAAGTTTGTGTGCTCTGATATATGCAAATGCGTATGTGAAGCACAAAGAACTCCTAGCAGAGGCTATCCAAGCCAGCGTGTGATTAAAGAAACTGGCTTCCTGGCTGCCTCCAGCAATGCAGATGTAGGCGAGAGGAAACTGCCGAGTTCTGCCTTGCTGTAGCTGCGTGCTGGGCCTAAACAGAAAAGCTCTGTGAGACTTGTTTTGGGCGATGGAGGTGCGCTCCATAGTTCGTCTTCTGTTAGTGAATTTAATGTTCTGCATCCCAGGAGGGAAACGTAAAACCAGAGCCAGCATTACCCTGCAAGGCTTCAAAGATTGTTGGTTGGTTGGTTTGGTTCTTTGTGTGTTTTTTAACAGTCCTCCCTATTCAGCGTCAAACAAGGTCAGAAGGGGTGCGACTTTGAACAGCTCAGCTGCTAAAAAACGCAGGTGTTTTTTTGGTGAAAACTGCACATTCTTGTGCTCCCCTGCTGTTCTGTGCAGTTGTTGGGAATTTCTCTGCATCACTGGTCTGTAGTGTGGAAAATATGATATCAAAGAGCTATAGGCTCTTGTCAGTAATCATTTTTGGAAAGTCAGAGCAGACAGCGTTGAGAATACCCCGTTCCCCTGCCCCAGAGGCCTTTTAAACAGGGGAAGCTGCAGAACTGGACTCTGGAAGGGAGTGGGACACAGATATTCTGGTGGTGCCGTTCTCCTCCGTGGGGTAGGAGGGGTTCAGAGGTGGTGTGGAAGTTTTATTTCACTTGCTTCTTTTTTCCCTGAGGTCTGTCTGGCAGGAAAGTGCTGACAGTGACTGTCGGCATTACTGAAAGTGGGAGATGATGGTGGCACGGGAGGGCTGCAAATCTTTGCTCACCTCGGCCTTTACAGCAAAGCAGGGCAGGACTGACTCTGTTTTTATCTGCTAGTGCACTCTAACATCCCCATGATGGACCAGCAAAACATCTTCCAGCGGCCTCCGCCCGGCGTCAGGAAGATCGTCCTGGCCACCAACATCGCTGAGACCTCCATCACCATCAACGACATTGTCCACGTGGTGGACAGCGGCACGCACAAGGAGGAGCGCTACGACCTAAAGACCAAGGTACCGCTGCCTTCTCGCCTCTGCTGAGTGCCTTTGGGTTGTGGTAGACCTCATGGATGTTTTCAGAGCAGCGTTTGAGGAAACCACTGAAGGGGATGGTAGTCGCTTCCCTTTCGGCCCCGGGGACGCTGGCCCTGTGTCCCTGTTTGGGGACTGGTTTGTGACTCATCGCTCAGAGTGTTTGCCTCCGGCACGTTCCCTGCCAGGCTTCTCAGCAGCTTCTGCTGAACAGGCAGGAGCCTGGTACCTTCAAAGAAATTGAAGGCAAACCCCACTCACTCCCCAGCTCTCTTTAACGCCGTTAACGTTTGTAGCTTTTCCATTTGCTCTCTGCCTTTTCCTGTGGTTTCATCGTAAGCCTCTTTCTGCCCGACCAAGGCAGCTCGGACCTACTGGGTGCTGCTCCTTTGAAGCCATCTTGACCCCACTGTCTAGGCGCTTTTCAGTCAGCCGTAAGGGGGGGTGGTGCAGTGCTCAGGCTGTTTCTGGCAGTATCGGGCCTTACAAAGCTCCTTGGGAGCACGTTTTCGTAACAGCCTGAAGGCAGCTGTGCCACCGCTGCTCCTGGCGGGAGGGATCCCAGCTGTGTGCTGCTGCCCCTTCCCTTCCCTTCCCTGCGCTAGAACATCTCGCAGGGCCAGGTGGTGACTCGTGCCTTGGAACAGGTCTAGTTTTAAAACAGGCGTTTTATATTTGCCCACTTTTAGCCCAGTTCATCTCACAGGGCGGTTCCCAGCAGGCCCTGCAGCGTCTGTGCTGGCGTGCGGCAGGATTGGTGCGGGGAGGCTGGGACCGGGCCCTGCGGGCAGCTCCCAGCAGGGCACTTCTGTGAGCTCCTGGCGAGCGCCGTGTCCAGCAGGTGGCATCCAGGTCTCACCCGTGTGCTGAGCGGCTCAGGCCTCCGCACTGCTGCTCGCTGGAGAAGGGCACCGCAGGGTGCAGGATAATAGCAAGGGTTTCTCTTCCCCTTTAGCAGGGTGGCTGATGGGTCCTGAGGAGTTCCCAAGGTCCGTGGGCCAGACGGAAGGCTCCGTTTAAAGCGGGCAGATAGCCGTGAGAGTATTCACCCCTAATTCTTCTCCTCCAGGTGTCTTGCCTGGAGACGGTGTGGGTGTCCAAGTCGAACGTCGTGCAGAGGCGAGGGCGTGCTGGCCGCTGCCAGTCAGGATTTGCCTATCACCTCTTCCCTCGCAGCCGCCTGGACAAGATGCCAACTTACCAGGTTCCAGAGATCCTACGCACCCCACTGGAGAACCTGGTGGTTCAGGCCAAGATCCACATGCCAGAAAAAACAGTAAGCACAATACACGCCTGCAAGACTGCATCTGACTGAGCCAGCAGAATGCGATCTGCCTGGTGCCAGTTCTAGAGATGAGATTTGACCACAAACACGAGTAGGAAAAATCCAAGACGCTGCCGACTCTAGTTCTTGCTTTCCTAAACGCGCTGCTTTCTAGTGAAGTTAAGACCAGGACATACGTAGATTATCTAGATCACAGAGTGTGTCTAAAAGGCACTGTGCAGAAATGGAGAGGACTGAGCTCATATTTCCTGTAGGCAAACCAGGAGGGGAACTTGTGGCCGTGGGGCAGAGCAGTGGGCTCCTGGAGGCTCTCCCGCTCTCTGGTCTGGGAAACGTGCCTTCCCCCCACTCCCCATTCTCCATTGTGTGTTGCAGGCGGTTGAATTTCTGTCCAAGGCTCTGGACAGCCCTGACATCAAAGCTGTGGATGAAGCAGTGATCTTGCTGCAGGAGATCGGTGAGCTAAGGCTGCGTCCTGGTGTGGGCGTGATGGAAACGCGTTTGCTGTCTGAACGTGGGAAGTGAGAGTTGGCACAGGATCCCGCGGGACGGAGTGGGCAGGATTGTCCCTTGATAGGGATGGCAGCTGGTAGGGACTTCTCCAACTGCACACGTTGTGGTGCTGTTGTATTTTCCACACTGCTTTGCTCAAAGAGTGGAGAGAACTTTCCAAATTTAAAAAAAAAAAAAAAAGAAAAAAAAAGTTGGGCACAGAGAAAGAAGGAAAACTGTGACCTGGGGTCCGCATCTGGGGTCGTGTTGGTCATCGTTTGGCTGTTCCAGCCTCTTCTTTGGTCTCAGGTCCTTCCCCCCGGGGGTGGGAGGTTCTGGGTGCTTGTGGAAGGCCCCTGTGCTGTGTGCCTCTTCGGCAGGTCACAGCAAATCTTCCCAGCCCGGTAGGAAGGTTCTCCTGGCAGCTCCCAAAAGCGACTGGCTGCCCCTTTGGCCCCCCTCGGAGCTGAGGGATACGCCCTGGTGGGCGGCTCTGTTGCAGGAGTGCTGGACCAGCGAGAAGCCCTCACCACGCTGGGCAAACGCCTCGCCCAGATCTCCACGGATCCCCGGCTGGCAAAGGCTATCGTCCTGGCCTCCATCTACCGCTGCCTCCACCCCCTGCTCGTCATCGTTTCCTGCCTCACCCGGGACCCCTTCAGCAGCAGCCTGCAGAACCGTGCGGAGGTGGACAAGGTGAGGAGCCCTCCTGGAGGAAGGCAGAAATCAGGTAAAGAAGGGGGGCTGCTGCTCGCCTCACCCGCGCGTCTGTCTCCCAGGCCAAGGCTGTTCTGAGCCGGGAGAGCGGGAGCGATCACCTCGCCTTTGTCAGAGCTGTGGCGGGCTGGGAGGAGGTGCTGAGGCGTAGAGACAGCCGCGCCAGGGATAACTACCTGCAGGACTACTACCTGTATGGCCCCAGCCTTCGCTTCATCAACGGTGAGTCTCTGAGGCCTGCTTCTCCCTTCCCTCCCCTGAAGAGGCTGGAGCGCTGGGGAAGGGCCCGGTGCAGGAGTGGGGAGGCCGGGCAGACGAATCCTGGGGCGGGTGCGAGTTCTGCTGCTGGCTCTCGGGAGCGCAGATACAGCCCTGGGGAGGCCCCAGGCAGGGAAGGTCTCCTCCTGTCCTGGTGCTGAGGCTGAGCCCCCGGGGCTGGAGCCGGTGCTGCCCTGCCGAGGTCGCTTCACGGTGGGGTGACGGAGGGGGTGATTCGCCGGTGCCACCTCCTCCCCACAGGCCTTGTCAAGCAGTTCTCCGAGAACCTCTACGAAGCCTTCCTGGTGTCGTCCCCGTCGGACTGCACCATGCCCTCGTCCGTATGTAACCAGTACAGCGAAGAGGAGGAACTGGTCAAGGGAGTGCTCATGGCTGGGCTCTACCCCAACCTCATCCAGGTACCGGCTCCCCGCTCTGCAGTCGCTCTCCTGGGCTTGCTGGTCGCTGTGGGTAGCGCAGGGAAGCGTGGAGGTGCCAAGTGACAAGAGTCTCGTGCTCCTGGGAGCGTGTCCCCTGGGCAGGCTGCCTGCTTGTGCTGCTGCCTGCTGGCCCAGCGCAGTCCCTGGATCCCTCCTTGTGAGGAGCGGCCAGCACAGCCTGCACGGCTCCGTGCTGTGGTTCTTGGGAACCACCCGGGTCGTATCCTTCTCTTCCTGTTTGCTGCCCCTCGCACGGTGCTTGGTGACTTGTGGGTCTGCTTACCCAGCCCCATACGTGTGCTCTGCTACGTGGCGCTGCTGGAAGTGGGGATCCTGCTTGCCCTACGCACACAGAGGCAGTTGTGGGGAAACTCGGGCTGGCTGCTTGTGGGCAGTGCCTGCCCACCGTGCGGCTGTCTGAGATGCTCTCATTTCAGGTGAGACAAGGCAAAGTGACCCGCCAAGGGAAGTTCAAACCCAACAGCTACGCCTACCGGACAAAGGCTGGCACCGTTCTGCTCCACAAGTCAACGATCAACAGGTGAGGGGTCCCCGTGTGCGAACAGGGGGGCGGTGACACCATGCGCTTGGCTCCCCAGCACCGGCGGGCTGCGCCGAGGACCCCGGCAGCGCCTCAGGCTCGTGTGCCGGCACCAGAGCGCGACACGTCTCGGTCCGCGCCTGACGCAGCTGTTCCCCCCCTGCAGGGAGGCATCCAAGCTGTACAGCCGCTGGCTCACGTACTTCATGGCGGTGAAGTCCAACGGCGGCGTGTTTGTGCGGGACTCCTCGCAGGTCCACCCGCTGGCCGTGCTGCTCATGACTGACACAGACATCCACGTCCGAGGTGAGTGCTGCGGCAGCTGCGGGGCTAACGCCCGCACCTCCTCGCGCTGCTGCTGCCGCCCCAGGCGCCCTCTTCCTCCCCGAGGACCGCAGCTGGAGGGGCTGCGAGTTGGCTACCCCTGGTCTCTGCTGTTGTAGCAGCTCTGCCTTCTTGGCCAGCTCTCTCACCCTGCTTCTTTTTGAGCCTCTTGCTTTGGAATTGGGTGGTGCTGTCCCGGGGCCACAAGCGCAGTGATTCGTGAGCTGCTCTTGGCAGTAGCTCTGCGGGGTGGCGAGGTACCCGAGCCAAAGGCAGGCTGAGCAAGCTTTGCCTGGAGGCTCACCCCTGGGGGAGCGAGGCGTCGGGCTGCTCTTCAGCCACGACTGGGAAGGAGACTGGCGTGTGGGGAGGAGCGAGCCCTTCCTCCCGTGGATGTGTTGCTTTAGCCCCTGGGGTTTGGGTGCTGCTGCAGTTGGGCTTAGCCCTAGAGCGCAGACACGCTGTGCCGTCGGCCGTCAGCCGTGGGAAGCGGGGGAAAGTTCCTGCTGCGGTGGGTCAGAGCACTGCCAGGCTTTTGTGGGAACGCTTTGGCCAGATAAATCCCCCAGACGGGGCTAAAATGAGCGCGGGGTGGACCTGCGCCGCCCCTGGTGGAGTGGGCTGAGCGGACAGCACCAGAACAGCCCGTCCCCGTTCCTGCTTCTCACCCGCTCTCTTCTCCCCACTAAGATGATGGCTGGCGAGCAACAGTCTCCCTGACAGACAGCGACCTCCTGGTGCTGGAGGGAGACTCCTACACCATCCGCCTCCTGCGTGATTTCCGCGTATCGCTCTCCAAGATGGTGGAGACGTGCCTGTGCTATGAGATGGCAGCCATCCCCGGGGACCTGCACCACCAGCACAGCCAGCTGCTCGACATCCTGGTGGATCTGCTCAAAGGCCCTCCTGGCAGCTTTGGCGCTTAGGCAGAGCTGGAGGATTGTGTGGGGACTTGTAATTTGTATAAAGATGTTCACAAATGTTTATTTAAATAAAGTTCTATTTATCCCTTGTGAAGTCATCTCTCTCCATCCTAGAAGATTAATGTTGTCTGAATCTCCTGCTGTCGGCTCCGTGCATGGTCACCGTGTAGGAAGAACCAGCGCCGTACCGCCTGGGACGGACTGCGAGCGCCGATGGACCCTGACGGGAGCTTCGTGGACCCCCCCCCCACCTCCTCCGCTCCAACAGCGTCAGTCCCTGAACTGGAAAGCAAGGACACGGCTGCTGCGTGCCGTCCTCCGCCCCATCCCCACAGGGCCGGGCAGGAGCAGCTCTGGTTCGAGAGCTACTCCGGGCTCAAGAGGAGGACGGATGTCTCGGCCCGCCAGTGCCTGCTCCGGGGGCCGGGGCCGGGCACAGCGTGGATCCAGCGGCTCTGGCGCAGGGTGGTGATTTCTGTCGTCGTACCCCTCCCCGCACCGCGCGCCCCAAGGACGTCGGAGGGGAGGAAGCCCCGAAGGTGCCGGAGGCGACGCTCCACGCGGGACCCGAGCCTCACAGCGGGGCCCTGCCGCCCCACGGCGCGAGCGCAGTCGTGGCGTTATGAGTGTGAGATGTGACTCGTTGTTCCTAATCTGCCTGTACTCTTTGTCTTCTTGCGTTGTTATTATTTTCTTTTTTTATTATTATTATTTCTTGTTCTCCCTACGTCAAGGAGGCCGGATCCCTGTAACTCGTGCAACACAGGACGCGATTGTAGATGCCAGTCTGCCTGTGAGCGCTTTCTCCTGCAGGAGGCCAGGAGCATAGGCACAAAATTCTTTGTTTTCTATGAACAGGGACCATATTTCTGTGGAAGGAGGATTGCGACAGGCGCAGCATTAAATGGGAGGTCTGGAGTTTAATCCCAGCTTTGCCTTGGATCCCCTGTCAATTGAAGACAGTGACCTACCTCACAGGGCTGTTGTGAGGCTTCGTTAACGTTCGTAACGCATGTGAGACCTCAGGCGGGACCGTGCCACGGAGGAACGAGTAACGCGGGCGCTGTGCGGGCGCTGGGGGAGCCGAGGGGTTGCGCCCACGGGGGCGGGCGCGCGGCGTGGTGCTGGAGGGAGGTGCTGCTACTGCTGTGCCCAGCAGCTGAGCAAAAGGCAGTCACAGGGCCTGGGATTATTTGTTTTTATTCACCATTTCTTATGCTCTTTGTATCTGGAAATCAAGGCGAGGTGAGCGCCTCAGCTGGGCATGCTGCTGTGCTCCGCTGGGGGAGGAGGGGGCTGAGCTCCTGCAGGTGTGGACGATGGCGAAGGGGGTCCCTGCCCCGCAGCGTCCCGGCCGCGCTGGGGCCCGGGGCTGCCTGCTGCTGGGGCCACCTTTTGGTTCTGCCACTTGTTCTCTACTAAGATTTAATTTACTCGTCATGGGCTTTAATTAACGGAGCTGTGGCCCCTGCCATCTGAACTGAGGGAGTGGAGCGGGGGGGGGTGCAGGAGCCCCGCGGCTCCAGCGGCTGTGGGCGAGAAGCACAAGGGCAGGGGGTGGCGGGGGCTCGGGGCCGCCTCTGCCCTCCTGGAGCCGCCGGGCTCCCGCGGGCGGTCGGAGTCCTGCAGCCTGTGTTCACTCGAAACTTTTCATCTTCATTTCACTTGCTTGAGGTTGTCACTATTATTTGACCAGTGTTTGTTTCTTTTGGCCTGTATAATGGGCAGTATGGTTTTTTCCCTTCCAGCAGGTTTAAAAAAAAAAGAAAAAAAAAAAGAAAAAAAAGACTAAGCTATTGTCTAAATGGTTCAGAACTAGTGTGATATTGGGATACTTCAGTGGCTGTTATGTGATACTGGATCTTTTTACAACATAGATTAAAGACAATAAAAAGGGATAGAGTAGTAACTGCCTCTGTCCTCTTCCTTCTTTTTATTTATTCACTTGCGGGGGCTGACCAAAGGCTGGAGCTGGGAGAGGGGCAGGGAGACCCCAGCCCTGCACCTGCTTGGCCTCGCGTGGCACCAACCCGGGGACCCCCTGCAGGGGGGGAAGGCGCAGCCCCAGCCCTGTTGGGGTGTCTGCTGCCTGGGTGGGTGCAGCAACGGCTGCTTCAGCTTGCGACAGGACACGGGGTGACGGCTTTGAGCTAATGGAGGGTGGGTTTGGGTTAGATCCAAGGCACAAATCCTTCCCCCTGCGGGCGGTGAGGCCTGGCGCAGGCTGCCCCTGGGAGCTGTGGGTGCCCCATCCCTGGCAGTGCCCGAGGCCAGGCTGGATGGGGCTGGGGGCAGCCTGGGCTGGGGGCAGGGGGCCCTGGGCATGGCAGGGGGTGGCCATGGGGGGCTTTGGGGTCCCTTCCCACCCAGACCCCGCTGTGGTTCTATGAAGAGCACTCCGAAGCCTGCCTTGAAAACCAAAGCCTGGGAGTTGAAGCGTTTTTTGGAGGGACTGGGGAGAGGTGTCACAGAAACAGGGACATGCCCCCTGCTCCAGCCCGGCTTCCCGCAGCTCTTGGAGCCAGGTACCCAGGAGGAAAGGGCCGGGGCCTTGGCAGCTGGCTGGGGGGGGACTTTCTGAAAAGCTGTGGTGGGTAAGAGGGGTTGGGTGCTGCCTTCGGGACAAAGGGACATGGGAAAAGCCTTTTCTCCCCCCCCATGCACCCAGCCAGCAGGACCCTGCACACTGAGCTTGACTGCATCCTGGTGAGGAAAGGTAGAAAAAGGTTCTGGTTTTCTTTGGTGTGTGTGTCAGGGAGAGCGGCTCTTCGGGGCTCTCCATTCACAGCTGTGGATGGAGCCTCACCCCCCCCCCCCCCCATTTGCCCTGGACCCGGACTTGGCCATTGCTCCACCAGAAGCCCCCGGGGCTGGGCAGAAGCCAAACCTCCCAGCGATGTAGCTGGCCAGGCTGCTCCCAGGCTCCCCCCACACCCACCCCAGCCCCTTTACCTCTTCCTCTGGGCTCCCCACACCCACCCCAACCCCTTCTTTACCCCTCTGGGCTCCCCAGGCCCCCACGAAGGCACGCCATGCTGAGGAGGAACATCTAGAAGCTTTATTTCAACCCTTTACAATAGTAATAATAATCACAACATCAAATCAGGAAATGTTGCTAAGGAGACAGTCGTACAGCCCTCGGAAGAGGGTGAGACAAGGCAGAAGCAACCCGCTATGAATTCAGGCCGTGGCAGGAGGGGCGCTGCCCCCCGGCCCCTCTCTCAGGCCTCACCCCCATGCAAGACCCCCCCCCGCCCCAGCCCGCTCCTCCCTCCCTCAGTGCCCCCCTTGGTACAGGTAACGCCGGCGCCGCGCTCCGCCACAGCCGGGCCCGGCTGCACCCCTCCCCGGGCAGCACCGAGGAGACGGTGCCTCTGCTGAATAATCCTATGACACAAAATAATGAGAATACTTCACATTTAGCGACCGCTTTGCACGCTGCTCACGCCTCACAACAGCCCGGTGAGGTAAGTAATTATCGTCCCCACCTTGCGGGTGGGGAAAGTGAGGCAGAGAGGTTCCGTGACTTCCCAAGGCCACGGAGGAGCCGAGAGCCAGGATCAGGCCTCCCGGGTCCTGCGCTCTGAGCTCCTCTCCACCCCACTGCCCTCCCGGTCCACCCCGCTCTCCTCCCACGGGTAGTTATCCCCCACTACGTCTGTACGCGTTGTACCTATGTTACGGGGTAGCTGAAGCTGCAGGCAATGCTGAATGCTGGAGCGGGAAGATCACAAAGGTGCTGGACGGGAGCCTCGTGTCTGATCATACTCGAGACACCAGCTGGTGGCCAGCGAGACTCGTGCGAGAGCGGGATTTCAAAGGCAACTGCTGACTCTAGCAGGACGCGGGTGGTGAGGAGGAAGAAGCGACAGAGCCTGCCTTCCACTGCTGCCTGCGGAGCAGCTCCTGCTCCTGCTGCGGGGCCCTTCCCAGCCCCCAGTGCCCAGGCCCAGAGGGTGCTAACACTGAGCTGCTGCTGCGAAATTCTGCCTACACGTTACGGACACAAGAGGGGCCCAGAGCCCACTCACACACCCACGCGGGGACAACAGCGGGGTCAGCATAGAAAAACTACATTCAGTTTGCGGCCAGGACGCCGACCTGCGAGGGGAGGCGCGCGCTGGGTGCAGCAGCCAAGTGGCTGCGGCTCCCGTCCTCCTGCTCCTGTGGCCTCAAGCCTGCTCGCTTGGTTACTTGAATGTGCTTTATTTTTACAGTATAAAAAGCCCCAGAGTAACTGCATAGGCATATGCAGGGGGACCCCAGGAGCCAGCAGCCGAGCAGCCCCTGCCTGGTTGCGCTTCACTTCTGCAGCTCAGCCACCGCCGAGCCAACTCGCACCCTGACCAAGCGCTTGGGAAAAGGCTTTGCTGAGCACCCTGCCCCAACCCGAGGCGGGAGCCGGCTCCAGCACACCCTGCAGCGCCTGAGCCCACCGCGCCTGACTTCTCCCAGCTGGGCTCATCGGAGCCAAGCGGCTGCTCTGCACCCCCGAGCCCCTCCCCACCCCCCCGCCTTCCCCAAGAGCAGAAACCACACCAAGCGCAGCTGCAGAGAAAGCCGGGACCCACACGAGGCCTCTCAGGCCAGGGACATCTACAGTCAAATTGCATCTAAAATTCAGACCATAACTTATCTTTTCTTCCCCAAGAGCATTTGCTACCTCTTGCCCTTGATCAAGCTGGTGGCAAACGCAGCTCCTTCCCCTGCTGTGCCCAGCCAGCAGCTTCTCCGCAGTCCTCATTTAAGGTCTCAGCAATAACCAGCTCACTCCCATCTCTCCAGATAGGAAACTAAAAAGTCATTTCACCACACACCGATCTCTTCCCAGGCTAGCCATATGTACAGCCATTTCCTTAAAACAAAATTTAAAACAAAAACATATTGAAACCGAAGCTGTCTTAGAAAAAAAAAAAGAACAACACACGAAACTAACGTATCTGGATTTAGTTTGTCAGCTAAACACAGGCACAACAAGTGTTAAAGTGGCACAGAGGCACGGGGCCATCGGTACACAGCTGGATGGGAGGTGCTGGGGGAGCTGAGCAGGGTCAGCCGGGCCCCAACGCCGCCGCACCCACACGCGGCCCTGAGCCGAGCCTGCCGAGCAGCCAGCCTCACAAAGCAATGCAGCGGGGAGAAGCTGCCATCGCTGTCCCTTTGCAAGCCGTGGGGGTTTCGCTTGCTTTTTTTTGCAGTCCCAGGAGATAAAGTGCAATGTTGCCACTTGCCTGCCTACCGCCGCACCTGAACTAAGACCAGGACGGGGCTGCGGGCAGCCGGGAGCCGCCCGGGCTTCACCCCCGCTCACCCAGGGCAGCGCGGCAAGGGGGGGACGCGGCGTTTCGGTGCCCACCTCGGCTCTGGTTGACCAAGGCCACCACCACGCTTTGCGTCCCCTCCTGGCGCACGCGCCCGGTCGCTGCCCGGTGCCGCAGTGGCTCTGCCTGGCCCCTGCCTGCACCAGCCCCGAGCACGCCTGTGCCCGTTATTGCTTCAGGAAGAAAAGGCCAAGCCTTTTCCTGCAGAGGGCATGAGCCTGCTCTCCTGAGTCCCTCTCCGTCAATCCTCCCCTCCTTTCAAGTGTTGGAACGCAAACAAACCAACCAACCGTCAACAGACTGAAAAGCTCTAGCTGGTGTTGAGAATTTAGCAATAAGAGAAAGAAGGAAGCATCAGCGAAGGGGCAGTGATATATACCGGGGGCTGCATGCGGGTGACCGGGTGGTCGGAGGCGACAGGACCAGCTGGAGGGTTTCAGGCGGCACCGCACAGCTCCGCGCGCTCGGGGAACGCTCGCCAGGCCGGAGGTTTCCACCCCAGCCCCGTAACAGGGGCCAGCACCCGTGCAGCCGGCGGCGTTAACCCACGGGCGGGGGCTGCGCTGCTCCCCGGGCACCTCCAGCTTTTCTCTCCGCGGAGCCATCCACGGGGCAGGGCAGCGGGAGGGTCCCGAGGACATCGGTGCCGGCTCCTCAGGACGGGTGCCTGGAGCGAGCGGTGGTGGACACGGAGCATCGCACAGCGCCGCACAGCACCGCACAGCACCGCACAGCGCCGCTTTCCCCGGCCTTGGGATGAGAGGGTTGTGGCATGGAGGGGAGAGGAGAGGAGAGGTGGCGGTGGTGGTGATGATGAGGAGAAGGGGAGGAGGAAGGGAAGCAGTGGGAGTTTTCTGGGGTATATATAACCGCCCCTTTCAGGTGCAAATCTGCATTGCTCATTTAAATTTGTATTCAGAGGAAAAAGCACTTATGAAACTAGCAGACGACTTTGATGCAAACTAGTACATTTTAATGCCATTTTATTAGAAATCATGCAAACTTTAATATAAAAAATACAAGTGCAATAAGAATCTTTGTGTGTAAATACAGATTCCGGGTTATCGTGTCATTGTCGGCTTTCCCAAAGAAATATTCCCACAAGCATGAGAAGCTGCAGGCTTCCCTCTGTCCCCTCCTTTGATCAGCTCCCCCTTAGCACACGCCTGGTTCAGTTGACTTTGATCCCAGTGTTTTGTTACTCCGCCTTTTTTTTTTTTTTTGCTTTAAATTAGTTTGACGACCCAAGAACACTTTTTTTTTTTAAATTTATTTACATTTCTTTTTTTTTTTTTTTTTAGTGTCATTTGCAACATCAAACGAGGAGCTCAAGAGCCTCAAAGAGTACGTAGCAATCCCCTCCCGAGTCAGAGCTGCAGCTCCCTGGCACTACAAACCTGCCGGCCCCAGCGGGGCGCTGCCCCCCTCCAGCCCTCCACAGACGTCCCGCGATCCCCGCCTCGTGCCCTGGGCGCAGGGTGGCCGCTCCTTCCTCCCCGCGGCCCCCGGCAGCCCCGTTCAGCCTGACGGCGTGGTTCCCCACACGTCAGCCTCGGTCAAAACGACACGCGCACCACAGACCTGCTTGCCTCAGAACTCCCGGCCTGCGTTAACCTGCAACTCCACCGCGAAAGCAGCCTCCTGCCCTTCCTCCAGACCTCGGGCCCCGGCTGGAAAAAAAGCCAGGGCTTTGGCTACGCGAGTTAATAAATAAACCGTCTTTGCCTTGCTAATCCACAGAAGGTGCTACGGCATCCTCTAGGGCTGGCGGTTTGGCCCTACAGGAGGTTTTACGAGCATCGATTCAACTCATCTCGTTGCAGTCAACACAGGCTTCATATGATCTGTTACAGCAAGGAGTTTTCCTTTAACACATTCTTGTGCCTTTCATTTCAGACATGGCTTAATCCCATGAATTTTGCTCCATCGTTTTAAAATATTAAAAAACAACAACAAAAAGTTACAATTGCTGGATATGTCAATAAGAAGCCAGCACTGCAGCAGCGGTTAATGTCTCTACTCTCCTACGGTTAGGAAAAGAAGGAAAGAGAAAAGGAAACTTAGCATGGGTTTGTAGCACGATAAATCATCAACACTTCGTCACAAAGAATAAAAGGCTAAAGTCAACAGTTAAAACAGCCTAACGTGTGTGTATAATATATATCATCATCAAACAGGATCAGCAGAAACTGAAGCAGCAAGGAGGAAAAGTGTTTTGTTTTTTTTTTTTTCTTAAAAAGAAAGAGAGATCACAGCTTATCCCTATTAACTCTGGCCTGGCTTCAGCCACCAGCAGTGTAGGCGCGCTTCTCCCCGAACCTCCCGCGCCCAGCCCCGGCGCGCCGGGACAGCGGCCGTGGGCTGGAAGTCGCTGGGTGCCGTCCCCGAAACACGGCCACCGCTCCCTCTAGGATCCTCCTAACAAACAGCGAAAGGGATGAGGCGAGGAGAGGGAGGGAAGCCCTTCCCAGCCCCAAAAGGGACCAAAGGCTGACACGCTCGGGCAGGGGGTGCGCGGCCAGGACGCCCCCCGTGCCTACGGCCGACCAGACGGCGCTGACCCGAGAGGAGGCGCCGCCGAAAGGGACGCTAGCCCTGCTAAACGCTGTCCCCTTCCCACCTAAAGCCAGACGCCGGGTTAAGAGGGCCAAGCTGCGTTACTGGGGGGAGCGCGAGGGAGACGGGGCTGGGGGGGGGGCAGGGGGGTCACAAGCCTTGCTGAGAAAGCGCTGCAAGGGGAGCTGGCTGTTGCAGCGGTGACAAGGAGGCGACCGAGCCCAGGCTCTCGCTGACGGATGTGCTACGCCAGGGGGAGGTGCTGCTGGAAAGGTTGGGGGGTTTGGAGACGACGATTTCCGCTCCGTGGTCTGTTCGAGCCTTGGCCTTCTCACGGAACGTCAGCTTGTGAGATTCAATCTGCAGCGACACAAGGGCAGGTGAGAAGGGGAAGGGCAGGAGGAGGAAAGAGGAGGAGAGGCGGGGGGGGGGGGACAGGAGGGGAACGGAAGACGATACCATAATGTCATCATTAGATGCCTGGAAAATAAAAGGCAATTTTCTCAATTAAAAAAAAGGCAAAACCCTGCAGACATCGATACAAACAGCTCAACTTTCAGATTACAGCGGTGTGACCAGTGCTCACGGGCGGCTGCTCTGCCCCTGCTGCGGTGCTCTCCCCGCCCCACCCGGCAGAGTGCATAGAGAGAAGGCACAGACACTTACTTGTTTCTTGTATCTGAGTCTCGAAGCTCTGAATTTCCCTTTGGTCACCACCGCTCAGGGCAGTGGGCACTGCCGGCCCTACGCCATTCTCCCACATCTCAGTGCCTGCCGGGGCCGCCGGCACCTCTCCGTTCTGAGGGGCTGGCGGGAGCTGCCCTGGCTCCGCGCTCCCCTCAGCCTACAAGGAGACAACAACGGGGTGGGGAGGACGACAGGAGGAGTCAATCGAAAATGGGGTGGCGGCAGGGGGGGGAAACGCGGCTCCCCCGAGCCCCCTCCGCCCTCCCCAGCTGCCGAGACGCGCGCAGGGACCGGGGGCGTTCGGGGGAGGCGGCGGCCCCTCGGTTCCCCCAGAAAGCCGCCGTCCTGAGCGGCTTCCAGTGCCCCAGCACCCGTGGCCCAGCGGCACCACGCCGCCCCTGCCAGCTCGTCCCAGCGCGGGCGCCGTGCCCCCGGCCACGGGGTGCGGAGCTCAGCACCCCGTCCCCACGAGCGCCCGTAACGCTCCGGTGAGGGAGGAGGAGAGACAAAGGCAGGCCGGGTAACAGGGCTGGGGCAGCAAGCTACGGGGTGGAGAGCAAGCAGGCGGTTTGAGCAGATCCCAGTGAAGCAGACTCCTTCGTGTGGACACGTTTACGCAGCAGACCCAAACGATACGTAGCGGATCCCGAATCCAGGTTTGTACGAGGATGCTGGACCGCCAACAGCAGGCCTGGGGGCGCAGCCTTTACAGAAAGCCCCGTGCTGGCCTGTTCTACCACAGCTGTGTCCCCAAGGGAGCCACCAGCTCCTGCCAGCCTGAGAGAGCCAACTGAGAGCCCCTAGAGAGGAGAGCAGGATGCCGGCGGGGCCTGCCAGGAGGGGAGCAGGCTCGCTGAAGGACCTTCAGGCACCGCTGGGGCTGCAAGCACAGCAAGCACAGCAGTGGCTGCTCTGGGCTCGTGCCCCTGAGCCCTTGTGGCCACGTTCAGGGGAGGAGCACGGGGAGGGGGCTGCTGTCCGAAGCAGCTCTGCTCTTACCCCGTGCCCTGCAGTGTCTGATCCTCGGGGAATAAGGGCTGCTGCGCCCTCCTCGGGCTAAGCCAGGCCCCCTCCTTGCAGCCCGGTAAGCGCTGCAGGATGCAGCGGACTCCCTGCACCCACTTACATGGCACGAGCGCCTGGCCCCCCTGCGGGGTGTGAGCTCTCCCCCCCCTACCCGACAGCCACATCTCGGTGCCCCTGCAGGGACTACGTGGCCTGGACAATCCGCACGCCACGAGGGCGGCCCTTGTGCACGTGGCTCCCCGGGGCACGCCAAAGGGGCAGCGCTGGCTGAGGGCTGCGGGGTGCAGCGGGGAAATGACTTGGTCTCCGTACGGCAAGGCTCAGCGCCAGAGCCAACAGAAACGGGTGAGAGTGCCACGGGCAGACTCTGCACCCATGGAGACAGCCGGAAGATCAGTCTGGTTCTGAACAGGAAAGATTTTAGCAGGTTTGTGCCAACCCTCCTTACTGGCAGAGAGCAGCGGCACGTGGCCCGCAGACCCCAGCACACTGAACAGCCGGGCTTCCTCACAGAAAGCTCCCCGTCCCTACCAACACGCCGGGTACTCTACAGCTACTTTCAGCTCTTCACTGAGCCCAGGCTGAACTTTACGTAAAGGGTTGGAGAGTCCCGAAGTGTCCCCAGCAAACACTCCGGCAGCCACCTCTCGCCTTGCTGTGGCGGGGACGACTGAGCACGTACTAAATATACTTGTGAGTCCTGCCGCCCGGGCTGCCCTTCAGGCCAGGGATTATTTCTTTCAAGCGCACACAGCATTTAACACAATGGCTCAAGCCAGCGGAACCCGAGGCCCTGCCAGGACACAAAAGTGCTCGAACAAAGTGATGCCGGGTGGTTAGGGGGAGGTTCTGCACCTCCGCCCGGCGCTCCTGCTGGGGGATGAGACCAAGTCACAGTTGTGACGCTGGAGCACAGGATTGGTTTTGCTGCTTCCAGGGCTACCAGCCAATTCAGAAGCAGCAGTGCTTTACATGAAAGCCCCAGCACAAGCGAATGTACCTAAACATAATCCCCAGCACTGCTCTAATCGTTGCGTGGCGTGATAGG
This sequence comes from Anser anser, assembly GCF_964211835.1. Classification (NCBI taxonomy): domain Eukaryota; kingdom Metazoa; phylum Chordata; class Aves; order Anseriformes; family Anatidae; genus Anser; species Anser anser. Next base: position 162,279,108 of record NC_139721.1, read on the forward strand.
TCAGGCCCACACATCCATCACTCGGTCGTTCGAGCGGGGTAATTTCCCTCCCCGAAGAGCAGATGTCTCCTTGCTGCAGCGAGACCCACAATCTGCGGAGCTGGGGCCGGGGGGCAGCTGGAGTTACGCTTTCATGGGGAGAGGCAGTGAATCACACTGACAAGAACACACAATCCTTCCTTGCCCTCGGACAAAGGGCCTTTGGGCTGGGCTGCAGTGCAGGTTGCGGCTGAGAAGTGCTCCCGAGAGCTGCCAGGTGCCATTTCCCAGCACAGGGCGCCTCGATCTCATCAGCTTTACTGGGGGGAAGAGGGAGGGGGGGGAAGAGGTCCCAGCAGGCCACATGCAGCAGCTCCGGCAGGCTTACAGAGCAATCCCTGCTCACCGACTCTTAGAGGAAGGATGCAAATGCAAAGGGGCAGTACAAGCCGTGCAAGTAACGCAGAGCAGGAAGCCCATTCAGGCAGGCAGCTGAGCGGGCTCAGAGCTCTCTTCTTTTCAGCTCATACTTACTCCTGGGGTTCAGAAAACAGAGGCCACAGAAATAAATAGATGGCTACAAAAGGCTGGGGGTGGAGAGGCTGGGCTACATGAACAGCAGGACAAGGAGAAGAACCAAATTTAAACCCTACCCTGAGGTACCAGAGCTGGCTGCACCCACCTTCACTGTTCCTCCTGCTGGCAAGTGTCCCACGTTGTCCAGAGAACCCACTTTGGCCTGGGCCTTCTCCTTGAAGTTCAGCTTCTGGTTCTCAATTTTGACATCTCCTCCCCCTAGAACAAGATCGTGTAGGGGTGAATTTATTAACGCCTCCAGAAGAGTCCCACTGAAGATCCGTCCCCTTCCCAGTCCCCACAGAGGAACACTGGGGATCCGATCTGCTCGGGAGGAGGAACACAGCCAAATAATGCGTTTAATGCCTCGCTCTCCCTCCAGTTCGGGTTCAGTTTAAGAACTGGCAAGACCCAAGTTGGTAATTTCCACCTGCGCAGGCCAAGGAACACCGCAGGCACACAGGGCTGCAGGGCAAAGCCCTGGAGGTGCCGTCAGGTGGGGACAGCCACACGTCCTACCAGCCGCCCGCTATCTGCATCCCGTGCCAAGGCCGCTATCAGCTCAGCCCACCTGTGAAGTTGCTGGTGCCGGGAGATGTTCTACCCCTTTTCCTTCACTGTGTGCCTTTGCTCATGATCCCCACTCCTATTCCATCGCCAGCAGCTGCACGGCTGCCCAGACCGACAGCTCCCTCCCCGACACACAGACCCTCGTGCCACTGCCTGCCTGCACTCAGGGGGTGACAGGGCCAGCAGGGAGAAGCCAAGCTTGGGAAATGGAGGGAGGCTTCGGGTTCAGGAGAACCTGAAGGTCAGTAAAACAACCAGCAAGATTTCCCTGGATTTAGAGTGCTGCAGTTCCCGTTAATAAACTAAGAAGGTATGTGCCGTCCATATTCTGGTAGGTTTCTCAGAAAACTATTGAAATATTACTGAGCACAATTTGCTTCCCGGTGACATCACTAAACACACAGTCCTCAGCACCCCAGGAGCTTTGCCTGGCCAGTTACGAAAACCAACTGATTTGGTTCAACAAGATCAGTTAAAACATTTGACAACAGACAGTTCTGGACGGATTGCTCTGCTTTAATCAGCCCTGGACAAGAGCGGTCTTTGTTGCACGGAGCTTGTTATTACAGCGCGCTGAACACACAGAGGTCATGCTCGTGGCACCACGTTCTCAAAGGGGAGCGTGTTTTGCGGCGTTGATCCGTGGTGCTCTGTGTACAAGGTTGAACTGCTTTCAACCTAAGGGGCTGGCAGAAAGGGTGCAGGGAACTCCCAGGAGCAGACAAAGACGGGCCTGTAGGAATTGTTTTCAGCTTTGGTCAGTGAACTTTGTCCCTCGCACACGAATGTTTGGTTGCCAGTCTTCCCATGCAGATAGCTGTCCTCAGCTATGGACAAACCCGCAGAAGTCACTACACTGGCCATGCTTTGGGATGCCACAAAGGCACGGCTCAAACAACCTGCTAGCAGCCACGGTACCCTGAGCTCGAGACTTGCCTGCACGTCAGCTGAGAGGGAAGCTGGCCGTGGCTTGGTCAGGAAACCTGAGACTCGCAGGAATCCATGCAGAGTAACTGCTGGGTGCTCAGGGGGGGAACAAACAATTCCTGCACGCTCATCCCATAATATGTCGTTAGAGAGCCCAACGTGTTGTCTGTAAGACAGGAGCTGCTACGGAACCAAAGGCTAAACGTCCCTCGTATCTGCCCTGAAGACCTGGAGGGAAGTTACTTCGTCCTTCCATGGCACCTTCCCCCCAAAGCCCTCTGGGAGCACGAACAAAGCTCTCTCACTCCTGAAGCAGTCGTGCTAAGTATCTACCTTGTCAAATGGGGTGGAAAGAGAACGAAGTCAAAGCAGTAATTACCTCCACAGGCACGACAAAACCCTCATCTCCTAACCCCCTCCTCTGCTCGAGAAGCCACCAGGGACCTAGGCAGCACTTCCAGAAACACCCCCCGAAAGCAACGCACCCCTTAAACTAGTTCAGCACAATCCAGGGCAATATTTAAGTGACTTGCAGTTTCTGCAGACAAATCATGAGGAAATGGTAAAATTTCTACCTGGCTTATGCTTGATATTTGCTTTTGAGCCACACTTGGAGGACACTTTGGAAAGGTCAACTTTCTTGTTCTGGATCTGCACCTACAAGACAAAAAGAAACATCTCAGCACAAAGAAGCATTTCCTGGGAATCTGGAGGCCAACGCACCATCTCAAACATCAGGTCAGGCTTAGCGAACCTGCACCCCTTTTCCACTGGATGGTTCTTCCTTACCCATTTCCCAGCCAGTGCACATCAACGCTACAGAAGGCTTTAGCACTATTAAATGCCTGGACCAGCCACAAGTGGTTAATGTGAGCAGACAGAAACCGAGACCAGATAAAAGCTAACAAAGGACCAGTAACCAGAAGCAACTCTTGAGCTCATGGGTATGTCCACAGAATACAAAAGCGCTGGCAGAGGGACCACAAAAGCCAGTTCCATTGCCACGTTCCTCAGACTTTCTGCTCATGGCCTGGGCAGCTTCAGAGAGACGCCAGGACAGACGTCCATCCTCTCACGGTGCTACTCGGCCACCCTTGCTGCAGGGCCAGAACCGTGTCACCAGCTCCAGCTTTTTTCTCTACCTCTTACAACGTGTCTGTTCCCAGCCTCCTCACTGTGCTCCTCCCTCCCTGCCAAGGACAGGACACGAGGTAGGATCATTGTGCTCTGATGGAACAAATGGCTCGGACAAGGAACAAATGGCTTGAAGAAGCTATCCTTCTCACAGGCAGAACACCGGGAGCAGGGAAGCTCTCTCCTAGTAGTTTTCTTTAACCTCATTCTACCAGTGACCAATACGAGCGTAGAAAACCACCCATGAAAAAACATACAGGGTGATGCAATCCAGAAACCACGACATGTTCGTGACTCGGCAAGTGATCTTCTTCCAAGTCAACCATGAGCCAAATGTCAGAGCACAGTGCGTCAGGACATTGCTTTGAATTTGGGGAGAAGTGTCTTCTCTGAGGTAGGACAAAGGTGAAGTCAAAATGTCTTAGATTTTATGTCTTTTTGCTCTAAAAATATTTCGTCTCTGACACCTGGATATTCTAGACACTAAGTGAATTGTACAGAGCCCCACTTCGGACATCTTGAAAATTCTCCTGCAGCTCCAGGTGGACGAAAGATTCCTCTAGGCTGGAATTAACCTCTGCGTAACTAATTCTAAATCTCTCATTTCATACAGTCGTAGGATAATTTAATTGGAAGAAACCTCTGGAGCTCATCTGGTCTGGTGAATAGTCGTGAAATGTCAGGTGGAAATGTCTAGCATCAAACTTTCTGTGGCAAAAATCCACAGGCGTTTTTTTCGGTGTGTATGTGTGTGTCTTTTTTGTTGTTGTTTTGTTTGTTTTTGTTTGGTTGGTTGTGTTTTTTTAGTTTTGTTTTTATTTGTAGTAATGCTAAGAGGATGTAACCTTTCCATCCATGTCATCAACCACCAGCAGGCACCTACGTGCACAAAAAGTTCTGCCACAAATTGTTTTTCAGAGAAAATTAGAAAGAAGAACAAGAATTTGTCCACTTACAAATTACTCTAAAGGCTTTTTGAAAACTACCATGATAATTTGTAGCACATCGTTCTCAGGAAGCATGAATCCTCCTATTACTCGTGAAGAGGGATGAGTCAAAGCCATGATGCCTTGTTTGCTCAGCACGGTTCAGCTTCCTGATATGTCGTTCCCCGTATCTGGTACCCTGACTCAGAGACACCACACACTCCAAAAACATGAAATCACGGCCTCTGAATTTCATTTTTTTAGGGGCTGCTAGTGAAGTTACTGAAGCTTTTATAATGTGAGTATTTGTTTGCTTTGACTCTATTTCATAAAAATGCTTCTTAAAATAATGTTTATCATCAGCAGGAGTAGACATACCCAGTTATGACTATTCATGATTTCTCCCAGGCATACAAACATTTATACCTAAATGAAAGTATATTTCTTGTAAGATTTCTAACATGAGTTGTTTTCAGCTTGCAATGGGAGATGAGTTAAATGACCGGGCTTGCATTTGTAGAGCCAAATGCTCAGCCTCTGGTGCCAAGTAAATCTTAGACCTCAAAGCTCGATACAGAGGTTTTCATGGGAAGTGTGACCCTCACCACTTTTTACGTTTTGTGTCATACCTCTGACCACTTCCCAATGCATCTGAGCAGGTAAAACCAAAGGGTAGAGAAACCATATGTAAATTCCAAATGAACTCGTTGAATTTTCAACAATACGTATGCTATGTGCATTTTGGAAAATTTGTGTCTTTATTGTTGCTTTATTTAAAACAAGAGCAGAAAAATACTGAAGCCCAACAAAAGCTTTTGCCCAGGAAATTTGTCTTTGTGCCGTGGTATTTCTGTCAAATGTAACAGAAATATGAAGGATATCTATTGCTTTTGAACGTGGCTTCTTGGGTATCTTGGAGGGGAGAAGTTATCTCTGGGGTCCTCCTTCCTTGCAGATCCTCAAAAGCCACCTGGGCATGGTGCTGGGCACCCTGCTCTGGGTGTCCCTGCTGGAGCAGGGGTTGGGCCAGAGGGACCCGGAGGTGCCTCCAACCTCAACCACTCTGTACAGAAGGCAAAATGGGGACCCATAATGAGTATGCCTGATAGGAACAACTTCACTTAGGCTGTCCATCACTTTTACCAGAGCAACCCTAATGCTGAATCATAATGTGCTACGAACCACACCTCTTGTCCACAGGATTCCTACAAGCTTTGACTGAAGCCACAGACTTGGAACAATGGACCTTCCAGACATCCCCATCAGCAGTGTGGTTTGGGAATTAAGCATCAGGAAATGTTCCATCAGGAGTGATCATCACAACTATTTGAACAAAAAAAACCACCTTGGAAGAGGACACTACTATTACAGTGCCCCAGAGTGAGTGGATATAAAAATGAGTAACAGGAACCACTTTTACAGGGAGCCAGACTGGCCTCTGTGCCTCTTCTACTCACATTGGTACTGCCCGAGCTGGGTCTGGGGGCGTTGGATGGCTGGGAACAACTACCTGAAGCTGGCTTTGGGACATTTGGAACCTGGAAAGAATAAGCACTTTATTCTCTAAGTAAAAACCTTAAGTAAGTAAGGGGAAAAACTGCAGTGGTAAAAGGAAAGTGTGGTCGAGAGAAAGAATGTGGGCACACGTCCTCTGGAGTTGAAAACGTTCCCAGGACAGAAGAGCAAAACGTAAAGAAGAAAGCACAGGTCTGGTGATTTATCAGAAGAAAGAGTTCCTCAGCGTAGTTATCTAGCAAGAAAAATATCCTCCACATTAAAGCACATCTCTGTTGGCCTCAAAAAAGGAAGCATACGTAAGATCTGTTGTCCACTAAAAGACTATGAAGGTAAGAGTGGCAAAAGAAGAGTGGCTTATAAAATACAGCTCTCCTCTGAGTGCACAAACGGCAGCAGCAGAAACATGCGGAACTGAAGAACAGCACTATAAGGGCACTAATTCACACGGTGGTCTCAACACCAGGTTTTCTTCCTGTGTTGCAAAGCAGAGAATTTCCCTGTGTGAGCCTTTCTGTGGGAAAGCTCCATCCACGTATGCATGCACTCCTATAAATATGCTGGGCAAGTAAAATACCAAAATACCAAATAAGAATGGCAGATCCCACTGGTGAGAATCAGCAAGCTGAAAAGCAAGGAGGGCAGAGATGTGCCCAAGGTTTAAGGAAGAACTGGTCATGTAGAGTAAAGATTCAGCCAGCTAGACACATACACGTAGGTTTCCCAGGAAAAGTGGCCCCAGCAGTTTGCACCACAGTCAGGACCTACGGAGCACCTCTATCTGCTGAACCTGACGCCAAACAGAACGCACCGACCACACAGCAGCACTAATTCTGGCCCCAGAAATTGAATATTTGCAAATACTTCACAGAGCGATGGTGCAGGGAGTTTCACTGAGAGTGGCTCTCATGTGCTGGGCCCAAAGAAAGCATCACAAGCTGTGGCAGCTGGGCTCCTCTTCTCAGGAGCCTGGCGAAAACACCAACAGAAAAAAGTTCCTTGTGCTTACGTACATCAATGTCTTTTTGAAACCATCCAGCCTTTGTATTTCTGCACGCTAACGCTAGTACAAGCAGGCCAGCGCAGATTTGGTAAGGCGTCACAGGCTGTGTCCACAAGGAAACACGCCCGCCAAACTACCACCACTGTTTTCCAAACCTTTAGTATCTAGATAGCACTTTTTTTTGGCCAGACACTTTCAGGATATAAGACGCCAAACCTAGGACACAGACATAGAAGATTAGCCTTCCGTTTAACAAGCTCAACTCTGTTGCCAGAGATACCAGTAGCCTTTAAATTCAGAAGTTAATCACAGCTCCAAGATTAAGTCCCAGTCTTTTCTTCCTCCTTTTTTGAAGTCTCCCTTCTTGCAAAGCATGAAGTAAAATTAATCTGACTCAGATTAATTTTACTTACTCGCTCTACTAGCCAGTGAAGAGCAATAGGCAATTCTAGGCCACGATCCATTTCGTCTACAATCAGACATCAAAAGCAGGTCAGAGGAGTGATGAGGTGCCTCCACTGACTGCAGAGGGAATCCACAGTGAACTCACTCCTGGGGTCAGCAATGTGCACATCCCACATTTGGTCAATTAATGCCACGTAAACCATGCGAGAAATAGGTCAGGAGCATTCGTGCTACTGTGCAACAGGACCCACACACCCGTGTATTCAACCTAGCAGCCCAAGGGGGAAAAAAAATCGCCAGCCTACGTTATTTCCAGAAGCCCTGAAACTCTGCCATACCTTTCTGCCCGGAGCAGGGCATTCTACAGACTGACACACAACACGGTACAAGAGAAGGAGTTAGTAGAAAGACAGCTTGCCCAGAGCCCATACTTACATTCCCACCTCCAGGGACATGCTTAATATTGTCCTTGGAACCACACTTGGACTGAACATGGCTGTAGTTCGCTTTTTTGGAGACTATCTGGACCTAGAATGTTACAGAATGGAAAACAACACAAGGGAAGAGGACTGGTTAGAGTTGTCATACGGCAGGCTGGAGAGGATGCTCTAAATGGTGGGTAAACGAGGAGTCGTGTTAAGCTCGATCTGACTTTAGTATTAGGTGTGAAAGCAACTGAGGAGGAGAGTGAGAGAAAAGGTGAGCGAAACGAGAGGCTGCACAGACGGTGTTAGTGCGAGAGCGGAAGCGCTGCCACCACCGACCGGGTGCTGGGGGTTAGCACCGGGCGCCTGCCTGCCACGAGCTGGGTCCGTGTCAGCCCCGCACGAGGCTTCCTTGGAGCTCCCTGGCGAGAGCTGCCCCGAGCACGTGGAGGCACAAATCCGAGCGGCAAAAACCAGCTCGGCCGCCTCCTCCCTCCACGGATGGAAACCACGGGGCTGCTGCTTCCAGCGGAGCTCCGAACTGGTCCGGGTCTGCACTGTACTCATTTCTGGTGTCTGCACTCTACTCATTTCTGGTCCGTGTCTTTCTGGTCCGTGTCTGCACTGTCCTAATTTCAGGTCCGCGTCTGCACTTCAGTGATTTCTGCTTGCCAGGACTGACTCCAGTCCTGGGTAACGCCTCTCAGAAGCCCTGGGCAGTAAAACCCAGTCTGAGAAACACTGTTTTCCAATGAAGGCTGTCAGACCTTCAGTTGAATTTTATCAGACAAGTCTGACGTTAATTAAATAGATGCAGAGTTTCTCCTTTAAGCTAAAAGGACTCTTTTTTCAAAATACAGCAAGAGGATGCTAAATGCGCTGACTTTATTCACCAGGGTGAAGTAACTGAGTTAGAGTAAGAGGCCCACGTTTACACAGGGTTAGTTACAACACGTGTTTAGTCTGGGAGTTATTTAACAGCACGAAACGTGGCAGAAGCCGTGTCCTAGAGTATTTGCTAGAAGGAGGTGATAAATTCAAAGCACAAAAGGAACCACCAGAAGATTCTCACTTTAGCAGGTTTCTAGAAGCTACTCAGCCAGCTCTGAAAGACTGGATTCAGTACAACAGAAGTTATGAAAACGTACTTTTTCTGTTAAATTTACATCGGTTTACTGGCTTCCTTAGCAGCACAAATCTGACCCTTCTCTACCAGGCTCTGCCTGACGATGCCTGCACTGAACCTGCGGTACGGGCACCCCGCCTCGTTCCCCGTCTGGTCCTGGGTGGCTCACGCACTACGGTGTCCCGACAGCTTCAGAGTAAACCCACCAAATGGGGACAGCCTAAGGTACGGTCAATGGGTTTCGATGCAGCCAGGCTGGGAACATCGCAGGGAAGACATTAGGAATACCCTTGATGTTCTGCCATCGTCCTGAAAAGCAGCGCTGGACTAAAGCTCTCGTCTCAGTTACACACGCGTGTTGTGTACGAAGAAGCGGTCTTAAGGGAACCTTCCAACTCAAAATCAAGCCCATGTAAAAGCTAAAATGAAGGGCTACGCTGAAAATGTTTTATAGCAGGCATTGAAAAGTTATCCACCACGGTGACCTCTGGTGTGCTGAACTGGGAACATCTCAGCTTTAAGAAAGAATGGGAGAAGTGTCTGTGCAGGGAACAGTGACACTGACAGGAGAAAGCAGAAGAGTTGAAGAGGAGGGAAAGTGACTCAAAATGGAAATGTTTTCCTTCGTCTCCCACAGAGAAAAGTCTGAAATAAACTCACTTTCCCATTGGGCTGTTTTGGGGCACCCTCTTTTGTTACGGTTGTTTTAGCTGTAGCCATTTTAGAGACCGCATTGGGTTCAGACTTTCGTGCAGCAGCAGCTGATTCTGGCTTTTTCTCTACTTTCCCCTAGATGGAGACAAACGGATGATTTCAACCAGCAAAAGCAAACGTGTGGGCAGGCAAGTACGGGAACACAAGCCACCCCGACAGATAAAACCAGTGGAGTGGCCAACCCAGGAGAACTTTTACGCGCTGTGGCTGTTGGCAAAGTAAATCGCCCGTCGGTAACGCTAAGGGCAGGAGGGGGAGCAACGCTGCTCAGACATGGGACGGAACAGGCACACCGGGGGCACAGAGCAATAAATAAGACAAGTTCTCCGTTTCTCAAAGAACTTCCAGGTGCTCTTCATCAGCATCCCGTTATTTCCCCTGTGGCCGCACTGACAGGTCTCCGAGTGAACACAAGACACAACACGGTGTGAAAAAACTCAGCCCGTCCCTCAGAAACCAGCAGCAGCTCAGGAGCACCTCCTCCACACGGAGGGCACCGCACAGGTCCCGGAGGCACACGTCCACGGGCCAGCTTTCTTGGCCTTGGAGCTCTAGAGCCCAGCTGGCCACAGACGCGCTGTGCTCCCACCTCCGATTTCTCACCCCCACGCCGGGGTGACTCAGGCTTTGGGATTAACAGATGATTTATTATTTATTTTTAGCTAATCGAATGCAGGTGGACCTAACTGGTCTTGCTAAACAGAAAACTGAACACAAATTTATAGGTTTTAGAAAAATTCAGCAACTAGCTGAGAATATCATTTTTTTGGTAATTCCATTAATTTTGGTAATAATCCATTTTTTGGTAATCTGGGTCCAGATAGGAGCAGCAGACCCTGTGTTTTGGGGGGTGAGCAGAAATCCTCCAGTTCTCTAACCCACCAGCAGAGCAGTAAACAAATAAAAAGCCTCAGCGCTCCCTAGGCGTTCTCATCCTCTGAAAACATCCCAGCATAAATAAGACTACGAAACGGGCAGTTTTCTTCAAAAGCAGGATTTACCACTACTATGAAAATAACCACAAAACAACGGACAGTAAAACTGAATGTCAAAATAAATCCTCTCAAACCAGCACAATAACCCTGCACGCTAAAAAGCTCTGCGGTCCTACGGAACCCTAGCACAGCCTGAAATCATGGAACAGGCTGACACGTTCTCTTTTAACAGATGTTAGCAGGATCTGTGAACTTCAAATATTATATATTGCAATTTGAAACCAATTTGAAAGTGTCGCTGTCCTGTTCACAGAGTGAAAGCTTTGTCTTGTAGACCTCCAAGCGCTGAGGACCATCCTATGATGTAGTACAACTAAGATATCCTTAACCCCGAGGAATAATTCCACGCGTGTATCTCTGTGACATACAACACCACAGCCCAAGAACGCCCTTGACTTTCATGTGCCTAAGAGGAGATTAGAGCTCCCAGCACGAGATGAACTCTCTGGGCATCAGATTAAAGTTATATGCCGGGTTACTCATTACAGCAGACCTGCAGCAAAGGCAAGCGGGCAAATTAGTTCCCCTTTGTGGAAATTAAAGCCCTCTGACTGTGTGCAAGCTGCTAATGCATTTTGTCAGGCAAAGATGGTGTACCTGTTGTACAATACCCACTGAAGGTTTTATGGTCATGCATATCCACAAAATGATTTAAACCCTCAGAAGGGGCTTACAGGCATAGCCCCAAACCTGTATCATGTGCATGGTAGACAGTCACAGTGAAAATTAATATAAGATCATTACTGACTGAGAGCCTCAAGTTTTATCTGTGTACACACTACTCCCTACAGCTCCTTCCTCACTAACCTCTTCTTTTCTTGTGGCCACCAGAACTCATCTGAGGAGCAGTGTATGTTTCACTTCAGCTCTGACAAGTTGAACAGAGTCCCTGTTGCTAGACCTGGGAAAGGTGCTGTGGAACTCACACCTGAATCCAGATTTCCTGCATCGCAGTGCATTATCCCACCTTCTGTACCATTCACCAGACTCAATTCCTCTACTCAAAGGCAGAGTTTTGGAATATAAACACGGTTTGAGCTTTCAATACCAACTAGTTCCTATGTTGGGATGTACGACGGAAAAACAGAACCACAAAGTTTTGAATTCCTGTACGTGTGCCAGCAAACACCAGGCAGGCTTTTAAGGTGGATTCCTTCTGTACCCTACTATCAATGCTTTGTTAATGCCCTCTGCATAAACCAAGAATTCAAGGAGGAGCTCTGCAGAGTACAAATATGAGAAGAGCAGTGAGGATACAGCCACCAAAATTAGCAAAGAGCACCCACAATGCTTAGGAGCTACAGTTTCAAGGAGCATATCGGTATCAGGTTTGAGGAAACTTACCTTTCCTCCACCAGGCTGATGTTTAATATTATCTGTTGATCCGATTTTGGAACGTACGTTTTTCAGATCTGGAGCAGAAACACTGCTGGTTGGGCGAGGAGGCTTGGAAACAGTGCTGGGTTTAGCTGGAGCCTTAGCAGTTGTTTTTTTAGCATCCGCAGTTGCAGTTGAGGTTGTAGTGGGTTTGGTTGCAGCAGGCTTGGGTTTGGGACGGCTGGTGGCTGCTCCAGGTAAACTAGGTGCGCTTGAGGTGGTGGTAGGAGTGGTGGCACTACTTTTTACTGCGTTTCCAGAAGCGCTCTTAGGGCGGGCCAAGTCTGCTACAATGATCACAGTGATAGTTAGAGGGAGGGGGGGGGAAGATGGGTCAGAGGCCATTTACACAAACCTCCTCAGCGTCCTAAAGATGTACAGTGGCCTGCTCAGTAAACACAGCCGCAAACAAAAGAGGATTTGGATTAGATGGAAACTGAGCAAAATTACCTGATGGTGACTTTGCAGCGGTCTTCTTGGCATCTGCAGGTTTTGTTTCAGTCTTGATAGCTGCCCAACGCAAAGCACACCGGTTAGTATTTCAGAGTGAAAGCCAGTCTGCACAGATGAGAAGCCTGGGATCCTGGCACAGCTTCCCCTGGAGGTCATTGCATCCTGACGGTCCTTTTTACCCACTACCCCTGTCTCGAACATGCTGCTTGAAAGAAAGCATCTCAGGAATGACCTGCTCTCTGTGAACATTGGGCTGAGGTCCTCCTCATCGCAGCAGCAACAGCCACTCGTGTTTTCCAGCACAAGGATCGATTCATCGAAAGGATCAAAAGGATCATCACTCAATGATGCAACGCACTTGAGTGTGTTGTGTGAGTTTACTTTTTTTGAGTTTACATTTTTTTTCTTAAAATAATTTTCTTAATAATTTTCTTAAAATAATTTTCAGAGCCTGACAGCACTCACTCAAACATTATTTTAACTCTGACCCAATTTCATTTCTTAAAAATCCTTTCTTTACTAAATAGCAAAAGCAGAATCGCATTTGTCCATCTTTGATCTTGGTATCATTGCCAGATCCGTTCTAACCAACGCCAATTTTCTTGAACAGAAGTTATTGCACACTGTGGTCCCCACTCTAATTATATAAAAATAAAAATCAGTCACTAAACTGAAAATGTGCCTTTGGGCAAACACCAGTGGTCGTGACCTGATTACATTCCGCGCAGACAGAGGACAGTCTAAACTAGGAACGCATCCACATTTCCCAAAGCAGAATAAAACCATACACAGAACTGCTCAAGGAAAAATCACAGACTGGAAAATAAAACAGAACCTTATTTCAAAGAGCTCTTTGATAATGAAATTGTAGTTTTTGCTGTCGATGACAGACAGCTTTGCCTAAAGTCTGCTTCATTTCAATAGCCAAATGAAAGCAACGTTAAAAATAAATACCGAACAGAAAAATCGAAGTAGTTAGAAACTATGAAGGACCCCTATCTTCTAATATTTAATTTCCATTAACAGCCTTAGATTTTTCAATAAACTCAAGTAGCTAGCAGGGTATTTTATGAAATGCCGGTATAGAAAGGAACAAGCAAAACAGGCAGACAACCATAGGTCAAGTTAGCCCGGATCACTCCACCCAGACTTTGCTAAAAGCACTCAGTTAAACACCACCGATAAGACACTAGCTAACGAGATGAAACACATTGGAATAACTTAATAAGGCCTTAAGGATAGATAGATACGTAATTAATACCAATCACTTCCAAAAGGCCCTGTCAAACCAACCTCATCTCCCTCCTTGAGACCTCAACTTTAGCGGGAAGAACTGACTACATGGAGAAAATATGCGTAGTTCTGTACAAAGGCAGATGGACTACGATGCTATCTGGATACACACAGAGAGGTGATTATTTCCCCTCGTGTCAGCGGGGAGCCAAATGCCAGAACACTGTATGTTATTAGCAGGTAATGTCAAAAATCTGATAAAGCTACTGCAGAAACGGGCTATAACAACAGCCGAGGTGGTCTTACACAAACGTAGCTGTCATTTTCACAGGCAGGGGAGAAGCCTAAATATAGATAAGCAAATAAACCCTGCGCCACACAACCCATGCCTCTTGTTTAGGAGAGGAAGTGACTGACATTTAATGCCTGAAAAAGTGAAACCACACAACTTCCAAACAAGCCACAATTCACACGTGTTTGTGTGCTGAAAATGACCGAACATTTGAGCAAACCGCAAGAAAGCGCCTCTCTTTAGACACCTGAAAAGCAGGAGCAGATTTCCTTCTGAAACGCCATTTTCAGCCAGAAACTTTTAACCTGGCCTCATGCTAGGTTGTGCGAAATGAAGCTGTGACCAGAAGAGATCCAGTTCTCCATCACCTGCAGCTCTGCACCTCGCTGAAGCTGCGTCTGCTCTGCCCGATCTGAATTGTTGCTGTTCGGCTCGCTTCGTGGCTTCGCAACACCACTCACCCCCTACCACGCCCTTGCTTTCTCCTCTCCCAAAAGAAGCCTCCCTTTTTTTTTATTTTATTTTTTTTACCGTTCATGACTCCCCCAAGCATTCCCAGATCCAGACAAAGCTTCTCTAACTCCTGGTGGAGTTTCTCCAGCTGCCCTCAGCTCTCCATCGCCCACCCAGGCCTCTCGCTGTTCTCTGGCAATGTCCCTCCACGCTCGGGTGCAGAACCTCTCCCGCCGCACATCTCGCCACTTGGAACAACTTTTCTGCGTCTCTGCACCACTGGCTCCGTCTCCTTTCAAATGTCATCAGAAAACCCTTCTTTGTTTGTCTCTCAGTTTGGGAAGGAGAAATTAACTCAGCTGAACTCATTAAAATGTGTTAAGCATTCTGTGCTGTGGTTTGCATAAAAGACCACACAAAATGAATTTTACAGGAATGTCCGCAGGATTAGTTAAGATACGTGGCTCTTGGAAAGTGCAATGCTTCCTCTGCGCAGGATTAATTATATTTTCCCCTTGAGCAAGAAGTGTGGGATGTCCATCTAGTCTAATATGTTTGAACACAGTTCTAACACTATTATTCTTTTGGAAAAGATGGGTTATGAATTCATGCTTTGGGACTCAGAGCAAAGCAACTAACTTGCATCAGTTTTTACCTGTTTATTGGCAAATTTGGATAAATGACCAAATTTGGGACTCAGAGCAAAGCAGCTAGCATGCATTAATTTTTACCCGTTTATTGGCAAATTTGGATAAATGACTAATGAGATCCAGTCATTTGAAAAGCCTTGAGAACATTTAACTATATTTTCATCTGAAGTTGAATCTCTCAAAACGTTAAGGTGAGTGGAAATAATGTTTTCATGAAGCTAATATTCTGCTCATGTTTCTTGCTGACTCTGTTAAACTCGTGGGAAATTCCCTCTTTGGCAGCAGTGCCCGGGATGGGATACGGCTTTTGGATGAAGCTGATGTGATTTCAGCTCCAAATTCTTCCAGCACTAATGAAGAGGAAAAAAACAGAGTCCACGCAGAGAAAGAAGGCGAAGCTCTTTCCTCACAGCAGTTCATCTTTGTGTGGCTAAGAGAGAATTAAACTAAGCAAGCGCAGCACCCAAGCCCACTCCAAAGCCACCCATTTCACAACGGAGCGGGAAGTCAGACTTCAGCCAGTCCAACACCTGAATCCTCCCGTTCTGCTCCAAGCTGTCCATGAGCTACAAACATCTTCTGAACGATTTCGACCAGACTCGCTGACAAAGCTAAAAGCATAGCTTGATCCCATAAATAACCGAGTATCTGAAAGAGAAGCCAGTATCTTCTTGCCTGACTTTTTTCTTTTTAAATCCTTTCAACATTCCATGTCTAGACTTTGAAAATGACAATAAAGAAATAGAAAGTTCAGTTATTTAGCTATCTCGAGGCCTAAGATTATAGGACCTCATCTTATAATTCCAGTAAGAAGAACACACTACAGGTGAGCTGGCACCTGTTACAAAACAGCCAGCTGGAAATACACCAAAACAAGATTTGCCACATTCCAAGGCAACCTGTAGCAACGGATAACCGTCCTCACTTAAAGTTCTGCCTTCATCACCTTCCAGCCCTTTATCTTGACATACCTGTGTGCTATAAGGGGAAGCTATGCACTTTTCTCCACTTCAACTTTTTTTTTTTTAGATGCACCAGTTTGAGAACTTAAAGCACCATCCTGAAGATTTGCTTTCCGCTAGTTTTAATTTGTTTTGAGTGATTATTTTAACTGTTACTGTAAGAAAATAAAGAGGTAGTAACATCCTTTCTCTTAAATCAAAGGTTCAGCAATTCTATTAATTCTGAATCACACAGAGCTGATTCAAGCTGGCCTGGAAGAAGCTCATTCAGATTTGGTTTTGGAAGAGGAAGCTCTGGCAAGAAAAAAAGCCTAACCTACCATCTCCATGCTTTGGCACAAGTTCCTGTCCCATGTTGTATTAAGACAGTTAATACTTATTTTAATATATAGACAGCTATAGTTAAGCCTCTGGTCACTTCTGACTAACAGGTAGGCCAGTTTACACCTCTCAGAAGAGCTGGTTCACAGCAGCTACAGCTTCTCCTAAGTGGCTGCATTTCAAGGTTGTAGGTTTCTTTTTTATTTTGAACCTGAAGGTATCAATCTTGTTTACTAACAGGCTAATTTTAATAAAATTGGGGTCACAGGGCGATGCCAACATGATGACACCTTGGCAGAGCAAAAACTTGTCTGTAGTACTGGGATATGTGACGGACACACACCTTTGTGAGAACCAGTGGTGCTACTCAAACAGAAAACCTGCGGCTGTTTAGAGAGAGCTCCTGAAGACAAACAGAAGATTACTTACATGTTGGCCTCTTCGGTGGAGAAGTAGTGGTACTTTTTGCCCCAGCAGCTGCCGTGACTGGAGATGCCGCTGTTGTCTTAGGAGCAGCAGGGGTGCTCCTGGCAGTAGTTCTAGGAGTGACAGATGACGGAGGCTTTGAAAGTGAGGTCCGCTTATCTGGGCTCTTTGCATCTGTAACCTGAAAATGGATGGGCTCCATTAAAGCCAGAATTTCACTGACAGTCTCTTCAAAATGTTCGCCAACAAAAAGCATGAAATAAATTGAATTTTGTTCTAATATGGAAGACACAATTGTGTAAGTTCTTGAACACGTAAGCTGGGCACTGTCGAGGCATTTTAAAGCAGAAAATTAAAAAAACATAATTAAGGTGGGCAGAAGTGGCTGACTACATCCAGCAGTGCTGGACACACCGAATATTAGAATTCCTCCAGACCTGTTCCAGCGTTAGTGCTTGGTGTCCACTTACAGATGTGAACAAGGCAGTGATTTCCAAACACGATGGAAAACACGGGTCCACTAGCAGTACTGCTGGGAGAGGGTCCTTCCCTTCAGAGCAAAAATGCTTTCTAAGCTAAGCATACTCTTAAGTATTGAGATCCTGAGTTAATACATGAAAACAAATGACATGAGTGATTACATCAAACAGGAATTCAGAATCACGCAAAAACTCAAATAAAACTGACGACACTGATTTGCAGAAAAAAACTAATCTGTGCCAATTTGGTTTTCCTTAAAACGCTACAGTCAGCGACTTCTGCCTGCTAGGAGTTCAGCTCAAGCCCGGTTGTTCAGTGTTACCTGCCCAAGTGCCAGCATTTCCACCCAGAGGGATACAGACTTTGCTCCAGCAAGTACAGATTTACATCTTTGCTTTCGAATTCTTCGTTATTTTCATTTAACTAGTTTTTACAAGAAGCTCCAATGCAGTTATTTAAGCTTTAATGTGTAATAAAAACAATAGTGTTTAAGCATAAGCTGAAAGCTTCTGAAATAGTTTTTGATATTCCCTTCCAAATTTCAGTTCTTCTACTATGCGGTAACTCGGATGTAAAGAATCGTGAACAGAAAGGTCTTCTGACTAGAGCTAAACAAAGACGCAGATAAGACCTTAGCCAAATGTATCTCAAGCAGACATAAGAGGTGAAATAATTTCATGTGTCAAGCTCAGTGAGAGCAGAAAATTCATCTTAACATCAATATGATTCCAGGCAAAAGCTGATTACATTTCTACAGTGTTTAAACTCGCAGGGGCAGGGGAGGGATGCTCCACACGTCCAGTACCTAGCTCCAGATGTGCACAATGCAGCAGGGTCACAGAGTCGGTGCAGGGAAAATTCAAGGGACATTTCCCATTCTTAACAGTGCATGTGGATACCTCCCTGAGCATTAAGACGGAACACTAAGAATTGTCCACAAGTCTTCTTACTGGAGAGTTACAAATCTCCAAATTTCCTAAGCACATACAAGTATTATCAGTTACCTCTCCACAGTTTTTATAATGGCCAGACATCATAAAGAGACAATCATGGGGAAATACCGAAGTGTGCACACTGATTTTTTCCCCCTCAATATTAATATTGAAGCTCTCCACTCAGTTTTCCCATGCTCCTGTCAGGATTTAACAGCTATCCTGGGTTTGCAATGTATCTAAAAATTTAAAAAATCCTCCTTTAGTAATGGTGAGACATGAAGAAATATCTTGTGTACTTTGACAGTCCCACAAGGAAAACCATACTAATACAGTCAAGTTTCATTTTCTCCTTCGCGATGACACCATAAAATGCCTGGGACCCGAGGCTGTAAGTGGGTTAGTGGAAGCTGATGCCAATAACTGTGCGTGTCTTGCAGTGAATCACGTTCATTATCTTATCCTCCTATGTTTAGCACCAGAATTAGGTTTTGACTTCTGGGTAAAAGAGCTGGTAGGTTAACATGTAACTAAGGTCTTGGAGCTCGCGCACAAAAGCAAAGAACTTCTTACCTTTGGTTTAGTCTCTTTTGGAGTTAAGGTGGAGGGACGTGTAGTACTGGTGGCTGGGCGTTTAGGAGTAGTGGCGGAAGTAGGACCTGCAGTAGGGCTCGTGGGCTTTTTGTTTTGGGCGGGTGCGGCAGAGGCTGGCCGCTTGGGGCTGGTAGCGGACAGAGGCCTGGCTTTCGTTGCTGCAGGCTTTGCCGATGGTGTGGATGCTGCAGGCTTTATGTTTTTTCAAAAAGCAAAATCCAGTGTAACAAAAACAAAAACACAACAAAAAGTAGCGCATTGTAAACCAAAACATCAAGCTGCAAGAACATGAAAATGATATCGAAAATGAAACAAAAACTTGGCTTTCTGTTTTCTGAGCACAGCGGAAAGATCACAACGAAGCAGCTCTGGTGCCTTCGGAGCCCCGGGGAGCTCTGCCATTCAATTCAAAGTGAACAGGATTTATTCCAGCAACATCCAAAGCAACAGAAGGAATCGCTGGTAAAGCTGGGATTAGTAATTGGGTGCTCCTGGCCATCCAGTCCCGCATGCAGTAACCAGGACACTGCTTTCCAATTACATGCACACAACGGATTGCAGGCTCTAAATCCTCGTCCGATCAGCGCCAGGGATCACAGGAGCACTGCCTGCGAGGGGACCGAGCACCCCCAGCCTCTACCCCTACTCTAACTTGGAGAATTTGGGCCTGGTTTTGTTGAATGCTGCATGCTTCTTATGCAGGCCTCTCTTATTTCATAAACAGACCTAAAATAAGAGGTTAGCAGGTCCCGAGCAGGACCTCTCAGTGCTAACTGTAATGCAAATAAATGTCTTGTAAACAAGTAGGAGAGTATCAGCATAGCACAAATGTTACTGAATATGTCTACCACTTCTATACCATAGATACCAACCAGATCATTATTTTAAATAAAAGCTTACCAAGAACTCATTAAATCCATTTTCAGCCAAATTTGCTGCAGCCTGCGTTGTTTACAGCTCCCTAACTGAATGCCTTTGTTTCAGCAAAGTGGCTCACAAATGGCAGCTCAGAAAAGAGAACTCGTGTCGCCGTGGCTTAAGAAGCAGAAAAGCTGGCAAATTAAAACCACAGAAGCAAACAGGCTCAACGTGAACCGATACCTACCTTTGTCTTCTTCTCAGGGCTGGGAGGAAGCTCTTTGTTTGGGGGTGCTGTGATATCGTTCCCTGTCACGGCTTCAGCTGGTTTGGGCTCTTCTGGTTTTGCTGGCAAAAAAAGAAAATGAACGGAGACTTAAGTTTGAGCTTTTTCGTTTGGTTGGTTTGTTTGTTTTACTTTTTCCCCCTTAATATTCAATGCTGTAACAAGAGGTGACGGAACAAGACAGTTACGGGTTGGCTATTTCTGGAAGAATTTCCCCCAAACCAGGACACTCAGAGGAAGAAAAATTTTCCCTGCAACAGGGGCAGGCTGACAAACATTCATCCAGATGCCATTAGCATCCCATTACTCAGCTGATGAAGGAAAGAAAGACAGCTGCTGAAGGAAGCCTCTGGTTTAATTAACAATAGCAAACTTTCCCATCTTTCGAGCTATTAAAATAAATCGTTGGAATACTAATGGTGAAGCTCTGGCCTCTGTCAGCTTTTACACCACGACTGTTGCCTTGAAGCCGGGTGCTATTTTCAAGCTAGCCCTACCACTCCGGCTGTTTCTTGCCAGCTGCTTTTCTTCCGCGTCTCACCCTCCAGCTGAGGCGTCGCAGAGGGAAGCAGCAGCACGGGGACCTCACTCACACACGTGGGCTGTACGGAAACCGGTCAGCGTGGGGTGCGCGGTGCCATGCTGCTGCACACGGTGATTCGCAGCGCAAAGCCTAGGCTCAGTCGCAAGGGTGGCCAGGTTTTCTCAGCAACTGCTGGGTTTTGTCATCGCACCGAAGGGTTTTGTGCCGGGCAGGGAGCAGTGAACGCAGCGTGGGAGCCACAACCACCTCCTCCATCCCTTTTAACCTTGTTAAGGTTGATGGTGGATTGTCCAGCTGGCAGCGGAAGGCTAACTACTGCCTGCCCTCCAAGGTAAACCACGTAACAGAGCAGGACGCAGAGCAGCAGCTCCCCAGGTTTCACCCCCAGCTCCCCAGGGCTGCCGAGGACCTACAACAGCACCCAGGAGAGCCGCAGCACAACTCCCCGGCGGGCAGCGCGGCGGCACAGCCATGGGTACGGCCGCCAGCCGCGTCCCCTGGCGACTCCTGGCAGCTCTGAGAAGGGCACAGTGCTAACAACCCATCACACATCTCATCCTTTTCCCCTTGTCATCGGGGCAGCCAAACAAAGCCTGTGTCGGGTGCTGCTTTTTCTAACAACGCAGCAGATTGTTGCGCCGCAGCGCATGACGAGGGCTCACCAGACAATGGCGCAGCAATTCCAACAGTAACAGGTTGTTTTGCACGTCTTTTGAAAATTGCTGTTTATATTTCACATTTTCTCGCTTGTCAGCCTTGAAGGGAGAGCCTCAAAGGACAGTTCAGCTCTGGTACAAACGCCTTTGTTGAAACAAGCAGAATAAAATCGGGCCTTCCTCCTGCCCGGGCGATGCCCAGCAGCACGGCGGTTTTGCTCTCCTTGGTTTATTTATTTTTTCTGACTCGGGACAAGTTTAGCAGCTTTTTTTTCCTCATATTGCATTAACCCCTTCCTAGTCACTCCCAAGTCACCTTAAATGTTTTGCAGCACTGCACTTCATGGCTTCTGCATACAAAAAAAACCTTGTAAAAAAACCAAGCACCAAAACGTCCAGGCTGGCTGCTAGTTTTAATGCAAAATTCTTAAGGGGCATTCATGTTTATCTAGAAAGTCATTTTTTTTTGTAGCTGATCGATATTGGCTCCTCTCTACTGCTTTTCTCCACGGAATCTCAATAAACCTTTATACTCTCCCTCATTTAACTTGTCAGTTTTATCTGCAGCAGTACCAGAAAAGGAGCGATTGTTGTGGACAGATCCTGCTGCTGAGCAGCCGCCTCCTTTCTGTCCATTCAGAGCTTCCGAGCCCCCACGCCTGGAGATTTGATTTTGGGGAGCTTTATTTGGGATCCTGCTTGTCTCCAATACAAAGACACGAGGTCACTTGCCATTGATTGGAAATCACCTCTCAGTACGGCCTGTTACTGTTATTAGATGATGACGGTGGTGGCTAATGGCAGCAGCACTAAAGCTCTCGCGCCTCGCGGCCACGGCGATGTGTCGGCTCACGAAGCCTCACACGGCTTCTCGGAAACCCTGAGCGTAGCTTCAGGATTTAAACTCAGCAGCTTCCTTGCTTTTGATCGAATGAGAAGACGAAATTCACGGTGTTTCGCGCTGCCTTGTCCAACACAGGCTACAACACAGGGCGTTTGGAGGGAACAACCTCACCGAACACCCAAAGGAACCGATCCGAGCGGACGGAGGGTCTGTAAGGCGAACAAGATTGTTCTTTTTAATGGGAACATTAAAATGTAAGTAATGCTGGTGGAAGCCGGGATCGCTGGGGGGAAGCTTGCTGCATCGGAGGGCCGCAGGACGCTACGCAGCTCCCTTCTGTCGCAGCCTCTGAAGCCTGGGGGCCCGTGCACAGCCCCAGGGGACTACAGAGGGGTCGCTCTGTTCCGTGCTGCCTCGACTGGAGCCACAACCCGGTGTGCTGCCCGGCACGCTCGCTCCCCGTGTAATTACGAGGTGCTCGTTCCCACACAGGGCAGAGAATCGCCTGGGAAGACGTGCTCGTTGCAGGAAACGTTCGGAAAAGCTGCCAAATCTTAATCAAATTTGTTCATTAGTCTGCAAGAATTATTTAAGAGACTTCCCAGTTGGCCTGTTCCCCCAAGCATGGCAACAAACCTCGGGGAGGTATTTCAAGGACATCTGGCTCAGAGCTGGGACAGCGACCGCTGCCCGGGCTCCTCCCGCAGCTCCTGCTCCGTGGTGCTTGTGGGGGGACCAGCGGCCCGGCTGCGTCAGCGCCGCCACCGGAGCTGTGCCGGGGGCAGGAGGAAGGGGCTTGAGGGAGAAAAGTGTCCAGTGTCCGGAACTGTGTCCAGTTCTGGGCTCCCCGGTACAAAAATGACAGGGATCTCCTGGAAAGAGTCCAGTGGAGGGCCACAAAGATGATACGGGGCCTGGAGCATCTCCCCTGTGAGGAAAGGCTGAGAGACCTGGGGCTGTTCAGCCTGGAGAAGACTGAGAGGGGATCTCATCAATGTGTATAAATACCTGAGGTGTGGGAGACAGAGGGATTTGGCCAACCTCTTTTCAGTGGTTTGTGGGGACAGGACAAGGGGTAATGGCCACAAAATGGAGCCCAGGCAGTTCCGCACCAACATGCGAAAGAACTTCTTCCTGGTGAGGGTGAGGGAGCGCTGGGACAGGCTGCCCAGGGAGGCTGTGGGGTCTCCTTCCCTGGAGATATTCAAGGCCCGTCTGGACGCCTGCCTGGGCAACTTGCTCTAAGGAACCTGCTTTGGCAGGGGGTTGGACCCGATGAGCTCTGGAGGTCCCTTCCAAGCCCTACAATTCCATGATTCTGTGAAGAAAGGACAGGCCACACAGGCAGCTCCGCTGCGAGAGCGCGAGGCAGCCCTGCGGCCGGTTCTCATCTCCCTCCTGCTCCTCACGCTGTGCCGCGCTGTTCCTGCACCCCCAGGCTCGTTACTCAGCCTGATGCCAACCGGGGAAACCAAACTTTGTGCGAGGCACCGCTGCCTCACCAGGTCCGGGGGGGACCCCGGAAGAAATTACTCAAATCTAAGCGAGCCCGAAAACACAAATCGCCTCCGCCGTAATAACCAACCCGACAACCGCAGACTCCGGGCTTTCGTTTGAGGTTTTGCAGACATCCATTACGAGCGAGCAAACCCGATAAGCTGTGCTCATGTTTCCCTCGCAGCGATAGCGGGCGTCCTTTGGAGGCCCCCGGGGCCAGCTGTGGTACTGTGGGGTGCAGGGACCCGCGGGCAGCCCGCTGCCCCCATGGGGCTTTGGGACTTCGTGTGGATGGAGCGGGTAACAGAGCCGCTGGGTGATGTTGGACAAAACAGGCTCTGAGAAAAAGGCTAGCAACAACTATCCTGCACGTCACAGACAGTGGCAATGTTTCCTTGACAAGGTTCCGCTCTCACCTGCTCCAGGAGGGGTTTGGCACACAGATACGTGCCCTCTCTTATATAAAGATCTCCCCAAATTCAGCAGTCTGACAATTTACCGAAGGCAGTCCCCGCGCTGCAGTCGCAGATGGCTCACCCCATCCCAGAGGCTGAAGCTCCACTGGGCACACCGGGGCCAGCAATAAATTAAAAAACGTGTTTTTAAATGAGTATGTCACCAGAAACCACGTATTTGCTGTTACTGGGTGAAGGACCCGGCAAAAAGACAATGTGGTGCTCAGGTAAAAGTGAAGTCAGTGGGAGCAAGAGTCCTAGCAAATACGGAGCAGCGACTCTCAGGAGCAGTAAAAAGAGGATGCTCTGGGCCAAGGATGACACTTGGGAAAACAGGCTTCAGGTCCTTGCTATAAAAGGGGACAATACTGTTCTTTTAGGTCATGAAAATTACAAAAAGATAACTTGCCTCACACTATCAGGGTAAGCCATGAAGAGCATGAAGGAGGAGGTTTACACAAAGCAATCGAAGGACAGATGTGTTTAAGACAGATCTTCTTTTCCCCACCAAAGAACAGACCAGAGAACAGCTACTTTACCATCGTTTTAAGACCAAAACTGTCCTCCAAGGCTCAATTTTAATTTTTAAACAGACTGTTATATGGTTGCTTATATACAGCTCAGGAGAACAACTTCTGACGGAGCCCCCAAGCGTATCTCACACGTAGTCATTCAGCCCCAGCCCAGCTATCGCCTCTCCAGAACTCCAAGTCACAAGATCCTGATGTGCAGCTTCTCCCATGGTTAGCTTTCCTGTAAGGAGACTTCCTCTCCTTAGAAAACAGGTTAAGAAATTGAATCACAGAACCACAGCGGGGTCTGGGTGGGAAGGGACCCCAAAGCCCAGCTGGTTCCAACCCCTGCCGTGCCCAGGGCCCCCTGCCCCCAGCCCAGGCTGCCCCCAGCCCCATCCAGCCTGGCCTTGGGCACTGCCAGGGATGGGGCACCCACAGCTCCTGGGGGCAGCCTGCGCCAGGCCTCACCGCCCGCAGGGGGAAGGATTTCTGCCTTGGATCTAACCCAGACCCACCCTCTGATGCCTTAAAGCCGTCATCCCGTGTCCTATCCCTACACCCTCTGACCAAGAGTCCCTCCCCAGCTTTCTTGTAGGCCCATCACAAGGATTTACAGAACCTCCCTCCAAATGGATAAGGAACTATTCTGATGCAGAGCGTGGCTGATTTTATGTTCGGCTGTTTGGAAACCATGGGTGTCTTCCAGATGAAAAAGGAACAAGACAAATCAAATTTAGTCTTTCGACAGAGGTTTCCGAATGCTAACGGGGGCTCTCCCTCAAAAGCAGCACCAAATGGTAGCAAAGTCCGCTGTAATCTGAAAACAGAAGAGCTGGGCAAAGGGAAACGACAGCACGGGTGACGTTCAGCCTCAGGCCCCTGACGGAGCAGCAGAGCGCGGCGTGGCCCGGAAAGGCAGGACAACGCGCGCCGCCACGCCGCTCCTCCTAGCTGGCCCAGGTGCCAACTGCACATACGGACAGCTCGGGCAATGCTTCAGGTTTTTAACCTTGGCTCGTCACTGGAAACGCAATTATACCTCTTGTGAGAGCTCAGCGACCTGCCTGCGTGGGTGCAGCACCGGGGCCAGGCAGCGCAGCGTCGCCTCCAGGTCCCGCCGGGTCGGGCTGCTCGCAGCCGGCAGCTTCCCAGCGTAAGGAAAAGGTTTTTCAACGCGAGGGAGCTCAAGCGGAGGCCCAAAAGCACTGCGTGATCTCCATCATTGGAGACTTGCAGACCTTGCAAGGGACAGATGTGGCCCTGGAGCTACGTGACCTACTTAGACATGATCTTGAGTTTGGGGTTAAACCAGAGACCTCCGGAGCCCTGCTCCAATCTGAGTGACTATTACAGCATTGTAGAGGAGGATGCCCACACCATACGCAATTAATCATATGTCTTCTTGAAACCAGGAGCTGTTTATGAATAGAGTAACCATATATAGTTTTCCTAACCATAAGGAAAAGAAAAAAAAAATCCACTGTTCTCCAAAATAAATCCCTCTCACCAGCCTGTGACTCACAATCTAGGGACTACCCGATCCGGAGGTGATGTCTGTAATTCTTCCATGAGCTTGCCCAACAGCTTTTTAGGCAAAGTAATCATTTAATATTAGAATGACAGAATAATGCAGGTTGGAAGGGATGTCTGGAGGTCACTTAGCCCAATTCCCGACTCAAAACAGGCTCAAACTACACCAGATCGCTCAGGACGTGGTTCAGTTGTATCCTGAGCACCCCCGGTAGCGCCTGCTGCTGTTACTTTCATTTGACGACCCACATTCTTAGACCGGAAAAACCGAACAGACTTTTCTTGTTCACAGTTTCTGTCATTCATGATACAATTTGTGTCATTCATAGACAATATCATACCCATCCCTTCTCCAAGTCCTCTCTCCTCCAGGCTTGAAAATAAAGTTATTCAGCCATTCTCCATGTGAATTTCTCCAGTGTGATGCCTTTGTTTGTCATCTTTTTAATTCCACTACAACCTCTCTGAGGCAGAGGACGACAAGCAGATTTACATCTTGTATTCAGAACAGAACGGTGTAAAGCTTTTATAAACTGATGCAATTGTTTCCCTAGTTTGATCTCTTTTCCTTTCTGAACTCCTACAATTTCATCTGCTGAAGGAAACCCACACAAAGGCATCCTTATGACATCCACGTATTATAAAATCCCTACAACAGCAGCATTATTGCTCCTCCTCAGCAAGTGCAGGAACAAACCCACGAGGGTTACAGCTCGTGCTACGTGACGCCGAGCGGGAACACAAGGGGAGCACGCACAGACCTCCAGCCTTTCAGAGCCCTTCACAAGCAGTTTTGCTGTAGCAGATTTCTCGTGAAAGCTGTTAGCGTATGTGAACAAATAAATAAATCGGACGCTAAATCTGAGAAGCTTTACCGTTCATGTTTCCTTCCCTGAAAAAGTAAAATTAGGAAAAAGTACTTAGAGAAACACAGGAGCATCTTTAAAAGTCAACTGCAAGGTTTTATGAATGATGGAACTTGTGTAGAACGAAACCCATGGGTGTGTATCTCTCAAGTGTCATGCTGCAACTCATTCACGAACTGGCATTCCCCAAAATTCATTCTCCATGTCAAAAGGAACAGGCAAAGACCCCATTGTAATGTGGCTTAAGTGGATCTTAAAATGCCAACAGCAAGCACTCCCATTTTCTGCTGCTGTGGTAAGCAAAAGCCCGAAAACAAAAGTGAAGATAGGTGGTAGCGGTCATTATTTACCACGCAGCTGGAAGGTTATGAACGTTAGGTCTTGCTTTCCTTTCTTCCCTTTCATTGACTAGTTAAAGGAGCATTTCAGCGGGCCCCTGAGAGCACAGCCCCTCAGTCCTCTCCTCCCACCCTTCCCACCCGCTCCCCCTTGCTGGGTCTGCACCCCACCTGCGTGGTGCCCAGGCTCTGCCTCAGGTCGGCTCGTTCCAGGCTTCGAGCTGCACGTGGATTTGCGGCTGCATTCAAACGCGGTGGTGAATGAGGCCACACGCTCATCCTCCATATCCCCAGCAAGGGATATGGGGCAGGCTAAGCCGAACTAAAACATCATTCACTGCACCAGCTCCGTAATTCTCGTAAGGATTAGAGTCATCAACAGAAAATCCATTAAGAGAAACAGATTAAGCAATAAGGCAATGACCATCTTTACTCTCCCTCTTCAACGTAAACAACCTTGGAAACAAAACCAGACCACGTTCGATACTGCTTCTGCCCAGATGTTGCAGAGGCACGGGTTCTTGTTCATCCGTCCTCCTCCAGCAGGAGCTGCTTCATCACAAAGCCCACCCAGTTAAAGCCTTTCTGTCGGAGGTTCGTAAGACAAAACTATCTACAAATACACCAAGTCTCAGTTTAAGCAGAAATACAACCCTATCTGCTTTCCCCTCTCCAGAGGAAGCTAAACAAAATGTCTCCTGCTTGACCCAAATACAGAACAGGTAAGCGTTTTCTTTGGCACAGAATGCAACTCCATCAACGTGTACACTTTGGCTTATTATCAGGAATCGAGGAACAGACCAGATGTTCTCCTGGCCTGCATCTTCTAAGCCCAGGTTGATTCATTAAGGCTATTTTTTACCTGAGAAAGAAAGTCCTAAATCAGTGTCCTAAATCACAGAAATCCTAAATCAGACACTGAAATCAGATGTTTATTTAGAGTAAGTAACACACATTCTGTCTGACTACAATACTGTGTTAAAAATTTGATGCTGGACATGAAAAAAGCTGGAACTCATATTCCATATTCATTCTCATATTCATATTCTGTCCCTGAGACTGCTCTAGATGTCGGAGAAGTCTGAGAGCGCTTCAAAGCGACAGCCGGGGCTTGGGCACGCCTGGGCAGGGGATCCCGGGCTTCCTTTCAGGTACTGTAAGCGTGCAACTGCAATCCCCCTGTTCCAAGCGCAAAAGCATTTCAAGCACGATCCCGTCTCTGAGCCGAGCACACGGATAAGATATCACCCGTGATGCAGCCGGTCCCATGTCACGCTCCTGCACCTCCCTGCCCTCCAGCCTGACCTCTCCTGCGCTCTCCCTGCCTCGAAGCATTTCCAGAGCCCTGCCACCCGACCCCATCCCCTGGCTTTTGCTGGCTTTGAGGAACGTATGACAACACAAGGGACATTCTGATTTATGGAACTGTTACAGCATTTTCCTCATCTATTTCCAACCCAGTCCCAGGCTGACCGTGTGTACACCAAGGAAGAATTTTCGCCAGGCTGCTCTGTTCATCTCCTCTCTGCTGACTTTCTCCTCTGCCCAGCAGCCTGCAGCCCTTTGTTTCTTTTCTCATTAAAAGCCTGATTTCATCTGGCAAGGAACCTTGTCAGCAAGCCACCATCCACCCCAGTAACATCACTTGAACGAGTATCAATAATTCGTTACAAGGTGCTTGGGCTGATTTTTCCTAATCCCGTAATTAACTTTAATCTATTTAATGTGGGGCGATAGGCTTCCCACCCTCACCCAGCAGTGACTCCAGTCTCAGGCTCTACATTTATCTCAACCACAACACAACGAAGCGTGCTGCTGTAAAACACCACGGGAGACTGAGAAATTATGTCGGGTTGCACACCTTGCTTACAGATCGATGAAGAAGGGGTCAGGAAACCAGGACAATTTTCCCGATGCATGTATCGGGCTACAAGTATCAGAGAGGCGACGGTCTCGGCTGAGCGTGCTCCAGCGGTGCCTGGAATCTCTGATATTTCAGAGTGAAAAGTATTTGAACTTGGAGGAAATTCAAAGAAAAAGAGAAAAGGCAGAAGGCAAAGGCAGTGGGGAACCACGTTTGTGTAAGTGAGACCATCGGAGCTGACATCTTAGGTATGTGCAAGAAATCACACGCTGGCTTCTACACAACGCCAACATGAATCGAATCTATTGTTAGTGCAGGAAACAATGCGACCTCTTGTTCTGGGAAGAATCTGCAGTGATTACAGATGAAACAAGGGACCAGAACAAGTTGCACAGTTCAGCTCTGACCAGTTCGAACCCGCAGCCGCGGTCTCTCGCTTGAACTACCTGCCGTGGGCACGCAAGACTTGAACGGGTATTCCTTCCCGACAATTTTTAGACTGACATTTAACTAGGTGTGCAGTCATACTACTACCCAACTATGTGTAAGAAATATTTTATGTGCAGTTCTAGGTCACCCTAAAACCAGGAGTGGTAGAGGTTTAGCAAAAAACAACAAGACCCACAAAAAACCTAGCTGTATAGGGCCGAGGAAAGCTACTTTGGGCAGCAGTTCTGAGAAATGCCACTCAGGTAATTCACATCTGCTCGGGCAATTCTTTCAGGAAATTTGAGGATGAAAACAGTTTCAAGAGATAAAAGTTGTTCCCCTTGAATGTAAGTTCAGACTGAACAGATAGAAGAGAGAGAAGGAAAACCCGTTTACATCGGATCGCACAGATCTGTTGGCCATTTTGGATACACTGCCTTGTGGCTGGGAGGAGACTTGCAAGGGGAATATCAAGACCAAAGCAAGGAGGCTGCTAGGGATACGAACGGGTAATCGAGCCCTGAATGAAATGCAAAGGACAGATTTACCATCAGTTCTACACGTACAGCCACGGCTGCTTGCTTGGCTGCGTTGCGTTCATCGCAACTGCCTCTCTGCTTATTAGCGGCGGAGAGGAAGCTGAAGCTCGCCGCAAAGTGTGAAGCCTTTCGGAAACATCCAAGGAATTCCTGTCTGTTTCCTTTTGCATTCCAAAAATGCTTTCTAAGCTGCAGATACACAAAGCAAAGAAAATGTTTATTGCTTCTACTGCTATGTTTTCTTCCTGCAGCAAATATTTGCAGCCTGTATTTCTTACGAAGGCATCATAGGCAACAGAACAAAGCAAACCCGACCTGCCCAATTCCTACCTGTCAGTTTTGGAGAAGGGAATAAAAAAGCAGTTACATACAACTCCCATCTCCTTACCTAGGAAAACCCTCGTGCTGCCTGCCCATTCAGTTATTACCAGACCAGATCGCACTGAGACCTGTGGTTTTAAGGGCTGTAAACAAGCTTTTATAACACACATCGCGAGAGTGCAAAATTTCCAACCCAAATGCTTAAAAAAGCTCGGTAACGCAGACTGGTTGTCTACGGAAAGCAACCGACCGAAGAGCTAAGCGTTCCCGTCTGTCAGTGACCTTTCCATCGCTGGTGCTCAGCCCCTCGGGGGAAAACATGCCAATCCACTTGAAATCGTTTTTAGTGGTTTTCTGATTTAAAGATCCCACATACGGGTCCGTGTTCCGGGATGGTGCCTCTAAGCTCCGCAGAATGGCCGGCCCGGCCGAACCTGGCTTCCTGCGTGTCCAGAGCACAAAGCTCCTTGCTAAAGACACCACGGCCTCGCTGCAAATAAACTTGGGTCACAGAGCAGATGTCGGCGAACCCCGATACCGCAGAAATCCCCTAACATGGAAGGTGCACGGCACAAGTATACGGGAGCGTGTAAACAGGAGGGGGAACGCCTGTTTGTATGTGTTGGTAGCGATAGGACAAGGGGGAATGGTTTTACACTAAGACAGGGGAGATTTAGGTTGGAAATCAGGAGAAAGTTTTTCACTCGGAGGGTGGTGAGGCACTGGAACGGGTTGCCCTGAGAGGCTGTGGATGCCCCATCCCTGGAGGCATTCAAGGCCAGGCTGGATGGGGCTCTGGGCAGCCTGCTCTGGTGGTTGGCAACCCTGCCCGGAGCAGGGGGGTTGGAACTGGATGATCTTTAAGGTCCTTTTCAACCCAGGCCATTCGATGATCCTATGGCAAGCACGGGATTTTTTCTGCTCCCCGCGGCTCCGGTCCCCGGCCAAGCAGCCAGCCCTACGCGCGCCCTCCCGAACCGCAGCTCGCAGCCAGGAGCTCCGGGAGCGCTGCTGGCTCCTGCCCGCGTCGGGGCCTGACATCTCCGCTCAGGCTCCGGAGGACTGATGTCCGCAATCCGCGACGCGCTGCCACCAAACCTGACACTGCTGCATCTCACGGCTGCCGGAGTGACTCAAAGTCTGCGCACCAAGCAGGCCGTGAGGGGCAAGGCAGCTCCGAGATAACCAACGGGGCCGAGGACATGTCGGCACTCCGGAGCCGGGAGCTCTGCACTGCCAAAGCCTCTGGAGGCGGGCCCGAGCACGAGCTCTGCAAATTGAAGCATCTTAAAGAAATTATTAGCGAAAAGTAAAAGCCGTTACGGACAGAAGAGGATTGCGCTGAACGTGACTACCGATAGCTGGAAGCAAAACATCGTCAGAGCCATCTCCCAGGCTGCCAAGCGCCTGGGGCCGACCATTGGGTGTCACTAACACGCCGCCGAAGCAGGAGACACGCATCTAATCCCGTAGCTCGCACAGCACAGGCTGCCCCTCCACGCTCACTGCTGTGCAGAGCCCAACACCCCCAAACCAAGCGTTTCGGAGCCGGACCTGGGCAGCACACCCCTTGGCCCATCGCGGCGTTCCTCCCCCCGCCCCAGGTGCCACCATCTCCCGTTCGTCGTAGCGCCCAAGGCCGAGCACACCAGCCGACTGCACAAGAAGTGGTCGGATGCAGGAATCCTTGTGCACGCCTTTTGTCTTTATTCCCTGACACATTTTCTTTCATCTCCCCATGAAAGCTCAGGCAACAAAGACAAAAAGCACGCCGACCCTCCTCACACCCCAAACCTGGGGAAAAAGCAGGTATACTGTTTTTTGGGGACAGATGCTGTTCCAGGCTGGAGAACAACAAATAACTTCTCTTTTCATGAATTCTGCATCTGGGAAGACGGCCCTCGCTCACCACAGCAGCGCCACGCAGCAGACCACCGCAAATAAAAGCTGCTATTGCCACTGAGGCTCCAGGGGAGGGGAGGCTGCGATCAGGAACGGGGAATTCCATTTTGCATCTCGGCACCGAAGTACTTCGGAAGAGCTTAACTACAGACATCACCGTACCCGGGTACTCCTGCCGGCCAGCTCAAATGAACACCGAAGGGTGTAAAAGCTTAACTGAAAAGGACAATGCTCAGATCTCCGTGGGAGAAGCTGCGAGGTTTTAACTTCGCTAACGCCCTCGGCTCCTAACAATACGGCTCGCAAGCCAGCAGGGTACCGATGCACGCGGGAGGGAGTGGCAAGAGGGTGCTGAGCAGAGACCTCTCACCGTGCGGATGCTACAGACTTCAGCATCTATTTTAGGAACCCAGGAAGCAATTCGGGGCTGCTGCTAAAACAGCTGCTGTGGAATCAGCCAGGCAATCATTATTTATTTATTTTTTAATTTTTTCCTCCATTTTTGTCCACCCAAAAAATACATCCTTTGTTCTAAGTACCGGAACCTGAACTGTGTCAGCCCCGCCAGGTGTGCCGAGCACCCACCCTCTGTCTGCAGCCTGAGAAGTCACTTAGCTGCTTCCTACTGTCTGCCTGCTCCCAAGGGAGGTAAAAATTAGCAACATACCATCACGTGGTAAATCTCCTTGCTTGGGAGACGGAGTGCTCTGCACATCGCTGACCTCGATTTCTTTTCTTTCCAGCGGAGCAGTTTTGCTGGCTTCCATCTCAGCGCATTTGCTTTTGGGAGAGTCGAAGCCGGCGGCCCCATCGGCGCCGTTCCTCTTCTCCCCCTTCGCTGCCGCCTCCTCCCTCCCTTTGTCGTGGCCGCTGATTTCAGGGATTTGCTCCAGTTTGCTGTGATACAAGCCCGGGCTGCCCAGCTCCTTCCTGGCCGAGTTGCTGCCGCTGCCCCGCTCCTCTCTCTTCTTGGCAGCCGGCTCCTCGGCCGGCAGGGGCTGGGGCTCCTTCACCACCACCAGGCTGGGCAGCCCCGCGCGGCTCTGCTCCGTGCCCGCGCCGCACGCGGCCGCTTGCTCTTCTGACACAGTCATTGACCTCTTCATCGGGGCGCCCGGCTTCCTGGCCGTGGGGCTCGAGCACTGGGTCAGGCTGCTATTAGGAGAGAGCAGACCGGTGGCGACGTCTTCTCTAAGCACCGGCTCAGGGTATTTGTCAGCCAGGTTAAGGGTTAGGGGCACGGACAAGTGTGAGCACTCGGACATTGCACGCCTCATTGCCTTCCTTTGGTGGGCAGCCCTGTTCAGAAAATTGCCGTCGTCTGCACAGCTCAGCTTGTCTTCCATCTCTTCCTCCATTTCGGTGGTATTATTAAAGTCACTACTTTTGGAGTCATCTTGCGCGAGCTCCACGGTTGTAGTCGGGGGTTCTGGCTTAGATGCAGGTAAGGAAGAAGAAAATCCACTCTGCACATAGTTGTCATTAACCACCCCAATTACACAATAGCTGGGGGCTCCATCTTTTTTCACGGCTGCTTCCTTAGACCCTGAATTGTCAGGCAGGATGGGGTGGAAATTAGGATTCCAGACACTGATCTCCTGTTCCTTCATGTATTTGCTGGGCTCGCTCTCCGACACGGACAGATTGGGCAGGTTTGGGTCTGGCTGGCACTTGGTCTCCATTCCAGCCTTCCCAGCTGCCTTCTCCTGATCGGTGATGGCTTCATTTTTACCCAGCCCGGAACAGGATTTTTCAGCTCCTGCCTGCCCCAAATGAAAATCTGTAGTTTTAGGGTTTGCGAAGTTCCCCTCCGCAGAAGGAAACGTTTCAGAAATCAGAGACCAGCTCTCAAGGTGACCTGCAGCTGCCTGGTATTTTTTGCCTTGCACCTCGATTTCTCTTTTGTCTTTCTGAGCTATTTTTAGCTCTTTGTCTAGTTTGCCTTCAAAGAAGCAGAGCTTGTCCTCATCCGTGAAACCGGCGTTCTTAACGAGCCCATCCTTAATCGGTCCCCCTGAGTTTACATTCAAGCCAATCTCGTTAAGCTTCCCCTCAGTCCTCTGCCATTCGAATTCGGTTTTGCCGAAGTCTTTCGGGGACTCCATGCAGTGGAAGGCTTCCGAGAAGCTCTCCGGGTTCTTGCTTTTGCACAGCTGGCTGTATTCGGAGAGCGGCGCGGGCTGCTTGTTGGAGAGAGACATCTCCGATGCCTTCGCCTCCTCCCGGAGCTGTAAGGCTGCCGCGGAGCCGAGCGAGCCGGCGCTGCTGCCTGTGACGCCACGCCACGCCGTGCCCCCCGCTCGCGGCACAGCTCCCTCCTCCCCACCCCTCCCGACCGCGTTCATTTACCGAAGGCAGCCACTAGTTCGAGCGACGCGCTGGAGGCAAAGCGGCAGCTCTCGGCTTTTCGTAGGGCCGCAGAGAAAGGCGGTTTTGTAACGGGAATGGTGGTCTCGGGCGAGACGCTAGCGGGGCTTCGATGAGCTCGGTGAAATGACGTTTCTGTGAGCGGCGTCTCCGCGGCAGTCACCCGCTCCTGGAAACCGTGCCGTCTCCCTTCCCCCTGTCAGGCTGTATTACGATCGATGCCTTTACAAGCGTTAATGCCTGCCGATGAGCCACGCAAGAATACTGATGAACTAAGGTCAGCATTTCCCCCCCCCTAAAACCGAAACAAAACCTAGAAACGACCCCAGCCCCAAACGCCCTGGCGCAGAGCAGAGGGGCTTTTGTTTGCAGTGAATTTTAATACGTTCGTTAGGGGCCAACAGTGACCACAAGTATTGCTGTAACAAGGATTCAGTGATCCACAACCAGAAATCCTATCACTCATATGAGCAAGTGGACAAAGCTGAAAAGGACCAAACCTCAGCTAGAAGAGGTTTTGTAGTTTTTAATACCTTAAACCTGATTTTTTATTTCTTTTCTTTATAAAATAAAAAGGAAAACCAAACATACCCGACAATGTTTTTGAACTGCCTTTTTTCTGTTGCATGTAATTTACACCTAGCATTTCACATTTCATGTCACTGCTCCAAAACCAGTTTCAACACATACTAAGTGCACTATTTGGGCATCCCACAAAGCCTCTACATGCAGCATCCTCGACAAGGCTTTTTAACGGCTATTCCTGATTTCAATATCGTGTCCCTGATCAAACTGGGAGCCTGCTGCGCGTGTTAAAGGTCACTCCTAGCCACTCAGCAGCTGGTCTCTGCATTGCTGCGATTGCATTAGTACC
This sequence comes from Anser anser, assembly GCF_964211835.1. Lineage (NCBI taxonomy): Eukaryota > Metazoa > Chordata > Aves > Anseriformes > Anatidae > Anser > Anser anser. The sequence continues at coordinate 162,314,261 of NC_139721.1, forward strand.
AAACCGCAGAGTTGTCTTTTTTTCTTAAGTGCCTGGTACCGATTAATCCTTGACGAAGGCAAATTTTCTCCCCCGAGCCAGTTACACTGCTTTACAGACACTCACCATTACAGACATCAATAAACTCCAGCCCAGGAGAAAATGTTATCCTTACAGTTCAAGCAGCAGAAGGACTCCCTGTTATAGCTTAACTGAGCATAAATGTATTTTTACACCCAGAGACTGCAAGCTAGAGTACGCCCCCTGAATTTAACCTGCTGCTGAGAAATGTTACAATCCACACATTTATCTACTTGTATTTAAGCTCCGGGTTTAAGACGCTGCTATATTTAAAAACAATGACTAAGGAACTGTAAGTTATATGAATCTTTCACGACACCCTCTAATTAACCAGAATACTTCCACCCACAAGCTTCAGTTCTCAAAAGGCCTCAACATTTTTTTTTTTTACTTTAAAATATTCATGGGTATCTTGCTAGTGGAAAATGGGACCTTCGCGCAAGGCTTGCATTTGCTCTCCTAACTGGTGTGGGACTAATGTTTGCAAGCATTTGCTCGCTCTGCAAGTGTTTATAGACTGGTCCCCACAGATGTAAGACCCCGAAGTCATCCGATCCCATGTAATTGCTGTTAATCCTTTATTGCTCAGGCACTTCCAAAACTAGGTTTTAACAGCAACTCTGGGTCCATTGCAGACCACTTAACGCACCGCAGCAGTGGTGAGGGCAAGTCTGTAAAGCTACCTCAGCCCAGCTAGCAGGCTTCCAGTGGCTTTTGTTGATTCTTTTTTTAAAAGCAAACATCTACCATTTAGAGAAGAGACCAGGAATCCCACATCGATTTAGGGGCTGGTACTTCTGAGCCCAGAGATGCAGAAGAGATTTCCTATCGCTGGCAACAAAAGCCTGACTCATGATATCCCCATAATACAGCCACCAACAACCACCGCTGCTACTTTATGTTATAATGGGTTTTAAACAAACGAACCGATCCATGTTCAATACCTGCGATAGCCAGGATTAGCAGAGTGCTTAGCTATGAAAACCTCTGAAGTCATCTAATATTTATTTTCTCAGGATATTAATGGAGGTAATTTGGAGTTCAGACGCCGAGAGCCTTTCAACAACTTCATCCTGCCCACAGCATGTTGTCTCCAGACATCCAGTCCCGGTCCCGGTCCTCCAGCCACTACTTTCTCCCAATTGCATTATTTCTTGAAATTTCTTACCGTTCTGCCCCGAAGCTACGTTCTCTTCAAGTGCTCAGCTTTCAGCACGACCAAGTTTGCCAACACACACAACATGCCGCCGGCAGCCCCGATACCGGAGTTTTGGTCCCAGATCTTCCTTTAAAGTCCTACAGAGCTTAATTTTTCTTTCAAATGATCGGAGAAGCAGCATTAGGCAATGAAAGACAAGCGGGAAAGGATGAGTGGATGGCCAGAAAACAAGATGGCTTTGACAGATTTAAGGAAAATAATGACTCAAGTGAGGAAGGGCCCATGCTAAAGGGCAGTTGGATCAGAAAGGCAAGTTAGAGACTTTCAGAAAGGAAGCCCAACCATTGCTTTTCCCCGTAGTCTAACTTTGAAGAGGACTGAATACTCTTCAAACATCAAATCGGGGGTTCCACAGCTCGGCTCTTCCCCACCTTTCATTCTGTGACGTGGCTGCGAGCTCTCGCGAGGGAGACCCCGGTGCAGAGCTGGGCATGGGGTGCCCAGTGCCTGGAGCTTCTCTCAACCCCTCAGCGGTGAGACAGCAGCGTATTTCACACGGGGACCTTACATTTCACCTCCTCACAGCCTCGTATTGTCATTATCTCCTGGCCTTTCTTAAAGGTACAGCTGAGACAAGTAAGCTGGCCAAGGAAGCTGAGCACATACAGCGCACGTTTCAGTACGAATATTAAATACCCACAGTCATTTATCCGTGCTGCCTGGATGCATTTTGGCACCTGTGCGTGCCCCCGGGTGCGAGGACGTCCCCGGGCACGAGGCACCGCGTGCCGCAGCGGCTGCAAGGAGCCCCCGGCCCCGCGCGGGTGCTGAGATCACCACGTCGGCGCGTCAGGGCTTCGTACCCGATCCGCAAGCTTCCAGCTCAGCAGATGAATCAGCCTAGCGTTTCTATTTTTGCCTCACTCCCAGAGCTATTACTTATCCCTCCTAATGCCTTTGCTGCCTTTTTTTTTTTTTCCCCTAATCTAACACGATCGTTTCTGTGCAGTCCTTTGCACTGGTTTCTAAGGCAACATCACTTTCCGGGATGAGCTACTCCTTGCCAGTGTCTCCAGCTAATGTGCTCTCTAATTAAGTGCTATTACCAATAACGGTCGGTGATCAGACCGACCAGAGCCATCACGGATATGCTTTGGCCATAAAAGCCAAGACCACAACACCGCAGTTCACATCGGCTCGTCGGTGAGCTCCCGCATGCGTGCACGACCAGCGGCGACGTCTGGAGCCCAAGGTGTGCCGTCACCCGCTGAACCCACGTGCCTCGCTTATTCTCACGGTCTGGAAGAAGCCCGTCGAAAGGACGGAAAGGTGAGCCAGAATATTTAGGATTCTGGCCATTGTAACTTGGAACTACAGGCTTAGCATCTGAACGGCGCGGAGGGTTACGAAACACAGGCTCACGTTGTATAGGGCAGGCTGTTTGCAGATCAAATCCCATTTAGAATTGAACAGAATACTGGAAGCTCATCTCCAAAGATCATCTAGTCCAACTGCAATTCACTTCAGCATTTACTGATAATATATTAAAAATCCTAATGATCAGCCAAAACCAGAACTTAAGTGGTTTTGGAGTGATTCCAACTCAAAATATTACCAGCATTGGGTTATCGTACGAGTGTTTGATAGCAGAAACTGCAAATAGGCAAAGCAAAGTCACAATACAGGAGCAATGAGCTAGCAACGTAAGCAAAGACAGATGAGGCTTCCAATTCAGGTATCCCCAAAAGACAAACAGCTTCCCTAAGGAAATGTGTTCGACATTCTTACGCTGGCAGAACTCACAAAGAGCTGTGGTTTTGTTCCATTCCCAGCTTTTCTTGAACTTCGGAGTGCGAGGAGTGAGCGGGAACACAAAGAGGAAGCACCGAGCCCTAAGGCGATGGCCAAAGCCTGTGGGTGAGCTCCCGAATGAGACTGCCCAGTGACAGCAACAGCCAGGATCAGCACAGCCACGGCCCAAAGCCACGCAGGAAGAGATGGACGCGTGCACTTTCAGCTGTTCTGAGCATTCCTTAGCACAAACACGTTTGATGTATTCAACATAAGACAAAGAGGCCTCTAAAAACCCAGCATCTGCAGGCTACAGATCTGCAAAGTGTCTTCTCAATTTACCTTTTAATTAAGATTAAACTGACACCTCACCAAAACCTTCTGCTGAAGCAGAATCAAATTCAAGCACACAACTGCTTTTTGGAGGAAAAGCAGGTAAGAGCAAATTTCTCTTGCTGCTTCATAAACACCTTTAGTACTGAGACGAGAACTGTCTGGTGCCATCGTTTGTGTTTCACCTTCTCATATACCTACCTAGGATAATGAGCAGTCTTAATTAACGCAACATGATGTTATGCAGACCATTCTAAAAGGCATTATGAAAGTACCACTCCGTTATTAGGAAGTACTTGTCCTAAACACTTTTGTGATTTTGATTTCGGCTACCAATCCATACAGTCCACAGCCCCTTCAAGTTCCCGTATCTCACTAGCTCGTATTAGACAAACCCGATTACAGCGTGGGGTCCCACAGCAGAACTACAGACACTGTAAGAATGAAGGGTGGCTGTGGAAATGCTAAACTCATTTAACATTATAATGTCAACAGCATAATGCAAACCAGTCAGGAAAAGAAAACAGAGGAAGGGCTTCATCATGGCTGTAAAAGAAAAGCGAACACTGTAATTAAGCAGGGACAGCATTTCTTGCTGTTAGATGTATCCTATTTGCACACAAGGGATTTACAGCTGTCAAACTGAGAAATATGTACTGTGTTACACACCGAGATGGTGCCAATGGAGAGCACTGGTGACTGCTGCAAAGACAGCTTGTCATCGGCTCCGCTGAAGGCACGGGGGCTGGAAGGACGCCCGCAGGAGGCGGTGAGACGATTGCGATGGAAGCTTTTGAGGAAAGGGGGCAACTCAGCAGCAGATGACCACCTGGACAGGCCCCTCCGAGCCATGCCTGGGAGAACGACCCCGAAGCATAACTGTCCAGGCCACCAGGCAATTATGCAATGAGCTCGTTACTCTGCGAGCAGCCAACCTCCCGGCACTACGCACCGCAGCAGCAGGCTCATGAAGATGGCCCCTTCCTGAAACGCTTAAACAAATCAAAAACCATAAGAAGATACAAAATCCAAACCACTGAAACAAATTAATGTGCTGTTTGTTTGTTTGCTTTTCAGTTTTTTCCCTTTTTTCTTTTAAATAGACTTTTCTTTAAGGACAGGCTGGAGGAAATCTATTTCTAATGTCTCAATGCTGAAATACAGCTGGAGGAGTAGAGGGACGAGAGCAGCAAATCTGAAGCATACGGCTCAACGCTGGATGAAAGAAAACCTTCCATCATTTATTCTGTTTGCCGTTCCTCAACATCAGATCTCCAGTCCTGCGTCAGGCAGGGCTCCTGCTTGGAAGCACTGATTTTAGGACCCTGCTTTTTATGCATAATTTCCAATTTTAGTTTCAATTCCAAACAAGAAGTGGCATAAAGGCTCAGTAGCATTTTAAAGGCTGATAATGTCTAATACGTTTTGGTTCATCTCAACTGCCTCCTCCTAACATTCAGGGATATAAAACAGTTTTCCAGAAGAATCGAGGGAAGTTCTTACATTGGCAGCAACAAAAATGAGAAACTGAAATAAATCCGAAAGATGCACAAAGGATTAAATTCAAATTGCATGAGGAGCTCTGCATCTGATGGTTCTTAACTTTAAACCGCAGTCAAAATTAGAAAACAAAATTACAGAAGTTTGCAGGCAGAGTTTCTACCAGACGCACACAACTTCCGCCAGTGAGAGAAATCTGCAGCATCACTGTTGCCATGACTCCCAAGGGAGCCGTATCACAAAGCTCGTACCTATTTTAGCAGTTCCTACAGGAGCTGATGCACTTAGGAAAGCCATCCTGTTATTCTAGAACAGACAGTGTAAGACAAGGGAGCCTGGCTAAAGAGACTGCAGTTTCTAAACTTCAGCAGAAGATTATCCAAAATAACTCCATGCATTATTCTTATAATACATCGCTGACTGCCCACCAGGGTGAAAAAAATAGCTCATGTGTGCGGATATTCCAGCTCGGGATATTCTGTTCTGTGACTCTGTATTCCATGTTGCAAAGTATAAGCTTCACACAGCTCCCTGAGACACAAACTGTTGGCCAAGTTCTGGTGGTAGGTAAAGATAGAAAAACCTTTGAATGGTTGATCGTTACCTTAGCAGGAGAAAGAGGCAGAAAGAATGAGGCAGAAAGGAGAAGGTAAGCACAGCCCTTGGCCCCACCAACTTTGTGAAAATTTGGATTATAATATGATCTCCTAGCTCTCTCTGACTGCTGCTCTACCTAGTAAAGAAGCACACAAGTTCACATTTTTAGATCTCAACACCTTCCTTTCACCGATTTCTGTTCCTGACCTGCGTTGAAGCAGCACGTGGATTTCCTGCCTTGCCCTCGGATGCCGCCTAAGGCACTCGCACGCCGGCTGCACTCACCTTAGGGACTCAGCTCGCTTTTTGCTGGCATTCAGCAGCTCACTGAACAGGTAGAGAGCTACAAGCTGGGAACTGGCTGCAAGGAAAGAGGCCCTGGTAACGTACGTGGCGGCCGAGCAGCCCAGCGGCCTGGCGCCGCGCTCACCGGGGCTGCCAGCGGCCGGCTGGGCCCTGCCCGGCACCGCGCTCGGCCGGGGCAACAAGCACTTCAACCAGCATTGCCAAAAGAGGCTCGGTCGTTCAGGGCTTCTCTAAGAAATAACAAAAAATCCAACTGTGGATCTATGAAATTCTGAGAGGATGACAGCTAGTGAAGATTGATAAGTCCCGTGCGAACTTAGGCCGGGCCTGTCTACAGATGCGGACTGTGTGCCCCCAGTTCACTGACAGGTTATGCTGCTGGCTCTGAACTAGGAATCCTTCAACTAATTCCACAATTTACCTTATTAATTCCACAATTTTCTTGAATATTTACCTGTAAAATATTCAGGAAAAGCTTTTCTTTTTTTACATGGGTCTCCTGCTAGACTACCACTCCCTTAAAACCAGCAGTTAGCCAAGGAAAGTTAAGACTTCTGGCAGATGATGGAAAGCCTTTAAAGATTTTTATTTTTTAATTTTTCAAAGACGATGCTGTCTTTAGCTTTCCCCTCACTCTGTATCATCATGCACGAAAGAACATCACTTCTGCAGGCACAAGTTCATGCAGAGAACACCACTTTCACCAAAATAGAACTACTTCAGGTTATGCAACACTCATTAAAATTACAAAACCTCTCAAAAACCTGACCAGCATGTTAAGGCGCACTAGAGCTCTATGTTTGTTAAGTTAGTGGCTGCATCATGCAAACTGGCAGCGAGGAACTCCGCAGAAACGGGAACAAACTTTCATGCCCGATGACGAGGCAGAAAATCGGAGCGCCGGCGAGCGGGGCTGAGCGCCCCAGCACATCTCGGCGACAGCCCTCAGGGCAGGCCCCGGTTCTTTCTGAGGACGGCTTGGACTGAGCAGAAGTACAAGGGTATTACAGTAAGGATGTGGTTGATATGTATACTCTCTCTTTTAAAGGTCCTATGAATTTCCTTTCGTTCTATGAAATGAATCCCATCTCATCCTGTGAGAACAGGGGGCCGTCCCCTGGTCAACAGCCAGGGTGACCAGCCCCAGATGCTTACCAGCACCTCCACAGGCTCAGCAGAGAGAGCCCCAAAGCCTGTCAGTCCAGCTCTTGTTCTGTTACACTCTGCTTTCATGAAGATGATTACTCTAGGAGGAAGCACGCTTTACAGACTTAACAGTTCAAGGTATGGCAAGATAAAGTCACTGAGCGACTGCAGGAGGAAAAGGAGATGGCTGCAGTTAGCCTCATGTAGCGTTAGAGGCTCAACACGGCAGCAATCGAGAACATTTCCTACCACAGGAATACCCAAATCCCTGCCCTCCAGCAGCACACAATGCTATTTAGTGACCACGATGATTCACGGCTGCGTGTCAGATGAATGCCTCTCTGTCTCTGATGACAAGAAGCTCATGTAACTTAACACCAAAAAGTGCAAGTTTACTTAAAAAAGTTATGTACAATACGTATGTAAAACCAACTCTGAATGAATAAAACAAATAATCAAGTTCTGGAACTTAAACCAAACTGTCAATCCTTCGGAGTTTGGGAATTAGCACTGTGAGACAGGCAAGCAGAACTAACAGCCTTTTAAGATCAGCCAAAAACCCAGTCATGCCACACTCGCTTGTGCCACATAGGATTAACGATTACGTATTCATGCCAACGCACTGACAAATAGCAAGGTCTTGCACGCAAGCTGCCTGGATTACTGCTGCTAGCTCCAATCACAAACACACACCTTTTTCTTGCCTCTGCCGGCTCATACCAGTGGCTCTCAGCTGCCTTTGTCTCTCCTGGTCTTGAGCAGCAGACCTGGCTGGCAGAGTCGGCACCCCTCTTGACTTTGTGGGTCTCATGTAGCCTTTTAGCTGTTCTGCTGCTTTAACTCTCTCTTTCTTTGCCTCCTTTCCAGCTTTTTGTTCAGGCTCCTCTTCATTTTCTTTAATTGTGTCTTTATCTCCCCCAGCCTTCAGTGCCGGGCCATCCTTCAGGTGAGCAGCATCCCCTTCTGCTGGGCGAGGATGAGCTTCGCTGTTACCTTCAGGACTGACTTGGGTTGTTTGGGAGGCTGCTAGATTTACACCAGCTGCCTCTGCTTCGGCTACTTTCTTGTCTAAACTGCCCGGGCACTTCACCGAGCCCTGCTCGCTATTCCTGCCTCCATCCAACCCAACCTCTTCGGCTTTCTTCTCCATCGGTGCTTCCACCACCTGTGATGTGGCTGCATCTGCCTTGCTCTCTGGTATCGCCGTGTCCTTCTCTCCAAACGAGACAGTTTCTTCTAGTTTCTCTGTCCCTTTGGCACCTAGGGGAGCTGGTCTGTGTTTTGTATCAGCCACCTTCTGAGGAAGGTCAGAGGAAGTGCTGTCAGTGATTTGCTTTTTATCAGTGGTTCTTATTTCTTTATCATCAACCTTTGCCACAGGAGAAAGGTAAACTTCATCCTGTTTTGATTTAATGTCCTGTTTAACTGAACGATCCAGAGAAAGTGGTTTACCTGCCTCAACACCACCCTGCGAAGCAGTCTCTTCAGTTTTATCATTCTCTTTCTTTGAAAGCTCTTTTCCAGGCTCCTCATGTCTCAAATTGTCTGGTTGCTCGGGAGTTTTCTGGATCTGGATCCCCTCCTTAGCACTAGGTCCAGGCGATTTGCTGCTCTTCTCTGCTGTCATCTCAGGAGGAGGAAGCTCCTCAGCTCCTGTACCCCCCTCTGCGCGCTTTGGGAAGCCAGAAGAAACATTGCCAGTGTCATCAGGGCCCCTTACTGCAGCCTGAGCAAAGGATTCAGGGTAGTTTCCTTTATTATTCCAAAGCATTTGAGGGCCGATGGGAAAACCTTTAATATTTCTGTTTTCATCTACAAAATCCATTTCTTCCATTCCATATCCCATCTCAGGTCCCACGGGAGGCAGCGCTTCACTCTTGTTCATTTTTGTCTCTAGAAAAGCAAGCTGCTCAGGGGCATTTTTAGACTTTTTACTTCTTCCATCACTACCTCTCTTTTTAGATCTATCAGTAGCTGTGGCTGAGCTGTGATCTGCCACTGCTGGCTGCTCTAGAATAGGAAGTCCGACCCCAGTGCTACAAGGAGTGGGACTTTCTGCTCCAGGTTTGGCAGATGTCTCCTTGTCACAAAGAGGAAACACCTCTGCACCTGCTTTGGGCTCCAAAAGAAACGGCTGCTCCAAGCTAGCCTCCACCTTTTTGCATTTCTCTTTATTATTTGTGCTCAATTTTTCTGGCTCCAGAGGTGCAGCAGGAGCTTGTGCCTTACTTGTATCAGATGGCTCACCTAGCAGACTCCCTAAAGTACTGAAATTATTCTCTTTGTCTTTAGCAGAAGACTGAGTTTGTTTAGTATTTCCCACCTCTTTGACTACTGCAGGGACGTTACCCGGACCCGCTGCGGCAGACTGCTCAGGACTATTTTCAGCCTTTTTGCCTTTTGTATCTCTACCCTTTTTCTTAGGCTTGTCTGTCACCAGGTCCCTGACGGGGCCGCATGCCGTAGCTGCATCTGCCCTGTGCTCTGGCAGAGGCTCAGCTGTTTTAACATCTATTTCCTTACCTTTAGTACCGGGCCATGTCTCTTTAGTGCTGGCTGTTTCTGGCTCTGCTGTCCCTGTTTTATGACCTGAAAGAACTGGCTGGTTAGAGGAACTCTTCCTATCGCCACCCTCTGTTTCAGGCTTTTCCAACACCTCTTTGGCTACTCCTGTCAGGTTCTCCAGCAAAACCTCTCTTTCCAAATCAGATGCCTTATCTTTACCAAAGGTCATTTCCTCTGTTTTTCCTGCCACCTTCTCTTTGGTTGGAACATTGGTTGTTTCCACCCCGGCGTCCAGGCCAGCTGACTGCCCAAAAGAACTTTTTTCACTTTTTTTCCTTTTCCCATCACTACACCTCTTCCTAGGTTTGTCTGCCACCGACACTGCATCAGAATCTGTCACAACGAATTCACCTGGAGAAGTAAGTCCGGCCTCTTTGCCTTTAGCCATCACATTTACCTCCTTTGTTTTGCTGATCGTGTCAGCCATAGCAAGATGCTTTGTCTCATCTCCCCTACCCTCCAGAAAGAACGGTTGGTCTAAAGCAACCACAGCAGCCACTTCACTTTTTCCAACATTCTCTTTAGGCCCCTCTGTTATTAGTTCAGCAGGCCTCTGTATTTTATTTCCATCCGATATATTCTCCTGAAAACAGCCAGCACTACAGCCTCTCTCGCCACCTTTATCACTGACTTCCTCAGTTTTATCACTTATGGCAGGACGACTACCGAGGTCCATCTTACTCTCAAGAAAAGGCTGCTGGAAAAAACCTCTTTCACCTTTTTTACTTTTTCCATCGCTACCTCTTTTTTTTGGCTTGTCTGCTGTTTTTGCAGGGTAAGTATGTGCATTTGCTGATGGGTGTCCTCTTGCAGTAAAACCATTCTCCCTGCCCTTATCAGAGAAAGTTGCTTCTTTTATGGTCTCATCTGCCTTCACTCCATCAGCGGGTTTGCCTACATCCTCCGAAACAGTTACCTGCTCAGAGGAACTTTTGATTCTTTTGACTTTCCCTTCACCACGCTTTTTTTTAGGTCTGTCCATCCCATGAGCAATATTGAGATCTTTTCCAGTCTGCTGCTCTAACGCAATAAATCCGTCCCCTTTGTTTTTATCAGGGGAATCTGCTACTCTAGCTCCGTCTGCTGCTTCAGCAGAAGCAGGGTGTTTGGCTGCATCAGGCTTAGCTGCTAGAAGAAACGGCTGCTCTGGAAAACTGTCAGCCTTCCTGTTTTGCAGAGAAATAACTTCCTCGGGTTTTTGTACAGCTAATGGTGTAACGGCCATTTTAGTAGTATCTGCTGGGGTCTTCGATGTTCCCTCTGAAGTACTTAAATCAACTGCCGCGTGCTTATCAGGGGACACTGGCTTGGTTTCTTCAGCTGCCTTTGGCTTGTCAGGAAGTCGGTTTGATGGGGCCACAGCCTCTGGAGGAGCAGGCTCTCTGAAGGATTCGTTTTCAACCCCTTTTCTTTTTTCACAACTACCTCCTTTCTTCGCTGCTTCTTCCAGTGACCCACTGGAAGTCTGAAGCTCACGGCGGACAGTGTCGCTGGGTATTTCATGCCTGGGAGATACGCGCTGAGCTTCCTTCTCCTTGTCAGAAAGGAGGGCTTCTGAAGGCTTGATCTCTAAAGGAGTTTCTACTTTGCTTACATTGATCGCTTCTGAAAGAGATGCCTGCAGGCCAGCACATCCTGACTCGTCAGACTCCCTCTTGTCATTTTTACCAGGAAAACTTCTTTCCACGGGCTCGGTTGGCACCTTTGCTGTAACAGGTTCCCCCGGCTTAGTCTCGCCTCCCTGCTTGAGGGGAACCTGTTTTCTCTTCCCTTTGGAGTGCAACATCCAGCTGTCATCTCTCACGTCTTCTGTTGGCACGAAGTCCCTATTTTTTGCAGCCACCGCTGGCTCAAATGGCATGCTGGTTTTCTGGGCCTGCTGTCCTGGTGCTGGCACTGAGAAGGCATTTTGATCATCCAGGATGGGACTTCCAGTTATTATTTTAGCATCCTGTGGCGTATCTGAAGCTCTGTTTCCTGAGGCAACTGACTGCTCTTTGTGAACTTCGGTGGGCGTTATGGGGCCAACCTCTGGTTTTTGCAATTCACCACCAACTGGAGGATTTTTAGGAGCTCTTGAGACTGCTGTATTTTCATCCCAGAACTCCATTGCTCTTGGCGGCTGGTTTCTCTTTTGTTTCGGTTTCTTTTTCTTTTTCTTCACAATAGCCAGAGAACCTTCCAAATCCCAGCTCTCCCTGGGTGCATCTCTGCAGCTCTCCGCAAGCTCTGACAGCACACCGGACGGCTGCTCAGTTGCCTTTTTATGTGAAACCCTAGTGCGAGGGGATGTTCCAGCAACAGATCCAGGTTCCGCTACCGAACAGGGGTCTACTCTGGGGTCAGTGCTCTTCTGCTGTGGCAGACCTATGAGACGTTCCTCTGGCACATCTGCAATAGGCACTGCTGCAGGTTTTGCTCTGCCAAACCTGCGGTCACTTGATTTGTTAGCTTGCCTTATTTGTGCAGTAGGTAGACCTGGAATACAGGAAGCCTGCTCAAACATCAAAGCAACTATTTGCTTTTTTTAAAAAAAATATATTATATATATATACGTAAATGTGATTTTAGCCATCTAAAACAATCCATACAGTCATATATGCAGAACTTCCCAGCACCGATACCACACTAATTCTAAACCCACCTCAGTGTGGCTGGGATAGGCATTTACACGCAAAACCTATTTCAACTGTTACCAATAAATACGTCAATGCTATTTAAAAATCCATAGTCCCTGACACATGCTCTTACCCCAACAAAAAGCGATAGTTCTGGTAAGGCCATGTTATCTTTTTTTTAAAAGTGCATTAAGGATCCATTTTGTCTCGGCAAGACGAGACAACACACACTTTTTCTCTCCCTAACTGGCAACCTTCCCAAGTGCGAAAACAGAGGTTTAGTGGAAAGATGAGACTGGGGAAGAGAGGAGGGGCGCAACGGGAGGGGGGAGCAGAAGAGCCAGGTTTCCCACAGCACCCACAGTGGAAGCAGTGGAAGGCAGAACCTCCGTCACAGAAGTCATTTGCTGTACTCGGTTACAGGCAGGGCTAGGTTTCCTTAGCTACAAGCCACCGATTTTAAAGAGAGCATCAGTCAGTTGTCAGTTAGCCCTGGCCCACAAATCAGCCTCCGGTCACAAATGTAAGCAATAACAGCTCATTGGAGAGGCTGGATTAGTGGAGCAGGGAAAAAAAAAAAGATCCCATTTTCCTTTGGTAATTACAAAATCCAATTTGGAAGGAGGCCTTCACTGGGAATATTGCAATAAGAATTAATGGTCCTTTTTAATACCAGAATAAAATAAAATAAAACAGCAGTGGTAATGGCAAAAAGATGGTGAGCTTTTATATTCTAAAGCAGAAAAGATATCAGCTAGTACCAGTGATAAAGTAACAGCAGCAAGCATATTTGGGCTTTTAGTCCTGTGAACAGGAAGGGGAAAAGATTATTTTAGAGCGCAGGGATTAGAGGCAAAGTGCAAGCAGAATCACCGATGAATGCAAAGAACTGCACAGCTGATTGGTGCAAAAAAAAATTTTGCTTGCTCAGGTGACATAGAAATCAATAGGAAAAGGTGAACAGTTCCCAGAGGACATTTCCATTCTAAAATTGAATTATTATTTATATTCTACCTGTAGGTTCTTGTAGAGCTTTTTCTTGCTGGGGTTGTGCATGCTCGATATGGTTGTGTTCAGCCTGCTCCTTTTGTTTCTCTGTAACAGTAACATCCACAGTAGTAACAGGTTTTTCTGGAAGGAGGTCTTTGTTTTCTAGTGCAACAACTTCTTTTGCTTCTACTGGAACTGAAATATGAAAGTGGAAAAAAATTGAAATGAAATACAAAAAATATGAATAGAAGATTTCAGTTCTTATGAATACAGGTAACCAGCAGTTTAAAAGCAAGCCCTTGGAGAGGGTTCAGGTTCTATCTTATTTTTAATAGGGATGAAGTTTATAAGATTTGATTGTCTACTATGTATTACCTCCTCACAATCCCATTTTTAGAAGCAGTTTTATATTTTGCCTGACATGCAAAAGTATAGGTAATGCATGAAGCAAAGACCATCTTGGTGCTTACGGACGCAGTGAGGTTGTCAATTAAAAAAAATCAAACCAGTGTTAGAATATACTCCATTATCAGTCTGCATCAGTCTAATGTTAGTCGTCTAGTATTCGTATATATTTTAGCATATATTCATATAGACACTACAAAATTCCTAGCTACACAATTATAACAAGTTTTAATTTGTAAAGCAATCACATTGGAGAACAGTTGTCTTTTTAAAATTTAAATAAGATTGATTACATAAAAACAAAGATTATGAGAGATGTTGGTAAAACAAATATGGATGAGGAAGAAAAAGACAAGTTACACGCTGGTCATTTCCAAAGTTAGGGCTACCAGCTATTTATAACACACTCCCCACGTTTGTACATGTTTATAACCTTCCTGAGATTAAATCTTTGTTGCTTTGTCCTTCATAAGGATAGGAGAACGCTGTCTGCGAGAAAGAATCCGGGTGCTTGGGAAGAATCAGCCGAGAGCAAAGCGCTTGCTGCAGTTTTGTGCTGTGGTTTGCATTTCTCACCTGCTGGTTCAGGAAGATGGTTCGTCTGTTCTGGAAGACGATCTTCATGGTGGCCGGGAGATGGAACATTGTCTTTGGCTTTCTCTAACGGAAGATCAACACAAGCCTCTGGGCCTTTCAGTTCTTGTTCCATGCATGCAGTTGCTTCTGAAAACAGAATGTAGAGAATAAAAATTCATTTTTTTAATTTAGATGAGATTAAGCAGGATAAAATTACACCCTCGCCTAATTCCCATTTTCCTCGGGAAACTAGAGGTTTTTGTCACTTTCAAAACAGTGATAACCTGCTTTTTAGGACCACTCTTCTAAAGCAAATCTTCCCGTATTGGCTGGTATTTAGTCTTTCATTCCCCCACCTATGCCTTTCAGTTACTACATTCTAATAAGGTTTTTCTTTTGTTAAAAGTTCTCTCCTTTGAAATGTATTCTTATCATTAAACCAAAGAATAGCAGAAGGTAAAAAAAAAAAAATGAAAAAGAGAATTTCTTACTAGGTAGAACTCTTTCTACAGTCAATCAACATACGCTGGGTCTGCCCAGTACTGTTTGCTACACTGTCATGTCTCTCAGAAAGGGAAGTGTCCTTTGAGAAATCCACGCAGCACAAAAAATCCATTGTCCACCACATGGAAAAAGCAAAATGCTTGCCACCCTGAATCGATGCCTATAGTCATCCCAAGGAAATGTCACAAAATCACCAACAAAGCCTATCAGTCTCCTCAGAAACTATTTTCAAGATAAGAAGCTTTGTTTGGAAACAGTGTCCTACAGCATCTGTGGAAATTTCTGTATATGATAATGATGCAAAAATAAATACTAACACGGATGAACTAGAATGTCTCTATGGCTGTCCTAAAAAACAAACAAACAAACAAAAAACACAGCTCTGTAAAGAATGCCAAGTCCTTAAAAAATCATTAAGTTACTCTAGTTTCATATTTTATAAGTGAAAAATCCTTGTGAAGTACTTCCTCTGTCTGTATCTTGTCAGTGGAGCTGTGCTCTACTTAAGATTCTGATGTGCCTTGCATTTAAACATCTTAGCTACTAAAAAAAATACCTTTTTTATGTGACAGCCTTACTACAAGCGTACATCTCTGTAGTAGTCACTATCCACCACCAGGACTGTAGCTGCTGGTGCTGTGCCAACTTAGAGTGGCCTTTGCACGCCATTTGCTGTGTTATTTCAAGCCTGAACGAAGCTTTCAGATAAGCTCACCTGCAGGAGGCTCGTGGAAGGGTGACTTGCCATGCTCAACAGAAGATTCAGATGTTATCAGCTCTTCGTATGCAGCACCCTTGGTGTCAGCTGCAGGGACAGACTTAGCTTCTGGTGCAGAGACAAAACCTGAATCCGCAGCAGGAAAAGGCTTGGCTTCTGCGACAGGAGCAAAGCCAGAATCCATAGCGTGCAGGTGGTTAGCTTCCGCTGGAGGGGCAAACTCAAAATCCACAGCATGATGAGACTCGGTGTCTGCTAGTGGGCTAAACGCCAAATCCATAGCGTGGTGGGACTTCGTATCTGCTGCCGGGGCAAACCCTGCGTCTGCTGCTGGAGCAAACTCCAGATCCACAGCGTGATGGGACTTAGCATCTGCTTCTGGGTTCAAACCAGTATCCGCCACTGGGGCGAACGTGGCATCGATACCATTAGGAGGCTTGGCTTCTGGGGCAGGAGCAAACCCCACATCCATAGCCTGAGGAGGCTCCGCTTCTGCTGCAGGTGCAAATCCAGCATCCGCAGCTTGGGGAGGCTTGGTGTCTCCTGCAAGGGCAGACCCCGCTTTTTCTGCAGAAATGGACGTGACATCCGAGGCAGGAACACACTCCGCATCTGCTACAGAAAAACAGATTGCAGAAATCAATAAAAAATAAAGAATGTAAAAACCCAACAGTACAGTTTTTGGCCAGAGAATGGCTTTCCCTTGGCCTTGTGCCTTTTCAGCAGCATTCACTCCCCCTTCCGCTCCGCGCCACACCAGTGCGCCCAGGTTGCACTGCTCTTGCTGACATATTCCTCAGGGCACCCAAGTGCATCTCCTACTCCAGCCTCAAATGCCATGTTTTGTATCCTTGGCTACACTGTCAGACATCCGCCTGCTCCCAGCACACAGCAGCCAAAAGATGCTTTGTTGTTGTTTAAAATCTGACGCTACAGAGCTGGCGAGAGACCCGAGCTGGTAGATCCGCTGCAAGCAGCACACCCCCACAGGACGGACACCAGACGCCTAATGAGGTTTTTTCACTGCGTAGGAGGAGACAGAAACTTTTGGTGTCACCCTTACGAGCACGGCAGCGTATTCCAACAACTGAAAAAGTCCTGAAACGTTCCAGAGCCACATGCACTTCGTTTCAAATATTGTTTCTACTGTTCGTGGGCAGGACAGCACCGCAACTCGAGCGGAAGCAAGGGCACTGCTGCTACAGAAGGCACTGCCACCCAGCGAATCGCCAGCTGCCCCTGATTCTCTCAAACCTGGCCTCATTCACATTTTACATAATAGCTACTAAAAACTCAGCTCTTAGTTTCAAAATAACATTCAGATTCCAGCTGTCTGTAGGCAAATTTTACAAATTATCCGAAGCCAGAAGCACTGGCTATTACACTTCTTCTGCAGCTATTATTTTCAACAGCCCCTGCTACTACCTATACGCTGTGCAATGCAGCACGGTGACCTGAACACCTTAGATACACAGCTGAGTAGATGCTAAAAAATAAAATTTCTACTCAATGTTTGAACTGCATCTAAAAACGTCCCCCGGCTGAACAGTGGAAAATATGTTTAAAAGATATTTAATAAACTGAAAAATGAAAGAAATTAGGAAATGAAAATGAAAATTATGAATGAAAAACGAAAGAAATGGTAAAAGTCCCTTTCAAAACTGCACTTCAGGATGTATTTAGATAAAACCAATACTCCACTAAACAAAACCAAGTTTTTTTTGTTTGTTTGTTTTAAGGAGTTTGATTTTACAGAAGGATGAGATGGTGAAGAAATAGTTATGTAGCGTGAATCTCCTGCTGTCTGTAAATAGGTTAAAAACTCTGTTTTAAAGTCTCTTTATCTCTTCTTAAAACAGAGTTTTAAGGTGTTTATAGACAGCAGGAGACTCATGGCATAACCATGTCCTTGACACACCCTAACATTTTCAGGAGGTGAAACTTGGAGAAATTTTGATTCTTTATGAATCATTTTATCTGTTACTGGACTGTGACAGAAGAGTTGAAAAGTCTACTAGACTTGCTCTTTCTCACCAACACAATCTATATAAACCTTTAATTACGATGGAGATTGTTAATACCTTGCTGTTTTTTCTTCAGAAGAGACACTCGCATATCTTTCCACTACTACAGCTTGCTCATGACGGGTCTAAAACCAGCACCAGTCATGAGACAAGGGCAGCTTTACCTGATATGTCACCTTTTGATGCATCAGTGGCTTCAGCCCCTTCTGGGGATGCTGTTATTGCAGTAGGAACAAAATCAGGAGTCACTGCTGCCGGGCTTTCTGGCAAATTTGGCTTTTTTGCTTCAGTCACTGTGGGGGGCACTGGGCATAGAAAATGAAGTTTGATTAAGCACTCGGAAAGATCTCAGCAAACAGCTTTATCTTCTGGACTTGCCAGGATTTGAATCACCCTCTCGAGGCGCTGCCTGCTCCGCGCTGACTGCAGCGAGCCTGATGAGCAAGCTCTCCCACTGCAGCAACTCAGTCGGGTAGGACAGAACCAGAACCTGTTTACATGGTCCGTTTCGGAAAAATGACTTGCGCAATGCCTAAGAAAACACTTGTATCCTTAGGGAAGCAATCGCTGTAACAAAATCGAGGAACGTTCAGCTATAAAGCATCCCTGCTCTACCCTGAAACCTGGGTGGAGCCATGAGCTCTAAGCACACCGTCTACCCACAATCAGTGTTAAACTGCTCTCTTCTTGGCTCGTTCACCAAAATCAGCAATAAAGATCCCATTGCAGGTCAAATATCGTAGTATACATGCAACTGCACTGCAAATGTGTCCTCCTCAGTGGAGCTTCAATGCTTTAACTGTAACCATAGTCTAAAGATAATTGGGCAGAGTATACAGGCTTGCAATTAGAATTTAATTTAAAATTCTGATGATTATGCATGAGCCAAAATTATGTTTGTTGTTTCCCTCAGCTGCACTGGTCCTTAGAAGGAGTAAACATGAGTACTCTGGCATATTATTCAAGTCAGCAGATTTGACTCTAGCGTGTACGAAGACTAGGGCTCTTGAAAGTAGTAAAGTTTCAGCTTTACAGGCTTTCTTTTCTAGAGTCAATTTTATTTATCCTATTTATTATTTTTGAGTCAAGTAATGCTTGAACAGATACCCCAACTGGCATTCATGGTACCCTCATTGGTGCGAGAGAAGCACAGAACAGAGGCGCAGTCTGGAGTCCACCAAGCTTGCTGCTACCAGGGTTATTTTGCACACTTCTGCATCTGCAACTTTAATTCCCCATAGCCCATGAACGGGCACGCTTAACCCCATGCTTTCAGAGGGTTAAAGTCCAGCTTTATATGCCCCCAAAGGGCACACGACTAGTATATACTTAGCGTTGGGCTTGGAACTGTATAAATTTGTCACCGTAAATAAGAAGGTAAACGGTCTGCATAATGCAGGGTTCCCCCCAGCCGTTACAACACTAAACCTGAAAGTGTGTGTTAAGTAACATTTAAACCACACATTTTTATTCCAAGTTGATTTGAGAACCAGAAATACTGTTTTTCTTGGTCAGGTCCCACTTCGCTCCAATACTGCTTTTTGTTTCTTGAAAAGGCAGACGGGGACACAAGTTCTGTTTCTGCTGCTCAGAAACTCTAGGAATGAGAGGAACTGGACGGTTCCTGCAGACTAAGTCGAAACTATTTTTACCTGATGGCTCAACAAAGAAAGAGGCATCTGGTCCCTTCACATCATGCTGAGCTCCCATCCAATGTTCTTCAGGCACTACGGAAAAACACATTTAGTCCTGTCACTAACAGAGAATCACAGGGGTTGGAAAAGCCCTCCAAGCTCACCTGGTCCAACCATCCCCTACCACCGATGGCACCACTAAGCCATGTCCCCAAGCACCACGTCCAACCTTTCCTTGAACACCCCCAGGGACGGTGACGCCACCACCTCCCTGGGCAACCCGTCCCAATGCCTGACTGCTCTTCCCAAGAAGAAATGTCTCCTTCTTTGCTCAGGGTATTGACTCTGCTGCTGTATTCACTTCACTCTCAGGTAACTTAGCTCACTCTACGAATGCTATCATAACGTCATGTTCTTCTGTGATTATAACCAGTCCAAGCTTGCATCAGTCAGAGAAGAGTTACCCCAGGACCCGACAGAGCAGGATCTTTGCTCAATGGCACATTCATCCCCTAGTATCTTTAGAACATTCCCATGATCTAGGAAATGATGTTTCCAAAAGGATACTTTCTAATTGTGACTCATTTTATGCATTAATTCCCCCACCAAGTTTCTTTAGGACTAATACACAAAGATTTTCCAGCTGCATATCCTTCAAAGCCAACTACAGTGAGACAGACAGCAATAGCAAAACATCTGTCTCTTACCTGCATTGTCTTGCAGAAATTCTGCAGCTGAGTCCAGGCCCATAAAGGCTGATGGGTCAAGAACCTCTGCAGGACAATAGGGGGATCCCAAGAAAGGTTGTTCAGGTACCATCATAGATCCATGTGGTGCTAACGAAGGAAAAGGCCGTTTGTCAGTCATTTGTCATTTGTCATTTTAGATAAAGTTTGCAAGCAACTCTCTCAAGTAGTTCCCCTTTACAAGTTGCATTGTGAACTATACATCTATTTTTTTTTCCAAGATAAGACAGTAAATACATACAAATTATTTGCCTTTTGCTTTCTGCACCTGCTCCCATGAATTCTCGTTAATAACCACTTAAGCTGCAATAGCCTGAACACTGAAGACCATTTGGTGGAAAAAGTTCCTGCAGCTTTGGTCTTTAGCCATGAAGGCAAGAGCCGTTAGTGACTCCAGCCCCAAGTCACCTTGTCGAGATGCCCCATCTCCTTCTGCCTAAATATGTTTAAAAACAAATGAATCAACAAAAAAACACAAAAAACCTTCCTGGAAGCAGCTACCGGAATGTCTTTCAGCCACAAAACATAATCATGTGAAGAGATTACATGGTCTGTGTACTTATTGGCTCAATAGTTTTCAGTACGTGAAGGTCAATGGAGAAGACACCAAAAAAGACCATCAGGGACAGATGCGGAGGAGGGATTGCGGATGTCTCACCATGGATGTCTGTGGAAGTGTCAACATGGTCCGTGAAGAGCTGCACATTCTTCATGTCAGCAGGAAAGGACAACTCAGGCAGGTTCTCCCCTCGGTGCATGCTGAAGGGGTCTGAGGGGACACAAAACGAGGCCGGCGTTACCGCACAGTCGAAGACACGATGCGGCGTAAGGTTATTTAAAAGCAGCGATGGGATGCACCCGAGCCCAGCGCGGCTGCGATGCGACGGCAGAGTGAAGGACTTCCAAGCGAGAGCTGCTTGCAAGACTATTTATCGGGCACAAACGCCTCCCTCATTAGACTTTATGCCCAACAGCAAAACACGGTTGCACAGACTGCATGGGAGGGAAAATTGCCTGAAATGTAGATTCTAACAGTCGTACGAAGAACCTGTCTCCTCCTGTGGTACGTAAGATGGATTCCCGACCGAAAGCCGTCCCTCAGAGAGCCTCGCTGACAAGGAGAGGAAGAAAAGACGACCCCCCCGGGGGTCTGGCCTTACTCCAGCCAAGAGCGAGGCGAAGGGCAGGAGCTGTGGCGCTCCCCTTGCAGACAAACCGCCCTCGGCTCACAGCCCCCGGCGGTGTTTTGTGACCAGTGACTCCCAGCACATCTCACCAGCCCGGACCAGTGCTCCATCCCTCCCCAGGGGGGCACAGCCCCACGACGGGAGGCTTCGACCCCTGCCGTGGGCCTTTCCTCCTGGCTGCCCGGGAAGGTGGGGACGGGCTCCACGTTCCCGAAGCGGCCGCCACACGCCGATGTGCAGACACCACGCAGCTTTCTTCAGGTTGAGCACAGTTAAAAGGGATTCAGCTGAAGGCTTCTTGTTGTCTCCCGTCAGACATGCTATTTCAGGGGATGACAGCAAAACCGCGAGTGTTCATTGTGCTCCCAAATGTCAGCGCTGGGTGAGCACCACGAATTCTCTGAGAAATCTATCAGCCTATTTGAGATCCCGAGACAATGTCTTGCTTCAGAGTAAATTTTAGAAAATGTTAATTCCAAGCTGTTTACAACAGCACTACCAAGACTAAATAACTGCCTTTTTCCAATTCAACAAAACCTAAAAAGCATTCCAACCAAAACCGACTGAGAGGCTCAAAGGGACGCTGAGGATTTCCCTCGGTGCCAGCAGCTGCTGGATGCAGCACGAGGGGGCTGCCCGGGTTCTGCTCTGCGGGGCCCAGGGAGCGTGGAGGGGCTTCTCTTGTCCTCTCCAGATCCCCGTGGGGGCCTGAGCCCCCCTCTAAAGCAGGTGAGAGGGGCCCTTCTGCCGGCAGCAGGGCAGAGCCCCCGGCACAACACCCCACGACTGCAAGCCGAGGGGCACGGCAAGGGTGAACCGCACGGGTGGGACCCGGCCAGCGCTGTAAGGTATCCATCCTCGGGTCCGAAATAATTCTCTACCTGCCCCAAACTTGCTGCTTGTTTGTAATATTATGAAGCCAGACGAATGTTACGACTCTGAGAAGGTTTTTTCCAGGCAGCTGGAGGTAAGATGGGACAAAATACTTCGGAAAAGTTCTTCTCGGCTCACTTCCACGTCCACTCGCAGCCGCCGCTGCTCAGAGACACAGCTCGAGTTTGCTGCTGATCCTGGCCTAATAAAAGCACGTTACTTTACATCAATTAGAGATGCAGCTCCTCATGTTCAGTGATTTACCTGTAGCTACAGTAATGAATCACGGGACGCTCCTGACTGAGAGCCTCACAGCATTGTAAGGCTCACAAGCAAACAGGCAATGCTTGAGTTTCATTCCCTCTGCACTATAACAACATTTCTAAACAAGTCTTTTTATTACAAGTAGTGTGAGATATATATATATAAATAAATATATCTGTAAGATTTTGCTCCTAACCGTTGCTTTCACAGGGCTGAGTCCCAGCACCAGACCCTAACTCGGTGTTTGCGACCAGGAGCAGCGAGCAGGCTCAAACACGCGCTTTTTAAGCTGCACAGAAGCAGCAGAGCACTGCAGAAGCTGAACCGAGCTTCTCACCACATTTCTCACCGCGGAACGAGGAATTACAGCAGTGCTGGTTGGGAGACCTGTTACACAAGTGGCCAGAGAACTCCCGCCTTTGGAGGGAAATTAGCCTACAAAGAGCCTGAATAAAAACATGCAATAAACCCATACACTTTTATGAGACTGCTGTTCACTCCTTCCCCTCCTGCTGACATTCTTAAAGCTTGTCTGCTCTCTCACTGCTCAGCCGTAGGAACCTATCCATCCTTAAGCTGCCTCTGGCTTACTCAGCACCAGGAAGGGCAGTCCCGAGGAATACCTTGGTCCTGCGGTACTGTCCTGGTTCCAGTTAGGACAGAGTTAAGTAGCTCATAGTAGCTGGTAGGGTGCTATGTTTTGGATTAGGATGAGAAGAGCGCTGATAACATGCTGATGTTTTAATTGTTGCAGAGCAGTGTTTACACCAGGCCAAGGACTTTTCGGCTTCTTGCTCTGTCCTGCCAGCGAGCAGGCTGGGGGTGCAGCAGGAGCTGGGAGGGGACAGACCCAGGACAGCTGACCCAAACTGGCCAAAGGGGTATTCCATACCATCTGACGTCATGCTAAACAATATATAGGGGTGGCTGGCCGGGGTGGGGGGGCCGGCTGCTCGGGAATAGGCTGGGCATCGGTCAGCGGGTGGTGAGCAATTGCATTGTGCATCACTTGTTTTCTTACACATTATTATTGTTAATACTATTACCATTATCACTATTATTATTATTATTGTTATTATTATTTTCCTGTCTTAATAAACCGTCTTTATCTCAACTCACAGGCTTCACTTTCCCGTTTCTCTCCCCCCATCCCAGAGAGGGAGGGGGGAGGGTGAGCGAACGGCTGTGTGGTGTTTAGCTGCCAGCCGGGTTAAACCACAACAGGTACGCACGGTAACTTAGGCACGTACGGGTGCACGAGATGCTCTAAGGACGTGAAACCTAAGGCCGTGGTTTCCTGCAATAGATAACCCACAGACTCGCTTCATTTCGGCGAAGAGGAGATGGGGGGATGGGCTAGGTATTTAAATTGCCCTAATCAACTACTTTATCATCTGGCTACTGAGTGTAACTACATCACCAGCCCATTCTCCGACCTAACAAAGCAATGGGGCGGGGGGAGAAGCTGTGTTTCAGACACCAGTGGTTCTTTTGTTCCAGCTGTTCCATGAATCATTTCTCACCATTGTAACAGCACCTAATTTTCTCACAGAATCTCTTAGTAAATACAAGATTCAGATAGCAAGAAAATAATTTAGAAAGCAGGCCTACAATGTTCAAAACCATCACAAAAAAGTTAGCTTTCATCCCGTTTCAGCCAGTCTCCTTCCCAAGCTGATGGCTTGTTGCAATCTGGGTAGCCTGGTTTTTGGTTCCCTCTAAAACTAGCAATTGATTTTCCATAATTTTTTATAAAAAACGAGAGAAAATGGGGTGAAAGGTATCTTTTTGCAGGTGCTGCAGTTGGAGGAGTAACACGGGCATACCTGCCATCTCCATGGGTTTGAACACCGGCTGTGATTCAAAGCACAGGTCTCTGTCGTCCATCGCCCAGGTGTCATTGCGATCGAGAAATTCTTTATAGGATAGCTTTTCATCCATGATTTCTCCTGGGAACACTGAAATTAGGGAAGAAAATGACAGAGTCAAAAAAAACAATCACCCAAACCTTTTAGAGTTCATTACCACATGATGACATTCAAAGGCCAACAGGTAACGAACTGTGAGCCAAACCAGAACCCATGATTATTTCATTTTCCACTGCTTTGATGCAAATACTTAAATATAATTTACAGAACAATGGGACTTTCTGCATTTTAATCCACACCAGGTCAAGCCGATCAGTATGACCGAGGACAGAGAACTCGCACGCCACGGCGCTGCCCCGTTTTCCAATGCTGGACATTCACAGCAGCTGCTTTAGGGAGATTTTTCACAAGAAGAGGACCAACCCCGAGGAGCTGACCGAAGCTGTCGCGCCTGCGATGCAGAAGTGCTGAGCACAACTCACCGGTCACACCGGGCAGGAGGGGAGGGCATGGCCCCTTCTCTCCCGCACACGCATCGCGTTTGATGCTTTGCCTTTGGCTGTATTTATAAAAGCGTTCACACCGCAGACAGGCAGCACCCGCACGGAGTTTTTGCTCTGTATTCCTCTAGGAGGACAAACTCCAGATCATTTAAGGGAATAACCTTTCCCTGAGTGCCTCGAGGGCCTTTATCTGTGTATCTTCATCTCACGCTCGAGCCCAATCCCCCCTGGTTCACGGGCCCGAAGCACAGGGCACATCGAAGCCCGGCGGCTTCCACCTGGCCGAGGAAAATATTCATCGTCCTTTGCTGCCCGCGTTAGGAAGACCCGCGCTGAGACGCCAGCCCCCGCGGCCTGGCACCGGCCGTGTGCGTGCCAGGGGCTCTGGGCCCCAGGGCCAGGCCCTCGGGGTCGCTCCATCCCACAGACGGCCCCGCACACATACATGGAAATGAAGAAGAAATTAGACTACGGGAGGTAAAATTGTTTAAATTGGACTGTCATGAGGAATACTGGGGATACGCAGTCATCTTTTTCTGACGTCCTTATGACAAGTTGGAAAACGTGTACGCATCAGAGCAAGGAAGTGCAGCTGCGAGCTGAGAGCCTCTGCTGCCCTCCTCCTCCTCCTCCTCCTCCTCCTCCTCATCCTCCTACTCCTTCTTCTCCTTCTCCTCTTCCACCTCCTCCTCCTCCTCCTCCTCTTCCTCCTCCTCCTCCTTCTCCTCCTCCTCCTCCTCCTCCCCCTCCTCCTTTTTCTCCTCCTCCTCCTCTTCCCCCTCCTCCTCCTCCTCCTCGGTGCAGGGCCTTCACGGACACACCTGCACCACCCCAGCCATGCTTCTGCCAGCGCCGTGCCTGGGGATGAAGTCGTGGAGAGGCTGAGCACCGGGGGTAGCTCTAGGTAACAGGGAACCGGGCGCACACCTCCACTGACCCTGCCCTGGCTTCAACTTCAAATCGCTCCAACAGAGCAGTGAGGCAGGGGCAGCGAGCGGCAGTGGCCAGGAGGAGGGAAGTTATTTTTAAGTTTAAGGGATTTATCGGTATTTACGGCACGCAAAACTCGCCGTGCATGAGCTAGCACCTGCAAGGTCTGAGCAACACCTCAGGTTAGCAGAAGCGTTTGGCATCGAGGTAATGCCAAACCAGCCACTGCTGGGGAAAGCACGGTTGTTTCAGCTGCTGTTCAAAACATTTCCAGATCTTCCGGTTTTGGTTCTTGCGCACGAACACGAGTCCTGAAGCTCTCAAGCACGATAAGTGCAGGGGGAAGGCTCCAAGCAGGCTCCCAGACTCCTGATTCTTCAGATCAGTTCTCGGGTTAAGGAGACCTGAATTTACCAGGTCGACACCACCAAACCTCCGAAGCAATTTCCAGTTTCCTCTGGATAGGAGTTAAAAGAAAAAAAATACACAAACTCTTCCCCTCATCACCTAACGCAATATTCTACACTCTCTTGCCAGTAGCCCTCTGTATGCTTTCAGTGCTCTTCCCTTTGCTTAGGCTAACCATGCCCCTCGCCAGGCTGCAGCTCAGGAAAGGACATCGGTTACACGCAGAGGAAGAGATCCCCCCAAAAGCCCCTTAATTCAGAGCAAAACTGCGGTTAATAAAAGCAAAAACAATGTTTGCGCACAGAAGTAAGAGAATAGAAGAAATAATAAAAAAATACAATGCTGATATACTAAAAAATAGTGACAAGAAAGCCAAGCAGCACCTCTTCTAGAAGTCTGCAGTAGCAGCTGGTCACACAGAACTCACGGCAAGGTCGAACAGAGATTCACAGAGAGGTTGTAAAAATTCTAATAATAATGAAACAAAGGGATTGAGGAAAAAAAATAAGAAGGAAGAAGGTGGCTTGGTCTCTTTGCTCTCATATAACTGAGCCCCGGAGCTCGACCATGCATAATCTTTCGGGTGACAGCCGACGAACTCCTGCGAGTCACCGGCACGAACGCGCCTGGGCAGCGAGCGCAGATGTTCCCGAGGAAAGCGGAATTCGGGAGCTGTTTTCAACACGTGCAGCGTGGTGAGCAGCACCGGGCACTGGGCGAGCGTTTCTCATTGCAGACTCGGGTAGCAGCACCGGTCGGGGCTCGTGCGGGACAATTCCTGCTGCGGAGCATCAGGTGCAGAAGGCACGGTACCGGAACGGCACGGAATTCTCTCGTCACCTTCACAGCACGCTGAAGGCCAGGGAATGGGAATTCAGACTCTAGTATCTAAGGACAGGACCTTTTACCGCCTCGCTTCTGTGTAAACACCACCGGAAAAAAAAGCAGTAAGGATTGTTTTTGAATAAACCCAATTTCTGACCGTCAGGGGAGTTATCCCTACCTCCCGCGATACGGCCCTGCAGATGCTACAGGCTTCCTAAAGCGGAGCTGATTTGGCAAGCGCTCGCTGCTTTTCTGCCAGTGCCTTTTAGCTGTTCTGCTGCTGCCTGGCCACGTTTGGCACGGCTGGCTCGAGAGGCGAGGGCAGAGCAAATCCCCGGCCAGCTTCCAATGGCACAGGACGGCACAGGAGGGCACAGGAGGGCACAGGATGGCACAGGATGGCACAGGAGGGCACACACAGGATGGCACAGGACGGCATAGGAGGTACAGGACGGCACAGGACAGCACAGGACGGCACAGGATGGTGGCACAGGATGGCACAGGACGGCACAGGAGGGCACAGGAGGGCACACACAGTATGGCACAGGACGGCATAGGAGGTACAGGACGGCACAGGACAGCACAGGACGGCACAGGATGGTGGCACAGGATGGCACAGGACGGCACAGGAGGGCACAGGAGGGCACACACAGTATGGCACAGGACGGCATAGGAGGTACAGGACGGCACAGGACAGCACAGGACGGCACAGGACGGTGGCACAGGATGGCACAGGACGGCACAGGACAGCACAGGACAGCACAGGATGGCACAGGAGGGCACACACAGTATGGCACAGGACGGCATAGGAGGTACAGGACGGCACAGGATGGCACAGGACAGCGACGCCAGGCACGCAGAGGAAATCATGTAAAACAACAATGGTCACTGAATTCACAAAGTGCTTGGAAGAGAAAGCGTCCCTCTAAGCGTCAAGAGGCACCGTTATTTGTAACCGTGTGAGATACGACAGCAAGGGGTTTAACTGCATTCTGCTGTGAATTGCTCAGGACAGGAGCTGCCATTCCTTTCTCTACAAAACCCACGAAAAACAGAAAAACGGCGTGAGGAAGGGGCCTGGGAGCCCAAAGGCAGTTTGACATCGAGTTTCTCAAAGAGGACTGTAGCTGACTTTTTGGATCGGGGCCCCCTAAGTCTGCTCGACTGTACAGCATGCTGGTCGAACCCCGAGTGGTTGTGGCAAGCCTGTCCCCACCAGGGCCTCGCCTGCCTGTCACCGACACAGCCTGCATCGTTAGGGTCACAACGGGTCCGTCGGAAGTAAATCTGCCTTAGCTTCCTCTGTTTGGCTGGGTTTTTGGTTGCTGCCTGGGTTGGTTTGTGCTTTGTTCCAACGGACAGGCTGCACTCCTGCCTTCAAATGAAGAGCCGGGGCCTTGCTGGAACAGGGACGAGCAGGACGGTAAGACAGCAGACACAAGGAAACGTAAAGGGAAACACTGAGGAGGGACCTCAGACGGCATCAAACCCCTGTAGCAGTGCTGAAGGCAGCCAGGCCACGGGCACAGGACGAGGGCAGCACCCGCCCCGTGGCTACCTCCGAGCTGTCCTGCGAGCACCAGCGCAGGTGGGGAACAGAGGCAGCGCGCACGCTGCTCGCCGGCCAACCAGCCACGGCAACAAACCCCTCGCTGCTCCCAGTCACTGCGGTTTTTGGCACCACTCGCCGTGCAGCTAGAAGCAGACACTTCCCATCCGATCCATCCCCACCCCGCCCCGATACTCAGCTCCTCCTCGTTTGCACCAGCCTGGCCGAACACGAGGAAGGCGATCGCAGCAACAGGGCCCCCACGGCTGCAGAGAAGAAAGTTTCCAGTTCCACCCCCGGCTCTGCACACCCTCCTAAAAACCACAGCGTGCACAGGTGAGCTTCAGGTTAGAGCCTGAAGCAAACACAACCAACCAGCCAGATTTTTCCGAGGACCACTCCTGAGGTGCTAGGAACACGTACCGGCAGCAGAGAATATACTCAGTGCTAAACGTGAACGTGACAGGCCCCACAGCCCGTAGCTTCACCGAGTATTACAGCTTTGCTCACAGCTGCAAATCCAGTTACAACCACTGACAACAGAAACCGACGGAGGAGCAGAGCTCACGAGGTCTCATTTCAAGAAAATTCCCCCTCTCGGCGTACTTACAGAGCGAGCTTGCTTCTGAAAGTAAGAATAAGGAGCCCATGCACGTAGCGCTGCCCCTGCACTGATCCCACTGCTGGTCCCGGAGGAAGAGTCGGAGCGTTCAGCCTCGCTGCTGCCGGCGTCGCTTTGTTGGTCTCAGCATCTGCCGGCACCACACGGTCACGGGCACCAGCCCCGAGGCTGCTCCGTACAAAACCGCGCTCCTGGCGACCTGCGTGGACGCTCCCGAGGCGCTGGGCTCAAACCTCCGTGTCCAGGCCCCCGGGCTGCCGGGCATCCCCCAGCCGACCTGCAGCAAGGAGCTCTCTTTTATAGGGGATTACCACGACAAAGCCTTTTCGCCGGAGGAGCCGCTAATCTTGGTAGGTCACTGACCAGCTCCCTGGCTGGAGGTTAAGGATCTTCAAAGTTAATGGGTCTGCAGCCACGCGATGCCCCTGCCAGCGCCGCGCCAAGCAAACAGGGCAAGAGAAGCTTAAGAGCTTCGTTCCTACAGCTGATCCCAAAGCTAATTTGCCCAGATCGCCGCGCTGGTTCAGCACCCTAAACAGATGCCAAGCTTGCTGAAATCAACTGCTGCGACCAAGAGCTCTCCCGGTGCCGGCACAATAACCCACGCGCCACAAGACACCCCTGGCGATCACAAAGCACACAAGAAGACCACAGGGTGCGACACCCCGCCGCCTTTAAGAGGACCTTGGTGCTGCTGGAAGGGCTTTGGGAACGAGCCCGTCCCCGCACGCTGCTGCTCCGCTAGCTCTCGGCTCCCGCGCCAGGCAGGGGCCCGGCTCCGCGCTGCAGCACCCAGCTGCTGGCCCCAGCGGCTGCTGGTCCCCAGCCCGCGGACACGTGCGGTGTTTGCTGCGTGTTCCTTCCCCCCCTGCTTTTTAAACGCACCCTGGACTACGCGAACTGGCCACGTACTGGGTTGTACGGGACAACATGTGGAACAGCAGGTAACAGCCCTGCAGGAAGCCCAGAGGTCTGGGGTCCCCCCCTTCCCTTGCCGGTGACACTAATGCATTATTTAGGGGAAAGGTACCAAATCCTGGCCCTAAAGGGCACGCGGTGCCTCTTCAAAGACGCTCGGCGCTCCCCCTCTGTGCAGGCCAATTACACAGCAATGGGAAGTACCTTGCAGGACAGCTCCTCAATATTTCATGATCGCTGTCATTATTTTGTAAAGCAAAATATTGCCTAGCTCAGTGTGAAGGGTCTTAAAAATCCCTCTCGGTGAGTATTACAGACAAGCTTCAATAATACCCCAAAATCTAAGGGATAAACACAGCGAGCAGCTACACGGAGAAGTACGCAAACTAGCACACCCAGAGAAGTCCTTGCATTTTTACCCAAGAACTCAGAGACTTGAAAGAAGCGTTTGCATTTAACGAAGAGCAAAGCTGGGAGCCCTGCTGGTGAGGAGTTCACCCGGACCAAAGCCACCAAGCTGGTTACTTTCTGCCCACTGCCTTTCCTCTTGCCAAGCTGACATACAGGCGACTCCACTGAATTTTTAGTTTTAAAGCAGACTGTGAGGCAAGCCGAAGAGCAGACAGGCTGCCCGGAGAGGCTGGGGAGTCTCCATCCCCGGAGATGGTTCAAACCCGGCAGGACGAAGCCCCGAGCAGCCTCCCCTGGTCTCCCTGTTTGAGCAGAGGGGTTGGACATCAGATGGGAGAGGTCCCCCCCAGGCTCTTAAGCCTTGCACGCAGTTGAGATGTTGCTTTTGGAGTGAAAAAATTCTGTCCTTGCAAGAAAGATAAAGGCTGACCTATCAGGAGCCAGCACTAAAACCCAATCTAGCTGAGATTACTCTAAAACGGACTTCGTTGCAGCGAGAAGTGAATGAAAATCCACCACCGAGCTGGATGGGGAAAGATCAGGAGATGATAAAAGGTCCACCAGAAACCGCAGCGCATTTCAGATGGTGCTGACAATTCTCGAAACGTTTTATTGCTTTCCTTCTGAAATTTCCTGCTGTTATATAATCTGGAATGCCAAAGAAGCTCCGTGCACGACTGTCAGAGCCGGCACCTCCCAGCTTAAAAGATGCGAAGTCAGTAACTTGGAAGCTCAACGCAAGCTTTTCACTTTACCTTTTTTTAAAAAGAATCTGAAAGAAGAAAAAAAAAAAAGAAGCATTTGTTACAGCTCATCGTGTAGCTTCGTTCCTTACTCCTCCTAACAGAGATGCTCCTTCAGCAGCGACCGCCTGGCGATCGCACGGAGCACACCTCCCACCCTCGCCTCTAATTGCTCTGCCGGCGCTGTTTGTTCTCCGGCTCCTGCTTCCCGCGGGGAACGTCAGCTGCTCAGGAAGTGAGTAATTTGTTATCGCATCTCCGATGTCAGCAGAGCAGGCTCGCGGCTCGCTGGCGGCGCTCCGGACGCCGCGCGCCTTCCCCCGGCTCCGCTCTCCGGGTGCCCCAGGTGTGCCGGGAGCCGCACGCCTGCCAAGGCTTCCTCGAGTGCCCAGCCTCGAAACTGGAAGGGAAACAAGGCACGTGCCCAAACCCAAAGCCTCCTCTTCCCTCAGCTGGTCAGCATTTTCTTTGTCCCCACGAGTTAACGTGATCGGCCTGAGGACGAGAGGAAGGAAGAATTACCCAGCAGGGCACCCGGAAAGGCAACACCGACACCCTGCACAGACTGATTCGAGGAGGAAAAGGCAATTCACGCTTCTTTCTGAGCTTGTTTGCGAGCGAGATACCTGGCCCGCGAGAGACCATCTGCTTACGGGCAGATCCCACAAGTGTTTTATAACAAAGGCACTTCAGGTCCTATTTTTGTACAAAAGACTCCAACGAGGTTTGTTTCCACAGCGTTGTCATAGGCGCAGGCAAACACAACCGCTGCATTTCGGAGACTTTCTCCCCATAAAGCGTTTCTCTGAGTGACTGTGCAGGGAATTAAGAGAGGGACACTCCTGTCTGAAGGCAGAGGAGGGTTACAGGAACACCGCCCGTGTCACCAGGCCGTTGGAAACCAGGCCCTTGGAGCACAGTTGAGTATTTTTACTCTCTGCTATCCTTTTTTTTTCACGCGAGATTTTGGAGAGCCAAGTGACACAACTAAAACAGGTTTATTGTTTGACTTGGGGTTCCTTCCGAAAGCTGAGGGCTCTCTGCAGATCCTGGTAGCGAGTATTTCAACCCAATGCCATGCAAAGACCATCAGCCTGTTCAGCAGGCCTGGCACAAGATGCAGACAATATAAAAGGTGTATCCACACAGAAACCCCACGGGAACAAACCCAAGCCTGAGTCAGCAGAAACACCCCCACCTTCCAGCCTCCTAATTCAAGAGTCCTTACAAGAACCTTTCTCAAAATTTTAACCAGGCAGCTTTGCCTAAAGCTCATGAACTTGAATAAAGCAAAATTTTGGGGCAAAAGACTCGCGGCGCGGGATCCAAGGGCTCCCGGGGGACGCAGAGGCCTGCCCAAACCCAGCTGCTGCTGCCGAAGGGGAGCCCGAGAGGCGAGGAGGCGGCAGCCAAGGCTCAGCCCCGTGCTGGCCAGGCCCTGGGCACCGAGGTCTGCCCGCAAGTACGCGGCTGAGAGAAAAAGGTTTGGTTTGAAATGAACATCCCCTGCCCTGCCATGAACTCTCATGCTGAGCTGGGTTGCACCAACACCCTCCGGAAGCTTTCCGAGCTCCGGAGCAGCGGGGCAGGGGTGGAGGCTGGAGCGGCACCCCAGCCATGGCACTCGCACGTTCCGAGCAGACCGACCGTGCTCCAGATGAATCGGGGCTCACAAAACGACGCAGAGCTGCAGAGCCTTTGAGAGCAGGGGAAGCAGCAGCAAGGAACGCACCCGAGGATCTGGTCAGCGAAGGTCGGTGCTGAGCCTCAGCGCTCAGCTCTTTCAACCACAGATCTACGAAGGCATGAACTGCAACCCCGCTGGGTGTAAGGGCTTTGGTTTCCTTTCCTTTCCAAGGCAGGTTTTGGGAATCCTTTCCTTCCAGGGCAATTTAACTAGCCTCCTAACAGAGACGCAGGTGTCCCCTAAGCCTCCTGGGGGGAAGGATGAGAAAACACTACCAGGAGAGACGCACTAACCCCAGCCGCGCGACAAACAAGCTCTAAAAGTGAGCAGGATCTGCGGATGCTGTGTTGAGCAGCAGCTGAGGTGTGAGCTGAGAGCAGGCCATCTCCTCCCTCTCGGGTGGAGAACTCAGGGACACGAGGCCGGGCAGAAGCGTGGTCCAGCCCAGACGATGCGATGGCCCCGGGGACTGGAGAGCGCCGCGCCACAGCCCAGACTGCGGCCGAGGAGGGTTTGGCACGTCAGCAATGCAACAAAGCAGCTACGGCACGAGCTTCTGCTGCTCTGCAAGGAGGAACCACAGAACGGCTCGGGTTGGAAGGGACCTCGAAGATCTTCCAGTGCCAACCCCCTGCCGAGGGCAGGGATGCCACCCACCAGGTCAGGCTGCCCAGGGACTGGGGCCTTCAAAGCACGGTGCTCCCTGCCCAGCCCCAGAAATCCACAGTGCAGAGAACACGTTTAAGAAATAGCTGAGATGTAAAAAGCCAGTGAGGTTTTAAGGAAACCATCCCTTACCTAACACCCGACGATGATTCGGTAACTTGGCTCGAGGAACTCAACTTGCTCGAAGCTTTACCCGTCCGCACTGAGACCAGGTCGCACATACCCAAACTGCCTGAAAACACGCCTGCAAACACCTCCCCAGCTAGACACAGAGCTTCTTCATCTTCAAGACCAGTCATTACTAGCATAAGACCTCCTCTCATCCCATTCCCATACCAGACAGACTGATCAATTTCCACTCTTCATAAAAAAACATTTTCTATTTGGGACGTCTTTAAGGAGTCGCTTAAACGTCAGGCGTTCCCCATGGCCCCAGGCTCCTGCGTTCGTCTGCTCGGCAGCGAGCGGGCAGAGCTGCCCGGCCACGGCGCCAGAAGAGCAACTGGAGCAGAAAAACGGCCTCTGCCGCCCCGCACGCGGTCGCCGCTGTGCTGAGCCATCCTTCCGAGGAGATCCATCATCCCGGGCTCTCTCCCGACAGCTTCCAGGTGCTCTTCTGCTTAATGCTTTCTTCAAACGCAATCGGGGCCAGAGAGGAGAACAAGAACTTTAAAAAGCACTTACAGCCCTACTGGAAGAGTATCATCTGCAAGCGTACCCTTGTAAAAGTCAGCCTGTGCAAACAAAACGAGGTCCACACAACAGCGTGGCCGAGGTGTCCAGCCAGCTCCTTGAAAGCTCCCACTAAGAAGCACCTCAAGAGCTGCCCTCCCAGCTCAGGAGGGCACAGGACGGCCCCAGATGTCTCTATGAGGTCTCCACGACCCCAAACTCGCCAGCTGCAGCCGCACAGAAGGCAGCAGCCCCCTCACCGGCCTCACGCTGCGCCCCGTCTCATCTGCTACCTTGTGGAAGAGAAGCAGCTCCAAGGACCATCTCCAGAGCCTGCTCCTCACCCCGCTGTTCTCCAGGTGGCTGTGAACGGGTTGACTCCTTTGTCCTAATGTCCTCTCAGGAATTTAACGTAGGCCTTGCTCTCGCTGGGCCCCCGGTCCCCAGCCCCACGCACACAGCGCACGCCCCGGATTTAAACTTGCTGAACCTTCCCCCCAACACACTGAGGTCTGTACTGCTCACCAGAGCAAATAATACAAACCAGAACTGAAGCAGACAAGGGTCTGAATGCTGCAGCCTTTTGGCATCGTTTTCTCCTCCGTCTGTTTAGCAGTGGATGTTTCTTTGGTTTATTCCTAAGAGATCAGAAAGCCTGTTCTTTCTGACTCGGGTGCTTCAGTAGCTATAAATCATTTTGTACCTTCATCTGTATAGTTCTTACAACTCTCAAGCTTGACATCCTAGCTTCTTAAAAAATAATAATAATCCATGCCTCTGCTTTCTCCAGACCCTTTCAGGAGCTCCCGACACAGCCATGTTAGCAGGAGTCTATGAATGCCTTGCCTATGCCCACAAACAATTTGCCTTCTTCGGTTTTGCATTTTTCTTTGCATTTTTCCAACAGATTTAACTCAAGAGTTAACTGTCAAGACAACCTTAAGCTCACTGCCCTTTTCTCCCTGCCGCTCATACCTTTCCTTGCCTAAAAATAGCCGGCTCCATCCCGTTTATTTGCCTTCCAACTTATCTCCTATCCTTATCTTCCTTCAGCTCTCATAAGCAAAACCATGCAGCAGACGTAGCGGCAGCGCACTTGGTAGCCCTTCTCCTAGTAAAAAAATCCAAACAATTTACTTCAGCCATTCGTGGATCCGAAGGCAGCACTTATCACAGAAGCCAGACGCCCCGACCTGCTGGCAGGGAAGCCACGAGCAGTAGGATTGCATGGTGAACGTGCACGGGCTCCAGGAGCTCCGAAAAATTAGAATGTAATACTGTTTGAGGTTCAGTCACAAGACATCGGTAATTCCATCCCCATGCCCATTAGTGTTTGATTGCTGCTCGGATGCACGACGCTTCGCTTCTTCTGACCTACATGTTTCAGTACTGTCACTCGTTCCCCGCCTGCTTCACACAAGGCGCAGAGGAGCCGTCCTTGGTCCCGTTCAGGAGTGACAATGTAGATGTTTATTGTCCCTCCTGGACACGCATAGCACGCACAGGCGTATGTGTAAATATCTACACACGCGTACGGCGCGCATCTTGGGTACTGCCTCCCAAACCCCACCTGCGGGTGCATGCCCACAGAAGTCCCCACACGCTTCCTCTGCAGAATGAGATGGCGACAATGGAAATAAGCGCTCGAAATAGAAAATTTCCCTTCAGCATTACAGTCATGTTTGTTTAATGCTGAGATTATAGCCTGTTCCCCAGCCTGTGTTCACACACATCGCGGTGACCTACTTTCCGCTTTTAAAATCCCATGGCAAGAGCAGCGAGCTCACACGAGGAATCAGAAGCCGTCAAGAGAAATCTGCCACGTTTGCAACAGAGTTTTATGGCCGTTAATTCCAGCTAGTGTCAAACTAATGACACGAGGGACATCAAAGCATGAAGCCCTTTCCATAATACTAGGAGAAGCTCCAATCCTACAGCTACTTATTCAGGAAGCTGCTGCCTAGAGAATGAGACAAACGACACGCTGTCTCTGCGCCTTGGAAATCTCCGTAATTTGCAGCCCTGTAAAAGTCACCCCGTCTTCTAGGAATTCTCTGATTCCTCACAAAGCCGTTAGCGGTGTTCTGCAGCGCTAAGTAAACCTTGTCAATACCGTCTTCTCCCCGTGCGTCTGACCAGCAGTGTCTCGATTCGTGTGGACAAGCCAGCCGAGACGGAGTGCAGCAGGGTGTGAGGGGAGCATCTCACCAAGGGAAGGACCGCTGGAGCCGGTGGCCGCCGCGTGGCTGCTACCTACACACCGCAGACCCGCGACGTAAAGGAAAAAAAACCCACATTACGCAGATCTCTGCTCTAATACCGAACTGCCTCACCTAGACGTGCGCGGCAGAGTCGGGGCTGAGGCACGGAGCCAGCGCGGGAGCGACAGCGCTGCCGCCGGGCTGACAGTAAGCAGGCTGGACGTCGCCAGGGCTGTCAGGAGACTTTCGTGGCCTGCGAAGCTCCAGCCGCACCGAGAGCCGCAGTGAAGGCCCCGCGGGGCACTGCAGCAGTCAGGGCAGACACGGCTTCGGTTTTGTTTTCATTTTAGGAAAAACACAGGAGCGCACAGAGCCTGACCTTGGGACGCAGCTCAGCGGCATCAAATCAAAAAACTCAAATCACCCCCAAAATTTCGGAGGTATGGCTTGAAACACAGAATTTGCATTGACTCCTGTGTTCCAAGACACGTATCGAGCCGTTTTGCCCCGGTTAGGCCCCCCCACTTCACCGAGAGTTAGTGCCGAAGCACGTCTGCACAGCCATCCTCGCAGCACTGCCGATGCTCGGGGCACAAAGCGGGGACGCGGCGGTGCAGCCCGGTGCCCTCTCTCCATCAGTTCGCTACAGCAGCGACAGGAGAAGCTCACTCAGCAGCAGAGACGGTGGCAGCACTTCTGGAAACTTGAATTCACTGGCTGATTAGGAAGATGAATTCCAAGAAACGAGAACTGCCGCAATGCAGAAAGGAGTAAATGCTAATATTAAATGGAAACTCTCTCGGTAAGCATTTGCTTTCCTGCATGTTCTTTGGCCCCTCCACAGGTCCTAGCAGACCTTTCAGGCACACATAACTGTGAGCCTCACAGTGTGTTCACATTTAGTTCTATCCAATACCCCGCCTTTCAGAATTAAACCTCGTGAGGCTGAAGGCCTTTCTCGGAGCGGTGCTGAGCTGCGCCAGGTGAGCTGCAGCACCACCGGTACGTGAAACCACGGCCAGCCTACAACACGTCTCTTTAACACATTTCTTCCCCTTGCTCTGGGCAGCTGGCACCAAATCTTCACCAACTCCGAGCTACCAAAGTGGGCACCTCCCATGCGGATCTGCTACCGAAGAACCCGTTCCCAGCCCCCTGCTACTTCAGCAGAGCCAGTCGTTACGGTTGTGAGATGAAGACACCGATCGCTCCCTAAAACCTTACCCAAGTGTTTTCATGTGAGTGACATTTTGAAAGACAAGCTGTTCGCATCGCTGAAAAACAGAACGCCGCTAATGTAGCAGATTTAACATAGCAGATTTTCTAGACAAAGTAAGTAGGCAAGACTCGACTTAGCTGAAAGCAAAATATTTTTATCTGTAGCCAGGGGAAATGTTAGGGAAACTGGAGACACAAGGAAATGACATAAAGGTAAATAAAGAGTTGGCCAAATGACAAGTGGCTAGGCAATGTCAAAGGGAGAATTATCTTGCTGGAGGAGCATAACTAGTCACTAGCGTTTGAAGGTCGAGAATCCAGGATAAGTCACGCGTACCATTTTTTATTATAAGCTTAGAAATTGGAAAGGGTGCTGATGAAATAACTTTAAAAGATAAAGCCAGCAAACAGTGTTAGGATGCCATCCTGAAGAAGACGGTGATTTTGGTTATCAGAACGGGAGACATGAGAAAGTTTGACGTTATGAAATTCAAAGTCCTGCAAGGGACCAAACCACGACCTAGCAGGAATTTATGCCATGATCAGGGATTTCAAGGAGAAACACAGGCTGAGGTCACGAATCAAATACAGAAAGACGAAGCTGTGCGATGAAAAGAGATGAGAGAACGCAGGAGCCCAACAGGGAAGGGATGTCGGTTAGAGAACGGGAGCACTGGCACCTGTAAGACAACAGCAGGACTTCTGCACAACACACCACGCGGCTCCATCCAGCATCCCAGGAGAAATGAATGGGAACGGGGACCTGGGATTGGAAGATGGACTGTGGATATTAAAACTGTTCTGAATACCATGAAGAAAAGAGCAAGAATTCACACTGTTTAGCTTAGCAAAAAAAAAAAAAAAAAAAAAAAGATGGAACAGGGAACAGATCTTTCTCCATAAATTTACCAGGGAAATTGCTAGGGAGCACCTCCCCAAAGTGTTTCCCCAAACTCCAAGCCAGAATTTGCACAAGAACAACTGCTCGTGTCATTTCCAGAGTATATTTAGCGTGGAATGAGAAGAAGCTTTCTCGGTAAGCAGCAGGGAAGGGAGGCAGTGAAACGAGCCGAGCACAGCCAGGCACATCTCCCCTCCCTGCAGCGGCTGGGATCTGGATCCGATTACCCGAGAACACTCTTCCAGGCTCACGCTCACTTCGTAGTGCTATTAAATTAAAAGATGTACTGCAAGATTATTAACGATTGCTTCAGTGTCTCAACCACAAGCTGCAAGTGCTGGCACTGGGCAGCTCTGGGACGTGACGTGGGAACACCCCGGGACACGAGGCGCTGCCGCGGGCTCGCCGCCGCGTAACCTCGGCGCTCGGCTCCGACACTCGCTTCATGCACTGCCCCTGCAAAGCAGGCCAGGCGAATTCCCACTTTTTCTTCTCAGCTGGATTGGTGGCTGCCACCAACAATGATCGGGACAGCAGATTGGGCTAAATTATGAGAATTTAACCATGTCGTTTTGGGCTATAACCAGCACGCTAAGCCCCAGTTTTACAGAACGGACAGGGTTGCGTTCATGAACAATTACATTTCAAAAGCTGCCTTCTTTTGCCACTGTGTTTCACAGTAAACACACTGCAAATAAAAATATTCTACAAGAACAAGTCGGATGGACGCAGACAGCATGTAAGCAAGCAGGGGACACTTTTAAAAGGTGACTCTTTTAAGCGAGGGACTGTATTTTTCTATGGGTTCGTGTAAATGGAACTAGTTCTTTCCAGTCTTCACCATTTCACTCCAGATTTGTGTTCTCAACTGGCTTGAAATACCACAACGCTATGTAGCTTCACATTTAAACAAACCCCATGGTTTGTAGAACACAAACGTTCAGAACGGAGGAGTTGCAACCTGTAAACAACACTGCTCTGCTGACCCAGACTAGTTTGAAAAAGTAACCTGAGAAACTTACCCTTCCACACCGAACTGCCTTTTGGTGGTGGTGGTGGTTTGGTTTGCTTTGTTTGTGCAACACCGCAGTTTTGCAACACAAGAAGAATCCTACTTCATAGCCACACGTAAATAATAAAAGAAGCTCTGTCAATAAAGAAGCTGAAGGACCTTTTGTGAGACTTAGAGAAAAATGTTACTTCACACCTCAGACGCACCAGACTGACCCGAGCAGCCCAGTCAGCGCGTGCTGGAGGCAGGCACTAGGTGCTTGCTCTCTGTTATCAGAACAGCTTCGGACTTTCTGCCCCACTGGCGAATTTCACTCTACACATCATGTCCTTAACTGGCACCGAGAAAAGATTTTAAAACACAAAAAGCTGTGCACCAATTAGGGCAGAATACACGGCATCACATCACGACCCCAGACACCTCCAACCCTTCCCCTCTGCCAAATGCCATTAAGGCCGAGCAGTTCATCCAGCACTTCGTCGCAGACCGGAGATCTTTCCGCTGGCTAACGCTGTCACGTCTCAGGTCCCGGTGCTCTGGCAGCCAGTTTCTGGTTGGGAAGCAGTAATTTTAGTGGCTGGCTCAGGACACACGAGTTCTCCTCCCAGCCTTCCCATCAGCTCGCCATGGGACGCCTTGATGAACCACCAGGGCACTCTCCTCTTGGAGCCATGGTCGGTAGCCATTTAACATATTAGCATTCTAGCTTTTAATCTGCACTGAAAAAAAAAGGACTCCAGAATTTCAAAATGCCATTGTTTAATCCTACGGCCATCTCTGAGGAAATTACCAATCCTCTTAAGTGCAAGTAACTGCTAAATCCCTGGTATTCAGGAAGGGCAGGGGAAGACGGCAAGTTTAGCCCGAGGATTTGGTGTCTTTCAGGAAGACAGACGAACCTTGAGGGCACAGGAAAAGCTAACGTCACACAGAGCTACAGAAAATTCTTTTCTTTTTTTAGATAAATGAAATATAGCGTGCTCTAGTTAAAAGGAAGAAGGTTAAATAATGCAGTAAGTTACACGACAAAACAAAGCCAAGCAACCCTTCCAGATCATTTGTTTTTGAGGATGAATCATGTTCTGTTTGCTTCCCAGAGCCTCATGTCACTTCTGGGCCATGCTAAGTCATTTCTAAGTTCAGAGCTGCCTGCAGCATCAATAGTCTACAGAAAAATCCGCAGCCCTCCAGCCATGCGACCGCTGCGGAGGGAGATGTTAATCTTGCAGAGCCGAAGATGCATCTGGCTGGCTGTGTTGAATCGATGCCTGTTAAGGAATCTCAATTTCGACCCAGCATTTTTCCAGTAAGCAGCTTATTTTGCCATTCACTACTGCCAGATTTATGTTCAAACACCACAGCATCTCCTTGTTCCAGGAATCGTGACCCTACATTGTTCATTCAAGCAGAAAAGAGCAGCTTCAAGTGACGTGGGACCAATGCTGACACATCGAGGTGAGCTTTTATCACAGCGCATGAAGAAGACACTGCACTGTATTTATCAACAGAAATGGAACAAGGAACAACACACTCTCAAAAAAAAATTAAAAACAATAAAAATCAAACTTCCCATTTTTGCAGACTCCACGAGCAGGATCCCAAGCATCCCTCATGCCTTGTTTCAGAGTTTTATAACTGTGGAGAGTTAAAAACTGTTTTTTCTTCTGATATTCAGTCAGCAATAATTTAGCTAACTTTTACGAAATAAACTCCTAGAACAGTCTGGGTGGGAAGGGACCCCAAAGCCCCCCACGGCCACCCCCTGCCGTGCCCAGGGCCCCCTGCCCCCAGCCCAGGCTGCCCCCAGCCCCATCCAGCCTGGCCTTGGGCACTGCCAGGGATGGGGCACCCACAGCTCCTGGGGGCAGCCTGCGCCAGGCCTCACCGCCCTCATAGTAAAGAATTTCTTCCTCGTATCTAACCCAAACCCGCCCTCATTTACCTTAAAACCATCACCCCCTGCCCGAGAGTCCCTCCCCAGCCCTCCTGCAGCCCCTGCAGGCACTGACGGCCGCTGTGAGGTCTCCCCGCAGCCTTCTCTTCTCCGGGCTGAACAACCCCAACTCCCTCGGCCTCTCCTCACGGCAGAGCTGCTCCAGCCTCCGAGCATCCTCGTGGCCTCCCCTGGGCTCGCTCCAGCAGCTCCGCGTCCCGGTGCTGGGGGCCCCACCACGAAGGCGGTGCCCAGGTGGGGTCTCACGAGAGCGGAGCACAGGGGGACGATCCCCTCCCTCGCCCTGCTGGCCGTGCTGCTTTTTGGTGCAGCCCAGGGCACGGCTGGTTTCTGGGCTGCGAGCACCCAGCGCTGCCTCGTGTCCAGCTTCTCGTCCACCAGCACCCCAGGTCCTTCTCCTCAGAGCTGCTCTCCATCCGTTCCCCACCCAGCCGGGATCTGGCCTTGGGATTGCCCCAGCCCAGCTGCAGGACCTTGCCCTTGGCCTTGCTGAGCCCCACGAGGCTGGCACAGGCCCACCTCTCAGCCTGCCCGGGTCCCTCTGGGTGGCATGCCGTCCCTCCGGGGTGTCAGCTGCACCACCCAGTCGGTGTCGTCGGCAAACTTGCTGAGGGTGCCTCAGTTTCACTGTCCGTGTCACCAACAGAGATGTCAAGCAGCTTTGGTCCCAGTACCAACCCCCGAGAACACCACTGGTCACTGATCTCCACCTGGACATGGAGCCGTTGACCACAACTCCTGGAGTGCCACCACCCAGCCAATTCCTTACCCACCGAGCGCTCCACCCATCACATCCGTGTCTCTCCCATTTAGAGGCAAGGATACCAAGGGGGACAGGGTCAAATGCTTTGCACAAGCCCAGGTGGATGCTGTCAGTTGCTCTTCCCCTACCCACCAGTGCTGGAACCCTGTTGTAGAAGGCCACCAGACTTGTCAGGCACGATTTCCCCCTGGCGAAGCCATGTCGGCTGTCACCAATCCCCTCCTTATTTTCCACGTCCCTTAGCAGAGTTTCCCGGAGGATCTGCTCCATGATCTTGCCAGGCATAGAGGTGAGACTGACCGGCCCGTGGTTAACCAGGTGTTCCATTTTTCCTTCTTTAAAGCTACGGAGAGTAGCTTTATGGTGTTTAGTGAGGAAAGAGAAGCACCTG
The DNA here is from genome assembly GCF_964211835.1 of Anser anser. Classification (NCBI taxonomy): domain Eukaryota; kingdom Metazoa; phylum Chordata; class Aves; order Anseriformes; family Anatidae; genus Anser; species Anser anser. Next base: position 162,356,499 of record NC_139721.1, read on the forward strand.
GCTCACCGAGCACCTGAGCCAAATTCCCAGTGCTCACCGCTCGGCAGCACTCGCCCTCAGGTGCCAATGGGCCCTCGCTGCTGGCCACGAAGGGTCTCTGGCTCGGCCCCGCCGTGTCCAGGTATGCTTTGTAATGGGAAGGTTTCCTTTTTCCAGAAAGGGTCAGATTAACCCAAGGTTACCCCTGGCACTAGCTGACACCGCCGGAACGAGAACGCTGCAATAACAACAGATGCGGTGCAGTTATAAAAGCTAAAATGCACAATATAATCAGCCTTACCCTATTTTCGGTGATGGGGCTGAAATGGAAGAAGATTACAGAGCTGTGGCCTCAGAGCGAGCTGCAGCTGGAGCCCACGTGAGGGAGGCCTCCTCACCCCCAGGCCTGCATTTAGCCCACACCACAGCGGAGCTACTCCAACACCCCAACACGTACTGCTTCCCAAAGCTTTTGTAGGCAATAAAACCCTATTACACCAGGTGGTACAAGCAAGAAAACAGCACGGTTTTACGACAGGAAAAAGAGGTGGAAAAGCAGAAAGCTTTAAAAAAGAGAGCCTGCCCTTTGCACAAACCCCCCGGGGCCGCTGGTTCCCCCGGGGACGTGCGGCCGCAGAGCTGCGGGGCTGATCTGGTATTACAGAGAAATTCTTATGAAGCTAAATAATTAAGCCAGATCTAGCAAAAAGATGATAACAGAATGTTTAGACACTTCAAAAAGCTCTATTTTGATGTGTATTTCACAGCACGGTTTTTCTTTTCCTTTGACAAGTCTTGCGAGCACGAGCAGTGTATCAGTTCCAGTAATCCAGAGGGTCGCTGCAAAAGCTTTAATATAAACCATCAGGGTAAGCAAGAAAAAAAAAACAGGATGTTGTCCCAGGCATTAAAAAGGAAAACAAAGCATCTTTTTAACATGCAGTCGCAGTGCGGAGAGACAAGTTAATTAAAGGAAAATCGGGTAACAGAAGCGTAGGATGAAAGCATGACATTTCTTTGGGTGCTAACGCAGGATGGGCAAGTGGTCCTACTTGTTTGCAGCAATAAACGCCAGGGCCTCTTCTACCTGCCCAAAGGCTTTTTTGAAAAATGCCATTCTAAAATAAGTGGACGTTGCGGCTGCATTTTTTACAGGATTATCTATATGAAAATATGCTGGGTAGAAAGAAAAAGAGTACTGAAAAATGGCAATCGAGCTGTTTTTGTGTAAAAGCTGATGAACTTAGAAGGACAGACAGAAAACAGGGTTACATATTCTATTAGATGTTAATCTGCATGTTTTCCTTATGCTTTCTAAAGCATACCTCCATAGATTAGTTGGTTTAAATGCACCAAAATATTGAATTTAAGACATAATTTCCCAAGCTCATGGCTTGACCACTTTAAGTAAGAGCTACTTGCTCAGGAAATACAAGCCTTAGAAAAACCCCGCCGCTTCATCCAGCTGTCAGAGGCTCGCTAGAATGAATATTAAACACTACAAAATCTAAAGGGTTTTGTATTTCCATTTGAAAAATCTCATTAGGCCTCACCACACAGCTTTTAACGGCCTTCTTGATGTACGTACTACTTCGTTATAAGCTTCTCTATCTTCTATTCAACAAGTTAAGTCAAGATGCAGCGTTCACCTTTGAATCAAAGTTTAAAAGCAAAAAGGGAAAAGCAGAAGTGGCAGGTTGCTAGGAAAATACCATTTGAGAGAGACAATGCCATGGCAACGGTGTTTTCAAACAAAAAGGGCCCCTCCTTCTGCTCGCAGTCCTCACTGGCGCTCCCGCTGCAGCGCCAGCAGTGCGCGAGGCCCAGCACCTCCTGCCCTTGCAGCAGCAGCCCCTTCGGAGCCGGGCTGACACTTGGTACAAAAGCAGGCTGTCTTCCTGAAAAACCCGCGGCCTCGCTCGCTCCCAGCTCTTCCCTTTCTGATTTCACTGATTTCTCTCTGACGGGCACGCAGCGCTGCCGCGGCCCGCAACAGCAGCGCTTTCGGCCACGCGCTGGGGTCCTCAGTCGCAGGGGCTGCCGGGGGCAGGTTCCCTTTGTTCCTGGGGAAGAGGAGCATTTCGTAAAGAAGTTACCGTGGTCTGACATGCTCCACTTTCCTGCAAATAACAGAGCTCGTTACACAACGGCTTAAGCTGATTTGATACGAGCGGCAAACAAGACTACAGCACAGGGAGAAAATCTTCTTGAGCACGTCATTTAACATATGTAAAAAGCTGACTGATTTATGTCGGCGGAGACAACTTGGGAATCTAATCAGCAGCTCGAGTCGGCCAGCCGAAGATTTATCTTATTTACAGCCCCTTCCCTGGAGTGGCAGCGAGTGCCGGCAGGCGCCAGCCCGCTGCTCGCTGCTGGGTGCAGCGCCCAAACTAAACCAGTCCTCGCGGGGAGAGCACCGCAGCTTGGGCACGCTTCATTTCAGAGCCATGCCCTGCAGCCATTTAAGCTTGCTTAAGTGCTACTCTGTGCGTTACACGTGTTTAGTTGCCTATTTTCTCGGGATATCGAGCTTTTTGAGGACAGAAATGGAAAAAGGACATTTGGAAGTGTTATTACAGAAAATTACTTGCTTTGTGTCTGAAAAAGCAGAGATCCAGAAAAAGATCTTATTTGTTTTCATTTTAAAATGATTAAAAACTTCTCTACATTAACTAATTATTTTTTTTAATTGTGATTTCCTGCAAGATGCCAAGGCCAGGACAATCCTTCTATCCCTTGCTATATCGGCACTACCATTCACTAAAAATGAAAAACAAAGGAGTTTGTTGATTTTCTGTTCCGCTTTGCTCATTTTGCTATTTTCTCTCATCACCTGGTCTCTCATTTATGAATGAACTATCAATCTGAGAGTCACTGGAGTTACTAGCACTGTTCCCTGAGCCTGCAGAAAATGCTGTTACTGCCAAAAGCAAAGCTGCTGGGGCCAGCCCTGCCGGCACGAGCACAGCCCGCTCCATGGCACGAACTTGCTGACATGTTCTGCCACCTTTGAGTAGATCCCAGAATTTAGGGATTTACGTGCCTTCCCTGTGGGGCCCCCAGCACCGGGACGCGGAGCTGCTGGAGCGAGCCCAGGGGAGGCCACGAGGATGCTCGGAGGCTGGAGCAGCTCTGCCGTGAGGAGAGGCCGAGGGAGTTGGGGTTGTTCAGCCCGGAGAAGAGAAGGCTGCGGGGAGACCTCACAGCGGCCGTCAGTGCCTGCAGGGGCTGCAGGAGGGCTGGGGAGGGACTCTCGGGCAGGGGGTGATGGTTTTAAGGTAAATGAGGGCGGGTTTGGGTTAGATACGAGGAAGAAATTCTTTATTATGAGGGCGGTGAGGCCTGGCGCAGGTGCCCCCAGGAGCTGTGGGTGCCCCATCCCTGGCAGTGCCCAAGGCCAGGCTGGATGGGGCTGGGGGCAGCCTGGGCTGGGGGCAGGGGGCCCTGGGCACGGCAGGGGGTGGCCATGGGGGGGCTTTGGGGTCCCTTCCCACCCTGACTGTTCTATGACTCTATGAATAACACGGCAATTTGCTGAACCTTGCAGCCCCCAGGTGATGCGGTACTACCGTGCTGGCAAAAAGCCCCTCCTGGCAGCGGGTTTTACACTTGCTGAATTGCTTCCCGTGTCGCAGAAGGATCAGTGCATGGAGCGGGGGCAAACAGAAACTCAGGGGGAACCCTGCAATGGGAGCGTGTGCAGGGGAATTGCCAGCTGTAGCGTAAGGATGGCCTCCAAAACCCCCAGCACCAGGCTCCTATGACCCCGCACGCAGCCTGTATGAGCTCAGGCACTGTGGGTGCTGCAGCTTTATCTGCGGTTAACACCCCTGCCCCTCCATGCTTCTTCCTTAATCTGCATCCTGTCGCCGGTCAGGGATGACTTCACAGCTCCAAACATCCACCACCAGCAGCATCCATTTATTCCCTTACTATTGCATTTGGGAAAGTCACAAAGCTTAGGGACAGGCCAATTAGAGGACCGTAGTGAGAAGAAATAAGGACACTGATGCAGAGACTCCACAAAGCAGTGGCAAGAAGAGACAAAAGAGAAACTGGGCTTTTGCTCCGTGTTCAGGGTAGAAGTGGCATGAAGATCTGACAGTCGTAGCAATGATCAGCTTCCTGTTATTATTTTCTTTTCCCAGGCATTCACTACAATTACCAAAATGGCAAGCTGAACCACAGCGCCAAGACTCTGAACCACATTTAAAATAGACCCAAGAAGTTTCAGAAAAAAAAATATATTTTTTTAACAGTATACATAAAAGACGTTGTCACCGTAAAACATTCCCTTACTTGCTCCGCTGTTTCTCAGGCAACTTCCTACGCTGCAAGACGCTGCTCATGGCACATGCCCCAGAGAGCTCTCCGCCCTGCTGGACACCAGCAACCATGCTCACTGGTCTTTAATGACACTTCGCAGGACTTGTTTGGGGTTTAGAACTGAAACTTCAACATGTGTTGAAACTCTTAATTACTAATTTTAAGCAGTCTGATGATGAGAAGTTACTTCTATTTAATACATAGGCATGGACGTAACAAGCAAGTTACTGGTGAGATCTCTCTTGCTGCCCATGCAAGGCACCGGAACAGGGAGAAGTGTCGGTATTTTGAGGAAACTGACAGGAGAGCATCTAACATGTCACCAGATCACTGGATGAAGCAAAGGCACAGGCATTAGAGTAGGCACTACGCTGCAGTTCAGAAGAACTTGTAATTTATTTTGCATAAATCCAAATAAGCTTTTCAGATTTGTCTCTAGGAGGCAGAGCCCTCCAGAATCTGAAAACACTCACGTGTCCTCAGAAGCAGCCTGGTTTTTGTCATGATTATGTATGCACACAGCTGCATATCATGATGCACTTCTGGGCCCTCAGATTCAGAAAGTATTCTGTAATCAAGATGATCCACCAACACCTAACACAGGTACGATGAACGAGCCGACCTACAGCTGCTCACTGCCAACAGAGGGATGCCCACGTTCATCTGACGTGCAAACGTAGGTATCCTTTACAGCAGTACGAGGAGAGCTGATCTTACCACTGGAAGTAAATCTCTCAAAGTATTGCTAGCTTGAAGTTGGTTGAATTTAAAATAGAAATAAGTGCTCTGCTTTTTAAATCGAGTATTTCTGGTAGGAAGCCCCTGCAAAAGTGCACGATTTACAACATTCAGATGATGAAATCCAGAAGACGAAAAAATTTAGATCAGATGATTATGGCAAAAACGTTCCAGGTGTGCCATGGGCCTTACTCACCGAGGACTGTCCTGCATTGTGGCAGCAAGGCAGTGGTCACGAGTGGACACATCCAGTTTCCTGAAACGGACAGCTAAACCCCAAAAATCTCTGAGGTGCACTACCACATTTAAGCTTCCTCACACTAAACTTTCATCTGCAAAAAGAGTTTGTGTTAGTAGCAGCTGGCTCCTCCTCGACACGGAGGAATATATTTCCCCTGTTTCATCTTCCAAGGTCAGAAGTTTTCGAAGGAGCTATTCCCATGGTATCAAAAATTCATACTGTTCTTTCAAGGTGCACACGAAACCAGTATTCTGAACTGGATATTCACCAAAACATCCAACATCTTAACAGAAGGAAGGATGTTGAAAATTGCTAGCACAAACAATTGCCTGAGACATCATCCTTCACTGTAGTCAAGGTACATCGACACCAGGTTTACCCAAAATGTGACTACTCAACTCCCTGAGATGGGGATAAGCAAGAGGTTCAAGGACGCAGAGCTCTTAAACGCAGTTCTTTTAGCACAGGCCTGTCATATTTTAGAGCTAAGCTGCCACCGAACGTTATGCATGCTTGAAGAGCTATTGTTAAAGCAGCTCCCAAAACGGCTTTAGAGGTGGTATCTGTCGGGTACGTTACACTAGCGGGCTGTCAGACAACACAGGAGAGCTCTGTGGATGAGATGCACATCCAGGTGACACGTCTGCGGCCTGCTGGTCTCAAAGTCCTCCGTCACTGCGTGGGGAGCGCCCAGAGCCTGCGGCCACCCCCAGCGCCCTGCACGGCAGCTTGCAGGCCTTGTCCTGACCCAGCGCACGGAAGGGGCTCTTCAGAGTGATGAGGTGTTCCACACAAACCTCTGTGCTGAGCAAAATTCCACCCCAGTGTCTCAAGTACCACAGTGTTTGCAAGTGCTTCAACAGCTGGAAAGTTCCTTCCAGCTCCCTGAACTGCTCATGGGCTGAGATTACACCGAGTGCTACTCTGAACTCCTTCGCCAGGTGAAGAAAGCTGCAAGGGCTCCTCAGGTGAGCAGGCACCGGCTCCTCCGGAGCCCTGCACTGCAGAGCAGAAGTTTTCCTTTTCCACACTTACCCTCCAGAAGCAAGGGGAACAGCTCCCTGGTGCACGCCTCCGCCTGCCACGCACCGTCCTCGGCAGGAGCCGGAGCGCAAACAGAGCAGGAACAGCCCTCGCCTCTGCCCCCAGGGCTGCCGACCAGCTCCGTAGACACCCACCTTCACCCGCCTCCTCCTCAGTCCTAAAAATAAGTACCCCCAAAAGATCAAGCAGACGCACACAAAAACTCTTAGTCATGCCAGTCTGAAGAACTAAAGGAGCCTTTTGAATTATTCAGTTCCGTGCTTTCTTTAGACTGAAGCAGCACAAAACAACTCTCCTTCAGCAAATACGGTTGGATCCAGACCCATTTTGAAAAGCCTGAAGAGCTCTCTCTCCCTGAAGTCCACAAAGTCTGAAGAGCCTTTATAAATAAAACCTCATACCATACATGAAATAAGCAGATAGGTGAAAGAGGAGAAATAGCTTTAATAAGAAAAGCACATTTTTAAATGTCCTGTTTTCAAGATATTAAACACAAGGAATGTATGTGGTTTTTTTAAATAAGAACTTCCTCTAAAAGCAACTTATTCATCAGTGAAGGGGGTTAGTTAAACTAGTGAGGCAGCAAAGACTGCTAGGGAGGCAGTTAAATGCTCCCACTGCATTCATCAAAATACTCCAAAAGATTGTTAAACGCAGATTACCATTCCCACAGACACGTCATTTTTGTGTAAATCCTCGCAAAATCAGGTACCTTAAACCACCAGACGTGCGTCCACTGCAGTGCCACAAGCACTAGATGTTATTTATTTGCTAGTTTATACGTGCAGATTTTAAGTGCCCTGCATGTGCCCCATGGAAGTGAGCATCCGTCTCACGGAAGCGAGCACCCAGTATTGCTGGAGCACTCTGAGACGGGACTTCCCTTCCTTCTACTCCTGCACCCCCTTTAAAACAACAAGATCACGCGTCTCACCGAAAGCATTTCAGTTTTAATGCGCAAGCTGAACTGATTCTTTGATGGACATGTTTACGAGCATCCATCCCAACAGCAAGGTATTCCAGGTTAAGCCGTCACCTCTTCCAGAAATACCAGCAGGGTGGTCAGTCAAGGACATGCAGTGAGCTGCAGGTATTAACTGTGAACAAGCAGCACAACCCAACAAGATTCTCACCACAGTACCACTCGTGAGAGGTTAGTTTGAAGTGTTTATTACGGTGGTTTATTCAACAGCGATACACAGCTTCACATCATACAAGGCATTGGAATCTGAGAAAAATCAGAAGTGACAGCAGACAAGCTCATTAGCACAGAGGAGTTATAGTATGTTCTGAAAATACTGCATTACCTCCGAAACTGGACAAAATAACATGAGATTTAAACAGAGTAATACATTTGGTAGCTACCCAGCTTTCTGGGAAACAACATACAAAAATAAAGACACACTCTCTAGCATATTAATTTACTGCACTAAGTTTTCAGCAAGGTGCGTGTACATTTTCTGGGGGTGACCGAAGACGCGACACGCCGCACCGACCCCCCAGCATCCCCACCTCCCCTCGCCCTCCTTCCCGCACAGCATGCAGCCCCAGCACAGCCACACGAGCCTTCTGCCCCAAAAAGCCCCCCTGTCACATCACAGGGCTCGTGGTAAGTTAGGCCGTCACAGAGACACAGAACCAACCGGCTCTTCCTCTATCTGCACTTTCGAGTCAACGTAAACCTAATGACATTTAAAGGAACAAGGATAAAGATATGGGGGAAAAGTGGCAGTGTGATGGAATGAGTGACTCGTGCTAGCGTGAGCAGCCGACAGCGACTGAACCCTGGGTGCCCCGCTTTCATTAGCGGTCCTTGCTCTGCTTGAGGCGATGCGGTGGCAGTTCATGGATGGTCGCAAGCCTGACCCCACTGTGCTGAGCCCTCCTCAGCACCGCCGCCACCGCGCAGAGCGAGCACAGCTGGCCAGCAGCTCCCTCTAAGCAGGGCTTTAAAACATCGCTGTGCTCCGCTGCCGTAAAGCACTGCGGGGGAAGAGTCTCTGAAAGCTTCTGTTACTCAGTCTGAAAATTCCTCTAATTTATTATTTACTTTCTGTTTCTGGGGCACTGGTGGCTAAGCCCACTTAAGGCAAAAGGTGAGAAAGAATGATTTGTGGCACCAAGCTAAAATGCCTGCAAGCTAGCAGCGATGCTGCCTTCCTCCAGAATCAGCCATGCTAAAAGGTAGTTACAGGAGGTCTTTAAAATACATCTCTCTTTATGGGAACCAAAAACGGGAGGAGGAAAGCGCTTCATGCCAAGAGGAAAGGGCCAAACACCCCTCCTTGCTTCACACACGACTGCATCGCACCAGGGGGGCTCTGGCAAGGCCTCGACCGCCTGCCCAAAGGTGGAGGCTGCTGGCCTCATGCTGCCACACAGCACGTTTCCAGTAACACCAGAAAGGCAGGGGACACTCTCTCATGGCCCTCTTTGCCACTGCGGCTTGAGTCCCAGTTACCACTCCAGCTCTACTCCGCAGGCAGCGGCCATTTTCGTACTTCAGTCACGGGCTGGGCCCAGCGGCTGCAGGCCTCATGTCGCCTCCGTGGTGGCTGCCAGGAGAGGAGCCTGGCTTGTAGGTACACAGCTGTTGTCCCAGTGCTGCTGTTCTCAGCCCGGCAAATTGGCACCACGAGGCTATCAGCTGCTAACAAGTGAAGTTCCCACCGACTTAGAGAACAAAAGCCTCGGGCCCTGCCGCCCATCGCGAGCAGGCTGATGACACGCCACTCACTGCGACAACTCTGGGCGCTCTCGCCCTGGGTGGGAGCATGCGAGGGCTCAAAAAGTCATCAAGATTGGCTGGGTCGCTATCTGAGAGAGAGGCTTCAAAGAGAACCTCGAGGTGGTGTAACTCCAGCACTCACTCACGGTGCAATACTCTCGCAGGGAATTATCAGCAGGCCAGCGCCACAACGCAGTCAGGTACTAGCAGGGCACTGGGAACGTTCACGTGCAGGCCACTCTCTTACAAAGTGAATTCTTTTTTAGGCCAAGTTCTCTGTATAAGAGCTTTTGGCAATTTGGAGAATCATGTTCTGCCTCTCGATTTTGATTTAAATAAATCCTGCACTTGACTTGCCTTCAGTACCTGATAATTTTAACTGCACAACACTACTATCCTCAAAGAAAACATTTACTGATCTACAGAAAAGTCTGAGCTTGCCTCATTTAAAATACTGCGTAGTCTCTCAGTTATTCCCTTCTCCTGAACTTTATCTGTTTATGGCAGTAACTAATACTTCTGGAGACAGCAGGAATTGCAAGGGGCTGGCTGACCTCCTGCAATTCTGCTTCAGGTTCAAACAGGCACGTTCCTTTTGATGTTGCTGGAAACTGCCTTAACTATTTCAGCCTAGATTTAGCAACTTGTTCACGGGTCTTTTGTTTCTCTCGGAGTTGGAAGGGGCAGATTTTTTGACAGATTTTTTTTCCATGGCAGGTAAAATTTCATCCAAGTATGCTGTCATACCAAAATGGAGCTAAAAGCACAAAGTTAAAGAAAGGCTTACCTCCAAGGTTTGTGAGAGGCAGCACAATAACAAAGCAAGCCTACGGAGGCAAGAAGCTGGGGCTGGTCATTCTCCTTTATACTCCCAGTTGATGGCAAGTGCTTGAATCCCTCATTCCATCCCTCACAAACCAAAGAGGAACCTCTTGTACCTCGGTAAACAGGGTTATTCCTAACCTATTTTTCAAGTCTTCATAATAAATGTTATGAAGTGGAAACACTCGTTTTGACGATGACGACATTGTTAAAGATAAAAACCTCATATGAGAAGGTTTCAAAGCAGCAGGGATAAAGGCAAGTAGCGTTATTCTAGGCTGTGGTGAGCAAGGGGAGAAGGGAGAGGAGCTGCAGTCATGGTGCACCCATCCACATGAAAGCACAACTTTAAGTTTAATAGCAAACCTTCTGTTATTAAGCATCCATGAAAAAAGGATTTAAATTAAATTTAAAGGTGGTTGAACTGAAAATGGAGCTGTAGTTGTGATTTGAATACAGTGGGAGTGCTGAAATAGTGCAGTTAAAAACCATCATGCACATTTGTGCTTACACAAAGAAAGGAAGGTTTCAACAAGCACTGCAGAGCAGAGGGAGGAGGAGAAGGGCTGATCGGCCGACAGCACAGCTACCCTTTGGTTTCTTCTACACGTAAAGTCCAAGGATGTAAAGCAAGAGCTCTGTAAAATGCTGAAGATTTTAGAAGTGTAATGGCAGGTAGAAAAGTACATTGGTCTTGTAACAGTGGCAGCCCCAGTGTTAGGAGACAGTCTAGGCTTCTAGGAGGAGAAAATAGAAGAGAGGAAAAGAAGTAGGAGAGGGAAAAGGGATGGGGAAAGGGGCAAAAAAGCGCAAGTCATTAGTAAACATGAACATTCAGGTAGCACACTGCACAACAAGCAATATTTCATCTAGTGCAGCCAGGAGATTTGCCAAAAGCCAGATTAGAGACACGTGATATTTTGCTTTTACAAGTGTCCGAAAATACATCACTAGCCATGCTACGGCATGACATCGTGCCACATGCAGAAATTAGCTGTGATAAATCAAGATTAGTGACAAATTGCTATCAAGAGAGCAGCAGCTCAGGATGCTGCTTGTAAGCACAATTTGCACTGAAAACGGTTACAAACTATTTTTGTGACCTGATCTCAGAGGAGAGAGAGACAAGCAGGCTGGCTTGGAGAGAAAGTCCATCTAGGGGAAGTACGGACCCGAAAGCAATACTTCCCCAGGTTACTTATCTTCCAACAAGAATGAGAGGTATCAGATTGATCCGTTTGATTGTCCTTGATGGATTTCTTTCCATAAATTTATCATTTTTAAAAATATTTATATAATTCCTTTGAACTCTGGGCAAATATCCTGCAATAAGGAGTTGCAAACATTGCACTGTTCAGAAGTTACTTGCATGTATTTTGCTTTAAACCTGCTGTAGTTTTACCAGGCACTTTGTAGCTTTCGTTTTGCATGGTCAAGGTTAAGTCATCCCGACCCCACTACCTGCCAGTGCTGCCAGTGACCCCCAGCTATTCCCCCACCAGCGACCACCAGCTATTCCCCGCAGCCGTGCGGGGCCTGGCCCCGAAGGCCTGCTCTCCTATTAGTCCTTATAAGGAAGAAAAACCCGATAGAGGCTTTGTGGGCAGGCTGAGGGCCCGAGCCCGAGCTCCTGGTCTGCAGCTCTCCAATTCTCAGCAAAGCAAAACAAAGCAAGCCACCCCCCCCCCCCCCAGCCCAAATAACCCAGTGCCCCACCAGGCTCAGCCCTGCCAGGAGCCGGGCCCCGGCTCTCCGCGGCAGCACGACACGAAGGCTGCTCGGGGCCCTCACGCACAGGCAGCGTGAAGGCAGCTTCCCTACCTCTGCTTTACATCCTGAAACCCCGAGCTCCGCACATCCCTACAGCTGCCGTGTACATACATCATGCTGCAATAATTCAGAGGTTAACATCGGTTTTGCCCGTGTTAGAGTCGTTCTGGATTTACGCCACCTTCTACATTAGCAGGACTTCGTGCGGGGCAGCCGGTCAGGAGGCAGCGCGGGCTGCCAACGCAGCACTAAGACTTCAGCCCGAATTCTAGCCTCTGCATGCACATACACCAGATGTCTGTAGATTATGTTGCATGCAATAAAACATTAACAAGTCAACACCTTGTTTTATTTGATAGGTGAAAAACGTGTAGCAATGCTTCCTGAGAGACCTAGCCCAGAGGGATAAGCAGACGTTTGTATTTTCAAACAGCCTGACTATGGCTTTCCCCTTTACCTAAGGCGTTTCAGAATCCAGCCCAAACACAGCTCTGCTTTTAAAAGCTCTCTGTAGCTCTTAGCACAGCTTTTTCCGGCAGAAAGCTGGGTTCTGGGAGCATCGTCCTTACCCCGCTCTCAGCTACTCCTTTCCTGCCTCTGCACCGGGCCCATGCTGCACAATCCATGAGAATCACCTCAGCTTCAAAAAGACAAATCAGGAAGCAGATCCAGTTGAAAACAAGCAAGCCAGCCAAAAACTGAGGGTGGTTTACGGCCAGGGACAAAAGGATTTAGGCAGCACCACCTCCCAAACGCAGAAGCAGGCCCTACCGAAGTCTGTCACCTGCCCTGGAACAACTTCCCTCTATTTCTGCAGAGCATCAACTCTTCAACTCTCTGAAAAAAAAAATCTCTACTAGCTGCTTTAAAATTAGCATTTATCACTTACTCTCAAACGCATAAGCACTGATTTTTTTAATTATTCCATATGGAAGAGGGCAGGGGGAAAGAAACCATGAAGTAATTGTGTAGATCTTCTCTTATTCGGAAAAACCTCATTAACTTGATGCCTGTGACTGTTTCTCTTTCGACACACTGTTTCTACCACTTTGATGTCACTTTTAGACAGTCTTCAACATGAAAAAAATTAAACCCCACCCCACAAAGATGGAACATATGAATAAATTAAAAGGCTGCAGACACATAAAAGTATCTTTGATCAAAATTGTTAGCATGTAGCACGTGAAGAGTTAAACCTCCAGAAAGCTAGTATTAAAAAGTATCAACCATTTTAAAACACAAATTCACAAGTTCAATAAAAGAAAAATACCAATGCATTTAAGTAGTCATACCTGACGTGTCCTAAGTCTGATTTTATTACGTACTAAATAGAGAGGAAGCATCCTTAGGGAGGTTCAGAAGTGTCCTTAATTTCAGTTTTACACTAAATTACAAAAGATGCACTGCTTTCTTCTGACCAGATTTACAATGGCAAATTAAGTACACAGCTCACATTTTAAATTCCCATCCTCAAATAAGAACACACTAACCAGAATTGAAAAAAAAGGCATTTTTCATTCATCCTTGTCTCTCCCACTCCTGTTAAATTCACCACGATCTCCTGGATTATTTCTGTCTCGGGGCTACACCTACGGACCAGCAAGGCTGCGAGTGCCGGGAACATCGCAAGTCTTAGCGATGACCTGGCCTGCTAAAGCTGAGCTGGAGATCACTGAAAGGGACACCACGAGAAAAGCACTTACCGTTTCCAGGATGACAGTCAGCTCTATCTACGGCCTGTCAAAGCCCACGCCCTTCCCACCAAAAAATAAGAAAGTTTCCAGTGGCTCATACGTACAGACTCGGAGCTCAGTACTGCTCATACTGAAGAGTTTGGCTGGAATTTGATAGGAAAGCTGATTCCAAGCGAGAACATCCCATTGGAGCGAAATGGCATTTGTCATTAAATATAACTGTTAAAGACAACGAACTCCAGCATATGCTATGCTGATAGCAAGATCAATTCCTTTCCAGATTCCTTACAAGTCTGAAATATTGGTCCACTTAATTCGTAACAAGTTTTCTTGCAGAATAAGGCGGCCTCCTGCTGTTCCAAAGACCTCGGTTTCAGCTTTGGCAGCACACTGCTACAGCAATTATTATGAGCAACTTACAGAATGGCAGTTTAGGGTGGAAGGAGCTGGAAAAGCACAAGAGGAGCTGCGGAATGATCAGAGCAGCATAATTTCACTGGCAGCTATGTAGTGAATGAAAAAAATGCATCAAAGGATGACGTACCCAGAAGAAACCTCACCGTCAGTCTCACTGGGAACAGAAGTCGTAAGGGTCAGGATAGAGCTCAGGTATGAGTGTTATGGACTCCCTGGAAAGCCATCAAGGTATCCGTGCCCTAGATGTTACCTTCCCAACATTGGCCACGGATAACGTACACAGTGCCTTCAGAGAGTAGAGTACTTTATGCATATAAGCAATTTCAAACCCAAAAGAAAATGGAAGATTTACGAAGAATTTGAAACAAAAGATTTAATTTAAAAAACCCTCTGTGGAGAAATACTAGTTAAAGACGACTGCATTTGGTCAAAACGAGGTTACAGCTGTTCCAAGGACAGATACAGGCAATGATGTGATGCATTCAGACGTTAGGCACTTACCTGGGCGGTGATCTTCTATTCCATGGTCACCATTTTCTAGAACCGTTGGCCCAGAAGCTGAAGTATCTGCAACAAATCATAGGCAACGTCGGTACTGGATGAAACCAATCTTAATCCAAAAAACAGAGCAGCACTGGTGTTATCAAACACAGCTATGGATTTTTCCCCAGATTCACTTCTAAAATGAAGGCACCCGCATGGCACTGAGCCTGTGCACCCTGAAACCCAAAAGGAAAAGCTGTTCAATCACGGAGCACCCGCTCCCACGATGGAGACCCAAGGCGCAGGAACGAGAAGCTTAGCTATTCGTACCATCACCCCAAACAAAGCCTTCCTAAGGGCCAGCACTGGACCACTGTGACTCCGCATTTCCTTTAAGGGGTGTTCTGTGATTTTTAATCCTATTCTAAAAATACAGGTCCTTTTTGCTACGCTGCATAGAAATACTTATTGGAAAGAAAAGGCTGCTTTCAGTCAAAAGCTTGTAATCCTCCACACAAGATTTACTCTGAAGATGCTTACGTCTGACTTCCTAAAGCAACTTTACTCCAAATGGAGCACACACAGAGGTGCCCGGTGCCTCTGGTCATTCAAGTGCTCTTTAGAAGTCCTGAGGCCTGATGGGCTGCACCCACGAGCGCTGAGGGAGCTGGACAACATCACTGTGAGGCCACTCCTGGTTATCTTTGAGAGGTTCATGGTGACTGGAAGGGTTTCCTGAAGGTTGGAAGAAAGCAAACATCACTCCCATCTCCAAAAACAGCAAGAAAAAGGATCCAGGAACTACAGACCCATCAGCCTCACCCTCTACCACCTTCTGCCAGGGACTGAAAACCTCCATTTGTGCTTCGACAGCACATCGCTAAAGCAAACTTCAGGGAGAGACTTAGAGAGGGGCAGGTTGGGGTGGAAGACAACCAAGTACAAAAGCTTGTAAGACAACAACCACCAGGAGGTTTACTCTTTACAGGACTGAATACATTCGAGGATATTCTCAGTTCCAAATCTTGTTCCAACACAGAAAAAAAATCAAGAGGCACTGGGATTCACGCACTGAACTTGGACAGCTTGGCAGCAACACGAGACCTGGTGAGAGTTGAGGCACTTCAGAATCAAAGAACTGAGCTCTAGTCTCGACTTTGCCATCTGCTCAACGGGCAGAATTTAATTAACACATAGTAACATGATTTTTTTTAAGAAGTACACTTCTTGTTCTGGTAAGCAAACAGCTTTTCCTGTTCATCAAAATACGCTGGTGAAATCCTATATTCTCCCCCTAACCTTTACGCTGGGCTGCTGAGAGTCAATAACTATGACCAATTTGGCAAACTGCTTGAGGATTTATTCTATTTTTAGCACGTGAGATCAGACTGTGGTCCTTGCAGAAGCTGCTGGATTAGGCCAGTATTAGTACTGGTGCAGGCTGCCAGCAGCACGGTGTTTCTGCAGAGCACCCCCAGGACAGGTGAACATTACAAGGCCGTTTACATAAATTAAATGCATCGTTCTTGCAAGAAGCACCAAATCTTAAGATGTTCTCTAATTTCGTCAATAAGCTCATCTTAATTTCTGTGAACTTATGCTGTTTCAGAACTGGAAAAATGGGAGAAATCACTCCACAAACGACACCGTAGAGCATTAGTTAAGCTTAACAAGAGGCACAAGCCCTAACAGCAGCTCAGCTCCTCAGGACATTTGTTCTGCTTACAGTGAGCCATTCCTCAGCCTAATGGCTACAGAAACCTAAAAGCCATTCAGATCAAATCACTCTCCAAAAGCCAGCTGGAGATGCTGCTGTCCCTTCCCTGAGCCCAAGCCATTTTAAAACAAAGCCACGTCACCAGTGGACGCCAGGCACAGCACTTCAGGGCTTCACCCAACTCGCGGTGAAGCAAAAGGGAAGTCTTTCCAGTTACTTCAGTGGCTCATGCTGGTGTTTTACAGAAATCCAACATGAACTTGCCAGACAGCTTATAGAAAAACATACACCTACATCCTTTTCAAGTAGCTGAAAATACTACAGGAATCCCTGGACCTGTTTCTTAGCAGTTAAACACACCAGCTCCTCCTGCTGTCAGTCTTCACAAGGTCTGGTACTTACTGTAACAGTAGAACAGGCTGAGCCAGCAACTGGGAGACCTACTGCCAGTCCCTGGATTTGCTCATCAGATCACGCAAGGAGAGATCGGGGTCATGGGGTGGCTCGCACAACAGCTTTGCAAGCGCCAAGAGGAAGGCCGGGCGTCTTGGGGAACAGCGAGATCTTACAAGGGATCTCCAAGGAACTACGCAGGAGCCATTGCTCAGCCCAAGTGCAGGAGCTGCGAGCTCTCTCGAGCCCTGCTCAAGCGGGTGCCATAACACTGGTTTAATGAAGGCGCTGGCGGCGCCGCTACAGCCGCGGCTTTGGAGGCTCCAGTCTCCAGTCACAACAAACGTGCCATGCGTCTTTTTGTGGTGGGGACGTGAACAGCAGCCCCATTTCTGCCTCCCACGGACGCTTCAGGAGCTTAACCTGCAAGCGAAAACTTGAGCACGAGTTCTGGTTTAGGCTGGGCACGATCACGCCGTGCTTTGTGCCATCCGAATGTGAACGTGACGCCTCGCTCAGCCGACCGGCCGCTGGGGGGTCTCTGCTCCTGGTGCCACTGCCCTTATTTATGCCTTAAAACCAGGACTCTGGCTGATTGCAAACGTGACTAGATACTGCAAATTCCGTCTGTCTGCTTACTTTTAATACTCGCTTCAGGTTGCAAAAGTGGTCATCTGTAGCCTGGGCTGGTAGCGCACGGATGACCAGCTTGTGCGCACCTGGGGACAGCTTCCACCCAGCGGTGCTCGTGGCAGTTCGATGCATTTCAGCTATTCAGACAACAAACACTTCATCTGAAGAAAACTTTCATTTTGACTGACCCCCTAGGTAGCAAGCGATCCAAGCCAGCTCTGTTATCAAAGCCAGGACCAGGCACCCTCCCCTACCAAGGGCTCTGCAAGTATAAAACGAAAGCAAAAAGCCACCAAAATGTTACTCAAGGCACGGCGCTTGAGTCTTCTGCTCATTTGGGAACCCACCGTTGAGCCCAAAATTTAATTAGGCCATTTTAATTAGGCCAGTTGAGTGTTCGATTTGGAGAGACCTTCCCCTGAAGGTGAGCCAAGCACACGTGCGCAACGTGCTTCCGCGCTGCCTTGGCAGGATGAGGAGCAGGTGAAGTGCTTTCCTTTACAGTCTGGCTCCTTTGGAAGACGAGCTTCCAGAAAATCAGGTCAAATCAAACACGCGCTTCCATGAAAACAACTCCCAGCAGTGGAAGGCTTTGATTTTTGTGCCTCTGAAGGTCAGCTCCTTTGGAGCAATCAAATTTACTTTAGGTAAGCGAGCGCAAGTGTGAGAGCACCCGGCAGCCTCCGGGCCAGGGCTCCTCCCCTTCATATTCTAAATTGCTTAAAACCAAAAACCATGTCAAGATGTTGTAACTACATAATCCTCATCAGAATCACAAGATGGTATTTGCATCTGGCCGGTGGATCAAAGGATTGTTTTTATATAAACAAATTTAAGGCAGCATTTGCTAAACCCATAATCTGAAGCAAACGGGCAACGCCGATACAACCCCTAATCCCTGGGGGTGCCTGGGCACGGCGCACAAGGCAGCGTAACCGCAGCTCAGCGCGTTCCCACCGGCCGTGCCGCAGCACCCAGGGGATACCGGAGGCCCAAAGGACACCAGAGCCCAGCGGCCAGGCTGCGGACACGGCCCCTTCGGCTCCACGGTTCACCAGCCTGTCGCTCCTTCGGGCGCGCAGGCTTGGTTGGATGCAGCCTGTCAGAGAGCTCAGATAAAAGACATGGGTGGGAACAAACGTGCCGATAAACTGTGCACCACGCAGTCAAAACTAGCTGGAAACTCTGAAATACGCAGCTTAGGCTGTTTCAGTTCAGACATTTAAATATTCTGCCTCCAAACAGCTTCAGAACAGGCGTCAAGCTCATCTCCCGGAGTCGCCGTAAGGCGGCTTACAGCTCGGCTTGCCTGACGGCATTCCCGTAGGATGTAAGCACTCGGATCACATTTTCAAGCTTCCCCTTCTAACCATCAGAATTAAAGACAATTTGGCTTTAAAGGCAACCAAGGCTCGCTAGGTTCTGTGCTTCTGGGACGCCAGGGCGTCTGAACACCAGCATTACCCCAGGGATCCTAAAGTCCGTGCAAAACGACTGCCCTGAAAAAAAATCAAATCATTCTGCCTTGTCAGCTAACCCAGCTAGATCAAGTGCACCACTTTACTTCAGGAAGCATTGAAAACATGTCAAGAACACTTCGGCTTATCAAGACGACGCCTAAGGCTCCCTGCTCCTCGAGCAGCAGGAAGGAACCAACCCAGGGCACGGAGCGGCTTCGCAGGACTGCTCAGGAGCACGCAGCGGGGCAGCGCCTGGCCTCTCGGGGCTGCCTGCACACTTTGGGTACAAAGCGCCCGACAGAAACCCCCTGTAAGGGGCACGGGGCAGATTAAAGAGCTCGGACCGCTTGGTTTTGTACAAAGATTCACGCTAACCAGAGGTTTTACCAACCTGTGCAGGGTGGGGACAGGGACTCTGAGAGACAGAAGGTATTTAAAGCATCGTAAGAGATCACCATACAAGTAGCTGACGTTTGCTGCCGTTTTTAATCCCTCTGAAGCGCAGGGGTACGTGGGGCACGCTCTGTCCTCAGCTTCATCCCTGCAAAAGCAAAGCCTGCCGTCCCCTGCAAGAGAGGGGCTCGCTCCTACTGCGGAAAGGGAAGCGACAGGAGGGGAGAGCTGCGGTTCGGCCCCAGGTTCCAGGCCCTGGGGCTGCGATTTGTTCCTACACCAGGAGGATGCTCAGCTCGGCTCGGCTCAGCTCAGCTCAGCCGGGGTCCGGCCGGCAGCACCGCGCAGCGCCAGCAGAGCCATCTCGTGGCGGCGCGCGCGCTTGAGAAGCCCCAACATGACCGCCCGTGGCAAATCCAGAGGCCTTCCTCCAGCACTCGCACCATGCCCAGGATTTGCTTTCCTCTAAAAATCACCTCCAGATTAGGGAGCTGGGCGAGTGTAAGAGTGCAGGACGTGGACGTCCTCATCAACACGCCCGAGGCCATGAGCGGCTGCGGCGCAGACCCAGCTTCGTCCCCAGCTACACGATCCAGCCGTGCAGAAACGCAGTGTGGGTCCTCACCCGAAATACATCGCGCAGGAGCGCTGCTGCCTGCTGAAAGCTCTTACAGCGCTGCTTTGCCTCTCAGCTGGCGCTCTCTCCCACCCAAAGATGCACAGCCCTCGCTTTAGGTGAACCCAACGGAGAGCTGCCTTCGTGTTCACCTGGAAACTGCTCCGCGACTTCAGTGGGAAGCTCTGCAGCATCCCCCAAATTCCTGGGGACAAAACCTTGGACTTGAAGTGGTGAGGAAAGCTAGCTGCAAACAGCACAGGAAGCCCTGCATGCGCCCATCGCAATCCTTCAGCATTACGTAAAGACCACACAGTCCTAAGAGGATTACCCCAGAATTCACCAAGTTACGATGTCCAGCCAGGTGCCAGAAAGAATAAAACCCTTTCCAATGATACTTTAGAAATGAATTAAAGTTAAAGCTTTACCTGGGACACATTCAGTTGACCATACAACTGCTCATCACCTTTTCTTCCTCTTTATCTCTCTGCGCTTGGAGTTTACTGGTCTAAGCTGGGGCCCATCTGACCGTTACACTTGCCTGATCTGGCTCCCGGGTTCAGAAAAGAGTGAAAAAAAAATATCCTCAAGCGGCGATGGAATAGCTCGAGCCCGACAGGACGCGTGATGAAACCTCTTCTGACTGGGGAAAGGCAACGTCAGTAGCCGACACCATGCTGTCGGACCACATTTGTGCCTTTCAGTATAAATAATCTAACAGGCAGGGGCTGAAGAGCCCCATCCACGACTGCTGCTCCTCTCCCCGAGGAGAGCAGGGCGCTGGGCAGCCGGGGAGGCAGAAGCTTTGCGCCCAGCGCCCCCAGGAGCTGCAGTGGCGGCCTCCCCTCACTGCACAGCCTCACCCCGCACCTGGGGCTCGCGTGTTTTACAGCCCCAGCAAGAACAAGGACATCAAGGTTTACGATTTTTTTTTTATAAATACCATTTATAAACATGGAAGAAATCTCACAGAAGAAATAGGGATCCTTAGCACTTCAGGGAAAACCAGATTAGACAAATTAAGACGTAACAGGATCAAATGCTAAGACTCACCTGCAGTAAACTGACACCACCGTGAACTGCGGAGCCTGGCAAACCCCGACCGCCCCATACGAGGTGGCAAAGCTGAAAACCATTATCTTATCCCCTCCAAGCAAGCAAGCTCTCCAGTTCTGTTAGTTACGGTCTTGTTTTGATCTTGCCAGAGATTTAGATAATGCTCAGACTTGTTCTCCAGCTATCCCAAAAAAAGGGAGAAACCGATCTCCAGACCGGGAAGACTGATGCAGGAACTGCAGCCCCCCTTGCCGAGCAAGGAGAACCAAATCCTGCTCGAGCACACCGGCAGCCAGGGGAGGCGCTGGGGAGGACGAGGGGGTTGGAAAAGCCAGGAGATGCATACGGGCAGTGCCTGCCCCAAAGGAAAGACGTGTCAGCGCTCTCAAATCTTTGCCTCCGTTCTGCCCAGGACCTGCCAAGTCTGCTCCCAGGGCAGCTCAGCGAGTTTTAATTACCGAGCAAGCCCAAAAGGCCTCATTATACCTGCTTCAGGAGCCTGAAGTTATTTGAAATACCGAGTCCCAATGGTACTGGTCAAGGGATGCACATCCGGGGGGATCTAAGGAACTTTTACTTTAAGCTGGTAATACAATGATTTTAACAGTAACTGGAAAATTCTGGTGCTGAGATAGTCTAGAATCTGCAACTTAAAGAATAAGGAGTTGTTTTAAAATATTCCTTAAACCACATGCAAAGATGTTAACAAGTCTTCATGTTTCTGCAACGCTGAGCTACAAAATAGCTGTCATTAGAGTTCCTATAATAGAATATGATAACACGCATCTGAATAGACCAAAGCTCCGAGTTTTACAATCTCTGCCCACTTCCTTCCTTCCTAATTGTTTGTTACAATTTAATGAACTATGCTAGCACAGGAAAATTCTAAATTACATTTTCTGTACTACAGGGCACCTGACTCACTTCTAAACAATGCAAATAAGTGCCTTAAAACAGAGCAGAAATTCCCTTTGTGTAAATCCCCACTCCATGCTCCTGGAGGTCTTATTTATTCTGACGGGTGATCGTTACAGTTCTCTGTACTTCCCACCTTCCTCAGCATTAGTGAGCAGGAAGATTAAGGCAAAAAAAAAAAAAAAAAACTTCTGAAAGAAATTACCAGGTTACCTCTTTAGGAGCAATTTTTTTTTTTTTTTTTAACATGGCAGAGATCAAGGGGAAAAATAAACAGAAGTCAAAGCACTACATATCAAAGGTGACTAGTTTTAGGGGGAGGGGGAAAAATTGCTGAGGAATAAACAGTGGAGGACCCCTCACATCTCACTGTTCTTTTTATCCAGCCAGGGAAGTTCTCTGTTTAAACCTCTCCTTTTTCTAAGTAGTTTCTGATAAGGTTACTGACACCAGTGAACATCAGCTGGGCCAGTAAGTGTTGAGAGCCGGTAGATACACCACCACATTTCACTGTATGTACATGTGCAGCATGTACATGGCAGCAAGAAATCAAAACAAGCAGACCCTTGGATCAGCGGACAGAAGCAGCTTTAGCTGTTAAGCACTCGAGGCTGAAGCTCACAGCAGCAGGGGCCTTGCAAAGATACTAACCTGCAGACCGCACCAGCAACAACAGCTGATCTTTATGCCTCCATAAAGAAGGCATAATATGCCTTCGTCTCCATCTTTATGCCGGTCATTGATCGTTATGCCTTGGACTTGCTGTTATCTGGAGTGGCACTTACCAAACCTTGCACTATCCTAATATTTTGAGACGGACAGGGCTGTAAATGTAACAACAGAGCAGCATTCACGCCCTTCTGGCAGTGCTTTCTCTGAGAAGCCCCAGGCAGCCCCCAAAGCATTCATCTAAGCAAGAGCGTCTTCTGCTGAGTAGGAACGATCGCTTATTTTGCAGGCTGAAGAACCGAACAGAAGGCAGAGCAGAAGAAGAGATAAATTTGATCTCAGTTCTTTGCTCTTAAAATAAACTGTTCAGACTAAAACCAGCAACACATGGAAGTCCTGCTTCAGGGGGCCTAGCAGTAACACAATAAGCAAAAGCGTTCTGCGATGCTACGCGGCGAAGCTTTCTGTTCTGTACTAAGACACTTACGTTCCACCTGAATGCTGTCTGCATGGGCTTTGCTTTTTGGTTCCTGGCTCCCAGCTTTTGCATCGTCATCATCCAGCAGAGGAACATAGTCTGTTTTGTTTACTGTTTCTCCAACCACATCGTCAAACTTCTCTGCTTCCAGAGTGGCGATGAAGTCCCTTTTCACTTCTTCCTCAATCTCAGGAGGTGGCTCTGTCAGAGCGTCCACGAGACTGAGATTGTGATCCAAGTCAGCCATGTTTTAGCACCTCTGCAACCTACAAAGCGATTTGGGGAAGAAGAAAAAGAAACAAGCATGTTTTAGTAAGAGACCTTTTAAGCACGCTCAGTTTTGCTGTCAGCAGTGCGCCTCCTGATACCTAACACGAGAAGTAACAGTCACTTCAGTGCTCAACAATTCCCAGATGTTTACAAACCCCCACCACCCTACAGAGGCAAACAAACAAGCCAGATCACCCGAATCGTGTCATGTTCGGGCAGTAAAACCGACCACGTGATGTTTTATCAGAACCTTAAAAAAAAAAAAATATCTGGCCAGCACAAACACAATCTTATATTGATTTGTGCCCTGCCCCAGATCTGCGAGTTAATTACAGATCCCCAGCAGCAGGAAGACAAGTGACGCAAGCGAATTTAGTTCTGGGGCTGGACTCCACCCAGCCTCCCCTATGGAGATTAGGATTTTACATAATCTCTGATGTATACTTCAGGGATGCTTCTGATCCTGCAGATAGGGTCCAGCTGGGCGTTTCTGTCCTCAGCAAACCTTGCTAATACCCACAAACCCAATCCAGCCCTGGGATTTGTGCTGGAAGGTGAAATTTTAACAATGCTTACACAGAAAAAAATATAGTGGAGTATAGACATCCACGTCACGCACAAAGCTACAAATTGGGAACACGAAGGAGAAAGACTCACCATCTACCTTTTCCTCCCTGATTTATATCTCAGCATTCAATTTAAGTTCCTCACACTATACAGAAGATGCACCTAACCCAATTCAACTGCTCTGCAGCAAAGGCGTTCAGGTTGACATAAGAAATACACCGATAAACAGTTATACACACCCATAAACACTTATTTTCTCAGATTTCATCCTTACAAAGCTATTAGCAAAGACCCAACAGAAGCTGAAGCGAATCTGAAGCCGCACAAAGAAGAAAAGCCCACCGCTTCTGCCTGGCAAAAGGCACATTTCTGAACTTCCTCGCAGGCCAGCTGTGCACAGGCAGTGCTCCCAGCATACCAGAGGAATGAAAAGCTCGATTCATGTATTTTAGCCTTTAGCAGAAACCATCAGGTTGTGAAAGGCAAAGACCGAAGGGCCATTAGCATCTGAACCAGCAAACTTACAACTCCTACTACAGGAACTCAGCTTCCTTGAATTTTCGTCTACACTTGGAAGAGCAAAGCAAGGTGATGCCAAGCACTACAACGCTCCTCAGGTGCACAACCGGCACCGAAGAACCTCTCTAAGAGGAAGATGCCCTCTTATTTCAGGAGCCCAGCAAGCCGAGGCGGGAGCGCCCCATTCAGAATCAATACAGGACAAGGACGTGAAGGAAGGTTTGGGAAGGAAGGTTTAGAGTTCCAACAACAACGAATTCACCTAAACGAAAGGATGCGAAGGAGTTCATCTCAAGCGGTTCATCATTTCGTGGCCAGTTCCCAGTACAGGAACCACGGAGCCACGTCAGGAACCAGCAGCAGTAGGGCCACAGACGCCGCCATGCGCCCGCAGAACGGCGCCCGCGCAGCCGCACGCACAATGGCCGTTTGTGCGCCGCTAACGAAGGGCCGACCCAGGCGGCCGCTACGCCGCGCTCCGGGGTCACCGCCTTACGCTGGGATGGCAGAACACAGACCCCTTGTTCCAAAACAAAGGCTCCTACTCCTTAACTACGGGAAATTCTTCATCAGCGGCGTACGGCCACTGACATACCTACGGGCTCGAGCCCGGGGAAGGCAATGCTTGGCATTCTTTACAGACAATGGTTTTACATTGATATTGGTGTCTACAGAATCACATGCAAGTATATTAGGGGAACTAATTCAGTTAAAACCTTTTTTCTTCCCTTCAACAATAAAAGGTCAAGCTTCAAGTCGGATCAGACTCCAAGCAGCAACTGTTGGTTCTGTTGGTCCAGATAAAGGCACCAGAGTTACCGCTCACTGGAAACCTGGAGGTGAAAGGTTTGGAGCTCTCAGCCCTTTGTGCAGGGCCAAAGCTGAAGGGTTATTGCTATCAATAGCTCAATATCAATTGCTCTGCACTGGCCAGTCCTCAAAGAAACAAATGGGGACCGTAAACGGCCATCGTTGCAACCACGTCCTCCATTGCTTTCAACTTCCAAGTGACACATTGGCTTTTAGAGCAGTATCTCAAAAAAAGTTTGACACTAGGAATATTTCAGCCTTTTCTTCTGAAGGTTTCAGTTAGCACAAGGAAGAAAACCAGTATTCAACATCTTCAACAAGCTGTTTCATGATGCAAGGATCAAGACTGAGGTGCAGAAATAGCTGCAGAACATCCAACAACCCGGGGAACCGACAAGCAGAGGCTGGCACGAACACAGCAGGCTCCAGAAGAGGACTCCAGCTCCTGTCCTTCACAGCAGGCACGCCAGGGCAGGCTGCTTCAGACCACGTGCGCCACGGCCTTCGCTGCTGTGCCACCGTCTGGTCCCACGCCGACACCAGCACAGCCAGGTTTACAATGTGCAGGTGGCATTTAGGAAAACCTCTCTTTTTAACCCCACCCCAAATGCTCACCAGCAACAGATTACAGTCAGTAAACCGAGCTCTCAGCTCACAACATTCGCACGTTCACTTCAGATTAAACGTTCCTGCTATTTTGGTTTCGAGCACAGGAGGGGCCTTTTAGCAGCATTTCCTCTTGACAGCTTAATTTAGGGTCTGTCCAAGCAGCAAGACATCTCCCATCCTCCCACTCCGATGGAAACTATTACCTAACTGCTCTATAGAGGAGCCCTGTAACATTTAGCATCCCCTCCCCTGCACGATCCAAACCGAGAAGGCGTCTACAGCCAGCAGCAGGCCGCACGTGGACGCGTACCGCCGTAATCACTGGTTTGCAGTCAGAGAAAGCTCCTAAGCAGTACTTTGATGGCCTAGAAATTACCTCGGTCTTGCTCCACTGAGATATTCCATCATCGTTCCTCTAAGCCTAAATAATTGCACTCCAATTAACATAGCAAACTCCTCCAAAGCGCCGGGAATGGCAGGAGGCGCCACGTGAACGCGCTGGGGAAGCCGACTGGAGTTACTAAACCCGAGTCACTGCTGATCCCACCCAGATCTTCCTCTGGCACCCGAATATTCCATCCCAAGCCGCTGCGTGATTCGCATCCTGTAGCTTTTGTTCCTGATTAAAGGAAAAAGTGGTACCACAATAAATAGTTGCCATAAGGTAGCATTGATGACGTCTCCATTTCAGACCTACGTAGGACCGGGACACAGAAGCAATCTAGTTTCTGGGGAAAAATAAATAATAACGAGGTTACGCAGACTTATCAGGAGGACATTTCCTTGACTATATTTAACTTAATAAGGAATGCAGAAACGACTAAAAAAAAAAAATCAATGCAACTAATAAAAGCCGCTTTGCGTTTTGCAGCAAATAAAGACTCAGTCTCTCTGGCACATTAAGCACCCAGCAAATAACTGGCTGCCCCCTGCCCAAAGCACTGCACTGGCTACAGGAAGCTTTCAACAGTCCAGGCAGAAGGAAAGGACACCTAAACTAACACCAGACTTGGACCAGAAGTAATTTCCCTGCTGCCTACACTCTCAGGTGTCAGAGCAGCTAAACCACCAACTCCCAGTCTCCCGGTCCTAACCAGGGCTCGCAGCTAAGACAGAAGGAAAGTAAGGACGCTGCACAGATTCTGCACAAGGGCAGAAGAAAACTGAAGAAATAACCACGTGTTGAGCAGCTTAGGAAGACAGATGCTTTCTGCACCACGTTCCTCCATATAAAAGACTGAGCTGCGCACAGAAGGCATTCAGGAACATCCACCGAGACACCCCTCGATGGCGTTACGCAGCTGTGCGAGCCAGGCACACCAAGGACCACTCGGAATAAGAATTCTGACATTAACTTACAAGACGAAAGGGAAAACAGAGCAGTGATGGAGGTTTCAGAAGGCAGCAGTTAAAAAAATATTCAATAATTCTTCATCTGCAAGACAGCTGCTGCAGTCCTGATGTTTGCTAAGTGGCACAGGGAGTAACAAGCGATGGTGTAACAGCAGCCTGCGTGACTCAAGGCTTGCATCTCTCGAAGGGCCTCAGAGGACAGCCAGGTCCTCCCCGAGGAACGCCGGGTCAAGCAGGCGTTGCGCTCAGGGGCAAGGTGTGGGAAGGAGCAGACCGTGGTGCCGGCAGCCCCGCAGGGACAGCTGTACGGCAGACGAGGAAGAGAGCTTTCCGGTAGCCTGGCGTTCTTCAATCTGTTCCAGGAAATCTTCAAATTACTCCACAGCGAATCAATTATACTCCTTCTACTCACTTTTGTTCCCAAAAATGGTTCGTTCAGGCCTCTTCGTGTTCCAGCAGCAGCTGGTCCGTTACAGCCAGTATCTGCCCCATCTGTTCCGCTTTGTGCTCAGAATCTGTGTGCCCAGTGAGCAACCTATTCGTTTCCACACAAAGCCATCTTCTGGTAGCCGAGCCGAAAGCAGCAGCGCTGTTTCCACCAGTTACCCGTATTATGGACCCCCTTGTCCTACAGCTCCTGCTATTTACCCAATTCTCAGCCCCCACCTGCAGCGAGCTCCTTTCCGGGCGCTCCCAGCAGCTCACGTCAAGCCTGCCATCGGCGAGGTGGAGGCTGCCTGCTCTGGTCTGCAGTCGGGACTCAGGAGTCCTAGAAAGAAATCCGGCTGGCAATTCCCCGCAGAAGTTTTCCTTTAAGTACCCCAGTGGAGCGACTTTCAAGAAGCTTGGTCTCCTGCAGCCGCCCTCCGCAGGCAGGAGCAACACAAACAGCGCTTGCATAAGCCACCGCCTCTAGCTTCCCATCTAGGGAAGAGTGGAATTTGTTTCCTGAACTTTGTATTTCCATTTTGGAGCTGCTTTCGCTGCGCGGCGGCACACACGCCTCTGGGCATGCACAGTCTGAGTTCAAATTTATGAGCAGCCTGACCCAGATTCCCTGCATCTCGGCTGGGGACAGTGAAAGGGGAAGACAGGCACGTGGGCGCAGGGGACGCTGCCCCCCCAAAAACGATACTCGAAGGCCCGTCCACTGCTTCGACGGAACCACAGCTGGCACGAGGCGCTGACCGACTTCCCTCAGCCTTCTGGCAGGGGGACCAGGCGATTTCCCCCGAGCAAGGAGCACGCAGCAGGTACCGCGCTTCGCCAGACACACAGGGCAGGGCGCTCGCCGCGCCCAGCCTCCCCTCTTCCAATTAAAACAGCCTGGGTAATTAGCGGCAGTATCCCCAGTATGCATGGCCCCCACCAAAGCAAAGTGGGAGCAGCCCTTACGGCAAAGAGGTGCGATCTCAAGGGCAGTACATCTAAGAGGAGAAGGAAAGAAAGCAACATTTCTCCTGGTTTTGTTCAGAGGGGACACCGACACGGGGATTTATCAGCAGGTATTTTGTTTCACCAGATCCCCTCGCTCCTTTAAAATTAGCTCCCAGCCCCATGCAGAGCAGTCTCCGACCGGGAGACACAGACAGCTCCGTCATCCTTCCATTTCTCTCGCCCTAGGTCAGCCTGCTCTTCTTAGCTGAGGCTCTCAGGAGCACTTCGCGGCGGGCACTGAGGCAGAAGGGAACAGGGCAGCAGGGAGCAGAGAGACGCGAAGTCATCGTCCGCCGCCGCTGTAGCTGAAGGGAGTCACGTGAAGAGGACGCCTGCATTAATCTTCCCAAAAAGAGGGCACACTAACGAACGGCACTGCTGACAGCTTACATTTTGTGCATAGACACACCAAGTCTGTGACCTCTTTTTTTTTTTTAATGCACAAACTGAACCAAGGGGGTTATTTTTTTTTTTTTCCCCAAAATACTTAAACAGGGCTGGACCTGGGCTTCATTTCTGTGGGTGTTCCAAGCTGCAGGAAGTCACTCTAATTTACTAGAGGCTCATTCTCAGAGGTATGGAAACGCAGGTCCAGGGACCTTTACCTTTTGATGGAAAGCATTATTTTCACAGAATCCCAGCCTGGTTGGGGCTGGAGGCCCCCCCCGGGTCCCTCTGGTCCCAGGCGTGCTCCAGCAGCCCCCGGAGCCGGCGCCCAGCCCCACGGGCAGGCGCTGCTGGAGCTGTGCAGGGAGCAGCCCCCAGCCCCTCTCGGGGCAGCCTGGGCCAGGGCTCCGGCACCCGCCCGGCACGGACGTGCTGCTGGGGGGCAGGGGGAGCCTCCCGGGCTCCGGGCCTCTCTGGGCACCGCCGGGCAGAGCCCGGCTCCGGCCTCTCGGCGCCTCCCTGAAGGTGCTGCCGGCCACGGCCGGGATCCCCCGGAGCCTCCTCTGCTCCAGGCTGAGCAGCCCCAGCTCTCCCGGCCTCTCCTCACAGCAGAGGGGCTCCGGGCCCTGCGGCATCTTCCTGGCCCCGCACCGGGCTCTCCCCAGCGCGTCCAGCTCCCCCCTGGACCGGGGGCCCAGCACCGGACCCCGCACCCCAGGGGTGTCTCACCGACACCAAGCAGAGGGGCAGGGTCCCCTCTCCTGACCCGCTGACGATCCTTTGCCTCATGCAGCCCTAGACGAGCTGAAGGATCCGCTATCACGTACAGCACCACACCGCTAGGCAGTGGACAACCACAGGCATCGACATAACAAAAATCCAACACCAATTTAACCCGGAGCCGCTGCTGCCACGGGGGTGCAGCCGGTACCTCCCCTGCTCTGCAGCTCCCAGCCCCTGCCCTGAGCCGCCACCAGCCCCGCGCCGAGCTCCGGGCCGCTGACACAACCCGCCACACACACGATTTTTTGACTGACTTCAATGCACGTCTGGACCTGCAGCAGTCAGCATCAGGATTAGCGAGAGCGGTGTCACACAGAACCACGCTCTCCTGCAGACAACACGCAATGCAGCAAGAGAGCTCCTCGGTGCTTGTACAGTGTCGCAATTGCCTCCCTTCTTCATGAGAAACAAGAGCAATGGCGAGTCCAGAGCAGGTAGATTTGGGGCATTTTGGGGGGCACTTGTTGCTTTTAGGACTGCTACACCACCAGGCAAAGCACTCGCACGATCACTTCTCAGGACAACTTCATCAGTGGCTTCCTGGTTAAGTGTATGAAACAGATGGGAAGTCTCAACTTCCAAATCCATACCGACAACAAATCAGAGTGAACATCAATAATAATAATAATTCTCGCAGGCTGGGAACGGGAGACGGACGTGGGGGTACCGTGGAAACAGACTACGGGGGGCCAGGCACACTGCAAGGTGAGCCGGGGCTGCTACAGAGCAGTCAGCGCTACTGAATCGCCCACCACTAACCACGAAATAGCTGCAGAGGCCCGATGCAAATCTCAGTTCACTTCCACAAGCAGCTCGTGGCCGCGCGAGATAAGCGCGGTGCTTTAGCTGCTCACTTCAGACAGGCTCCGCGAACCTGCAGGTCAGCTTGCCAGCGGGACTTCACAGAGGAGATGGAGCTTCAGCCGCTGCTGCCTCCTCACGGCACGGCACGGCTCGCTCAGAATCACTTCCCCTTCCTACGTCTGCTATCTCGCTCCTTGTGCTTCTCTCCCCAGGCCACCACCTCGTTCCCTCACCTCACCTTCAGGCTGCTGTTCCCACCCGAGCTGCGTCTCCTGGAGCAGGGGGCCTGTGGAGAGAAATGGCCTGAGCAAGCTCTGACCAACAGCACACGGTGCAAAGCAATTCCTGAGGTTCTCGAAGCGATTCCTGAGGTTCTCGAAGCAATTCCTGAGGTTCTCGAGCTGTCTGCAGCCTGTTCAGCCGGGGATAACGGAACGTGCACACTGAGCAAGCGAGGGGCTGCGACAGAGCCCAGCAGATAACGAAGCTCCGAGCACCGCTGCCCTGCCTGGGAGAGGACAGTCGGAGGAAGCCTGTGAACGGGCAGGAATATGGGCAAAAACAGCGACTAGAGTAAAATCTTGGCTGGAACCTGTACATACGTGCTTTGGGTAAGGAAAATAAAAGCGTAAATCAAAAAAGGAAACAAGCCTAAGGAAGTGGAAGGGGCAGGCAGAAGAGGAAAAAAATCAGCACAAGAGGAGCGAGACGACGGTCAGCTCCCCATTTAATGACGCTGCTCTACGCCGTGAAAATTGCACCTCGGTCTACGCACTGACCCAAGGGAGAACAGCACCGTTACCTCCGGGGGGTTCGGGAACTCTCCCAGGCAGCGGCCACAGAGACGAGCTGGGAAGCAGCAGTCCATGGGCACACGCCACAGATCCACGAGAGCCTGAAGCAACTGACGCCGCGCTGCAGAAGATGCTCGGGGTGGCGTTTATTTTTGCAATAAACGAAGAGCGACTGGCAGAGCAGAACGGAGACCACCGCGGCGAGGCCAATGGACTACGACAGGGAAAGGCACCGGAACAAAACGAGCTCCCGCTGAGTGTTGCTGTTTGTTTTTTTGTTGTTTTAAAGTGTCATACCTTCAGCTTTTATAAACTGCAACTTCAGAATTTCAGAGCTGGTGGCTTAAAATAAGCGCAGTTGTTTCAGTTTCCTGCTGCCTTTGTAAGAATCTACATAATTCTGTTCTTTCTTCAGTAGTCCCAAGAACACCCATTAATTTGCAGAATTTCATTACTCGGGACACAAACCATTTCTCTGCAGTTAAAAGCGAGGCATTATTTTTGCTGCTAACAGACACCGCACATATTCCTCACTTCTACAACCAGGCTGGGTACAAGGCTGTAATGAACCTTTCTGCTCCATAAGCTTGAAACATTTTCACCAACTAAATTTCCTTTAAGCACGCAGCAATAAAGCCTGTAATGCATGCTTTCGCCATGTGCAATGATTCAGCTGCCGGGCGAATTAGCCAAGACAGACACCAGGCAGTCTCCCATTATTTGCATCTCTTCAGTAGCGTTGGAAGGATTCTCTCGGTTTTCTGGAGATTGGAGACAAATTCGGCTTTCTTCCCGCCTTTTAGACATTCATAGCCTGGAGAGCCTCCATTTGATCAAACGAGAGCGTCTGCAAAGCAAACTGGGCAGACGTCCTGGACTAGCCAGAGGAAAGCCGTAAGCTCGCCTCCTCTCTCTGCGGGTAGATCTCCTACCCGCCGTCAATGTAAAGCCACAATTAAGGCCAGCCTGCGAGCTGACAGTCCGACATTTAGCCCAACTAAAGCTACGCTTCAGTTTAGAGATGGACATTTGCTTACATTAAAGTCATCTGTCAACTGGAACCAAGTCAACTGGATTTAAGAAAGATTTTTTTTTCTTAAACAGATTTTAAAAGAAACCACAAAAAAATAAAAGAAAGAACTGGGAGAAGTCCACGCAGTGGTGGTGATTGCAACAAGGACAATTCAACTCTACCTTCCTCAAGCACAGAGGAATTTTACATTGCTTCAGGAAAAAGGGCATGACTTGTCTTTCCGAAGAGCACGGCACAGAGCCTAACAAGCACAGGGATGCGGACGCCAGCTTTCCATCTCCACAGAGCAGCTAAGTCTTCAACGTCAGCCAGATCTGCAAAGCACGTCTGAGAAGTTACACAACCCACAAAGCATCAGGTAATGAAACGCTCCCAAATGCAAATAGAAGTCCCACTGAAGCTGGCTACTCTGAAGACCATTTTAACAGCTACCAAGGATTGAGAGACCTTATGGAAGGACTACGTAAATTAAGAGCCGCAAAAAAAAAACCCACCCACACACCTCCTCAGAAAACCAAGCAGGCTGTTCCAGCCTCTGCAGGGCAAAAGCTTTGTGTTCTGGGATGATGTTTTCCCAGAAACAAACCTTACGCCAGCAAGGATAGATCAGCGCTTCGCTCAGCCTCTTCATCTTTGCGCGTGCGTCCACGGGCTCCTCCACAGGGAATGCAGCGCTCTGTCCTGCTCACCTAAATAAAACACAAGCTTTGCAACAGCCATAGGAACACACTTGTACAGTGATCTTTCTCCATGAGGAAGTTGGGTCGCTGGCACTGACCTTTGCTGTAATTCAGCACAGGAATTGACCTGGTCATAGATTTTAAAGAAGAGGTCTCTGGCGCCGCAGCGCGTGGCAATAAAGGACAAACCCCCTCAGCAACCAAAGCCTCGCTTACAGAGACTGTCGCCCGCTGCCCCCAGCCCGCCGAGCGACGCAGCCCTCCAGGCGCTGCCTTCCAGACGCAGAGCGAGCGGCGGGGCGGGCGGGTGGCTCCGACACGGGTCGCCTTCAGCGCGGGAACCCCCAGGAGGCTCCTCGGGCTTAGCTCCCGGGAGAGGTGACCGCGAAGGAAGGCGATCCTGCGCCAGCAGCCCTGCCTGCAGGAGCGACTGCACCACTCCCGCTCCTTACGGGAGCCCTACGCCCAAACCGATGGCTGGAGCCAGATCTCTTATTAGCAAAGGGAAAAAATGGTAGAACGCCAAGTTGTGGAGGGATCTCCGTACCCACCGGCAGGGGATACGTGCCTATCGTATGCCCCCTCCCCCTTTTTCGTTTGCCAATTAGGTAAAAGCAGGTTAAAAATAAAGTCTAAATTCAGCACTTATGCAAACTAAAATAATTAGCTGGAGTTAGATCTCCATCAAAGATGAACGTGGAAGGAACACCTAAATGACAGAGCACCAGCAAAAACTCATTTGCGCGTCTAAATGTATATGCGCAAGAGTAGGGGTGCTTGTCTACACGGCATTCTGCAGCGAAAGGCTCAGGAGGCTGCAGGAAGAATACAGCGCGACTGCCTTTACTAAGATCCAGGATGAAGGCAGCCGGAAAGGAGACTAGGAAAAGTCTCCTACGAAAGCCTGTGAAAAGAGCAAGATGAGCCCAAAAGCACTTTCATTTTACGTCTTGAAGGCAAGCCTTAAAACCAAACCGAAACGACCCCCCCCAGCCTCCCTGGACACACACGCAGCTTCGGGAAGGATCCCTTCCCCACCCCAGATCCTGGGACGATGATGAAGTGCTGCAGAGCCCCACAGCAGACAGGGAATTCCATCGGTACAGGGGTTTTTTGCCAAGAATGGAAACAAGGCAAGGCTATATTAAAAAAAATGGAGGAACGATTCCAGAATTCGCATCTCTGCCCCACAACTGCCAATCTTGTTCATTCAGATTTTCAGGTAACCTTCTTGCTCTTAAATTAAGACCTGAAATGACTCTGGGTGCTACGAAACTAGCTCCTGGAGTCCCAACTAGTCCTGCAGTGGAAGGGCAGCCACCCATCCTGCTCACTAATATACAAACATCTTCCTCCTGCTGCTTCAAAAGCCTCACAAGTTATTACTTGTCTCCAATGGCTTCGGTTTGTCTCCTGTGCAAGGCCAGAAGTCAGTACAGTAGGAAGAGTCAGGACAGGAGGAAGAATCTGAGTTGCAGCCAGCATTACTCGGGAGGGTCAGCTCCAAAAGCAAGAATTTCACGTATGTACCACAAAGATGCCAGTGTCACACTACTCCTCACCTTCCTCCTGCACAGAAAGGCACACAACCATGTGGCTTTAGGGTAAAAGCAAGTCATATCAAGGAAAGCCTCGCACACGCTGGCACTGCTTGTTAAAGCCCTCGGGCTTTGCTAGCCTACTGCCACCAGAGCTGTCCCGACGAGCCGACGGGGCTGAACAGCCGCCACGAGGCTGAAGCCGCTCTTCCAGGTGAGAGCTGGTCCTCGCGAGGAGCTCCCGAAGCAGGGCACCGCACTCAGGGCACCGCGCTGCCAGCCCTGCTCCACGGCACGCGGTCACAGCAAGGAGCCTCCTGGAACAGGAGGGGAAGAGTCCCATCAAGTCACGCGGCTTTTTATTGCTCAATTTTTTATTTTTTTTTTTTTACTTTTTCATTGTTTTAAAATCTCTGCTCTGACATTTTTATCCCTTTAGTCATATCCCAGCAAAGACCAGGGCACCGAGGGATGAATGGAAGCGCCCAACGCCTCGCCATCAGCCGGGAGCGGCCGACCTGCTGCGCCCCACATGTGGCAAGAGCGCGGCCCTGCTGCGCCTTCCCACGAGCCCCAGAGCAGGCACGGGCACACCTCAGTGGCTGCTGCATCCACAGTGACTCACGGCTCCTGGAGCGCTCTGGATAACTATATTTTAGTAATTTGTTACCCAACTCTGGTTTGGACTACTAGACTCCTTCCCTCTGAGATAAAAAACTCCTGTCAGTGAGGTAAGATCATCTACACCAACTCGTAATGTGGACTCCTATGAAAATCAAAGTCACTGTGTCGGGTTTTATGTATGCCTTCATGCGCTTCCTTTTGAGAACTTGTTCCCAAAGTGTTGCTTTAGGGAAGGCAGGAGAGGTCATGGAACAGGCCCACTTACTGCTCTGAAAGAGTTTAGAGTTGCTGATGAACCTGAGGAGGCTGGACTTACTCGTTTGCTGTTCTTGCTCTCTGAGATAACATCCTGGGACTCCAGGGCAATCGCATTCAGAGCATCACTTCTCTGGCACGCAGCATTTATGTGGCACAGAGCAGCCCTTGCTTCTTCCACAGATCTCAGGAGGAACTCCAGAGTGCACGGACAATTTTCCTGCCCAGTGAGCCCAAGGTTGCTCACTCAGATTTCAGACTCAGCTGCAGTTTCCCATCTGTTACATCCCCTTTTGGACTTAATTCCTGCTCTCTCTGCTCAGGGTGAAGAGGTACTTTTCACAAAACTCATCTTCTTTCTGTGCAGGGAAGTAACTACGTGCAGCGTGTCCAGAACGAGATGCACGGGAACTACAGGCACGAAGGCTGTAATGCTCTTTATCAGACATTTAACAGCTGAGCAAAGCCAAGACAGGAACTCCTTTTGCTATCTGGCTTTGAAAAGCCTAATTCTGGCCACAGTACTCACGAAGGAAAAAAACTCCGGGCATTTAAGAGATTAATTCCACCACATCCCTGGGAATTAGGCTTAAATTGCTCTGGATTTGTCTAAAATCCTGCAGTGAGTTCTGGAATCTCCCCACGGTGCTGCTGGGGAGGCAGCCGAGTTCCTGCGCTGACCAACGCTACCCAACAGGGCGAAGTCGGAACCGAGGGCAAACCGTCCACGCCGCCCTTCTGGCCAACTCACCGTAATCCCTGGAAGGACGACAAAACAGAAGGAATCCCACCCAAACTCATCCTGAGTGTGTGGAGGAGCCTCCTCGGAACCAAGGGAAAGTCTCTGAAGAAGGACAGGGGAAGGGGGAGCCTCACGTACGAAGGCGGCTCTGCATCAGCCGAGCCCCAGCCAGCCAAAAACCAGAGCCAGGCGGCTCTAGGAGCTGGGCTGAGAAGCAGAGTGACAACTGTAAAAATTAAAATCAGCTCAACAGACCTGTTCCAACCCTGACTTCACTTGCACCCATTCCCCAAAAATGCGGCATGTATCCGTGCCTTCAAAGAGTGTTTTATTACTGTTAATTATACTTAAGCACAGTGAGATAAGAGACTACCAGCCTCCTGAATGATTTCCTTCCTTTGGGCAATTTCATTACTATTAACCACTCAGCAAGATGGGGTAAGACTGTCCAAGTTAGATTGCTACATTATGAGCTGTACGGTTTCCAAGCTGATAAAAAGTCACATTAATAAACTTGCCTTAAGTTACAGCAGGAGAGATGCTCTGCCAGAGCAGCTTCGCTGGGAGTACAAGAATAACTTTCCTATAAGCCCCGGCAGGGATTAGGGCCTCTGAAAGGTGGGGATTAATGGTCTTGGCCGGCCTTCAAAAAAGCCACATGGAAGATGAGTTCATAGATAATAACTGTGAGGGACTTTCAAGTGTCTGGCTGAGCACAGGCCTACAAGCATTGAAATAAGAGCCCTAAAGAAGGCTGGTATGTCATCTCCAGAGCCATAAACGCTTATCTAAGGGAAACGGAGGAGTCTGCCCACCTTCTGCGCAGACTTGTAAGTTTTAGCTAAGAAATAGGTCGTTTTAGAGCTGATTTCAAAAGAAAACAAAGTCATACTTGCGTGCTGGCCTCCGAGGCGTTTCACAGGAGACAGGATTTTCAGAGCCGCACCAGAGCGGCGGCACCAAATAAGGTTTGCTGCATCAATCAGCGCGGGGAGAGCCTCCTGCCTGCTCTTGGCAGAGCACGGAGGGCGAGAAGACAGCGCGGGGCAGGGTATGAAAACCCTGGCTGTTAGCACAGCACTTTCTTTCTTTCTGTGTTGCACATTGACTGCTAAGCCACAAACCAAACAGGCAAGGCGAGCAGCTGTTGCTGTCAGCTGCTTTCCTTTAATAGCACACGCATCAGAAAGGAAAGCAGCTTCGACCTCACGGAAGGCAAAACGCAGAAAATAATGGCTTGGACTTTTCCTACAGAGTCCTTTTTCTTGGGAGGGGAAAAAGCAGGCTTATTTCTAACCAGATCAATCAGCGATTCCCATTTTTATTAGGCATTCTTCCTCCCCCGAGATCATCTTGCTGCCATGGCCTGGGAAAGACGACTCGAACGCACGCGGAGGGAAGAGCTTCACTGCAGAAGTTCACCTCAGTCGCTCAGTCCTCCCTTCAGCTCCCCTACATTCATCCTACTCCACATTTCTCTTATATACGCTGTTCCCAGAATAATGAGTCTTGTGCTTACGTGACAATCTTGGCTTTCATTTTAAGACGGTTTCTTCTGTTACCGTACTGCTTTCTTCCCAAGCGACGTGAACGCTGGAGCTACAAACAAAGATGCGTGAAAGAACTCAAGTCATGCCGTGAGAAGAATCATTTTTCAGGGATCCAGTTCAGATTAATTCTGGCTGTAATAGCGCTGTTCAGGCTCTTGATACTTTCACGAATTCAGTGGTTTGCCTCATGTATATATATGCATCTAAGAGGGTAGCAGGGAAAGTAAAGACCAGAGAAGACAGATATTCTGAAATGAAGTGAAACAAAAAAAGCTCTCAAATAGTAAAATCTGCAACCATTAAATAGCATTTAAATGTTACACTCATATCATGCACGCATCAATAAGTTTACTGTGATAAGTCTTGAAAATTGGGAGTTAAGCTTTCCGTAGAACGGCCGAGGCAGTTCCAGCTTGTGGAAAACAGCCTGGCAGAAAGAGGCCAGAGACTCAGCAGCTCTGCTCCCTTACTTCACAAGGGGTATCAAGGGTGAATCGAGCCACAGGTGGCACTGAAAGACCTCACGTCCAGCTGCTGGAGGCCACGTTTCTGTATGCAGGCAGGGGAAGCTACGGTCTGATGCCCACAAGAAAGGCTGGACGCCATCTGCTGCGAGCAAAGCGACCCCTAGAGAAGTGCCCCAACGTCACCAGCTGGTGTTACCCAAAAAGCAAGACAACATTTGAGCAAGTAGCACCAAACACGACAGGTTGTATATTATAGGAGCTACAGCAGATACAAGTATGAAAACAGAAGCAGTTTGCTTGGCAACTGGGTACACACAGTCACTGCTTCCAGGAACTCCGTTTACACACAAACTTTACTCCTTTACCTATACAGAATAACCCTAGTTATGCTAGTGACTGCATTAGAGCAGCCACTTCACTTTAATTAAAGTGAGCACCTCTTGACAGCGTAATTATACAGGATAAGAACCTGTAGATCAGGACACAGAACTGGTAGCTTCCAAATGAAAAGGCTGCCTAGTAAACTATTTTCATCAGTGACAGCTCACCACCAGCTGCATGTTTGAGCCAGATGAGTGAAACAGCAAATCTATTGATGCTTTTTCACGCAAATGACTTGCAAAGAACAAAATATTTGAAAGCTTTCGCTATCGGAAGTTCAAAAGCTCCCGAAGAACGAAACAAACCACACATCTAGGCTAAGAAACAAGTTTTAGCTCTTGTAACTTCTGCAAAACCTCACCACAGAAAGTGGTAGCTTATGGACTCGTCAGGTGCCTTGGCGCACCATGCCCTGCCCTCGGGCTCCTGCGAACTGACAGAGGTGCCCCAAAAGGGATCTGGAAGTAGAACAGACACCTGAACTAGCTGGGAGATAGGGGGTTGCCATTTCGAAACCACAACAAAGCCCTCCGGAACCAGACATTTAAAAAGGAGAAACAAACGCTCTGTTAGCGCCTAGCCCCGGTTTTGGAGCATCAGCCGGCACGGAGCTCTGCAGCCACGCAGGCAGCGCGGCTCGGAGGGAGCCGGGCCCGCTCGCTGAGCACCACCACCCGTCCGCTCTGCCCCCGGCGGGTCCTGCAGCCAGGAACGAGCAGGTCCCTGCACTCACAGGGAGGCTTCTCAGCTGCTCACAAATTCATGGAGAATGAAGTCCCTAGGCAGCGCCAGGGTGGGAGCAGAGCACACCCAGAGGACCGAGAGCCGTGGAGCCCGCTGCTCCTTCTGTGCGCTCTGGGGCAGCCACGTCCCTCTGTGTGTTTTTTTCGTTTGTTTTTTTTTTACTTTTAAGTAGGGATATTTCTGTCTACACATAAGCGAGGAAGATAAAATCAGAAGTCCTTTTAAACCCAGGTGGAACGTAGCTCAACCCTCCTGGGCACCTCTACCAGAGGAACTGGAGTCTTTGGCTACGAACAGCTCATGAAAGGATTTGCTAGAAGCCTGGAAGTAAATATTGCCTGCGTGCAATCTGAGAGAAGGAGACACTCCTTCTCTTGGAGAAAAATGCAGGTGGAGAGAAGTCAGAGAGAAGTGCTCAGCAAGTCGCTCGGTAGCACGTTACCAGGTACCCAAGATGCAGGCCGAGGCCCAACATGACACACTGCACGGCTAGAAACGAAGCAAGTACGTTCGCGTCTCCTTTCACAAGGAGGGTTATCAGATTCTTCAATTATAAAAATAGACTGTTGGGAAAGCACTGTGTCATGGTGCACCGACGAACTGAGCAGCAAGGAAAGCAGGAGGTTACGTGCCAGGCCCTTCTGCTTCCTGCGGACTCGCAGCTTATCCCTCCGGAGCGGAGGGAGGCCGGGCCGGCCCTTAAGCCGCTGCTGCTCCCCCCCGGCACGCCATCTTAATTCTCCCCCGGGCAGGGAAGTACTCCTGCTCTCACGTGATGTTTATTCTTAGCTAAATAAGAATCCCTGGGATCCTCTCGAAGTTCAGTCATGCAGCTGGCCAAGCGCCTTGAGAGCATCACGGAGCTGCTGCGCTCCGGGCCGGGAGCAGCATTAGTGCAGTAGGGGCGTATTAATAGCACAAAGGGTGGCGGGTTACGCAAGGAAGCGCTGCAGGTAAATAACTCGCCCCAGAAAGTTGTTACTGCCATACAGAGCTCAGGAGGGACCCTCGGTAAAAAAGCAGCACCCGACAGCCTACGGTTTGAGGTCAGTTTAACCTTCAAACAGCTCAACCCAATCCCTCCCGAGCTGTAAGAGACCGGGTGTCACTGTTTGAACCTTTCCAGTGTCTTGAGCTAGTTTTAATGACAACTCATAATGGCAAAACTCATACCCAGCTAAGAAAGCTACCAGCATCAGCTCCTAGTGACCCACGTTGCTACAAGGAGAACCACGCTGACAAAGCAGCTTTCTACAATAATTGCAAGCCGAGGTCTGGGAGAAAAACATTCAAGTCAGTGAAGGCACTGTTCTGATTTTATTAGTTATTCTTTTAAGAGACTCGCTCAAACATCACAAGCGGATGAACGCAGACTTAGTTCAACTAGAAGGCTGCCCGCACAGTTATCTGGTTACAGGTTTAGGTATGGTGGAGAAAAACAACAAGATGTTCTGTTAGCCAGTGCTTGCGTCAGGCTGGAGCGCAGGAAAGCGTTAGAGGGAGCTCCAGCAAGGGGCCTTAGTTTACTTCTCAGTCCTAACACATACATGAGAGTACTCGTGGGTTTTTTTGCTCACACCCTTTGGTTTTTGACATCTGACAGAGCAGCAACAGGGGGAAGAACACTCATTTCTGAAATTCATTAATGCAGAAGAGTAATTTCCACCTTCCAAAACGTATGCAGGAAGCCACTAGAGGAGGAAGGGAGTAGCTACTGCAGTTCAACCGCTATTGTATTTACGTTTCCGTACTCCTGATAACAAATACATTCAACCATGGCTTAAAAACAAGGCATTGGTTGGAAAACAAAAGCTGAGTCTTCAATGAAAGAGATCAATAAAAAGAATTCAGGTCTCCCTGCAATGTTATCAGGTACAGCCTATTAGTTCTGCAGGGAATGATTCACTTCCTTATTGCAGGTACAGCTGCTGCCAGCATCCACGGCATTGTGCCCTTTGACACAGGCAGCTTCCCCTCCAAAAAAGAGGGAGATATGGGACCAAACAGTGCGGTATGGTACTGAACAACCCCCTCCTCCACCTTATTTTTCCTTTTTTAAGGATTAAAATAAAGGGTTCTGCCCACATCTCTTCAGGGAACTCAAGCCATGTTGGAAGTGATGTATTAGCACTGCCTTCTTCCCAAGGCTTCTCTTTCTTCAAGGGCTAAACCTCGAGTCTGTTCCCAGTATTCTCAAACTAAAAGGCCAGCGCCATCCTCAACCCCTTTTTAAAAGGGTGGATGCCTAATGCAGCAGCCCCTCTTCCAGCAAGCCACAAAATCCTCCTGGAGCACAAGCAGTCACGCTCCATTTGCTGAAGGACAGGGGCAGAGGAAGTTTCCCTGTCTGGGTGAGCTCCCCGTAGGCAGAGCTCTGCGGCAGGATGGGAACAGGGAGTCACACAGCAAGGAGCAGCTACTTACTCCTACTACAATTATGGCAGCAGCAGCCCCAGTCTAGTTGACTTTTCATCAATAACATTGATCCTGAAGATGTGCTGTTGTGCTGGTTTCCTTCCAGCTGAAGCAGTTGCACAAAAAATAAATTAATCCAGCAGGAAATGCTTAGAAGTAATTTCTCCCCCACCTACACGTGTTACAACACAATAACCAAACGAAATCCTAGGTGCCACAAGAGCCCTAGTCAGTACTTGTAGTTTAGGCAAGATGACCAGGGTGAAACTGTACTTGGTGAGAGTAGCTCCTAACAGAATACGCAGGCAGGATTTGAGCGGAACAGGTTCTCGGTTTTGCTTCGTAAGGAACCCCAGACACTCCTCGGTCGGGTCATCCAACCAGGCCCAACCAACGGGCAGACTCACACAAACACCTCTCCTTCCTGCCCGCTCTCCCGGGCTCCCCCGAAGGATACTGGGGAGGAAGTTGCCTTTATTCATTTGGGCAGTCAATGAGCGTGGATTAGACGTTCCCGGATAAGTTACTTCAGGAAGCATTTTTAGCTGCTGAATACAGTCTGTGGGAAACACCTGTTTGGTTCCATGTCCTGAAACCACGGAACAACAAATGTTGAAAGGTGCAACTCTGAGTATAGCTGGGGCTCCGCGAGTCAGCTTATATTGTAGCTTGGGTTTGTGCAGTGGAAAAAAGAAAGGAGGAAAAGGAGACCGTAGCGAACTCACCACCTCAAACAACTTGGGGGCTAACAACACGACCAAGGAAATCCAAGTCTGAGGTCAATTCGAGACACCCCAGGAGCCTGGCAGACATACGGCCACGCCAGTCAAAGCCAAGTGGAAAGTTTGACGGAACAGGCAGGGAGGGCAGCGTAGGGCTCTTCCACCCCAGTGTCATCGCTGTGCAGCTGCGCAGAGCACCAGCTCCACTCCGCCTCCAGGGACCTTGTTTGCTCCACTGCGGCCACCACGAAAAGCATGCACAGAACCTGGGCGCCTCCCCTCCCACCCCCTCCATCCCACCCGAAGCGAGACAAGCCATCTCAGCTGGCTTCTTGTCAAACAGCTTTTAGAGAACGACTTGGGGTGGTCTGGCAGGCAGCCACAACACACAGCACAAACAAGTGGCGGTGATGCTGAGCCTGGTTTCAGTCGTGTCATGAACGGACACACGAGCGTTTGCCTGACTGCAGGGACAGGACTTTGCACCTCTCCACCTCTCAGTTAAGTAGGCAAAAAAGAGGCGTTCTCTGTCCCGTGCACACAGCAAGACGTTAGGAGACGTGGGGCTGTTTCAAGACAGTTTTAGTAAATCATATTAAATAGTTGTTGTTAAAACAAGCGGTAATAACTGTATGCATTTTGACTCCTCTGTTCTTTACAGCCAAGTATCGCTGGACCGTACTGGCAGACTGACATTAACAACTTGGTCATTTTGTCTGTGCCCTCTGTTGAATTGGTTTATATTCTAGACTACTTTGAGGTGAAGACAGAAAGAAGTACTAATTAGTGTAGTAAATAGGCAGTAAACTGCTCCCAGGACTTGAAGAAATAGGCAGCACTTGAGAGCAGCCACTGCCACACTACTCAAACTGCGAAGCAAAATTCATCTGGGTCCCTCAGTCCACATAAATATCAAGAAATTGTAATTCCTTTGCTAAAATGTGTTGTGGAAGCACCTGCCCCTCCTATGTCCTCTGACTGCAGACCTCACAGCAGACTCCAGCCGAAGTTTAGCTTCGTGGTGCCTTCCACAACTGGAGGACAGGACAAGCATCTCAGACGATCTAGTGCTCCAAATTCCTACCAAATCAAATCAGACCTGGTTTCACCTCAGCTGAGATTGCCCAGCTTAATCTTTGTATCAGTAAGAGGTCTACAGAAGGTTTGTGTGACACGTGGAACAAGCTGTCTGCCCTCTGCAGCACAAAGAGCAGGAGGAGAGGTCCAGTGGGCCAGGAAGGCCACACCTGGAGCCACACACTGCCCGTCTTCAACAGAAGCAGGGCACTGTTAGACGCTAATACTCAAAATTAAGGCAGCAAAATGAGCAGTGCGTAAAGCATTTAACAGAAGCTGAAGTTAAATGCATTTCAGACATTTATTCTGCAGAAGCTCAAGTCAAAGAACTCTCCGTATAATGCCTTTTAAAGGCATGCAGACTATCCCGGAGGCCATTTAATACTTGGCTTGTCATAGCCAGGCCTGCCTGCTCCGCCAAGCCTTGCTACTGAGC
The DNA here is from genome assembly GCF_964211835.1 of Anser anser. Classification (NCBI taxonomy): domain Eukaryota; kingdom Metazoa; phylum Chordata; class Aves; order Anseriformes; family Anatidae; genus Anser; species Anser anser. The sequence continues at coordinate 162,400,071 of NC_139721.1, forward strand.
TTCCGTGGGAGATAAGGAGATTGCTGAACTCTGGATGGTAGCTGTGAGCCCAGAACTGATGAAGCTCGGGGTATACACGCAGCTGCATCGAGCCCTCACTTCTAATCAAAGGTTTAGTGTTGGATAACTAAAAAAACAGTTCATACCTCAAAAGCAGGTGTTCCCTTTAGCAGGTCCTTCAATCTTCAGAGGCTGCTTATCTGCAAAACACAACACATGCAGAATTAAGAGGAAGCCAATTACCAAGTACTTGTATGTCAGTATTAGGGTGGCTCGAAGATGATTTCTGTCACTCAAAATGAACTCAAACTTGAGAAGTCTTGCTACAGTCCCACAGGAGGCTTTCTTTAATGTTCCCTTCTCAACAGGAATGCTATCCAGCTATGACTATTTCACACCAATGTTTGCTCGAGCTGCCAAGGATATACTGTGAAAATTGTAAGCAACTTTTCCCTTATTATGCAATTTAACAGGTTTTTATAAACGCACCATTAACCTGAAGTGGACGATCCGGACATCCCTCCACTAAGCACAATTTCAGGTGTTTATAGAGTGGCTTAAATGCTCCCAAAGTCACTGGTACAGGGACGCACCACCCAGCCCCCTGTGAAGCAGGCTGGATTCCTGCGCTGGGTTTTATCTGACTGGAGATGAACAAAGCTAAAGCGGCACCAGCACACCTGTGGCCTGACGCAGCAGTGAAAGGAAGAAGACCTTAAGCTGTATTTTTTTTTTTTAAATACTACATTCATGATATTTGGATTAATATTTTATGTCAGGTTGAAGATATCAGACTATTTGCTGTACGTCTGCCATGACGCCCGTGAAGCTATGCCCACTAGCTATACCAGGGAACCATTTCCTCCTGTTCTGCGCGCTGCATCCCAAGTTTTTGTATACATTATTCTATACCTTGTTCATTAACATTCCTTTATTGCAAAACAAGCATATCTAAAAACAAAAAAAATGTATTAAAACAATACTCTCACGTTCCCCACGTAGCGCTCAGTGGCCGAGAACACAAACCAAGCTGCAGAGGAAGAGCCAGTTCAGCATTTCGGTACACACGGAGGAACATCCATCCAACCCGTTCCCCACCGCCGTGAGTAGCTGAGTCAGCCTCACAACAAAATGGCAGCTCAGGGCCTGTTATTAACGCAGCCGTACAGATACGGCAGCGCCTGTTCCCCTCGCTACAGACGCGTGCTTCCTGTCCCATGGCAGTAAGATGACAGTTTCCAGTTAAATGAAAAACCAGGCCAGTGGAAACACCACCGTTACGGCTTTAGCAAACAGAGACACACTCAGGAGTGAGAAAAACCTTCTGCGAGAGCCCCGTTCCCTTCCGCAGGGCTGGAAGGGAGAGCTCGAAGTTAATTAAGGAATGGAGAAATACCTTGTGTATGATTCAGAGATAAATATTATGGATGGGCTCCTGCTTGTATGGTAACATCGCCGCTCCCCCTCCAACAGAAGGAGGCTCTGCTAATACACACCAGAAGCCCACGTTTTCCTTCCCCACACCACCACTCGCCGCCCCGTGACAGATCGGAGCATCAGGGACTTGCTCCCCAGCTGCTTCCAGCCGGCGAGCGCCCCGCTCACAGCCGCGGGCGGCAGGCCCTGGCGGTGCTCCGCTAAGAGTTCATCCCACAGCTTTCACGGTAACCCACCAGCTCTCCCACACTACATCTCAACTGCTCTTTGCGTTGAGAATACCAAACTATTTCTTAAGGGGGAAAAAAAAAATACATAAATATGCAAACCACTCTCTTTTGTGGCAGAATGTTAAAGAAAATGAGAAGTACTTGAGAAACATTAGCTCCTTTCTTATTGCTGGACGTCACAAGTCCACCTCCAGCCGCACAGCGCTGCACCATGCACGGTTCTGACGCCAGTGAAGGGAGGGCAGCCGCAGGCTCTTGGTCTGGGCAAGAGCCTCCTGGTAAAGCTGCATCTGTAGCTGCTCGTCCTACGAGCCCCGAAGGAAAGCATTCGCATGCTACCAAGGTCTTATCAACTATCCGAAGTTGTAAAAAATTGCTTTTCTCCTTACATAGAATGACTTGGGTTGGAAGGAACCTCACAGACCACCCAGTTCCAACCCCCTGCCATGTGCAGGGACACCTCCCACCAGGCCAGGTTGGTCAAGGCCCCATCCAGCCTGGCCTTGAACACCTCCAGGGATGGGGCATCCACAACCTCTCTGGGCAGCCTGTGCCAGTGCCTCACCACCCTCTGAGTGAAGAATTTCCTCCTAACCTCTAACCTAAACCCTCCCCTCTTGTAGTTTACAGCCATTCCCCCTTGTCCTGCCACCGGACTGAGCAGAGATGCTCTCCATCTTTTTTACAAAAAGGGCGGTGAGGCACTGAGCAGCACCTTGCACTTGTTGAACCTCATTAGGTTCCCGTGGGCCCACTTCCCCTGTTTGTCCAGGTCCCTCTGGATGGCATCCCTTCCTCCTGCTGTACTGACTGTACCGCTCAGCCTGGTGCCATCTGCAAACTTGCTGAAGGTGCGCTCGATCCCATTGTGTCATCGATAACAATATTGACCAGCACCAGTCCCAGGACAGACCCTGAGGGACACCGCTCGTCACCGGCCTCCACCTGGACGCGGAGCCATCGAGCACCACTCCCTGGTCTCTCAAGCCAGCTCCTTACCCACTGAATTGCCCACCCATCACGTCCATCTCCCTCCAATTTGGAGACCAGGATGTCACGTGGGACCGCGTTAAAGGCCTTACAGAGGTCCAGGCAGATGACATCGGTCGTTCTTCCCTTGCATGGGATGTCTGTGACCGGCAAGCAGAAATGCTGCTTGTTCCTACCCCAGCTTGACAGCTCTCCTAGAACAGGAGGTGGGACAGCAGAGATCTGCATGTGCTAGACCTCACAGTAGTCTAAGATGCGCGCTACCTCATGCCCCCAAAATAAACTGAGACAGACTCCAGCCACTTTTAGAAGTCTTGGTGAATGGGGGGAAAAACACAGCATCTACCATGCAGCCAGCAAATACTGACCTGTGCCCATCACCACCCATAGTCATTTCCCAGTTTAGAGAAACAGAGGGAATTATTTTAATATTAGAGACACCTGTCCATACGTCGCAACCGTCATCCCAAGTCTGCAACCTTCTCCCCAGGGGAGTTTTTACACAAGTGACACCGAAGAGCAACGCGAGACGAGCAGAGCAGCCTCCGCTCCATTTACATCCCACACCACACCCGCTCTTCATTTTTATCTTGCCTGCACTATCAGGGAGCAGGCAGCGCCTGGTATGCATACTGTCCCATCGTGTTTGCTACCCCCTAATAGCCAGTTTCACGTCCTGCACCAGTACTTCTCGTTCCCCAGCTCCGCTGGCTCCCCAGCTCCTCGTACTTCTGTTACTGACCATTTCGATGGCTCCTCTCATCCCGTCCAGTTTTCCACCGATGGATCCTTCACCAGCTGAACTGCCGGTCCCATTAGGAGACCGCGGTACTTTCTGCTTACCTCTCACCTTCTGCTCCCTTCTCGCCTGCGAGTTTACCAGACCATCCCATCTGTAATTCAGCAGTTATTCTCAGAGTCCCAAAAGCGTACACATACCTCAGGGTAATCACTAACAATTCATTGGTTGTGGCTTCCCCCTTTTACACAATATTAAACAGTTACTACTCCAAGCAGCAACTACTTGCCTCTGCCAGCTGCCAAGGACAGCCCCTTTGAGGATGGAGTAAGCTACCACCTCTCCGGTCCATGAGAGAAGCATGCAACCTTGGTAAGGCACCCAAAAAGACGTGAGAGAAGGAAGAGACTCCCCTCCGTCCACCTCACAAAGCTACCGCAGTTAGACAGTCCCTAGTCCCAGCGATTTCGCACTTTAGGTGCGAACACTGCTCATCTCAGTCTGACTTCATGGTGCGCTGGCAGAGATCAGACCAAACCTGCCCTTACCCTCGGGGTTGTCACTCTGACCCCACCAAAAGGGAACGCGCTTCAGCGCGGTTAATGTAACAGGAAGAACGCGCTGTTCTTCTGTCAGACGCCCTTACAGGTTCCCTCAACTTCTCCAGATAAGCAGCGCTTTCCACCTTCCCATCCCCAATTCCAGAAGATCCCATTTCTCGGATCCTGGTAGAGAAAGCCTGCAGAGCTTTTGGCTTCCTGTCCTCTCTCACCCTTGGTGCTTCATTTCCACATCTCTAGATCAACAGGCACCTTTAAATAGCTCCGTCTCAGATACGCCTGGTGCGCGAAGATCACTTGATATGGAAAGCGAGGAGGGATGACGCACCGCAGCGAGGGCTCCGCATGCAAAGCGGCATTACGCCATCCAGCACCCAGCGTTCAAACGCGGCCTCGGGGACCCCGAGCCTCTGCCGCCACGGTGGCCACGAAACCCCGAGCTGAAGACATCTCAGACTTCCACCCCAGTCCTTTCCTAGAGGAGAAATACGCCACGCAGCAAGTTCACTACAACTGGACACGAGGAGAACTGCCTTCATGGCCACAGGCACCTTGGGGATACACTCGTAGGTGCCCAGAAACGAAGATCCTAAAACACGAGGTTATTCTAGAATACACGGAGGACTTGTTTTCACCACGGTTACCATTGCCAAGTAGTCAATGAATTTTTGATCACCGTCAAATTCCTGCTCCTACGCCTGCATGAGGCACCTCCAGTAACGCTGACAGTAAAGGACTGCTTTTAGACTCGATTCCAGGTGTCTGAGTAGAGCTTCTGCCAAGAGAGAAGGGAAGCGCTGAATGCAGACCCAAGTAGTTCAAAGAGCCTTCAAGACATGAAGATTGACTTCCACTAAACTCTGGAAGTAAATAATCGTCTAAGGAAACATCCACGAACAGGAAGCCAGACGTTTTCCAGAGTCACACGAGACTTGCTACTTGCAGAACGAGCTCGAACTTCCCAAAGGCAGGTAGTAGAGGGAAGAACGAAGATCTTCAGCTGTAAGGAAGCAGATACTCCTTGGCAATATCCGCCTTTAATCCTGATTAAAGAGGACAAGCTTTAACAAATGGCCCTCTGCGAGGATTCAGGCTGACAAAGTCAGGCAGTGAGGTTCACACAATCAGACAGTAAATAAGCAGCTGCACATGGCTTCTTTTATGGCACCACGGATTTTCATATGTCAAGAGCAATTTGACTAAGGGAACAACAAGCAATGATTCAGAAAGTTGGAGGAATGACTCATGGCCTTGTAAATCACCGGTGTGAAGGCCCCGCCAAGGTCTTTCCAGAACGGCCCTGAACCCCGACGGAGAGGTGAGCTCCTGCAGCCTTGCTTCGGCAGCGCACAGCCAGCCGAGGGGCACGGGGAGGGCGAGGAGCCATCACCATGTGCACTACAAGGCAGGGAAATGCATGACAGGAGGCCGAGAACACCCCTGAGAACTGAGATGAAATACTTTGACAGATGATTTTTGAACCTTTCTGCGGGTCAGATGTGCCAAAATGAAACAAAAACCTAAACACACAGAGCCAGACCCACAAAGAGAAGAACCACGGCAGATAACGCCCTCCGTAAGTGAATTCCTTTTTGGTAGGCGCTCAATAAAAACAGAAAGTGATTTAAGCAAAACCAGAGTATGCCTTCACAGCTGAACAACTCCGCTGCTAGCAGGGCTGTTAGCTAATTTTAGCTATCACAGTTGCATTCCCAACAGCACCTCTAGCTTCCTGTGTGGATGAGGAGTTTTGCTAAAAGCAGCCCGAGTTTGGATTCAGAGCATGCAAATTTCAGGAGAACACTGATTTCTGACCGGTCCCTTCCATCAACACTGATGCAAAACAAAAACTGTCTTTCACATTTCAGTTCAATCCTCTTCTGAAATATTTATTTTCGGAACAATTCATTGAACAGCAAGCCTTCAGCCTAGCTGAGTTACAGCTAAAAATAAAGGTATTAAAGTTCAGGAATCCTTCCTACTGTTGTATCTAATCAATACAGATCCACCGTGACTCCTGTCATATGCTTTATTTGTCAAAGCACATGCCCACACCCACACTTAGGCAGCATTATCCAACAGCCTGCCATCTTTTGGGGTAATAAGACCAGAGAGAGACATTTTTAATGAGCTGAGATGTTACAGAGACTCAGAAGCGAAGACTCAGTTGCATGCGCATTAAAACACGAAGCTATAAATACCGGAGCCCAGTCCTGAACTACCGAATCCTAACACAGCTCAGCTCAACTACGCCAAGCTGAAGCTCACCCAGCGGCCTTTTTCCCTTAGTTGGGTCCAAACATTAGCGGCCACCTGAGGAGGACAGAAAGAAAAAGCAGCCCTCGCGGCTCAGCCCTCACTGGCCCTCTAAGAAAAGCCTGCCGAGCCCACTGCACCTCCTGCGGCCGGGGGGACCTTACGGCTGCCCCCCAGCAGCACGCTCAGGGCCAGGACGCCTGGAGAAGGCACGCTCGCACCGGTCAGGTCGCACTCTTCACACCGGGGGGCTACGTGTGAACTCCTGAGAACGGTTCTAGGCCACTGGTTTTTGAATGGCATCCGTAAGTGTCCAGGAAAGTATTTCTGGCCTAGGCCAAAGGCTGTGCCAGAAGTACTCTCGAGAACACCCCCAGCACGCTGCTCTGACCCCAGCGCGCTCAGAAGCACCAGGGATCTCCCTAGCACAGACACAGACCCCAGACCCCAAGAAGCTTTTCCTTCGTGCACCGGTTTGATACTCACATCATTCCCAGCTCCCCAGAACCCGCCGCGGCTGATCCTCCTCTGCCACTACAGGACACACATCCTAGGAGTTCCCCAGCCCCCTCCTGTAAGAAGCAGGGGATCTTTGCACGGTCTTCTCTCTCGCTGCTTTTAAAAAATCATCGTAATAGGAGATGCATTATCATTTTTACTAGTCTTTTAAAGAGACTTTTATAAAGTTTTATAAAGTCTTCGCTCTCTGTAATTCCTTTTGTCCCAACTGAATGCCTGGCCCTCAGGGCTGTTGGTGAGGAGGTAATTCTGACAACCTCCAACTCCCCGTGTTCTCCTCTGCAGCTCTCCCTCCAGCCTGCCCCAGCAGCCGCCATCTGCCCGCGACAGCTTCAGCCAAAGGACGGGGAAGAAGCCAACCTCCAGCTCCGAGTCCTGGTGGGCACTGAGGCCGCACGCCCAGCAGGCAGCAGCAAAACCTGGGGCAGGCTCGTCATTGTGTAACAATGCAACGTGTAAGGCAAAGAGCACCCTTCTGCACGCACTTCAGCCCCACGACGCCCACTCGCGCCAGCGCTAACTCAAACGGTGCCGCTGCCCTCCCGCAGCCTACCCCGCAGGTCGGGAGAGGGCTCACCCCCGAGGCTGCCCCTTCCCCTCCGCCTGCACAGCCGGCAAACCGCTGCGTGGGTCGGAGCCGGGAAGCAGGCAGCGATGCCGCATACGTTCACAAGGTAACTCGAACGGGCGTGAAGCGCACCCACCTGCTAGCAGCCCGAGCGGAGAACACCGGGGGCTCTGTGGGACTCTCAAACACCGTCGTGCCCTGACTGAGGGAAGGAAACTCATTTTGCACAAGTTGCAGGTGCCAACAGCGATTTCACAGAGTTCACAGATTAATTTGTCTGCAGCTTCAGCTAATGAGCAAAGAAATAGTTCAGGTCTCCTATTTCTTGGGGACCTTGAAGTCCAGCTCGGCAGCGACAAGCTGCAAGGGGATGGCTTTAAAGCGGAACAACCGTCAGAGCTCTGAACCGCCTCCGAGATTTTACAATTGCAAGGAAGGACGGACGCTCACAACACTTGGACGTACCCACGTTTTCAAGGTGACGCCCGCCAACCTGCATAACCTAAGCGCCAGCATCACCCCCTTGTGTCCCCTCACTTACTCGCAAGGCTCCTGCAGAGGTCCCAGCCCTCCTCTCGCAGCCCCGTCCCCCCGAGCAGGCGCAGCACGAGGGGATCACACCGCGGGTACCTGCAGACGGCAGAGCAAGGAGCCGCACGGTGCCTCTCGGGGATGCTGCCAACCAGCTTCACCACGCGCTGAGCGCTCACCGCACTCTCAAGCGCCTTCACAGGGGCATTTATGGGACCTTCTGTATGTTAGAGGACCCGCAGGGAGAACAGCGGGCGCTCTTTGTGCTGAGGAGCACTTGGCACTTCTGAATGGGTCAGCTCACGGGGACCCGAACTCAAAGCGTGGCAGTGACAGGAATCACGCTTCCTCGCCCGGCCTTGCAACCGCCCCAGTGCTGACCTAGCAGAAATACCCTTTAGGGCACATTTTTGAGGTTCATTCTAACAACAGATTTGACGTGGAATGTTTTGGAGGAAAAACTAAACGCCCCAAAATCCTGCAACCTATCGAGGACTCGAATTAAGCAGAATACACGCTGCGGATGCTTGACCAGCAGCCTGGATTAAAAGCTCTGAAAAGCATATGTTGCTTAGCTAAAAAGAAAAGGTACCTATGTACAGAAGGCCATTTATTTAGACCAAATTCTCATACCCAGCTGTGCTCTAAGTAAACAGAAACCAGTATCTGGGCAAATCAGCGTGACAGGTTTAATAACTGGTGCACTGTAAGTGTTCCCAAATATCTTAAATATTTAACCGAAAAGGAACTGAACTAGATGTTAACCATATCCTTCAAAAAAAGACACACCCAAGCCAAGACCATCACTTTAGAAGGTGAGCAAGACTACGAAATATCCACTTAATAGCAAATTCAGCGCCTCCTTTTTTAAGGCTGTATATTTTAAGAACTAGTTCCTCTTTTTATCAAGGAGTCTGTGAGCAGATCTGAATTCAGGCCACACATTTCCCTAACAAGCCACAGCACCCAGCTTCTGTCGCGGCTCCGCGTTCTCTTTATCGTCCTCATCTCCCTAAGAAATAAGGAACAGGAGGCAACGTTTTCAAGCGACGCTCATCCCTTTCGCATAGCGGGCCACCAAAAGACATTTCTCTGCTTCCTCAAGGGGCAAAATGGCAACAAGGAACAGGAGGAGTAAGGGGGAGCAGGGGCAGAAGTAAAACAAACTCCATACTCACAGCACTGCCACCGGAGTGCTAGCGATCAGTGCGCTTTTCTGCTTGCCTTTTTTCTGTTTTCGGGATTCCCTGCCGAGCACAGATGCTGCTCCGCAGGAAACTCAATCTTCCTCCACCCGATACCCGCTACCTGCGCACGCGCGGGGTTCGCGGGTTGGTTTCCAGTGCCTCGTTTCTCTGCTACAGAAATTGGAGACTACGCCGAGCAGCGAGGCTCTAAGGGCACGAGCAGCAGGGCCGGTTTCAGCACAGCCAGGTAAGGTCTTTTCAGAAGCACCTGACACTCGTTAGTCACAGGTGAACAAAAGCATCCCCAGGGCAAGCCACACACACGCTGCTTCTTAACACAGATGAAAGAAGGAAAGCAGCACCTCCTCTGTACAAGAGCTCATGTATTGAAAGGGTGGATGGAAACGAACATTTTTAAGTTTAGACCATGCCAAAATTCAGTATTTACAAATGCGAATCACAACAGAACTTGACGTTACTTTTACCTTTTCCGTATCGACTTTGGGGCCTATTTAGCCGATGACGACACAGAAGATCCATCATCAGCTCTTATTAGACAGAGGGAATGCGTTTTTTTTTTTCTAGTGCTGCCAGACAATGTAACTAGTACGGAAAGGAATAAATTTTTAAAAAAGAAACGCTATTTTTTGTTGTTACACAAACAGCTTTAGAGTCTCTGCATCATCAGTAGCGTTCTCTCTGCCTTCCCCAGGGATAAAACTTTAACAGGGGTCAGAAAGAGGAAGGAAAAAAAAAAACAAAACGTTTAACCCCCCTACGCACAGACACACCATCACTTTTACATAAGTGCCAGAAGCCACTGAGCGTCTCGACTTGCTTTTCTGGAATCAGCCCCTAAGGAGAGCCGCTGCCCCACGCATCTCTGGGGCAAGTGGCGCCAACTCCCCTCGGGGTGAGGCCCAGCTGAGGACACCGAGGGCGACTCTGAGCCGGTGTAACTGCACAGAGAGGTCACCAAATATCCCAGGTTAGAAGGGACCCACCAGGATCACCAAGTCCCACTCCTGGCTCCGCGCAGGATCACCCCAACCCCAGCCCCTGTGGGTGACAGCGGTGCCCAAACGCTCCTTGAGCTCCGGCAGCTCGGGGCCGTGCCCCCGTCCCCGGGCAGCCCGTCCCAGTGCCCGACCACCTCTGGGTGCAGAACCTTTCCCTAACCCCCAGCCTGACCCTCCCCTGCCCCAGCTCCGGGCCGGTCCCTCGGCTCCTGGCGCTGTCCCCAGGGAGCAGAGCTCAGCGCCTGCCCCTCCGCTCCCCTCCTGAGGAAGTTCAAGGGCAAGGAAACGCCAAACAAAAACAATCTGAATACAAAGTTAAACCTGCCCAGAGCCCCAGTGATCCTCAACATTTGACAGCGCAGTGTTCCAAACCGTGCTCTTTCAGAGCCTGGGCTGCAGAGCAAAGAATTACAGGTCCTCACCGCTGTCCTTCTACAGCCTGTGAAAACACACCCCACTCAGCTCTAGGTGCTGCAAAACGACCCTGGCAGACTTTGGGGGGTTTATTTTTTAAATGTAAATCTGAACAGCCTTTCCTTCAGCCATGGCTATTCAGCAGCACAGGGACTATGCACTTTTCCTAAGATCAAAATATTTACTTCTAAACTAGAGGGCATCCTCTAACAGCTGACGATGACACTCAGATCATTACACACCGTATGAAGCGTTATAACTGACTAAAACCAGGACCATTTGGAACAGGGCTATATTCCAGCAGCCTTCAGGACTTGCTGCTTGAAAGCTCTAGGTGCACAAGACCAGATCCACCCCAATTACACAGTACCAGCGCCCTGAGACACCAGAGCTGCTGATACAGTGAAGGGCACGATGGAGCCTGGTTATGCAGAGACATCAGAGCCTCAGGAGGACGCCACACGGGTGGAAGTGACCTGCAGAACATCCCTCCACGTCCCACTGTCCTGGGCCCCGCTAGAAGCGGCACGCCGGGTTTGGTGGAGCTCAGCCTGGGACAGCTGCTGGCGGTGTTCTGGAGATCGCTCGGCTTCTCCGTCACTCGTACCGAGGACCGAGCACCGTGGAATTAAGGCGGGCACGGGGAGCCACACAAATCAGCTGTTCTCCCCTCGTGTGTCCTGCAGCACCTACATTTAAGGCCTGTGGTTAAAATCAGAGCAAGCTCGGGTAGATTTGTTGTGCAAGGTGTAAGCAGAAAGCGATATCCGTACCTGCTGAAAGGGAAGAAGGGGAGATAGAGGTCAGAACAGTGAGCCAGATAGGATTAAGATCTTTAACATTTAGTTATTTGCCTAATGGATTCCGTATCACGTTTCCAAGGCACAAAGCAGCCCATTTTACCCCTTTCTCCTACAACAGTCGGCCTGATTCACAGCACTCCTCCACCTGACCGACAGCCTCCTGCTGCACCATCGCGCACACGAGCGGTGAGAAAACAGCAAAACAGTAAAACACTGCTTTGTTTTTTGGAGGGGGAAGGAAGGGGCAAAACAGAACGTGCGCTAAACAGCCTTCAGGAAGGTGCAGCACAAAACAGGACTGCACTCTTTGTGACATCTTTTCCCTACCATCTGCCACTATCACCCCATAATCTACCTCAAACTGTCAGGTATAATTTTATTTTTTAATAGGGACTGTGCTTTTGGGGTTTCCATAGGAGTCTTCACACTTTGAGGTGATGTAAAAACGCAGCCTGCCACAAGTGGAAACTCATCTCTCCTAAGAGGAGCAGTCCCTGGGACTCAGACTGCCTTTTGCTGTTGATTGGTTTTTAAACCTGTAAAGATAAGTTAACTACCACCCACCCACCCCCCTTTTTTTTTCTTTCTACAAAGGGACTGAAAAAGCAGCAGTCTGATTCGATGCCAATTTGCAAATTGATTAAACATTTAGTCTGAGCTACAACACGCTAACATTGTGCATCAGAACTGCGGCTGCTTAAGTCACTGTATCACTCCTTGGCAGTTAAAGGCAAAAGTAACTGGACTTGAAACTACCTGACAAATACTTATTTACAACTTTTAAAGAGTATTTAAGGCAGAATGTTTCTAAAGTTAGCAAAAAAATTAACTAGAAGAGAGGAAAAGCACCAACTTCCCATGGTGCAACCTCCTCTGAAAACAGATTTGTCCCATTAGGCGTGAAGCAGGATGGATTCCTAGCACCCACCAGACGACAGCAGGCTACAAGGTGCAGACAGCTGTGGGAAGCCCGATCAGGTGAAGGAGTTAGCTCAGCACTGAGACACGATACCCGCAGCGGCGTACCTGACGCAGGCTCTGAAGCAATGCCCTGCAGGATGGCTGCAGAGCACGGTACCACCGGGTACGGCCACACATCCGACATTCACTTTACCCTGCTCTAAGACACTGTGGCGCATCGTTAAACTTCAACAAAATATGCACATACAGCCATCGAGGAGTTATGGCCACGGCCAAAACAACGAGAGGCATGGGGGACATGAGACTCGTCTATTTTTATTTTGCTGCATCTTTGCAAATTGCTATTCAGTCACAGGGAATAAAACGTGAGACGGAGAAGAACTAGATGGGAGAAAAAAGTGAGACAGCATTGTAGAGGACTCCTTCCCCACAGACCCTATTCCATTTCGCTGAACACAGAGGAGCAGCTGCAGTGAGTGAGCGTCATCACGACGATGATACCCTACACAAGGGGAGCTTGGTGCGATTCCAGATACCTGTTCTGTGCTTACCAGGGGAAGTTTACATCATTTCTGCTCTGAAAACAAAGTTTCCCATCAAGAGTGAGAACAGTACAACAAGGGCACCTCACAGCATAAATTAGTGCACAGATTCCCTACCTTAAGTCTCCAGAAATCTAAAGCTACGCAAACGCAATGCTGCAGGCACTGGGGTATGACTAGATGAAAAAGTCCCTTGTGAAAACGTTTCGAAAACGTTTCCGATGCGCCAATAAAGCTCGTTTCCAGCTGTGTGCTCAACCCCATATGATTCTCATTTCTCACAGCTATTGGAACCAAGAAGTGCTGCAGAGCCCCGAGCTGCAGGAGCTTGCACGAGGGAACACGCACACGGCACGGCCTTTATCCAGCGCAGCAAGGCCCCGGCCGAGCAGAGAAGAACCCTAAGGGCTGCCCCAACGGCAGAAGAAGTCCATTCCCAGTAAAGGTCCTTTACTAGGAGCTGTGCCCACGCACCCACCCTGCTCGCGCTGCCTTGGGAGGAGTCATCTGCCAACCACCCGTGCCTGCGTGGGTTTAGGATCCGTGGGTTTAGGGTCTATTGCAAGCTCACCAGCAGGACCCAAAGCTGTTGCGCTGCTTCAGTGCGCCAGCATCCTGACTGCAGCTCCGCACCCGCAGGTCGTGCTCCCAAATACTGAGTCACCACCAGTGAGGTCTGGCCAGGGGGTGGGAAGGGGATGAGAGCAGCCCCAGCGGAACAAGGAGCCGTATGCACAGCTCTGCCCCGTGCTGCCCCGCCTTCGGGGACTTCCCAGTCTGCAGCCCCCAGCAAGCGGCACTCCCTCCTGCTGCATTTACATTTAGAAGCTGTTTCGGTTCCAAAATGACTGATGAACTCTTCTCCCCCTCCATTTTTAAGACAAATTCCAAGAAGGAAGATAAGTATCTTACGCTGTCTCACAGCCAGCTGCATTATTATTTTTTTTAAACAGTTCTCAGCGTTTCACCCACAGACAGAAATAAACCGTTTGAATTTGAGTTGAACAGAAACTTTCTGGCTCCCCCTACGCGCAGAGACTGCGTTTCGAACTGGAATCAGGCTCTGGCTTGCAAAGCTCTCAAGGACAACAGATAATCACGGACTGGTGAGAAACCAAAGGAACAAAACAACTACTACAACTTGAGGAACAGGAGCTCTATTTTTCAAAGTCAACTTGGACAGAATCAAACTCCTTTTGTTTCTGGCACGTGACTGAATTCCAGCTCAGTGAGACAGATACAACTGCCGACTCCCACAAGCAGCACGGAAAACGAAGAGCTGGGGTTTGCTCTTACTGCAGACTTCAAGCTAATCGCACGCTTTACAGCGCCGCAATTTTATCATTTTAAAAATGGGAACAGGTGGAAAGCATGAGGTTTTTCATCACCACTTGACAGCCGCTTGCAGTAAGGAAGATTGCACTGTTTCCCCAACTTTTACTGTCATTTACTACTCAAGCAGAAGAAGCACCTCTGGCCCCATGCACACCAACATCCTACTTATCAATTCATCGTACTAAGCTCTAAAATAAATAAATAAAAATATGAAGATAGAGACCATATTAAGTAAAAATGATAAGACCATATTTCATACAGATTCTTTAAAAAAACAATCAGTACGATTGCCAGAAAAATACACTGAATTCACAGGAAGCAGTTCCAGCTTACCCCACCCCAAAGAGCAGAGCCCATTTCCGAAGGGCAGCGACGAGCCGCGCCGCCGGCGCCTCTACCTGCCGCCACGCCACGACTGCACGTCCACACGGCTCCCGCAGACACGACCGAGCGAATTGCTCGGTGGTCAGCCGATCCAGCACACTTTTGTTTCAGCAAATAGTTGGGGCATTGCACAGAGACCCGTTGGTCACCAGGATGAGATCATTCCCAACAGCAAACTCTGTCAAAAAGCCGTTTGTTACACGCTGCTGCGCTTCAGAAAGTTCGCTTCGTCCCGTGATTGAAGATGGTGCGTGGAAAGGTTCGCTTGATCGTTCAGAAAATATTCAGGGTTTGGGATTTTTTTTGTTGCTTTTTTTTTGTTGTTTTTAAGTAAATATTTCTACCTCTTTAGATTTAGCATGCTTATGAAGATATTTTTAGGCAATTTTTTAAGAACATAAGGGGACGACTCCTGACTCCAACTTATCAGAGGGTTTGGGGAAGGGCTTCCCCCCCCAAGTCCAGAAGAAGTGCTTTTTAACTCTTACAGCCTCCCTTCAGTCCCTCTTTGCATCCCTTTCAAGTAAGGAAAAAGCGTCCTGAGCTGCACACAGCTGGCCTCAGGCTGCAGAACAAGAACACAGCAGCACGGGAGGAAGAGGTTGCTACAGCTCGAGGTACCCTTGCTGGAGAAGGGACGAGGAAGAAGAACAGTGCCCACACCACCATCGTCGTTTCCAAAGGAAAGGAAAACACACCTCTCGGGCTCCCCTTGCAGGAGCTCAGACACCTACTTTCGAAAGGTGGCTTCAACCAAGAGCCCGACAGGCTCCAGACAGCCGACTCCTCCATACAAACCCCAAACCCAGTGTCTGTGGTTCTGGTACCGTACCTGCCCGAGGGCACGGGCACTTGTCGTGCTGAAGATCAGCACGTTGCAGATTCACAGGGGAGGCACCCCCATGCGGGCCTCCAAAGGAGCTGACCCCACACACCCCCAGCACACAAAGCATCAGGCTGAAATACCGAAGTGCCTACAGCACCCCCGCTTTGGGTGAATGGGACCCCAGGCCTCGGAAGCTGGAAATCCTGGTTCCATTTCCTCCCCAGCCTGAGACCACCCCGACCCACGTGCCCTGTTCCGGGCAGGGCTCTCCCAGCCGCGGGCACCTCGCGCGGTGCAGCAGCTCCTGCAGGGCAGCTGGGCCAGGAACGGGGAGTTAGAGGCACGCGAGCAGCCAGAGCATCTGCCCGTCCCTCCTAGCTGAGCGCTCGAGGCTTTTACTTCTGCTTCAAGAACTGCTTCGGTTTTATGCAAGAGGCTTGCTGGGTAAAATCAGAAGTAATCCTACGGACATAAGCCAGACCCCATGAGCCCTGACACCCGAGCATCCTATTCCCTGCTCCGCAGCCGAGCATGCCAACGTCTGAGCCTCCTTCCAGACCTCCCCTGGTATTTTCCTCCAGTGCAGGCGAATTCTCAGCTCAGCTACAAGAAGCAGAAGAGAAGCAGATGCAGAATTACAGTTTGCCACTGCATAGCGCAAGTGAAACAAATCAAGACGCAGCAGCATTTATTAACAGCTGGATCACAGGAATTCAGAACAAAGACAAAACCGAGACGCCATGCAGTATTTAGGAATCGGGTGCAGCTCCGGTTATACTCTGTGACTGAACCAATCCCGCAGATCTCTCGCGAGGCACAGGCTGCCTGTTCTCAGCTCACTTCCCAGAGGCAGATAGAGATGCTTCCGAAAGTTTCACCCTGTGGTTGGTTCGTTTCTCCTCTCATCCAAGCATCTGCTGCCTGCAGCTCACTCGCCGCAGCCTTTCAGCTTCAGCTAGAAGGAATGAGCCAATTAACCTGGAGGTTACACAAAGAAATTGGAAAGCAGGCGGCCTTTAATCAGACCAATCCAGCCAGCATCTCCAACACTCAATTTTTTTATTTTTTTTTTAAAGAGGAGACTGAAAAAGTCATTTAGTAAAAGCTAGTTAAGATAGAGACCAAGTGACAGGCAGTCTCCAGATAAGAAATATACAGGATTTGAATCAGAATCCCCCAAAACACAGGGTACATCTCTGTTTAGTAGATGAAAGTGGTCCCCTCGATATACACCACCCCCCTTTTTGGTATTACATTTCTGAGAAGTGTAACAGAGCTTTCAGGTAGAGCTTCTGGCTCCTGTACTTTGAAAGACTAAAAGAAAGCCTCTCAGAAGAGATAAGCGGTGACACGGGGGCAATTAGCATGACATGCAAGCTACAAGTTTGATAAAGCGTGCCAGGAGGACAAAGGTAACGGTGGTAACCAAAGATAACTCTGCGATTTGGAGATGTAGGGACTTTTCACCTATGGGATTTCTTCACTAAGACCAGCACCTGCCTGGCTACGGGTTATTCACCCCCAGGAATAAAGGCATTTCTGCAGCAGCAGGTCAGTGCTGGCCGTGCAGACAGACCGAAGGAGCCATGTCACACACCTGCATGGCGCACAGAACCACGCTGCTCACGGCAGCACCTGAAGCTCCAAGGCCAGCAGGAGCGGGGCAGCACACGTTTATCCCTCACCCGAGCACGGAAAGCCAGAGGTTTAACAAAGGACACCAAAAAACAAGCTATGGCATAAATATATGCAGACAAGCCTTCTGCCCAACCTGCTGTGGTTCTGACACCGATACCTGCCCCCCACGTGCCGTGGGAGCGGGCAGAGTAACGCGGCCCTGCTGGCTTACAGAGTCCCAGCTGCCACCGCTTACTGCGCCCCGCTCCTCTGCTCTTCGTGCTAAGATGCTTGCACCCCTCTGCCCCCAATACGTGCCATGTGTGTCACACACGTAGTTAGTGGGTTTTTCCACCCCCAGTCCCCCAGAAGAGCTCAGGCTTGAACCTAAAGCCTTATCAGGAGTGCTGAAAGAACGGCTTTGGAAGTCCGGTATCAGTAAACATGAAGAGTCGCTGGCGGACGCACGCCTTCCCCTTGGAGTTTGACCCAGCAACAACTTCCAGCTTAACCCGAAGCTTACATTGCTGAGGTAATCACATCCAGTCAGCTGGAGTTTGAAAACTGAAATAACTTAAGGACAAAACAGGGTAGGCAAGTCACCTCCTAAGTGACTTGGTAACCCGGGAAGTGGCTTTTCTTTAAAAATTTAGCAGGGAGAGCAACGCTACCCGAGCCTTTCTGCACAGGCTGGGTCATGCACTCGCGATCAGAGACTATTTCTGTTCCACCTTCCTGTTCCAGAGGATTGTTTATAAGCCTGTTTGTTTTACTCCTCGGTTTATAAATCGTGAAGTCTTTTTTAAGCAACACCGCAACTTGAGAAAAAAACGCTTTTTACAGTTCTACGATCAAGATGCTCCAATGCATTTCAACTCTGATTACCTGTTCTATGCACGCGTTGTGTTGCCCTCTTCTCATTTGCAAATTAAACATTGTGCTGAACTCGCTTATTAGAACGCAGTTGTGAGGATAACTCCCACCGAAGTTTTGATGAGATAAGGACACGCAGCATGTCAGCCTCAATCTCCCTCTCGGCACTCAATAAATTCGCATTTCTTCCATTAAATGACCAAAAGTGAAATTGCTGCGCAGCATAAATGCCTACTGCAAAATTTATAACGCGAACAAATGTATTTAAATCCTATATAGATTTCAAGAGCGAGTTTTGCACTGTATAATTTTCTGTCCAGTTCACGTTCAACCATGCGATTACATCAGCACCTCAAAATGATATTAGGAGATGTGACGCCTGCCAGGGAATTTCATTTGGGAAATGTAACAGGCACAGTCAGCATATTTGCCTGCTGAAAAATAAGGCTACGGACAAATTACATAGCAGAGAAAAACAAACATACCCCAGGCCCCGAGGAAGAAAAAGGTTTTATTTCCATCACTTTGGCATTTTCAGCCTTTCTTCAGGCACGCCACAGAGGGAAAGCGGCCGGGGGGCCTTTCAGGAACAGACCGACCGAGGCGAGCGCCTTCTCGGCGGGATCCAGCGCAACCAGGACTCGGATCTCAGGGAGCCACACGCCCCTGGAGTCACAGGGCGATCCGCGGGTATTCAGCTCCTACCAGCACAGGACGCGGTGCTGCTTTCACTGCGATAGGCGATCGACCACGCCAAGAACATCTCTCGGCATGCTCTGCTCCCACTCCCCAAATGGGGTTTCTTTAAGGGGAAGGAAAGGATCCCAGAAGAAGGGTTGGTCTCAGCTAAGGCTCCAGCCCGGCTGGCCAACACCTGCAGGCTCCGGCTTTGAGCTGTAACCCTCCCACTGGGCTCACTGCACCTACAGAGCCTCGTCCTTCCTCTTCCCCCTTCCACCCAGGAAGAGACGGTGCAGGGAAGAGGCAAAGCAACCCTTAAGAGCACCCCACGGCCAGGGGGCTTACCAGCACACCGGGGCTCTGCCAGAAATCTCCACGGGTTGATCTCAGACCGCACCGCACCCCCAAGAGCTGTAAGTGTGAAAACACGACGTTGTGTTGTGGGTAACACGTGTGCCACCAGCCCAAGATTGCGGCCCACGAGAAGCAAATTCCCCCGGTTTCCTGAAGACGCCACTGAATGTCAGCACTGTAACACAGGTTACTGAGGAAGCAGGAAAGAAACGGAAATAGGAACCAAATTAATTGTCGTTCTGTTCCCTCCTCCCCAGGCCTGTACTCTTGGAGGCACGGTCAGCTACAACGCAGAACAAAACAGGAGAACAAGACACAAATAACAAACACAATAAACAAGAAAACAGAAAATCTCATTACTCGAAATGTAAGTATCTGGAATTAATCAGTCTTAAGCTTCTTTAGCAGAGCTGTACACAAACCCCCACCAGCAACACTCCGCTTTAAACCCAGGGGAGCAGCACCCCTGCAGGACGGGTCCCGGCACAGAGCACCGCGTGTCGCAGACGGATTTGGGCTCAGGAGGGGAGCGCTGGGCGAGGCAGCGTGCTGCTGCTGCCAATGCTGCTGCGGTGCCAGGCCTGGCCAGGCAAAGCTGCCCCCAGCACTGCCAGGGGGCTCTGGGAACAAAACGTGGGCAGAAGGACGGAGCCCCTCGTTCTGACACTACCTCGGGGCAGGGAACTGCCACCCAAGCGCACAGTCACTAAGAAATACCCTGCACTTGGGTCTTCGAGTCAAAAAAGCAGAAGCCACCATGGCTCTCCTAGATGGTCAAGCTCAAGGCCACGTTACTCTGACAAATCACAGCAGCTTCTTCGAGGAGATTACAGGCAGTTTGGCAGGAGCTAGCTTAAGAGCCCTAGACGCACCGTACAGCTTCGTCCTTCATAACTTAACCCCCTTCCTCCGCTCCGAGCTGGGCACTCCCTCACTTAGCTCCTCAAATGTTTTCCTCTCACTTCCCAAAGAGCATTCAAGTCACTGGTGCGCTCCCGAGCATAACTTTCTATTCTCTTTCCTGACAGTCAATTACCAAAATAACTCTTCTATCCTCCCAGCGTCACTTTTGGACCATTTCCTACTCTCATTATATAACCAGGGACCTCTACTTTAAAAGGAAATCTCATTTTATCGCAAGAAGTCGGTCCCCCAGGGGAAAAATATTAGAGACGTCTGCAGCGCGTTTAAAAAAGACATGGCATCAGCTGATGCCAGCCGGAGTTAAGATTTTTAGAAGCGCTGTATTAAGTTACGTGCTCCGATCAGCCCTCGAACAGCCTTCTTGAAAGGTCTTCGAAGCAAAAATAAAACTACCCCACACGCAATGAGCTCAGATGGCCCACGAACAGGCTTCGGTGGGCAAGAAACGCAGGTAACAAGGGAAACAGCAGCACGGGCCAGGCATGAGTCGGGCCGGTAGGGCGCAGATGGAGGGAAGGAGCAGCAGAGCACCCCGAGCACAGACGCAGCTCATGGGGGTTCAGCGGAGACCCAGATCAGCGCATTAAAACTAAAGGCTTTCATCAAACGCGTAAGGAGATTTACTGCACAATCCGGCCATCTCCTGCCAGCCGACAAATTCAGCTGCTCCCGGCTAGTGCCACCCCAGCCGCGCACTACCCCCCCCCGCGTGCCCCCCTACCTGAGCGCGGTTCTAGCACACCGCCAGCACAAGGGAGCAGTGGACTGAACGAACACAAACCCTAGGGAAGGTCCCTCTCCAGCAAGGGCTCGGGTCAGATGTGGAGGAAGCCCCTGGGAGCTGCCTGCACACACACACACGTGGCCGTGCCCATCGGCATGGCCTTTGGGCGGTACCAGCCACTCGTGGCCGCTTGGCGAGCTGGCAACCTCAGCTTGGAATCGTTTCCCACCTTCATGGGGTTCACGTTTTTATCGGAGAAGGAAATCTCCCAGAAGCTGCCAGTAAAAGAACACAATACATCAAAATAACATCATGAGTTAAAGAGTTGGTATAGTTTTAAGACGATGACGACGACCACTGATGCAAGCAAGAGAACAGCTGACCAATTTTTTTTTTTTAAAACCCTCATTGCCACCTCCTGCATTAAAGCCTCGGTTCTCAAATAAGCGTACAGTTTACTGGACACATTTGGCTTGCAGCAGCCAGGCAACGCCATACGCTGTATTCAGATAAATAATCATTACTGGTAGCAAAACAACCATTATATTTAAGTGGAAATTAAACCTGCAAATGTCAGTTTCAGGCATGTTATAGAAGCCCTCCTTAAAAGAGAATTCCCAAGCTGAAAGTAGGTTGGACCAAAAGCAAATAAGCCAGGGTTACATCAAGGCAGTGCTAATGCAGATATACATCCCTATAAATCCAGGCAGTCATTCACCAATTACACCAATGCAAGCTACTAAGAGGGTCACCCTGGGACAAATATGTAATCCCCAATGTGACACTTGATCCTATTGCCCTACATGCTCTGCCCAAATCCCAATGCATAACAAAAAAAGTACGTTTTACTCAGAAGACCGGTTTAAAAAAAAAATCCGCTCCTCGGAAGACAAGAGAGATATCCCTTAACTTTCATCTTGTAACCGCTTAAACGGGTGGAAGCACAGCCTAAGAAAAAACAATACGTGTGCTTTACACATAAAGCTAGCCTGAAAAAAGTAAGACCGACGATGACGTGCGCTGCTTTATATATAAGCTCCATTTTACGTAACCCGTTTGCATTTGAGCCGCCCACCGCCCTCTACGCAGGGCTCCCATCGTGGCGGTGTCCCAGCAGTCCCCCGAGACACGGGTGCCACGCGTGAGGACGTGTCACCCCCAGGCCACCTAAGGGCTACCAGCCTCAGACGCGAGGTGACGACGTCCTGCCGCCCCGTCCGGCTGGAAGCTTCTGGCACTGCTGGCGGAGGTGGAACCATCCTGCGGCCTCAGCAGGAGCACGGGCTGCAAGCACCAACTGCACTGCTGACCCGACGTCTCCTCCAGGGCCTCAGAGCCGTTTTAAAGGTTTCCTCTCACATCCCACCCTGCTCTTCGGAGGCTTCTCTCTGCCTTCTCAGGGATAACGTCACATATGCTAAAGTTTTTGCTTTATTATCAGAGTAACGCTTCTGAAGCTGTGCATCAATAGCTCATCTCGTGACTTTCTATTGCATCCTTAAATACATTTAAGTTAGTGCTGCATATATGCATCACTTTAAAATCCACAGCTCCTGCTAAGTTCGAAGTCCAAATCATCTCTTAACATCTAGAACCCTTTTTCTAACTGCTTTCATTTCATGACCAAAACAAGAAACCATCTGCTGCCACCACAAGAGTCAGAGGGAAGGAAAAGCCTGTGACTCAGTTCTTTGTCTCATTCTTTACCTCTTATGTCTGCAGCATCCAATTCGAAGCCTCTGCTGCAGCTGGCTTGGGGATTTTTGTCTCTGCTCCTCCACAGTTTTGACGTCTCCAATTACTTTTACTATTAAGTAGTAAAATATGCAAAAGAACTTCTTCACGGTGAGGGAGCACTGGGACAGGCTGCCCAGGGAGGTTGTGGGGTCTCCTTCCCTGGAGATATTCAAGGCCCGTCTGGACGCCTACCTGGGCAGCCTGCTCTAGGGAACCTGCTTTGGCAGGGGGTTGGACCCGATGAGCTCTGGGGGTCCCTTCCAACCCCTACAGCTCTGTGACTCAGTGATTAATTAGGTATCCATGGGCAGCAGGACGCCTGCTCTGAGATCCCCTAAGACCGGTGCAGATAGATGCAGGAGCATCTTAAAAACAAGCACCATGCCCAACACAACTGCGGTAGAGAACCAGCTGCTGCGGAGCCAGGAGACTGACAGGAGAACACCCAAGGTGAAACGGGAAGAAGCCCGGAAATGGATGAGAGGAAAACCCCCATCAATGGCAACAACCCCAACTCGAGATCCGGGCGCTTGTCGCTAAGACATCTCGCCCCACCCAGAAGAACTGCGCTGCAGACAGTAACGACGTTACAGGCAGGAGTGGAGCACACAGCCCTGCTACAAGCAGGGCTAACAATCACTCACACGTACAAACGCTTTCTGTAGGCTTTCCGACGGAACACATCCGTGGTTTTGGACGCTTTGCCCCACTCCTCCCCAGGCCTTACCTCCGCAGGGCTCGCAGCCACGCCGCCGGCAGCACTCCTCCACCTGCTTCCCACGGCACAGAGCCAGGTCGGTGCCTGCCCGCATCCCCTTCTCCGCCGGTTCCTTCTGCCTCCCCTTTAACTGAGTTACGGGCCTCCTAAAAATAGTTCGAGAAATCCCACCTGGCCATAACCCACTTCACAGCACGCACGGTTACAGCGCCGCAGAGAGCCCGACAAAAAGCTGCAGCCTCAGAGCGGTCCCGCTACAGAACGGGCACCACGATACGGGAACAAACCCCGGCGGCACGCCGCTGGAAGGACAAACGGCCGGGGCGCCCACGGCACGGAGCTACGGACGGACCTCCCGCAGCGAGCGCGCAAGTGGCGGGCTGGGGGAAGGGAAGGAAAGGGACAAGGAGAGTGACAAGAAGCGAGAGCACGCGCCTGCTTCCCCCAGGAGCATTTTAAGCACGTCACAAACCCCAGCTCGGCCGCACGTAGGGCGCGCTGCAGGCATCGGGTGGGGGTTCAGAACCCCGTGGGCAGGGGGTCCCCAGCACCACGACTGTCACTGCCGGGTCTGAATTGATCCCCTATTCTAGGGCTTCAAGAGTCCTAACAGGAGTACGTAAGCACACTTTGAAATTCATCTGATAAAAGCTCCCCCACTTTTACTTTGTCTAAAGCAAGCGTCAACACCCTGCGCTGGGCTGAGAAGCGGCTTTCCAGGATGATGTAGCCCCAATGCAATTTTACCGAAGGAACAATGACTCACTCCCAGGCGGAATGCGGTGGAAACGTATGACCTAATGCTCTGAAAGAAGCTTGCTTTTTCAAAAAGAAACAGCTTCAGTACGTACAGTATCTTCCCAACAGCTAACGTTTTAAGAAGGGAGTTTCTGCACAACGGAGCTTACAAAATTACCTCTTTTTTTTCGGCACGTTTCAGCTGTACCTAGGCTGAGCGGCTTTTGACAAGGACTACCCGCACGCAGCCCACCGAGCCTTAATTTCAGTCGAAGGCTGCACAACCGCAGCCCTGCGTGACCCTGCTGCCCCACGCTGGCCCTGCCTAGGCCGGGGCAGAGCCAGCAGGAGGGAGGCGCCGCCCCAGCACCCGGCGCGGACGGAGGCGTTACGGCAACGTGCTAGCGCTCACCCGGTACCAAACATTTGCAA
The DNA here is from genome assembly GCF_964211835.1 of Anser anser. Lineage (NCBI taxonomy): Eukaryota > Metazoa > Chordata > Aves > Anseriformes > Anatidae > Anser > Anser anser. The sequence goes on from NC_139721.1 coordinate 162,424,130, forward strand.
GCTGCGAGCACTCGACTGACGAGCAAGACAAGCCTACTTCGTGTTGAGCTGGATTCCTAGCAGCGTTGCGGGGGATCCTCTATCCACCAGAGGCTGCTTTTACGACTGACCAGCCAGCAGCTGTACGGCTTACTAGAGTTACCTGGCACAAGGAGGCCCAGAACAACCGGAGGGATTTCAGCGCGCAGCGACCATCCCTCGGGTTTGGCCCTGCATTGTTCCCCATCCCTCACGAAGACTCCAGACAAAAGGGGCAGAGCGTGGGCGGAGAATCGGAGTTGGTGACACAGCCTAATCAGGATCTCAATCATGCTAATGGATGTGATTAACTGCATACTTCTCCTGGAAGCTTCCTGCAGCTGCACAGGAGCAGCCTGATAGCCAGAACTGCACGAGGGACCTGCTCAGCCCACGTTAATCTCCAGCTACACCATGTGTGGCACGTCACCCAGGGTGCGGGGATGCACCTAATGCTCAGCCTTAATTCCTCCCACACAGCGAATCTTCCCCCATGCCAACGCAGTCAGCTGGGGCAGGCTGCACAGACTCCGGACCTGTTTGTGCCGACGTTTCTCCCCAGAAGCACGTCGCTGCTCCGCGAGGCTGGAAGCCTCACCTTCGCACACGAAGCCGGGACAAGGCCTGCTGCACTGCACAAACGGGCCTCAATCACGCAGCTAAAACTGATTTTTTTTTTTGCTAGTTTTGTCCAAGTCACAAGGACACGGCTAGCTTTCCTTTGGAGTTAGCATCTTGCCACCTCTTACGAGGGCTCCTAATTCAGTGGCTGCCACTCTGGGGGAAAAAACTCCGAGAGGAGCCAGACAAGGATGAAAGAAGCAACAAGAAATATGCTTTTTTTTTTTTTTTAAACAGCGAGGTGCTTGGGTAGGCAGGGAAGAAGTCGGGCCCTTCCCTCCCTGTTCCCTCAGGCAAGTAACCCACCGGCCTCCCACCCGCCAGCAGAAGTTCCAAGGGAAGGACGCGTACTTTGGAGCTTCACCGCGCCATCGCTCACATACGCGTCCCCTCTGCATTTAGGTAGCAGACCTGCACCCCCCAGCACCACCTCCACCTCCCAGCACCACGTGCCTCCTGTGTTTTGCAGGGCAACAACTGCAGACGCTGCTATCAGCAGCTGTTTGGACAACACAGGCATCCCAGGTGCTGTCGTACATGCCTGAGACTAAACTTGTTTGGGAACAGACCTGCCCTCCCCAACAAACCCTGCACACTCTGATTTTTATTTTATTATTTTTTTTTAGAGCTTAAATACTGCTCCAGCACCACACTGGTGACTGTCCATAGTCCTTTGGGTTTAGAATTCCAGCACAGCTTGAATATCACAACACTCTGAAATAATTTGGAACATTTATAGCTTCAAACTGTATCAAGGAGCCTCCCCGTGAACAACACAGAGCACCAGTGTGAGCCAGAAGCATTGCGCTTGTATTGTTAGCGAGTTAAAAATCGCATAACATCCACAGCAACTGATTTCGCTGACCTTTCCATCCCACGAGAAATTCTTTTACATGTGCAAAACACCAAGTCATGAAATTGGCTTCTGAGATGTAGGAGGCTGCAGAAGGCCACGGCTGGGGACAGGAGGGCGAGCTGGACGAGCCCACCTGCACACCTAATTCACACGGGCTGCACTTTGGCAGCCTGGCTTTTATGCCACCCCCTCAAGGAGCTGATCCAAAGTACATTTACACCCTTCCCTCCGGCAGATGAACTCTGCAGCAGGGGACAGCAGCGACGACAGCTCAGACCCAGGCTGCTCTGCCACCGCCCTGCAGGCTGTAATCGCAGAGCCTGGCGTTTCTCTGGTCTACATTTGAGTATGATCTGAGTATGATCTAACCTGCCTCCGAGGAGATACGAAAAAGAAAATGAGTTTGATAGCACTGTTAAGACAGGAGGAAGCCATACACACAGGCATTTGACTAAGTAAGAGATTCATCTATTTTAGCTGGGACAGGAAGTATAAACACGAAGCTACAGGAAATAACTCTGCCTTTCAGAGCAGTATCAGCTTCTTCCAGTTTGCATTTGAAACTCCAGAAGCACACACACAAAATATATTTTCACTGTCTACAATCAGACTGGCAACAACACGATGAGTAACATGCCTCAAGCTCTTAAGTTTCCGAGGAGGAGACCTGGGTTTTATCTTCAATCTCCGTCGAGACTGGCAAGATAAATTATTTGGGATTTTTCGGACTAGAACACGGTACAACTATACTCTATTTGTCTTTTAAGTAGCCACCACTTTCATTTGAATTGCAAGTAGCTCGAATTCATCTTCACAGATTCATACCCTGTCTGACCAGTGGTTTCCCTTAGTCATAGGTTTGGCATATATCAGAATTTGGAAGTCTGCACATCAGTGTATGTGGAGACAAATGCAATTTAAGGAGCAGTTATTAGCTGAAGATAATGAATAGAGAGTTTATTAAACAGCAGGTGAGCTGAAGAATAGCAGACAAGAACAAGAAAAGCACCAAGCGATAGGTACAAACTAGTCCTGAACTCCACAAGAACTCAAATTTGTTTTAATGGCTCAGATTCATTTATTTCTAGGGAAGAGAGGCAACCACTAAAACACAACAGGGGTTGGGACCTCAATTATAATTACTGCTCCTTTCACTAAAATTAAGGCTGAGTCAGCCCTTTCTACTGACTCGAGAGGGATATGTAATTTATTTGTTTAAACTGAGTATTCATCAGACTTCATAAAACAAGCTTAAGAATGGAAATCAAGTCCTACCCCAACCTCCACGCAGCCTTACCTACCGCTCCTTTGAAAAACAAAAAGTTGTTCCTATTTCCATGGTGGTTCTGCTGACCAGGCTGTCTTGTGCTCGCGCTGCTGAGGGGCAGGTGGGTGGTGGAGGGCGTTTAACGCCACGATAGGACAAGTTCACTTTGGTATTTAAAGCCTAAACTTAACTGGCAAACATCCTTAGAAGTTAGATGAAGGAGCACTCTGAACCAAGTACCTGAGAGGCAGCATTGCCACCTGTACGTGGGACTTCCCAGCACCACAAGGCACGGCGTATGCAGATACCAGAATAAATCCACGCCGCTTTCAATAGCTTCTGGGAGCTCGCCCTGCGATTACTCACCTCCCTGTCTCTTTCCTCCACTCGCTACGATGCCCACAACCCACTGAGACAGAGCAGAGGGCAAGGGCGGGAGCGAGGCACGGGCCCACAGCACCACACCGCTCGTAACCCTCAAAGCTTCCCGCAGACAAATTGGAGATGTGCTCCAACAAGTTGCCCAGATAACCCGCATGGGGAGGTCCTGCAATTCCCAGCGCCAAGCTGCGGCGTTCAACGCTCCCCGGAGCCAGCCCGAGGATCACGGGCCAGCAGCACATGAACCGACTGACAGAGTCGTTAGCTTTTAAGAAACTACCCGATAAAGCCAGATATTAAGCGCTTAGCGAGTACCCCCTGCCGTAAGCACACCACCAGCAGGCCTCCCGTTTGGTCCTTGCAGGCGAGGGACTGGATCCTCCCCTGACACCATCCGAGGACTCGCTGGGCACCCACAGAGCTGTGCCAATGGCAACGCCGGGCTCTGGCTGAGCTTTAAGTGCCACGATCTGCAAGTCACTGACACCTCTTTGTATTATTTGATCTTTCCCTGGTGTCATTTCTGCAGAGACACAGAACAGATTTAATAACACCCGTGTCCTTCAGCCTTAGAGTCGATCGCATTCACAAGCATCAACCATTCTCCCTTTGGGCTAATTATTTCTCGCTAAGGTGTCATTATTTCACAAAGAAAACAGAGCACGTTGCAGCCACTGCAACGGAAAGTCAATTAAGCTATTTTTAAAATTGAGCAGTCCATCTCATCTGATCTGAGGAGGGCAAGAAGCCATGAATCCTCCGAAATGCGACTAAAAGGAGAGTCAGAAGCCTCATCGGTTCTCATAAGTCCCCCCCTTTCCGCCTGCCTAAGTGACTACTTGGCTGGGCAAAACTGCTTTATCATAATGCTATTACAGCCTTGAACATTGTTGAATTATTTTTTATCTTCCTCAAAGAGAAAGTTAATCGAGTTACAGCAGAACATTATATAAGGCCGGTACAGCATACAATACCAGATGGAATAATTAAGGCCTAACAAAGAGGAAATAAGTTTTACAGTTGGAGAACTCCAGCGCAGGCAGGCCTGTCCTTTCAGTTTGCAAAACGCAGCTACGGCAGCGTCAGACTGAGCGCCCTGCGGAGGGAGGCACCGCGCAGGGCTTGCTAGCCCACAAGCTGAAACGTTAGAAAAGTGCTTAGACGTCCACTGCACTACTCGAGGAGCCTTTCGGATGCACTGCTGGAGCTGCAAGCTGGGCAGAACCCCGTTCATTAAATAGAGAAGTCCGCCTTCACAAGAAAAAGAAGACTCATTTACCTTATGTTTTAAAGTTATTTGTTAAACCGGTGTAGGAATCAGTGGACAGAAAGAAAAGAGGAAGCAACCGAGACTTATCAGCAAACACCTAGGAAGGATTTTATCGTATATATATATAAAAATAAGTAAGAGCCAGCTTTGATACGCTTGCAGACCGCGCATTTCACACCCACCGTGGCAGAATTGGGGGTTACCCCAACGCACTCTGCCCCCAGCCAGATCAATGCGGGGGGGGGTGGGGGTGGGGGGGTGGGTGTCTGTCGGCGGCACCCCCAGGGCCCAGCCCGGAGCTGCCCGGGGATCTCCCAGCGGGGCGCACCCCCCCCCCCCCGCCCTGCTCAGCCTCCTGCCCGCGGGGGGGGGGGGGGGGGGGGGGGAAGCCAGAGGAGCCCCCCAGGAACCCCAGGAGCCCCCCAGGAGCCGCCCCGTGCCGGGCTGACGGCCCCAGGGCCTCCCCTGAGGGGACAAAGGCGGTGCCCGCACCCCCCCACACCCCCCCCAGCCCCCTCGGAAGGGCCGGGGCCGGCCCCCGCCCGCCGCTCGGTACCGGGGGGGGCCCGCAGGGAGCGGCTGTGGGCCGGGGCTGGGCGGACAGCCCTCAGAGACCCCCCCCAGCCCTCAGAGACCCCCCCCCAGCCCTCAGAGACCCCCCCCCAGCCCTCTCAGAGCCCCCCTCAACCCCCCCCAGCCCCCACAAGCCCCCCGCCCGCCGCCCCCCCCACACAAGGCCGGAGCCCCCCCCCCACACCCCTCACCGCCGCCGCCCCTCACGGCGGGCACTCCCCGGGCGCCCCCAGCGGGGGCTCCGCAGCCCCCCACCCGCCGCCCTTACCCTCAGCGGGGGCTGCCGCCGGCACGGAGCCGCCTGGCGAGGGTCGCTGTCCCCTGCGGGCCCGGCCGGGCAGGAGGAGGAGGAGGAGGAGGAGGAGCAGCAGGGAGCCGAGCGGGCGCTGGCCTCACGCCGAGCGCACTACCCTGCTGGCGCCGCGGGCGGGCCCTCGGCCGCTCCGCCAATCGCGAGGCGCCGCGCCCGCCGCCAGCCAATCGGCGCGAGGCGCGGGCGGCGCGGGGGCGGGACGAAGGGGGGCGGGCGGGGCTGAGGCGGTGCCGCAGTGACAGGGCAGCGGGGTAGGGTGCGGCGCGGAGGGGCCATGGCGCTGGGTGGGGCGGGGCGGGGGCTGAGGGGAGGGGAAGGGGCTGTGGGGAAGGGGCTGTGGGGAAGGGGCTATGGGGAAGGGGCTATGGGGAAGGAGGAACGCAGCACAGAAGGGTTTTGAGGAGCTGGAGATGAGGGGGAGAGCCTGAGGGGAAGGGATGTGGGCAGCAGGCAAGGGGACAGGGGGCTGAGGGGACATGGCTGAGGGGATATAGCTGAGGGGACATGGTTGAGGGACATGGCTGAGGGGACAGGGACCTGCGGGACATGGCTGAAGGACATGGCTGAGGGGACAGGGGGCTGAGGGGACACGGCTGAGAGGACATGGCTGAGGGGACAGGGGGCTGAGGGACATGGCTGAGGGGACAAGGGGCTGAGGGGATATAGCTGAGGGGACAGGGACCTGCGGGACATGGCTGAAGGACATGGCTGAGGGGACAGGGACCTGAGGGACATGGCTGAGGGGACAGGGACCTGAGGGGACACGGCTGAGAGGACGTGGCTGAGGGGACAGGGGGCTGAGGGGACAGGGGGCTGAGGGGACAGGGGGCTGAGGGGACGTGGCTGAGGGGAAGCAGGAGGCTGGAGGGCGATGGCTGAGGAGATGCCGTGAAGGGCGATGGCTGCTGAGGGGGAGCAGTGAGGGGAGGTGGAGGCGAGGACGGCTGGGGAAGAGCCTGAGGGGACGCGGTGAGGGAACGCGGGGCTGAGGGCAGACGGGGCCGCCTGGCACTGGCAGGGAGGCTCTGGGTGCTGGCGGGGGTGAGGGCGCCTTTGCGCCATTGCTTTGGTGTCAGTGCCACCTCTGGGGGTGGTAAGAGCGGGTCCCCTCCCCAGGCAGGGGCGAGCAACCCATACGCACAGTGCTGAAACACGGTGACAAGGGGCGCATCGTGCTTCTTGGAATCAAGGCTTTGTCATCACACCTTTGGGGACCGAGGAGGTTGCTGACAGACAGAGAAGTTTGAGGGTGGGTGAAGGCTGAATAAAGATGAAGGAGGTCCCATAGAAATGGGAAGGAGCTACATTTGGCCGGGGAGAGGATGTCCTTACATTTTACACATTTGTGCTCCCGGGAGGACATCTCCCCGGCCAAATGTAGCTCCTTCCCAAATGTGTGTAATGTACATGGAGACTGTCTGAGGTGTTGAGGCAGCTGGAAGGTTCTTGCTCCAAACCATAATGTCCAGGGCAGGTGGAGAATTCACCCACCCGCCCAAGAACCCACATGACAGACATCACTGCTGCTTTTGCTTAGATTCTACCATGGCCCTTTTGGTCCAGAAATATGGGTATCTTTGCCTGCAGGACAGGAGAAAGACGGGAGAACAAGTTGTAGTGATGAAATGTACAGATAGCAGGATGGTACGTGATGAAAGAACAGGCTTTTTACAGCAGGCGTAGTTGTAGTGCACATGGCTGAAACTTCTTAGGGAGCAGGTAAGCGAAAGGTGAGACCATTAAATATTGGTGCAGTGACAACAACCGTGCAGGAGGAATGTTCAGGCTCATGCTTCATGGCTTAAACCATTGCAACCTATTATGCGAGTTCATCGCGGAGGGAGGGCTGTCTGTTGACAGCAAAGTTTGTGCATGTGCCCCAGGGGTGTGTGTGTCACTCGTCTGACCAGAGGGAGCTACTGAATCTCATGGGAGTATGCGACACACTGGCCTGCTAGATAAGAAAATCAAAGTGTAGTGACTAAATTAAACCAAAAATAGGTGTGTCTCTTAGGTCTGGTCACTTGCGGGAGGGAACACCCTTTGCATCAGGCTGTGGGAAGGGGCACACCCCATCCATGTGCAGGTAAGGTTGCAGCTTCTGCCCGCCCCCCTCCTGCCAAACTTGAGAAGTGGGTGCTTTCCAGGGCCCCGCTTGCAAGGGCAAGATAGGGGGAAATCCCATGTCCTGATGAAAGGCATATATATAACAACTGCTTGTACCATGTGCTATTTTTAAGTTCTGTGATAAAATAGCTTCTTAATAGCTTGCTTTGGGAGGACCAGGTGACGGTTTGAATTTCAGGGCTGTCCCAGCCTATCCAGGACTTCATATCAACGTAGGCTTAAAGGTCCCTCTCTCCTCCTTGGTAAATCCACCTCTGTTCTCTGGAGCCTTTCTGCTAGGTGCTGTCAGAGGTAGGGTAGACCCTTGTTCTGGTGCAGAACAGTAATTCCCATGCCCCTGGAGCAGACTGTAATACAACAAAAAGTAGTGGGTTACATCAGTGCCATGCTAGGGAGTATACCTGACCACTGGGCTGACTGCTTTTGGCTCTAGAAAGAACTTCTGGTTGCTCACCAAGCCCTGAATTTATTCCCCAAAAGGAAAATGTCAGAGTCCATAGCCTAGACTTCAATGCACGCAGGTCACGTGAGAGACGGACCATTGGTGTTTTAAGGAGACAGAAGTTTCCAGACTTTACTGTGTCAAGCGACAGCTTTGATAACACCCTATTCCCAGCCAAGCACACCTAACCATCATAAATCAGGGCAGGTGGCAGCCCTTTGCTTTTTTTAATGATAGGTGTGTCCATTCTAAACTATATGGTACAGCAGGCCACTGCCCTCCATAATCCAAACATCCCTATTTCATTGCACATGGAATTTGTGAAATGTCCATTTGTAAACTGGGCTACCGTCAGCCCCAAAGCAGTGCTTTTTCTCCTCCTACAGAGACAAACTAAATCTGTTTCTGTGGCATGTAGCACCACTGCCCAGACAGCTCTCTCCCATCGTTGCTCTCTCATATTCATTGCTAGCTGAGAACGGATTCTTCTGCTTGCTTCATCCCCATCTACAGCTGCTGCTTCTTTGTTTTGCATGCCCTTCGCCTTGGACACCTTAAGCTGCTTTGGTTTTTTGTCCTATAGCTTCTCCTTACACTGAGAATTGGGCTTCCTGATATCCTTAGATCCTGTCTTGCTTCAGCTGAAGCCAGTCGTACTTTTATGGTTGGCATTGAAAGCAGGATGGAAGAGTGTTTGATAGCTTAGCTTACATCTGATGAGCAGAATAACTTTTTCCTGACCAGAAGGAAGAACAGCATGTAATGCAAGCTACATCTCTCCTCTGCACAGATAAATTCCTGTAACTCTTCAGAAACCATCAATGTAAAGGCAGGATGAAATCCCAGATGGGCTTGTTTCGAGGTGAACAACTGATTTACATGTTCTCGTAGTTGATACTGCACTTACAAGCCTAGCTTGCCCAGAAAACTGATGGCTATTTTATTAACCTACCCAAGTTCAGTGCAAGTTTGTGGGGCACTATTTAATATGAAACCTCCCTGGTTTTTGCCTAAAATTGAAAGCCTGCTTGTTTCTTTCTGGGAGCAACTTAAGGACAGACTTGATTTGTTGCTTTTCTATGTGCCTCCCCTATGCAAAACTTCAGAGCATTTCATTTATATTTGTTTATCCCTCCAAAGAATATAACCTACTTCTCCACTTGCTTTTCCAGCTGCCTCTCCAGTCTGAAGAGTCCTTTCTCAGCTGCATGTGGCCTGAAAGAGAGGGCAGCAAGAACCACTTTCCTCTTGGCGTGGTGGCCAAAATCTACAAGGTGCTGCGAGTGCATCTGTCCTTGCAGTAGGGAGGGAGATGATTTTATTTTTGTGAGGGAGGCAGAGGGAAAGAAGCTTAGCAGGCAGTGGCTCAGCCCTTTCATCAGGCCAGACAGTAAAAGTGGATGGGGGAAAGGGAAGGGGACCAGCTCATCTCCCCGAAGAGTCACTCCTGCCCAGCAGGGCAGGTGGAGCGGGCCAGAAGCTGGGCTGTTCTACATGTAGGCCTGACTCGTATCTCCTGAGTCACTCGGGAGCACTGAGAGCTGGAAAGCGAGAGCTCATTTCTGGCAAATGCGCATTCATCTCCACTTTGATGGGAGCCAGGGCAAATTAAGGATGCCTGGTAAAGTGGCAGGGTTTGGCTCTGCTGATTCCAGGGAACTGACAGCAAAAGTCTTGGAGAGAAAGAACTGTACAGCTTTCTTGCCCATTTTTCAAGGGTTTGTCATTCACTCCTCAAAGCAAGTGACATGATGGCCAAAGGTGAATGCCTGACATGAGAAGTGCTTGCGAGGCAGGCTGCTGGGGTTTGTTCTGGCTCCGCAGGGCTGCTGCTCTCAGAGCTGCTTGCTGCTGAGGGGTTCGCTGTCATTCCTCTGATCTCTCACTCATTTCAAACAGGCAGCAGAGCCTTCGGAGGGGTCATTTCCAAAAATGAGTGCAAGGCAGAGTGGCAGTTAGGAAGTAGTGAACCTGAACCTATATTAAAAAAAAAAAAAAAAAAAGTTGGACTTGAGCTATAAAGTGCTTGAGTGGAGCAGTCAATTACTGCAACACTTAGAGCAGCACCCAACAGTCTCTCATTTCCAGGAAAAGGAGGTGTTTGTATGCTTTTCAAAGTGAATGCCTGAAAGCACCTTGGAGAATTTGAATACTCTTACAAAACCAGCCGGTAACTTTCACTCCCATGCCGCAGTCTTCGTTTCACATCCACTTCCCTATCATGAATCAGGATGCAATAAGAAGCTAACTAGTCAGAGCTAGGCAGGACGCTGCTCCGGCGACAACAAAAGCGTTTGTGGGTCACTGGCAGATAGTCGCCAGCCAGACAGGGCTGTTTGCTCATTGAGGCTGACTCCAGCGTAATGGAAGGCATGGAATTTTGGCCGGGGATCCTTGCTGTCCCAGCGACCTGTCGAGTCTCTCTGACCGGTCATGAGATTTGCCTTGCAGCTGGCACGCCCCGTGGTCTCCTGATCTGGGCTCTATCCGTCACCGTCCCCGGTGCGCGGGGCCGCGGAGGAGGAGGAGGGTGGCTGCGGCACGGTGCTGGGGCTGGGTGAGAACCACTGCTGCGGCTCTGCAGTCCAGGAGCACCGGCAGAAAGTGCAGCTCTGGTGGCCAGCCTGTACCTAAGCCCTGCTGGAGGTGACCCAGGGCACGGGGCGCTCCCCGCTTCCCCCACTCAGTGCCTGGTTTCCCGTGCTGGACGAGGAGAACCTGCAGACGTCAGGGGACGTGGGCTTGTTGTGAGGCAGGAGCTGAGACTCGCAGCGTTCTTCAGGCAGAGCATTACCCTGCAAAGCACCGGGCAGCCTGGCCTTCTGGGGACTTAGCCCTTCTCCTCTGCACCGGAGGGGGCTTTTAGCATCGAGCTGCTCCCCTCTCTAGCCTGGGCCTCTGTAAACCGTGCCCACTTCTCCTGAAGCAGAAAAAATGTGTTTGTGCTGCAATGACAGAACGGAAATGTCCTCAGGAGTCTGTGTGTAGCCTTGAGTTACCTTTTATAAATAGGTTAACAGCTGGAGGGCCCGTGTTTGTTTAAAGGCAAAGACATACAGTACATGCCCTATATGATGTGCTCTGTCCTAAGTAGTTCTGCCATTTTGTTGATTTATGTCTGGAGATTAAAGGATTTGCCTTTCAATAAAATTATTCTCCTCAAACTACTAAGTGGGGGAGAGAGGGGATTTTAAGCACGTTCTCCACAGTGTGCAGCTATCCCTGGTGAAGCCACAGACGGTTTCTTCCTTGCTGTGCCGCTCACAAATTACTCCTGGTGACTTTGACTGTGCTTTGCCATTCCTCTCCTGCTTCTGGAGCACAGGACACTGGGGACAAGGCGGGGTGAGAGGTCTCTGGGCCCCAGGGAGCTTCCAGCCCGAACTAGATGGAGCATGTAACCAGGACCGACAAAAGCTGTGTGATGAGACAGAAGACGACTGTTCTGGGAAAAAGAAGTCTGCAAAGAGCCCAGCTTCATGGGCCCTGCAGGTCTGCACAAAGCTTTCTGCAAGTCAGATCCCTCACCAACCAGGAGTGCCTCAGGGCCAGGGCCTTGTTCGTTGTAATCTCACCGTTCTCATCCTCCCTCATGTGCTCAGGTACAAGATAAGGCACAGAAAGCATCAGCAGGGAAAGTCGTCATCACTCATCTAGAGGCCGGAAGGAGCAGAGCTGGGGGTGGTGAGGTGAAGGACACGGGTATCTGGAGGACTGACGTGCCTCTTTTACGAGAGATGTGCTGTCGTCGCTTGGACAAAGTGAAGGCACTGTGACAGGCAACCAGACCTCACACCTCTTTTCACATCACCTCGTCGCTGGTGGTGCCAGGCGTGCAGAAACGGAGCAGTCAGTTTGCCAGGCTGTGGTAGGGGTGATCTCCTCACGTTGAACCTCATCCTGCGCTCTCATTGCTGGCCTCCGAAAGCTCTGGGACAAGGGATTTAATAACTTTTCCATACCACTCATTATGACTATCCTAGACTTCTTGGGACCCAACGGTCCACTCCCTTTCTGAGCTGTAATAAGCCAGTGGCAACGCTTTCTTGTGGCAACAAGTTCCCCGGTGTAATGGCACATGTGCAAATTAATGGTTTGGAATGTGCTGTTTTCTAATTCCTTTGTTTTTGTGCTACAACAAAAAAGAAATGGAAAGCTGCTCCCGCTGCACCTTCTGCAGGCTATTCAGTATTTTCTCTGCTTCCATCACATAACTTCTGACTTTGCTTTTATCTGAGGTAAGCGTGGCCAATCCCTCAATCTCTCATCGGGTGCTCTTCTCTGTTCCGTGGCTGCCTGCCCTACTTCTGGTGAACTCTCTTGACTTCTTCAACTTCCTTGCTATCGTGGGAAGTGACAGCAGTACGGGTGTTGTTTTTGGCAAGGCTTTACCGTTCGCCTGCATCTCATACATCACTCACCTGTGTTCCAGTACTTTCATTATACTTCATCATCTTTCTTTTAAATCTCTAACATTTTGTTGTTCCTTTTTTCATATTTTTTTTCAGAGTAGGCAGAAGTCAGGACAGCGACAGTAATGCCCAGGTTCCCTTTCTGAAATGACACAGTCGCTTTAGAAGCCTGACTCCCATGAAATTCCCCTTGGTTCATGGAAATGGCTGAGAGCACTTTGGCTGTCTGAAGAATTCCCAGGGCATTTTCTGTTGTTTATTTTCCATTTGGGCAGCGAGCCCATTTGCATGAAGCCTATGAAGGACATGTGGGATGGAAAGCCCGTATGCGTGATGCTCATCCACTGCTGTGCAGCCACTGCTGGTCCCATTTTGCACACTCATCAGTCCAGACATGCAAATAAAGGGTGTGGAGCTTTCATTTAGATGCTTTAGTTTTAAATATGAGCCACACATGAAAATTGCATGAAAAACATCTTTTCAGGCTAGAAGCAAGCCCTCTGTGTGGATTAAAGGCAGTGTCACATTAGCAGCAAGGCCAGAGCTCAGCCCTTCTTGATCAAAAGCTTCTTTCCCCTGCAGCGTGAGCTAATGGAGGTAGCAGTACAGCCCCTGTGTCAAGCACGAATTATTCAGATGCAGCACAGCAGAAGGCAGAGATCCTGATACGCGTAGGGGCCAGCTCTGCAGCATCACCTGAGAGCCGTGCATGTTCGTGGCGGTGCCTGCAAGCCCCTCGGCACCCCCCCAGGCGTGGTACTGGGCAGGCAGTACGGCGATTTGCCACTACCACCTAGCAAAGCCTGCCCAGCTCAGCAGCAGCAGAGCACCGGGCTGCGGAAGATGGACCTTCCGAAACATTCAAATGCGTTACCTCACTGAGACGGGTTTTTCAGGCTTGCAATTGGAGAGGTTTTCTGAATCTGCTCCCGAACCCTGACTGCCAAAACAGAGTGGAATATACGAGCCAGAGAAATTCAGCGAAGCCCCGAGGCCGGGGTTGGAGAGGTGATCTCTGAGGAATTATCTCACATCCAAAATTGCAGTAGGAAAAAAAAGAAGGAAGATGCTGGCTGGGGTGAGGGCGTAACTGCTAGAAACTGGCCCAAAGGAGAAAAGTGAAAGCACATCAGCGTGCTGCGTGACATGGCCGCAGCAGAGAGCTACATGCATTATATATAAAACAGAGGGTGGATGACATTAAAATTAAAAGTTGCTTGAGAATGCTGAAGGATGAAACCCAATCTGTCATATAAAAATTTAATTACGTTGTTGTTAAACCCAAGGTTTCTGGAAGAGACAAAGTAAACACAGTTTCTAGAAGACTCTTTCTTCTCTTGGGACTTCATAACAGAGCTGGAGACCTGATTGTGAAATTTCATCATCGTCAGTAGGAAAAAAAAAATCCAGACAATATCCAAAGCTCATGCTCAGAGGCCACAAATGGCTATATATTTTTTTCCACATATTTTTCTGCTCTCACTGTAAAAAGAAATGAGAGCTGGGGGAAATGACAGCAGCTCTCATTACTATGGGTGAGAGTTCCCATTTAAATTCTTATTCATCTTCCAAAAATGCAAGACTTTAAGCAAGGGGAGGGGATCCACTCCAGTTGCTTGGAATAGAAATCCAAATCATTCATACAAAGCATGGAAAATAATGATAATCTGATGGAAAAAAATCTTGGCAAGCCGTGAAATTCAGAAAAGGAAGGAGGGGAGAGGGAGGACAGAAGATTGTAGAAAGCCTGGCCTTGGCAGAAGTTAAGTTCAGCAAGAAGGCTGAGAGCCCCCGAGCGTTTCAGGGTCATGGGGTAAACCGCGTCCTGCGGGGAGTGGGCGGGTATTCAGGGCTCAGCAAAGGCGAGCTGATGGGGACTGAGTTAAGTATTCTTTTGGTGTTTAATTTTTGCAGTCAAGAGGAATTATCACAGAAAATAGCATGGCAGTTGACAGGCAGAAAATTAAGGAACATTTAGGCATGTTCTCTGTGAGTTGAACGTAATAGGAAATACAGGGAGCGTTCACCAGACCAGGATCCAGGCAACCCGGTAGCCCAACTCAACTGTTCTCAAGTGTTTGATAAACTAAATGAATCCCTATTAGCAGCACTTAGCCGTGAAGTAATATCTCTATCAAAGATTGCCTTTAAAGGGAGTAAAACAAATTCTGAAGGAACCAAAGCCCCCCTCATCTAACCTGCTCCCAAGTTACTTTATTTGAAGGTTTGCAGCAGCTGGGAAAATTGTGGGCATGAAATGCCGCAAAATAAGTGATAAAGAAACAGAAGATAAAATATAAGTGATAAAGACTTCTTTAAATAAAAGTCCTCAGTGCCAGCATTAGTCAATAAACGGAGAATCTTACAGATAGAGAGAGCTTGGGAAGAAATGAATCCCAGAGAACAAGCTAAAAAGCTTACAAGAGAGTCAAGACAGATCAGCAAGTTGTGTTGCAATTAACTAATTTAAGAGCATAGTTGAATATGTTGGTGACAGATGCCAGCAAGCAAACCTTTAGGAACACAAGGACGCCATGTGAAAATGAAGCTATTGGCTTGGAAGTTTGAAATGACTCAAGAATTCTTTCCAAAATTAAAAACAATCCCAAAAGGTCATTTCACAACATAATGAAATATGTGCTACTGTTGCTGCTTAATATAAAACCCCGCAGGCCTCAAACAGCCCGAGTTCTGAAGTTATTCGAGTAGACCTGTGAGTAGCAGGCTGGCTGGAGATAGGATTGACTAAACCTGAAATTGGAGATAAGGAAGTCCCAGGCAAGAGGCAAGAAGGACTTGAAAAGCTCTGGGGCCAGGCAGCGCCCAGGCAAACGGCACACGAGGCATTGAAGGCGTTGTTAGCACACCCCTGAGGGGTGCCCTTCAGGACATCCCTTTCAAGAAGGAACGTCCCCAGCCCCTGAAAGAAGCTCCTGGTGTTGTTCTCCTGGTAGGCAGAGCCTTTGCTGGGTGCAGTTCTTAGAGGCCCGTATCGTTACTACATCACCGTTTAAAGATTTTAGCAAAAGCACCAGGCAGTGAACTGCTTGTGGTTTATGTAACCCTCAAGTGAAACTGGATGAAGTGAGGACAGTGTTCAGCTCCTGCTAGCAGAGCACTTGGAAATCGTCGTGGTGCTCGCTTTAGCCAGCAGAAAACCTTTTATTTTTAGCTGTATGAATCTCTCATTGTAGAGAGGGTTGGGGAAAGGGAGTGCTCCGTTTGAAGTTGTGTCCCATGTGGACATCCCTCCCATATTCTGTTAACGCACAACTTCTCTCAGTGTCAGCCCCAAAGCAGTTTGAAAGTCAATGGAGCAATTCTCTGCCTGAGAACAGCCTCCGATGCCTATTGTCTCCTTTACTTGGCCATGGAGCCTTTGGAAGAGAGCACAAGGAATAATCAGTTTGTCATAACTGTCGGGAACGCACTGCACATAGCTTCACATGCTGACAGAATAGTGCTGGTTGTAACCAGCCCAAACATTGCCCTAAAATTAGTACCCAGATAAATCCGTTGCTTTGGGAAAGCATCTGCTTTCAAATTAAATGAATCCAGACCTGAATGCGAGCGATATTTTTGCTGAACTTGAGCTGTCACCCTACCAGAGCACGATTAAGTATTAGTCTGCAACAAATTCGTCAGGAAACCTGAGAAGTAAAATGTCGAGCCATTGAGAAGAGCCAAACGACTTAAAAGTCAAATTGCTGTCTCAGCAAATGGGAGCAGATTTGGAGCACTGGGGGAATATGCAATTTCTTGGTTGGGAAGACGAGCCACAGTCATAATGAATATTTTGCCAAGCCTATATCTGGTTTCAAAATCTTCCCACAGTCATCCCAAATAAGCATTGGTGAGAATGCAATGTTATTAGAAAGGGGACGGAATAAGAACAGCCTGAGAAGTAATGAATGAATGTAGGCTGGTAACAGAGGCTTGTTAAACAGGGGGCACTAGCTCGGAGGTTGCAAAATGAGGTCCTGTCTCTTGCAAAAGCAGGCACGGGGAAGGCGGGCGGAACGCAGAGCCCCGCAGCGCCAGTGCCCTGGGCTTGCTGCAGCTCCTGCAGCCCTCGGAGGAGCTGGGTCTGCTGCCACGAGCGCGAAGTCTGCTCTGTCCGGCATGCATGTGCGTGTCCGGGAGCACTTGTGGGGATCCTGGGGCTCACCCAGTGGGCTGATGCCCGTGGTGATGCTCGATGTGGGCCACCTCCCGCAGAGCCATCACCAGCTGCGGCAGCCACAGTGGGGTGGAAACGCTGAGGGGCAGCTCCGAGTCCTCCAGGTCAGCTGCGCAGAGCCAGGAGAGGAAATGGAAATGTGCACGCGGTGGTGAAGCGGGATACGGCGCTGCGGAGGAGAAGCAAAGGGCCTGACCGGAGACCTGCTGGACTGGGCCGTGCGATGGGACCGTGGCCATGGGCTCAAGGGGGAAGGGGACAGAGGGGCTGTAGCGCTCCTGATTTCCCTTGAATGGGGAAAAAGCTTGTGACCAGGATTATTGATGGGAATATAAAATGTTGCTGTGTTGATTAAAGAAAATAATCACTTCCTCCAAGAATGACTGTGTTTCAGCAGAGGTTACTCATCTTTTCTTTGTCTGGGACAGCAGCAGCTTGGCATCGCTCTTCCCCACCCATTTTAAACCTTAACCATGGAAGAGGAGATTTAAGCACTGGGCAAGTAAAGGAATACTTAAAGTGGGCCAGCTGGTGACCCAAGAGACTTTTCTGACATATTTGGAAACTGAGACAAATGCTGCTGGTCTGGTGAAGCCTGCAGGGCCGTGCTGCAGCAGTGAGCACCACCAATCCCACGCGGTGCTGGGAGGAAGGGCTGGGGCTGGGGGTACCCGGGGGGACCCCGGCCACCTGGGCCCCGGCTGCTGCCCGGGGAGGAAACCTGGGAGCAGGATATATCATTTTTTCTGTGTACCGAGATTAAGGCTGCGTACCGAGCTGCCCATGCGCCGCGTTCGTCTGGGAAAGGAGCAGCAGCAGCTCCTTTTGGCAGCGCGGCGGAAGAGCGTCAATGTAAGTGCTGTTTCCAAGGTTCCTCGTAGGGTTAGGTTAAAAGGTAGGTTGGAACAAATCTTGGAGAGATTGTGGTGAAAGCAAAGCTTCGTGTTTGTATGGTAAACATGCCCAGTTATTAAAGAGCATTAGGATGCGATTTGTAACCAAATATTACAAATACGGCTATTTATTACCAAGCGATCCCGCGGTAATCCCTAGGGGCTTCCCAGCCAGAGTGCTCAGGCACAAAGAACGGAGAGATAATCTCTGCTCTAGCAGTTGACTACAGACAGCCTCTTGTTCAGAGAGGAAAATCAGGCCAAAACTGGAGGAGCAGCTCAAAAAAAAGGAAGTCTATTGTTAGGAAAGGCTGGCGTATCGACGCCCTGCCGCACAGAACCGAAAAGTGCACGAGTGGGGTGCGTGGCTGAATTGTTGCCATTTATTTATCGCTGAAAATACGTTTAGCTGAAAACAATCAGCATATTTTTAAACACTAATGTTTGCTTAGAAATATCTGCTTCTCTGCCAGGATAGCTGAGGGGAGCTTAATGAAATGGCAGAAATTGCATCCTGATGTTGTGCGGAGGCAGCCTGCAGAAGGGAGCAGTGATTACGTCTGTTTCTAATATCTACAGGCCATTAATTTTAAAGCAATTAAAATTGCTAAACAAGGAGACGGCATAAAAGTGCTATTTTATACAAGCACGTACGTGTAACGATGTGCAGGAGAGGGCCGCCACCAGCGGTTCCTCACGAGATGTCCGTGTAAATGCACAGCTGCTGCAGCCGTGCGCTGCAGCCCTGCGGGTGCCCGCGGCGGGGCCCGCTCCCCAGCGGCACGGTGACGGGTGGTTTGGGGCAGCACGCAGCCGACGCAGCAGCGACGGGTGGCGGGAGGCCTCGCGGGTGCTGCCGGAGCCCGCGTCGTGGTGCAGGCCTTTATACCGGTGTCTCTTGTCCCCTCCTTGAGCATCCCACGCCTGCCGAAAGCCAGGCTCGGGGTTTGCCCGGTTGGTCCGGCACGTAAATAACACGCAGGAGGATGAGTGCTGCCGTTTGGATGCTGGAGTTCTCCTCACTGGGAGTTCGGTGAGAGAGGAGAAGGTCCCCGGGCATCGGTGATGGCCGGGTGAGAACACGGGGAGGCTCCGTGTCCCCCGGGCTCCTGCCGGTGCTGCGTACTGAAGGGCCCCGTACGCAGCTGAGCCACGAGGAGCTAAAGTATTTTGTTCTTTTGAGCTGGGGCAGCTTCTCATCCCGGGCTGATTAAAATGGCCTGCAGTGGATGCTGCGAGCAACCTGACACCGTGACTCAGCTGAAAGCAGGCCCCGGCGCTGCCGCCGGGCCCGGAGCGCACAGCGCTCGCTGCGGCGGAGACAGCCCGAGTGCACGGGGCCCCGCAGGAAACTATGGCAAAGACCAGCTCTGTTTGGAAATAACGGAGTTATTTATGAGGGGGTGGGTGCCCGCATGCTTTTGTCAATGGCAACAGCAGCCTGGAGAAAGAAACGTCTATTTTAGCTGCCGAGTGGTGAGGGAGGAGAGATCGCCTGGCTTTTTGGGCAGGGGGCTCCACGTCTACTCCAAGAGGAAAAGCAAGTGTCCGACCCCCAGCATTGCCACCAGAGGCCTTCGGCAAAGCACAGGAGCTCCTGTTCTAGCCGAAAGCCGAGTGCGAACACGTCGCCACGGAGATGGGGGAGGAAGCCTCTTTAACAGCCCCTCTTAACCCAACGCTTTTTGGTTTTCCCAGGCTCTCCTCTTGCAGCCCTGGTGACATGCGCCAGGGCGTGAAGGCGTGGGGCAGGCAGCGCCTCCCGCTGTCCGCCTTCGCTGCCCCTGCTGCAGAGCAGCCCCGGGCCAGAGCCCAGGCTCAAACCCAGGCTCAAACCCAGGCTCGCTGCTCTCTGCACAAGCACGTTTCTGATGAAGGGTCCTGGGCACCCGTCTGGGGAAGAAAAGCCCAAGAGCACCCAGCTCTGCGTCCAGCTCCTGCATCAGGGATGTGAGGCCTCCAGGTTGCTGCAAAGTCATAGACTCGTTTAGGTCAGAAGAGACCTCTAAGATCGTCGAGTACAACCATGAGTCGTCGAGCCCCTGCTGTGTTCGGCCATGCTCAAGATCTGGCCATGCTCAAGATCCAGCCGTGCTCAGAACAGCACCAGGTCCCTGCCGGACCCAGAGCAGAGGCTGGGCTGGTGGCAATGGGCTCGGTTGGGCAGAAGGAACGCTAACACAGCAGAGCTGGGTGCGTGGAGGCGACTGAAACAGATGAGAAGGTGATCGAGAGCCTGGGCTCGATGCCTCACCTAAGCCCAGGGTGCATCCGGACTGGGGTCCGGCGATGCCTGGGGTGCGTGGTGGCAGAGCCGCACGTGGTCCCGGCACATCTCAGCACGGGCACTGGAGCTCTGCGGGGCCCCAGCGCCTCGCTGCCCCTTCCCACGTCCCCACCGCGGGCACTGCCAGCCTCTGTGCGCAGGGCCAGGCCCCCGCTGCCAGGAGCTGCCCAGCGCCGAGCAGCGTGCAGCCACAGCGCGAGGCCCGTCCACGACTCGCCGGCTCCAACGCAGCCTCCGCACACACGACAGCCGCCCGCCGCTTTGAAGCCCGTCCACAACGTGGGAGCAACAATCGCGGCTTTGTCCCCCCGCTCTGAACGTCCCTGCTCCCGCTGCCAGCTCTGCGGGCAGAGGCGGTCTCCTAGGCCACGGACACACGTCCGCTCTGCAAACAGCGGCGCGGTTTGAGAGATCGCCCCGCTCCTGCCGCCCCGTGTGAGCTGCTGCTGCAGCTCCGGGACCTGGGGACCCCCCTTCGAGGCTTCAGATCCGGGATGCCACAGAAGGGGTTCGAGTGTCAGACGTGACCTCGTCTGCTGTGAGTTTGGGGTGAAATCCCCCTGGAGCAGGGGTGCCCCCGGGACAGGGGCTCGCTGCTGTCACGGCTCCAGGAACCAGCCCGTGAGGGTCCCCGCAGCGCCGCAGCCTGCGCGAGGCCCAGCTGTGAGCAGGGAGCCAGGGCCCGGCCCCAGCTGACATCTGCACACAGCTGGGGGGGGGGTGTGTGTGTGTGTGTGCACGTACCGCCCGTAGCACGACCGAGCCGTGAGCTCCAGCAGCGCTGCTGCTGCTAATCAGAGTGACTCCGGGCGGTCGCTTAAGCAGGTGGGGCCCGAAATGACGGCTCTGCCCCGGTAACCTCACCTGCCCGGCCGAGGGAGGAGCGGGTCCTGCTGGTTCCCGACGGGAGATGGAGGTGAGCAGAGCCGCCGAGGGCAGGAGGCGAGGCAGGAGAAAGGCTCCCGGCGTCCCCTCGCTGCCACCGTGCCCGTCCCCAGTGGCCTGGGGCGAGCCTGGCGGGCATCGAGGATGGGGACGCCGGCCGTGCCGTCCACGTTTCGCCAGGAGCCTCCCAGCCCTGCCGGGGCCGCTGCCGCCAGCTCGATGGGAGCTCCCTGCTCTCGCCAAGCTTCCTAAAATCCTCCTGCGGCACTGGGGGGTGAGTTACCGTGGGCTGCTGTGCCGGCTGTGGATGTTTGGGTAACCGGCGACACGGGGACAGCGCAGGCAGAGCCCTCCGGAAGGGACGGGCAGCTCGCCTTGGTCTGAGCACCTTGCCAGGAGGCAGCCCGAAAGCTCGCCGGGGCCTGGCGCTTAGCAGCCGGTGGGAAATGGGGATTTCTGAGCGTGCCAGGGCCGGCGAGGTGGGGAGGAGGGGACGGCCACCGACCATCCCAGCTCTGCTCGGCAGGGTCTGCGCACTGCACAGAGCTGGATGCAGAAGCTCAGTGCGGGGCCTCGGCCTCTCACCCCTTCCGAGCATCTTCGGGATGTGAGCGGTGCGGGGCGGTGCTGAGGGGCTGGGTTTGTGCCCAGCCAACCCTGTCCCCCAGATGGGCTTTCTCGCACCAGCTGCAGAGTTCATCCTGCATCCCATTAAACGACGCTTACCGTCAGCAGAGCTGGAGAGCTTTGGGAACCTGCCGGAGCGGGCGACTTCCCAGGGACGGCTTCCCCGTTTCAGCAGAGCCTGGACCACTGGGGGAGGAAGAGCGTCCCGGTGTCTGCATCGGTGCCCAGGGGCTCCCGCAGTGCCGCTCCCAGGCCCGGGGGCGGTCACGGGCCGGGTTTCCCAGGGCTGTGGGGCTGTGGGGCTGCGCGGTGCGGGGCTGGGGCTCTGCCTCGCGCCGTGACCGTCGGCCTTCGCTCCCAACTTCAAGCACATTCGGCGCGGGGGAGAGGAGCGGCCCAGTGGGACCAGCGGGACCCGCAGCAACGCCGAGCCCACTTAGCAGGGGTGAGTGCCGCGGAGCTGGGCTTGCACCTTCCCCTGGCACCGGGCAGCTGTTTGAAGAGGTTTGTGCAGCGCCGTGTGGTGTTTGCACGTGCTAATCTCGTCGCTGCAAAGTAGCTGCTGTCTCCATCCCCACCCTGCTGCATTCCTTCGGTGGAGACACCGGGGATCCGGCCGTGGGGGTCCTGCACTGGCACTCACATCCCAGCAGACACCGACCTTCCCTTCCCACCAAACATGAGGGCAAAAGCCGTCCCTGAGGTGCCGCCTGGTTCCAGACACGAGCGATTTCCCCAGTCCCTGCCCACGGGGCCCCTGCCTGAGCCCCCCGGGGTCCCTGCCCTCCCCGGGGATGCTGTCGCCCACCCGGCCCCGTGGCAGCAGGGCCGTGGGGCCGGGGCTCTCTGGCCTGGCGCGGGGCTGTGACGGAGCCCTCGGTTTGGGGGATTTCCCGCACAGAGTGAAACAGAAAGAAGAACTTGGCCGCGTTCCTCTTGGCCTCCTTCCACTTTCCTCTTTTGATGTTAGTCTCCCTTTTTATGGCTCCTTGCTTAAGCCCTAAGCCCCAGCAAACAGCGCTGGAGAGTTCATCCAACAGAAACAAACGGGGCTACGCCTCCCGCGGCTGCAAAGCAGCAAACCTGCCCCGGAGCCAGCGCGCCCTGTCTGCGGCCGCGCAGGCTGTGACCGCAAAAGCAGAAACAAACCCAAAGGAAGCCCCGAGTGGCCGAGCTGCGCGGGTCTCCGTGACATCCTTCCTCCTGCCTGCGCCTGGCATGGGAAACATTTTGGGGGAGGAAAACTGGGGCGGTGCAGACCCCTGCCCAGTGCCCTCACACCACGCCCTGGCAGCGCAGGGTGAACGCGACGGACAGCCCTGATGGCCTCGGCACTTCCCAGGAACATCCTTGGCAGCGGCCGCGATGCAGCAAGCCCAAATTTCCCCGTGCAGCAGGCGC
Organism: Anser anser; assembly: GCF_964211835.1. Lineage (NCBI taxonomy): Eukaryota > Metazoa > Chordata > Aves > Anseriformes > Anatidae > Anser > Anser anser. Next base: position 162,446,683 of record NC_139721.1, read on the forward strand.
TGCAGCGAAGGAAGGAGCCAGGCGGCAGCAGCTGGGGCCCCGGTGTCGTTCCCAGCCCATGCTCGCAGCTCCGCAGCTTTTTGGACACGATTCTACCCCGGCGGATTTGCCCAGCCCCACCGTGCCACCCGGGTCACGGAGCTGGGGCAGGCAGCACAGGGAGCAGAGCACAGCACCAGGCGGATGAGTTCCCAGCCCGGAGCGGCCACAGGAGGTGGCAGCCGCCCTGCGCAGGCTCCGTGGTCCACCAAGGGACCCCGCAAGCCCTCCCCGGTGGCACCGGGACGTGGCCACGCTGCGGCTGCTGCCAGGCCAGAGGCAGGCACCTGCTCGGGGATTTTTCTCCATCACGGCTGAAGCTCGGCTGGGCAGCAGGAGGTTAGCTCCGCTTCCATCTCTGCGTGGATGCGGTGACCTCTGAGGAGGATCTGCCTCCCTTTGCCCTGGCTGGCGGCCTCCGCTCCTCGCCCCGAGGCCGAGCCATCCCGCTCCACGCACTGCTCCTGCTCGCGGCCCTGCAGCAGTGACCAGGTTTAACCCAGAGCACGGCAGGGACCGCAGCGGCTTTTGCTAAGGGCCCAGGTGATGGCAGGACGTCCCCTGGGGCCGTGGGACACGATGCAGGGGGGTGGCCCCAGGCAGGAGGGGGCTCGTGGGGCACTGGGTCACGGCACAGCCACTGCCTGCCTCCAGTACAAAGGAAACCCAAACGGGAGCCTGGCCAAACCTGGCACCAAGATTCCCGGAATTGCACAGCACCACCACCCACACACCGGCTTTCCAGGGGACATCTTCGTCACGCATGTCACTAAAAGCCATTGCCGAGAAGGGAAGTCAGTGGCTTTCTCACCAAAGCAACTTCTGCCCAGCAAAACCCTGTGAATGCCCTTAAAAAAAATTAACTACATTGAGGCACGTCTGAGATTTCCATCCTCTGCCCCATACCGACCCCGGCAGAGGCAGCAGCTCGCTGCCTGCTTACTGCCCTCCTGCCTCCCCGTGGCGTGGGGGGCACCGGCCTCCGGGAAAGCAAACGGGAAATCTGCGCTGGGGAGCAGAGCGCAACCACGGGAGATGCTGGGTTACTGCCACCTGGTGCAATTCTGGTTTACTGGTGGATTTTGAACACCTCTGCCCCAGGGCACTCCGGTCACACTCAGGCCCTCGCAGAGGATCCTTTTGCCTTCCCCCCGCGCTGGGTACCAGGCACCTGGTATGTGCTTTGTGCTCCTGCCGCGAGCCGAGGGAAGTCCTGGTGCCCCCGCTGGGAGCACCTCTACTGGTCAAATAACATCGCAGAAGGGTGCGAGCCCTCCCCAGGAAAAGGAAATAGTGGAGGCAGAACGACAAAGAGGGATTATAGAAGGTGTAAAAGGCCACCAGACGCGCGGTTTGGCCAGCACAGCACCTGCAGCTAAGAGATGCCGCCGCTCCCCACAAAGCAGGGGCTGAAAAGCCGCAGGGAGGCAGCGCTGCGGGGATGCCCAGCCCCCGGCCCCTTTTCAGTCCCCCTCTGAAGGAGCTGCTGGCACATCCACAGCAGCCGGCCCTTCACAGCTCGCAGGAGCCAAAAACATTGCAAAATAAACAACAGGACAAGTTTTCACTCAGGCCAGAAAAGGTAAAGCAGAATGAGAGAAAACACCGAGCTTTGTGGCATTCAGGAGCTCACGGCAAAGGCTGATGAAGCCGTAAGCTGCTTTCAACATCAGTTTTAAGTATGACAGATGGAGGCAGTAAGGAAAAACAACCCTCCCCTATTCTGCTTTAGCCTCCAGTGGATTTGAAGTCACATTGCTGCATTTTAAGTGAAGCTTTTAGTGCTGACCCCGTTGTTGTTGGCCACCTGCTTTGCAGCCCCGCACCTCCTGCTGAAGCCACCTTCAGGAAGCAGCTCCGTGGGGAAAGCCTCCAGCACGGGCGAGGATCTTCATCCAAAAGGGAGCTGCAACAGGGCAGCGCAGAGAGCACGACGGAAACAAGCTTTGAAAGTCAGAGGGCTGCAGCTCTGGCGTGCCCAAGACACTGGGATGATCAAAGGTCCCCAGGGGCCTGGAAGGAGCAGAGGTGCTGAGCTGGGCTGTCCCCACGCTGCCCGTCACTGCACTAGGACACGATGGGCTCCTGCCCAGGCCCCTGCAGGTGCAGGAACACCATACAGAGAAGCTCCCGATACACCCAGGAAAGCAGGGTGCTATTTTTCAGAGCTGCAGTTTGACGTTACCCCAGAATCACGAAAGGCAAGCCAGGAAGGCAGCGATTCTTTTCGATGCAGGTTTCTTTTCAACGCGCCAGGGAGCTGCACATTCCCCCCGAGCACTTCCGCACCCCTTCTAGCAGGGAAAAGGCAGCAGACAGAGGCTGGAGTTCAAGTACTTTATTCTCTTTGCCTGCAGCAGTCCGTTATTACAGTCGCAGGCTGATATAGTACAGATCCCGGTTGGAAACATACACAGCGCAGCTTTCTCCTGCACACCCACAGGGCTCACCACAGCACACACGGGAACAGGGCTGGGGGTAAGGCGAGGGGCCACGTGCCCACCCCAGCAGGGCACGAGGCAATCGCGAGCAAAGCATGGGCTGCAGCTCCATGCTCCGATACTGCAAGAGCAGAGCAGCGACACCCACAGCAGTTTGCTTCCTGAATATCAGGGAGCTCGGGATACCCAGCAAGGCAGGGGCATCTGCACAGCGCACAACTAAAGCCACAGATCGCTGCAATGCATTACTCCAGAAACTGCAAATAAGTAATCTCAAAAGAGCATCACCCCTCAAACGAATCTATTCCCCTCCACCCATTTTTAGTTTTTTTTTTTTTTTTTGGAATGTGGCAAGTTAAACTTTCACAGTGACTATGTGCCTGGTTACAAAGTTGCGCTCAAACAGCCCCTGTGGCAGTTGCATTGCTAAACTGATTCTTTACCACTTAAAAGCAGTTTGTGTTGGTCAGGGTGCTGCCTGCGCCCCACAACAGGCAACCCCCATGGCAGTGCAGCCCTCCCAGGCCTCACCGGCTTCCTCTGAAGTTCAAAGCCTCATGAGACGTGGGACACGCAAAGAGCAACGAGGCAGTCATGATTTCTGTTGTGTCATTTCATCTCCCCCCTCAAGGTAATAATTTTTGCTGAAACAAAGCTCAATTTTTTTTTCTAAATGAGCAAGTCAGAGTTCAAAGCCTACCCTTTCTGTTCTCAGGAGGATTAACAGCAGGTTTTAAGAAACAATTTTAAAAAGTCAAGTTAAAAGCCCACACAAGACACCTCTGTTTCAAGTCAATTCTTTGACACAGATGTAACAGCAGGCAAGACTGGCTCAGGCAGAGCGAGCCAGGCCATGGAAAATGTGGATTTCTGCTGAAGTGACAGCAGTTTCCAGGACTTGTGGCTGCTCCCAGCCTGCGCGAGCTTCACCAGGGCGCTCGGCCGTCAGTGAGAGGAGCTACAGCAAGCACGGCGCTGCTGGGGCAGGCGGCTGGCCTCAGCCTCAAGTCACTGAGCTGCCGCCAGGTTCTGCGGGTGTGCCACAAGAAGGGGCAGCAAAGCTGGTTTAGCACTTCAGGTTTTAGGTCCCCGCTACGCCACGGAACCGCAAGCCCTGCTTTAGGTGGGCAGTTCGTACGGCTCAGCCCTAGGGTGCAAAACTACCCGAGGAATTCTTCTTCCTTCCGCAATTAACTGCGTTTCCTGCCTCTCCTGCCAGGAGAGACTTGGATGCTGGAGAGCTGGCTGAAGGCAAACCCACGGCAACAGGAACGGCTTCAGGGCAGCCTCGGGGAGGCGCGCTGATGGCGTGAGCCTGGTCCCTCCTGGCCAGGCTCTCTTCTGGACACATTTCATGACACTCGCACACGGCCTGGGAGGGAGCAGCAGCAGCAAACGCTGCTGCTGAGAACACCGGTGACAGCTTTGCCACCTGGTGTCCCTGGGATCACCCCAGGCTGTCCAGTCCTGAATTAACTTCAGTTCCCAGAGATTCTGACGACTTTGAGACACCGATTTCTTTAGAACTAAAGCAGCAGCTAAATTCAAGTTAATACAAAATAAAGCAATTGAGATTAAGTAAATGAGGTGAACATGATATCTACGTAAAAAAAAAGCGATTTCCCCATCGGTATTTCTTCAGGAGGCTTCCCTCAGCGTAACACGGGAGCTCAGCGACGTGGAAGCCCTGGCTGTAAGGGAGCGTTTCCCATCGTGCTGCACCACCACGCGTTACGCTGCCAGAACACAACCCAAGCTGCAGCTGAGAAAAAGCATTAAACCTCCACCCGCACCCACAACAGCCGGCTGCCCTTCAGCAGAAAAAGCTTGAGTACAATCCAGATGATTCAACTGCAGCGGTCTTAGCTTCACTTGACTGTATTTAAATAAAATAAGGCATTTAAAAAACTAACAGGCACTAAAATATCCTCCCTCCTCACGCCACATGCCAGGCCAAGCCCCGCGTACGCCGCAGAGGACAGCCTCCTCCCAGCCTCCTGGGGCAGGCTGTTGGACAGTTTGTGGATGTCAGAGCGTGAGAAGCCGTTTCCTTGAGGCAGCGTAACAAGAATATTCAGCACAGTCGGCTTCCAGCCGGTACCTGGGTTGCTCGGTTCAAGCCTGCGGCCGCAGCGTTACCATTAGGACAGATGAGGAGAGGGCTGGCCCCCGGTAACCACCAGCAAGGAGCAGGCAAGCTTCCCTCCCGCTACAGCTCCCCCCGACCCCGCAGCGCGCAGTCTTTGCTCATCCCGTCGGCCCTCAGAGCTTCTTCAAGCGGCTGTACAGTTCCCTTTTGCTCCTCTCACCAGCCCAGGTTCGGCTTTTGGTGCGAAATCTTTTCAAGTCTTCTTTGAAGTCCTCGTGGTGCATGGGGCGGTAGCTCTGGGGCTCGCAGAAGCTCTGGGGAAAGAGAAGCTGGTTTCACCTCGGCGTGCCAGGAGCAATGGTCTCTGAGCATCGCCAAGAGCCTGGCAGCAGCCGCTCAAACAACTGCCACCAGAGCGAACAGATCTGAACCCACTGAGCTGGAGCACAAGCAGGAGTCGCATACCAGGCGTTCGCGAGCAAAGCCGAGTGACACTGAGATTACAGCTACTTCAGAAGCGGTAGCTATCAAACGAAGGACTTTCAGCCCTCTACACAGAGCTCTCACCCCACTTTCCTGGCAGACATCAATATTTAGTGCAAGCAAGCTAAGTAAGCCTGTCCAGCGTTCACCTTGAAATAACGAAGATGTGAAAAACGCATCTCCAGGCTGGGCAGCCCCTGGCTCTCCCAGATCCGAGAGCAGTGAGCGCTGCCATCGGCTGTTCCGTGCTGCCACCTTGAGGCCCTCGGTCCTCCCAGCTCAGGAGAGCGCGGCCAAGGGGCCAGAAACAACCCCTGGGGCATCCACAGCCACACAGGAGCCTGCAGATTGCAGGAGAGCCGAAAAACACGACTGTCGTGAGCAGCAGCAACCCCGAGCGGGCCCAAATGCTGCAAGACCCAACATCCCAATGAGGTGGGAAACGGTGCGGGGGCAGACATGGGGAGCAGCACACAGCCCTGCCCCTGACACGCTGGCTGCAAAGGGGCTGAAGGAATCCCTCCCACCTGTTTGAAAGCACAGCAAGTCTTGGAACAGGAAGGTGATCTAAGAGATACTCCAAAGTGTGAGGCCCTGACAGGGACTAAAGTGAGAGTCAGACCATAGCCTAGTTTGTGCCAGAACAAGGAGAAATAGCATCCAGCTGAAATGCTAAAGCACCAGAAAACAAGCAATGCAATTAGCACCATCCTCACGGCACTGGGAAGAGCTGCTGGGCATCTATTAGTCTCCTTTTCTGAATTAGGGGTTGAAAAACTCAAGCTTTGCGCTTCCAATTTTGCTTTCTTGGTATAGCAAGAGACTTGACATTTCCATTCGTCATACAGCAATTACTGTCAGGCCTCTCTCTTCCCTCCTAGTCCTTGCAGGCTAAGCAGTCTTAAATTCCTTCTCTGAATGACATTTTGAACTCCTGGTTCTTATAAAAAGGCGGAAAACAGTTTTATATTTTACTCTAGAGACAAGCAGAAAAACATTTCAGCTATGGCAGCAAGACAGCTCTAAGGTACGGAATCCGCTTAGAGAAGTGAAGGGAACATCACTGCCAGATGTTAACTGCTCTCAGTACAGGAGAGCACTGAACAAAGCAGAAAAAGCCACCGCAGGAAATTGGGGTATTTATCCTTTCTTCTCTTTGAAGAAGAAAACAGAAGGGCTGAATTTAAGTGCATTACTTACACGGCACCTTAGGAAGAAATCCCTGTAGCCCCCCTTCAGGACATACAGCTCTGGGTAGTGGAGGTTGGGGTATTCATTACCCAGCCTGTCCCGCTCCCTCACAAACCGGCACCTGCAGCAGGAAGAGATCCCACATCACGGCTTGCATTCGACAAGTAACGCATGAAGACAGTGCTCCCCCCGCGCCTCCTGTTCCCTGGGCTGTGGTAGCAAGCTGCTGCCCATTAGGGAAACACCAGCAAGCCATGCTCACTGCAAAGGGCGGCTAACTGGATCGCACTTCCTACTTTTAAGCGTTCCAGCGCACCAGCAGTATCTACTCATGACAAACCACACGTTAAGCAGCATGCCAGCACAAAAACTGGTGCCTCCATGAAAGCCGTGCTCTCGACCAGCAGGGCAGTCAGCTCATGTCTGGTGTTGTGGGATAACTCACATCCGTGGGCCCCGCTCCGAAGAGAACTCGCAGTGGAACACTATGATCACCCGTTTGTTCTCCGATGGCAGGATCGGCTTCTTCAGCAAGAAGTCTTCCACGTCCTCTTCCATATGTAGGTTTACAGCACCCTGTAGAGGCAGTCACAGAACCATTAAGGTCGGACCAGATGATCTTGAAAATCTTTTCCAACCATCCCCCTGCTACCAATGTCACCCACTAAACCACGTCCCTAAGCACCAGTCGTGCCCAAGTAAGAGGGGAACAGCAACAAGCCCATCCCGCCTCCTTGCGAGCTCTCCCCTCAAGTTTCCCAGAGGAGCTTGGCATTGGGAACAAAGCTTCAAACCCAAGCAGAATGTTACGCACAGTCTAACACTGCCCTGAGTGGCTGTGACCAGCCCCAGGTGGCCATTTCAACAGTAGGAGGCTGTGGCTAGTCGGATTTCACTTCCCACCTCACTGTTTGGGGGCCAGCCGGCTTACTCGAGCAACAGACCCCATGAACAATTACGCTTTCCACAGCCCTTTGTCCTACAGATGAAGTGACCATTTAAATGAAATGCAGTATTCTAATCTTAGCTCCCCTGGATATCAGGATGCTGGACACTGGAACGTCTCACATCTTCCTTTGGATGCATCTCCCTGCTTGCCACACAGGCCACCTCCTCTGGTTAAGGAAAGGGAAAGGCTCCCTCCTCAGAGGGCAGTCACTTCAGGGACCAAGTGAGCGCTCAGTATCCTGAGATTCACGCAGTGTGCAGGCATAACGAGATCCCAAACCTCTCTGGGCTACCCGGGCACCTCAGCCAGAAGATACGCATGGTCTGAGACACTTCTAGTGAGGAAGAGCCCCACATGGTGCCAAGCGTCCCCATTTTGCCCAATAGGCAACTTCAGCCAACTCCACGTTGCTCTTACAGAGTCAGCAACATACCTTAATGTGTCCTCCTTCATACTCATATGGGTATCTACAGTCAATTATCACACATTCCTTGATGAAGCTTGCAAATTTTCCAGTCAGCACAGACACAATCTGAAAAGACACACACAAAGAATACCCCCACAACAATACAGTTTAGATGTTTTGAGATATTTTTCTTAAATGAAGAATTTTCCTTACTGTCCCTGGAACACATACCATTTCCGAGTCAATGTATTTTAAATCTTGATGCTTCCCATCAACAGTGTGGAACAAATAACCCTAGAAAACAGAGAGCATTTAATTGAGAAATTCCAAGCGTGTCCCACATACTTGGTAGCAGAGCATCCAGCAGCTCGGTTCGTAACACAAATGCTTTATTGACCAGAATCTCTTCAGCAAAGCGTAAGAGTTAAAACAGAATTCTAAAACTTAGGGACAGATTTTCTTTGGCTCCTATACTGAAGGGATTTTGTAAGTATTTTTGAATGACAAAACAATCACTTCACATCTAACTTATGAAAGCACCGTTCCCAGTGACAACCTGCACTATTAGTGTGAAAATGTACCATTGAAGGGAAGTGCTTCGCTTGGGCTGGTTCGAAACATCACTACCAAAAGAGACAATTAAAACAGATCAATTACCTTTGAGAAGTCACCAATCAGGTCTCTTTGATCACTGTCCAAAATGCTTTCAATCTCTGCTGCAGAGGATTGTGTCTTTACTATCTTCAGATTCTAGAGGGAGACAGGTTAGAGATGAACACTGAGCACTGACAGCAGAGACCCCTTCCCCACAGCGTAACAAAACTCTGTTTGCTGACACCCTGAACCGTGACTCAGTTTCCCTTTTGGATCGCAGGGAAAGAGGCTCAGGAGCACGCAACCAGTGCACCGACTCCCCTCAGCCCCTACACTATGCACAGAGAAGGCAGTTTTGGCAGATCAGCAATTCATTAACCTTCATAAACTAGGCAACTGTATTTGACCTTCCCCAATTAATTCTCTACCACAACACTGAATGCCAAGCCACCAACCGTTGCATCTTCGGATGGTGTTCCGGGCAGGCTTTTCCTCTTCTTGCTTTTCCCTGGAGAATTCTCTTCCTGCGATCTCTCTATCCTTTTCTGGGTAGTTCTGCCTACGCCACTGGGCAGAGATGAAGAGCCAAACAACCGGCATCGTTTGGCCTACAAGGAGAGAAGTTAGAGTTGTCTAGCAAAGATTAGAATTAGAAATTAAGCCAGCCTCAGGCTTTCAGACTATTCAAAGTTTTGCCTTATATAAGACTGTCACTGCATAGCAACAGCAGGAAGTAAATAGGGTCATCTAAATTGGGGACCTACATTGCCAGTAACACTTGTCTCTCGCTGTGCAGACTGGGTGAGCTGAGAGCACAATGATGTGCTGGCAGAGTGCTTTCTATCAATTAGCAGACAATCTACCCGCAGATTAAAAGCCTGCTGCTGCGAGACTGAACTGCCCTCACAGTCTATTATCAGAAGATTGGGCTACAGGCATTTCAGGTAAGCCTATGAAAAATGTTTTCAAGATATGTCAACAAGTATCCGATAAGGGAAGTCAAAAAAATCTTCCGCATTTATGAAGTGTTTTAGTAAAAAGAAAATTAACATAGATGCACACAATGAGCATTGTTCTACACTGACACAACCTTCCAGGCATCAGGCTTTAGCAATTACAAAATAGCATAGGGTTTTTATACTACACCTTGTTTTATTAGGGATGTAGGAACAGAGACAGTGTGATCGCTTTTCCCAGGAGTGAAAAATGGATGCCAGAACAAAGTTCCCGTCTCTGTTCTGCTGTGCTCTGCTTGAACACTCACCCGATTGTCCGTTTTCTTCATGACTAGCGGTGCAGTCCAGAGGCTTGCCACGTCAGATGGCATCTCCTCATCGTTCTGGGAAATGAAGGTTCACTCTCATTTATTTCACCAGGGACAGACAATGTAAATATCTAAGGCTCTTGCATAGCTTGGGCAAACATTGCAATTTAATACAGCTGCCAGAGCAGGTTGAGGAATTCAGCTCAATTACTAGCCCAATACTCAGTAAAATAACAGAACTGAAGTGACGCATATTGGAACCGGTAAGTTATATCAATTCATTCATTACTTCCAAATTACTTTCCATTCTTCCAAAGCATTAAGCATTTCAAGTTCAATTAGAAACAGCCTTCTATATAAGTGGCTTGAAAGCAAATATTACCTCTAGCTCTTTCAACAAGTTTTCTTTAGAAAAACCAACTACTCAAATAATTCTCTCTAGCAATGCAATTCAGCTACCAACAGAACAGCAGCAATACCTTTAACTGCTGCTCTCCCACCAAGTAAATACCATTGCCTGCACTAGGAAACAGCACATATAAAAACAAAAATGGAAGCATTGCAAGAGATAACTCAGTCTTTCAGGAATCCCTAGTACCCAGCTTTTTGCAGGCCGACATAATACTGCACTGACTTCTAGAGCATACATGAGCTGCAGACATTGTTGGCAGACTAACATTATATAGAGATGATTTTCAAAGTGTTGATATTTTGTACATACCTTCAAATCTTGCTCATCTAAGAGCTCTAGGAATCCATCATCATCTTCGCTTTCAGAGGAAGTTAGAGAAGACTGCTGCTGGAAAGCTGACCTCTGGTTTTCCAGCTCACCCGTGGGTATTTCGTTAGATGGAAACTGAGAAAAAATACTTAGCTTTACCAATATTCTCTTTACAGTAGGATACTGCAAACAGATGATGCCATGCTGCTCACTGAACTACAGAAAAGATGGAGGTTATCCCAGCACTTGGAATACATGGACTTGAGCAAACCCCAAACTGAGTTCCAGTACTTTATTTGATCCTTACAACTGCAGAGTGCTTCATTAGCCTGGTTACACAATAATCCTCTTCTCTTGAGGAAGTTATTCAGTGAAGATGCAAAGGGGAGGAACTGACAGTGTCACAGGAACAGGAGTATTAACTCCATAGTTCCCAAGTACCAGATCAGGAGTACTAAGCACAATGAAGTACTACCAGATTCAAGGAGTGGAGAGAAGACTTGGCCCCCCAGTTCTGTTTCTGTGCAAGGATCCATCATGTTTGTTTTCTAGTTGCTTCTGCAAAGTTTTGCAAAGCAACAGCACATCAAGTAATATTTTTTCTGCATGTCATATCTGGATAAGATCCAGTTGCATCTACATAGTTGGCTTCATTGTTCCCAGTGCATCTGCATCAATATAAATATCCATTTTACTGATAACGGAAACAATTACAAATTAACTTCATCTACTCTGCACTAATGTCCCCATTCACTTGACTTACTGCAGCATAGCCTCAGCTCTGCATTTACTCATCTTCCACAGACTACAGAACAATCTCCCTCATGAGCCAAACACAAGAGTGTTCTCATCTGACAGACAGATGAGCTTTCCTATTTGGCACATGAGTAGTGACAAGAAACAGCAGTGTCTTAGAACCACGATGCAATTCTTCCTCTTCCCTAACAGTACGCACGCAGAGGATTAGGTGGGAATTAATTGTCTAGAACACCGCGGTACTTACTCCCTGAGCTGAGGAGGAATTCTGCCTTTGTCCAGGAACACCTTTTCCATCATGGGAACGGATGTGCACAGAACTACGAGAAGCTGGTTTGGTTGGCTTCTTAAACTCGAATGATTCCTGAATTTAAAAAATAGAAAAGTGATCGTTTTACCAAAATAACAAACTGTGTAAGTTGCTAGGATCACTGCATCTTCTCTCTTTAAGCTGACATGTTGGATATAAGTTCCCTGCTGCCAACAGAAATCGGAGTGCGAATGTTTTCAAAGTAAAGATGTTACAATAGTGATTCATTTAACATAACCAAGCTTTCATCCTCTTGTTATCTGCAGGTTTAAGGCTTTTTTTTTTTTAATTCCTTTTGGCAGTCAATTTCTCTGCAAAAGAAATTATTTTTAAGGCAGCCGAGGCTGTGGCTTGGTCAACAGAACTACATTTGTTGCTAGGTGACAGGCCCCTGCTCCTGAGCACCGCTTTTCTGCAGAGACCTGTCGATGGCATGTCCAGCAGCCAGGCCTTACAGACCAAGTAGGTAAAAGAGCATTTGTGCTGCTGGGGAGCCCAGGTTCCCCTGTATCACCAGTGGAAAAAAGATACGGTGATCCATGCAGCCTTCTGGAGGCACCCCTTGCAGCTATCCAAAGGTAGCACTAAGAAAACATTTTGCCTTGCCACAGACTAGTCAGGTCCGATAGCACAAAGTCAGTCCTGCATAGTCAAAGCCTTCCAAATTTTTAACAACCTGTAGTCAGTTTGCAGCCACTATAATCAGTGTTGTCGCACTTCACTGCAAGTTTCCCCCAAATAAGCTGTGCAAAAGCTTTGTCATGTCTGAGCTGTAGTCTGGCAGGCACTAATCGAAGCCTCTTCCACCACACCTGCTGAGGAAGGGGCATGCTAATTCAGCTTCCTTGCTATCGCCTCTTACACTACCATCTCCGCAGACAAAAAGCAATGCTTACGTTCTCCTTGTTTTCATTTTGCTCTAAGAGTTGAAAAGCATCACAATCCAGAGAATCTGAATGGTTTCTCTTCAGAGCGGGACTGGATCCCAGGAGCCTCTGCTACAAAATTCATAGAGAAAGGCTAGTTTAGTACCATGCTGTAACCTTTGCACAACCAGATTTTAAGCAAAAGAGGAGTTAACAGGAGTATAAGGCATTCATCTGCAAGTTGGGGCACCTATGTGCAGGAGCCTTATGCTGACACCTCACGCAGGTATCAAAATGCAGTGCTCCAATTGCATTGGTGACAAAGCTACATCACTGAAATTTTACATCAACACGTGGACAAGATTTCGAGTTTAGAAGCTGTAAATTTGACAGTTTTCAAGTCAAGCACCACAGCAGCTGTTCTTGAAGCCAATAAATTAGCAAGTTGTGGGACAGATCCAACTAAAAACACTTCACACACTAAATCCTTTAACATTTGCACAAGATCAATACCACCCTCACTTACTGGCAGTGAATGTATTCTTCTGAGAGGCAGTCGAATGCTACAACAAAAAAGAACCAAGATTACTATCTTTTAAGAGACAATGTTGAAATAAATGTGAGTAGAACTCACTTTTTTTTTCAACAAAACTATAAGCTAGAGGCAAATCCAGAAAAGTCACTGAACAAAGAAGTTAAAACACAAAGATACTTACTTCAGTCTGCTAGATTCAAGAATCGCTTTCTCAAACCTGAAATTGAGATGCCCCACAGTTAACAAAAGATAGACTAAAAGTCAACCTTTTATTTAGGTCAGAGTGTTATGCTAAACAGAAGCCAACATGCTTTTTGATGACGCTTTGTCCTTCCCAAGAGGTATTTATAGCCAGCTTATCCCCTCCTAGTTTTCAAAGCACTAACTGGAATCCTGCTCTCTCCTCTCAGCATCATCTAGACAAGAAGCTAGATTAAAGGAATAAAAGCTCAGTAAATCAGGAACCAAAGGCATTTGGCCCCCATAAATAAAGGGGCAAAGGATCTTTTCAAAATTCTCATTGGGAGAGGCAAATTCCAAGCTAAAAGCAACCTCTTGGTACCAGTTAAGGCATACACAAGCAGAAGTTACAGTTTAAGTGTTGAGGTCAAAACCGCAGCTTACATGTGACTTGGTGCAGACCCTTGTAAGGCATCAGTGTCACACACAAACGGTTGGGTTGGTACAACACCAACTCAGACCCAAGACTTAGTACTCTGGGACACAGACAAGACAGCGAGCCAGCATCTGCACAGCACTAAAGCACACGCTTCTAGAAGTTTAAGAGACAAGAACCCGCTGCACACACGCCAGCAAATGAAAAAAAAGCACATCAAGCTTCTCATCAGCCTGCATTGGTTAGTAGTACAACATGAAACAGGAGTCGGGCTTAGCTTAGGGTTACGTACGTTTCCTCCAGGATGTCGTTGGAGGTCAGAGGACTGGGTGAATCCAAAGCACAACCTGCATAAGACAGACAGCATTTTCTAACAAGCAGTGTCTGAGCACCAAGTAAATGCAAGTTATTGGGCTTCACTATAGCATTCCCCCAAAAGACGTTGAGTCACCTAACATGGAATAATCTTGGCTTATACCCTCACATATATCTTACTAAGTCATTTAATCCTTTAGGGTTTTTTAAGCCATGTTTTCAGTTACATCTTAGCTAAAAAAAGGCCGTTTTTAACACATATTAGTGCACTGGGAATAAAAGCAAGAACTCCATGAGCAAAATAACACAAGCAGAACATTACAACTACAGAGCATCTTCTCAGTACAGGCAAATACAAAACCTGCTTAAACACAGATCCTCTAGGAGCTTACAGTATTCACAAGCCCTAGTGACAGGCACACACCTTACCAGAACACCTCCCTAGGATCATCACAAGACTTGTTGCTACTTCAGTGACTGATCTAAGCTAACAGCTACAAAATTCACCCGGCTAACAGGACAGGCGGTGGTCTCAGCACAGCAGAAGCCTTACAAGTATTTTGTAAACACTTGAGACCTGCTTTGGAGGCAGGAAAAAAAAAACAAGAAAGTGGAATAACCAAGCTGGCTGTATATCTATCTCCCCTTGTGGCTTGCCAGCTGTACTCACTGTCTGGCTTCCTTTGAAGACAGAAATATCATGCACAAACTGGTGCATAAACTCCAGTGGAAGCACTGGACCTGTGAAGTATCAGAGGCTTCTCTGAATCTACAGATTATGGGGTAACTGCTTATTTTATTTTCACTGAAAATCCGTCTCACCCAGAGGGGGAAAAAAAAAAAGCAAATCGAGAGTACTTCTAGGCAAATATCAGTCCTAAAATGCAGCTCCCCAGATTTCAAGATAAACAGCCAGCTTCTGTATGCAAAAAGCCACAAACAAAACCCAAGCCACAAAGGAAACCCTGCTGAACAGCCCTGATTCAAGCGCGCAGGGCAGGTTAGCACAGTTCGGGTTTAAAGAGAGAAACCACTCAACTTGCTTTCAAAGTTACCACCCTCCAAAGGGCAGAAACCCAAACTGGTCCCATCCAGAGCGGAGCGCAGGTACGTGCTGGATCCTATCAGTGAATAACCAGACGCTATCTCTCAGAGCACAACCCCAGCGTGCAGCACTCCCAGGCCAGTAGCTGCCAGCCACCACAGACCGGAGAATAGCGGGGCTCCAGCTCGCTGGGGAAGCCTATCTCGGGCTATCTCGAGCAGCATTCGTCTTCAGCCACCCCTGCTGCACAAGGGGCTGATCCACTCACGATAAGGCGTTGACCTACTGCCACGCACAGAGCAGATCAAGGCAATCAGAAAACGTCCTGATAACCTGGGGTTTGTCTCTCCAAATCATGCTGGAGCACAAAGCAGAACAGGTCAGTAGCCACGTCTTGCTTTTCTTTTTTTTTCCCCCTCCTTGGGATGAGTTATCTGTGTCAAAGAGCCCCCATCTGGAGCCAGAACCAGTTTTTCCTCCATGCTAGCTCTACTGCTAACGTGCTCCGGGACAATTAAAAAACCCACAACCCAAAACAGGGACGGCAGGAGCTTCGCTGAGGGATGGAGATGTGCCTGCCTTCCGTGAGCTTGAGGATGAGAAGCAGCTACAGGGAGCGCTAGCTCTGTATCCTAACCCTGAAAGCAGAGTACAGATGCAGTGCCCTTCGTTCCTTACCCACTTTTATCCCCCGAGAACACCCCACCTGAGTCTGTTGACTCCGATGACACCGTTCTCTGCAGACCGCTGGTATTCCTGTTTCCCGGATCTTGTTCAGCGTTTCCGTGCTGACTGTAAAAGAAGTTCAGGGCTCATTTTAAATGTTCGTAAAGTGAGGAATACAGCAGAAGAGGACGTGAAGGCAGCTATACAGCACAGGGAAGCATACCCGGAAACATTTACTGCCGGCCAAGTACAAGGACTCCTGCTTAGCAATCCTGCAGACTTCCGTGCGCTCTGCGCTGCTGAACACACGGGCAATGCCACCACCAGATCACTGCACCCACAAACATGCTCAGTGCCTTCAGGGACCTCAGTTTCAGTATTTTTTAATACAAATGTGTAGCATTGATGTTAGAAACGAGGCTTCCAAACGAGAAAGATGAGGGGTGGCTGGAGAAGGGGGTGTGCAGAGGAAATAACACAAACCACGAGGGTTTTCCGAAACTATGCTTTAGAGTCCCTCGTGATCTTGTACCTTCACAAATGAAGGTTCTAACATAACAAAGCAACACCCCGCAATAAAACTTTAGGACTAAAACCACTTCAAACGTGGAGTAGGACACCGGTGCCTAGAGCCCTGCCAGCATCTCCCATACAATTCTCAAGAAAAACCTTTATCAGAGCCCAGTTATCTTCCTTGGGACTGCAACCCTCTCTGGCAGCCACTGATTTAATGATTGCTTTGCATCCAAAAATGAGCTTGAGTTAGACAACTGTATTTTTTTTTTTTTAACTAGTTAGGTCTCAAGTTTTGGCTGATCACCTAAGATCCTCCCCGCCCACAGGACCATCAGATGAGCGTGTGGGTGAAGGGGCTCGAGGCACCCGGAGCCCAAAGGAGCTGCAGCGGGCGCAGGTACGAGCGCTGTGCTGGGCTGGCAGCGCCCCTCTCCTTCCCGACAGCCCGACCCCCGCAGGTACACGCTTCCTTCACACGTGGGCAGGGTCACAGCAGCTTCGTTACAGGAGATGCACATCGTGCACAGGGATACCCCGCGTTATCTGAATTACGGGAGGAGCTCCTGCGGGGCGGCTTCTCCTCTCACACCAGGTAATTCGAAAGGTGCGCCAGGGCACAAAGTCAAAAGGACAGAACAATGAACGTGGAGGGGGCTGGCGTGAGTTGCTCACAGGAATCCCAGGAATCTGAAGGAAGGGAGAATCATCAAGAAGGCAGATTACAGAAACGAAAGTGATATAAAGCCAAAAAGCAAAGGGCAAATCGCAGGGGGGGCTCTCAGGACCACGCAGGAGGCCAGAGCAAGGCCAGAGCCGTAGGAGAGACGAACCACGGAGCTGGGAAAGAGGAAAACGTGCAGCCTTGGAGCCAAGCACAGGGAAGGGCTCGGGGGCGAGGCAGATGCCCAGAGATAGGAGAAGATGGTGGCACGTGGTGAGCCACCAGGGGAGGAGGAACACGGCCCAGCAGGCAGCAGGAGCCCCAGCACGTGTGGGCAGGGGAGCAGGGCCCAAGCAGGAGGGAGAAAAGGGCGGCAGAGAAGGGGGAACGCGGTGGGAGGAGGAGCGCCAGGGGGGCTCCGGGCTGCAGGGGAGGGGAGGGGAAGGGAGGGGAAGGGAGCTCTGTGGGGCAGGGAGGGCATCGGGCACCTGGCGAGGAGGGGGAAGGGAGTCCTGGGGGCCTCGGTTTGGGGGCAGCACAAGAAAAACTACTAGGGGGGGGAGGTATGAGCTCAAGGCCTTGCGTTTTGGGGGTGGAAGAGGCCCTCGAGGCTGCAGTTGGGGGGGGGGGAAGAGTTCCTCAAGGCTGCAGTTGGGGTGGGGGGGGGAGATGAGGCTCTTGAGGGTGCAGTTTGGGGGGGGGGAAAGGAGGAAGATGAGGCCCTCAAGACTGCAGTTTGGGCGGGGGGGGGAGAGAGGAGGAAGAGGAGACCCTCGAGGCTGCAGCTGGGGGGGAGGAAGAAGAGTTCCTCAAGGCTGCAGTTGGGAAGGTGGGGGGAGATGAGGCCCTCGAGGCTGCAGTTGGGGGTACAGGAAGAAGGGATCCTCAAGGCTGCAGCTGGGGGTAAGGAAAAAGAGGAGGCCCTCGAGGCTCTAATTTGGGGGGGGGGGAGGAAGAAGAGGACCTCGAGGCTGCAGCTGGGGAGAGGAGGAGGGGGAAGAAGAGACCCTCGAGGCTGCAGTTGGGGGTGGAAGGAAGAGGAGGCCCTCGAGGATGTAATTGGGGGGGGGGGGGGGGGAGAGGAAGAAGAGGCCCTCAAGGCTGCAGTTGGGGGAGGGAGAAAGACGAGAAGGCCCTCGAGGCTGCAGTTTGGGGGGGGGGGGGGGGTGGAAGGAAAATGAGGAGTTCCTCAAGACTGCAGTTGGGGGGGGAGGAAGAGGAGTTCCTCAAGGCTGCAGTTGGGAAGGGGGGGAGATGAGGCCCTCGAGGCTGCAGTTTGGGGGGGGAAGGAGGAAGAGGAGGCCCTCGAGGCTGCAGTTGAGAAGGGGAGGGCAGAGGAAGAAGAGTTCCTCAAGGCTGCAGTTAGGAAGGGGGGGGGGAGAGGCCCTCGAGGCTGCAGTTTTCGGGGGGTGGGAGGAAAACGAGGAGGCCCTCGAGGCTGCAGTTGGGGGGGGGGGGCAGGTAGCTGAGGCCCTCGAGGCCCTGTTTCTGCAGGGGGGGAAGGGCAGAGGCGCCCCCCGGGGCCCTGCCGGAGCAGAGGGGACGGGACCCCCTGGGCCTGGCCTCACGCCTGGGGAGAGGGCGGAGGCCTCGTTCCGGGGGGGAAAGGAGGGGAAAGGAGAGGAGGGGAGCGGAGCCCCCGGCCCTGCTCTGAGGGGAGCGGAGCCCCCAGGCCTCGCTGAGGGCCGGGGACAGGCCCCGGGGGGGGGGGGGGAGTCACTGACCCGGCCGAGCCGCGTCCCAGCTGCTCCATGGTCAGGCGGAGGTCGGAGACCGGCGAGAGCTCGGCGGGGAACAGCGCCTTGACGGCGGCGGGGGAGGCCGGCGAGAGCAGCAGGAGGCGGCGGCGGTAGGAGCCTCCCGGTGCGGCCTCCATCGTTCCCCCCGGCCTCCTGTCAGCGCCGCCGCCCGCCCCGAAGCTGGCGCCAAAGCTCCCGCCGCCAATCGCAAGGCCGCTCTGCGCGGCGCCGCGAGGGGGGCGGATTTTATAGCCGGGTCGCCCCACCCACCGCCCGCTCGCCGGCCAATCGAAGCGGTCGGAGGGTCAACCTCCCGGCTGGTTGACAGCTCTTCTGCCCAATAAGAGAGGGGTGTAATGGGGGACTACACTTCCCAGCATGCCACCGCGAGGCGGGCGACGCGCTCACTGGTTGCCCGCCTCGCTCTGGCATGCTGGGAAATGTAGTCCTCTGCCTCGGCGAGGCGCCGCTTTGCCTACCCGTCGGAGGCTGTCTCCCTGCGACCCTCCCCCCCCCCCCCCACAGGGCTCGAGGGGGAGCGGATAAAATGGGGGAAGATGAGGAGAAAGGGCACAAAATGGGCAAAAAACGGGGCCTCGGGGAGCCGAGGGGCCCGGCCCGTGCCATTTCTGCCCAAACGAGGTCCCTGACGGCGATAAACAAGCGGTGTCCCCAGGGAGGCAGCCGCAGCTCCGGCGAGGCGCTGAGCGCCGGCGTCCAGCCAAGCACCGCCGCGGTCGATAAAGAAATGGAGATGTCTGTCACAGGCAGCACGCCTGGAAGCTTCCAGAGCCCCATTACCTGCAAAGAGCAGGCGGCCCACTGCGAACGTCAGGGCACGTCCCGGCAGCACCCTGAGCAGAGCCCTGAAGGCGCCTCTGGGCTCCGTCTGTCACCACAGGCAGAGGGCACGGGGCTGAGCCCTCACCCCCAGCAGCACGGGGCCCCCCTTTGTCTCTCTCGTTTCCCGGCCGTTTCGCTGCCCTGAGAAACGCCAGGCGCGCTCAGCGCTGGGTTCCCAGGGACACAGTGCCTGCAGAGCTAATTGCTGCTTCGTGCTCTGCCTGCCTGGCGGTTCCCCGGCCCTTGCGGGGAACGGACAGGTCTCCGGGGAGGAAAGGCAGTGCGGCTCTCTTGTCGTCTCCCTGCGGCGGGCTGTGGTGTTTAGCAAGGCTCCGCTGCTCGCCCGCAAAATGGATGCGCGCCCAGCCTTTCAGAGGACACGGCGCCATTCCCTGCCCCGGTAATGTCAGCCCCGTCTCCGGCCCTTGGTGGTGGAGGAGGGTGGAGGCAGCAATGGCTGTACATGGTCCCGTTTCGCAGGTTGAAAAACAGGGAAACAGTGAGGCAGGCCCCGCATTGCCTCCTTGTGCAAGGAGCCGCAGATCTCTGCTGCTGACCTGAGTCCCCGGGATGTGCTGTGCCGGAGCTCCCGGTGGTGCTCGGCAGTCTCCGGCCGCAGAGCTGGTGGGTCCGATATCATCAGCCCCGACGCGTGTAGGAATGGGCCTGGCTGGGGGATCCCCCGGCTCCAGGGCACCACACATCCCTCTGCCTGGGCACTGCCACCCCCAGTTCGGGGTGCTCTCGGTTCCTTGATTAGACACCACAGCATTCGCTCCCTCCTGTCCCTCCCCGACCGCCCAGGATCTCACAGATCGTCGTCACAGCCCCGCCACCACCTCTCTTGCAGCCTGAAGGAAGCTGAGGCTGTGCCCTCACTGCAGCTCTCTGCTGGGCCCTGAACATTTATTTTTTTTGGGGGGGGGGGGGGTTAACACTTTTTGATGTTTTACGTGGGCAGTTGCCAGCACTATTAGCAGCTCTGTGTCTCCACCCTGAGTTCCTGGGTGTGGGGTGACTGTCACAGCGCTGCCCCCACCACACAAATCCAGAGCCATGCAGCGCTGTCAGAGACCGGCATCAGCACCCAAAGCTTCCCTGCCCCTCTGCTATTTCTCACCCTCTTAATCTTATCTCCCTGTCTCTGCAGGGACAGGTGGACATTGTCACTGGGAGATCTGGCCAGTATAGCAGCATGTTCCCCATGGCCACGCCGACCGAGTCCTTCCTCCGCACGGGCACCACGGCCACCCCCGCAGCCCAGTTGTCCCATCCCTTACCTCCAGCTCCCAGCAATGCCTCTGCTGTGGAGCCCTGGGAGCCCAGGACGCTGGCACTGCCCGTGAATCTCTTGAGGGTGTCAGGGAGGTTTTGCTGTTCTTCTCCCATATGCAAGGTTTTGCGGTCCCTCGAGATGGTCAGGTACGGGTTGGCTGTCTCTGCATCCAGTGTCACCTTCATTAATGCACAACAGAGAGACATGTCAGTCTGTTTCCTGCTGAGAAGCAAACCAGCTTCTTTTGTATATGTAAATATATATATATTTATATATATAAAGCACCTATCACCATATTGCTAAACACTCTTTGGAACCACTATGACGGCAGGGGTAAGAACAGCAGTCAGCCTATTAGTGCCTCAGCACTTCTGTTTCCAAACAATTAAAAAAAAAAAACCTTTTCCCTCCTCTTCTGCAGGGCAGGGGCATGTCATGTAAGCACACCGGGCCCCAGCAGTGCACATGCAGCACCCACAACCCCCTCAGAGGGCGCAGGGCGCAGCACCCTCGCTGCCCTCCGCGCTGGACCTGAAGCAGGATGGAGCCGGGCAGCTGCCATGCACTGGGGACGGACGCAATGAGCTTTGCCAGCCCCCTGCTTCCACCCCTGCTTGATATTGGGAGGTCTGAGCGTGACAGGGCTGCAGCCAGGCTGGGTGTGTGGGGTGGCTGCGGGGTGCGGGGGTATCCCCGGAGGTGTGAGGACATCCAAGCTGCAAGGCGGCGGCGGTCCCAGGCCAGGCCCTGCTCCAGCACCACGGGGACAAGAGCCCCGCAGCTCCCAGCCCCGCTCTGACGAGCAGCCGGGCAATCTCAGCGCAGAGCTGGAGCTGCCCGATGCCGTGGGGCCACAGAGGCGTCACCACGCAGTGCCACCACCCCAGGCCCTCTGCTAAGCCCGTTCCTTTAGGGCCTCACGTCGGGGACCACAATGTGGGGGAAACTGAGGCACGCTCACCCTGCACATCATCCCCGAAACTGCGAGGGCAGAGAGCAGCCTGCCTGCAGGTGGCTTCAACCCGCCTCAAGCCCTACAGTGCTGCCAGGACCACGGGGAGCCCTGAGCGCACACGGAGGCATTTCCAATCTCTGCCTAAAAGCCAAAGGTGTGCACCCGCTGCCACGTTTAACCCAATGCTCTTATGTGGCATTAGCACCTCTGGGTCACTCCTGGCATGGAAGTAGACCTTTATTTTTACAGCAGACCTAGTTAAAACGAAGGGATCCGGTTTTAGATGGACACTGTATTTAGATGTTGCGCTGTGAACCCATCACTGCCCCAAGGAGGTAAGGAAACTCGTTTCTGGAAAGTTTTTCTCCCCCATTTGTGCCCGTCAGCTCCCCAAACTTACCCCTTTCTCTGTCCAACATGCTCAGCAGGTTCACGAGAAGAAGGAAAGGAAATTACGTGAGGTCTCTCTCCTCTTGTGGTACCTCTTGTGGCAGCTCTGGGCAGACTGGCTCTGCGGTGGGGACCTTCACCGCCTCGCACCTGGGGGAAACAACCCGGAGAGGAACTTGAGCCACACAGAGTCCATACTGCGGGCTGGGAGGGAAACGGGGAGACAAGAGACCCTGTAAGAAGAGGAAACTTCCACCTGCAGAGCTCAGGGGAGCTGTGAGCCCCTCGTCTCGTGCTGGCTCCTGCAGTTTTCAGCCACCCCGTGCTGGACCCCGCAGCCGAGCAGCGTGCGTCCCCAAGGGGCTGCATGAGCCAAAGGGATGACAGAACCATGGGGACAGCGGTGACCCAACACCCCAGAGCCCAGCCGGGGCCACTCTGGGTCCCAGGCACCCGCACAGAGGTGCAACAACCTCTGGCTCCAGCTAACATCACACTGAGTCCCACATACTCAAAGCTACCTCCCCCCATCAGCTGCTGCTCAGCCTCCGGCAGCGTTCCCAAGCCTCTGCCCAGAAGGGCCACGTGTGGAGGAGACACTGAGCTCGTTTCGTACCTGTCCAGAGCGTGTCCAGCAGCAATTTCCTCTCCAAAACAGGTCACTGTCCCCCACGAGGCACACACGCAGAGACCCCTGAGCCATCCCCTCCTCTGCAGGATGCGGTGCTGCGGAGAGGGGGACGAAGAGCGTGGGGAAAAGGAGAAAGGGTTTGGGGGAAGAGGAGGAGGAGGAGAGGGGAGAGAGGTGGCAAGGCTGGATGTTGGTGGACCCAAAGTGACCATGAAGCTGAATGAGACCAGGATGGAGGGATATATGGGATGGACAGGGAGGGAAGGAGGAAACAGCAGTGTCGTTACGGGGAAGGAGATAAAACTGAATGGGGAGAGGGAAACACGGGATGTGTCCTTGAAGAGGGGTGGGTGTACAGGCTGGGAGGGCATGGCAGACACAGACACGTACCATCAGCACATCACTTTTGTTTTCTCCTTTGGGATTAAACCCTTCTTTCTGTTTTTCTAGGAAAAAAAAAATGGTCTGGACTATCTCCTAGAGGAAAATAAAAGCATATTTGGTGATTTGGGGGTTATATTTGCAGGAGTGAGATTGTGTCACCAAACAGATCCTGGGGGGGGGGGGAGGGCAATACCGCTCTGCAGCGAGGGGTGAGTGGGGCACATTTTTTGAGGTTACCTCGGCTGAGAAAGGCTGAGCTCAGAGACAGCACCCACCTCTGGCCCTCTCTGTTAGAAACAGGCTAGAGAGAGCCCGGTGTGCAGCTGTTTTGGCCAGAAACATTTCTGGAATAGCTTCATGTGGAAACCCTGAAGTTCGTGGGCTTTTTCAATTAGGAAAAAAAAAAAAAAAAAAAAAACTTTTGCTGTTGGAAGTGGGATTTGTGGGAAGAGGCTTGGAGAGCCAGCAGCGCTGTGTCTCGGACGCACTCGGTAAATCGGCTGGAGTATCCTGAACAGAAACGCCTGCTCCTCCAAGGCGTGCCCCCTGCTGGAGGGGGCTCCTGGTGGGGGAGACCCCAGCCCACACGCGGGAGGAGAGGCCACAGCCTCTGCAGCTGCAGCCCCAGGCCGCTCCCTGGCTGGGGGTGTACGGTGTGCTGGGGCCCTCACGGGGCTGCAGAGGAGTGCGAGGGGCTGGGGGAAGGCGAGGGGCTGGGGGAAGGCGAGGGGCTGCAGGAGCCCCGGGAGAACCAGCAGCCCCAGCAGGGCGGCAGGGGTACGGGACATCAGCTCAGAGCCAGCTGGGACCCAGGCAGAGGACAGAGGGGGACCCTGACCATGCCAGAGGGGACCCCAGCTGTGCTCAGAGGGGACCCCAGATCCGTGCCGAGGGGGCACCCCAGATCCATGCCCAGAGGGGACACAAGCCCTGACCTGTGCCAGCAGAGAACCCCAGATCAGTGCCGGGAAGAGACCCTGCCCTGTGCCCAGAGGGGACCCCAACCTGTGCCCGAAAGGACCCCCGATCTGTGCCCCTGTGCCCAGAGGAGACCCCGACACCTGCCTACCGGGGACCCCACCTTGTGCACGGGGGGGGGACCCCAATCCACGCCCCTGCACCCAGCAGACACCCCAGCCCCATGCCAGGCAGAGACCCCGTCACATGCACAGCAGGGACCCCAGAACCCATCTTGTGCACGGGGGGGACCCCCAGCAGCACCCAGCGGGACCCCAGCCCTGCCCCGCTCCCCCTACCCCGGGGTGGCCATTGCGGGGCCTCCTCCAGGCACCACGGGCGCTGCGGCACCCGGCAGCTCTCACAGAAGATGGCCGGGGCCTCGTCGTGCACCACAAGGTGGCCAGCGGCCTCCAGGGCCTCCGCAGGCCTGGCCACAACACCCAGGACGCGGTTGGGCCGCAGCGAGCCCCGCAGGCTCTTGTCCGGCACCAGCACCGCGGTTCTGGGGAGAGGAGCGGGGCAGGGCTGGGGGGTGAATGTGGGGGTGGGAGTGGGGCTGGGGAGCCCCCAGGAGCTGTGGGTGCCCCATCCCTGGCAGTGCCCAAGGCCAGGCTGGATGGGGCTGGGGGCAGCCTGGGCTGGGGGCAGGGGGCCTTGGCCATGGCAGGGGGTGGCTGTGGGGGGCTTTGGGGCCGCTTCCCACCCAGACCCCGCCGTGGTTCTGTGATCCTGCCCCTCCATTCAGCATTGCTGAGGCCGCCCCTGGGCACAGTGGGTCCGGTGCTGGGCCCCCGGTCCAGGAGGGAGCTGGACGCGCTGGGGAGAGCCCGGTGCGGGGCCAGGAAGATGCCGCAGGGCCCGGAGCCCCTCTGCTGTGAGGAGAGGCCGGGAGAGCTGGGGCTGCTCAGCCTGGAGCAGAGGAGGCTCCGGGGGATCCCGGCCGTGGCCGGCAGCACCTGCAGGGAGGCGCCGAGAGGCCGGAGCCGGGCTCTGCCCGGCGGTGCCCAGGGCCAGGATTTCGGTGTCTTGGTGTGTTCACACGTGTGTGCACACAGGCATCTGTGCGTCTGCTAGCGTACGTGTGTCAGTGTAAACCTCTGTGTTGGTGTGTGCACGTGTTTATAAGCACATGTGCACATACGTGCCTTTGCATTGGCATATGTGTGCGTTCATGTGTGTTGGCATGCGGATGTATGTGTGTGTGTGCGTGTGTGTTTGTGTATGTGTGTGCATGCTTGTGTGCCTCTGCATTGGCACGTGTGCATGTGCCAGCACGTTTGTGTTGCTTACGTGCACGTGGATCTGCGTGCACGTGGGTGTGGTATGTATGTGTATGCACATGTGCAAGCGTGTGTGTGCATGCATCTGTGCCGACATGCATGCCTTCTGCTGAGTCTGCATGTTTGCACATGGATGTGTGAATGCGTGCGCACTGATGTGCCTGTGCACGCATCTGCACGTGTCTGTGTGTGCACACGTGTGTGCACAGCCATGTCTGAGTGTACATCTGACTGGCTGCTTGCGTTTGCCCGTGCATCCGTGTGTATGTGGGTGCAAGCGTGAACGTTTTCCTGTACGTGGGTGCATGTTTGTGCGCAGCTCCGTGTGTGCACACATTAATGTGTGTGTGTGTGTGCAGATACGTGTCCACCTGTGTCTCCGTACAGGCATTTGGTTATCGGTGCGGAGGCAGGGCTGTGTGTACCCATGTCTGTGCACGTGGGTGTGTATTTGTGCATGAATGTGCTTGTGAGCTCTGTGTGTGCTCGTGTGCACATCCCTGTTCACGTCTGTATGCATGCACACAAGTGCGTGCACGTGCCCATGGCTCGCTCTGTGTGCCCGTGCTTGTGTGCTTGTATCAGCCTGCGCGTGTGCACCCACACCTGCCCCGTGGGACAGCGTGCAGGTCTCGGCTTTCTGAATCGGTTAAGAAATTCCCGTTCCCGAGCACTCAGAGCATTCGGGGCTGCGGTTCGGCACGGCCGCCCTGGGTGCTTCGACCACTTACATAAATTAAATCATTTACAGCCCGAAACGTGCCCGGGAGCTTCTCCCCAGCAGGCTGGCGGCGCTGAGCAGCGGCCGCTTCCACCCACCAGGCTCGGGGTTAATGCAGCTGAAGGGATTGTGCCAGGGCAGCAGCTGGGACAAGCAGGAGCCGAGCGTAATCCGGTGCTCGAGCGGCTTCCTGGGGCCGGCTGCTTCGCTGCGCCCCTTCCGCAGGCAAGAAATCCCAGCGAGGGGCTCCGGGCTCCATCCTGCACCCCACGGCTGCCCACCGTTCCCCCCTATTTCTTCTTAGGAATTAGAAAAGGAGGCTGCCTGCTCCGTGCTGCTGCCAGCCTCCTGTGATGAACAGGGGTGCCGAGAACCAGAGTCGGTGCTTTTTTTTTTTTTTTTGTCTTCCTAATTACGTTTCATCTTGACGAGAGGGGGGACACTGGGGCTGCAGCAGGGCCCCGCTGTCCCCTCCTGGCAGCCCCTGGTGGCGTGCCGAGCCCCTGCCAGCCCACGCACCCAGACCCCAAACCCCAAACAGCTCCCAGCGCATTTCGGGCAGCAGCCTGGCGCTGGGAACCCGGGAACCTCGGCCAGAGCCTGCCCCGGCAGCCCCAAAGTGCTCCTCTCCGGGGCTCCCGGCTGCGCTGGGTTGCTTTCTAGCTCGGAAGAGTCTGGGAATTACAAATTTAAGAGTCGTTCATACGCACACGTCGATATCCACGAGCCTTGTTGGCAAACGTGCTTTGAGAACCACAGAAGTGCCAGGGCTTCGATACAGCACTGGCTCTGGAAATGACGGGGCAGTTGACCCGAAAGTCTTGGTTTTCCCCTTAAGTCGAGCCACAGAGCAGAGAGGAGCAGGTCCTGGTGCAAAGGGGAGCGAAAGCAGTGGGGCAAGTGCCTGACTGCAGCCTTCTCTGCCTCCCCGAGCATCCCGCTCACTGCTCACACCGCTGCCCAGCCCCGTCCCGCACCAGCAGCACTCCCCCACCTGCAGCGGGGCGCTGGGCTCTGTACGAGCATTGACGGCCCCGACGACTTCTCCCATCACCGCTCTGTTTATTAACGCCACCACCTGACGCCACATCCAGCACCGCGGCCCCGTGCCCGGCCGGGAACCCAGCGCTGCTGCCCCAGACGTGGCTGGGATGCGATGGGCACAACACGGGGCACGGAGCCACCGGGGACGGGAACCACGACCTGCAGCGGGTGCCCGCGCACCGGGGGTCTCCCGGCGGCACAGCCACCCTCGGCCCCGTTCCTCGATCTGGGGGCAGAGCCCCAGGCTGCCCCCGCTGCTGGTAAAGGCACTGCAGCGCCACCGGTAAGGGCACGGGCAGCACCGCTCGCCAAGGTGCATCTAAGAAGAGCGGCGTAAACCCCAAGGGTTTGTGCACAGGGACACCGTGAGCCCCATCGCGATCACTGCAGGAGGACGGGGGTGAGCAGGAGCAGCTCGGGGCGGGCTCATGGGTCTCAGCCCTTGGGGGACACGGCCACATACCCAGGGCAGGACCCCGGGGACGGCTGCGTGCCTCCACGCACCGCTCCCACGTCTCACACCCGCGACCCCTCGGGCGCAGCTCTGGTAGCAGCAGCGGGGCCGGGTGCCCGGGGTCGCCGCTCGCTGGAAACGCGTCCGCCGCTGCGGAAGGATGAAGGGCTAGAAACGAGCGTTTGGAGGAGCCTTGCTGGCGGGGTCCTACCAGAAAAATGTCCTTTGACTGGAACTAGCATTTTATTCTATTGTATAATCCATGAGTGCGTCACAGCCCCGAGAGCCGGGCAGGCACCTATCAGCGCTTCGGATCTAGATACACAGAGAACCTCCTTGCCACCTGCATCTGCCGGAGCTCCCTGCCGCCACGCGGTGCCGCCGCGGCCAGCCCCGAGAGCCGGGAGGAGGCAGCGCCTGGCCGGTGCTGCAGCACCTCCGCAGAGCTCCTGGACAAAAGTGACTGTGCCAGAATCAGCCTACGGAGCACTGAAAAGAAAAAAAAAAAAAATATATATATATAGCTTGGCGATCCTAAGTTTGCTTATCAAATAAAAAGTTCCTCCACATTTATTAAAAAACCAAACAGTAGATTTAAAAAGCAGTTAAGAGTCCTACTCCGGCAAAACACCCTGTACAGGTTTCCTTTGTTGTTGCTGTTGTTGTCGATGGTGAGGATCCTCCCTAAGTCAGCTGCTTCTGTTAATTTTATATATATATAATCTTTTAATTTTGCCGCGCGTTGCTTGCTTTAATTAATTAATTTATTTCCAATCAGCCTAGCTGTCTCCACCAGAGCAGCGGCGCTACCACACAAAGCTTCCTTGATGTCCATGCCCTGAGCCGGGGGGGATGGAGGGAGGGTGGGGAGAGATGAGCAAAGGAGGAGGAAGAGGAGGAGGAGGAGGGCTGGGGGGAGGGAAGGGAAGGGAAGGGAGAGGAAGCCGTGGCAGCCCCTCACTCTCCCATGTGCGTCCTCAGGTGGTACTTGAGGGACTGCTTGTAGCGGAAGCACTTGGTGCACTCGGTGCAGGGGTAGGGCCGCTCGCCGGTGTGCGCCCGCTGGTGCTCCAGGAGGTGGTGCTTCTGCGTGAAGTTCTTGCCGCACTCGGTGCAGTGGTAGGGCCGCTCGCCCGTGTGGATGCGCTGGTGCTCCAGGAGGTGGTGCTTGCGGATGAAGCCCTTCCCGCAGACGGCGCAGGCGTGCGGGCGCTCCCGCGTGTGGATGCGGTAGTGGTTGGTGAGCTTGGACTTCTCGCTGAAGGTCTTCTCGCACTGGCTGCACTGGTAGGGCCGCTCGCCGGTGTGAGTCCGCTGGTGCCGCAGGAGGTGGGAGGGCCGGGTGAAGTTCTTGCCGCACTGGGGGCAGAGGAAGGCCATCTCGCTCTTGCCGGCGTGGATCCTCTGGTGCATGATGAGGCTGATCTGCAGGCGGAAGCTCCGCCGGCACTCGCCGCAGGTGAAGGGCCGCTCCCCGACGTGGGTGATCTGGTGCTTGCTGAGGCTCGACTTGTGGCTGAAGCTGCTCTCGCACTCGGAGCACTTGTAGGGCTTCCCCGGGGGCGGGGGACGCGGCTGGGGCTTGAGGCCGTGCTCGGGGCGCCGGGGCACCCCCACGCCGCGGCGCGTGTGGCTGCGCTGGTGCAGCAGGAACTGCTGCTTGTTGCGGAAGCTGAGGTCGCAGTCGTGGCACTCGTAGGGCCCTTCCTTGAGGTGGTTGCGCTGGTGGATCACGAAGTTGATCTTGAGCATGAAGCTCTTGCCGCACTCGGGGCAGATGTAGGGCCTCTCCCTCGTCCGGTTGCGCTGCTGGGCCGTGGCCGGCTTCATCTCCCCCGAGTCCCTCTCGCAGGCGGGGGCCTTCCCTACGCGGGCGGCCGCCAGGCTCCGCGGCGGCGCCTTGGAGCTGCACTGCGCCTCGCAGCCCAGCCCGGCCTCGTGGTTGGGGAAGGCCGGCGGCTCGGTCCGCCCCGAGAACATGGCGCACGGCTCCAGCGTGTCTGGGTCGTCCTCCTCCTCCTCCTCCTCCGTCTTGATCACGATCCCGTCCTCTGCAGGGGGAAACCAGAATTTGGTTAGGGTGGGACCGAAGAGACGCCCGCAGCCGCGTGCGCAGACCCCGCGTGCACCCGACTGCCCCGGGGAGGATGGACAAACCGCCTCGGGAGTGACAAACCGAGAGGCTTTGCAGTTCCGTGACGTTACGAGGCAGGGGGAGAAGGGACACGAATGACGGCGTTATTTCTGAGCAGCTCTCACTGCTGCTGTTGCGCAGGGCTGGGCTGTGACCGCTGGGCTCTGCGGGAACACAGCACGGGGCTGCCTGGCTCCAGCTCCGAGCGCCCAGCCTGGGACCGACCCCTTCCTTCGGCTTCCCCCGACCGTCGTCCTTCCCAAACCCCAGCAGAGATGGGGTGGACGAGGGCCCTGACGGCAGCAGGCTCCCTGCTTGCACCACACCGACGCCGGAGGTGACCCTGCCGCTTTCGTTTTTTTTCCCCAAACGCCGGTTGTTTGGTGAAAGCCGCCCTGGCAGGGACGCACGCAGCGTGCCCCGAGGAAAGGCCCGCGGTGGATCCCTGACCGTCACCCCGCGGTGGACTTTGAGTCGGGCTATGTACCTTTCAGAGGCTTTCTAGGAAGAACTGCCAGGCTTTCCCAAGAAGAGGCAGCCGACACCGGGTTGTCTCAAAGGCACGGCCCTCTCCCCTCCGACGGAGGGGTCAGCAGGGGAAAAAACATTCCCGAGGTGCCCGCCGCGACCTTCTCTCTCTTCTCCCCACCCCCTGGCCTCGCCGTGCCTGCCCTCCCGGCAGCTCGCACGTCACGGATCCGGCCGCCCTCGTCCCTGTCCTCTGGACCCTCCCTGAGCTCCCGTGTGTTCGGGGACGCGGACCCCGTGCCGCCCGCTTCCCCTCCCCAAATCCAACGCCTGCCCCAGGCCTCTGCAGCCCCTGGCTTTGCTCCCTCTCCTGCCCCGACAAGAGGTTTGGGGAAAGGCTTTTCCCAAAGGGGACCCCAGCGGGTCGGGTGCCCCTTCGGACAACGCTCAGAAGTTCACCGCCTGCGCGTGCCTCCTCCTCCCGGCCCCAGCACCACTGCAGCTGCGATCGAGGCTGCCCCAGCCGTGAGCTTTTCCTTCCAGCACCGATCCCGGGGGGATTTCACCCCCCCCCTCTTCCGTCCCAGCCTTTTCCCCACCCTCCCGGCACCTCTCACCTGTGCAGCTGCCGTGGTGCACGATGACCCTCTGGATCTCGTTGAAGTCAGCGACGTACTCGGAGGGGTCGCCCAGGCTGGTGCCCGGGAGGTCTCTCGGAGGGGAGACGGAGCCGTAGGGGCTCTCGCAGGCGGCCTCCTCGTCCGGGCTCTGGAAGCTCCCCTCCGACTGCCCCGACATCCCGTGCAGCTCTGGGTTTTCGGGGCTGTCCTCAGGAAGCAGCTCCTCCGTTTTGATCACAACCCTTATGCCGGCTGCAGCAAAGAGAGATGCCCACCGGCGTCATCCCCAGGAGCTGGGATGAAACCGATCCCAGCAGCTCTTTGCCAGCTCCCGAAGGGCTGGCTCTGCTGCTGTGCCCACAGATGGGCTGGCTTTGCTCTGCTGCCGCTCTCCCGTGTTCCCCTGTCCCTCACTCAGCCCTGCCGCGGTCCTCCCTGTAACCCAGGCGCCGCACGCAGCCCTCCCGGCTCGCTCCGACAGGTCTGGGACTCCGAAGGGTCTGGGGACCCCGCGCCCGCTGCCCAGTGCCCCCCCGGCCACCCCAGGTCCCTAGGCAGCGGGGCTGAGCCAGCAGCCCCGGGGGCAGCAGAGGATTTTCTCCTGCTGGCCCTGATTTAACTTCAAAATCCTCACGACCAGGAGCCCGGGCAGGAGGTCAGAGTGACCCAACCCGGGGCAGGAGACCAGCAGCGGAGCCAACGCCATCTCTGCCAGGACACCTCCTCCAGCCCCAGCACCTCGGCGGGCCCTGCGGATGTCCATCCTTCCTTCCCTGCTACGTCTGTCCGTCTGTCCGCCCTTGTCTCGAGCCCGAGAAGCCCGCTGGCAGCTCGGTCGTGCCAGGCCCCAGGCATTGCAGCCCAGCTCCCCGCCCAGCCCTGCAGGCGCAGGGACCCCTCAGCACCCCGGGGTGGGTGCGGGCCGCAGGGGCACTGCAAAGGGCGAGCCCAGCCATGCAGCAGGAACCGACAGAGGGGAGTTTTTGGGAAGGCTGCAGCTCCCTCGGTCGGCCACGACTCGGCACACCAGGCTCCCGAGGACGTGCTCCGATTGCGGATCTCTCCCCTGCTGACAGCTCCCGGTGCCCACCCCTCTGGGCTCCAGCAGCCCTGCTTTGCGTTGAGCTGTACCTGGACGTCAAATCGTCAATGAGACGAACCCTTCCCTGTTTGTTTTTGCTCCTCCTGATCATCTCCTCCGCCACAGCTCTCAGCAACAAGTGTTTTAGCCCTGCTCCCTCCTGCCCGTCCCGGGGCAAGCCGGCTCCCGGCTCCTCCGAGCGCAACCCAGGGCTCCCCTCACGCCCTCGTCACGCTGCTCTCACCTGCGGTGGCATCGGTTATGATCTCGCTCTCCTCCAAGTCCTGCTCATTCCTGACCCGCGATTCCTCCCCTTGCTCGATCTGGGACAAAACACCAGGTTTGGAAATTGCATAGTCTGTTGGGAGAGAGAGGGACGGAGGGAGGGATTACTGGAGGGGGAATCCTCAGGCTCAGCTTCCACCTCTCGCGGAGCAAGGGAGAAAACACGAAGAGACTGGGGGACAGCCGCAAAGGACCCGCGCACAGAGCAGCCCGGTGCTGCAGGTGGGCTCCCTGGACAGCCACGGGGGCAGGAGCTGCGGTGCCACACACAAAGCGACTACTTCAAAGAGCAAATCCAACCCCAACATTTTTCGTGCACGACTTTCGAATTTCTCAGGCGAATTCCTGCCTCTTCTGAAGCCAAAAGTGTTTCGCCTCTGGCCCCAGCAGAACAGGGATTTCTCCTGCAGGTTCAACAGATAAAGCCCCGAAAGACGGCAGCTGACATTGCGTTACGCAGTTTTTCTTTGCCCTGGGTCTCCGCAGAAGTTTTCTCTAAAGGGGTACGTGAGCAGCAGACCCAAAAGGTGAAGGGAAGCCCTTGCAACAGCCGCAGGGGAAAAATGCTTTTTCGGTATCTCTGGCTGCAGGGGGCCTCGACAGGTCTCCTGTCCACCTCGCCCCGAGCTGGGGGGTGGCCTTACCCAGCCTCATGCACCACCAGGAAACAAGAGCAGGACTGGAAACATCCTCCTGTACTTTTTAAGTCTCCCTTTACACCGGGACATTTGGGTCTCGAGAGGATCAAACTGTGAAATCGAGGAGGAGTCGGAGGACGCCTGGGACTGCAGGCAGCCAGGGATTCCCAAGAAACTACCTTGAAGCAGAAGGGGGGCACCCGTATTTACCCAGGGAGATCAGCGACTCGTAGTTCCCCTTCATCACGTTCTTGTACAGCTCCTTCTGCCACTCCTCCAGCTTCTCCCATTCCTTGTCGTTGAAATAGACGGACACGTCGTCGAACGTCACCGGCACCTGCAATCACAAGCACCACGGGTTCAGGCGGCCTGGGCGGGCACGCTACCTCGCCCCTCGCTTCCTTTCCCCCCCTCGCCCCGTGGACGTGGCCAGGCTCCTTCGCGGCCACCACCCGGTTTGTGTTTTTATTGGAAAACAACTCCTGGGCACGAGTTCCCATTCTGTGACATTAAAGGGCTCGTCCAAACACCCGCTTCTGTGCACGGGGCCCCGACCACGCTTTCCCCAAGCGACACCGACCTCCTGCTCCTCCTCTCGGTCCCGCTCACACCGCGGGGTCAGCTCTGCAGAGGTGACCGGGCTCGTGCACGCCTGGAGGTAGCGTAAACGAGATAAAAACCGGGTGCCACGGCTGGACCTCATCTCTATTGATGAGCTGACGTAAAACCCCAGATTCAATTACCCCAGAACTCCAGGGAAAACTCGACCCAGGCCCTGAGTTATCATTAGTTATTGCTTGCAAATTGTCCGGGAGCAGACGGCAGTTTCCGAGGCTGTTTTGCCGAGCAATAATTTCTGCAGATAAATTCAGGATGCGGCCGGCTTGCAGGGGCTGTGCCGAGCTCTTCAGAGAGCAGC
This sequence comes from Anser anser, assembly GCF_964211835.1. NCBI lineage: Eukaryota > Metazoa > Chordata > Aves > Anseriformes > Anatidae > Anser > Anser anser. The sequence goes on from NC_139721.1 coordinate 162,479,968, forward strand.
ACGGTGCTGAGCGGTGCTGCCCGGCCACGGGGCCGCCGTGCCTTCCTCCAGGCTGGGTGTCGATCTTCCTCTCGCAAGCACCCACCGCGCTCTCCGGAGAGTGGCGACGTTCATTTCCCGGTGGGTGTAGGAAACGGTCCCATCAGCAAACTTTCTTTTGGTGAAAAGAGTCATGAAATGCAAATAGCGGATGAATATTCATGGCGGGCGCCTTTTGTTGCTGTACACGGCTGAGCCCAAGCTGTAAGGGCCGGCGCTCGTCATCTTCCTGCGGATCCCCGAGGTTCCCCCGTGCCCGGTGCCGCAGACCCCGCGCGCTCCTTCCTCGGGTACCGCCACCCGTCCTCGGGGATCCAAAGGTGGCGGAGAAAGAGCGGCTGAGCCTGCTTCATTCACGGGTTCTTGATTCAAACTCCAGTGGCGGTTAGAGGTGAGCTGCTGTGGCACGGCTGGCCGAGCTAGAACCGAAACCTCCCCCCTAAATGCCATCTGAGTTATGGGGAGATGTGCCCCCCCCCCCCTCAATTCCACCTCCCTCCCTCCACGGGCACCCCATCGCAGGGCACACCGGGAGGCTCAGGCGGGCAGGTTTGGCGTCTGAGCTCCCCCCAGGTCCCGATGGCGACTGGCTGCCCTGCACCGGGGCCGTCCCCGCTTACAGAAATTACAGGATTTGGGGAGCAGCTCCTCCGGCCGGCGCCCACCCCCTGCCCTCGCCCCAGCCCGGGCACCGTTACCTTGGGGACTTCCCCCTTCCTGCCGGGGGGCAGGCGCAGGATCCAGAAGTTCCTGTTCTTCAGCAGGTTCTCCATGTTCTCCAGGCGCCGCTGCAGCAGCCCGTACTCCTGGATGAGGGTGCCCAGCGCCGCGCACTTGCTCTCCAGCTGGTTCCCCAGCTCCGCCGCCGTCTTCTCGCAGTCGATCAGCTTCTTCTCAGCCACCCCCGTCCGGCCCTCCAGGTCCAGCAGGCGGGTGGCGTGGGAGTCCACCTTCCTCTCCACCGCCTGCACGGCCGCCACCACCGTCAGGGACAGCTCCGCCGTCTGCGTCTCCCGCTCCGAGGTGCGCTCGGGGCCGGCGGGCGGCTGGAAGGGCGAGGGGCAGCGCGGCTGCAGCACCGGCTCCGGCGCCTGCGGGCAGGGACGGGTGTCACCGGGGACGGGCGCAGCCCTGGGGACCCCCCCCAAGAGGTGCTCGGGGACCCCCTCGGGGCTGAGCCACCCCGGGGCGGCGGCGATGTCCCCGTCCCGCGTCCCCGCGTCCCCGCAGGGCGCTGACCCCGGTAAGCTGCTTACGGCTGGGCCCCGTGGGACGGGCAGGGCCTGCCGCAGGGGGGCACGGAGGTGACACTTGGGGGGGGGGGGACACCCAAAGGACAGCGCAGCCCCGTTGCTGTGGGGACGGGGAGGTGACACCCCGGGGGGACAGGCGGCCGACCCGCCACCGGGGGGGGGGGGCGGTGACGGCGGGGGGGGGGCCCCCAGACGGCTCCATCACGGCTCCGTCACGCCGCCACCGGGGGGGAGCTACGGGGAAGGGGGGGGGGGCGGATCGGGGGCCGGCGGCGCCGGTTGCCCCCCACCCCCCCCCAAAACCCCCGCAGGGCCCGGCCGCCGGTGCCCGGGGGGGGGGGGGGGCGGCCCCGAGGGGGCGGCGGGCGCAGGCCCGGAGCCGGGAAGGGCGCCCCGTCCCCGGCTGCGGCCCGGCCGGCGCCGCCCCCGACGGCAGCGCCGTCTCCGGAGGCCCGGCTCGGCCCGGCCCTGCCCGGGCGCGCCGCCCCCCCGGGGCTCCCCGCGCCGCCGCCGCCGCCCCGTCGGAGGAGTGAGGGGGGGGGGGGTCGGGTGTGGGGGGGGGGGGGGCTCCCGCGGTCCCGGTGCTGACAGCCCCCGGCGCGGCCCGGCCCGCCCGGCCGCCTCCCGCCGCGGCCTCGACGGCGCGGCCCGCCCCGACGTGAGGCCCGCGGGCGCCGGGGTTCGGTGCCGGGCCGCGGCCCCCCCCCCCCCGGGCGAGGCTGCGGCGGCCGCCCTTACCTGAGCGGGAGCCCCCTCGGCCATGGCCCTTTGTTCCCTGCCCGGGGCTCCCGGGGGCCGCGGCCGGGAGGATCCAGCGCCCGCTCGCTGCTTCACCTCCGGCCGCCGCCGGGCATGGGGCAGCGCCGGGGCGGCGCGGGGCTGGCGGGGCTGGCGGCGGCGGGGCGGGGGCGGCGGCGGCGGGGCTGCGGCGGGGCTCGGGGGGGGGGGCGCGGCCCGGGCCCGACCGGGGAGCTTGTTGGGGGGAGGGGGGGGGGGCGGCGCGGCGAGAGACCGAGCGGCTCCGGGTCCCGGCTCCGCCGCTCCGCGCTGGGCGCTCCGGCCCCGCCGCTGCCCCGCCGCGCCGGCAGGGGGCGGGCGGGACGCCGCCGCCGCGCGGGCCTCGCCGGGGGCCGCGCCGGGCGGGGCGGAGCGGAGCGGGGCCGCCCGCCGCCGCCGCAGCGCCCCCTGCCGCACCGACGGCATCACCGCGCCGCCGCCGCCCGTCGGGGCCCTGCCCGGGCGTCCCCGGCCCCGCAACCGCCGGGGCCCGCCCGGACCGGCCCCCTCCCCCCTCCCCGGGCCGAAACCGGGCCGCCCCCCCACACCCTCCCCGCTCCCACCGACGCCACCGACGGGCGTTGCGGGGGGGGGTTGGGGGGGGCTGCGCCGAGCGGCCCCGGGGGGGCTGGGGGGAGACTGGGAGGGACTGGGGGGCACCGGGGAGCGCTGCGGGGGAAGCGGGAGGCCCCCGCCGGCGCCGCGGGGCCGGGGGTAGCCGCGGAGCTGCCCCCCCCCCCTCGACGGCAGCGCCCCCCGCCGGGATCGGGCCCCCCCCGGGCCCCGCCACGGCTGCGGGGGGCTCCGGGCTCCCCCCCGGCGGCCCCGCCGCTGCCGCCCCCCCCCCCCCCGGCGGCGTCGCGGCCCGGTGCGAAATGGCGGCCGGAGGGCAGCGTTGCCATGGCGACCGCTCCCCCCCCCCCCCCCCCCGATCCGACCCCCCCGCCCCGATCGGCCCCCGGCCGCCGCGGGGGCTCCCCGAGGAGCGGCACCGACGGGAGGCACCGCCCCGGGCACCGGTACCGGGCCGGGCCAGCCCCTGCTGCCCCTTGGGTCCGGTCCCATCCGTCCTGCCCCGTTCCAGCCCGCTCTGTCCCGTCCCATTCCATCTCTCGTCTCATCCCTTCCCGTTCTGTCCTGTCCTGTCCTGTCCCATCCTATCCATCCCACCGTATCCCAGTCCACCCATCCCATCCCCATCCCTTCCCGTCCATCCTGTTCCATCTGTCCTGTCCTGTCCTCTCCCATCCCAAACGATCCATGCTCCCCCATAGTACTCACACCCACCCCTCCCCATCCCCATCCCCATCCCCATCCCCATCCCCATCCCCATCCCCATCCCCATCCCCATCCCATCCCCACCCCATCCCCACCCCATCCCCATCCCCATCCCCATCCCCATCCCCATCCCCATCCCCACCCCATCCCATCCCACCCCATCCCATCCCCATCCCCATCCCATCCCCATCCCATCCCCATCCCATCCCCATCCCATCCCCATCCCATCCCCATCCCCATCCCATCCCCATCCCATCCCCATCCCCATCCCATCCCATCCCCATCTCATCCCCATCCCCATCCCCATCCAATCCCATCCCATCCCCATCCCATCCCCATCCCCATCCCCATCCCCATCCCCATCCCCATCCCCATCCCCATCCCCATCCCATCCCCATCCCCATCCCATCCCCACCCCATCCCCATCCCATCCCCATCCCCATCCCATCCCATCCCCATCTCATCCCCATCCCCATCCAATCCCATCCCATCCCCATCCCCATCCCATCCCATCCCCATCTCATCCCCATCCCCATCCAATCCCATCCCATCCCCATCCCATCCCCATCCCATCCCCATCCCCATCCCCATCCCCATCCCCATCCCCATCCCCATCCCCATCCCCATCCCCATCCCCATCCCATCCCCATCCCCATCCCATCCCATCCCCATCCCCATCCCCATCCCATCCCGATCCCATCCCATCCCCATCCCCATCCCCATCCCCATCCCCATCCCATCCCCATCCCCATCCCCATCCCATCCCCATCCCATCCCATCCCCATCCCCATCCCCATCCCCATCCCCATCCCATCCCCATCCCCATCCCATCCCATCCCCATCCCATCCCCATCCCCATCCCATCCCCATCCCATCCCATCCCCATCCCCATCCCATCCCCATCCCCATCCCCATCCCATCCCCATCCCATCCCCATCCCCATCCCCATCCCCATCCCCATCCCCATCCCATCCCATCCCACCCCATCCCCATCCCATCCCCATCCCCATCCCATCCCATCCCCATCTCATCCCCATCCCCATCCCCATCCAATCCCATCCCATCCCCATCCCCATCCCATCCCCATCCCCATCCCATCCCCATCCCCATCCCCATCCCCATCCCCATCCCCATCCCCATCCCCATCCCCATCCCCATCCCCATCCCCATCCCCATCCCATCCCCATCCCCATCCCATCCCATCCCCATCCCCATCCCATCCCCATCCCATCCCATCCCCATCCCCATCCCCATCCCCATCCCATCCCCATCCCCATCCCATCCCATCCCCATCCCATCCCCATCCCATCCCATCCCCATCCCCATCCCATCCCATCCCCATCCCATCCCCATCCCCATCCCATCCCATCCCATCCCCATCCCCATCCCATCCCCATCCCATCCCATCCCCATCCCCATCCCCATCCCCATCCCATCCCATCCCCATCCCATCCCATCCCCATCCCCATCCCCATCCCCATCCCATCCCAGCCAAGTGCCCGCTCAGCCCCGGCCGGGCCCCATGCGTGGCAGCAGCCCCCGGCTCGCGGCCCCGTTCCTGTTCCCGACCTCGGGGGCCCCCTGGCACAGGGTGACAATGGGGGGAAGTCGGTGACACCGAGCATGGGGATGGGCAGGAAACCTTTTGGTTTGCGGAAAAAGGGAGGGGACGGGGGAGACGGGACGAGGCAGCATCCCGGCACCGCCGCAGTGCTGAAATGGGGGCATGGCCACAGCGCTGGGGCGAGGAGCATGCGTGGGTGCACGGGTGCACGACGGCAGCAAGGACCCTAATTGGCACCCCCCTGTTCAGGTCCAGGCCCCCCGTATTGTCCCTGGGGACAGCACCCATCAGGAGGAGCCGGGGGAACAGCTCTGGGGCCGGGGGCCCTGCTGCGGGTGAGGAAGAGCCCCTTGGAGGAGGGGCAGGCCGTGGCAGGGGGTCCTTGGGGAGGAACCAGGGCAGGGCTGGGGCGCTTTGGGGACGATCGGGAGCAGGGACTGGCGAGGGGTGGCGGGGACGGCCGTGTCCCTGCGCCCAGCCTGACCCCTCCGCCTGGAGCCCCCCGTCCCTCGCCCTGCTGCCAGCTGGGACCCGGGGGCAGCCGCTGGGCAGGGACAGAGGGAGGACCTGCCCGGTCCCACAGCGTGCGTATGGAGAGAGATGGACACTTATTTATTATATATATATCGAGCTTTAATATGCATCCATGTCCCTCTGGCAAACCTGCATCGTGATCAGCCAGAGAAGAATCCGGATGAGGCCCCCGCTGCTGTCTAGGTTTGCGAGCGCTCTGCGCTGCTGGCTGTGCACATATATTACATGTATGTGTAATGCACGCGTAATGCACATGCAGGCAGCACACACGTACACTGCAAATAAAAACCCATGCCCTGTGCACCGGCTCGTGCACCATGCGTGCATTGCCCAGCACGTGCTCGCTGCCCCGGGGGCTGGGAGCTGCCACATCCAGCACCGTTCGTTCTCCGCGCCGCAAGCCTGTCCCTTCCCATCCCATCCCATCCCATCCCATCCCTTCCCTTCCCATCCCATCCCATGCCATCCCGTCCCATCCCATCCCCATCCCATCCCATCCCCATCCCATCCCTTCCCAACCCTTCCCATCCCTTCCCGTCCCGTCCCGACCCCACAGCCCACCCTGCTGCGTGGGGCAGCCCCGTCCCCGCTGGATGCTGCGGAGCACGGGGGGGAGCTGGCTGGGTGCCCCCGCTCCAGCTCTGCAGGCACGCACCACGGTGCACCAACACGGCAGCAAAGCCAAGTGCCACCTCCCCGCGTGTCCCCTGCCAGCTGCGACCCACAGCCACCCTGCCCGTGTCCCAACCCCTTGGGCCTCGTCGGGGCTCTGTTGGCCATCCCACCGCAGGCAGGACCAGGGGAGGGGACGGTCACCCTGTGCCAGGCTCTGTCCTCAGCCCAGCAGAGGAGCCCAGGGGACACGGGGCTGGAAACGCAGCGCTGTCCGGGCACCCTGGCACGGCCAGCAGCTCATTTGGCAGCCACGACCGAAGCAACGGGGAGAAACTGGGAGTTACGGGAGGCAGCCAGGGAGGATCGGGGAGGTCTCTCATCCCCAGACCCCACCAGGCTCAGGCCAGCGGGATGGGACGGCTGCCAGAGGGAGCGGGAGCAGGAGCCGGGCGGCTGCCCAGGGGCTCCTCTTGGGACAGGGAAGAAACGGGAGCTTCTGCCAGGCAGCAACAACGCACAGCGCCCGAGCCCGCTGCTGTGGCTGCCGCCCCGCAGCGCCATGCACCGAGTGACGAGGAAAGGTGGCAAAGCGGCCAGGGGGACGCGAACCCCCACGGCACGGGCACACGGGGACAGCCGAGGTCCTGGCGCAGGGACCTGGCGACATCCGAGGGTGCTGGTGTGGGCCCGAGGCAGCCTTCCCTCTGCAGGCACCCCTGGAGAGAGGCGACCTGCATCCGGCATCCCCGAACCGTACAGGGGTGAGGCGATGGGGTGGAGGCAGGAGGGCGCGAGGAGCCGGGGGACGTGCTGCTGGGGCTGGGCAGCACCGCGGGGCCAAGCTCAGCCCCGGGAGCCAGGGCTGCATCCCCCCCGCCCCGAGACAAAAGCGCACGCTGCCCTGCGGGGCCAGGCCTGGCAGGAACAGTTTATTGGCAGCCCCGGTACAAAAAGCGTGGGGAGGTGCAAGCGAGGAAGCCGCGATGCAAAACCCAGCGTGCCGACAGCGCTGCCCCGCTCAGCAGCTGAACCTCCTGCAGCCCCATGCACCCCGGTCCCGCCGTGCCAGGCTGCCACGGAGGCACCCCAGCTGGGTGAGGGAGGAAGGATGAATCCGCAGGGTACACGGGGGGGTCTCCACACCCACCGCAGAGGGCCGGTGGGTGCCGCAGGGCCAGTCCGCGAGCAGCGTCCCTGCTCCGCCTCCGCAGCAGCTCGCTGGCCGCCGCAGCCCTTGTGCACGGTACAGGCCAGCTCCCAGAGGCACAGGGATATTTTCGTGTGAAACCAAGGTCTGCTTCCAGACGTCAGCAGAGAGAAAAAGCTTGGAAACACGACCCCCACAGGCTGACCACCAGCACACGCAGCAGCCCCAGAGCCGCGCTCAACAGCGCTTTCCAGGACGTGGCTCCTCGGATGCTGGGCACGGCCAGTGACGGACTCGAGCAGCCCTTGCCGAGCTCGTGCAGTTCACCAGTTCCGCAAGGTACCCGGAAAAACGCTGGTAAATAGCAGCCAGGTGCAGGGCGAGCGTGTGCAGTCACCGCTGCCAGAGAGAAACGCAGAGGCTGGGCGAGGGGAACGGGGCTGCGATCACTCACCCGACACGGGCTTCAGAATGGAAACACTGTATTGACGGACTTTACAAAAGTTATTACAAAACACAGTCACAAACCAGCAGCCGACGACACACAGCGGAAGAGACACTACTTACAGTCACCTTGGGAACAACACCACTGAGCTCCGAGAGAATTCAACCGATATTTACAGAGACGCCTGAAAAACTCCGGTAAGTTACCTCATACATTTAAGTGTTTTAGTTCAACAGTGAAGTATAGTGCCACACGTTTCCTTGTATTATAATAATAATAATAATTATAATAATAATAATAATTATACTACTTCTAGATTAACTAAAAACCAAACAGCTCTTTACAGGGGTTAGGAGAAGTTCCTTTCATTTGCCTGACTTACCTGAGTGTGAGACCAAACCCAGTTAAAAAATATGAATAAAATCACCTTCATCGACAAGAGTTCCTATGACGGACCAGCGGCACCGCTCCCTCAGGCCAGAGGGAAACCGCAGCCTGACTGGCGCAAGCAACGTCCTTCAAGAGAACAGAGACATCTCTGCTCCGGGTCAGGTCCCCGACCGTGCCTCCGTGCACCCACACGCTGCCCTCCCGGCTCCTCCTTGCTCCAATGTCCTCAGCCCTTCCTCCTTCGCGTCCTTTCCTCCTACACCTTCTCTTTCTCGCCTTGCTCTCTGCCGCTCTCTCCTCTCTGCTTTCCTGCCTTCGGCAAGTCCTGCGTCACGCCGCTAACCGCATCCCTGCTTCGCCTCTCTTCCCTGGACCCCAGCCCCGGCCTCGCGGCGCAGGGCTGCTGCTGGGGGTGCGTCAGCGCGGCCGGAGCGGCGCCTCCCCCCCTCCCTCCCTCCCTCCCTCCCTCCCTCGCGCCTCGCGTCCAGCCTTGCGGTGAAACGAGTGGAAAAGAACGAAAAGCGAAAGCTTGTCACTCCTGAATACGCACAAAGAAAGGTGGGGAAACACCTGCTAAATACAGACCCCAGAGAAGCTCTCGGGAGCATCCTCTACAGGCAAAATCCAAACCTGCGCGGGGGACAACTAGTACGAGGCCTGCACCGCTGTGGAAGTCCCACGTAGCCCCGCAGGGCTCAAGAGGTGCCCAGGCCTTCGTGTCAAAGAGTTTTTAAGAGGAATTCCTACGATGCTTCGACAAAGCGGGCTTTGTAGCATGACCACGTGGATTAGCCGCGATACAAGTTCACCTCCCATCACGCTGCACGTCCACCGGCTAGACCGTATCGTAACCGCGAGCCCTTCCGCCCGGCCACCCAGCGCGGCGCTACTGCTTAGTTTCTTTTTTCAGGCAGAAGTGGCCCGTCTGAGTGGCCGACTCCAAGTTGTGCTGCGACTCCTCCATGGGCCGGGGGTTGCGGGAGTGGATTTTCTGGTGGCAATTCAGGGACTCTTTGTAGCGGAAGTGCTTCCCGCAGACGGGGCACTGGTACGGCGTCTCGCCGGTGTGGACCCGCCAGTGCTTGAGCAGGTGGTCCCGCCGGATGAAGCTCTTCCCGCACTCCGTGCACTGGTACGGCCGCTCCCCCGTGTGGATGCGCTGGTGCCGGATGGCTTTGGAGAGGTCTCGGAAGTCCTTCCCGCAGTAGGTGCAGGTCAGCGGCCCGTCACCCTTCCCCGTGTGGAGCTTCTGGTGCAAGATGAGGCTCACCTCCAGGCTGAAGCTCTCCTTGCACTGCGAGCAGGTGTACGGCCTCTCCACCATGTTGTTCGCCTGGTGCCTGACGAAGCCGTACTTGAAAGCGGAGCTCTTCTCCGAGTCGGCGCGCTTGGACGCCTTGGAGCGGGACGGGCCCTGGCCTTTCGGAGAGGTTTTGGATTTCTGCCTGAAGCTCTCCCCGGGCTCCAGGGAAGTGCAGGCTTCCTCACCCGCGTGCGCTCGCTGATGGGCAGCGAAGAGCTGCTTGTCCAGGAAGCTCTGCCCGCACTCGCAGCAGATGTACGGCCCCTCCACCGCGGCCGCTTCCTCGGGAGCGTCCTTCTTTGCCAAGTCTCTCCCGCGGCGAGCGGAGCGCCTCAGCCCGTTGCCCGTCGCGGCTCTCTGCTGCGGGGTCGATCCGCTCCGACTCTTGCCGCTCGGCTTTACCTCTTCCTCCGGGTTTGAGAAAACATCTTCCCACTTCCCTGCTAACGAGCTAGGAAGCTCAAGGCTGTCAGGACCTTCCTCATCACACTGCTGTGCATCTGACGGAGCAGAGACATGCATGTCATTTCTTTGAGATAAGAACGGCCGCGTTACTTAGACTGCAATTCGTTTGGGGGCAGAGGTGCTCTGCGCGCTCACGGTGGTACCTGGCACTACAGGGCTGCAAGCCCTGACCGGGAGCTGTCTAAGCAGTACTGCAATGCAAATAAAGCCCAAATACGTTGACTTCTTGGGAAAGCTCAGACACTGTGACGGTGAGACCTCTCTATTTAGCTACGCAAAGGGAAAAAGCAGGTTTCTCAGCAAGAGGTGAACCAGAACGTGTCACTGAGGGCGCGTGGTACAGGATAAAAGCAAAACAAAAAAAAAAAAAGGAGGGAGAGAGAGAAAGAAGGGGAATAAAACCTCTTTTTCTTCTGGGCTTGTATGATGCCTAGGCCTGGGGCTGAATGATCTCTTGTGATATAAACGGTAACTCAGAGCTCCTGCCAAGGACCCTGGCAAACAGAGGATGAAAAGAGCATGGAGGATCTGGGGGTACAGAGGAAAGGCCTGAAAAAGCCACAGGTTTCTGCAGAGCGCGCGAAGGTAAAGGCACGCCCAGCGCTTGCGTGCACAGAGCAGACTGCTCCTCGCTCCCTGTCTCTCCACTTGCTTGTCACTTTGCCAAACGTGCAGTTTGAAAACGGGCCGACTGGTATGGATCGGGCCGAAATTCTGGAAAAGCACCAGCCAGAGCAGTTCGGCTGCTTGTGAGAACGAGGCCAGGAAACCAGACACGTCCTAGCAGGATACGCTTCCCCAAGCGGCTTACGTGTTCCCAAGCTTCAAAGCAGGGACCTGGGGTGACAGGCAGCGACAGGGACGTGTCTTCTGCTGTGCCACAAAGCCTCACATTCGGCTGACATAGGAAGCCGTGAAAAATATCACTTTACATACTCGTGGAAGCCTTGTAGGAACACTGCTGCTAAAGCCATTGAAGCGTGCCCGCGCTACGCCTGCTCCAGCCCACCTCCACCTCGCTGAGCGATCCGACCCCGTGCGGGTGACCCCGCACCCCCTAGGGAGCCCTCAGCTGCTTTAGAGCTGTGCCGGAGCTCCTCCTGCACGCGTGCCATCCATCTGCAGCGGCCGTCGTCCAGCTCCGTGCCGAGCCCGAGGCGAGCCTGGCAGAGACCGCCGCGACGGCAGGGTCTCACGCGGGGACCGTCCCCGGCCAGAGCCAGGAGCCTGCGCCCGCCTCTCTCTGCCCCTCCACCTCTGCGCGGCGCCCGGCGAAGCTCTGCGCTTCCAACTCACATGTACTGGGGGCCTCCATGCTCTCCTCCTCCTCCTCGGAGCCGTCGTGACTTTCAGCCAGGGTCTCTTCGTATTTACCCCACGAGCTGTCGTCGGGACCGGGAAAGGAAAACTCTGTGCACAGAAGGAAGGACAGCATGAGCTGACGCTCACACCTTGCAGCTGCTTTACAGGGGATTTCAGGAACGACGGCAGCAGCGGGTAGGAGCCGATGAGGAGGGCGAAGCCACCCTGACCTGGAGGACAGCGCTGGCAAAACTCATCGGCAGAAGCAAGGAGAAGAGCACAGACAGGCTGCGGCAGCTGCAGCTGCTTTCCATCACCCCACCGAGTCCCGGGAACTTTATGGCTCACCAGTGCTGGGATCTGTGGGAGTTTCTCCTCCCTCAGAGTCATCCTGCTCCTCAGCGTTGGGATCCTCTCCTTGCTCAATCCGCGACAGGAGGTCAGGTTTCGAAATGGCAGTGTCTGCGCGTAAGAAAAGGATCAGAACGTTTCCTCTGCCTTGCGGGACAGAGACTCCGCAACCTTTGCCCACCAACCTTCCTTCGCTGCTGGGGAGGACGGGTAATGGAAACAGAGGCTTAGGAAGATGCTCTCACACACCTGCACCGCTCACCTTGTCTGGGCCCTGGGAACATGAGCGGACTGCAGGAGCACACTCTGCTCAGGTGAGGAGCACCTCCCAGCCTGCAGCGTGAGGAGGAGAATAAGAAAATGCATCTGTGCTTACCTCCAGGCTTCCTCTCTTCTCCTCTGTGCTAAGGTCCGCGGATCCATTGCAATGGGAGCTTCAGCTTGGGGACAGAACCAGAGCTGTCAGCCAGCGGCAGCAGCGGAGGTGCCCTCCCCACACGGTTCCCTCCGGCCCCGGATTGCCACAGCCAGAACCGTTCCTTCCTACTCGTCCGAGGCACGGGCTGCTTGTGGATTTGGGTGCGGGAAAGGGGAAAAATCACAATCTCTCCTAGCAGGGAGAGCGGAAAACTTAATTTTGAAACAACAAGCGTTTGTCTCTGGGCATTAATTTCCATTACTGCTCTACTGGATCCGTTAGCCTTATGCGAGGACCTCGCCTCCAAAGCTAGTTACTCAAAAAAGGGAAACCTTCAGATTAAGCACAGATACATTTTTCTAAGCTCCAGGCTCAGACCCACAGATCCCTTCCAGTAGGACCGTTACGTTCCTGTGCATCCAGAGTAGGATGCAGGATTCTTTTTTAAACAGGAGAACGGGGGCAGTATTTATCCTTTACTTTTTTCTCTTGCACACAAGAGCCATCTAAACGATTTAAAAAAAAAAAAAAATGAAAAAAAAAGGAAGAAAAACAGGAAAAAAAAAAAAAACAGGATGAAAGGCCCTGGATTGCCCAGGACTGGAGGGCGGGACGGCTGTCTGCCAGGGATGTCAGTGCTCCCGAGTGCTGCACGAGGATGCTCAGCCCAGGCAAGACCATTTCTCGAAACACAGGCAGGTGCTCCGAAACCCTCGTGAGGGCAGCACGTCTCCAGAGGTGCAGCACAGGAATGGCCAGCACTGGAAGGCGCCCGCAGGGCACGTTCCTGCAGCCTCGAACGCACTGCCCTGAGCCCTCCGGCTCTCCCCGAGAGCTGCACAAGCAGACATTAAAACACCTTGGTACAGAAACGTTCCCCGGCACGAGGCCGGGGCTCGGCAGAGCGCTCAGGCGGACAAACCTCGCTCTGCTTCCTTAGGCAACCTCTGCTGCTGGAAGGGGCTGACCACCTACAGACGGGGCTGGGAGCAACCCGAGGCAGGGCACCCCCCTGCTGCTTGCACTCGCCCGAAGCGGCAGCGGGCTGATGCCCCCAGCGCAGTGGATCTGTGGACCTTTGCGGGACCAAGAAACTCCCCGTTCTCCCCATCGTCGCTGAGCTTGAGGGCCTCTCGCTTCCCCTCCTCACAACCCAGGTCCTCGCCCAGCTCCTACCGGCCGCAGAGACCGTCAGCGGGACGGGGTCACTGCGGCGACGCTCACACCGTCCGTCCCCTGTGCACCCAGCGCGGTGAGGACCGTGCTGCCGATCCCCAGGGCCGCCACCAGAAGCCAGCACAACGCCTGGCCAGACCCGCTCAGCACCCACCCTCCCCGATCCGCCAGGCACAGCCTGGCCCTGGAAGACCTGGGACGCCAGCAAGCGCGGGGCAAACCCCAGCCAGACTTTACCCATCGAGATCACGGCCTCGTAGTTGCCTTTCATGATATGCCTGTAAAGCTCTTTCTGCCACTCGTTCAAGTTCTTCCACTCCTCCTCCGAGAAGCTAAATGAAGCGTCACTGAACGCCACGGGGACCTGCAATTAGAAGCACCGTATGCTCAGCTGCTGTGCCTCTTGCTGGAGAAAACATCTGGGGATGTTTCCTCACTCAAACTCCTACACGTCTCGTTCGTGCCCCGTGCCTCAGCTCAGGCGGCCTGGTGAAGGGACACGACGGGGCTTTCCCCCGTCACCTGCCTACCCCTCGTGCCCCATCCAGCCTCCCCGTGCCGCAGGCAGTGCCTCTCGCAGGGCACGCGGCGCAGGCTCGTTTCCCACTTCGTTTTTGATGCAATTCTGCAGCAACCGCCTCCAAAGAGGAACCGGGTGCAGCGGGCAGGCACGTGGGGCTGAGCCACGCCGTGTCGCGCTCGGCGTGATCCGAGCGCCGACCCGTCCACAGCAGGGGATCCACGGCCCCGCACGGGGTTTGAGCCCCACGGGCACGTGCCGAGGGGCACGTAACCACCCGAAAGGACCCGTGCTGGTGCCCGGCGAGCAGGCAAGCCCTGTGTTGGTGGGCCAAGCCGCACCAAAGCTGTCCTTCAACGGGGCTGCTGGCGCGGCCTTCTGTGCCCCATACAGGAGACACGGGGGGGGGGCAGCGGGCACCGTTACCTTGGGGACCTCCCCCTTGGCGCCGGGGGGCAGGCGCAGGATCCAGAAGTTCCTGTTCCTCAGCAGGTTCTCCATGTTCTCCAGGCGCTTCTGCAGCTGCCCGTACTCCTGGATGAGGGTGCCCAGCGCCGTCCACTTGCTCTCCAGCTGGTTGCCGAACTCCACGGCCGTCTTCTCGCAGCCGATCAGCTTGGTCTCGGCCATCCGCATCCGGCCCTCCAGGTTCATCAGCTGCGCCGCCTGCGCGTCCACCTTCCTGTCCACCGCCTGCACCTCGGTCACCAGCGTCAGGGACAGCTCGGCGGCCGGCAGCTCGGCCTCGCCGCCGGGGCCCTCCTCGGGGGCTGCCAGGGGCTGCTCCAGGGCCAGCTCCTGGGGCTCCATGGCCCACTCCAGGTCCTGCGGGGCGGGAGGGACAAGGCCGAGCCGTGGCACCGCCGCCGCCGCCACCGCCGGGGGGGAGAAGAACCGGGGAGGGGGCAGCGGCGAGAACGGGGAACCGGGAGCGGGCGCTTACCTGCGCGGGGGCCCAGTCGGCCATGGCCCGGCGGCGGCGGCGGGGGGGCGGCGGGTTGGGGGGGGGCGGCGGGCGGCGGGGGGGGGGGCGGCCGGGGCGGGGGGGCGGCGGCGGCGGCTGCTCAGCAGCGGCGGCGGCGGCGCGGGGCGGGCAGGGCGGGCAGCGCGGCCATGCCGGGAGCGCGGCGCACGCTGGGAGAGGAGGAGGAGGAGGAGGAGGAAGAGGAGGAGGAGGAGGAGCAGCGACCCCTGGCGGGGAGGGGGGGGGGAGGTGAGGGAGGCGGCCGGTGCTGCGGCGGGCGGTGTGGCAGGCGGTGGTGCGACGCCCGGTGCTGCTGCTGCTGCAAAGGGTGCGACAGCCGGTGCTGCAACGGCAAACGGTGCGGCTGCAGACACTGTGACACCCGGCACTGCAACACCCGGCACTGCAACTGCAAACACTGCAACTGCAAACACTGCAACTGCAAACGGTGCAACACCCAGCACTGCAACTGCAAACACTGCAACAGCCGGCGCTGCAACACCCGGCACTGCAACTGCAAACGGTGCGGCTGCAAACACTGTGACACCCGGCACTGCAACACCCGGCACTGCAACTGCAAACACTGCAACTGCAAACGGTGCAACACCCAGCACTGCAACTGCAAACACTGCAACTGCAAACGGTGCAACACCCAGCACTGCAACTGCAAACACTGCAACAGCCGGCGCTGCAACACCCAGCACTGCAACTGCAAACAGTGCAACAGCTGGCGCTGCAACACCCAGCACTGCAACTGCAAACACTGCAACAGCCGGCGCTGCAACGGCAAACGGTGTGACGGCCGGTGCTGCGACGCGCGGTGCTGCTACTGCAAGCGGTGCGACACCCCGTGGTGCGACACTCGGCACTGCAACTGCAAACGGTGCGGCTGCAAGCGGCGCGAATTGCAAGCGCTGCAACACCCGGCGCTGCAACTGCAAACAGTGTGACAGCCGGTGCTGCAACAGCCGGCACTGCAACTGCAAACGGTGCAACACCCAGCACTGCAACACCCGGCGCTGCAACTGCAAACACTGCAACAGCCGGTGCTGCAACACCCGGCGCTGCAACACCCAGCACTGCAACACCCGGCACTGCAACAGCCAACACTGCAACTGCAAACAGTGCGGCTGCAAGCGGTGCAAATTGCAAGCACTGAAATACCCGGCACTGCAACACCCAGCACTGCAACTGCGAACACTGCAACACCCGGCGCTGCAACTGCGAACGGTGTGAGGGCCGGTGCTGCGACGCGCGGTGCTGCTACTGCAAGCGGTGCGACACCCCGTGGTGCGACACCCGGCGCTGCAACTGCAAACGGTGCGGCTGCAAGCGGCGCGAATTGCAAGCGCTGCAACGCCCGGCGCTGCAACTGCAAACGGTGCAGCTGCAAGTGGTGCGAATTGCAAGCGCTGCAACGCCCGGCGCTGCAACTGCGAACAGTGTGACAGACGGTGCTGCAACACCCAGTGCTGCTACTGCAAACAGTGTGGCTGCAAGCGGTGCGAATTGCAAGCACTGCAACACCCAGCACTGCAACACCCAGCACTGCAACACCCAGCACTGCAACTGCAAACGATGTGGCTGCAAGCAGTGTGAATTGCAAGAGCTGCAATTGGAAGCAGTGCGACACCCGGCACTGCAACAGTCGACTCTGCAACTGCAAACAGCCGGCACTGTAACACCTGGTGCTGCAACACCCAGCACTGTAACTACAAACACTGCAACTGCAAACACTGCAACGGCCTGCGCTGCAACTGTAAGCACTGCAACTGCAAACACTGTGACACCCGGCACTGCGTCAGCAAACACTGCAACACCCAGCACTGCAACACCCGGCACTGCAACAGCAAACACTGCAACACCCGGCACAACAACACCCAGCACTGCAACACCCAGTGCTGCAACATCCACTGCAGCACCCAACACTGCAGCACCCAACACTGCAGTACCCAGCGCTGCACCTACGGTGTACGCCGCACCCAGCACTGCAACACCAAGCACTGCGCCTACTGCACCCAGTACTGTGATACTGCACCCAGCACTGCACCCACTGCTACACCCAGCACTGCACCAGCCAGTGCGGCACCCGCTGCAATACCCAGCACTGCATGCACTGTGCCCAGCAGTGCAGCACCCAGCAGTGCAGCACCCAGCACTGCACCAGCACTGCGGCACCCACTGCAATAGCCAGCACCGCATGCACTGCACCCAGCACTGCAGCTCTCAGCACTGCATCCAGCACTGCGCCACTGCGCTCAGCACCGCCCCGCTGCAGCACCCGGCGGTGCAGCACTCAGCGCCCAGCACTGCTGCTGCCCCCTAGCACTGTCACAGGCGGTACCGGGGGGCCGTTGACCAGCTCCTGTCCCGCTGTAACCAGGGGGCACTTCCCCAGTGCCCCCCAGCAGGCACCAGGCGCTGTCTTGGCAGGGCAGCTCCCCTCCCCTCGTCCCTATTTGACCGGGGGCGTTCTCGCTCCAGTCTCCCCGCATCGGTTCCACCACCATCACCTTCACCAGCGGCTCCACTGCCCTGGAGCCCTCATGGTTGGCACCTACAGACCCCGCTCTGATGTCATAGCACGTTGCTGATGTCATCTCACACCACTGTGATGTCATCCCACACTGCTCTGATGCCATCTGACACTGCTCTGATGCCATCCCTCACTGCTGATGTCATCCCTCGCAGCTCTGATGTCACCCCACGCCCCTCTGAAGTCACCAAACACAGCTCTGACGTCATCCCACACTAGCGATGTCACCTCACATCACCGATGTCACCACACGCTGCTCGGATGCCATCTCACGAACCGCTGTGATGTCACCTCGCACCGCTCTGCTGTCATCCCCCCACTGCTATTGTCGTACAATGTCACTGTGGTGTCACAGAATCCCAAAACGGCTGAGGTTGGAGGGGCCCTCTGAAGATCACCCAGTCCAACCCCCCGCAGAGCAGGATCACCCCGAGCACCTTGCACAGGACGGCATCCAGGCAGGTTCTGAATATCTCCAGAGCAGGAGACGCCACATCCTCCCCGGGCAGCCTGTCCCAGTGCTCCGTCACGCCCCCAGTACAGAAGTGCCCCCTCATATTGAGCCGGAACCCCCTGGGCTTCAGTTTGTGCCCGTTGCCTCTCGTCCTGTCGCTGGGCACAACCGAAAAGAGACCGGCTCCGTGCTCTCGACACCTCCCCTCGGATATTTACACACACTGATGAGGCCCCCCCTCGGTCTCCTCTCCTCGAGGCCCAGCTCTCCGCCTGTCCCCGTACCACAGGCGCTCCAGGCCTCGCAGCACCTCCGTAGCCCTCCCGTGGCCCCGCTCCGGTAGCTCCGTGTCCCTCTGGTACCGGGGAGCCCGGCGCTGGGCACGGTGCTCCCGGTGCGGCCTCAGCAGGGCCGAGCAGAGGGGGAGCGTCACGGCACCACACGGCGCGCCCACGTCATCCCACAGGGCTGTGATGTCACCCCGCAGGCCTGTGACGTCACCCCACAGTGCTCTGACGTCAGCCCACGGCGCTCTGATGTCACCCCACAGCGCTCTGATGTCACCCCACAGGCCTGTGATGTCACCTCACAGTGCTCTGACGTCGTCCCACACCACTCCAATCTCACCCCACACCCCTGTGATGTCACCCACACCGCTCTGACGTCATCCCAGAGCACTGTGATGTCACCCACACCCCTGTGATGTCACCCACGCCGCTCTGACGTCATCCCAGAGCACTGTGATGTCACCCACACCCCTGTGATGTCACCCACACCGCTGACGTCACCCCACACCGCTCTGACGCCATCTCACACACCTCTGTGATGTCACCAAACACCGCTCTGACGTCACCCCACGCCGCTGCTGTCACCCCCAGCCCTCTGACGTCACCCCCGCTCTCTGACGTCACCCAACTCTCTGACGTCACCTCCCGAGCCCGCCCCGGCCCCGCCCCCCAGCACGCGCCGCTCCCGCCCCGCCCCCTCCCCCGCCTCCGAGCCGGGTCCCCGGGACGGCCCCGCCCCTCCCGTCCCCGCCTCGATTGGCAGTGGCCGCAGCCAATCGGCGCGGCGCCCCTCGGCGGCGGCCCAATGGGCGGGACGAGCGGGGCGGGGCGGGGCGGGGCGGGGCGGGGCGCGCGCTCCCGCGGCTGGCAGCGGGGCCGCGCGGGGCGGCGGCGGCGGCGCGGAGCGGAGCGGGAGGGGCCGGGGCCGGCCCAGGTACGGCACCGCCACCGCCACCGGCACCGGCACCGGCACCGGCACCGGCACCGGCACCGGCACCGGCCTCGCTGCCTGCTCCCGGGGCTCACCGGGGCCTGGCGAGCCGGTACCGGCCGCCGTCCATCCCCGGGCGGCCCCGGTGCCCTCCGCGGGCATCGCCGCCGCCCCGTTACCCGGCCGGTAACCGCGGGCTCCCGGGGGTGCTGACAGCCCCGGCCGCCGCCACCCAGCCCCGCTGCCTCCGGTAGGGCCGGCCGGGCACCGGGCAGCGCTCCGTCACGGCGCCGTGCACCACGAAGCCGCCGTGCGCTGCCGGTCCCCGCCGCGCGCATCCGTTACCGGCCGCCCGTCCCCCCCCGCAGGGCCCGGCATCACGGCGGCCGTGTCACCACCCCCCGAGCGGAGGAGGCCCCGCGGGCACCGGCACCGGGACGGCGCCATGAAGGAGGGCCGCGAGCGCCTCGTCGCCCTGGGTAAGGCGCGGGGGGCTCCCGGGGGGCTGCTGCACCCTGCCGCCACGGTGCCGCCACCGGCCGGGGCCTCGGTGCCGCTAGGGTACGGCGTCACCCAGCCCGACGTCGTGGCCCAGCTGGAGCACCGGGAGCGGGCACGTAGCCCCCCGGCACGTAGCCCCCCGGCATGTAGCCCCCCGGCCAGCCCTTCCCAGGGTGAGCGGGGACGGGGTGGCACCAGGGCCGGAGAAGGGAGCTCGGGGACAGCCATCCCCTGGGCAAACGGGGAGCGCGGTAAGGTGGCGGGCCAAATCCTGCGGGATTTGCAGGGTTTTGCCCCAAACGCACCTGTCTTCCCGCAGGGGAATGGCTGGGGACGAAGGCGAGGAGCGAGGAAGGGGATTCGGAGCCCGGCGCCGTGCCACCGCAGGAGCAAGGCTGCGGCCATGGCCACGGCCACGGCGGCGTCCCTGAGCCGAGCCCCGGTGTGGGTGACGGGGGCTTCATCCCCCCGCCGGCGTTCGCCGAGAGCCCCGGCGCGCGGCAGGGGCGGCCGCTGCACGAGTGCACCGAGTGCGGCTTCGGCGCCGAGCAGAAGCCGGACCTGGTGCGGCACCCGCTGGCACGCGCCGCCGGCTGCTCCTACGTCTGCGGCGCCTGCGGCCGGGGCTTCGCCCAGCGCGGTGGCCCCGCGGCACGCCTGGCTGGAGCCCCCCCCGGTGCCAGCGGGTGCCCCGGGGCGGAGGTGGGGGCACCCCGCAAAGAGCGCAAGGAGCTGTCGCTGACGGAGAAGGTGCGCGTGCTGGAGATGCTGGACGGCCCCAAGGTGTCCCAGAGCGAGCTGGCCAAGCGCTTCGGGGTGTCGCAGCCCCAGATCTGCCGCATCATCAAGAACAAGGAGCGGATCCTGAGCGAGTGGCACCAGAACAGCAACCCCGAGCGCAAGCGCAAGCGGGAGGGCAAGGACGTGGCCGTGGAGGCCGCGCTGCTGCGCTGGGTGGAGAGCGCCCGCGCGGCCGAGCTCCCCGTCAGCGGCCCGCTCCTGCAGGTCAAGGCCAAAAACCTGGCCGAGGCGCTGGGCAAGCCCGGCTTCGAGCCCAGCGGCAACTGGCTGGCCCGCTTCAAGCTGCGCCACAACATCGCCCTCGAGAAGCCTCCCCGGGAGAGGGGGGACGCGGAGCAGCCCGCGGCCGAGCGCTGGGCCAGCGCGGTGCTGCCCGACCTGCTGCGCAGCTACGCGCCCTCCGAGGTGTACAGCTGCGGGGAGACGGGGGTCCTCCTGCAGACCACCACCCCGCTGGCCGAGGACGAGCCAGCTGGCCCCGGCGGGCGGCTGACGCTGCTGCTCTGCGCCAACGCCGACGGCTCGGAGAAGGCGGCGCTGCGGGTGGTGGGGCAGAGCCCCCGGCCCCGCTGCCTGCGCGGCGTTAACCTGCAGCACATGCCCTGGAGCTACCGCGCCAGCGGCCTGGCACGCCTGACCGCCCCCCTCTTCGCCGAGTGGCTGCAGGACTTCAACGAGGAGATGCGGCGCAAGGGGAAGAGCGTCCTGCTGCTCCTCGACAAGCGCGAGGCGCACCCCTACCTCGAGCTCTCCAACGTTAGGATGGTCTTCGTGCCGCCCGCCGCCGCGCTGGCACAGCCCCTGGACCGCGGCGTCGCCAGGGACCTGAAGGGCCACTACCGGCGCCGGCTGCTGACGCGGCTCCCGGCGGCGCGCGGTTCGGAGCGGCCGACCCTCTTGGATGCCCTGCACATGCTGGTGCAGGCCTGGGGCGACGTGCGCCCGGGGCTCATCGCCAGCTGCTTCCGTGCCGCCGGCTTCAGCCCCGACGCCAGCCCCGACACGCTGCTGGCACCCGTCCGGTTCGGCCAGGAGCAGATCGAGCGCTTCGTGCTGATGGACGAGGGGCTGGAGCGCCTCGGGGAGCCGGCAGATGCCGAAATGGCCGAGGGGGCGGACTGGGACGGGGGGACGGCGGAGGGCGAGGATGCGGGGGAGCTGGTGGCGGTGCAGCCCTGCCCCTCGGAGCCCGAGGTGTGGGACAGCCTGGCCACGCTGCGGCGGTACCTGGAGTGCCGGGCCACCTCCCCGGACCTCTTCCAGGCCTTCTATGCGCTGGAGGACGCCGTGCACGCGTTGTCGACCAGCGCTGGGCGAGCCCTGCACGGGGACGCCTGTGCCAAGCAGTGAGCGGGGCGTGTTCTCAGCCGCGGCTTTGGGAGCTGGGCCAGCAGCAGCGCCCGTTCCCACCACGGAGCTGCTCTGGGTGGGCTTCGCCCCGGGCGGGGACGTTGCGTTTGGTGGAGTGGAACGAGGATGAGGCCGCTGTGTTGGCGCTGTCCCCGTGCCCGGGGGTCCTTCCCGCGTGGCCCCACGAGGGGCTGGCGCAGCCGATCCCGGGGAGCAGGCGGCTGGGGGCTGCTCCCCCCCCGCCGCGCAGAGCCCGGAGGTCTGCAACGGGTGCATTAAACCGGAGCGTCAGCAAACCGCAGAGCGGGTGGTGTTTGTCGTAATTGAACACAACTTCCAGCGCAGCAATTAGCAGAGCCGCCGCGCTCCCCACCGCGTGCCTCCGGGCTGGGGTTTTGCTGCTGACAGCAGCGGTGCCACCCCGAGCCTCCCTTTGTCCTGTCACCCTGGGCTGGGGACATGGGCTGCCTGTCCCAGCGGCGCTGCGGCTGCTCCCCGCGCCCCACAGATGGCACCCATGGGTGCCCGGGGGGGTCCCCTGCACGTGCCCCCCATGTGTGCAGGGCCCCCAGCACGGGGACCGCTGCCATCCCCTGCTGCACCAGGATCCATGGGTTGGGATGGGACGGGGCTGTCCCCACAGCTCTGGGGCGCCCCAGGGAACCTCATGCCCCCCACCCCACCAGCCCTTGGAGCCCCCATGCCCCGCTGGGACCCAGGGGAAGGGTCAGCCCCGGCATTAGGAGGTCAGACTGGTAAAGGACACCGTGGTCCCAGGACAAACTGGGTCCCGTTGGGTTATTGCCCCCAGAAGCGATGCTGGTGGGGACACGGACGGGAGCCGGGCAGCGCGGGGGGAGCTCAGTGTGGGGCAGTGTCTGCAGAGGGACCTGTGGGGGTGTTTTGGGCAGGGGGGTGCCCGTTGGGACACAAATGGGGCAGGACACACGAGAGGTGCCCACTGGGGTTCCCAGGGCAGGGGGCTCGAGGTGCCCGTCGGGGTGCAGCGAGCAGGGTGGGCGGTGGGCTCGGGGGGCGCGGGGGCGGCTGGCCCAGGCAGGATTCATTGGGGCGCACTGGGGGGGTCCCCTGGATGCACCCGGGTGATGTTGGGGTGCGTGGGGCGTAAGGGGCACCCTTTGTGTTGCACGGGGCGGGGTGCAGGGTGCCCGTCGGGGTGCTAAGTTCACCCAGGGGTGCCTGTGGGGGTGCACAGGGCAGGGGGGGCACCCCTCGTGCCGCATGGGGCAGCACTGGGGGGCATGGGACAAGGTGCGAGGGGCAGGAAGCACGGGGAGGTGCCCGGCTGGGAGCGGGGGGGGGGTGCCAGGGCCCCCCAGGGGTGCAGGGGCAGCGTGTGCTGGGGGACATCCATTGGGGTGCCTGGGGGGGGGCAAGGGTCACAAGGGGGTGCGGGGTCGGGGTACACCGGGAGGGTCATTGGGGTGCACAGCACGGGGCGGGGGGGGTGCAAACAGCACCGGGGGGGTGCAAACAGCACCGGGGGGGTGCAAACAGCACCCTGGGGGGGAATGGGGGGGGTCCCGGGATCCCGGGGGGGGGGGCACGAGGATGCCCAAGGACTGGGGGGCAAGGGGTAGCCGGGGGGGGGGGTCGGGGACAGGACGGACGGCTGGGACCCCACCGGCGTGCACGAGACCGGGGGTGTACAAATGGGGGGGGGTTGGGGATACGGGGAGAGGGGGGGGGGTCCTCGGTACCGGGATACCGGCGGGGAGGGGGGGGGGGACACACAGGGGAGCACGGTGCGGGTGCGGCACGGGGCTCACCCCCCCTTCGACGCGAACCCCCCCCCCCCCCCCCGGTAACCCCCCCCCCATACCGGAACGTCTCGGCGGCACAACCGGCAGGGGGCGGCCAAGCAGCGGCTCTCGCCGGGTCCGTGTCCCCGTCCCCCCCCCCCGCTCCGCGCCGCTCGGAGGCGGAGGAAATGAAGGCGAGTTCCGCCGAGGCGGGAGCCATTACCCGCCGCCGCCGCCGGACCTGAGCCCTTACCGACACCGGCCCCCGACGTCGCTTCCCCCCCCCCCCCCCCCTTCCCCCCCTTTCCCCGTTCCCCTTCCCTTCCCCCCCCCCCCTTCCCCATTGCAAGCCCGGCCCGGTACAGGTAGGCTCCGCCGTGCTGCCCTACCTTTGGGGGGGGGGGGGGGGGAGAAAAAGCTTAAGGTTGGGGGGCCGGGGCCTGCCCCCGGGCCCCCCCCCACCCCTTCGGGGTGGGGGGGGGCCCGGGGGCAGGCCCCGGCCCCGGCCCCTTTGTCCCCGGTGCCCGTCGGAAGCGCGAACAAAAGGCTCCCGGTGGAGGGCAGGGCGCCGGCTGTGCCCGGTAGCCCCCCCCCCACCAACCCCTCCGGCCCCCGGGTGCTGCAGCCCCCTCCCCGGGCTGTCCTCACCGCCCCCAGCCCGAGGGCGAGGCCTCGGCTGGGGGTGCGAGGGGCCCCGAGGGCTCCCGGTGGGCTCCCGAGTCCGTAGCAGGGCCCCGAGGTGCTCGGCGTGGACGAGGCCTCGGCTGGGGTCTGTCCCGTCCCCCGTCCCCCCCCCCCCCATCTCGGGGGCTGTTGTTGTGGGGTCCTGAGGTCTGCGGGCCGGCCACGGGATGCTCGGAGGCCGAGACCTTTGCTGAGGACCACGCCGTGGCCTGCAGGCAATTGCGGCGGCCAAGGTCTTTTCGCCGCGGGGACACGAGACCTGCGCCGTGGCCAGGGTCCTCGCCGTGGTTTGCACGTGTTCGCCATCGTCTTAGGGCATTCGCCATGGCCGAGGTCTTCGAGGTTGCCCTGTAGACCTTGCTGCAAGCCTGAGGTGTTGGCCACAGCCGAGGTGTTCACCGTGGCCTTGAGGCACTCGCCATGGCCATGGTCCTTACCCCAGGGCTGTCACCAGGTGCTCTTCGGGGCCCTGAGGTGCTCACCGTGGCCATGGCCTTCACTGTTGTCTTTGCCATGGCCTTGAGGTGCTTGACGTGGCCAAGGACTTGGCCATGGCTCTAAGGCTCCCTTGATGGACCTCAGAGGTTCACCATGGCCAAGGCCTTTGCCAGAGCCCCACGGTGCTCGCTGAGGCCCTAAGGCTCTCACCACAGACAAGATCAGTGCCAAGGGCTGCAGCATGGCCAAGGTCTTCACCGTGGCCTTGGGATGCTCACCATGGCCATAGCCTTCGCCACGGCCCCAACACCTGCTCTTTGGCCAAGGTCTTCACTGTGGCCCTGAAGCCCTGTCCTGTGTCCCTGGTGCTTTCGCCATGGCACTGGCCCTCGCCACAGCGCTGAGGTGCTTGCCATCACCACGGTCCCCGTTGTGGACCTGAGTTGTTGCCCATGGCCAAGGCGCTCTCCGTGGCCCAGAAGCAATTTCTGTGGTGCTGAAGCTGTTGCTGTGGCTCCTGCCACAGCCCCGGGATGCTTGCCAAGGCCACATCCTGGAGGCACTTGCCGCGCATCCGAAGATGCTCACCATGGCCTTGACGTGCTCCCCATCGCCCTCAAGGCGGTGCTGAGGCCCTCCCCGTGGCCTCGAGGCACTCCCTGTTGCCCTGAGCGTGGCCCTGAGGGGCTGCTGGTTCCCCTCTGCGTGGCCCTGAGGCACTCGCCGTGGCCCTGAAGCCGTGCCGTGGCTAAGGTGCTTGCTGTGGCCCCAAGGTGCTTGCCCGTGTCATGGCCACAGGGCACACACCATGACCACGAACCTCTCTGCGGTCCCCGTTGTAGCTGGCTGGGAGCCCCTGGGTGCCTTTGGTTGGAGAGGGCTGGGGGTCCCTGATGTCACCCCCCTGCCGTAGGGACCCTGTGGGGTGACGCACTGCCACCACCCACCGCTGCCCTTTCCTTTTCTCCCCTCCCAGGTGCTCTCGAGCTGGGGCGAGGGGATGAGGTGCCCCCCTGCCGCGTGGTGTGCCGAAGCGGCTCTTTAGATCCTCCCCGGCCCAAGCCTCCCCTGCCATGGATGCCTCGGGGGCTCTTGCTTCGGCTCCCTCCTCCGCGGCTCCCTCGGGCTCCCGCAGCCCCATGTTTCCCCCAGGAGCTGACAGAGAGGAGTGGGGACCGAGGTTCAATTGTGCCCCTTCCACCTCTGCTGCAGCCTCGCAGGCGATGCCAGCGTCTGGCCGGAAGAGGAAGGCCAACTTCTCCAATGACGAGACCGAGACACTGGTCTGGAATGTGGTCCGGCATTTCAGCGCCCTGTATGGGTCTGAAGCCCTGCGGGCTCACCCCGTGCGGCGGAAGCAGCTCTGGACCCAAATCCAAAGCCGCGTCAACTTCCTGGGCTACACCGAGCGCTCCATCGACGACCTCAAGCACAAGTGGCGCGACCTGCGGTTGGACGTCAAGAAAAAGATCACCTCCAAGAAGCACCTGCCTATGAACCGCGCTGGCGGGCCGCTGCACAAGCCGCGCCTCACGCCCCTGGAGAAGATGGTGGCTTCCACTTTCTTGCAGGCCAGCCACGACTCGGAGCCCGAAATCATCTTGGACCCAGGTCAGTCGTGGTGGTTCTCTGGGGACAGGAGAGTTGGAGCGGCTCTAGTCCTGTGCTGCAGCCCCGCCTGAGCTCTTCGAGTGCCGCCGGGCCTGGTAACCTCGCCAGGCCGTGGTCCCCCCAGCTCCGGGCTCTGCCGAGCGTTCGTGCTCTGTGCCTGCCGGCACGGCGTGGATCATGGAAGGAGACTTGTGGGTTTTGCTCTCGTACGCGGTTTGTGTCAGGATTACAGCACGCAGCAGGGCTGTGGTCCTGTAGTATCTGAGCAGCAAACCGCCAGGGTTGAAAGCTGCGTACGCTGGGATTAAAAACCCACCCTGGAAGTAACCTGGGATCAACCGGAGCGCGTCAAACTTTGTGGGAGTGGGTCGTTTTTTAAAATGTGATACAGTGCCTGGCCTTGCTGGATACCATCTCAAGGCAGCCGCTAAAAGACAGGATGGGATTTTATTTCCCCTGTTCTTTTCAGGGTTAGCGTCCCTCATGCTTAGCAGAGGTCAGAGGCAGCAGGAGCAGCTGCCGCGGTACCGAACCGCGCTGTCCTCCCGCTGCGTCTCGCACCTGCACCGTGGTGCTGCGCGTGGCCGGGAGGAGCCTTCTCGATGGGGCTGAGCCTTTGAACCCTCCAGTTCCTGCAGAATACACCTGTGTCTTGGTCTCACGCAGGTTCTGCTTTTGCGTAACGCCTGTTTCACTCCAAAGGCCAGGGAAGCGCTTGGGGGAAGGTGTTGGGAGTTAACTGCCCGACATCGCCGCGCTTGGCGGTGGGGTTGGGCTGGGCCTGCAGGTAAACGCCGGCTAGGCTTTGTTACTGTCCAGGAGGCAAACGGCCCCCCTGCCCTTTCATTTCCTGCAAGGGAACGTGTCCGCCTTCGTTGTGCCCCCAAAGGACACCGCAGGTAGTTGTTCCTGCTCCTTCCTCCGCTTTTCACCTTTCAGCTCGGCCCGTCAGGTGTCGGTGGGGACGGGTGGGCAGCGTGGGTCTCGTTTCACTTCTGAAGCGGGCTCAGGCTGTCTCTGAACCAGACGCCGTTATTGCAGAGCAAAAAAGCTCTGGGCTCAAGGCAGAAGTCCTGGGGGCTGTTCAGGGGGTGCCAGCCCTCTGTGGGACTGGGAGGAAGCGACGACGAGCGGTTGTGCGGGTGTCCCTGCGGGAGGCACATCTGGGGCTTGGTGTGGCCACGTCCCCCGTGCCGTGTCACTCCCCTGCACGGCACTCGGGGACCCTTCTCTGGGGGAGCCCCGGCCACCCGTAACGCCAGGACGCACGAGTCGGCAGTGCCGCTGTCGCAGCAGCTGAGGCTGGGTGTTCTCTGTCCCGCAGATCTGTTCTTCCCCGGCGCAACCAAGCAGTCCTTCATGCACCTGCAGCCCGGCGTGAGCCACCCCAGCATCTACATCGACACCAACGGGCAGCCCTCGTCCCTGCCCGACGTGGAGGGCTCCGCCGTGCCCCGGCTGGCGGTGCAGAGCCCGGACCCCTCGGTCATCTGCGAGTACAGCCGAGGGGAAGGGCAGAGCAGTTCGGGTAAGGCCGCTCCGGGGCTTTGTCGGGGGGAGGGAAGGTGCGGTGGGTGGGTGGGGAAGCGCCGGAGGCTTGGTGGTGGAAGATGTGGCGGTGGTGGTGGTCTGCACCGAGAGCACGGTCCCGGCACGGGGGGGCCCTCGGCACGGTGCTGGGGGGCCGGCCCTGAGCAGTCCCGTGGGTGCTGCTCGTTTGCCTCGAAGGGCTGCGGGTGCGCGCCTGCGAACCCGGAGCACGGTTTCACAACTGCCGAGGGCTGTTGGGTGGCGCGAGGAGGAGGCAGATCCAAGTGGAGGCAAAGGCTGCGGCTTTCCCTGCGGCAAGCAGCGGGACTGGGGAACTCGCTGCTGCAGGACATGGAGGGATGGGAGCCGTGCGAGGAGAGCTGGGCTGAGGGCTGCACGGACAGGGTGCGTCCGTGTGTCAGGAAGGGGTACGGGGACAGCGCAGAGCAGACGTGGCAGCGACCTGCGCTCACAGGAGGGCTTCTCTTCTCTTCCAGCCGAGTCGGGACCAGAGCTGCGGACTCCGGACATGACAGCCATTTCCCCGTCCCTGCGAAACGAGTCCCTCGTCTCCTACGCCTCCATGTCGGAGGAGGAGGAACGGGAAGGCCGGGAGGTGGAGAGGGGCCACGGAGGGGCCATGGGGCTGCAGCCGGGGCCCGAGGCCCCGATGTCCGCGGAGGAGGACATGAAGCTGTCCCGCCAGGCCATGCTGATCCGCCGGTGCAGCTCCCAGGGCTCCGTCACCTCCCTGCCCGAGGACCCTCTCAACCCCGTGGACGCTCACTCGGACTGGGGACACGAGGGGGTGTCCGACCTGCCCCCCCTGGGCCGCTCGCTCGACTCCTCGCACCCCGAGGAGCAGGCGGGGGGCCCGGGCCCGGAGATGGGCGCTTTGCCCAGGGTACTGATGGGCCCCGCCTGGGAGAAGACGACGGAGGAGGAGCCGCCGGCACGCTCCCCGCTGCACGGCGCCCTGACCGAGGAGTCGCTGCCCTCCTCCGCCTCCCCCCCGGGGGACGCCCCCGCCGCCCCCGGCCCGGCCCGCGGCGGCGTGGGCTGCTCCCGCCTGCGGGAGGACCGCCGGGAGAGCTGGAGGACTAACATCCATCACCTGCTGGACCTGGAGGAGCAGTGGGACCAGCTGTACCACCAGGAGCTGGCCATGTGGCAGGAGGAGCGGGCCACGCAGCGCGAGGAGAGGGCCCGCGACCGCGAGCTCCAGTTCCGCCTGCTGGGCGTCCTGACGGACATCCGCGACGAGCTGCGCTACCTGCGCCAGGAGAGGGCCAGCGCCCGGCAGAGCCAGGCGCCGCCGGCCGAGCCCCGGCCGGACCCCAGCCCGCTCCTCGAGCAGCCCAAAGCCGAGCCCAGCTTCCCCGAGCCGCAGGCCGGGAACGCCGGCTGGGCGGAGACCGCCGTGCCCAGCCGAAGCCCCTTCGGGAACCGGGGCCGGGGCCGGCGCAGAGGGCGGCCGCGCGGCTCTGCCTCCAGACACAGACGGCTCTTCCTCACCAACAGCTAGGGCCGGCGGGGACGCCGTCCCGCGAAGGACGTGGTGTGCGTACAGCCCTCCCTCCCCGCGCGGGGCTCCGGGCGTGCGGTGGGTGCCTGCCCACGGACCGACGGGCGTGCTCACGGGGGGGGGGGGGCGGTGTGCGTGTACGTGCGTGTGTCGCGGAGGCGCGTGCGAGCGAGCGTGCGGCCGTGAGCAAGGTTGGTGCCCGCCGTGCCACCGCGCCCGGACCCTGTGAGCACGGGGGAGGTACAAGGGGACACGCGGGCGGCTGGCGCCCCGCGTGCCTGCGAGCCTGCCGTGTGCTGGGCGAGTTTGGAGCACGCCGGCCGCGTGCGCGAGCCCGGGTCAGGAGGCGGCGATGCGCGCTCGCGTGCGAGGTGTGCACGCACACCCGGGAGGTGCCGGCGGCCGTGGCCGAGCCTCCGCTCCCGCGGGCAGCCCCGAGCGAGCGGCGGGAGGCGTGCATGCGTGGGTGCCAGCGGGGCGTGTGACGGCGCTAGTCGAGTAGGATTACTACCTTGGGGGGGGTGGGGAGTTAGGAACACTTAGTCGCTGATGTGCGAACATTTTATGCAAATCATTTAATGACCTAATTTGCATATAACCCATAAACTTCTGTTTAAAAAAAAAAAGAAATCCCCAAAAAAACAGAAAATGCCATCTCTCTGTGCGTGTGTGTGTGTGTGTGTGGACTCGGTGCTGGGGCGGGAGCAGGGTGCGGCCGTGGCCCCCATCCCCGCCCCGAGCCTCCGCTGCGCGCTGCTGGGAGGCTGCCGGCCGCCGCTCACTCGTGCCGGGGCCGCCGGGGCTGCTGCGTCATGCTGGTAATTCGCCGCCTGCCCACGGTGCCTCCCGGCTCTAATCCCCCACAGTGCCGCTGCGGTGCTGCCGTGGCCCGGGGGGGCAGGATGCTCCTGTTTGCTGCGGTGGCAGCGGGGTCTGCGAGCCCACTGTGGGGTTGGGGTCCCCGGCAGCTCCAGCCCTGCGGAGCCACGCTCCTGTGGCTGCAGCCCACGGCGGGGGGTGCCAGCCCAAACCGTCCTCGCTGGGCTGAGCTGCTGCACGTCGCCGCCTGCGTGGTTGGCAGCAGGAGCCGCAGCCCTTGCTGGGTGACCTGGGTACAACTGCCCCCCCCCCCCCCCGCCCCGGGTGGCCAGGTCCCCTTTGGGGAGGGGGACAACAAGCGGCTGGAGGCGTGAGTTGGGTGCTGGGCACTGCAGGCCGGGAGCATTTTATTTTGCAGCAACACGATTCAGAAATACATGGGGGGGGGGGGGGGTGATGCGGGGAGAGGTGGGCTCCGGTCGCCGTGCAAAGCCCAGGGCTCGATTCCCAGGGAAGGCTTCGCTGTGAGCTGGTGCCCAGGAGTTCAGTGAAAAACGCAAGAAAAACAATAAATGCTGGGATTCGGTGAGAACGGCTAGAAACAGCTTTACAAGGCGGGCGGCCCTGCTGGGCTGCGGCTGCTGCTGGCCCTGGGGACCCCCGTGGCCACAGGAGCGGCTCCCGTGCACACACAGGTCCCACGTGCGTGCACGTCACACTCAGCCCTGCCTCTGGCTCTGGAGGTGATGCTGCCACCCTCCTGGGGGGGGGGGGGGGGGGCTCCATGGGGGACAGGGACAGCGGGGACCCCGCGGGGCTGGGGCGAAGGCGCTGCAGCCCAGCACGACTTTATTCCGCGTTGCATCGTCCATACAAAACGACACCCCAAGCACTGTACAGAGCGGGACGGCGCGGGGAGTAAAAATAAGCAGCGGGGGCTTGGAGGGAGGGGGCAGAGCAGCAGGCGGGGACGGCGGCGGGGGGGGGGGGGGGGCAGCGGCGGGAGGAGGGGGGGGGCATGGCAGGCAGCAGCTCCCGTCCATCATCCCCAGATTGTCTGGCGGGGGCGAGCGGCAGGGGGGGGCTGACGAGAGTCCCTCCGTGGTGGGGCTGGGGGCGGGGGGGAGACCCCTCCCCACGCACGGGGCAGATCGCGCCATTGCCTGCGCCCCCCCCGGCCGGGCGCCCGGATTTGGTACAAAGCTCCGTGGCCGGCGCGTGGCCCCCTCCCCACCCCCCCCTTCCCCCAAGTCCCGGGGAAGGGGGCATCAGTCCGCCAGCAGGGCGTCCCCTAGTCCCCGGGGGGCAATCCGGGGGGTGGCAGTGGCGGGGGTCCCGCTTCGGCCCCGTGCACGCGCTGGTGGTCCTTGAGGGACTCCTTGTAGCGGAAGCTGCGGCCGCAGGCCGGGCACTGGTAGGGCCGCTCGCCCGTGTGGATGCGCTGGTGCTTGAGCAGGTTCTGCTTGCGGATGAAGCTCTTGCCGCAGGCGGCGCAGACGAAGGGCCGCTCGCCCGTGTGCAGCCGCTGGTGGTTCTGCAGGTGCTCCTTGCGGCTGTAGCACTTGCCGCACTCGGCGCACTTGTAGGGCCGCTCGCCGCGGTGGATCATCTGGTGCCGCACCAGCCCCGAGTGGCAGTTGAAGCTCTTGCCGCACTCAGCGCAGGGGTAAGGGCGCTCGGCCGCGTGGCTCCGCTGGTGGATCCGCAGGCTCTTCTTCCCGCTGAAGCTCTTCCCGCACTCGGCGCAGCCGTGAGGGCGCTCCTCGGACGGTGCCGCCGCTGCCGGGACCCCCCCGGGCTCAGCCCCTGGCCCCGGCTCCGCACCCAGGGCTTTGCCCAGTCTGTGCTGTGCGGGCAGGGCTCCCCCGGCCACCGCTGCCTGTCCCTCGGGGCTCCCGAAGCCCGAGCCCGGGAAGAGCAGCTCCGCGGAGGCACCCGGCAGCACCTCCTCCGGGGGCTCGGCGCGGGGACACCGCTCCTCCGTCTTCACCATCAGCCCCTCGCCGGCTGCGGGGGGAAAAAGGCTGCGGTCAGCAGCTGCCGGGGACCGGGGACGGCCCCAAGCTGGGGGGCAGCACCCGCAGCCTAACCCGGAGCCGTGGGGACGATGTGGTCCCTGGTGCCTCCCCGCCTGACCCCGCGCACCCTAACACATCTTTCAGCCAGAGCCCGGCATGGCCGGGGCATAGGCACGGCCCATGACCCGCATCGGTGGGAGCAGGGGCTCTGCCACCCCTGGCACCCGATCGGGGTCTCCCCAGGGCAATCCCCGAGCTGCACCAGCATGGACATGGTCTGCAGCGGCCGTGGGGAAGAGCAGGACCCGCACAGTTCCTGCTGGGCTGAGGACCCCCCCCAGCCCAGGCTCAGGCATCGCTCACCGGGGCCGGGACCGGTCAGGATTTCCCTCTCCGGCAGCTCCCAGGGCTCCCTGACGCACGGCTCTTCCTCCTGCTTGATCCACGACAAGAAGTCGTGCGCCGTGATCAGGGCGTCAGCACCTGCGGGGAAGGACGGGGATGGGGACTCAGGGCCGCATCCTGCACAGGGTGGGCCCAGGAGGCAACCGCTCCAAAAGGCACCGAGCACCCGGCTGGCGCGTCCCGCGGGTGGTGCCGGCCTCACCTGCGCAGGGGTCCGCGGGCATCCCCCGGTCCTCCCCGAACTGCTGCTCCCCCACGAACGCCACCTCCTGCTTGATCCGGGACAGGATGTCGGAGGTGGAGATCAGCGGCTCTGTTCACAAGGAGAGACTTGGCGGTGCCGGGTGGCAGCCACCCGGCGCGGCCCCGCTCCTTGCCGGGGCGCTGGGAACGGCCGCGGGGTGGGGGCCCCCCTGCTCCGGCCACGCTGCGTGTCCCTGTCCCGCAGCGGTGACAGGGCCTCGAACACCCCTGGGGGAGCTGTCAGGATGGGTGACCACAGGACATCCCTGGGGACGGGTGACCCGGGGACCGGTGACCACGGGACATCCCCTGGGGACAGGTGACCATGGGATATCCCACGGAGATGGGTGACCACGGGACATCCCGCAGGGATGGGTGACCACGGCATGGCCCGTGTGGACAGGCGACGGCCGCACAGCCCAGTAGGGACGGGACTTAGGGGACGTGCACCCTAAATGCAGCAGGAGGGAGGGAGCGGGGCCGGAGCAGAGCCGGGCGCTGCCGCCACGAGGAGCTGCCCGAGCCGATGCCTCACCCGCGCAGGCGTCCGCCGGCAGCTCCCGCGGCTCCAGGTCCCTCTGCTCGGGGACGCAGGGCACCTCCCCGCGCTCCAGCCGGGGCTGCGCGTCGCTCCGGGCCAGGGCTGCGTCTGCTCGGGGGGAGACAGCGCGGGGTCGCAGCGGCGGCCGAGCCCTCCCCGTCACCGCGGGATGTGGGGCCGGGGAGAGACGGTGCCGAACGCCCCTGGCCGCCGGGAAAGGGGCAAAAAGGGATGTTTACCCAGGGAGATCAAAGACTCATAGTTCTCCTTCACCAGGTTATTGTACAGCTCCTTCTGCCACTCCTCCAAATTCTTCCACTCCTCCGCCGAGAAGTAGACGGCAATGTCAACAAACGTCACCGGCACCTGCAGGGACAGGCCGCGGGCAGCTCAGCAGCGCCTGTCCCCGTCCCTTCGACGTCCCGGCCGCGGGGACTTGCGTAGCCCCAGAGACAGCCCCGAAGGGCTCCCGGGCCCCCCGTGCCCACCCCGGCCCTGCCCACCTTGGGCACCTCGCCCCGGGGGCCGGGGGGCAGGCGCAGCACCCAGAAGTTCCTGTTCTTCAGCAGGTTCTCCACGTTCTCCAGGCGCCGCTGCAGCAGCCCGTACTCCTGGATGAGGGTGCCCAGCACGGCCCACTTGCTCTCCAGCTGGTTGCCGAACTCCATGGCGGTTTTCTCGCAGTCCAGGAGCTTCTTCTCGGCCGTGCCGGAGCGGCCCTCCAGGCTGAGCAGGCGGGTGGCCAGGAGGTCGATCTTCCTCTCCATCGCCTGCACCGTGGCCACCACGGTCCAGAGCGAGGCCTCGGCGGAGTGCAGCTGCGCCTCCCGCACGTGCGCCCGCTCGGGCAGCAGTGGCGGCTGCAGCGGCATCAGGTGGGGGGGCTCCACGTTCCACTCCTGCACCTGCACGGGGAGGCGCGGGCTGGGCAGGGGGCACGCCGGGTGCTGCCCCCCCACCTCCCGGACCCCGCGGGTACCCCCGTGCCGTGCCCGGGTCCCGCGGGTTGCCGCGCGGCCACCGAGTCAGCGCCGGTCATCGTCCCCGTGGGACGGCAGCCAGCTGCAGGAGGTCACCGCGCCGTGCTGGCAGCCCCCCAGCTGTGCCGCTGGGGTGAAGCAGGGCCCCTCCCGACCCTTTTTTTTGGGGATTTTCTGGATGTGCTTGGGTGGGAGCCTCCCTCGGGCGGAGGAAGGAGCAGGGTGGGCAGGGAGCAGCGGGGCCACGGCGGGGCCACCGGAGCATCCCGGGTCAGCGGGGCACGGGGACGTCCCGGGGCTGGAGCCCGCAGAGGGGCATCCCGGGGACACGGGAGCATCGCGGGGACAGCGGGGCGTCCGAGAGGAACGTGGGCATCCCGGGCCGGGGTGCAGGGGGACATCCCGGGGCAGGGGGACACGAGGGCATCCCGGGAAGGGCACCGGGGCCATGCCGGGGGGGGACACGGGGACATCCAGGTGGGACACGGGGACATCCAGGTGGGACACGGGGACGCTCTGGGGGGGCGCGGGGCCAACTCGAGGGGGACACGGGGCTACCCCGGGAGGGACACGGGGACACTCGAGGGGTGCGCGGGGGCATCTCGAGGGGGGCACGGGGCCACTCGGGGCCATCCCGGGGGGGGCTCGCGGGGCTCCGCTCCCCGGCCCGAGCGCCTTCCAGGGGCACCCGGGACGGGGACCCGGGGCCGGAGCGGGCCCCGTCGGGGAGCGCCCCAGCAGCGCGGGCGGGGCGGCTCCGCCTCCGGGCCGGGGCCGGGGCCGGGACCGGGGCCGGGCTCGGCGGGGGGGGGAGCCCCGGGCCGGGCCGGGCCGCGCTTACCTGGGCGGGCGCCCACTCGGCCATGGCCCCGCGGAGCTGGGCCGGGCCCCGGCGGCTGGGGCCGGGCCGCGGCGGGGAGAGCGCGCTGCCGAGCGGGGCCGCGGGGCCGCCCGCCGCCGCGCCGGGGCCGGGGCCGCTGCCGGGGCCGCTGCCGGGGCCGCTGTCGGTGGCTGCGCTCTGCGGGCCGGGCCCCGCCGCCCCGCCGAGGAGCCAGGGGCAGCCGGGGAATTGCATCCGCCTCGCCGGTGCTTGGCGGGCGCGGGCGGGGGGAGCGGCGAGGAGCGAGGAGCACTGCCGCCTACCGGCCCGGCACCGGCACCGGGAGCGGCACCGGCAGCGGCACCGGCAGCGGCACCGGCAGCGGCACCGGCAGCGGCACCGGGCTGCCCCGGGGCCCCGCGGAGAGGCTCCTTCCCCCCGCCGGACGCTGCTGGCCCGGGGCGCTCGGCGGGGCCTCCCCGTGCGGGACGGGGACGGGAGGGGGACGGGGGGACGAGGGGGGACGAGGGGGGACAAGGGGGACAAGGAGGGGGACACGGGGGACCAGAGGGGACAAGGGGGACAAGGGGAACAGGAGGAGAGAAGGAGGGGGACCGGAGGGGACAAGGGGGACAAGGGGAACAAGGGGGGGGACCAGGGGGACAAGGAGGGACAAGGGGGACAAGGAGGGGGACAAGGGGGACCATAGAGGACAAGGGGGACAGGAAGGGACAAGGAGGGGGAC
Source organism: Anser anser (assembly GCF_964211835.1). Classification (NCBI taxonomy): domain Eukaryota; kingdom Metazoa; phylum Chordata; class Aves; order Anseriformes; family Anatidae; genus Anser; species Anser anser. The sequence continues at coordinate 162,515,491 of NC_139721.1, forward strand.
AGGAGGGGACACGGGGGATCAGAGGGGACAAGGGGGACGAGGGGAACAGGAGGAGAGAAGGAGGGGGACCGGAGGGGCCAAGGAGGACAAGGAGAACAAGGAGGGGGACCAGGAGGACAAGGAGGGACACGGGGGACAAGGAGGGGGAGAAGGGGGATCAGAGGGGACAAGGAGGACAAGGGACACCAGAGAGGACAAGGGGAGGGACCAGGGAGACCATGAGGACAAGGAGGATGAGGGGGGAAAAGGAGGACACGGGGGAGAAGGGGACAGGGGGCAGAAGGTGGGCAAGGGGGACTGGGAGGACAAGGAGGGGACAAGGGGAACAAGGAGGGGGAACAAGGGGGACCAGGAGGACAGGGGACAAGGGAGGGAAAAGAGAATGGGGGGGATAAAAGGTGGACAAGGAGGACCAGGAGGATGAGGGGGGAGGGGGACAACAAGGGAGGTTTGAAGAGCCCAGCACGGCCACACAGGAGCCTGAGCAGCCATTTCGCTTGAGGACGCGGTTGTTCATCCCATCCCCTCCGGTGCAGCATCACCCAGCCAGAATGACCAAAATCCCCCCCAAAAAACACAGCCCACCAGCCCCACCAGCTGATGTGGGGAGAGCCCAGCAGCTGCGTCCCCCCAGACAGAAGGGCTGTGGCCCCTCAGGGTGCTGAGCATCACCCGCACCCAACATTTTGTTGCATTTTTTTTCTAATTTAAAAATTCAGCAGATGTTGTGTGCAGCTCTCGGGGGTCACAAGTGCGAGGAACGTCACCGCTGTCCCCGTACGTGGCACTGGTGAGACCGCGGCTCTCGCCAGCACCCCGAAAGGAGGATGCAGGGAGGAAGGTGTCCGTCTGTTTTCTCAGTGACAGGACATGAGGGAACAGGCTCGAGTTGCTCCGGGGGATGGTTACGTTGGGTTTTGGGCAGAATTTCTTCATGGAGAGGGTGGCCAACGGGAGCCTGGGAACGGGCTGCCCAGGGAGGTGGTGGAGTCCCCATCCCTGGGGGCATTTAAGGGATGCGTGGACGTGGCACTGAGGGACACGGGGCTGGGACTGGGCAGGCCAGGTCGGTGGTTGGACTTGATCACAGAGCCACCGAAATCAAGATCTCTAGAAAGACTCCTCCAGGGCAAACTGACAGGGCTCTCAGGCACCTCTGTTCCCTGTATGGGTGCCAGCTGGAGCCAGCGGGCTCCAAAAAGTGTTCCTTGGACCCCGGGGGCAGACAGTGCAGGGCGCAGCACCGGGGGCGGGTGGCTTGGTGCACCCAGCGTCCCGGGCTGTGCCGTGCCCAGGGCAGCAGGCTCTCGGTTAGCTTCTTGTCACAGAATCCCAGCCTGGCTGGGGCTGGAGGCCCCCCCAGGTCCCTCTGGTCCCAGGCGTGCTCCAGCAGCCCCCGGAGCCGGCGCCCAGCCCCACGGGCAGGCGCTGCTGGAGCTGTGCAGGGAGCAGCCCCCAGCCCCTCTCGGGGCAGCCTGGGCCAGGGCTCCGGCACCCGCCCGGCACGGACGTGCTGCTGGGGGGCAGGGGGAGCCTCCCGGGCTCCGGGCCTCTCTGGGCACCGCCGGGCAGAGCCCGGCTCCGGCCTCTCGGCGCCTCCCTGCAGGTGCTGCCGGCCACGGCCGGGATCCCCCGGAGCCTCCTCTGCTCCAGGCTGAGCAGCCCCAGCTCTCCCGGCCTCTCCTCACAGCAGAGGGGCTCCGGGCCCTGCGGCATCTTCCTGGCCCCGCACCGGGCTCTCCCCAGCGCGTCCAGCTCCCCCCTGGACCGGGGGCCCAGCACCGGACCCCGCACCCCAGGGGCGTCTCACCGACACGGGCAGAGGGGCAGGGTCCCCTCCGTGCACCTGCTGGCAGCGCTCGGCCCCAGGCAGCCCGGGGCTCCCTCAGCCTTCCTTGCCCAAGGGCCCGTTGCCGCCTCCTGGTCACCTTGGTGCCACCGGGATCCCAGGACATAACTTGCTAAGACCCCATTTTTTTGCACAGGCACGGAATTAAACGTGATACTGTGGCTCTTCCCCATCTGTGATTTGGGACGAGGTCGTGCCCCAGAGTTGGGGGTGCTCGGGGCTGGGACCAGCCCCTGGATCCCCTGTGAGCTTTGCCCGTTCCAGGGATGGCAGCCCCAGAGCTGCTGAGGACCTGGGGGTGCCTGGAGGTGGCCACAAGCTCCAGGTCTCCCTCAGCCAGAAGCGGCACCTTGGTATTTAAAGATCTCTATCAAGTTGTTGCCTTCTGGGAGTTTATCCAGATGATTCTAGGTAGGTAAACAGGGGGATAGGAGAAGAGCAGCTGGTATCATCTATCTGGTCTTGCGGAAAGCATTTGACCCTGTCCCCTGTTATATCCTTGTCTCTAAGCTGGAGAGACACGGATGTGATGGGTGGAGCGCTCGGTGGGTAAGGAATTGGCTGGGTGGTGGCACTCCAGGAGTTGTGGTCAACGGCTCCATGTCCAGGTGGAGACTGAGCAACGAGTGGTGTCCTTGGGGGTTGGTACTGGGACCAGAGCTGTTTGACGTCTCTGTCGGTGACAAGGGCAGTGAAATTGAGGCACCCTCAGCAAGTTTGCAGCTGACACGGTGAGGGCGGTGAGGCCTGGCGCAGGCTGCCCCAGGAGCTGTGGGTGCCCCATCCCTGGCAGTGCCCAAGGCCAGGCTGGATGGGGCTGGGGGCAGCCTGGGCTGGGGGCAGGGGGCCCTGGGCACGGCAGGGGGTGGAATTAGATAATATTTAAGGTCCCTTCCAACCCAAACCATTCTATGATTCTGAGCCAATGTAAACTCTCTGCACCTGCAGTATCTTGCGGCACGGCAGTCACTGGTGTATCCAAACGCTTCATTAAGAACCTTCTGTTGGCTTTGAAGCCCCCACTTACTGCTTTAATTTGATGTCTCCCAAGTCTGGAAGCGGGCAAGGCAGGGGATGACCGATCCCTCGTTACCCTTCCTGTACCACTCGTGTATCACACCTCTCCTCATGTGCTCTTTTCCAAGTGGAAGAGCCCGCACACAGCAGTCATTCTCTGTACGGAAACCATTCCGTGCCGTGCTGTCCTGGGCACCCTCCTCTGGGCAGGTTGGGAGGGGACACCGGCTGTGATTTACACGCGAGGCAAAAAGAAATCACGGAAACTGGGTGTAATGAATTAGGTAAGCCCAAAACCACACAAAAGCAGAAGGAATTTTCTTCACTCAGAGGGTGGTGAGGCACTGGCACAGGTTGCCCAGAGAAGCTGTGGATGCCCCATCCCTGGAGGTGTTCAAGGCCAGGCTGGATGGGGCCTTGGCCAACCTGATCTAGTGGGTGGCATCCCTGCCCTTGGCAGGGGGGTTGGAACTAAATGGTCTTTGAGGTCCTTTCCAACCCGAGCCATTCTATGATTCTATGAATTTGTTGGGAAATAGGTTCCTTTTTTGACTGGTTTTACTATAAAACCACGTCGAGAACAGAAGATGATCTCTTCCCTGAAAGTCCTCACACAAGACCTCAGCCTCACTTGCACCCACCCCACACCATGCAAGGCACCCAACTCGCAAGATGAGACTCTTCATCCAGAGACATAAGCGAAGAGACAGACGAGTACAGAAGAAACTGTAAGAAGAAATAATCCTTTATCAACATTAATCACGAAATGCCAGACATCTTGTAATTCGTGAACTGGACAGAGCAGAACAGGAAAGGAGTCTTTAGAGCATGACCCATAAAGGACAATTACAACAGAAAAGGCAGAAGAGCCTCACGTGCTACATCCTGACCTCGTTTCTACTGTTTAGGAGAAATTAAGAGAGTTTAAAACTAAAAATGATTTATTCATGAATGTGTTTCTGTCACCGTTACCCCTGACAAGGTGTTAGGTGTTACTTAGCATGGCAAGTTTTACATTTTCAGATTGACTTTTAATAAATAAATAAATTAATTATTAATAATAATAATAAAGCTAAGGAGAATGAGTTGGAAATTCTCTTTAAAGAATACCCAGCTTGTTAAAGATCTGGCTTTTTTTCCTTCTGGCTGCACAAACCCGACAGTTTACACAGTCACTTGTATTTCCTGATGAACCTTATTTCTCAAGGCGAGCACACAGATTCTCAGCTTAGGTTTCTTATTCAATAACACTGTCTATGAGAAACTCCTACTCTCCCTGCTATGAGAATCAGGACAGTTTGTTCCGCAGCAGGAACAGCAGCAAGCTCCACAACTGGAGAATTAAAACAAAACCTCCCAGAGAGGAATTCAGAGAATCTCGTGGTTCCCATTCATGTTTCTGTAAAATGACTCAGGTAAGGAATGGCCAGTGCCTACGTCCCCTCTGCTGGCTTCGCACCGTAACCTTCTGGTGCTCCTAGCAGACACCACACTAGAGGATTACCGTATTTCCACCCCACTTCACTCAAGTTTGTTCCATTCTACCTTAGCCTAAGTTTTGGACTGGAATTATTGCTTATGTCACTGCCTTCCGATGCTTACCTTATGCTGCTTTTTGTTTCCTTTTAATTTAAGGAGCACGTTCATTGTGCAAATTATTTAGCGATGGTGCTAAGCGAGACATTGCTGCATGATAGCATAAGACACCTAAAGAGATGCACTGTCCAGTAAAAGTGCACCTGCAGAAGGGCATCGTACCACACCGGTACCAAACACCTTGAAAACAGGGTCCTGCTTTGCTCTGCCGTGAACTTCACTGAAAACATTTCAAGTCCTTTTGCACTGGGCAAAAATCTTTAATGTTTTAGGTGTCTTTTGTCCACAAAGATTGAAACCACAGTGCTTAAATAAATCTTCAGAAGTGATATCAGAAATATATTATGAAGTTCAGAAATAGTTAACAGCAACGTGTTGAGCAATTCTAGCACTCAATCTGTGCTTAATCCTTATAGGCGTAAGCCTGGTCTCAATCGAGGCAGGATTCTTACCAGCATCAGTGGAGCCAGCAGCAGCCTACACTGGAAACAAACCCAATAAAAGTTATCTTTTTTAAAAAACTGAGTCCTTACATTAACATCTCTGCACTTTTTATATCCTAAGCAGAGAGTGCTTCACCACAGCATGCAGCGACACTCAGAAGGCACCTGGAAGAAGCTGCACTTCTCTTCGCACGTGCTCCCCATTTCAGGTCGGAGGGAGGGACGTTAGGCGCAATCCACCTGCCTCAAAGCCCTTCTGCTTTCAGAGGAAAGAAAACTTCCACAAACGTTTTCACAAAACCACAGATACAAGGACTCCCACTTCCTGCTGCTTCTGTCACTCCTTTATCAGGACACAAACAAGTCATTCCGACACGACAGCCACCTGACTCTGAATTTCCCCTGATTCTAAACTTTTGTTCTTCAAGTAAGACCATGAATACCTTTTGCAGCAATCACAGCTCCTCCAGCTACTCATGTTCGCCCTCACCGTGCCCAACGCTAACCTGGCGAGCTAACTTTCTGATGCTTCTCCCGTGGGAGACATCCAGTTTTATTAAGCAAAGATGCTGAAGGGGTTTGGTAACGTTGTTAAACTCAGCACTTCGGGCAAGTGAGATTTTACACACTGTCACTATTTTGGATCACCCCACTGGCTGCGTGGCTTTCCACCTCTAACTCCATTTAATGTCTCCGCTTAAACCTCTAAACAAGGTGATTATTTTTATTTCAATGCTTACAAAAATCTCCAATGTAAGTGACCATCTGTGCCTGGTCTTCCCCTGCGACGGGTGCTCCTCAGCCCCATGCCTGCAGCACAGGGGGGTAGGAAGGTCTTACACTGAGGATTTTCATTCAGCAGCTCCTGAACAAACAGCTGTAGGAGTGTGACACGCCAAATTCAGCCCTGCTGTTCCAGGTGCTCTTCGTTTCGCAGAAGGAAGAAGTTCTGCTAAGATGATGCTTTACAGGAGCGGCCTCACTGCAAAGAATCCTCATTCAGGGGCACGCAGCAAACCGGTAGCTACTAAGGCATTAAGTTGCGTGGGAGAAGGATAAAAGAAATGCTATCCCCGGGGTAAATTTTAAGAAGAAAATAACGAGAAGTGAGTGATAAAAGAGTTCTCTGCAAGCTACTCCTGCTTTTGGGATGAGCAGGGATCCCCTGGGGCCATGAGTACTCCCTTAATCTTCTTCAGAACTTACCAAGCTCCATCCCAGCCCCAGTTGTTTCTTGGTCTGCTGTTCCCCAAGGGAAGCCAAGGACATCAACTTCATTCACGGCCTCAGTGCAGAACACGTGCTTTGAACAGGAGGCAACCCTACCTTTTCGATCCCTGCACTCAGCTGGAATAAGCAAAAATGCTGAGCATCACCAGCCTACGGAGAGATGTGAGGTGTACAAACCCCGTCTGCACAGGACCCCCTTCCTGTCTGCTAATCCTGTCTCTGGCTGAAGCCACTGCCTCTTTTTGGCTTCCAGGGATGAACGTTTTCACCTGTCCTTCACACTCACGTTAAGAACATACCTGCATGCCCTGCCAGAATCTCAGAAACGAAACTGGCATCTCCTGCACTGTGAATAAATGTTTGAAACAACTGATTCTGGTTATTTCCATGCAACAGCGCCTTCACTGCCCCTGTTACTGTCCTATCACTGTGTTGTGTGTGTGTGTGTAACACCAAACCTATGCATTCACTTTAACCTGAGCTCCTGAGCTCTCAGAAGCTCCATTTTCTGCTTACAGCTCTGCAGACAATCCTGTTCTGATCGTATCTTCGGTCTTCTCGAACATGAAAACCCCCGGCAATTTTCTGCTTAAATACAGCCATTTTCTAGCACAGGCTGCTTTGTGCATCGAAATAGTCTTTTAATAATGCTTTCAGTACCGTCAACGCTGCTGTGTATAACTCCCCCTCCCAGATATGAATCATCTAGCCACCGATTAAAATCAGCTCCTAATCAATGCCTCTTCGGCTGGCACCAACCAGATGCCTGCCATGCTTGGGTTTGATTCGGTTTAATCAAACCGTCTCATCCTAAGCCTTCCCCTGTAACTGATACATGACTAGAAGCCAATCCTCTGGTGGATTATTTGGTAACAATGGAAAATCTATCCCAGGGAAGCTTCTGGCACACCAATTACAGGCCTATGTTGTGAGTTCGCAAGTGATTCACACGCCTGGGTTTCTCTGTAAAACTTTTATCGCTCGCTGTACGCTTGTAAGGCCTCTCTCCTGCGTGAGTTCTCTGGTGTCGGATCAGATCCGCGTGGCGACCAAAGCTTTTCCCGCAGTCTGTGCGTATGTGTGACAATACCTGATTCTTTCTGGTGTGAATCTGCTTTTGTTTTAACAGTCCTATTTTCAGCTTAAAAGTCTTCCGACATTCTGCACACGCATACAGCCTCTCTCCCGTCTGGGTTTCCTGGTAAAGAAGGATCTCTTTGAATTCATCAGGCTCTCCTCTCCCAGGAGGGCTGTTACCTCTTCTGCTTCCTGTTGTTCGATTTGCCTGACCTGCTCCCGACTTGCGATGGCTCTCGGATGTTACCCCCATGTCTGAAACTTGGCAAGTCGAGTCTTGGGATCCTCCTGGACACGACCCAAACAGCTCTGTGTTTCCTGAGCTCTGTGCATGAGTCTGCATCTCGGAGTTGAACCCAGCAGCACCACAGCCTGGAACAAAAAGATTCCAAACCTTCCCTTCACCCGATGTGATCTAATACGAATTTCCAAAGAACAAAAACTCCTTATTTATTGTCAGTAAGCTGTACAAACAGAACAAGTTTGGGATAAAAAATGCAGGAACGCATTAGAAACCCCCTCCCTCTGATCCTAGAAGCCCATGCTTAATATGTTGCCAGTTTAATTTTTGGCCCGTCTGAGGCCATCGCGCCCCTGTGCTGAGACTTGCAGGAATTTCTCTTTCCTCAAAACTCCGCCGCTCCTTGACACCCGACACTTCCCTCGGCCGGATTTCGATGTTGGGAACAGGACAGTCTGCACAGGGAACATAGGGAAATAATAACCACCATTTCCCTTTTCTGACACCTCCCCCAACCCCCCAGTTGCAAAGGTATTGCCTAACCTACTTTAATTCCCAACGTAGGCAAAGGGTAAGTTGCACAAAGACCAGCGCTGAGGATGGCTTCGTGTCAGGCTATGCACTTTCAGTCTCTAAGCCCTGTACTTCATCTCTGCCCTTTTTGTAACGTGACTCATTCTCATTAATTTGCATGAAAAATACTGCCTTTTGCCTTCTCAAAAAGCAACATTTGGGGCCCAAGAACTAGAAGCAAACACTCCGTGATACTGTTTTCTAGCAAAAGCCTGCATAACCCACTGTCCAAACACACCGCACTCTTTTGCCCTGGAGACAAGACCAAAGAGCAGGTAACTGCAAATCACTGCCACAGCTGCTCTGGCATATAGGATGAGTAGGAAGCAGGGGCGGCAGTATTTGTCTTCCAATTCTTAAAATATTCCAAAAATGGTAGCTAAAAAGTTGAAAAGTCAAGTGTTCAGAAGCGGAAGGTCTTGAATTGATACAGCTCTGCAAGTGTAATTCGTATTTAATATGAATAAGAATGATTCATGTCACCATTTCCCCCCAGGTAATTCTTTCTCATGCAGAGCAAGGCACATGCTTCTCTAACAGAGCAGAGCTGTACAAAGAATAGAGGCTGCTGTCTGCACTCTAGCTCTTCTACTGTAAAAAATAGAAGATATGTAAAGAATAAAAAAGTGGAATTACACCATCTCATTATTTCATGGATTTTCAGATTTGAAAGTGCAGAAATAGCAACAGAATGAGGTTAGGCTAAATCAGCACTTCTCCAACAGAACTGTCACAAAGCGGAAAGTAGAGTAAGCAACAGCTGAGGCTTCTCGGGTTCACAGCAATTCTGTTTCTGCAGCCTGGAGGACAAGTAAAAGCACATTTAGCCCATAATTGCAGCCAGGTTCATTCTTCTATTAATCCAAGGAATCGGGTGAAAGCTGAGGAACCAAAGGGGGGCTCACACCTTCACATTTAGAAAGCAATGATTTCAAACAAATAGAGACGGGCACTTAACACTGACTGGTAAGACTTCTTTGTTTTCTGGGGCATCATTCATGTTATTCAATTACTTGTGCATCAAAATAGTTCAATATTCTTCAGTGAATCACAACAAACAATATACATGGGGTTTGGAGATGATGGAAAAACCCACAACCTGACTATGATGGACAAGTCCACAGGATTCACACTGCCGTGTGTCATCCCAGCTCCTTAGCTCGTGTGTTTAAAGCCTTTCTGTTCTCCTTTGCTCTTTGACAGGTAGCACATGCCTCAACCGAGGCACTGTCAGAGCTCAAGCCCCTCTGCCAGGGAAGACCCCGTCACTCTATCCTGTCACTCGATCCACGTCACAGACGTCACCTACATGCACAGATCGAGTACCTAGCGACAACAGAGCGCGGGGTGGGCAGCGGACCCGGAGGCATTAGAAAAGCGACTGTCCTTCAGTCTGTAAGGATTGTGGAGCTTATCTTCCCGCACAGATTCAGAAGCATCTAAAGATGAATCCACAAAAAAAAAAAAAAAAAAAAAGGATTTGAGGAGTGATCGGTAGACAAGAGACAGGCCAGATACAGCACAGACCTCTCTGCCTTCTGCAAGAAATGGAAAACTAGCCTTTACCCAAAGTAGTTAAGGATTTGTAATTCTCCTTTAGCACTTTCTTGTAAAGCTCTTTCTGCCAGACTTCCAGGTTCTTCCCCTCATGTGCTGCCGCATTATCAAATGTCCCAGGGGCCTAAACAGAAAGCGTTCAATACTCAGTGCCAGCAGTACATCGTACACCCTCAAAAGCCTCTTTGCTCACACCAGCAGTTTGTTTTTAACAAGCAGTCATCAGCCAACTGTTTCTAGCAGCGCCCACGTTACGTATAACCAGCGTCTTACCTGAGGAATTTATATGTGAATCTTCTAGTGTTATCTCTACACGTAGCTCAGAAGCAGTAAAATGATTTTAAAATAATGTGACTCAGTGATTTTCTAAAACAACCAGGACGAAAATTAACCACAAAAAATGTGGTCAGTGAACTTGAAACTCCAGTCACTGAATTAATGAAAAAAAAAAACGAAAAAAGAAAATACTTCAGAGTGTATTTTAACTGAGGCAATGCCACAGTCCATCAGATGCGGCTCTGTGAGTTTTTCCCCTGCTAATAAAACTTAAAAGTTAATGCAAACAAAAAAAATAAGCGCCTTGAATACTAAGAGATGATTCCTGCATTGTTTGCAAAAATATATTGAAGGTGAAATGCTAAAAATGTTGTTTTTCCATTCATTTCTTTTAACTTAGCCAGATATTTCTTTGAGGTGAATGGTGCTGCATGCAGTTCCGATCGCTACGGCCAGAGCCCAAACACGGGATCTGTGCAGTCAGAGTGAGAAGGAGCTGACACCTTGCCTTCATGTGTTGCGTACATGTCTGCGTTTGTGTACAAACACGGGCTGTGCATGTACGTTACCTGTACGTGGTATCTATCGAGCACCGCGTTTGTATATGCTTGTCTTTAAATGTTTTGCCTTTCAACGTGAGGCACATCTCACTGGTTTTGACACCTGCAGCGTGCTCCGTGTTTACACCCAGCCGCTCACTCTGCTGCCAGGAGGAATCGTGGGGCCAGTGAGGTTTCAGCGGTGAGGCCGCACCTCGAGTGCTGTGTTCAGTTTTGGGCCCCTCGCTACAAGAAGGACATGGAGGTGCTCGAGAGAGTCCAGAGAAGGGCGACGAAGCTGGTGAGGGGTCTGGAGAACAAGTCTTACGGGGAGCGGCTGAGGGAGCTGGGCTTGTTCAGCCTGGAGAAGAGGAGGCTCAGGGGCGACCTCATCGCTCTCTACAGGTACCTTAAAGGAGGCTGTAGCAAGGTAGGGGTTGGTCTGTTCTCCCACGTGTCTGGTGACAGGACGAGGGGGAACGGGCTAAAGTTGCGCCAGGGGAGGTTTAGGTTGGATGTTAGGAAGAACTTCTTTACTGAAAGGGTTGTTGGGCATCGGAATGGGCTGCCCAGGGAAGTGGTCGAGTCACCGTCCCTGGAGGTCTTTAAAAGACATTTAAATGTTGAGCTTAGTGACATGGTTTAGTGGACTACTTGTTAGTGTTAGGTCAGAGGTTGGACTGGGTGGCCTTGGAGGTCTCTTCCCACCTAGATGGTTCTGGGGTTCTGTGATTCTGTGATACTTTGCCACCCGCTGGGTCACGACCCAAAGCGAACACACAGGGCAGAAGGCTGAGCAGGGGCTAAGCCTTTGCCTCAGCCCCAAGCACTTGCACTGCAGGCACCAAGGCCCTGCCGAACCCACCCAGCGGCTGCGAAGGAAATTTCTGTCAGCACAGCGCTGCAGACGCGAGGCTTCCCGCGCTGAGCACCCCCACAGCTCGGAGCGGGATCAGGCCGCCATCTTGCCCCGCCCCCCGGCCGCAACCAATCCGGCCTCAGGCGCGCAGAGCGCCGCCGCGCCTCCCCTCGCCATTGGCCGGCCGCCTCTTTGCCCCCGCCCTCCCATTGGGCGCGCGCGCGGCCCGGCCACAGCCAATGGCCGCGGGCACGTGCGGCGCGGCCCCCCTGCGATTGGCCGGCGAAGCGAGGGGAGGGCTCTGATTGGAGGAGGGCGTGGCTTCAGGGGAAGGAAGCGGGCGTGGCGGGAACGCGCTCTCCCGTTGCCAATAGCAACGGCGGGGAGCGGCGGGAACCTGAGGGGAGCGGGGGGCGGCGTGACAGGACCGGGGCGGGGGGGGACAGGACCCGGGGGTCCCGGGGCAGCGACCGTGACACCGGCATCGGGGGAGGCGCCACCTCCCGCCTCATCTCTTCTCCCTTCCCCAGGGAACGAGGCGCGGGGCTCTCCCGATACTGTAAATTTTACAAAAGCGCACGTTTCCAGCCAAAATAAGCCAAATCCACGCGTTTCAGCCTCAATCTGACATAGCCTGTAAGGACAGGCGGCGAGCAAGCCCTGCACCAACACGGGCTGCCGCTGCCTTTGTCCCAACCCGATGCCACCAATTTATACCCCAGGCCTCCCGTCACCGAGGGGCACACCTCCCTAACAGCACTGCCCCCGGAGAAACACCAACAGCGAGCAAACACAAAATTGTCGGGGGAAAACTTTGAGCAAACGGCTAGTATTTAGCTTTTCTGTTTTCACGGGACGCAGAAAACTGTACAAACGACCCCAGCGGACCTGTAGCGACATGGCGAAGTACAGCGGAAAAGAACTTTAAGGCTACGCAAAATGGGAACCGTACTCCAGGCCCCCCGGTCACTCTGCAGCGCCTCGTCCAGGCCAGCCCCAGCCCGCAGGAGCCCTCCCTCGGGGTGCAGCAGCATGGAGTCCCCAAACCATGCTCTCAGGAGGGCACACGCTGCCCGCAGGCTATGTGATCCGGCTGCTGCTTGCTGGAGAGGCAGCCACGGGGTCAACGCTTCCTTTCCCAAAGGTTTTCACACACGTGGGGTGTTCCCTCACACATTTTCAGACGCTTGGTGAACCAGCAGTAACTTGAACTCACGTTTACACCAGTCTCTGGGCTCTGAGACGTCTCAGGACAACCCTTCGGATGTCCGGCCTGAAGCGCCACGCGTCGTTCCGTGTGCTGATGTCGCTTCTCCCCGGAGCGGACTCAGCCAGCAGTAACTGAGCGCTGCAGATTTCCTACACATCCTCGACACCGTTCCTACACACTCGGCACAGCTGAGAGCTGCGAGGCAGCTCCACAAACCACCCCAACATGCCCTGAAGGAAACAACCCCCAACATTCTCCCCTTCCCGGGCAGGGGGCACAGGGCGGCCGCTCAACAGCCTCCTCCTGCCCCCTGGGAGATCCTGCTGCACCCCTGCCCCTAAACAGGCCGGGAAACCCACAGCTGGGCAGGGTTTTCTATCTGGAGTGCACAACAGATTCCCGAACCTCTGCGCAGGGCCAAGCGCCCACAGTCAGTTGTGTTTCCTGCACGTGACTTTCCTGGTGCTTAATTAAACTCCTCCTGAGCACAAATCTTTTCCTGCAGAGGTGGCACTGGAACAGCCCCTCTCCCGAGTGGCGGCGCAGGTGGTTTAGAAGATAATCTTTTCTCCGGTAGCTTTTGTCACACTCTGAGCACTTGTAGGGCCTCTCTCCTGTGTGAGTCATCTGGTGTCGAACAAGCCAGGAATGGCAAACAAAGCTCTTCCCACAGTCGTTGCAGATGTAGGACTTCCCCCTGCCCTGGCTCTGCTGCTGGCTCACCAAGCTGCCCTTGGGTGCCTCCGACACGTCCCCCGGGTCATCCCCGCAGGGGCTGGGTAAGGGGTTTTCGGCGGGGAGCTTCTCCCCGTGTCCCACGGACGGACGGTCCTCCGCACAAAGGCCGCTGTGCTCGCGGAGCCTGGTTCCGCCTGCAGCCTTCTGTCCGTGCTCCACGCGGGCCGTCAGCGGCGGCCCCGAGGGCAGCCCCTCGCGGGAGGCAGGAGCAGCCCTCTGCCCCCCGCGTTTCTCCCCTGGAGCACCTGGCTGCTGCTGGAGCATCCTCTCACTGAGCCTCTTCTCGCACACGGGGCCTGGAAACATCTCTTCTCGGTCTCCCTGGGGAGCTGGAAGATGTTCCTGCTGGCTGGAGTCTCTCTCACATTTGCTGTACGCACACGGTCTCTTCCCAACGTTGTTTTCCTGAGCGCTAAAGAAATCTAAGTGTTCACCAAATGCTTGGTTGTACCGAGCGTCATCCCCGAAGCCGTTCCTGGTGGTGCTTGTTTCCATCGTTTCTGAATTCCACTGACTGTCCCACGTCACTCCAGGGCTAGGATCCTTGGAAAACTTCTCTCCGGGTCTCCCCAGTATACCAGAGTCACAAACCGTGCTTCCAAAGCTATCGGCCAGAGAATCCTTCTTCATGTTCTCACCATGCACTGAAACAGACAGATTTCACAGACTTTCAGTTAAGGAAGCCTCTTAAGGGTATCACAGAAAATATGTTCTTCAATAGGCGTGCAGCACCAGCGGGCAAAGCGCATAAGATGGGGGGCTTTAGTACTGAGGGGAAGGGCGAGTACCAGAGTGCCACTGAAACAAAATCTCCAGGAAAATAAACGGTCTGTTAGCAATTATTTCTTTAAATCTCTGTGAAAAATCACTAAGGCGATGTCTCATCTTTGCCTCTCATTCAGACGTCTGAAGCGTGAGCCTAAGATCGCCGTGTAAATAACAGGGTGGACACCTGCAGCTCAGTGCTCTCAGTTGCTCTCCGGATGCTCCACCGCGCATCTCGAGAAGCAAGGTCCAAGCTGAGGCAGCAAAGCCAGGTAAAGAATCAGTGTAAACGACCCCTTCTTGCCCACGGGCTGCTCTCTCTGCAGGCTGGGCTTCTGCGGGGAGACACCCCCCTACCGCGTTTAGTTCAGAGCGCTCAGAGCAGCGCTGAGGCAAGGAGAAGGCTCTCGCACCTTGCAGCTGATACCCAGACGCTCCTGGCACGAGGCCGCCAGAGCTGACAGCTCTCAGCCAGACTGTCTCTGCTCTCGACACCTCTCCTGCCTTCCTCTGGCTCCCAGTAATCCAACCCCAACAGGTACCTAGCACCTCAGCCGCTTAGGCACAGCTCTAGATTTATCACTGGGCAAAGTACACCCCACTCGTCCCTGCCTGTTGCTCCATTGACTGCAAATTCCCTTTTTCTGTCATTACAGCTCCCTGTGACAATAACCCAGTGTTTTGTTTTCACGATTATTTTCCATCAGTGGACTTCGGCTCGGGCTTCTCATTTTCCGTGGTTCCTCTGCCCCCGTGACCCTGCCCCCGCGGTGCATTGCTACCGAAAACAGCACCAAGCACGGTGCGGGACCACAGACTGGCCAGCTGAGACCAACGTTACCTACACCGCGGAAACATCCCGAGCTCCTATTTCCCCTGCTGCACGCTAGGACATCAGCACACAGACATGTTGCCACAGGCCAAGCTAAAGCGTGAAGGCAAAAGGCACCAGCGTAACTGTCCCAGCACGTCCTCGCGCCTCGGTGGCTGCGGGGCACGCGGCAGGACAGGCTGGAAGGCCTGGAACAGAGTCAGCTGGCAGCCCGTGCCCCGGGGCCCCTAACGGCAGTCTGAACAGATGTCTCAGGAAAGAGTTAGGTGGAGCCGATCCAGCCTTACACCAGGGCAGTACCCTAGATGATCTTTTTTTCTGTGGGGTGAAACCCTTCACGTAGGCAGTTCCCACACAGTCACTGGCATACCGAGGGATCATCCATTAATTTACTCTACAGCAGCTTCACCACGTGGCTGTCAGTGTCCACGAATGCCCAAATAATTTACAGGAAGTGAAGGCAGCCTAGGCTATCAACCGATTTCCATACAAAATATTCTTCTGCGTATTCCTCCTCAATTTTCCACCTGAGAGCTATACTGAATTGCCCTGGGTTGCCGTCTGAGAGGTTGTATTTAAAATCGCTGTCCAAATTGGCACACCTATTCCCTGAGGTTGAGCCGTGACCCAAAGATGAATCTCTGTCAATCAACTCCACCTCAACGACAATCCATACTCCACCTGCTCTGTCCAAAACCTCCTCTGAATTATTGTTACCATGGACATCTCCAAACGGCATGTCCTAAAGTTGTCTGCATTAAAGCTGCCTAAAGTTGTTTGCCTTTTGCTGCAGGAGAGCTCTCCTGCTTGGGAACGCAAAGCCAAGGCTCCACGATCGCTGGTACCAGGTTTGGACACACCAAGCCGGCTGGAACTACCAACCTGAGCACACCACTGTGCCTGCCTAAACGAAAACCAAGGCGGTGTTTATGACGGTTTTAGGGCATCTGAGGGAGGGAAGAGAGACTTCAGCTGGCAGAACCCGATCATTTTGTGATCAAACATTAACTGGCAGACTGAGGTTCGCATCAGTTCTTTCATGGCTTACATTATAAGGCCATGACATTTAATATAATATAAAACATGCTCTACATTAGATCCACTATCCCAGGAAATCTCAGCTGGCATTCATTACTGACCTGTTCCTGGGTCTGTACGGATTTCTTCTTTCTTTGAGTCTTGCCGTTCAGGGCAGCATGGCTCCTCCTCTTGTTTAATCCATGACAAAACATCAGTTGCACAAGTCTGGAATTCTGTTCATTGGGGAAAATGTACACAACTGAGAAAGATGCAAAGCACAGAAGATTTAGGAGCTCACAAAGGTAAGAAAAGTGCTGGCAAAGCCTCAGGAGCCACCTGAGCCTACACATCAAGAGCCACCCGAGTGGTCACTCCTACACCGGGAGTTTTTTCCAGGGAATCCTCACCCGTGTCAGGGTCTCCTGGGATGTCTTCACCCTCTGTGCCCTGCAGCTCTCTGGCATACGCCTCTGTGCCTCTCTTGGTCTGACCTGAAGTCTCAGGCTCATAAAACGCTGGCTCTGATAAAGGACAAAATTCAAGACAAGCTTATCAGAAGTGCTCAAGTTCGAGATTTTACAAGGGTGAGACTTGTCCTTGTTTTGTTTTTCCCCATGCCAACCCTAGATTTTACATGAGCTCCCATAAGCCCGCTTCCTAAATGAAATCTGACAGCAAGGTCTAGAAATCCCAGTTTGCTTTAAAAGCGACAGGCCAAATAAAATTAGCGGAGCCAACAGACAGAGCTGCCACCCCTCATAAAGAGTAAGGTGCCGCACCGGCCGCACGTCTGGTCCTGCCACTGATTTTGCCTCCTCCGAGCTAACTCTTTGGCCCAAAAAAGTGAGTAAGCAGCTTACAGCTGTCAGCCTGAGGGGCGCAGAGTAAGGAATTTAAGGGGGAGTGAAACATTTCCCCTTCCACTGTTCGGATGAAAACCAGCCACGCACTCCAAGGTGGCCGCGAGAAGGGAAAAGATGAAATACCAGCTGCCTGCCAGTCAGGCCTGGTGGCAAGTCTGCTCAAAACCTGTGAGCTTTTTATAAAATATTCGGAATACGTGAGGGGGAAACAAAAAAACAAACAAAAGCTTAGAATTTAATCCCTCTGCCTCTTTTTCCCTGCGAGGTATGCAGTTACTCACCTGGGCAGGGCCCTTCCAGAGCTCCCGTAGCCTCCACCTCTTCCTGATCCGCTGCACACAACTCTTCCTCTTGCTTAACATGGATTATGCTGTCCTCTGTTAATAGGAACCAAGGGTATTTTAATTCCGTATACAACATTAATTAAAACTCTCATCCCACCCCAGGCTCAGCGGCTCTGTTCTAGCCCTCATACCAGCGAAAACCTCACTTTGGCTCTAGCTCTTGCTGCCCAAGATCCCTCCAGCAGGCCTCAGGTACCTGTCACAAAGCCCCCAGCAGGGGGTTGAGTTTCAGAGGCACGCAAAAGTTTCTGCAGCTGTAATGTCTGGTTTGCTGCAGCCAACATCAGTAAACAAATCTCATTGCAGGAGTCCCGGGGTGAGGAAGGTGCCGCTGAACTCTCGTTCTTGAGTCCTGCTGCTGGTTTGGCTCTGCCATTCTCTGCTCAGTCACCCTCGGTAAAACCCACAGCACTTGTAGCCCATCAGAAAAGCATTGCCGGATACCGAAATTCACCGCTTCATAAAGAGCACGTCTTAGAACAGAGCTCAGTAAGAACATCAGTAAGGGAAAATTATGAATAAAACTCATCGGAAAAGAAGAACACCTCCGTGAAATACATAGGGGGAAACAGGCTGATGCTCCACACCTTGCTCTACCTTTACGCTCCGGTAACGCAACGAAGGGATCAGAGCAGTCCTTCAGGGGTGTAAAACCCACCACAGACATTTGCGCAAAGGGAACAGAAAATGCTGTTACATGCCAGCGGTCTGCCTGTCCGGCCACACGGCATCGCAGCTCGGCGGGCACCGCGGGGACGGCGGGTCCCACGGGCACAGCCGCAGGCAGCGGTGACCACGAGAGGGAAGAAGGGTGGCTGGCAGCGACAGGACGAGGGGCAGAGGTTTCACACCGAAGGAGGGGGGATACAAGGGAGGCGGTGGGACAGGGGCGCAGGCTGCGGGTGCCCACGGCTGGGGGTGCCCGGAGGTGGCGGCCGGGCTCCGAGCACCGGGAACCGGGGGATCCCGCGGCGGGGGTGGGCACTGGGGGGGCTCTTTTGCGCCTCTGGGGTCCGCCTCCTGCTGCCACGGGCGGCGGGGAGAGCCCCGGCCCCCTCGCCCCCGCCGCCCCGCCGCCGGCTCCCCGCTGCCGTCCCCGCCCCGCGCCGTCCCCCGGGCCCTTACCGCGGGGCGGCAGCGCTCCGCGGGGGCTCCTGCGGGGGGCCCGGCGCAGGGCCCGCCGCCAGCCGCGCAGCGCCCGCCGCTCCCGCTCGCCGAAGGGCGCCCACGCCGCCCGCAACCGGGCCGGGGCCCGCGGCCCCGCCGCCGCCGCCGCCGCCGCCCCCCGCCGGCCTCCGCGCTCCAGCCGCCGCTCCAGCGCCTGCAGGCGGCCGCGCAGGGCCAGGGCGGCCCGGAGCTGCCGCTCCGCCCGCGCCAGGCGGGCCTCCAGGCGGAGCAGCCGCGCCGACACCGACACCGCCGCCCGCCCGACCCGGGCACCGGCCATGGCCGCCGCCGCCGCCGCCGCCGGGCTCCGCGGTCCCGAGCTCCGCGGGCGGCCCCGCAGCGCCCCCTGCCGCCGCCCCGCGGCCCCCGGAGCTGGGGCGGGGGGGGGGGAGGCGGAGCGGCCCCGGTCGGTGTCGGTGAGACGCCCCTGGGGTGCGGGGTCCGGTGCTGGGCCCCCGGTCCAGGGGGGAGCTGGACGCGCTGGGGAGAGCCCGGTGCGGGGCCAGGAAGATGCCGCAGGGCCCGGAGCCCCTCTGCTGTGAGGAGAGGCCGGGAGAGCTGGGGCTGCTCAGCCTGGAGCAGAGGAGGCTCCGGGGGATCCCGGCCGTGGCCGGCAGCACCTGCAGGGAGGCGCCGAGAGGCCGGAGCCGGGCTCTGCCCGGCGGTGCCCAGGGCCGGGCCCGGAGCCCGGGAGGCTCCCCCTGCCCCCCAGCAGCACGTCCGTGCCGGGCGGGTGCCGGAGCCCTGGCCCAGGCTGCCCCGAGAGGGGCTGGGGGCTGCTCCCTGCACAGCTCCAGCAGCGCCTGCCCGTGGGGCTGGGCGCCGGCTCCGGGGGCTGCTGGAGCACGCCTGGGAGCTGTGAGGGTGCACGATCCCCTCTGTGCCCGAGGCCTGTGCTGACCCGCGGTGCGGGGCGCGGCACTGGCACCTGAGGTTCATTCTGGGGGCTCTCCGGCACTGCCACGGCCCCAGGACAGGGGCACGGTGGCCATGCGGCGCGTCCTGGCCCCGGCTGTGGTTTGCCTGGCCCTGCTACCACCCCATCTGCGCTGCCACCAGCCTCCCAGCGTGATGCCTCCACGCGTTCCGCACGCTCCAGCCTGGCCAGAAGCACCCAGGGGCTCCGCTGCGGGTGTCCCCGCCGAGCAGCCTTCACCAGATCAGGTAACACCTCCAGGCCACCCTCTGTGCCATACCTGCAGGCTGCTGGGCAGCACGACCTCACCTCATCCTAATCCGGGCCACTTGCTAAGCTGCCTGGCCACCAGCTACACAAAACAGGACCTACAGGGCCTCCTTCACCTCCGAGGTGATCACAACTGCAAAGATAAAAGTGTTTGCTGACATTACTGATGTGGCTGATGTGCTCGTTCTTGCTGCAGAGAGCTGTCAGGATGGTGCTGAGTTGTGACAGCTCTGTAGCCACCTCCAATAGTAGGAATCAGGTGTTTGACCTGCCCTACAATAAACTGCTCCTACCAGCTTGCCTTAAACCACAGAGCAGTCTGGGTGGGAAGGGACCCCAAAGCCCCCCACGGCCACCCCCTGCCATGCCCAGGGCCCCCTGCCCCCAGCCCAGGCTGCCCCCAGCCCCATCCAGCCTGGCTCACCCTAGGAAGGGAGAGAAAGGGGCTTAAGAACCTGGACACGGCGCTGGGTGACAGCTATTGTGGCACGTGCATTGTCGGAGGCCTGCTGGTGAGGGACTGCCAGAGGCCAGCTGCTCTGCACCTGCCCGTGCCCTCATGTCTTGCATTTAGTTGTTGCGTAAGGCGCTGGGTGCAGGAGAGCTGGCATGCCAATCCGAAATGCAGAAGTGGCCGCGTTCCTGTGGTATGCAAAGAATTCCTGCCCCTGTGTGGTAAGACACGCAGAAAGGCTTTTATAAACAAAAATCTGAAGTCGCAAAGCAATAAAAGATGTGGAGTTGCTCTAACAGCAGAAGGTACTTGAAAAATGGACAAACAAAAACTTGAGCTGCTCTTAAGCAAAACAGAGTCACAGAATCACCGAATATCCTGAGTCGGAAGGGACCCACCAGGATCACCAAGTCCCAATCCTGGCTCTGTGCAGGATCACCCCAAACCCAGCCCCTGTGTCTGACAGCGGTGCCCAAACGCTCCTTGAGCTCCGGCAGCTCGGGGCCGTGCCCCCGTCCCCGGGCAGCCCGTCCCAGTGCCCGACCACCTCTGGGTGCAGAACCTTTCCCTAACCCCCAGCCTGACCCTCCCCTGCCCCAGCTCCGGGCCGGTCCCTCGCGTCCTGGCGCTGTCCCCAGGGAGCAGAGCTCAGCGCCTGCCCCTCCGGAGCTCCAGAGTCCAATGGGTCGTTGCTGTCCTGGGTCAGCTTAGGTTCTTCTCTGGTTTTCTGAGCATGCTTTTTTCTTCTTTTGTGAAGAATAACTCAGCCTAGACATCTGGCTTTGAGGCAGAGGCTGCAGTCATATTCCAGCCTGAGCTGTATCAAACCATGCAGCAGAAGATCAGAAAAGAGCTGCACTGAGAAGTGCTACCCAAGGAGGGCAAAAGCACGGCACTTCTTCACAGGAGGTGTGAAGACTCCACGAGGCATCGCCTTGCGCTCCTGAAATTCTCCCTCCCCACCTGCGTCTTCCCTGGCCTCTCCCTGCAGCTTCTGCTCTGTCCCGTGAGCATCACGGCGTCTGGGCGAGGATTCTTCTTCCCTCTTGGGAGAGCGGCGCATTTCCGTGTCACTTGGCAATAGTTGTTCTTGAATTCGGGGCTGAATTTCTGAAACTTAAGCTGCACAAGCCTCAAAATAGCTCCGAGATTTGTTTGAAATGTACATATTGATCTCTGAAATACAAGAGAGCTGGGTAGAACAGGGAAACTGTGACTCACTGCGCAAAATACTGCTCCGTCTGTGTTATCACAGCCAGCATCAAGACGTGGTGAAACATGGAGCACATCAATTGCTTCTGATGCTTTGGTAGCAGTTGAAACACGAGGTCTCACAGGCAGAAATAGGAGAGCGCTGTTAAGATAGTGTAACCCTTCTCAGCCCACAGTGCTAAAATGCCCAACGTTTCGCTGATTCTTTTACGGTTGTGGTAACGGAGACGTCTCAGGCGTGAACTCATCAGCAGGCAGACAGCTTCTTTAATTATTGTTGCAAACTCAACTGCCTAAAGATGACGGAGTGGCAGAGCAGGAGGTCAGCACCAGAACGTACACAGCAGTGGCACAACAAGGACTGGAGACGGTAACGTGGCGGGACCTCAGTGTTTTTATTGTCCTTTTGCCAGAACGGCCCCTAAAAGCCGCCTGTAGTTGTTGGTTCGTAGAACGATCCACAAATACAGTTGAAGTGTTCCCAAGTTTTCGGCTGCTCAGGTCGCAGGGCAAACTGCTGCTGCATACAGGAGCACCTCTGCATCTTTACCCCAGAACAATCCTGCTCTTCCTAGACTCAAAGGAGTGGGCTGAGCTGATGGCGGCTGCAACGCTGAGGTTGCTGAGAACTTTTTGCCTGCAGCAGGATCAATTTGATCTGCCTGCAGGATGAGAATTGTACAGTGAGCTTATTTACATGCTATTTTTGGTCGCTATTACCATTCAGGCCCTGTTTGGATCTCATGCACACATGGAAAACAACGCTCCTGCTCAGGTGCTGCTGCAGTATTAAAAAAAAAAAGAAGAAGAAAAAACAATGAAAACCCACTCTGGTCTGCAAGGGAGGCTTCTGTCTTCTAATCAGTAAGGTGAGATACAACAAACTGCCGCTCGCTTTGAGCAGGGAAGGCGAGGTGTGTGTGACAGACCGTCCCACCTCCCGCACAGATGGGAAGACCCCTGGGATCTCTGTGACCATGCACGCAGGCTTTCCCTATGCACTCACACCCAGGGCCAGGCGACGCAGGTAAAGGGACATTAGAAAGGACCAAAAACAGAAGCACTGAGGACTTGGCACTTTAATCCGTTCAAGTTTAATGTCATTATTATAAAAAAATCAAGTATCTACTGCCGTAGGTGTAACTGGCGTTTCACACACGGATAGAAATGTGTTCCCTGCCCTGAAGGCTCAGTCTAAGATAACAAAAAAGGTAAAACGGAGAGAAGCAGCTTAATCGGAGTCAGCAGGAAACCACTGGAGGACTGATTAGTTTACCTGCTTACTGAACAAGACCCAGACTAGTTGTCTGGGTATCAAATGCCCTGTACTGCTAACTGCCAAGAGATTTTCCTTCAGCACGTCAAACACGGAAGAAAAAGAATGAATGTGGACCGGTTTTATGGCAGCAAGTGGCCACTGAGCACCGAGAAGTGACGAAACGTGGAACCCTCTGTCCCCTCAGATCTCTTATTTGGAAAAAACAAAACGGCTGCGTGCACAGAGAGGCTCACCACACACAGACCCGCTCAGACACGTCGGAAGCTGAGAAATCAAAGACCTCGGCGGCACTAAGGCGAGAAGAGGCTGCAGGCAGATGTCACCAGGCAAACACCTGCAGCGCCGCTGACACTTCTGCCAGGGGCTCTGTGCCAGCTTTGTCCCGCAGCACAGGCTCAGAGCAGTCACGCAGCTTCACCCTGACCTGCTCTGGATTCTGCACGAATCGGGTTAGCCTAAACAGACCAGAGCAGGCAGCAATGAACAGCGAGGACCTGGAGAGGGACCTCACTTCTTGGCCAAAAGAGCTTCCAGGCTGAAACATCTGCCCCAGCAGCCAGCTGGACCAGAGGAACACCTCTGTCCCTGCAGGGGCGAGCCAGGCACCTGCATCCTCCCCTCAGCAGACACTTTGGGACCAGGCAGCGACAGAGGGGTTTCTAAAGCCTGAGGAGTGATGGGGAGAACCCGCAGCAGCTTTAAACCAGGTCAGGCAGCCACGCAAGCCCTGAAGTTGCACGACGTATTTGGGCCATTTGTTAAACACATTTCATTTGGGGATATAATGAAAAAAAAATCATATGTACCCAAGCTAACAGGAGGAAAGGGAGATGAAGACAACAGTGACATACAACGAAAAAAGTGTTAGCGTACAGGCAGTCAGCAGAAAGTTATCCCAGCTCTCACCTCAGCCTGAGTACAGCTGTGCGCTGCCTCTGGCTTACAAGTGCTTTCCCGTTTCAGTTCCACTGGGAGTCCTGCAGGTTTCAGGAGAAGTCTGGGCAATGCCACCTCCCTTAGGTGTGCTCAGGAGAGAGGCAATGAGGCGAATTCCCCGCAGCTACTGCAGTACAAACCCGGTTTCCAGCGGAGCAGGACCCAGTGCACATCACAACAACCTCACACATCAGGGCAGAATGTGGCCCTACCGCTGTAGTTTACAGAAAAATAAATCTGATTTTAAGCTCCAGAGAAGGAACTGAGAGAGGCTGGGGGGTCTCCTCCTTGGAGATCTTCAGAAGCCACCTGGATGTGGGGCACCAGCTCTGGGTGGCCTTGCAGGAGCAGGGGTCGGACCGCACGGACCCAGAGGTGCCCCCAGCCTCAGCCGTTCCGTGAGACAAACCTGTATTTCGAGCGAGCTTCCCGAGCAGCAGCAGCAATGAAAAGGTCACTTGGCCTGTGCATGGAGAGAGCTAGGAACTGACCAGCTGCCCCGCTTTGGCAAATGGGGCATCCATGCAGGCCATGAGCCAGACCTCACCTTGTGCACGTGTTTAGCTGCCTGGAGCCTTTCGCAAACCTGTAACTCAAACCTGCCCGTGAAACTGAGCACAGCAGAAGTTTGTCCAGGAGAGCAGCCAGGGAAACTCCAGGCAAAGAGCAGCTGCTTCAAAAAACCTTACCTTGCTGTAGCCAGTTCAAATAACGGATTCAAAGCTGGAGAAGCCCCAGACGCTTTTATTTTTAAGAGATCCTGGGGCCGACTATGAGGTATTATGGCATGCCATCACCGCCGCGAAGAAAAGGGCAGCAATGCCAAGTTGGATCCTAATTCTACTTTCCTTGGACCTTTGGGATAAATTGCTAGAGGGACTTTAGTGCTGAGCAGCAGAGGTTCTCTCCTCCCCTACCTCTTCCACCCCGGGGCCGCAGGGCCACGTGAGCCCCGCGCGACCTAGAAGCTGTGTAGCGGTGCCTCCCTCACGCGACTGCCAGCCACACAGTTCCTCTCACGCAGGTGGATCTTCTCATGCTGGAGGAGGTGCTGCTTCTGGGTGAAGCGCTTTGAGCACTCGTTGCACTGGTACGGCCTCTCCCCGGTGTGGATCCTCTGGTGCCGGGTCAGGTTGGAGGGATGGCTGAAGGTCTTGCCGCAGTACGAGCACCAGAGGACCCCTGGGCTCCGGCCCGAGTGCACGCGCCGGTGGATGATGAGGGTTTTCTTCTGGGGGAAGAACTCCTGACACTTGTTGCACTTGTAAGCCCTTCCCCGCGTGGGGCTCTTCTGGCTTGGCTCGTCAGTGCCGTTGGCGCCGACGCTTTTCATGCACCTGGGACTGCCGCGCGCCTTGTCCCTGGCTTTTGCATTCTGGTTCTGCCTGAAGCTCCCCCTGGCCACGTGGGACCCGTCTTCCGCGTGGATCTGCTGGTGCTGCTGCTGGAGGAAGACCTCCCCGTCCTCGGGGTACTCACTGCTGCACAGCGTGCCGTGACTCTGCTGCTGCATCATCAGCATCTTCTTCAGGCATAAGCCCTTCCTACACGCCACGCAGGAGTGGGGTCTCTCCTCAGGACAGTCTTGCCTGTAGAACGCGACGGTGCTGATTTCGCCCAGACCACCTTCCCCGTGAGCGGATGGCACCAGCCTGCTTGTGCTCTGGTTTCCCAGGGGCACGGGAGAGCCGTACTGACCATCAAAGGGCAGCGCCTCGCTGGGACCCTCGAAGACCACCTCCTCCGAATCCCTGGATAAAGCTGTGGGGGACTCCGAGCTCTGCAGGCATTCGTCGGAGTCCAGCTGCTCTATTTTGAACGCTATCACCTCATCTGCTGGAACTGAGGGGAAAAACAAAGGGGCATTCACTGGTGGGTGACACGAGACGCTTCTGAAACCCCCTCACTCGTTCCCCTGCCAGCCCCGAACCAAACAGGCCCCTCTAACACAGGGAAGAGAGACTAAAAGAAGAGAGAATATGACTGAGAAGCACGGGAACGCTTCCCTTTCAGCTGGCTTAGCGGTGAACGTGAAAAGCCACCGGGCAGGGGGCAGAGAGGAGCGCTGCCTTTCAAGACAAGTGTTCAGTGCTCCCCAGACAGTTTGCAAAGCTGTCTGCAGCCACTGTCCTCCTCCAACGTGTTTTCTGCCTCCCCATCTGCCTTCCCTCTACTCCCAGGACGTGGAGAACCACCTGTGTGGCCTCCTTCATGAAAGGGGACACATGAACACTCGCTGTTTTTGAGTCAGGATGTGCCTACTGCTGCTTTGGATGTGCATGTAGCCAGGAAGCATCCCCCGCGGTCCCCCTGAGGCAGTACAGGTACATTTTCTCGGAGGGTTCATTGCTTCTCATCTCTGAGGTAGGTGCCTGGGGTTCTCCACTCACACCAAACCTGCCGGGAACTTTCTCTGACTCTCATTCCTACCCAAACTTTTAATTTCAGTTGACCTGGACGGGAGTATGGCCTGTCGATGGAAAAGCAACCAGCTGCTGGCAGTTTCCATTTAAAAAGTTGTGGGCAGCGTGAGGGCAGAATCTGAACAGGGATCGGCCTCCTGTCCGGACAGCGTCGCTTCCCAGTTCACTGGTGCTGAGGAGCGCCTGACAGCGGGGAGGTGACAACATGCAGAGGTGACACTAGGGGCATGAGAAAAAGCACCTAAGGTTTACTCACAGCAGGGCAAACATCAAAAACGGAGCAAGCCCCACTGACAACAAGGAGAAACAAAGACCAGGACTGATGGTGAGGGAGAAAGCATGAAACAAGGAAGCGACTGGTGAGCTGCCTACCAACGGCCTACTAATCGAGTATTACATTGCTGTTGGGAATGGAAGAGCCATCCCAGCCCATCTTTGGAGAAGACCTTGAGAATTAATTGTTCTCAACTTCAATCCTAACGATTCCTGTATTGCTATGCCCCTCTCTTCACTTGCAGTGCCTTGTTTACCCGGATCCTTAACCTTACTACCAGTAAAGTTGTCGATAAGCTTTCTGTCTGCTCTGCTGACCTCAGAGAGGCTCTTGCTCTCTCCCCAGGCCTCAGCACACGCTCTCCCACCGCGGGACCATCCTGGGTGCCCTTGTGCAGCACCAGCTCTCGCTGCGCCTTGTGGGACTGCCCAGAACTCACCCACGCTGAGCTCAGTGAACTCCATGTCCTCCGCGGCTCCCTGCTCCTCCGTGCACGGCTCGTCCTCTTGCTTCAGAGCGCCTGCGAAGCTCGGCTCTGGAATGCAGTACTCTGCTAATATAGAGAGGGAACTCCCTTACCGGGTGTCACAGCACCCTTGGGCCCTTCCCTAGCTGCACCCAGGAGGTTTGCTCCCAGCATTCGTTTTCAACCTCTCTCCAGCACCTCCTGCTCCTACTGCTGGGAGCTTTACTCAGCCCTGTAGAGGAGTCTTCCCAATACCCCACAGCTGACCACGTTTCAGGACAGCGTCCTCCCCGCCGTTGTGTCCAAGCACGCTCTTCCAGAAGAGCACTCACCGGGTGTGGGGTCTGCCAACACTGTTTTTGCCTCCAGGTTCTCCTGTTCTGTCGGGCACTGCACTCCTTCCTTGCTGTCCTGGCTGCTTGCATCAGGTCTAAACACCAGAGACTCTGCTAATGGGAAAGATCAACCCCATTACATGTTTTCTAACACTATTACTCCCCTGGAACTTGCTCCTCCTAAGACCCGAGAAGTTCCTGCGAGAGCAAATCAGGACCATCATCTGTCCGGTGACAACAACACACAGGCATTATCCCCAAGGATAAACCCGCAATCAATTCATTCCTTGCCTGCGCTTGGCTCCACAGGAATCTCCCTCTCTCCCAAAGCCACCTCATCGCAGGGCACCTCTCTCTGAAGCCGGGACAGGAGGTCGGGTTTGGAGACGGCGTAATCTGCTGAGGCACAGAGATGTTATCTTCAAAATTGTTGCTTCGAACTGCCCTCATCGCTGTAGGTGCCAGGCGAGGGAGCGAGCCTGCAGCAACACAGGCCTGCAGGGGTGAGCAAAGTCCTCGGTGCTCACGGGGAGGAAGGGACCCCTGCAAACGCTGCTGGCAGCAGCTGCACGCCCCGAGGCGGCTCCATGGGCCAGAACACACCGCTTGGTGAGAGCCCTCTGCAGGGCCCACCGACAGATGGTGGCTCCTGGCTCGGGCAGCCAGCCCCATCGCAGAAAACATCTGCGGGCCTGAGGGAAGGGGTCTGCGGGCTGTGCTTGGCACGGAGCAGCCTCTGGAGGCGACGGCAGCCAGTGCCCACCTCAGTGAGTCCTGGCCACCGAGGGGCTGGACGCGACATGGCCTCAGCAGCGGGCACAGCCTTCGCCGTGTTTCTACAACTTCAGCTCCCAGGCGTGGGAAGAAGTCCCCCGAAACAGAGCTAGTCTAGAAGCGCCGACAGCTGACAAGTTATTTACCCAGAGAGATCAGAGATTCGCTGTTCCCTCTCAGCACGTTTTTGTACAGCTCCCTCTGCCATTCCTCCAGGTTCTCCCACTCTTGCTCGGAGAAGCCAGCGGCGCTGCTGTCAGACCCTTCTGGGGCCTGCAATCGTAGAGGTCACAAACTCAGCACCCGCTCGGGTACGGCGAGACACCTCTGCCGTGCTTACAGCACCGGGGAAAGAAAACGTCCACATTTCTATTTCTTTTTTACTGCTAACATATATCAAGTGCTGAAAGGAGAGAAGAAATCCTATCTGCGGGTATTGTCATGACACAAGGAGCGCAAGGACTAGGATCTTCAGTTTGAATAACTTTGTTAATTCGTGCTAATTCTGTGAATACTCAATGTTCCTGCTTCCCCTGGTCCCATAATAAAGGTAATTCGTATACTTCGGTGTCATTTCCACAGGAAAGAAGTTAGTGTTTGTTATAAAATGTAACAGTCTGTCCTTTGCCAGTGAAATTCGGCTCAGGCAGACATGCACAGGAGCCATCAGCCGGGTCAGATCCTTGCTCGCGGCGCAGGACAGCACCCTCTGCACACCCTGACGTGCTCAGGGCAACGATGGGGCTCCTGGGACCCCCCCTCCTGGCCAGCAGCACCCGTTCGGCACCCCGGGGGACGGCCTGAAGGCCCTGCTGAGATGTGATAACGAGATGGGATAACGCCAACGAGCCGGTCCTTACCTTGGGCACCTCTCCCCGGGGGCCGGGGGGCAGGCGCAGCACCCAGAGGTTCCTGTTCCTCAGCAGGTTCTCCACGCTCTCCAGGCGCTGCTGGAGGTGCCCGTACTCCTGGACGAGGGTGCCCAGCACGGCCAGCTTGCTCTCCAGCTGGTTGCCGAAATCCACCACCGTCCTCTCGCAGTCCACGTACTTCTTCTCGGTGCTCACCGTCCTGCGCTCCAGCCCCAGCAGCCGGGCGCCGTGGGCCTCCACGCTCTTCTCCACCGCCTGCACGGCGGCCACCACGGTCCACAGCGAGATGCAGCCGCTGCCGGGGGGGCCCGGCGGGCAGAGGGGGCCGGGGGGCGGCGGGGAGGCCATTGCCCCCGGGGGGGGGGGGGTTTACGGGGATCCTCCGCCCGGGGGCTGCTGAGGGCGGCGAGGGGAAAGCGATGGGGCCTCGGCACACCGGGACCGGGGCCTTAAATCGCCGGGGGGGGGGCACCGGGACCGGGGCTGTAGCCTGGTGGGGGGGGGGACACCGGGAGTGTCTCCCCGTGAGGGGGACGCCGGGACCGCTTCTCCCTCCCCGTCGGGGGACACCGGGACCGGGCTTAGCCCCCCTCACCGTGACACCGGGACCGGGCCCTACCTGCACCGTTCCCGGAGCCTCCGCCGCACCTGGCCCCCCGCCGCCCCCCTCCCCCCCCCCCCCGGGGCTGTCGCCGTCCGCCACAGCGTCCCCTGCCGGCCGGCGGCCTCACGGAGAGGCGGCGGGGTGATTGACAGCTGTCAATCACCGGGAGAAATAAAACGGGGGGGGGCAGCTGGGGGGCCAGCGGGAGGGCTGAGGGACCAGGAGCCCCCCGTTCGGGGGGCTCCTGGTCCCTCAGCCCTCCCGCTGGCCCCCGCGGAGGTGGGGTAAAATCCCCCCCAAATTTGCACTTTTTTCCCCCAAAAAAGCCCCGTGAGACCCCCCCCCCCCCCCCAGGGGCCTCCCCCACCCCTCAAATCCCCTCCCGGGGCCGGTGCTCGGCGCCGCCCGTCCGGCGGGGGCCGCTGTGGGAGAGAGCGGCCGGCGGGGACCGGGGCCGGGGCCGGGGCCTGGCCGGGGGAGGTGGCGGGGGCCGCCCCCCGGGGCCGTCCCCGTTCCCGTCCCCGTTCCCGTCCCGTTCCCGGGGGTCATGGCGGAGCTGCACGCCCGCATCGAGGCCCTGGAGCGGCGGCTGGAGCGGGCCGAGGCGGCGCTGAGGGACGGGGGAGCCTGGGGGCTGCGGCTGCCCTCGGTACGGCCCGGCGGGGGGCGGGGGGGGGGGTCTTTGTGGGGTCTTTGTGGGGTCTTTGTGGGGTCGGGGGGGAGGCTGGGGGGTGGTTTTGGGGTCTTTGTGGGGGCGGGGGGGTGGCTGGAGGCTGCTCTGGGGGTCTTTGTTGGGATGGGGGAGAGCCGGGGGGATGCATGTGGGGTCTTTGTGGGGGTGGGAGGGAGGCTGGGGCCAGTTATGGGGTCTTTGTGGGGGTGGGGGGCAGGCTGGGGTCTGCTTATGGGGTCTTTGTGGGGATGGGAGGGAGGCTGGGGGCTGCTTACGGGGTCTTTGTGGTGGTGGGAGGGAGGCTGGGGCCAGTTATGGGGTCTTTGTGGGGGTGGGGGGCAGGCTGGGGGTTGCTTATGGGGTCTTTGTGGGGATGGGGGAGAGCCGCGGGAATGATTCGGGGTCTTTGTGGGGGTGGGGGGGAGGCTGGGGTCTGCTTTTGGACCCTTTGTGGGGATGGGGGTGAGCCAGAGAGCTGCTTTTGGGGTCTTTGTGCGGATGGGGGGGAGCCAGGGGCTGGTTATGGGGTCTTTGTGGGGATAGGGATGAGCTGGGGGGGTGATTTGGGGTCTTTGTGGGGTTAGGGGTGAGCTGGGGGGGTGATTTGGGGTCTTTGTGGGGATGGGTGGGAGCCGGGGTTGTGATTTGGGGTCTTTGTGGGGATGGGGGGCAGCCTGGGGGCTGCTTATGGGGTCTTTGTGGGGAAGGGGGGGGAGGCTGAGGGATGCTTATGGGGTCTTTGTGGGGATGCGCGTCGCTTTGTGGATGCTTTGTGGGCCGGGGGGGGTGTTTGTGGGGCTGGGGGCCAGCCTAGGGGTCGCTTATGAGGCGATTTGGGAAGTGAGAGGGTGTTTGAGGGTCCAGGGATTGGTCTGGGGGTCGTTTGGGGGGCTGGTGGCTGCTTTTGGGTCTGATTCTGGCCTGAGGAGGGTGTTTGTGGAGCTGGGGGTCAGTGTGGAGTTCGATTGTGGGGCTGTTGGGAGCCTGGGGCAGTGTCTGTGGGACTGGGAATCAGCTTGGGGGCCGCTTATGGGGTCTTCGTCTGGCTGCGGGTCAGCCGGGGGGCGGCTTTGGGGGCTGAGCGGGTGTTTGAGGGGCTGGGGGTTCAGTCTTACGGGGCCGCTGAGCCCAGCGCTGTGCCCGCAGGTGCCGGTGACCTTCGAGGACGTGTCGGTGCAGTTCAGCACGCAGGAGTGGGCCCTCCTGGATGACGGGCAGAAGGAGCTGTACCGGAGCGTGATGCAGAGCAGCTACGAGATGCTGGTGTCCCTGTGTAGGCGTCCGGTCCCGCCGGTCTGCAGCCGCCGCTGCTGCTGCCCCGGCTGCTCACTCAGGGTTGCTTTCCTTTGCCTTTCGCTGGGATCCCCAAACGATCTGCTCGATCTCTTGTCCCCTCTGGCAGCGAGCAGAAGTTGGGGGACACAGGAAGGGGTAGTAAGTGGCTCGGTGTCTTCTCCTCGTGGAGAGCAGGTACGCTGGCCTCCCTGAGCTGTCACAGCAGTTCCCGCTCCGTGCCTGCCGACGTCCCCCTAGGGTTCCCTGCCGGCATGGTGGACGTGCTGTCTGTCTGTCCTGCTGCGGTGAGCCGTCCGGAAACCCGCTGCAGAAGCCGCACGGTGCTGGGAGCCCGTGGTGGCACGGAGGTGGCCCGAAATGAAGGCACCGCCTGGCCCTGCCTGGCGGCCTGCAGCAAGCCGCCCGCCCCTGGTGGTGTAAATCAGCGCCCCAAAGCAGTCGTCGTTCCCCTCGGGGCATGTGCATGGATGTGACGTGCTTTGCACCCTGCCTGTTGCGTGGTGGCACCCCACGCAGCCCGGCCTGACCCTCGTGCCCCTCGATAATTCTGTCCCGCGCTGAGCAGGGGCTGGATTTCCCCGCAGCGGGTGCCGAGGCCGCCTCTCGCCGTCCCGCGGGCTCTGCTCTAAGTGCAGCCTGCGGAGCCTGGGCCAAAACACGATGCGAGGCACGAGCCCGGTCCCACCGTGGGTCACGGACCTGGTGCCCGTCTCCTGGTGCCGGCACGAGCCCGTCCTCCGCCCTCGCCCAGCGGTGAGCGTCGGTGCGGGCACGTGGTGGCTCGGAGCGGGCACGGGCAGGGCGCGTCGCTGCTGCATGGGCTAACAGGCGTTCACCAGGGGATGCATGATTCTTCTCCTGTGCTTCAGCGTGTTTTCCGATTTGTAGGGGGGTTCTGGGAGAACAGAAGGTTGCGGTGGCATCCCCAGGTGGAGCGGGGATGGATTTCGTTGTGGCTGTTACTGGGGAGGTGTCAGATAACCCAGAGGGTGCTTCCATACCCCCTTAGATCTCCCTGCTGGTTCCTGTGCATCCCTAACTCACCGTGTGCATCACTGGTGCTGCTTTGCTTGGAGACGAGCTTTTGCTGGGCAGGGACTGGAGTCTGTGCATGCAGAAGGCTGTGGTGCGCCCGAAGGCAGCGTCGTGCCTTGCCCCTGATACCTGTTTTGCCCTCGAACAGACTGTGACCTAGCCAAGCCTGAACTCTTATCTCGGATTGAGAAGGAAGAAGAGCCGTGCGTGCCAGCGGAGCCGGACGCGGAGGGAGCGGTGGTGCCCCCAGAGTCAGCCGCAGGTGGGTGACGCTGGGATCGTGCTGGGGCCTGGAACCCTCCCCTGGTACCGCGGCTGCTGTGATAATGCGCGTGCTGCAGAGCCTCCGATGCCCTGGGGGGGACCCCCAGCCCCTGTGCTGGCTCCTTTGGACCCCAGCAGCTGCTGGTGACACCACGTTCCCTTCTGCCCCCAGAGCCCGGCTGTCCTGGCTCCGCGAGCGGTGGAGCTCTGCAGGCAGAGGCAGAGGAGTCCCGTGAGGGGAGCTGCAGGGACCTGGAGGGCAGCAGGAGCCCCGCGGCCGCCCCGGACTGCAGCACACGTGAGTGCCTGGCCAGACCACTGTGCGAGGGACCCCGGGCCCTGCCCGTGTGCCACCCGGTGTCCTAATCCCCGCTTCTGCCCTTGCAGCACGCGTCCTTCAGGGAGCCGGCGGCACCCCAGCGGAGCTCGGCCGGCCGGGCCCCTCTCCGCCCTGCCCTGTCTCCAGGTGCTGCCGTGAAGTGGTGAACCTGAGGCCGCCTCCATCTCCCCCCCCTGCAGCAGGTACTGGGCAGAGCCCCCCCCATCCTCAGTGGTGTTTGTCGTGCCAGGCCACCCAGGGGTGTCTCCGGTGGCTGGCTGTACCCGTGCCCTGCCTGTACCCACACCGCGGTCCCGGTGTGAGGGGGGGAGTGGTGCTGCTGTTCGTAGCAGCTCCCGGGTGGGCAGGCACGGGGAAAGCCCCTGCGTCTTTGTGCCTTGTCCTCAGAACCGAGCGGCAGGGTGACGCTCAGCTTCTGTGAACGTTTCCAGCAGGTGCTGATGTGGGGGTCCCAACAGAGGTCCCGCGGGAGGAGGTTGCTGCGGAGGAGCTGGCGGCACCTCAACGGCTGCTGGAGGGGCTGCAGAAGGAGGACCTAAAAGATGCGGGGAACGGTGGCCGGGGTCTGGTGGCAGACGTGCCCGAAGAGCTGGGCAGGGAGCAGATCCCGGGCCTCTGCCAAGCAGCGGTGTGCGCGGATCCCAGCCGCCCGGTCACCGTGCTGGGAAAGCCGGTGGAGAGCGCCTGCGTGGGCAGGACCACGACCTGCCAGCGCGGCTCCTCTCGGGAGAAATTCTACAGGTGCGTCGTGTGCGGGAAGAACTTCCTGCTCAAAATCAACCTCATCATCCACCAGA
The DNA here is from genome assembly GCF_964211835.1 of Anser anser. Taxonomy (NCBI): domain Eukaryota; kingdom Metazoa; phylum Chordata; class Aves; order Anseriformes; family Anatidae; genus Anser; species Anser anser. Next base: position 162,548,907 of record NC_139721.1, read on the forward strand.
GGAGCCACAGCAACTGGGTGCCGTACGTCTGCGTCGACTGCAACCAGGCCTTCATGTCCAAGAAGAAAATCGGGCGCCACCTGCGGATCCGGGCGGCCACGGGGTTCTGCCCCCCCTCCGACGCCAAGGAGTGCGCCAGCCTGCCGCCCTGCCCGGCCGCCCAGCCCCGCGCCCAGGGGAGCGGCGCCGCGGCGCAGTGGGAGAAGCCCAGCCCCAACCGGTACCCGCTGTCGCCTCAGAAAATTATGTACACGTGTAGTGAATGCATGGAGAACTTCTCCAGCCAGAACTTCCTGATGCTGCACCAGAGGATGCACGCCGACCTGCATCACTTCACCCTCTGCGCCTGCTGCAACAGGAGCTTTGTCTGGGCCTCCGAGTTGCTCCACCGCCACCAGGCCGAGCGGCCGTACTGGTGCGGCGAGTGCCAGAAAGCCTTCAAGCGGCACGACCACCTGTCCGGACACCAGAAGACCCACTCCAGGAGGGAGAGCCCGTACGAGTGCAGGGACAAACCGCCTCTGTCAGTGGCACCTGTTTAAGTGCGGGTGCGTGAAGTAGGAAATGTAGCAGGAGAGAAGGGTCAGAGTTGGACTCGATGATCCTCGTGGGTCCCTTCCACCTCGGGTTGTTCTGTGATCCCGTGAGAGCACGGGGGTCATTTCCCAGGGACAGAGGGCCGCTGTTGTCCCCTCTCTCCCCCTCCTTGGCCACGAGTCCTGGGCAGCCTGGCTGGAGCTCGCCCTGCCCTGCCCAGCGTGTCTGCGCCCGCCGGCTCTTTTTGCTGGAGGAGCCTCTGCCGTGGGTGAGGACCTGGTGTGGGTGAAGGACTCTTCCTCAGGTTGGAGGTGTGGATAGATGGCTGTCGGAAACGTGTGCTCCCACAGCTGAACGTGGCTCTGTCGTGCTGCTGTCAGCCTCCAGCTGAGCACCCGCGGTGCTGCAGCATCCCCGCGGTGCCGCAGCATCCCCGCGGTGCCGCAGCATCCCCGCGGTGCCGCAGCTGCTCTGCCAGGCCAGGGTCAGGTCCCGGCACTGACGGGCGGCCAGGGGGGCTGCAAGCACTGATAAAAGCTGGTGTGGGGTCTTTCCTCCCCTTCTGGAAGTCGCCGGGGAGAGTAAGAGGACGTTATGGAGCCAAAGAGCTGGATAGGATGCGAATGGGAAAATAATTCGGGGGAAAAGCGTGAAAGCAGCTGGGAGCAATCCCTGTGCAGGGTGAGCACCAGAGGGGGTGGGAGCAGGCGGGGGGGGCGGCGAGGTGGGGTTCTGGCGGATGAAATGTGGGGACGGGGCTCCCGCAGCGACAGTGGGGTCGCCGTCGTGACTTTCCCCGTGTGCCTTTATCCTGCGGGCCGTGGCCCACGGTTCCTCACCCACCACGGCGCGGGGCGGCGGCGGGGCTGGAATAAAGAGCAGGAGCCCCTCGTCCCCGTGGTGTGTGCTGGTCGGCGTGCTGGGGGGGCGAAGGGACGGCCGCGGCCGGGCTGTGCTTGGCCTTGGGTCTGGGGGGGGGGGGATCAGGGTCTGGGGGTTTGGAGAAGGATCAGGGTCTGGGGGGGTACGGGGAGGGATTAGGGGCTGGGAGGTACGAGGGATCAGGGTCTGAGGGTATGGGGAGGGATCGGGGACTGGGGGGGGGCTAGGGGCACGGAGGGGCTGGGACCAGCGGGGACTTTGAAATATGTGGAGGGGCTCCAGGAATGGGGGGGGAGTTCTGGCACCAGGCTGGTCTGGGACTGGGAGGGGGGTCCCTGGGCTGTGTGTGGGGGTCTGGTAACTGGGGGGGAACTGGGACTGGGGGGGGACTGAGACTGGGGGAGCTGGGTTGGGGGGCCCAGGGCAGGGAGGCTCCAGGACGGGAGCAGCTGGGGACGAGGGCGCTGGAGCCGGGGGGCCGTGGGAAGGGGGGGACGGGGGGCCCGGCCCCGGGGGGGGGGGGGTCCCGTTACCGGGGGGTCTCTGAGGGGAGCCGGGGCCGGGCCGGGCCCGGGGGCGGTGCGGGGCCGTGCGGCGGGCGGGGGCCGCCAGGCGGCGCCGTGGTGCGGCGGCGGCGGCGGCGGCGCGGGGCGGCCATGGCCCGGTGGGGCCCGGCTCAGGTACGGGGGCACCGGGCGGCGGCGGCGGCTCCCTCCAACCCCCCCCCCTCCCCGCACAGCCCCCCCCCGGTCCGTTCCGCAGCCGGGCGGCGGGGACCGGCCCCGGCCGCGCCTCGGTGCCCGCCGCAGCCCGGTGCGGGGGCGGCAGGCCCGGGCCGGGCCCCGGCGGTGCGGGGAGGGGGACGGGAGGGTCCCCACGGTGCTGCCCGGCCCCGGACCCCCCCCCCCGTGCCGTGCCCACCGGGCCCCTCACCCCCGTCCTCTCCCCGCCAACAGGAGCCCGAGTGGGGGCCCGAGCCCTGGCAGCCGCTCCCGCCGCAGCCCCCCGTGCCCGTCCCGGTGCCGGTGCCGATGCCCATCGACGGGGACAAGCAGCCGCCGGTGGCCGAGATCTCGCTGTGGACGGTGGTGGCGGCGGTGCAGGCGGTGGAGCGGAAGGTGGAGTCGCAGGCCCTGCGGCTGCTGAGCCTGGAAGGGCGAGCGGAGACGGCCGAGAAGAAGCTCTCGGAGCTGGAGAAGGCGGTGCTGGACTTCGGGGGGCAGCTGGAGCGCAAGTGGGCCGCGCTGGCCGCCCTCGTGCAGGAGAGCACGCGGCGCCTCGAGCACGTCGAGCGCCAGCTGCGGCACCGCGGCTGCTGGGCACCCCGGCCCGGACTGGGTCCCGGCGGGGACGTGCCCCAGGTAACGGGGACGAGCCCCCAAGGAATAGGAACAAGCCCCGGGGAACGGGGACGAGCCCCTGGGGAATGGGAACAAGCCCCGGGGAACGGGGACGAGCCCCTGGGGAATGGGAACAAGCCCTGGGGAATGGGGACAGGCCCCCGGGGAACGGGGGATGTGCCCCAGGTAACGGGGACAAGCACCGGGGAAGGGGGAACAAGCCCCGGGGAACGGGGACAAGCCCCAGGTAATGGGGGACGTGCCCCAGGTAATGGGGACAAGCCCCAGGGAACGGGGACAAGCCCCCGGGGAATGGGGGACATGCCCCAGGTAACGGGGACAAGCCCCTGGGGAATGGGGAACAAGCCCCAGGGAATGTGGGACAAGTCCCAGGTAACGGGGACAAGCCCCTGGGGAACGGGAACGAGCCCCAGGGAACGGGGACAAGCCCCTGGGGAACGGGGTACGTGCCCCAGGTAACAGGGACAAGCCCCAGGGAATGGGGGACAAGCCCCGGGGAACGGGGACAAGCCCCAGGGAATGGGGGACAAGCCCCAGGTAACGGGAACAAGCCCCGGGGAACAGGGGACAAGCCCTGGGGAATGGGGACAAGCCCCAGGGAACGGGGACAAGCCTCAGGTAATGGGGACAAGCCCCCGGGGAACGGGGGATGTGCCCCAGGTAACGGGGACAAGCCCCAGGGAATGGGGACAAGCCCCCGGGGAACGGGGACAAGCCCCCGGGGAACGGGGACAAGCCCCCGGGGAACGGGGGATGTGCCCCAGGTAACGGGGACAAGCCCCAGGGAATGGGGGACAAGCCCCGGGGAACGGGGACAAGCCCCCGGGGAACGGGGGACGTGCCCCAGGTAATGGGGACAAGCCCTGGGTAACGGGGACAAGCCCTTGGGGAACGGGGGACGTGCCCCAGGTAACGGGGACAAGCCCCGGGGAACGGGGATGAGCCCGAGGTAACGGGGATGTGCCCAAGGCAATGGCGCGGGTGCGGAGCTCTCGTGGGTGCTGGGGCAGGATGGCAGGGACGGGGCTCCTCTGGTGCTCAGCCCCGAGCCCTTCCTGCTCCTCCCCATCCCCGGTGAAAAGGGGGAGCGCAGCACAGGTGCGCCCCGGTGTTTTCAGCCCTGTGGGGCCCCACGGGTTGCCTGCCAGGTGGACGGCTCCTTCCCATGTGTTTTGCTCCGGTGCCACGGGGACTGCCGCAGGCTGCCGGTGTGGATCCAGGGAAGGAGATCGTAGAACCGTAGAATATCCCGAGCTGGAAGGGGCCCATACGGATCATCGAGCCCAACTCCTGGGATGCAAACCTCCCGGCTGTTAGGGGAGAGGCGGCTGAGCAGGGGAAGCATCATTCTGCTGCTTTGCAATTATTCCCTGAGCTCAGGCTGGGACACAGCACCTTCCGCGGGAGCTCTGCACCCGCGCCGTGCCAGCCCACAGCACACAGGGGGGGAGCGGGGCGCCTTGTGGGGGCAGACAAGGCAGGGAGGTGCTGAGGGGGTGCCTCCTGCCGTTTCAGGTCCCCACGGCGGGTGAGGATGACGCCGCCTGTTTGCCGGAGCAGGAGTGGGGCGGCTTGGACAGCCGTCAGCAGGAGCTGTACAGGATGGCGGTGAAGGGGAGCTACGAGGCTGTGGTCTCTCTTGGTAAGCATCAGTCCCCGTGCACGTGTTGTAGGCTTTATCTGTCGTCTTCTAGGCGGCATCTTGCTTCAAGCTGCATATTGACTTCTGTTGTCTGGACGTTTGGAGAGCAGGTAGCGAGCGGCAGTGCCCTGACACCGTTAGGGTTTGGCTGTGGGTGGCGAGTGTGCTGCACGCTCAGCCTCTGGCAGTTCTCAGCACCCAGGAGATGTCACGCCTTGCTGACGCAGAGCCCCGCGGTGCCATCAGTGAGCACGGCCAGGATGGGGCCCTCAGGCAGCCCCGCGGGCAGGAGCCGTGCAGGAGGAGCGGGCACCCGCTGCACCGCGCCTGCTGGGCAGGGAGCAGAGCCCCCCGGGCAGCACGTGGCGCTGTGCCTGCCGTGTCCTGCGTCCTGCTCTCCAGTACAGGTGTGCCCCAGGACATGGCCGTACATGCAGGACGCTGGAGGTATTTGTTGCGGGCAGCCCTAAGTTCTAGCACGAATTATTTTTTGGCTGAAAATAATGAGTTATTATAAAGGACGAGTGCCCGATGCGTACTTCTTGCTGAGGTAACTAAAATCAGCTGTCCAGTTTGGCTGACACCAGCGTGCTCCAACTGTCCTGGGAAAACCAAACCACTGTTCCGGCAGCCCAGGACGCCCCGGCTGTGCAAGAGCAGCCTTTTGCCCAGGGGCTGTGGTGCCAGCGCCCAGCATCAGCCGTTCGCACAGCCGCTTCCTCCCCTAGGGCCCGGGGACGCCAGCTCCAAACCCTCTCTGCTGTTGCCGGCCGAGGACGGGGAGGATTTGGGGACCAGGACCCACGGGCTGCTGGAGAAGGGAGCGGTGTCAGGGCACGTCGGTGGCGGTGAGTTACGGCAGCCACGTAGCGGCGATGGCGTTAACACCGCCACCGCGAGGGCCTGGGGATGGTGAAGGGTTGCATACAGCTTGGCGGGGCGAGGGAATGGAAATTAAGGGCTGAGGAGGAAAAGCAGTGCCAGGGGGGAAAGAAATCCGAAAGGAGCCACGCCAAATGTCTAAGCCCAGAACAGCCCGCATACCAAGAGAGTGGAAAAAGCCTGGGCAGGGCTTAGGGTGAGCGTGGCGCTGCACCTGCTTGCCTGCAGACAAGCTCGGTCCTGCTCCTGGAGGGTAGCTTTGGTCCTTTTCCCCAGATTTACCCAACTAAACTCTGCCATTCCTGACCAAGTTCCTTCCAGGACAGAGGACTCCGCAGCCACGACTTTGCCCTCATGTTTTCCTCTCTTCTGGCTTCTTTACGAATATTGCGTTGTCAGTCCATTGAATGTCCCCCGAGATGACCAGATAACTCCCAGCAGACGCCAGCATCCTTCCACCTCTTGTTCTTCTCCCCCTTTGCTCACAGTAAAACCCTCCTGCTCCCTCTCTAGTGGCACGTTTGCTGGTTCGTCTCACCAACGTGCTGCAGGGGAAGCTCGGCTCCTGCTCCTGCGCTGGGGCTAGAGGCACGGGAGAGCTTTCCTTGGCTGGGAGTGAATAATTGCTGTCCCTCAGCAGGTGAGAAGATCGTGATCAAGACAGAAGAGCAGCAGCCGCAGGAGGAAGGATCAGAAAGCCTGGCCCTGCCGCAGGCACCCTCCATGAGGCTGGAAGAGGAGGTTCCCCTGAGCCAGGAGCTGCCAGTGCCCTGGGAGAGCCACACCAGCTTGGACGAGCAGAAGGGAGCTGGAGAGGGCTTAGGGGAGCTCTGCAAGCATGGGGCCGCCCAGCCGGAATTCAAGCCCGTGGTTGTCCCGGTGGAAGCTCGCCCTGCCCCGGCCTTGCCTTTCCCGGCGGAACACGGGCACGGCGCGGGGACCGACCAGCCGTTCACCCTGCCCCAGGGGATGCCGCTGGGAGAGGACACTGCCGCGGAGGCTGCCTCGGCACAGCCCGGCGCCGAGGAGCACGGCCCGTGTGCCGCCGGGGATGAGCCCCACGCGCTGCCCCTGGGCTGGAAGAGCGCGCGGCTGAAGCGCAACCTCCTGGCGCGGCAGCAGAGCCACGCGCGGAAGAACAACGGCTCCTTCATCTGCACGGCCTGCGGGAAGAGCCTGGCCCACCACGCCGCGCTGCTGCGGCACCAGCGCCTGCACACGGGCGAGCGCCCCTTCCAGTGCCCTGCCTGCGGCAAGAGCTTCAACGAGAAGTCCAACCTCAACAAGCACTACCGCATCCACACCGGGGAGCGGCCCTACTGCTGCCCTGCCTGCGGCAAGGGCTTCATCCAGAAGCACCACCTCCAGAAGCACCAGCGCATCCACGGGGTGCAGCTGCGGGCGGGCTGGGCGGGCCGGCCCGCGCGGGCCAGCGCGGCCGGGGAGCGGCTGTACCGCTGCATCGAGTGCGCCGAGAGCTTCCCCCTGCAAGCGTCGCTGGAGGAGCACCAGCGCCGGCACACCCAGCAGCGACCCTTCCAGTGCAACGGCTGCAGCAAGAGCTTCCGCCACCGGCAGTCTCTGAACCACCACCAGAAGGTCCACGCCACGGCCAGCCCTCCTGCTGCCGGCTTGCCCAACCACGGCCAGGAGCCGGGGGCCGTCCCCTGCAAGCCGTCCACCCAGGACAATCCGTAATGTGAGGGCTGCGGACGGGAAGGGGCAGCGTTTCTGCAGGCAGAGAGGTGCAGCGGCCCGTGAGGGCGGCACGCGGCGGGCAGCTGGCGTCGCAGCACCGCGGGGCTCTCCGCACCCCCCCCCCGTGTCCCCGGGGACGAGGACGGGGCTGGCAGACGCACGCTGTGGGGGCGAGACCGGCCCGAGACCGAGCGGAGGAGGTCCAGCAGCGGGGGCTGCGCCGCTGCCCCGTGGAAGGGGGGCTCGGCCGAAGAGTGGCTGCTGCGTGTTTGGCACCGTGGGACGGGGAGCGGAGCACTCGAACTCAGGGTTACTTAAATCCTACCAGCTTCGAGGTCGGTTGGGGGAGTTCGGTGGCCCGGGGAGTGGCTGTTGTTGCTGGGACAGCCAGGGTCACCGCACGGCTGGGGAGAGATGTGGATAAAAGACTGGGCTGACGCGGTCTCCTGCTGAGCTTTGTGTGTCGGTGAGCGAGGCTGGTAGCATGCCGCCTCCAACAGCCCCTGCCAAGGGAGCTGTGGGTGTGAGGCCACGTGAATCGTAGCTGGATCCTCGGTGGTGGCTTTGCCAGGACGCCTCCTGCAGCCCTGCGCCACGTCCCGCTCCCTGCGTGCCTCCCGCGAGCCGAGGGATGAGCACGCGTCCTCCTGCCGGCAGCAGGGCAGCCCCCGGGCGCCTTCCCCCCAGCAGCAGCAGCTCCGGGTGTAGCAACACCCCGGGGACTTGGTGTGCCCACCCTGCGGTCCCCGTGCCGCAGGGAGAACCGCGGTGCCGTTCCCCGGGGCAGTCCGTCTGCCGCAGGGTGTCCGTCCTTCGTGCAGCTTGCAGCGCGTCCTGCGGTCAGCCACCCCGTGTCCCTGCTGTCACCCCGCACCCATCGTCCCTGCACGGGTGCTGCTGCCCTGCTCGGGTCTCGCCCAGCCTGTCCTGCTCCCAGCCCGGCAGCGTCCCGGGAGAACGCAGGAACTGCCCCAGGGAAATGCGGAGCTCCCATTCACAGCCCCATTCAGCCAGGAGCTGCGGCTCTGGGTGAGCATCAGCACAACAAAGCCTTGTCTGCCCTCCCGCTCTGCCCCTGGGTCGCCCACTGGCAGCCTCTCCTCCTCTTCCCCTGGCCCAGGTTTTGTGATTTCGGCCCGTTCAAAGCAATGCAGCCTGGGGGGGCGCTTATGCCCTGGTGCATTTGGGCAGCTGGTGCCGCTGGCGGTGTCTGCCGCACATTCCTGTCCCAGCACGGGCCGGCAATGTGCGCCTGCAGCCCAGAAACCAGCCGTGCCCTGGGCTGCACCAAAAAGCAGCACGGCCAGCAGGGCGAGGGAGGGGATCGTCCCCCTGTGCTCCGCTCTCGTGAGACCCCACCTGGGCACCGCCTTCGTGGTGGGGCCCCCGGCACCGGGACGCGGAGCTGCTGGAGCGAGCCCAGGGGAGGCCACGAGGATGCTCGGAGGCTGGAGCAGCTCTGCCGTGAGGAGAGGCCGAGGGAGTTGGGGTTGTTCAGCCCGGAGAAGAGGAGGCTGCGGGGAGACCTCACAGCGGCCGTCAGTGCCTGCAGGGGCTGCAGGAGGGCTGGGGAGGGACTCTCGGGCAGGGGGTGATGGTTTTAAGGTAAATGAGGGCGGGTTTGGGTTAGATACGAGGAAGAAATTCTTTACTATGAGGGCGGTGAGGCCTGGCGCAGGCTGCCCCCAGGAGCTGTGGGTGCCCCATCCCTGGCAGTGCCCAAGGCCAGGCTGGATGGGGCTGGGGGCAGCCTGGGCTGGGGGCAGGGGGCCCTGGGCACGGCAGGGGGTGGCCGTGGGGGGCTTTGGGGCCCCTTCCCACCCAACCCATTCTTTTATGCTACGATTCTGTGATTCTTTGCTCCCGCAGCCTCACGCCTCAGGGAGGCGACACCGGGGCTGACGTGTCAGGAGTGGCAGCTCTGCGGGCAGCGGGGACAGCGCGGTGACGGAGCGGTGGCACAGGCTGCCCAGCACGGCGATGGGGTCCCCATCCCCGGGGGATGAGGACACGGACCACGATGAGCAGCACTGGGTGGCCCCCCAGGAGCAGGGATGGGACTGGGGCCTTGGGGCGCGGGGGCAGCACCAGGTGGGACCCCGACGGCCGCGACCACCATCAGGCCGTGCAGCAGCGTCAGGGCACCGATGGCTCAGCCCCAGGCCCCTGCCCTACACAGGGTGTCCCCATGGGGCTGGTGTCCCTGTCAGGAGCAGCACCCCGGGGTGACAGTGACACCCTGGGGACACTCCGGGGATGAAGGAAGGGGCCATGGCGTGTGCTGAGGACACCCCGGGGACATGCTGGGGATAAAGAAGGTGACAGTGACGGCTTGGGGACACCTTGGGGATGAAGGAGGGAGCCGTGGTTTCCTGGGGACACCCCAGGGACAACTTGGGGATGAAGAAGGGGACACTGACACCCTGGGGACACCCCAGGGACACCCTGGGGACACCTTGAAGACGCCCTGGGGATGGAGGAGAGGACAATGACACCCTGGGGACACCCCAGGTAGGAAAGAGGGGACGCTGGCACCCCGGGGACACCCCGGGGACACCCCGGGGACAGCGCCCAGGCCGGGAGGTGGCAGCGGTGACGCTCTGGGCGTGGCCTGTGCCCGGAGCCCCGCCCACTGCCGCAGCCACGCCCACCCGCCAGATGGCCACGCCCCCTCCCCGTGGCCACGCCCAATCCCAATGGCCCCTCCCTGGCTCTGTCCCCACACAAGATGGCCGCCGCCATGGGCGGGGCAGGGCGGCCATGACAGCCGAGGGCGGCCATGACAGCCGAGGGCGGCCATGACAGCCGAGGGCGCCATCAGCGCCGTGGCGGGGCCATCCCCAGCCCCTCAGCACCCTACGGTTGCCCGGATGGCGGCCGGGCTCCCCTCGGCACCCCAGAGCTGCCCTGGTGACATCCGGGCTCCCCCGTGGCTGGCAGCCCTTTGGGAAGGTGCAACCCCAGCCTGGCACAGCCCCTTTCACCCCGTGCCCGCCTTCCTTGTGTCGAGCTGCGAAGCGCTGTGTTTAAAGCAAACGAAACCAGGCGCGCGTACAGACAAATACTTTATTGACTCCACGGCCTGAGAAAGGGAGCTGAGATTTCCTACGAAAAAAAGTTGGTCCCAGTCACAGCTTTAAAGCAAACGCTCGGGGCTGGGCAGGCGGCGGCAGGGGGAGGCTGCTTCCTCCGAGCTGCCCCGGGGCCCGCACTGGCTGACTCGTACCCTGTGGTACTGGGATCAACTGGGCTCACTGGGATGGCAAACTGGGCAGGGGTAACTGGCTACAGCCCGCACGGCAGCAGGGCTTGCTGTCGGACCCATCACCTCACGGCCCTTAAGGCATCAACCACCCTTGTGTCCTCCAGGGCTTCGCAGCGCCCGGTGCCTCCTGCTGGGGGCTGGCGCGGGGCAGGGAGCACGGAACGGGCCCAGAGGAGCCCCTCTGACACCACGCCTGGGCACGGCCACGCTGTCCCTCCAGCCCCGCAGGGAGGTGGCCGGGCACCACCCCGCACCCCGCAGTGTACCCCAGGACACGGCCCAGGCAACGTCACCTCGCTGCCCAAGGCCCGCCACCGACAGCAGCCCCACCTGCAGCCCCTCAGACCGTGCAGGTGGCCAGGAATGCAAAATCTCCTAAGGAAACTGGTTCCCCACACTCCCTGCCCAGAGAGGGGCAGAGACTTAGTGATTTCAAACAATAACATCAAATAAGTCAATGGAAACAAAGCAAAAAAAAAAAAACAGCTCGGGAGTCCTATCAGCCTCTCAGCTTGGCCTGCACCGTGATGCCTCCAGGACTGATTCCCTTCTCTCTGTACACATGCTTCATGCTTCCCAGCGGCGCGCCCAGTGCGCGCAGGGCTGGGGACACGTGCTTCAAGTGATTCCTGGGGCCACCAGAGCCTCGGCTGGCCTGGCCGTCGTCGCCCACCAGGGTGCCTCTCCACAACGCGTTGAGGTAGCTAGCATAACCAGTCTTCCACGAGATTAGTGACAGAGGGAGCGTGCACGGCTTCCAGTCGCAGCGGGGCTGAGCGGGGGGGATGCTCCTGCACGGAGCAGCTGGGATGGCGCCGGGTGCCAGCCAACACGTCCGAGCCCGGGGAAGGGTCCTCGCACAGGCTGCAGCTGCAGCGCAGCAGGAATCCTACCTACCATTTGTAAAGTGACCATCTGCGCAGGCTGGTCTTGGGGCACCAACCCTCCCACGTAGGATTTTGAAGGCCAGCCTTCCCAATGGAAGGACCAGTGCCGGGACCTCACAAACACCTGCAGCATTACGCAAACAGAAGGTGTGGCTTGTTTCTCTCTACTTGTCTTCCAGTGCAACACACAGCTGTTCCCAAGGAGATCCCCTGCGTGGCAGATTTCCTCAGGAGGATGGGGTACCCGACAAGCACGGCCAGGACAATCTGAGATGCCACACACTCTGCCTGGCGTCTTGGTCAAGCACCATCAGTGAACTGAAAAGCTCCTTTGCAACCCACTCTGATCTGTCAGTTTGGTTCCCTCTGTCTGTCCTCTTCACTGTGTTTCCAAATTGTGTTTCCAAAACGAAGCGGTCAGCTTCAGCATCAAATACTGGGTGAGCTCAACAGCTGGTAGCAACTTCTCTTGCTGGGCTGCGTGACCTATCTGCTAACCTAGCAAGGTCAGTATAAAAGTTTCATGCATTAGCCAGCAGACACGAGTTTGAGAAATAGCAAAGCAATATTTATCACTGGAGAGGCTTCTGTAATTTGTTCCACATAATGGTATTCAAGCTTTGATTTATTCTGCAACTCGGGAAAGCTCCAAAAATCCAACTGACGGATGGCCCACAACCCTGATGCCCCACCACGTACAGAATCTGTCTGAACGCTCACCGTTTCTGCCCAGGGACACGAGCAGTTCGGATGCCTCCCGTCGTCATGTCACTTGCCCCAGGCTGCTGTCCTACTTCCTACTCTCCCAACAGGCTCCCACTGTAGCAGCAGCAGTTCTCGAGTTGGGCTTGAGGATCTTTGCGGGTCCTCTTCCAACTCGTGCTGTTTTAAGAGTCTGATAACTGGAAGTTTGAGTTCCGCAGCAGCCACCAGGAGGCGCGTTCAGTGGAGCAGCTTTGGCCGCAGTGGGCACGGAGCTGGCCCTCGGGTGCCCGGCTCAGCGAGCGAGGACGGCTCCTTGCCAGGCACCTCCGGGGCTGCTTTCAGCTGGGGCCTCCTGGCCGCAGTTGAGTGCTAGACTGTCTTGGGCTGCTGGCTTGCCAGGGCTTGCTGCCGTATGTGAATTTGCTCGTGGCGCAAGCGGTGAGTATTGCGGGTGAAGCCCTTGTTGCAGGTGGTGCAGCGAAACGGCCTCTTCTCAGAGTGGGTCTGCAAGTGCCGCTGGAGGGCAGAGGGGCAAGACAGAAACTTGTTGCAAAGATCGCATTTCAGTGGGCGTTTCGTGTAATTCCTAAGCGTCGACTGTGGGGAGAAATGCGCCCTGGACGGGTTCCCTGTGTCCTGCTCCTCCTTGGTCTGGCCCAGCCAGGCCCCCCCAGCATGTGTCCTGTTACCCAGGCTGTGGGCAGTGCTGCCGGGAGCCCTGCACAGCTTCTTCCTCGGCCCTATCCTCAGTTCTGGGTGCGTGTTCCCCCAGACCTTGGCCGCAAAAGCCCTGTCTTGGGTGTGGATGGCCTGGTGCAGGACCAGGTGGCTTTTGTCTGCAAAGCTGATCTCACACACCGTGCATTCGTAGGGCCCCTCTTTGGCGTGGCTCCGCTGGTGGATGATGAGGTTGATTTTCAGACGGAAACGCTTCCCGCACTCGGTGCAGGGGTGCGACCACTCACGCACGTAGCCGCGCCGGCAGTCGCCCATCAGCAGGCTGTTGCTTGAGCACTTGCTTGGCTTCTTCTTGCTCCTGGGCTTCGCCTGCTCTCCTGGGCAGTTCTGGATTGCTGGGTCAGGAGAAGTCGCAGAAACGTTTTGCAACGCGTTGGGCCCCACCTCCTTCACCTCGAGGCTTTCAGGAGGAGAAGCCCCTTCACAGGCCTTCTCGTTTTCCAGTAAAGAGCCTTCCTCTGAAATGAAACAACACAGACATTCCTCACTCACACTCCAGGGACAATTCCATCTTGTGGTTTTAGTCCCAAAGCACCGAGCAGGCTTTCCGCAATAAGGGAGCTCCTGACAAATCCGAGAACGCAGCGTGGAGAGGCGCAGGTGCCACTGCAGGGTCCTGGCCTAGGCAACTCAACAACTCAGCGTGGTCTTGGGGGCAAATCTGTTGCTCTCAAGAATCGGGCTGTGCTCTGCTGCACTGCCACCAGGGCAGGTCGTGCAAAGGGCTCCGCCTCTAAAACCACGACACCAATGATGGCCACAAGAGGTAGCAGGAAAAAAAAAAATCCTTGGAAAGCTGTAATCAGCAGTACTTCCAGGCTCTTCGCTTCTGTCAAGCTTGTAACTGTTGCCAAATGCCAAATGTTCAATGCCGAGCACACTTCCCCTGATTGCTGCTAGCAGGACCCCTGTCTGGACTCATTCTCTCTGCAGAGACGACGGGGCTGAACACCCCACCTGGCACCAGATCCCTCCCTTGCTGGGTGACAAAAGAGGATCTGGAATGTTCCTCTCACCTCCTATTTCAAGCCCATGAGTGAGCTGGGAGCTGCTTCTTGCCCACAGAGCGCCATGCCTGCCATGCACGGGGTAACTCACCAGAGCCGCGCTCGGCCAGGTCCTCTTCCACCTCTGTCTCACGCTTAAGTTCCCTGCTCAACTCCTCTCTCCGCGCACTCAGGGACGTGACATTCATCACCAGGATGGGGAGCTCTGTTGGCAGAGAAGAGGAAAGCAATTTTAAACACCAGCGGACAGCTCACATCTTCTTGCTTTGGCGTGATGCTGACTGGAGACATGCTGGCACTGTGCAGAAGAGCCAGAGCCAGCTGCAGCTCAAGAAGCACACACGGACCAAAAGCAGAGAGAGGTCTGGGAAGAGTCCCCAAGGAGCCACAGGTGGTCACCTCTGCAGAGCAGCCTCATCCATCCTAAACTCTCCCCATCAACGCCATGGGTGGCATTCCCACTGTGCCTTCCGTTCAGGCCCTCGAACCACTCCCATTTTCCCTTGCAGCACTTTGGCAGCACACCCCAGCACTGCTGCCTTTCCCTGGTGATGCTCCTCCAAGCACGGTGGCTTGCCAAGCCCTCCTCCACGGAGGCCGCTGGCAGATCTGAGAGCTGGGACGGGAACGGGCTGTAAAAGCACATCCTCCTGGCACTCAGGTAACGTACCTGTGCCGGCTTCCGAGGGGACTTTCTGTTCTCCCAAGGCCTCTTCCTTCCGGCCCGTCTCTTCTGGTGTTTGGGGGGGCTCCTGACCATCTCGGATGCAGGGCTGTGGGGTCACCTGGCAGCCTCTGGTGCAGAGCTCTTCATCCCTCTCGATCCGGGAGAGGATGTCAGGCTCGGACACAGCGCAGTCTGCTCAGGGACAGGGAAGCAGAGGACAGCACGTTTTGTTAGGAACTGGCTGCACCATTCCTCTGCTGAACCCTCAGACACTTCAGAGTGACGCTTCTCCCTTAGCCCCAGGGCTGGCAGGCAGTAAGGACGGACACGGACACAGAACCCATGCTCTAACAGGCAAAGCCACGCTGCCGCCTTGGTCCTGTGGAAGGATCCACCCGTAAGGACGGCTCTACCTCAAGTACAGAGAAAACCTCCCCAACAGAAGGTGACTTAAAATCTCAGAGGAGAGGGAGAGGCTATGCCTGCGTAACGCCTTTTTCCTCTCTTCCCAGGAGCTCTTGACAAACCAACCCCCAAAGACACACTTGGGGCCTGCGTTGTTTCTGGGTAACATTCCTCAAAGGGCAGAGCCCTCTGACCCCTGCCAGTGCTCGCCCAGCCTTTCACGAAGCTCCTGTAGCCCCCCCAGATCCTAATTCCAGCAGGAAAGAGCTCTCAAACACAGCTCTGCCGTTGGCTCTCTCTGGGTCTGTCTGTACCTTTCCAGTGTCTCCTGTTTTTTGCCTGGCCTCCATACTCCAGCAATCATTTTTCCAGCAATTCCATGCCACGCCCCGAGGTGCTCCTGCCTCCTTCTGCAGCCCCTCGTGCTAGCAGGCTGCTCCTGCCTCCTCCCTCCATTGCAGGTTCCTACTCCCCACCGTGGCTCTATTCTCACCAAAGCACGCAGGAGCGTCTTTGGAAGCACTGGGGCTGATGCATGCCATCAGGTGAAGGACTGCAGAACTGCACAGAAACGGAGCTGGAAGAGATCCTAAGAGATCTGTCCCACCGCTCCCGACTCCATCCCAGCCCCTTCTGGTAGGTTTTGTCTGTTGTCTCCCCACGATTGGTCTGGCCAAGCATAAACGTTCCTCTTGGAAGTAAGATTCAAGGCATTCCGTGGACAGTTAGCCAAAAGAGTCAACAGAACCTCAGAGCAGCTCATTTCTAACAAAGACAGGGATGGGAGATCTGACAAAGCAGGGACAGGAACTGCCACGTCCTCCTGGCACCCATTTAACTTACCCATGTCATCTTCTACGTCTACGTCGTCTCCCAAGGCCTCTTCCACCTGGTCCGTATCTTCTGGTGCCTGCGGGGGTTCCTGGCCATCTCTGACGGATGTCTGCGGGGGCTCCTGGCTGTCCTGGATGCACGTCTGTGGGGTCTCCTGACTCTCCCCGCTACACGTCTCCAGGGACTCCTGACCATCTCTGAGATGTGTTTGTGGGGGCTCCTGACCATCCTGGATGCACGTCTGTGGGGTCTCCTGACTCTCCCCGCTACACGTCTCCAGGGACTCCTGACCATCTCTGAGATGTGTTTGTGGGGGCTCCTGACCATCCTGGATGCACATCTGTGGGGTCTCCTGACTCTCTCCGCTACACGTCTCCAGGGGCTCCTGACCATCTCTGATACACGTCTGCAGGGAATCCTGACCGCCCTGGATGCACGTCTCCGGGGACTCCTGACCGTCTCTGAGATGTGTTTGTGGGGGCTCCTGACCATCTCCGATGCACGTCCGCGGGGGCTCCTGCCCATCCCGGATGTACGTCTGTGGGGTCTCGCGACAGCCTCTGGTGCAGAGCTCTTCATCCCTCTCGATCCGGGACAGGATGTCAGGCTTGGACACAGCATAGTCTGCTCAGGGACAGGGAAGCAGAGGACAGCGCGTTTTGTTAGGAACTGGCTGCACCATTCCTCTGCTGAACCCTCAGACACCTCAAAGCGACCCCTCTTCCTTAGCCCCAGGGCTGGCAGGCAGTAAGGACACCGAGATGCTACCCGCACTGAAACAAGGGAAAATGGTGGTGTCGATTTCTTAGTCCTGCGCTGGGATTCACCCATAAGCACAGCTGTAGCTCAAGCACAGAGAAGACTTAAATAATGGAAAGGAACATAAAATCTCAAAGGAGAGGGAGAGGCTTTGTCTTTGACCTTTTCCTCCAATTTCATCACAAACGTTAGCGGTGATTTGAAGAGTAAATCTTCTGAGCTATTGTTATCAGATTACTTTATTTCGGGTGTAGGGACAGAAGAATTCCTGCTGTGTAAAAATGTCTACATCAGATGGACCACGTGAGGAACAGGTTTGTGCCTTCTACAGAGAATTAGCTAGAAAAGTGAAGCTTCAGCTTCAGTGACTGCACCAACCAGCATGTTACCAGTCGTGCCCACAAAACAGTTTTTGATGGGCAATCTTACAGCCCAAATCATCCAAGAACACGTCAGATGTCCTTAGAACTGAACGTGGTTAAATTGGTTCTTTACCAAGGCACGTGGAAATGTCCCTGTCACTTCAAATCACGGCTAAAGAGACAGAAAACAAGAACTCGTTCGAGATGCAATTATCAAACTCCACCCGGATAACTCCTGAACTGTGCTGGAAGGTCGTGAGGGTTCCCTGACCCTAGAATCCCCTTACACAGTCGTTATGAATAGCATCTCCTCTGCATGTGTGTTATAACAGATAGCGTTTGTATTGTTACTGTTACTATTATTTACTACAGATAGCTCTTACAAGCAGGAAGGAAGGGAAAGGAGTGGGTCTGGCTGCCCAGGAGAGGTTCTGCGAGCTATGGGTGTCCAGCCCCACCGCACCAGACCACTGGTGGGACTGGAAGGAAGCTGCCCAGCCTACACAGAAAAAGAAATTCACCCAGAGGAACACACCCTGCGCCTTACCCAGGGAGATCAGAGTCTCGTAGTTCCCCCTCATCACAGCCTTGTACAGATCCTTCTGCCAGCTGTCCAGCGTCTCCCATTCCTGCTCGTTGAAGTACACGGAAATGTCATCAAACGTGAGCGGTACCTGGAATCACAAGCAGCACGCACTTGGTGACGTCCTCCGCGGCGACGGGGAACCGGGAACCGCGCACGGGCACGGAGCGCTCGCTGCTGGCCTCGGGGTCTCCGGGCAGAGAGCGCAGCGTGCCTGGACGCATCAGGGCTTGCAAGCCCCGGGTTCACAGGTGCTCAGCCGGGCCAGCCCGCTGCTGGGAACGCCGCGGCACTTCCCACGCTCTCCACAGCTGCCGCAGCGGCACTCACTGAACTGCTCCCGGGGGCGGCGTGCAGCTGCGGGCTGCTGCCCCTCCAGGGCTTCGGGGTGGGAATCGCAGTGGAGGGCACGGGGAGACCACCGCAAGGGCAGCACCGTCACACTGCTGCCCGAGGAACTCTGCGGGGCCGCCCGATGCGTTTCCGGGGCTCAGGGCTCGGACCGGCCCAACCCCAGGGCTCCTCACCCAAAGCACGACGGAGCTGGGGCCGGCGCCCCGCGAGGCAGCCCCTGCTTTGCCGCCCGGGGAAGGGGCTCACGGCCCCGGCCGGGCACCGTTACCTTGGGCACCTCTCCCCGCGTGCCGGGGGGCAGGCGCAGGATCCAGAAGTTCCTGTTCTTGAGCAGGTTCTCCACGTTGTCCAGGCGCTGCTGGAGCTGCCCGTAGTCCTGCAGCAGGCTGCCCAGCGCCGCCAGGTTGCTGCCCAGCTCGCCCACCAGGTTCTCGCAGGCCAGCAGCCTCCGCTCCGCCTTCTCCGTCCTGCTCCGCAGCTCCTGCAGCTGCTGGGCCTGCGCCTGCTCCGGCCCCGCCGCCTGCACGCGCCTCAGCCTGCCGGTGCCTGCGCCCCACGACGAGGCCTGGGAGGGGACCGGGGGGGAGTGAGGGGTGGCCGGGGGGGGCCCGCTGGGACCCCGGGTGCTCCCAGGGGGATCCCCCCAGTCCCTGCACCCCCGGTCCCTGCATCCCCGGTCCCCCCACCCCCGGTCCCCGCATCCCCGGTCCTTGCAGCCCCGGGCCCTTCATCCCCGGTCCCCGCACCCCCGGTCCCTTCATCCCCGGTCCCTTCATCCCCGGTCCCTTCATCCCCGGTCCCTGCACCCCCGGTCCCTGCACCCCCGGGCCCCGCACCCCTGGTCCCCGCACCCCCGGGCCCCGCACCCCCGGTCCTTGTAGCCCCGGGCCCTTCATCCCCCATCCCCGCACCCCCGGTCCTTGTACCCCCAAGCCCCGCACCCCCGGGCCCACCCTCCCTTGAGGCCCCCCCGCCCCCCGGGGCCCCGAGGCGGCCGCAGCCCCCCCGGCCCCTCTCAGCCCCGCAGCCCCGGGAGCGGCTCCGGCCCTGCCCAGAGCTCCCGGGCCCGGCCCGGCCCGGCCCTCACCTGAGCGGGGCCCCGGCGGGACATGGCCGCCGCCACCGGCACCGCGCGCTCCGCACCCGCCGCCACCGCCGGGCCTGCAGGGGGCGCTGCGGGAGGGGCGGGGCGAGGTGCACCGCGCAGGGGGCGGGGCTTGATGGGGGCGGGGCTTGCTGCCAGGGGGCGGGGCTTGCTGCCGGGGGGCGGGGCTTGCTGCCGGGGGGCGGGGCTTGCTGCCGGGGGGCGGGGCTTGCTGCCGGGGGGCGGGGCTTGCTGAGCTGGGGCCGCGGGTTGATTCCGTGGGGGCGGGGCTTGCTGCAGGGGGAGGCGTGGCCTGGCGCTGAAGGGGGCGTGGCGTGTTGGAGACGGGGGCGTGGCCTGGCGCTGAAGGGGGCGTGGCGTGGCCCCGAGGGGGCGTGGCGCGGCCGGCTGGGGGCGTGGCCGGGCCGTGGCGGGACCTCGTGGCGGGAGTGCGGGGCCCCGCTGCCGCCGCCCGGTGCCGGCCCCGGCTCCCCGCGCCGCGCCGGGTCCCGCCGTGCCCCGACCCGCCCCAGAGCCCCGGCATCGGCCCGGCCCGGCCCGGCCCGGCCCCCTCGCTGCTGCTGCTGCTCCCCGAGGCGGCGGCGGCGGCTCGGGTGAGCCCCGCACCGGTACCGGGGGGAACCGGGGAGAGGAACCGCCCCGTCCCGTCCCGTCCCGTCCCGTCCCGTCCCGTCCGGTCCCGCGCCAAGCGGAGCCGTGCCCGGGTGGGACCGGCGGGACGGCCCCCGGGCACCGGGCACCGGGACCGGCTGCGGCGGGGAGGCTGCGGCGGCCGGTCCGCTCCGTCGGGTCCGCGCCGTGCAGGCGAAGCGCGGGCGGCTCTGCAGGGCTCCCGTCCCGATGTCCCGGGGGGAGCAGCGCTGCCGTGCCCCCAGCAGCACCGGAGGCACCGTGCGCGGGGCGCTGCGGCAGGGTCGGTACCCGCGGGGGGGCTGCCCGCAGGGGGACCCCGCAGCGCTGCTGTGTGGGCGCAGCCCGGGGGTGTGCGGGCAGGGGGTGCGCGCACATCCCCCCCTGCTCCCTGCTCTTGGCCACCTCCGGGGACATGTGGCCAGCAGCGGGGACAGGATTTGCTTTCGCAGTCACAACAGAGGCGCTGGCCGAGAGCTCCCCGCTGCAGAGCCTGGAGGAGCTGGCGGGGAGGGGGCCAGGCCCACCCGGACCCCCAGGCAGCGGCTCCTGCACCCCCAGCGAGGGGCACGGGGCAGAGCTGGGGGGGAGGGGGCCCACTCTCATTCTGGGAGGTGCTCGCTCACAGGTGGGGCACGGCACGGCGTGGGGGGCACGGCGTGGTACCGTGCAGCAGGGCAGGGCACTGAGTGGTGTCGCCATGGCAGATGGTGGCATGGTGTGGCATGGCATGTTGTGGCATGGCATGGCATGTTGTGGCACGGCATGGCATGGCATTTTGCGGCACAGCATGGCACATTGCGGCACGCTGCGGCACAGCATGGCACGTTGCGGCACGGCATGGCAGGGCATGGCACGTTGCAGCACGGCATGGCACGTTGCAGCATGGCGTGGCATGTTGCGGCACAGCGTGGCACGTGGAGGCACGGCATGGCGCGGCGCATTGCAGCACAGCACGGCGTGGCACGTTGTGGCACGGCACGGCACGGCATGGCACAGCACGGCATGGCACAGCACATTGCAGCATGGCATGGCATGGCACGTTGTGGCACGGCACGGCACGGCATGGCACAGCACGGCATGGCACGGCAGAGCTAAGCACAACGCCCTCCGCAGCGGCACAAGCTGCACATCCCCACGCCAGCCGGCAGCGGGGCTCGTTGTCACCCTGGGGTGCACTCTGCTCCCTGCAGTGGCTGCGGGGTCACCTCTGGGGGCTCTGGTCCCTGGGGGGCAGGGGGACGCCCTTTGGGGGGGTCTCCGCTGCGTGGGGCATCCTTATGGGGTCCAGTCCCCAGGGGCACCCCTGCAGGGTCGGGTCACAAAGGGGCAGCCACTGGGGGTCAGTCTCTGGGGGTCTCCTTGTGGGGTCTGGCCCCTGATTTTGCTGTTCCCCCATCTGATGTGCCTTACGGTGACGCTGTGTGCTCTCGCCAGCTGGAGCATGGGGCACAGCCCCCCGCAGGGGCTGCTCGACTGCCTGAGGGACGTCACTGCCCTGACACCAACACCGACACCGTGCTGGTCCCCACCGGAGGCTGCCTGTGGCACACGGGGGGCCGTGGGGCCGGGCGCCCTGAGCAGTGGGGGCTGGAGTCCCTCTGCAGCAGGTGGGCGCGTGGCCGGTGGCATCCTTCTTTTGGGGGAAACTGCCCCAAATCCGCCGCTCTGTGCCCTGCGGTGGCTCTAGGAGCAGCGGGAGGACGGGTCATGCTTGCCTCGGGGTCCCAGCAGCCCGCCCCAGTGCCAGCGAGCCCCCGGGACCCAGGGTTTTGGGGCGCAGCAGGGCACCCCTGAGCTGCAGGCTTTTAGGAGGATGCTGAGCCGTGACAAAGGGAGGGTTTTCAGGGCCGAGGTTCCCAGGGTTCAACCCCAAAATGCCCAGGTGCCCCCCAAGAGCCGTCCCCACGGCAGCATTGGTTGTGCCGGATCCCAGCCCAGTCCCACTGCCCCCTCCCAAATCCCCCGCTGGGGCTGGGCAGCACCGGTGGGGGGGGGGTGGGGGATGGATCCAGTCCGCAGGGGGACGTGGTGTTTGGGCCAGGCCGGGCCGAGGGGTGCCCGTCCCCTCTCCCGGCCGTGTGTCTGTGCCGTGGCAGCGCTGGGGGAGCTCCCGCCGCGCAGCCTGCTCCGGTGCCTGACGGCCGCCGCGGTGCCAGCGCCGTGCCGGGACCCCTCGCGTGCCGCCCTGGCACCGAGCGCAGGGGAGGACGAGCCCCGACGTCGCCCTGACGCGGGTGAGCACGGGTCCCCCGCGCCCCCCACCCCTGTGGCCATCCCGCATGGCGCTGAGCCCCGGCGGCGTCCCAGCGCCGCGGCACCCCCGTGGCAGCCGGGCTAAAGCCAGGGCGGCTCGCGGCAGGATCCGGCCCTGCGTGGGGAAGGGGGGCGGCTGACCC
This sequence comes from Anser anser, assembly GCF_964211835.1. Classification (NCBI taxonomy): domain Eukaryota; kingdom Metazoa; phylum Chordata; class Aves; order Anseriformes; family Anatidae; genus Anser; species Anser anser. The sequence continues at coordinate 162,570,609 of NC_139721.1, forward strand.
CCACCTCCTGCGGTGAAGCCCCCGTGCCCTGATCCATCCCTGCCGGGGGCCCCCTGTGCCATGGGGGGGGGGACCCAAGCTGCGGGGCTGTGCGTGGCGCTGCCTGGGCCCTCGTCCCGGTGCTGCTGGGGCGCTCGTCCCCTCCCGCACCCCCTTCTTCCTTGGCAGGATCGGACCCCACACACGGTGCAGGGGGGGCACGGGAGGGCTCGGCTGTGCCCGAGTGGAAGGAAAGCCGTGCATCGGAGCAGGCAGACTCCCCCCCGGCATCCCACCTCCGTCCCTCCGTGCCAGGCAGCTTCTTGGCTCAGCACCCCGTGGCCACGTCCCCGTGCCGGCACCGAGCCCACCGTGGCACCCGCGGGATGGGGGGCGTGGGGGGCGCCGGGGACCACCCGGCCGGGCTGGCGGTGTGGGTGTGGGTGTGCACGCGCAGGGGGCCACCAGCTCAGCCTGGGTCCCGTTTGTGCGGATTGGGGGGCGCGGTGCCCCCCTTGGGGGCATAACCAGGGCAGCGTCTGAGCGGGGGCAGGTGGGGGGGCTCCCCCCCTGGAAGCGGGGGTCCCTCCATCACCCCCCCAGACGCACCCACTCGGGCTGTCTCGGTGCCTTTATTCGGTGGCTCCGCGCAGCGGGTGGGGACACCCCTGCAGAAAATTTTGGGGTGCAGGGGCAGCAGCGTGCTGGGGTGGCCCCACTGAGCGGGGGGACACGGCAGGGCCCCCCCAGCTCCCCTCAGGGCTGGTGGGGGGCAGCGGGGCCCCGCGGTGCGGTCAGGGGGCGGCGGGACCCCCGGCTCTGTCCTCGCGTGGGTCCGCGCTGGGTCACCGGTGCCTCTCCCGCCCACGCCGCGTGGGCGCCCGGTGCCTCCTGCAGGACACAGCGGGGTCACCTCGGGGGTGTCCGTGACCGCCCGCGGTGCCCGTCCCCAGGGGCTCGGTGCCGCCGGCAGCCGGGGCAGGGGATGCCGGGCCCCCACGGTGCCGGTACCTGGCCGAGCTGCGGGACGTGGCCGCGGCCTTGTGCCACCTGGGCGGGTCTCTCGCTTTCCCTCCTGGTGCGCTCCTGGACGCGCTGTGGGAATGTCAGAGCCAGGCAGGGGGCGATGGGGAAGGGGGGGCTGTGTTCCCCAGCCCTGCCGGAGCCATGGCAGGGGGAGGTCTCAGGCCATGCCCCGGGGCCGGGCAGCGCCGCCCTGCACTCACCCGCCTGCCCGTGGGGCCTTCGTCCACATCCCCGGTGCTCCAGGCCATGGACGTGGACTCCTGCAGGTGGGGGGGGGGGGGTACGGAGCGGTGCGAGGGGCGCATGTCCCAGGTGCCCCGGGGGCTCCCCACAGAGGGGTTCCCCAGGGGCACCCGCAGGCTGAGCCCTCGGGGACGGACAGATGGAAGGACAGACAGACAAATGGACAGACCTCCCACTGCCACCCCCACAGGGGTGAGCACGAGCCTGTGTGTGAGCCCTGTGCCTGCTCTCTGCCCATGTGTGGGGTCGTCCCATCCCCATCCCCATCCCCATCCCCATCCCCATCCCATCCCCATCCCATCCCCATCCCCATCCCCATCCCCATCCCCATCCCCATCCCCATCCCCATCCCCATCCCCATCCCCATCCCCATCCCCATCCCATCCCCATCCCATCCCCATCCCCATCCCCATCCCCTCCTCATCCCCTCCCCATCCCATCCCCTCCCCTCCCCATCCCCATCCCCATCCCCATCCCCATCCCCATCCCCATCCCCATCCCCATCCCCATCCCCATCCCCATCCCCATCCCATCCCCATCCCCATCCCCATCCCATCCCCGTCCCCGTCCCCATCCCCATCCCCGTCCCCATCCCCATCCCATCCCCATCCCCGTCCCCATCCCCATCCCATCCCCATCCCGTCCCCGTCCCCATCCCGTCCCCGTCCCCATCCCGTCCCCGTCCCCATCCCCATCCCCGTCCCCATCCCCATCCCCATCCCATCCCATCCCATCCCCATCCCATCCCATCCCATCCCATCCCCATCCCATCCCCATCCCCATCCCCATCCCCATCCCCATCCCCATCCCCATCCCATCCCATCCCATCCCCATCCCATCCCCATCCCCATCCCCATCCCATCCCCATCCCCATCCCCGTCCCTTCCCGTCCCGTCCCCCCCAGCACCTCTGCTCCCCGCTCACCTCGCTGAGCACAGAGAAGCACCCCGAGCACGGCCGGCGCCGGCCCCCGCCGCGCGTCCCCGCCTGCGGAGGGAAGGCGTCAGTCAGCGGTCCCCGTGGGGACCGAGCGGCGCCGGCACCGCCGTGCCCTCTGCCAGGGGGTGCCGCGGCCTGGCCCCGCAGCGGGACGGGGCAGAGAGCAGGGGATGGAGCGGGGGGATGCGGGGGGAGCAGGAGCACCGGTGGCGTGCCGCCCTCCCACGTCGATGGTGGGATCGGGGCGCTGCAGGGCAGGGGCGAGGAGCACGGCGGCAAGGGGATGGCGGCGGAGGAAGAGGAGGAAGGCAAAGGGGACGAGGATTCGCTGGAGCCAAGGCCGCGCTCCTTCTGCCCCCGCTCAGCCCCTCGCCAACCCCTGACGAAATGTTTGCTGGTTGTGCAAGCGGCAGCGGCAGCAGCGCTTTGGCAGAGCGAAGGCCCCGGGGACGCCCCAGCGCCCCCCCCCCCCCCCCCCCACGGCGCAGCCCCCTGGGACGAGGGGCTCGGCCAGACCCCGCTGCCCCCGGCCCATCCTCGGGGCCAGCCCTGCCCAGGGCAGCACCCGACCGGGACAGGGACAGAGAGCGGCGCTCCCCGGGGCTCTGCCCTGCCCGGTGCGCGGTGCCGGTGACAGCGGCCGGTGTCCCCCGGGGGGACAATGCCAGGGGGGGAATCGCTCCCTGCGGTGCCAGAGCCGCCACGCCGTGCCGTGGGCCTTCCCCCTCCTCGCGGCGCTTCCCTGCGGCCTCCCTCCCCTCCTGGCTGGTGCTGCCCAGCTCTGGCCTCCTCCCTCTGCCCACCGCCAACCTCTCTGTCCCGCGTGAGCGTCTTCCCCTTCTTGGAGTCCCGTGGGTCGGCCCCGGCCACGGCCAGGAGGGCCACGGCGAGGGCGCAGAGCAGCCGCAGCCTCATGGCGCTGTGCGGGGCACGGATCAGCTGCCCGGTGCCGCCGCCGGGTGCTCCCCGCCTGGACCTTGGCCCCTGCGGCCGCCCAGCTCAGGAGCGGCCACCCACCGGCCGGGAGGGCAGCAGCGAGGGGCTGGGGGGGCTGCGGGGCTGCTCCTCTCCAGGCCAGGCACGGGCCAGCTCCCCCCCTGCCAGCCCCGCCACCTCCCGGGTCTGCCAGCACCTCCCCACCTCCCCGTCCCCTTCTGCTCTTGGTGGCGGGCACCAGCACCCGGTGCCCAGGCACAGGGCAGCCCCAGGAGCCGCGGGCCCAAGGGGGGGGATTGGGTTTGTATGGCAAGGTCTGGTAGTGGGGGGCTGCGGGGGGGGGGTCCCTGTGGGCCGGGCCCAGCCGCTGCTCGGTGTCAGAGCAGAGCCGGCTCCGGCTGCCCCAAAGGGCCACGGCTGGGCCGCGAGTGCTGCCGGCTGTGCTGCTGGGGGAGCAGAGTTAGGGAAGGGGGGGGAAAAAAAATTGCTGCACCACAGCAGCTGGGAGAGAGGAGAGAGAAACGTGAGAGACCCTGCAGCCCCCAGGGGAGCGCGGCAGGAGGGCAGGAGGTGCTCCAGGCATGCAGCAGCAGTTCCCCTGCGGCCTGTGGAGAGGCCCCTGGTGGAGCAGGCTGTCCCCCTGCACCCATGGGTCCCACACGGAGCAGATCTCCACGCTGCAGCCCGTGGAGGAGCCCCCGGTGGAGCAGGTGGATGTGGCCTGGAGGAGGCTGCGGCCCATGGAGAGCCCCCGCAGGAGCAGGCCCCGGGCCGGAGCTGCAGCCCGTGGAGAGGAGCCCACGCAGGAGCAGGGGGTCTGGGGGGAGCTGCCGCCCGTGGGGGACCCGTGCTGGAGCAGTTTGCTCCTGGGGGATGGACCCCGTGGTACGGAGCCATGTGGGAGCAGTTCCTGAAGCCCCTGCAAGATCAGTTCAGGAGGGACCCCACGGGGAGCAGGGGCAGAGAGGGACCGTGAGGGAGCGGCGGAGACGAAGCGTCAGGGACTGACCGCAGCCCCCATTCCCCTGCGCCGCTCGTGAGGAGGACGTAGAAGAGGGTGGATGTGGGGAAGGTGTTTGTAGTTTGCTTTTAGTTCCTCACTGCTCTAGCTTGTTAGTAATAGGCAATAAATTTTATTAATCTCCCTGTGCTGAGTCTGTTTTGCCCGTGACAATAACTGCTGAGTGATCTCCCCGTCCTTATCTCAGCCCTTGAGACCTTTCCATCACATTTTCTCCTCCTTTCCATTTGAGGAGGGGGAGTGAGAGGCTGGTTGTGCTGGAGCTCAGCTGCCCAGCAGGGTAAAACCACCACGGGGTCCAAGAGCTCACGCAGGCACTGCCCTGCATCTCGGTAACTGCTGCCACGTCCCTCAGTGCCGTCCCGCACGTCCGAGGCTCCTCGTGGCACCTCTGGTGGTTCCATGGCAGCATCACCCTGGCCAGCCCTGCGCAGTGACCGGGCCTGAGCTGGCTGCCACGGCCGGCTCCCTGGTGCCGGGATGTGCTGCGCGGCGCTGCTTCGTGCAGTGGGTTTAAGAAGGAGATGCTGCAAGGTTGTGCACATCCCCACCTACTCTTACAGCCATCCTGTTGTGAGAAAAACCTCAATAATTTGCTCATACAAGGTCTTCTGTGAAGCTATTTAATTCGCGATTGCAATGGTGGGGGTCCTGCAAGCAGGAGCGCACAGTACAAGTTTACCATAACCCTATATCCCCTATTACCCGACACCTGATTTCTCCCGTTTCCTCACTGGCTGAGCACTGCAGGTTCACAACCTACTCGACGCCCTTCTATACTACATAGGTACAATTTTATTTGACCAGCCATTAATTTCTCCCTTTCCTTTTTTTCCTTCTTCTCTTGTGACTAGAGGGCCCGTGATTCTTATTTTTACTTATTTCATACTGCTCATCCTGTTTTTCTGAGCTATCCTCCTTATGTTGGGACAGTGGGACCTTCCCCTTATCTGCTTAATTAGTGCTATGCTACTGTCATGCCTGCACGATCACTTTTGAATATGCAAGGTTAGTGGATATTCCACTGCAAAAACAACTTCTATTGCAAAAACACAACCTTGTTTCTCAAAATGGTCACGTCACCTAAGCACAACCTAAGGCTACTTGCTATTGGCAACTTTCCTTTGTTTCTTCCAGAAGGAGCATTTTGTCCCTGATCAAAGGCAGCCTGGGTTAAGAGTTAAACATGATTACTGATTTTACACTGCTCGTCCTGTTTTTTTTCTGAGCTATCCTCCTTGTTTTGGGACAGTGGGACCTTCCCCTTATCTGCCTAACGCCCTCCCCAGTGCCGTGCCAGTGCCATGCTGCGCGGTCACCGCTTGATATGCGAAGTGAGCGGATTCACACCAGAAACCACCTCATGGTGCACAAACACTGCTTTGTTTCTCACACCATGGCCGTGTGAGAAACTCTCCGTAGCCAATAACGTAGGCTCAGGCGAGGATCTCAGTGAAGTAGTAATTTATTCGTGATTGCAATGGCAGGTGTCCCACAAGCAGGAGCGCGCCTACTAGTTCCATAACGCAGTGTATATACTTTTTTTTTTTTCCTCTCGGTGACCAGGACCCTCCTGTTTCCCCATGACTGGGTAATCCAGGTTCACAATCTATCCGGTGCTTCACAGACAATACACAGCGTTCAGTTGCTGGCCGGTTATAAGTCAAATATCTTTTGACATTTTTTGACTCTTTGAGGTGGTAATGTTTCTTACACCTTGATTTCTACCTAATTGCTCTAAGGAGTCTGGTTGCCTGCGTTTTACAAGCTGTCTGCTCGACGTGCAGAAAGCAAACTCCACAATCAGTAAGATTGTAAAGTAGGTATGTTTATTCAGCGCTGGGCAGCACGGGGGGTAGTCCCACCAAAGTCGTGCGCACCCCAACGCAGCACTTGCCTTGGTTATATGTGGCGAAGAGTTACATATGCATGAAGTTTCTCGATACGCCTGTACATATGCATGACCTATCCCCGTTTGTATTAAAATTAGTTCCAGGGAATCATTTTCATAGATTCCTGCTATCCACGCCTGTGCAGTGTTTTCTGGTAGTGGTCGCCAGGGGTTGTGGGGATGAAGATTAGTGAGTCTTCCTCGTCACCGCTGGTTGACCTCTCGTCTCAGCACAGACTCATAAGCTTCTCAGCTTCTGCTTAAACTGCAGATTCGGTTTCAGTTGGTTCTGGAAATGTTTCCTGTTTTCTATCACGACTGTTTTTCGTGAGGAATCCCAGAATTCCCTGCCTCAGTTTCTTTGCACAATAGGTAGCTGAAGATATGGAACGTGCCCCTTACCTGTCTTATTTACTAAGATTATTTTGGCTTCCTTTCACGTGCCCGTTAGCCTATTGTATCTACTGGAATTCTTACAGCCTCCTCTCACGTTCAGCTTTCTTATTGCTGCAAGCACATCTCAATTCCACATTCCTTCCCCCTAAACAATGTAACTCTGTGCAAAAACATTTTTATTCCCACAGTCGGCCTGACACAGAACACGAGGCCGAGGCCGGGGCCGGGACAGGCCCACGTCCCGCCGTCCGCTGGTGCCGGTCCCAGAGCACCCGGCCCCGCCAGGCCCTGCCCCCGTGTTGCCATGGCAACAGGCGCGCCGAGCGGGCCCTCTCCGTCACATCCGCCCGTGCACTTCCGGCGCAAACCCCGCCTCGCGCTCCTCGCGGCCCGCCCCGCCCCGCGACCCGGAAGTGACACCGCAGCCCACAACCCCGCGCGCCGGCAGGACGGTGAGCTCCGCCCGGGCACGTGATGGGCTGCCGGCCGCGCGACTGGCTGCTCCGCCCGGCGGCGCCATTTTGTGGCGGCCGCTCGCCGCGCGGCTGACCGGAGGCTGCCGCCATTGGCCCGCGGCGCCCCACGTGACCGCAGAGGCGCTCAGCCATTGGCCCCGCGGTGGCCGCCATTACCCGGGACGACGGGAGGGGAACGGGGGGAGCCCGGGGCCCGGCCTGGACCCCGCGGAGCCCCCCCGCGGCCGGGGCCCTGCTGCGGGCCGAGCTCCAGGGGCCGCCGCAGGCAGGTCAGTGGCAGCCGGGGCCGGGCCGGGCCGCACCGGGAGCCCCCCGGGGCCTTCCTCACGAAGGCGCCGCCTCAGCCCTGTCCCCGCCTGGCACCGTTCGGTCACGGGGGCCTGGGCTGGGTGCGGGGGCAGCGTCGTGCCCTGGGGGGGGGTGGCTGCGGCTGCATGGGGGAGCCGCAGGGTCTCTCCCGGAGCGTCACAGCCCCCGGGGGTTGGGCCCGGTGATCCCCAGGGGTCCCCGCCGGCCCCGGGCCCTCGGGGGTTCCGTCAGCCCCCCCCCCACCCCGTTCCCCGTGGCAAAACAGACTCAGTTTGGGGGGGGAAAACGGTTTTATCGGCAATTAAAACACACGGGGGGGGGGGGGGGGAACTCACCCAGCGCCTCCCCCCAGCCCCTTTCAATCCCGCTCCTTCATCCCGGACTCCTCTGCCCCCCCCCCCCCGGTGCTGCACGGGGGTCGTGGGCACCCCCCAGGGCTCCTCTCAGCCGTTCCTGCCCCAGTGCGGGCTCCCTGCGGGCTGCAGCCATTCCTTCAGGACGCGCACCCCCCCCCCCCCAGCTGCACCCCATGGGCGGCGGGCAGCCCCTGCTCCAGCACCCCCGTCCCCTCCTCCACATCCCCACCCCCCGTGCCGCCCTTTCTCCCCCTTGCTTTCCCCTCACCCTGCTCTCGTGTGTTTCTGTAGCTCGGTGTTTGCCGAAACTTCGCCCCGAGGTGCCGCCCCCTGGGCTGCTGTGCCCCGAGGCAGCCCCAGCCTCTCCTCAGGGTGCCCCCTGCAGCCCCCCCTGCAATGAGGCTGCTTCCCCCCCCACACCCCCCGCAGCGATGCTGCAGGGCTCTGCAGGACCCCTTGCGCTTTTAAAACAGTGCTAATTGCAGGGTCTCGTTAAATTAAATGAGGTTATCAGTCCCCCCATCAGACGTCTCCCTGTTCATGCTGCCTAAACGAGCAGAGGGGGAAGCTGCGCACGGGTGCTGCAGGAGGCCGCGTGCCTCCCGCGTCCCGGTGGTGCGGAGCAGAGCCCAGCACCCCTGGAACCGGCACTCGGTCCCCGGGGCCAGCGCCGCAGCCAGCGCACAGTGTGCTCAGCTCTGGGTGGCAGCCATGCGATGGGAAGACCACAGCGATCAGGCGCAGCGGGATCACAGAATGAACCTGCTGACACGCAGCTGCCCTCCCTCTCCCGTTTCTGTGCTCCCCTGCCTCTTCTCTGCACCCATCCTGCCATTCCCTGTCCCCACCGCCTCCCCGGCGCTCGCGCCTCCCCTCCCGCCCTGTGCCCCCTTCCGCTGCCCCTCAGGCACCGCTCCCCTCGGTGCGCCTCTCGGACAGCCTCCTGCGCAGCCCTGCCAGGGGGCTCCCCCGCGCAGGGCAGGCGCGGCTGATGGGGCTGAGGTCCTCAGCCGCCGGTCGGGGCAAGCGGGGGCGGCCCCTCCGCGCCCTGCACGTGGCTGAGCTCAGACACACGGTGCACAGCCCCCAGTTCCTGGTCCGCATGGCCCCGTCGCACGCGTTGCAGAGCGACGCCTGGCTCGGGGCAACAAGTTCGCGTCTGGCGAGGTCCCACCAAGGCCTGGGGGGCCGCCTGCCCCGCGCCCTGTAGCGCACCCACACCTTGGGTCGCGCCGCTCCGCCCCGTGCCTCCCCCGCTGACGGCTCACGAGAGGCCGCGGGGGTACAGGGCACCTCTGGTGTCCCCCCCCCTGAGTGCCGCTCCTCCTGAGGCTGCGGGATCACGGTCGCCCACTCCGCAGACGGCCAAAACACCCCACGAGCGTCCTTGGTGGGGTCTTCTGCCCGAGCGGGACGGGCAGACGCCGGCAGGGTGGGCGCAAAGAGGCAGTCTGCGCAGAAGTACCCCCGGGAGAGCCGCAAGCTTCTGAAGCAAGGCCGGAGACGGCGCCTCGCTCGCGCGCCCTTCCCGCCGTCACGCCCCTCCCGCCGTTTCCTCTTGCACAGCCGGCGGAGCTCGGCACGAGCGCAGCATGTGGGGCAGGCGGCTTTGCGGGCGTGCCCCTGCCAGGGCAACGTCCACACCTGGCAGTAGTCGTGGTCCCTCAGCGCGGAAGCTCCGCTCTCGCCGTCCCCGCAGTAGTCGTGTTCCCTCAGAGCAGGCGGGAACGCGGCGCCGTGCTGGAGCAGCGCCTCCGGCCTCGTGCAGTAGCAGTGGTCGCCCAGCGGAGCTCCGTCCACGTCCTCCCCTGCCGGGGGAAGGCTCCTGTCCCCCGCGGCATGCAGCGCTTCCTGCGTGCCGCCCTGCAACGTCTCCCGGCGGTCAGGCCCCGGGCGCTCGTAGGGATCCGCCGCGCTGTGCCGAGGCACCGGGGGAAGCGGGAGCCCTGTGCCTCCGCCGAGGCCTGGCCTCGCCCCTCGGTCGTCCTCCGCTTCTTCCTTCCCGCTCCGGGAGCCGGCCTGTGCCCGCTTGGGGCTTCCCACGGGTGGCGCTCGGCCGCCAGCCGCCTCTGCCTGCGCCTTGCCCCCGGGGTCGCCGAACTTCTTCAGCAGCCTGCTGCAGCGCAGCCGCCATGGCTCGCGCCGTCCTCCTGCCAAGAGCGCGGCAGGGACAGTTCGCCTCCATCCCTTGGGCCCCGCGCCGCAGAGCCCAGGGGAGGGGCAGGCGCAGCACTCACCGTGGCCAGGGGGCTGCGTGCTCTCCTCCAGCGCCCGCCGCCTGCCAGCGCTCGGCCACCAGGTGAAGCAGGGCTCCTCCGGCTGCCTCCCGTCCTCGTCGCATCCTGCAGGGACACCGGAGGGACGTCACCTTCCTGGCAGGGGAGCCCCTGCGCTCTGTGGCCCCCCAGCAGAGGAGGGGGCCCCGCAGAACCCCAGCCCTGCTCCTGCAGCACCCAGAGGTGGCAACCAGCGGCCGCTGGAGGTGTGCGGGGAGGGCAGTCTGCGGGGCAGCCATCGCCCTGCACGCAGACACCACCGGGGGGAGGTTCCCCCCGGGCTGAGCACCGAGCTGCGGCCCTCCCGGAGCGGCCATGGGGGACGCTCCGGGTGCAGGCAGTGAGCAGGGCAAGGAGCAGGACAGGGGGAGAGGCGGCAGCACGGGGTTGTGCCGCCCGCCGCTGGGCAGAAGGAGGGGCCTGGCGCGTGGCGCCACAGGGCTGGGCTGCGGCTCTCACCTGGGGTGGGGCTGCCAGGTCCGTCCCATGTTGCCGGGCCCCGCGGCGCGCAGACCCACGGCTCTTCCCCGCGCTCCAGACGATACAAAAGGTCGGGTTTGGGGCCTGCGTACCCTGCGGGGTGGAGACAAGAGCGGCATCCCGTTACCGAACACTGGCTGCGGGAACAAAGGCTCAGCGCGGCCAACGCGGCCCCTCCCGCACTTCACCGTCGGACAAGCCCGGGTGGAACCACACCAGGATACGGGGAGGGTCATGGGAGCCACCGGAGCCGCTGCCGGCGTGAATGCACCCCAGGCCCATGGGCAGTGTGGCGCTGGCTGTGGCGCTCCTGGCCCGCAGCGGCTCCTCGCAGCCCCGGTGCCCTGTGACAGCCCCCCATGCCCCCCCCCGGAGGCGACCGACCCCCCCCCCCCGCGGCCCCGCGTTACCCAGCGAGGCTAGGAGCGCGAAGTTGTCCAGCATGACGCCGCGGTACAGCTCCCGCTGCTCCTCCGCCACCAGTTCCCACTCGGTGCGGCTCAGGTACACGGCCACCTCCTCGAACGTCGGCAGCTCCTGCGGGAAACGGCGTGCGGGGGGGCTCAGGCCGGGCTCCGTCCGCCTGCCCGCTGCCCCCCCGGCCCCGCAGGGCGCGGGGCTCGGCCGGGGGCGTCGAGGTGGGCGCGGGCCGGGCCCGGCTCCTACCTGCGCCTGCCCGGCCATGGCCCTCCGGGGTGCCACGCGGGGCCCGCGCCCGCCACTTCCGGTGCGCCCGCCACTTCCGGTGCGCTCTCCGGAAGCGGGCTCCGCGCCGGAAGTAGGCCGTGCGCACCCGCATCCTGTCCCGCCGTCGCCCCTCTTTCCCCTCCCCTTCCCTCACGTGCTTCCGGCCGGAGCCCCACCCACGCCGGAAGTGTGGCAGGACCTCACGTACCCCCCCGCGGCCATGGCGGCAGGGAGGCGGGGCCGGCGCCACCATTTTGAGCCCTGCCGCGGCCCACGTGACCGCAGGCAAGGCCGCCATTGGCTCACGGCGGAGTCTGGGCGGGAAGGGGCCCCAAAGCAACCCATGGCTGCCCCCTGCCATGCCCAGGGCCCCCTGCCCCCAGCCCAGGCTGCCCCCAGCCCCATCCAGCCTGGCCTTGGGCACTGCCAGGGATGGGGCACCCACAGCTCCTGGGGGCAGCCTGCACCAGCCTCACCGCCCTCATAGTAAAGAATTTCTTCCTCGTATCTAGCCCAGGCCCGCCCTCTGATGGCCTAAAGCCGTTATGTGCCATAACGCTACAAAGCAAACGCTGCCATCTGGTTTGTTCCCATCCCCCTCCCGTCCCCGTCCCGTCCCCCGTCCGTGTCCCCCCCCCCCCCCCCCGTCCCTTCCCCAATACACCATTGTTCTTGTTAAGGTGGCAGGAACAGTTACAGAGGTGGTTTGGCTACGGGCAGGGAGCGTCTGCCAGCCGGGAACTGCCGGCCAGGGAACCAGAGGCAGCCTTGAGGCAGCATCGTCTCCGGCATCCTGAGAACTGAGAACATGCTGAGATAGCATTGAAAACAGAAAACAGGAGAATGGGGAAGAACTTCCCCTCTGAGACGGAGATGAACAGTCTGAAGAAAGGAGACAGCCAGAGACAGTGGGAATCAGCGACTGCTATAGTCTGTTAGCTAATGCTGGCCCTTCTTTTATTGGCCCCGTTCCTGGGGGCTTGTCTCTGCTGAGGCCGTTTTTTTTTTTTTTAAATTGGACCCTTTTTGAAGGTTGGTTTGTCCCCCATTATTAATTGGTGTGATTCCCCAATGCTGCATATCATTGCTATCCTGATACGATCTGTATTATTTTGTTATCTATCTGTCTATATCTATTTGCCTTTTTAACCACAGTGGTTCACTGCGATTAATCACTACTTGCTAGTGGTGGTTTGTGGTAATCTGTAATAAATAGAAGTTGTAGAAAATAAAGTCTCTATGCTTGTGTTTTACAGAATCCTATGGACGCACTCTTGCAAACTCCACATACCTGCAGGCTGGGTGACCCTTTAGGTCTCGCCACAAGGTGGTTGTTGGTGTTTGCTCTGCCCTAAATTCTCCTTCTGGAGTGTTCCACTTGGAGTACTCTGTGCTGGAGGTCGCAAAGGCACCTGCCTCCTTGCTTTGTGAGCTGGCTTCTCTGGGCATCTTCAGCTGGATGCTGAAGGACTCTGCCAGGATGCATAGAGCTTAAAAGTGCAAAGCAGGTTATTATTAGTTAGCACGTGGACGTTGCTATGATTAGCGAGCTGTTGGTGCACACCCATGCTCACTACCCCCGAGAGGGCATGCAGGGAGCCTGTGGTGTGCGGGTGGCACCACTGAGGAGGGCAGGGCTGGTGTCTGCATCTCCCGGGGTTAAACCCTCAGAGCTGCTGAGCTGCTGCCTGCCCCGGCTCTGTCAGCACTGCTGACGTCTTGGCCCAGAGATTCCTGAGTACCTCCGTATCCACGTGGCCACCTTCAGTGCCTGTTTGTCTTTCTATAGGATTTTGTATATTCACATGGTGGTACTTTCCTTCTTGAGTCTTTGGTATCTCAAAGATCCCGTCTCAGCAGTGCTGCCGCGTTGTTTAATTTTTCTCTTTCTTCAGCTCCAAGCTCATTCACAGCAGTCCAAGGCAAGGTTACAAAGTGAGGGTACATTGGAGGCTCAAGCCAGTCAGTCTCAACGCTGTGCCCAGTGAGATCATGGAGCAAATCCTCCGGGAAACTCTGCTAAGGGACATGGAAAATAAGGAGGGGATTGGTGACAGCCGACATGGCTTCGCCAGGGGGAAATCATGCCTGACAAGTCTGGTGGCCTTCTACAACAGGGTTCCAGCACTGATGGGTAGGGGAAGAGCAACTGACAGCATCCACCTGGGCTTGTGCAAAGCATTTGACCCTGTCCCCCTTGGTATCCTTGCCTCTAAATGGGAGAGACACGGATGTGATGGGTGGAGCGCTCGGTGGGTAAGGAATTGGCTGGGTGGTGGCACTCCAGGAGTTGTGGTCAACGGCTCCATGTCCAGGTGGAGATCAGTGACCAGTGGTGTTCTCGGGGGTTGGTACTGGGACCAAAGCTGCTTGACATCTCTGTTGGTGACACGGACAGTGAAACTGAGGCACCCTCAGCAAGTTTGCCGACGACACCGACTGGGTGGTGCAGCTGACACCCCGGAGGGATGGCATGCCACCCAGAGGGACCCGGGCAGGCTGAGAGGTGGGCCTGTGCCAGCCTCGTGGGGCTCAGCAAGGCCAAGGGCAAGGTCCTGCAGCTGGGCTGGGGCAATCCCAAGGCCAGATCCCGGCTGGGTGGGGAACGGATGGAGAGCAGCTCTGAGGAGAAGGACCTGGGGTGCTGGTGGACGAGAAGCTGGACACGAGGCAGCGCTGGGTGCTTGCAGCCCAGAAACCAGCCGTGCCCTGGGCTGCACCAAAAAGCAGCACGGCCAGCAGGGCGAGGGAGGGGATCGTCCCCCCGTGCTCCGCTCTCGTGAGACCCCACCTGGGCACCGCCTTCGTGGTGGGGCCCCCGGCACCGGGACGCGGAGCTGCTGGAGCGAGCCCAGGGGAGGCCACGAGGATGCTCGGAGGCTGGAGCAGCTCTGCCGTGAGGAGAGGCCGAGGGAGTTGGGGTTGTTCAGCCCGGAGAAGAGGAGGCTGTGGGGAGACCTCACAGCGGCCGTCAGTGCCTGCAGGGGCTGCAGGAGGGCTGGGGAGGGACTCTTGGGCAGGGGCTGTAGTGACAGGATAGCCCTGAGTGGTGTGCAGGGTCCATCCCAGGTCCTAGGCAGCATGCAGGGTCCGTCCCAGCCCCTGACCACGATGCAGGCAGCAGCTGCCTCGTCTCCTGCCCCTGCTCCAGCTCTGGGCTCTCCCTCGAGCGGTTGCACCAAGAGAAACTGGTTCAAAATTAAATACTGAAACCTAAATTTTGAGGTCCCTTCCAGCCCAAACCATTGTAGGATTCATTCTATGATTCATCTGGCCAGAAGGACCATGCTGCCAGGTGCATTCGTTTTGGACACTGGTGTTCTGTTTTGGGTCAGGATGGTGGTATGTCTGTGAACACAGAGCCCTCTACCTCCTCCACCAGCTTTTCTGGTTACTTTTTTCTGGTAGGGCTTACATGGATTGCGGTGATCTCTCCATCTGGGGATGTTTTTGCAGCATCATCCGGTTACGACGGAGGTGGTGGAAAGGTTCCGGTCATCCTCCCCCTCCGTCAGCTGCAGGAATTGGGCCAGAGGTTTTCTGCTTACACCTATAGCCCCGTCTGCGTGCAGTCCCTGCTGTGTGGCTGCTCCTTGTTCCTGTCGCAGCAGGACCGCGGCTGCGTGGGGGTGGCAGGGGACGGGAGCGTCCCAGCAGTGCAGAGCTCCAGCCCCGGCTCCACGGGGGAAGGTGTTTAATGGCTGCTCGTTCTTCTTCCCATCTTGCCCCATTCCCACCTTCCAAGGGTCCCCAACATCGTGGTTGCCACAGCTCTGCCTCCGAGGAGCAGCCACTAGATGGACCTCGGGATTCACCGTGTGCTCACGTGGGCAACGAGAGCCTTTTCCAGCACCCTTGTTACTGGCGGTGCAGCCACTCCATAAACTTAAAAACTGAGCCATTACATTTTGGTTTGCGGACACCCAGCCTGGCTCTAGTAAAAGCCTCCTGAGCCTCATGAGCCCTGCTCTTGTCTGGAGGAGGAAGACAGAGCTGAGGGTTTGTTTGTGAGGAAGGAGCAGTGGCGAGAAGTACTCAAACTAAAACACCCTTCATCGGGAGGAGCTTTTTTCCTTACTTGCTCATTTCTGTAACTGTCGTGCAGTTTCTGTTCTTGGCGACCAATGACTTTGCACATCATCTAGCTCATAACTGGCTCGTCCATGGCCATTTGTTCAACAGAGCTGATTTGCATGTCACCGAAATCCCCTCCTACTCCCGCTCCCGCTAAATGCTGCCGAACTTCACAGGCAGCAGCCACACAGAAGAAAACCTGTAACCATCAGAAGCTGCAAAGTTCAAACTTGGGGACAAAAGTGCACAGGTGCCTCTGGTAAGTTGTCTGAAACGCTGCTACTGTCATTACAGGGAGAAAAAAAAAGGTTGTAATGCCTGCTTTCAGGGAGTGGGTTATTACTTCCCTAAGTAAAGTTCAGCCAGTATTTCTTTCCAGGTGAGAACAGAAAGTCACTGGAGAATGGAAATCTTGATTGCATTTCTGTAAAGGTGATTTAACAAACTCCTTGTCTTCAGGAGTGTCTGTTCTGGTAGCATTCGCTGGGTCCTTACAGGACCGTTAACTTCAGAAGGGTGTCTGCACCATAGGAATATCCTGGTCAAAAGAGTGAAAAAGTAGTTCTCCGACCTGCTTTAAAGTTTCTAGGAAGAAATTGATTTATTTAAGTTACAATCAAGCTTTTAAATATATTTCCCCCTAAACGTGCCATATGACCCTTTCACATACTTTCTGATTACTGAAGCCATTCTTAATTTTTTGCTTGTTTTGTGGACAGAAAAATCTTCTTGGGGGGTGTTAAAATGTAGTACTTGCCCCAGCTTTTTGTTTTAGTTGTGGTTTGTTCTATATGCCAGTTCTATTGTGGTATTTCCCAGCTGACAAGGGTTCTAGCTGTTTCATTGCACGTCTGTTTCTTACCATGATGCCGAGCCCCGGAGGCTCAAACGGAGGGTGGTTGGTGCAATCCAGGCCTCGGCAGGGCATGGGCATCTCCCAGCTCAAAGGACGGGCGCGGGTACCCACGGTTCCGGGTGGATCGTCTGCCTGGGCTGGGGCCGCCACGCGTGGTTAGGTGATGAAGCATCGTTCTTGTGCTGGCAAGGAACAGAAAGCAGAGAGCTGAGGACGCTGTCAAGGGCAAGACGTGAACTGTGTTGCACCTGGCCCGAGCATTGTGACCTGAGGAGGTAAGAGGCAAGCACAGCAGCCGTTGCTGGAGCCATGCGGAGAGAGCGGTCTGTGCACTGAGTGGCTCCGAATGATCTCGGCATTTGGGGGGTACTTTAGGAACTGCTAAGCCTGAGCTAGCTGGCAGGCAGGCGAAGGCGAGACAGCCGAGAACTGGTGTGACTTTGCTGTGGATGGGGTAATTCCTCCAGTAATGACTGAATTATTTAATGATGTGATTTTAATTTAATTTGAGTAGTGTATAATCTGTGCTTAGTTTTCAAACAGTTTACCTTGCTGAAATCACTCGAGGCAGAGTCCAGAGCTGAAACGGGGGCAGGAGACGAGGCAGCTGGCACCCATGGCATGATCAGGGACTGGGACAGACCCCGCACACCGCTCAGGGCTGGGACGGACCCCACACACCACACAGGGCTGGGACGGACCCCACAAACCACACAGGGCTAGGACAGACCCTGCACACCACTCAGGGTCAGGGCTGGAGGTGCAGGTGCCGGACGAGGGCACTGAACTAACGACAATTCTGGGGATAGGCTCCCGCTCCAGCCAGGGGCCGTGCGTCTCCTCTGCGAGCTTGGCAGGTTTTCCAAAGCATTGCAAGGGTTGCCAGTGATCGATCTGAGTTTCCCTGCCAGCTCCTCGTTCCCCAAGGCGTCGGGACCCCCTCCCAAGGTGGTCGCAAGCAGCTGAGGAGGAGCAGCCCTTGCCCGGGCTGTCACCGTCTGCCCCCACGGTGCAGCGAGGCACAGCCACGCTCCCCTGCCCCTGCGGCCCCTGCTCCTGGGCTGTGCGGGGCTGGCAGAAACGTGCCCTGCCACTGGCGCGGGGTGCGGGGGCTGCCAAACGCTGTTCCCTGCCTCACCGGGTGTGCAGCCGTCTTGTGTGTGCGTGTGTGTTTACCCCTGGTTATAAAACCACTTCCTGCGTGCACACACACCAGGCGGGACACACACGCAAGCTGTGTTAGCGACCCGACTGCCAGGTGTTTGTCTTCATCGGCCTTGTTACCGCCGCGGGGCGAGCACGGGAGACTTTGGCAAACCTCGCTCAAAATCCCTTATTCTTCTTTCAGGCTTCCCCTGGGAGCGGGCTCAAAATGGCAGACGCTCAGATGAAAGGTGAGCGCCTTACCCACTGCGTGCAGGCAGCCAGAGCCTGGCCGAGCTTAGAATCCCAGGATCACAGAGCCACAGAGCGCTCTGGGTGGGAAGGGACCCCAAAGCCCAGCTGGTTCCAACCCCCCTGCCGTGCCCAGGGCCCCCTGCCCCCAGCCCAGGCTGCCCCCAGCCCCATCCAGCCTGGCCTTGGGCACTGCCAGGGATGGGGCACCCACAGCTCCTGGGGGCAGCCTGCGCTAGGCCTCACCGCCCGCAGGGGGAAGGATTTCTGCCTTGGATCTAACCCAGACCCACCCTCTGATGCCTTAAAGCCGTCACCCCGTGTCCTATCCCTACACCCCCTGCCCAAGAGTCCCTCCCCAGCCCTCCTGCAGCCCCTGCAGGCACTGGAGGCTGCCGTGAGGTCTCCCCAGGGCCTTCTCCTTTAGCCGCCTTCTCATTCAGTCAGCCGGGCGCAGTGCTGCTGAGGCTGAGGCTGGGTTTGCGTCCTCGTGCAGCCTCACGCACGCTTGTGCACGCTGTGCACGGGCCCTCTGGGGAGGCCACGGGCTCGAGGATTTCCCGAGGCTGCCTCTCATCTTCCCAGTCCTTAGGCTGTGTTGTGCCAGGTTCAGGGCAGGTGGGGCCCCAGTGGCTGGTTACGGCCTGAGGCACAGCGCAGGGTGCAAAGTCCTGCCCCAGAACCTCGATATCTGTGTGCCTGAGGCATGGAGCGCGTGCCCAGCCAGCGCCGGCCATGCTGGGGCCGTGCAGGGCAGGCGGAGGGGCTGGGGGTGATCCAGCCCAGAAACCACTGGGTGGTTTTTGCTTAGCACGTGGCTTCTTGTAAAGGGAGTGCTTCAGCCTGCCCGTTTGAGTACTCGGTGCAGTCCCGGGCTGCCGGGGAGCTGCGGCATGCACTGCTGCTTTCTCTTTCTGCCTTCAGAAGAGGTCTGGATGCTGGCCCTTTGAGGCAGCCTTATCCAGACTCCCCTGGGGTCCCTCGGGGCCACGTGTTGCTACTGATGGTCCCTGGGGACCGCTGCTGGGGCAGCGGGGACGTGGGCTGCCCACACCGTGTTGTCGAGGCTGGAGGGGAAGCCGGAGCTAATCGTGGGGCTCGGGGGTCACACCGACAGCTGGCTGACACCGAGCCCAGACGAGCTGCTCCCGGCTCTGCGCAGGCTCAGTCTTACCAGAGGCGAGCTGTGCTGGCTGCCTGTGAGCACGCAGCATGGGGTGAGAAACCCCCCTCTGCCTGCTTCTGTCCTGCCCCGGCTGCTTTTGGTCCATTTTCCAGAGGGTCTTTTAGTCAGGGCAGCCTTTGTCTGAGTTTAGGTTCCTCCTGGAGCACAAACTTTCCTCCTGTGGGAGAGCCGAGCAGAAGGGCAGGGCTGGCGGGGGCCGAGCAAGCCCTGCTTTGGCTGCTGGGACACAGCTTCAGCCCCTGCCCCATCCTGTCCCCACTCGTGCACAGCAGTGGCTCAGTGTGAGAATTAAAGTTGTGTTTTTGCAGTAGAAAGCCTTTCCTTCTCGCCCTTGGGATCATGGCGTGCAGGGGGTGTCCCGGCACCACAGGGCCGTGAGGTTCAGACACGTGTCTCTGCTTGTTCCCCCAGGACCCAAGCGGAGCATCCTGCTTGTGGGCAAAACTGGAAGTGGGAAGAGTGCGACAGGGAACACCATCCTTGGTAGGAAGGCATTTGAATCTATAGTGTCACCAGATGCAGTAACTAAGGACTACAGTAAAGAGAAAACCTTATTCCGTGGAAGACCAATTGTCGTTATCGACACTCCTGGCCTTTTTGACACCAAGAAAGCCAATGCAGAAACAGCTCAAAAGATTAGAGATGCTGTTCGTTACCTCTATGGAGGGGTGCATGCTATCGTCCTGGTGATGCAACTGGGCCGTATCAGTAAAGAAGAGGAGGAAGTGGCTGAGTGGGTGACAAAGATTTTCCATACTGAAGCGCAGAAGTACACAATCCTGTTATTCACCCGAGCAGACGATCTGGAGAAGCCAGGTGATATCCACGATTTTGTGGCAGCAAGCAAATGCCTCAGGGGGCTGGCAGGAAAATGGGAAAATAGGTACATTGCTTTCAACAACAAAGCAACAGGAAATACAAGGGAACAGCAGGTTTCAGACCTCATTAAAATGATTGATGAGTTGGTAAAGAAGAACAAAGATGCTCCGTGTTACACGCGAGAAATGCTGGAGAAAGATACACGGACGGCTTTTGAAAAGTATTGTCCTATACTCTAGCCAACAAGGGTTTGGTCAGACGGGCAATGTTTCCTCTGTTGTGCCTTTCCTGCCGCGCTCTGAAGATCACTCTCTCCTTCCTCTCTTGACGTTTCCTCCTGTCCTGTCAGTGACCTACATTTTCCCCTGGGCCATGCGATTGCTCTCCTGACAGGCTCCAAGAGTGCAATGGGTGTCTGACGACGTGTAATTCTCCTCTGCTGCTCTGTCTCTGCATTGCTCTGTCACCACCCGTTGTGCTGGGAAGCCGGAGACCTTGGCTGGGTGGCAGAGAGCTGCGCTGCCCTGCTTTCGGCACCACCGCGCTGACTCTCTCCTCCCTGGTGTGAAGGCACGGCAAGCTGAAAGGACCGGGAACGTCAGGACTGTGAGATGTGCCCCCTCACAGCAGAGTTCAGCCTGGAGCGGTGCTTCTGAGATCAAAGCCACTTGTCCTCCCTGTGGCAGCCGGCGCTCTAGGAACTTCTCTGGGGTTTGGGAGGGTTCGTGGTGCCAGTGTTGGTCCCTCTGCGGTGGGATGCTGCTGGTGACGCTGGCTGCGCTGCCCCTGCCTTGACTGGGCAATGCGAGTAATTGTATGTGATCGCGGGGTCTACAGAAGCTCATCTAATAAATGCTAATGTAATGCTCATCTAATAAACGCTAATAAATGCTGAGCCTTGCTGTCTAGAGAGGCGCCCATCAGTGCACTGTGGCCTGCAGTGCTGAAACAGCCGTTTGGGAGGGTGGAGAATGGTCTGGGTGCGTTCAAGATCAGGCCCAAACTGCAGCTCCCCCCAAGCTGGGGTGTTTGGTGTTGGTCATGAGCTGTGCAAGGCGCGAGGTCTCACTGCTTGCCAGGCGAGTGCAGCAGGCAGGGGAAGCTCTGTGGCCACACCTGAGCGTGGGGCTGGGGGAGTGCTCGGGGGGGCTGCCTGCCTCACCCCAGGTTCTTCTCCCACCCAGAAAGGCTGCGGAAAGCAGCCTAGGAGTGGGGAGGAATCCCAGAACGCCAGACTGACCTCCACCTCGAGCGATCACAGCGAGAGAAACTGCTTCAGAGCTAAACACAGACCATACATCACAGTAATTAAATAACTGAGGTTGAATTGTTACTGGAGAAATTATCAGAGTTAGCGTAATAGTTGTGTTTTAGGTAGCGCTCTATGTGTATCAGCGTATGTATATATACCAGTGACCTCCAGTGGCATAAGCAGTATCAATGCTATCCTAAAACCGGCCCAGCGTGACCTGAAGGCATCCAGTGCTGAGTCCTGGCTGCCACCATCCCTCTGCGCGAGGAGAGGAGCTGCAGGTCGCGAGGAATCACAGAACCCCAGAACCATCTAGGTGGGAAGAGACCTCCAAGACCACCGCGTCCAACCTCTGACCTAACACTAACAAGTCCCCCACTAAACCATGTCACTAAGCTCAACATCTAAACGTCTTTTAAAGACCCCCAGGGATGGTGACTCAACCACTTCCCTGGGCAGCCCATTCCGATGCCCAACAACCCTTTCAGTAAAGAAGTTCTTCCTAATATCCAACCTAAACCTCCCCTGGCGCAACTTTAGCCCGTTCCCCCTCGTCCTGTCACCAGGCACAGGGGAGAACAGAGCAACCCCCACCTCGCTACAGCCTCCTTTCAGGTACCTGTAGAGAGCGATAAGGTCGCCCCTGAGCCTCCTCTTCTCCAGACCAAACACCCCCAGCTCCCTCAGCCGCTCCTCAAAGGGAAGGGGCAAAAGAAGTGTGTTGGGGGGGGAGGGGGTTGGGGGCTGTGTGCCACAAACTGCTGGAGACTCTGAGGGCCCCAACACGTTTCCTGGAGGTACAGAATACTTCTGCTGACCTGGAACAAGGCTTGAAATGCAAGCAGCCCTGTAATAATTTTGCACCGCTTGCTTACAATGGCAAGAAAATGAGCATTTAACCTTAGGATTAAGGCAAAATGCAGGCCCTGTGTGCACCTCCACCCAGGGAGTTTCTGTCGCTGTGTTAAGCGCAGCAGCAGTGCTGTGGGTAGGGGGCGTCACCACAAGAACAAGCCAAGACTGTGCTTGCTCCCGTCCTCTGCCACACTTCTCATTTCCAGCCGATTTTTGCATTCAAACACTGGAGCACAGGCAAGGGGGACCCGGGGCAGCACGCTGGGTTAGAAGCAGAGTAGCGCTGCGAGGCTCACGCTGAAATGCAGACAGCAAAGTGGACAACAGAACCCAAAGTCACACCTCCAGAGCTGCACAGGATCGAAACCGATATTTGGGCTGGTGCACGGGCATTTGTAGGCTGCCGAGTGTCCGTGCCAGGAGGCTGAATGCTGTCCTGTGCCTGCACCAGTGCCGGGCACAGCGGTGCCAGCAGCCCCAGCCTCTGTCTCCGAGAACGCTGCTGCAGCAGCCCAGTGTCACAGCAGGGGGTTCTGGACAGGTGGGTGCTGCTACTGGGACACACGGGGTTCTCCGCGTCCTTTGCCAGGCCCTGCCGGGTGTCCCCATGGGAGGATCTGGTGCTGCCTGCGCCTTGCGTGCCCCCTAATGCCACGAGGGCCGTGCTCCAGGCTGCCAGTGCCAATGCCACCGCCAACGCCGCCGCCAACGCCACTGCCACTTCCTGGTGGCTGCAAGGGTTCCATGGGGACACTGCCTCTGCTGCAGCGCGGCCACGCTGGGTGTCGATGGTGAGGCCAGCGCGGGAGCTGCATGAAGACACGGGTGGGATGGCGGGGGTGGCGAAACTCTGTGCCGGCAGGGAGGGTTTCAAGGTGGCACAGGGCACGAGTGTGCCTGGGTGCTGCAGGAGCCACACGGGGAGGGCGCTGGTTTCTCCTGCAGCCACCCAGGGACCTGGTGTAGGGGCCATCCCTTTAAAAGATCAAAACCGTAAATCTTTTGCATGATGATTTGTAATCGCAAAGTGAGTAACTGGTACATGCTTTGCATCTGTGAGTCTTAAGTTAATTTAGCAGTTTGGTTTCACGCTCAGTACGTAACCAGTATGTGCGTCTTGTTTACTGATAAGCTTTTGCTCAGTCACGTCCAACGCCTCCCGGGCACCGCTTGTTCTGACTTCAGGACTTGCAATTCCTCCCTGAGCTGGAGGAAGGGGTTGCTTTCCCATCTGGACCTGGCAGACCTTGTTATTTACCATCCCAGTAATAGTCTATAAGCATACCGACATATTTATGTATGCGTGTTTGAACATATGCATATATGTATATATTTTAATTCCAATTGGTCCTTAAAGACAATTGACAAAGTCTTTTTAGGACTCCTAGATGAGATGCACATTCTGATTACACACTGAACTTTTAAACCAAACTGCTATGTTAATTTATGACTCCCAGACATGAAGCACATACTGATTACTTAATATAATGGAATCATAGAATATCTGAGTTGGAAGGGACCCACGAGGATCATCGAGTCCAAGTCCTGGGTCCCCAAAGGACCACCCAAAAAATCAGACCCTATGTCTGACAGAGGTGTCCAAACGCTCCTTGAGCTCCGGCAGCTCGGGGCCATGCCCCCGTCCCCGGGCAGCCCGTCCCAGTGCCCGACCACCTCCAGGTGCAGAACCTTTCCCTAACCCCCAGCCTGACCCTCCCCTGCCCCAGCTCCGGGCCGGTCCCTCGGCTCCTGGCGCTGTCCCCAGGGAGCAGAGCTCAGCGCCTGCCCCTCCGCTCCCCTCGCGAGGGAGCTGCAGGCCACCACGAGGCCTCCCCTCATCTCTTCTCCACGCTGAACAATCCAAGCAACTTCAGCCACACCTCGTATGTCTTCCCCTCTAGACCCTATACCACCTTTGTTGCCCTCCTTCGGACGCTCTTTAACAGTTTTTTCTTACCCTGTGGTGCCCAGAACTGCACACAGTACTCGAGGTGAGGCCGCACCAGCACGGAGCGGAGCAGGACGATCACTTCCTTTGACCGGCTAGCAATGCCGTGCTTGATGCACCCCAGGATACGGTTGGCCCTCCCAGCCACCAAGGCACACTGCTGGCTCGCGCTCAGTTTGCTGTCGATCAAAACCCCCCGACCCCTTTCTTATGGCTGCTCTCCAGCGCCTCGTCCCCCAGTCTTTATGTATAGCCAGGGTTGCCCTTTCCCAGGTGCAGAATCTGACACTTGCTCTTGTTAAACTTCATGTTGCTGAATGGCAATGGCAATGAACTAGCTGACATCGGCTAGTTCTCTGAGTACTCTGGGATGAATCCCATCAGGCCTCATAGACTTAGAGGCATCCAGGCGGAGCAGCAAGTCTGCACAAGTTTGGGGTTAACAGGGAGTTTGTCGTGCCTGCAGTCACCATCCCCCAGCTGCGGGTAGCTGATGCCCCAGAGCCCATCACTGGTGCTGAAGACAGAGGCAGGGGCGAGTACTGCGTTAAACGTCTCTCTTTTGTCTATGTCCCTGTTTGTGAGGTGTCCATCCTCATCAAGTATCAGACCAATGTTTGCTCTGGTCCTCCTTTTCCCATTAATATACTTTAAAAAGCCTTTTTTATTGTCCCCCATGCTCCTGGCCAGCTTCAACTCTACTTGAGCTTTGGCAGCCAAGAAACCCAAATTAACCCAAGATAATGGGTTGATAAGCTTTTGCTCAGTCAGGTCCTACGCCTTCCGGGCACCGCTTGTTTTGACTTCAGGACTTGCAAATCCTCCCCGAGCTGGAGGAAGGGGTTGCTTTCCTATCTGGACCTGGCACACCTTGTTATTTACCATCCTAGTAATAGCCTACATTGCAGTGTGGTGGTTTTACTCGGCTGGGCAGCTGAGTTCCACCACGGCCGCTCTCTCACTCCCTCAGAGAGGAAGGGGGAGAAAACGTGACACAAAGAGTTCAAGGCTTGGGATACGGATGATTTAATTTAATACAAAAGAGAGAGGGGGAAAAAAAAAGGAAAGAAAAGAAAAAACAAGGCAAAGGCTGTGCGGAAGCACAGAGAGAGAAAAGCAGTTACTCTCTACTTCCCATCAATGAGCAATGTTCAGCCACGTCCTGGGAAGCAGGGCCTCAATACGCGTAGCGGTTGTTCGGGAGCACAGACACTTCCACAGCGAGACCCTGAGCAAATTCCACGGTGCTGCTGCTGCCCCAAGCACGAGCGGCGTGGAGCGGCCCCACGCCCCGAGACTGGATGGAGTCGCTACGCCACTGTCCATCACAGCTGAGAAGTCGTGGCAGTCCGGTGAACTTCCCACTAAGTGGAGGAGGGAAAACATAACCCCCACGTGTAAAGAGGGGAAAAGGGAAGACCTGGTTGTCTACAGGCCAGTCAGTCTCACCTCTATGCCTGGCGAGATCATGGAGCAGATCCGACATATCATGCCTGACAAATCTGGAGGCCTCCTGTGACAGGGTTACGGCACTGCTGGCTAGGGGAAGAGCAACTGACATCATCTGCCTGGGCTTGTGCAAAGCATTTGACCCTGTCCCCCACGCTGGAGGGAAGGGATGCCACCCAGAGGGATCCGGACAGGCTTGAGAAGTGGGCCTGTACGGACCTCATGAGGTTCAACAAGGCCAAGTGCAAGGTCCTGCAGCTGGGCTCAGGAAATTCCAAGCGCAAATCCAGGCCAAGCCGCCCAGCACGGATGTGAGACCAGGGAGCTGCCCTTTGAGCGAGAGCTCAGGTTCCCTTTGCCTCCCGTCGCTCTGAGTTTCACTCTCTGCACTGCCCGGAGCTCAGCACATTTACGGGAAAAGCCCGTCTGGGGGACCTGCAGCCCAGGGCTCGCAGCCCCAGCGTGTTTGCAGGCTGGAGCAACGGAGCCTGCGCAGAGCCAGGAGCAGCTCGTCTGGGCTCGGTGTCAGCCAGCTGTCGGTGTGACCCCCGAGCCCCACGATTAGCTCCGGCTTCCCCTCCAGCCTCGACAACACGGTGTGGGCAGCCCACGTCCCCGCTGCCCCAGCAGCGGTCCCCAGGGACCATCAATAGCAACACATGGCCCCGAGGGACCCCAGGGGAGTCTGGATAAGGCTGCCTCAAAGGGCCAGCATCCAGACCTCTTCTGAAGGCAGAAAGAGAAAGCAGCAGTGCATGCCGCAGCTCCCCGGCAGCCCGGGAATGCACCGAGTACTCAAACGGGCAGGCTGAAGCACTCCCTTTACAAGAAGCCACGTGCTAAGCAAAAAGCACCCAGTGGTTTCTGGGCTGGATCACCCCCAGCCCCTCCGCCTGCCCTGCACGGCCCCAGCATGGCCGGCGCTGGCTGGGCACGCGCTCCATGCCTCAGGCACACAGATATCGAGGTTTTGGGGCAGGACTTTGCACCCTGCGCTGTGCCTCAGGCCGTAACCAGCCACTGGGGCCCCACCTGCCCTGAACCTGGCACAACACAGCCTAAGGACTGGGAAGATGAGAGGCAGCCTCGGGAAATCCTCGAGCCCGTGGCCTCCCCAGAGGGCCCGTGCACAGCGTGCACAAGCGTGCGTGAGGCTGCACGAGGACGCAAACCCAGCCTCAGCCTCAGCAGCACTGCGCCCGGCTGACTGAATGAGAAGGCTGCTAAAGGAGAAGGCCCTGGGGAGACCTCACGGCAGCCTCCAGTGCCTGCAGGGGCTGCAGGAGGGCTGGGGAGGGACTCTTGGGCAGGGGGGGTAGGGATAGGACACGGGGTGACAGCTTTAAGGCATCAGAGGGTGGGTCTGGGTTAGATCCAAGGCAGAAATCCTTCCCCCTGCGGGCGGTGAGGCCTAGCGCAGGCTGCCCCCAGGAGCTGTGGGTGCCCCATCCCTGGCAGTGCCCAAGGCCAGGCTGGATGGGGCTGGGGGCAGCCTGGGCTGGGGGCAGGGGGCCCTGGGCACGGCAGGGGGGTTGGAACCAGCCGGGCTTTGGGGTCCCTTCCCACCCAGAGCGCTCTGTGGCTCTGTGATCCTGGGATTCTAAGCTCGGCCAGGCTCTGGCTGCCTGCACGCAGTGGGTAAGGCGCTCACCTTTCATCTGAGCGTCTGCCATTTTGCGCCCACTCCCAGGGGAAGCCTGAAAGAAGAATAAGGGATTTTGAGCGAGGTTTGCCAAAGTCTCCCGTGCTCGCCCCGCGGCGGTAACAAGGCCGATGAAGACGATCACCTGGCAGTCGGGTCGCTAACACAGCTTGCGTGTGTGTCCCGCCTGGTGTGTGTGCACGCAGGAAGTGGTTTTATAACCGGGGGTAAACACACACACACGCATGCACAAGACGGCTGCACACCCGGTGAGGCAGGGAACAGCGTTTGGCAGCCCCCGCACCCCGCGCCAGTGGCAGGGCACGTTTCTGCCAGCCCCGCACAGCCCAGGAGCAGGGGCCGCAGGGGCAGGGGAGCGTGGCTGTGCCTCGCTGCACCGTGGGGGCAGACGGTGACAGCCCGGGCAAGGGCTGCTCCTCCTCAGCTGCTTGCGACCACCTTGGGAGGGGGTCCCGACGCCTTGGGGAACGAGGAGCTGGCAGGGAAACTCAGATCGATCACTGGCAACCCTTGCAATGCTTTGGAAAACCTGCCGAGCTCGCAGAGGAGATGCACGGCCCCTGGCTGGAGCGGGAGCACCCCCCCAGAATTGTCGTTAGTTCAGTGCCCTCGTCCGGCACCTGCACCTCCAGCCCTGACCCTGAGTGGTGTGCAGGGTCCGTCCTAGCCCTGTGTGGTGTGCGGGGTCCGTCCCAGCCCTGAGTGGTGTGTGGGGTCCGTCCCAGCCCTGAGCGGTGTGCGGGGTCCGTCCCAGCCCCTGACCACAAGGCAGGCTGCAGCTGCCTCGTCTCCTGCCCCTTCTTCTCTCAGCGCTCTGCCTCCAGTCATAGCAGCAGGAGAAACTGCTTCAAAACTAAGCGCGGGTCATCACGGTAGTTAAATAACTCTGAGGTTGCATTGTTTCCGGAGGAATTACAAGAATCAGCGTTATAGTTGGCTACACCTCCAGAGCTGCACAGAATCGAAACCGAGACGGGGGCTGGTGCGGGAGGAGCCGGTGCTGCCCTGCTGCCATGAGCACAGTTCTCCAGGCTGACACCGACGCCGTCACCGCTGTCACTTCCTGGTGGCTGTGAGCATCCCGCGGGGACAAGGCGAACGCCAGCGCAGGACCTGCAGGAAGGTACGGGCGGGAGGCCAGGGGCCACGAGGCTCCGTGCCGGCAGGGAGGGCTTCGGGGGGGCCTGGGGACCGGGCGCAGGGCAGGGGGGCAGGGAAGGGGCTCTTCCCCCTGTCCCCTCCTCTCTCCTTCCTTTCTCCCCACTCCTCGCTCCCCATGCTCAGCATGGGCACAGCACAGACGTCCCCAGCCCCAGGTGCTGGCATGGCCCCAGCCCCAGCCCCAGCCCAGGGGAGCCCCTCAGGATGGTGCTCAGCCCCACGCGGGGCCCCGGCTGCACGAGTGTCACCGCCCCGAGGGTCCCTGCTGCCACCCGAGGGTCCCTGCCACCACGCTGCCTTCCCTGCCCGTGATCGTGCACAGACTGAGACTGCCTCCTCGCTGCTCTGTTTCCCTGCAGCACCTCGCGGTTCTGGCTTTTATTTTGCTTTTCTGTTCCTTGCTGCTGTCCGTGCACTGCTGTGGCTGCACACGCTGCAGCGCGATCCAGGGGACCCCGTCTGGCCCGGTGCCACCGCAGCCTGACCCAGCTGCAGCCTCCCGAGCCCTTCCCGCAGCGGGGGCACACAGAGCCCCGCAGCCTCCAGTCGCCAGCAGCGAGGCTTCGAAACCATCCCCGCTTTTAGTGAAAATCCCTTCTGCTGTCGGTAACGCTCCCCGCCTCTGGGTGCCTGCTGACGGAGCCCTGGGCGTCTGCTTTTGTCTCCGCAGCGTGGCCGTGGCCATCCGGCGTGTCTACATGCTGCCCGGGGTCGGCGGGGGCTTGGAGATGAGGCTGATCCTGGCTGGGAAGGCTGGTGGGGGGAAAAGCGCCACGGGGAACACCCTCGTCGGGGAACGTGTCTTTGAGTCCAAGCTGTCCACCCAGCCAGTGACCGTGAGGTGTAAGAAAGCACAAGGGCACTGGGACGGCGAGGACTTCACGGTGGTTGACACGGCCGACATTTTCAACCCAAGTGATGCCAGTGATGAGGTGCACCAAGAAATTGTCCGCTGCATCAGGCTGTCCTCCCCGGGCCCCCACGCGCTGCTGCTGGTGACCCAGCTGGGCCGATTCACCCAGGAGGACGAGGAGGCCGCAGAGAGACTGCAGGACATCTTTGGAGCTGATGTTTTGGGGCACACGATCGTCATATTCACCCGTGCAGAAGAGCTGGCGGGGCGATCTCTGCACGACTACGTGTCCTGTACTGAGAACAAAGCTCTCGGCGAGCTGATCCAGAGGTGCGGGAACAGGTACTGCGGCTTCAACAACCGGGCAGCTGGAGCCGAACGGGACCAGCAGGTCGCGGAGCTGATGGGGATGGTCCGCTGCATGGTGCGGGCAAATGGGGACAGGTACTACAGCAATGAGATGTACCTGGAGCCCGATTTAACAGAAGGGAAGGTGGAGTATCACATGGCGAGGTACAGAGCAGGCAAGATAAAGAAGGTGCGGTTCAGCTGCAAGCCATCCCTGAGAGTTCTCCTGGCTTGTGGGCTGATTGTCCTCATCATTATTGTGATTTCCCTGGGTTTCCTTATTGCATGGCTGCGATGAATCCCAGCACCACAGAACCACTGAACGCCTGGGGCTGGAGGCACCTCTGCACGCCGCGTGTTCCATCCCTGCCCAGGCAGGGTCCCCAGCACCGGCTGCCCAGCACCGTGTCCATTGGGTGTTGGACATTTCCAGGGATGGAGACCCCAGCACGGCTCTGGGCAGCCTGTGCCAGCGCTCAGACACCTGCACAGCAAAAAAAGACTTTTCTGATGTCTCAGTGGGCATCCTTGTGGCTCCAGCAGTGCCCATGCCCTTGTGTCCTGGCCATGGGCACCCCACCAGGTGTTCGCACACAGACGGGATCCCCAAGCCTCCTTCCCCAGGCTCAGCAACCCCAGCTCCCAGCCTCTGCCCGCCTCACAGATGCCTTCCTTTTCCCGGTGTAATGGAACCAACTCTCCCCTGGAAAAGAAGAGGAATTGTCTATTTTAATTGAGCATCCCTTTCATCAGAATCAAAGGAAAGTTGGCAAGTGAAAGTAGCCTTAGGATGTGCTTAGGTGACGTGTGACCATCGATGGATAAAAGGGGTTAGAGTACTTCATCAGGGAACACCACCAAGGACCCCCAAAGAAAGGAAGGCATGCGCAGAAGGGCCTGAAAAAGAGCCATTAGGAATGATGCCACATGAGTACAAAACTCATGTAGATTAGAATGAATATGTATTAGATAGCAGAATAGTTATGAATTTAATGGCTATATGTAGCAAGGAAGTCGACACTGGGTGTGCTTGATCTGTGGAAAATGCACCGAGCTCTGAGGCCTGAATAAAAGCAATCTCTCTCCTGAGCGCGTGTGAATTGGCTTATTGCACACGGGGTAAAGGATCATAGAATCGGAGAACGGCTCGGGTTGGAAGGAACCTTAAAGATCGTCTAACTGCAACCCCCCTGAAACAGACAGGGACGACAACCTCTAGATCAGGTTGCTCCATCTAGATCAGGGCCCCATCCAGCCTGGCCTTGAACACCTCCAGGGATGGGGCATCCACAGCCTCTCTGGGCAGCCTGTGCCAGTGCCTCACTACACTGACAGCGAAGCATTTCCTCCTAATGTCTAGCCTAAAGCTATTTTCTTTTAATTTAACACCATTCCCCCTTGTCCTCCACCACCACCCCCAGATCCTTCTCCTCAGGGCTGCTCTCAATCCATTCCCCATCCAGCCTGGATTTGCGCTTGGAATTTCCTGAGCCCAGCTGCAGGACCTTGCACTTGGCCTTGTTGAACCTCATGAGGTCCGTACAGGCCCACTTCTCAAGCCTGTCCGGATCCCTCTGGGTGGCATCCCTTCCCTCCAGCGTGGGGGACAGGGTCAAATGCTTTGCACAAGCCCAGGCAGATGATGTCAGTTGCTCTTCCCCTAGCCAGCAGTGCCGTAACCCTGTCACAGGAGGCCTCCAGATTTGTCAGGCATGATATGTCGGATCTGCTCCATGATCTCGCCAGGCATAGAGGTGAGACTGACTGGCCTGTAGACAACCAGGTCTTCCCTTTTCCCCTCTTTCCAAGTGGGGGTTATGTTTTCCCTCCTCCACTTAGTGGGAAGTTCACGGGACTGCCACGACTTCTCAGCTGTGATGGACAGTGGCGTAGCGACTCCATCCAGTCTCGGGGCGTGGGGCCGCTCCACGCCGCTCGTGCTTGGGGCAGCAGCAGCACCGTGGAATTTGCTCAGGGTCTCGCTGTGGAAGTGTCTGTGCTCCCGAACAACCGCTACGCGTATTGAGGCCCTGCTTCCCAGGACGTGGCTGAACATTGCTCATTGATGGGAAGTAGAGAGTAACTGCTTTTCTCTCTCTGTGCTTCCGCACAGCCTTTGCTTTGTTTTTTCTTTTCTTTCCTTTTTTTTCCCCTCTCTCTTTTGTCTTTAATTAAATCATCCGTATCCCAAGCCTTGAACTCTTTGTGTCACGTTTTCTCCCCCTTCCTCTTTGAGGGAGCGAGAGAGCGGCCGTGGTGGAACTCAGCTGCCCAGCCGAGTAAAACCACCACACTGCAATGTAGGCTATTACTAGGATGGTAAATAACAAGGTGTGCCAGGTCCAGATAGGAAAGCAACCCCTTCCTCCAGCTCAGGGAGGATTTGCAAGTCCTGAAGTCAAAACAAGCGGTGCCCAGAAGGCGTAGGACCTGACTGAGCAAAAGCTTATCAACCCATTATCTTGGGTTAATTTGGGTTTCTTGGCTGCCAAAGCTCAAGTAGAGTTGAAGCTGGCCAGGAGCATGGGGGACAATAAAAAAGGCTTTTTAAAGCATATTAATGGGAAAAGGAGGACCAGAGCAAACATTGGTCTGATACTTGATGAGGATGGACACCTCACAAACAGGGACATAGACAAAAGAGAGACGTTTAACGCAGTACTCGCCCCTGCCTCTGTCTTCAGCACCAGTGATGGGCTCTGGGGCATCAGCTACCCGCAGCTGGGGGATGGTGACTGCAGGCACGACAAACTCCCGGTTAACCCCAAACTTGTGCAGACTTGCTGCTCCACCTGGATGCCTCTAAGTCTATGAGGCCTGATGGGATTCATCCCAGAGTACTCAGAGAACTAGCCGATGTCAGCTAGTTCATTGTCATTGCCATTCAGCAACATGAAGTTTAACAAGAGCAAGTGTCAGATTCTGCACCTGGGAAAGGGCAACCCTGGCTATACATAAAGACTGGGGGACGAGGCGCTGGAGAGCAGCCATAAGAGAGGGATCTGGGGGGTTTGATTGACAGCAAGCTGAACACGAGCCAGCAGTGTGCCCTGGCAGCCAGAAGGGCCAACTGCATCCTGGGGTGCATCAAGCACAGAATTGCTAGTTGGTCGGGGGAAGGGATCGTCCCGCTCTGCTCTGCGCTGGTGCAGCCCCACCTGGAGTACTGGGTGCCGTTCTGGGCACCACCGTATAAGAAAGATATAAAACTGTTAGAGAGCGTCCGAAGGAGGGCAATGAAGATGGTAAAGGGTCTAGAGGGGCAGACGTATGAGGTGTGGCTGAAGTTGCTTGGATTGTTCAGCGTGGAGAAGAGATGAGGGGAGGCCTCGTGGTGGCCTGCAGCTCCCTCGCAAGGGGAGCGGAGGGGCAGGCGCTGAGCTCTGCTCTCTGGGGACAGCGCCAGGACGCGAGGGACCGGCCCGGAGCTGGGGCAGGGGAGGGTCAGGCTGGGGGTTAGGGAAAGGTTCTGCACCCAGAGGTGGTCGGGCACTGGGACGGGCTGCCCGGGGACGGGGGCACAGCCCCGAGCTGCCGGAGCTCAAGGAGCGTTTGGACACCGCTGTCAGACATGGCAAGAAAGGGCTTTGGTCCCTTCCAACTCAGGATATTCAATGATTCTATGATTCTATGATACTGCATCACCCAGATTGTTAATGAAGATGTTAATCAGGACTGGGTGAGGAGGCGCAGGATGGGGGCTGTGACCATGCAGGGGACATCAGGTGCCTCCACGGTGCGGGTCCCATCCCTGAGCCGCGGCCCTTGCTGTAGGATTGTATGGGACTCCCACCCTCCCTCCCCTCTGTGCCTGCAGGAGGGGACCCTGCTCTGCTAGTGCTCGAGAAGTGTTTCCAAGTGCTCTTCTTCCTCACCATAGCACACAAGCCTCAACCGTGGCGAGGGGAACCTTGAACTGGGAGCAGGGGGAAGGCAGGGACATTCAGCCTGGTGAGGACGTGATGGGCAGGGATGGCGAGAAAGGGCTTTGTAATCAGCAAAACCCGCCTAAGGAGGGGCTGCCCAAAGCCTGTGCAGGCGCACAGAGGTGTGGTGTGGGCGCAGCTTCAGCCCTTTTCAGGAAATGAGCCCCGGTGCTGCTGCAGCGCAGAGGAAGCGGGGAGCCCTGCACGCCTGTGGTCTGCAGGGTGACGGGGATGCGGTAGGACATCTCGTGTGGCCATGGGGCGTGCAGGCTGATCTGTGAATGGATGGGGGTGGTGAGGTTTGCCTGAGCAGGCTTGCCTCTGCAGACATCTGCCAAACTGGCCTTTCCTGTAAATGCGCTGAGCTCCCACTGCCCTTTTCCAGGGAGAGGGACGAAGAGCACCGCGCTTAGGAAGCTCCATGGTGCTGCTGCTGCCCCAAGCGTGAGCGGCGTGAAGCAGCCCCATGCCC
The DNA here is from genome assembly GCF_964211835.1 of Anser anser. Lineage (NCBI taxonomy): Eukaryota > Metazoa > Chordata > Aves > Anseriformes > Anatidae > Anser > Anser anser. The sequence goes on from NC_139721.1 coordinate 162,603,881, forward strand.
GCAGGGTACGGCCCTGGCTCTCGCAGGACGATGCCCCTGGGTGTCCTGCCTTCGTGGCACTTCCCTGCGGTACCTGCCCTTCTCGGGGCACAGGCCAGCGAGAGCCCTGTACCCGGTGCCCAGCCTGCCCTGCCCCGTGCCCAGCGAGACAGTGCAGAGCTCGGGCAGGCCGAGAGCCGGCACGGCTCTGCCCTCCGCTGTGCTGCTCCCGCTGAGCTGGCGGCTGGGGCGGAAAGCGAAATGTCCCCTGCCCCGTGGCACCCAGGCAGCTCTCGGGGACGTCGGCTGTGGGGAAGGGAGCCGGGGCAGGCACCAGCCCAAGGGCAGGCACCGCGTGGCCCATGGAGCCGCTCAGCTCCTGCAGCTGGCACGGCGCGGCTTGGCTTGGCACGGCAAGAAGGGCTTTGCCATCCTCCTCTCCTGCCACACACATGGATGCACAGGGACCGAGTGCGGGGCCGAAGGATTTTAATGCATCATATAAGTTAGTAGATGGCACCAAGCTGATGGCACTGCTGGTGCAGTCAGCACAACAGAAGGAAGGGATGCCATCCAAAGGGACCTGGAGAAGCTGGGGATTTGGGCCCATGTGAACCGCAAGAGGTTCAACAAGTCCAAGTGCAGGGTGCTGCACCTGGGTCGGGGCAATCCCAGGCATGAGTACAGACCGGGAGAAGAACTCATTGAGAGCAGCCCTGCAGAGAGGGATTTGGGAGTTCTGGTGGATGGGAAGCTCGACATGAGCCAGCAGTGCGCGCTTGCAGCCCAGAAGGCCAACTGCATCCTGGGCTGCATCATCAGAGGGGTGGGCAGCAGGGGGAGGGAGGGGATTGTCCCCCTTTGTTCTGCCCTCGTGAGGCCTCACTTGGAGCACTGCATCCAGGTTTGGGGCCCCAGCACCAGAAAGATGTGGGGCTGTTTGAGCGGGTCCAGAGGAGGGCCACAAAGATGCTCAGAGGGCTGGAGCACCTCTCCTAGGAAGAAAGGCTGAGAGAGCTGGGACTGATCAGCCTGGAGAAAAGAAGGCTCCGTGGAGACCTCATTGTGGACTTTCAGTGCTTGAAGGGTTCTTATAAAAGGGATGGAGAGGGACTCTTTACTAGTGCAGATAACGATAGGACAAGGGGGAATGGTTTTAAACTGAAAGAGGGGAGATTTTGATTGGATGTTAGGAAGAAATTCTTCACTCAGATGGTGGTGAGGCACTGGCACAGGTTACCCAGAGAAGCTGTGGATGCCCCATCCCCGGAGGTGTTCAAGGCCAGGCTGGATGGGGCCTTGGCCAGCCTGACCTGGTGGGAGGTGTCCCTGCCCATGGCAGGGGGGTTGGAGTTGGATGATCTTTAAACTCCCTCCCAACCCCAGACATTCTGTGACTCTGTGATCCTTTACCCGGTGTGCAATAAGCCAATTCGCACGTGCTCAGGAGAGAGATTGCTTTTATTCAGGCCTCAGAGCTCGGTGCATTTTCCACAGATCAAGCACACCCAATGTCGACTTCCTTGCTACATGTAGACATTAAATTCATGACTATTCTGCTATCTAATATTCATTCTAATCCACATGAGTTTTGTACTCATGTGGCATCATTCCTAATGGCTCCTTTTTCAGGCCCTTTTGTGCAGGCCTTCCTTTCTTTGGGGGTCCTTGGTGGTGTTCCCTGATGAAGTACCCTAACCCCTTTTATCCGCAGATGGTGTAAGAAAAATCTCAATAATTTTCTTAGACAGGACCTTCTATGAAGCTATTTTATTCGTGATTGCAATGGTGGGCATCCTTGTGAGAAAAATCTCAAATAATTTTCTTCAGACAGGACCTTCTATGAAGCTATTTTATTCGCAATTGCAATGGCGGGCGTCCTGTCAATCAGGAGCGCATTTTAGTAAACAAATCACAACCTTTTATTGCCTATTACCCAACACCTGATCACCTCCCCTGTTTCCTCACTGGCTGAGTACTACAGGTTCACAAGCTACTCGACGCTCCTCTATACCATATGTGTACAATTTTTCTTTTTTTTCCACCCTTTATTTTTTCCCTTTTCCTTTTTTTTTTTTCTTTCTTACGTTTTGAGAACCTGTGATCTTTGTTTTACTGTTCCCACACTGCTCATCCTGTTTTTCTCAAGCTTCCTCCTTATTTTGAAACAGTGAGGCCTTCTACTGTCCACTTACCTACTTAGCATTTCTCCTTATCATGACTACACAACTACCTTGGAATACAAACACGTAATTCTCTACTGCAAAAACACTACTTAGCTTCTCACATCGTGCAAGCAGGAGCGCACAGTACAAGTTTATCATAACCCTATATCCCCTGTTACCTGACACCTGATTTCTCCCATTTCCTCACTGGCTGAGTACTGCAGGTTCACAACCTACTTGACGCACTTCTATGCCATACATGTACAATTTAATTTGACCAGCCATTAATTTCTCCCTTTCCTTTTTTTCCTTCTTCTCTTGTGAGTAGAGGGCCCGTGATTCTTGTTTTTACTTATTTCATACTGCTCATCCTGTTTTTCTGAGCTATCCTCCTTATGTTGGGACAGTGGGACCTTCCCCTTATCTGCTTAACTAGTGCTATGCTACTGTCATGCCTGCACGATCACTTTTGAATATGCAAGGTTAGTGGATATTCCACTGCAAAAACAACTTCTATTGCAAAAACACAACGTTGTTTCTCAAAACGGCCACACGTCACCTAAGCACAACCTAAGGCTACTTGCTATTGGCAACTTTCCTTTGTTTCTTCCAGAAGGAGCATTTTGTCCCTGATCAAAGGGAGCCTAGGTTAAAAGATAAACATATTTTTTGTCCTGTACTACATATATGGTAACTGATTGAAGGGATGCTCAATTAAACATAGACAATTCCTCTTCTTTTCCAAGGGAGAGTTGGTTCCATTGCATCTGGACATGGAGGCATCTGCAAGACAGGCAGAGGCTGGGAGCTGGGGCTGCTCAGCCCGGGGAAGGGGGCTCGGGGGTTCCGTCTGTATGTGTGAACGCCTGGTGGGGTGCCCAGAGGCAGGACACAAGGGCATGGGCACTGCTGGAAGCACAAGGATGCCTGGTGAGACATCAGAAAAGTCTTTTTTTGCTGTGCGGGTGTCTGAGCGCTGGCACAGGCTGCCCAGAGCAGCGCTGGGGTCTCCATCCCTGGGGATGTCCAACACCCAATGGACACGGTCCCGGGCAGCTGGAGTGGTGTGCAGAGGTGCCTCCAGCCCCAGGCGTTCAGTGGTTCTGTGGTGCTGGGATTCATCGCTCCCACCAAATAAGAAAAATAATGAAAACCACCGCAATGGCAAGGAGAATCATCCCACAAATCACAATATCTCTCCTGTAAGAGTGAGTGAGAAACTCACTACTTTTCCTGCCTGCTCTGTACCTCGCCATGTGATACTCCACCTTCCCTTCTGTTAAATTGGGCTCCAGGTACATCTCATTGCTGTAGTACCCGTCCCCATTTGCCCGCACCATGCAGCGGACCATCCCCATCAGCTCCGTGACCTGCTGGTCCCGTTCGGCTCCAGCTGCCCGGTTGTTGAAGCCGCAGTACCTGTTCCCGCACCTCTGGATCAGCTCGCAGAGAGCTTTGTTGTCAGTACAGGACACGAAGTCGTGCAGAGATCGCCCCGCCAGCTCTTCTGCACGGGTGAATATGACGATCGTGTGCCCCAAAACATCAGCTCCAAAGATGTCCTGCAGTCTCTCTGCGGCCTCCTCGTCCTCCTGGGTGAATCGGCCCAGCTGGGTCACCAGCAGCAGCGCGTGGGGGCCCGGGGAGGACAGCCTGATGCAGCGGACAATTTCTTGGTGCACCTCATCACTGGCATCACTTGGGTTGAAAATGTCGGCCGTGTCAACCACCGTGAAGTCCTCGCCGTCCCAGTGCCCTTGTGCTTTCTTACACCTCACGGTCACTGGCTGGGTGGACAGCTTGGACTCAAAGACACGTTCCCCGACGAGGGTGTTCCCCGTGGCGCTTTTCCCCCCACCAGCCTTCCCAGCCAGGATCAGCCTCATCTCCAAGCCCCCGCCGACCCCGGGCAGCATGTAGACAGGCCGGATGGCCACGGCCACGCTGCGGAGACAAAAGCAGACGCCCAGGGCTCCGTCAGCAGGCACCCAGAGGCGGGGAGCGTTACCGACAGCAGAAGGGATTTTCACTAAAAGCGGGGATGGTTTCGGAGCCTCGCTGCTGGCGACTGGAGGCTGCGGGGCTCTGTGTGCCCCCGCTGCGGGAAGGGCTCGGGAGGCTGCAGCTGGGTCAGGCTGCGGTGGCACCGGGCCAGACGGGGTCCCCTGGATCGCGCTGCAGCGTGTGCAGCCACAGCAGTGCACGGACAGCAGCAAGGAATAGAAAATGAAAATGAAAGCCAGAACTGCGAGGTGCAGCGGGGAAACAGAGCAGCGAGGCAGCCTCAGTCTACGCACGATCACGGGCAGGGAAGGCAGCGTGATAGCAGGGACCCTCGGGTGGTGGCAGGGACCCTCGGGGCGGTGACACTCGTGCAGCTGGGGCCCCGCGTGGGGCTGAGCACCATCCTGAGGGGCTCCCCTGGGCTGGGGCTGGGGCTGGGGTTATGCCAGCACCTGGGGCTGGGGAGGTCTGTGCTGTGCCCACGCCGAGTATGGGGAGTGAGGAGTGGGGAGAAGGGAAGGAGAGAGGAGGGGACAGGGGGAAGAGCCCCTTCCCTACCCCGCTGCCCTGCGCCCGGTCCCCAGGCCCCCCCAGAAGCCCTCTCTGCCGGCACGGAGCCTCGCGGCCCCTGGCCTCCCGCCCGTACCTTCCTGCAGGTCCTGCGCTGGCGTTCGCCTTGTCCCCGCGGGACGCTCACAGCCACCAGGAAGTGACAGCGGTGACGGCGTCGGTGTCAGCCTGGAGAACTGTGCTCATGGCAGCAGGGCAGCACCGGCTCCTCCCGCACCAGCCCCCGTCTCGGTTTCGATTCTGTGCAGCTCTGGAGGTGTAGCCAACTATAACGCTGATTCTTGTAATTCCTCCAGAAACAATGCAACCTCAGAGTTATTTAACTACCGTGATGACCCGCGCTTAGTTTTGAAGCAGTTTCTCCTGCTGCTATGACTGGAGGCAGAGCGCTGAGAGAAGAAGGGGCAGGAGACGAGGCAGCTGCAGCCTGCATTGTGGTCAGGGGCTGGGATGGACCCCGTGCACCGCTCGGGGCTGGGACTGATCCCGCGCACCGCTCGGGGCTGGGACGGACGCTGCAAGCCTCTTAAGTGTTGCGAAGGTTGCAAGTGACAAATCTGAATTTCCCTGCCGCTATCTTGTACTTCCTTCTCCCCACGCTCGTGGTGCTCCCTGGCTCCGCAGGCACCTGCAGAGCTGGCAGGGACGCTGCTGGGGCACTGCGGGGCTCCTCGCCGGGTGCCTCCAGCCCCAGGTCCTGCTCTCACACCTCCGACCCCTGCTCCCACACCCCCGGGGCTCCCCACCAACAGGTCAGTGATGACAGTAAAATATGAAACTGCACACAAGTGCAGAGCAGCCCGTGTTCCTGAAGGCAGGGAGGTGTGCATGACAAATGGAGACTGTGCCTGCGTGCAGCTCCACAGCACGTCAGCCCAGGGAGAGTACAACCGCAGTGGGATGGCACCTCATCCTGTGTCACGGCACTTCCCTGTCAAAGTTCATGGTGGTTTCAGATGCTCAGAACTGCTGCTGCCTGGGATATTTCCGCCATCCCTGTACATGTGACCAACCTGTCCCACCTGTCCCTAGGATGCTCTTTGTCCTGGGTCCTCTCTCAGGGACGTGGATCCCCAGGTACCTGCTCATATGGCTCCAGTCCCCTGAGAAACAACAGCAGCACCTGAAGGGCAGCAGGAAGAAGGGCTGGCTCCCTTGGTGTCCCTGCCAGGGTCCCTCGATGTCCCTACTGGGCCAGCTGGCACCTGGCCCATTGCCCCGTGCCCCTTGTCCTTCACCCCCCCACCCCCCACCCCCGTGCCAGGCCAAGGTGGCTCCCCAAATCCCATGCCAGCCTGCAGGGACATGAGGTGAGCTCAGCCCATGGCAGTGAGGGGAATGTGACCAGTTCTGTCCTCGCCCTGCTGCCCCCAGAGCTGCTCAGGGATGGGTCCCCTCTGGTGGGTGCTGCTCCGCTCCGCCTGGATGCTCTGCGCTCTCCTGGCAGCACCCAGGGCTGCCCCACGGCTCAATGCAAGGGACGAGGGCATTTCCTAGGAGGCACTGCCTGGCTCTGGCCCTGCGTGTCCCCAGGTCCGCAGCCATCCCTGCAATGCCCCGGGCACATCCCTGGCATCGGGATGGAGACAAAGCAGAAACCGCTCAGCAGCCGCAAGCTTTGTGCTGCAGTTTTGTGCCGAGAGGCACAGCCCATGTGGGGACTGCGGTGCTGTTAGAGGGGGAATCACCTGCTTGCCATGTTGTTAAGCAACACAGTGCAATGACCTGGGAAAAGAAATACAGCACAGTGTATTCTCGTTCTATTCTTGCTTCTAGCACAAGAAGCGGTTGTACAGCCGGACAATTGCCCTCCAACCACTGCGGCACGCCTGCCACAGAAAGCGCGCAATGCGCAGGACCACTGCCCAGGTGAAGCAGCAGCAGCAGCACAGGAACCGCATGCATCGTGTGCAGCACAGCCCCTGCACACACCGCGTGAGCCACCCCAGGCACCCGTCTCTTGATGCTCCTTGTTGGCCCTGCAATTGCTGCTCCACTTGCTTCGCGAGGTGCTTGCACTTCTCTTCGAAATCCACGTCGTTGCAGCTGAGGAGCCGCGTGGCCTGGGAGTAGAGCTCGTTCGTGTAATGGGCGCCCTGGTTCTCCTCCAGCACCTGCTGCACCAGCACCATCAGGTCCTCGACCTGGGCTTCGCGCTCGGCGCCAGCCGCCCGGTTGCTGAAGGCGCAGCACCGTCCCCCGCAGGCCTGGAGCAGCTCCCACAGGGCGGCGTTGCTGGGGTGCGCCACGTAGCGCTGCAGGGAGCCGCCCCCCAGGTCCTCCTTGCGGGTGAAGAGGATGACGGTGTGCCTCGCAGCCTCGTGCCCCAGCACCCGCCACACTTGTTGGGCGGCCTCCTCGTCCTCCTGCGTGAAGCGGCCCAGCTGGGTCACCAGCACCAGGACGTGCGGCCCCGGCGCCGACAGCAGCAGGCAGCGGGCAAGCTCGTAGCAGGACCGGGCGCTGTGCTCCGGTGAGTCAAACATGTTGGGGGTGTCGGTGACCACCACCCTGTGGCCCTGCCAGAGCCGGCTCTCCTGGGCACACGTCCGCGTCACCGCCCATGGCGCCAGGCGCGACTCGAAGGCCGCCTGCCCCAGGATGGTGTTCCCCGTTGCGCTTTTCCCTCCACCGGTCTTCCCGACGAGTACCAGGCGCAGCTCCGGCTCCCCCGTGTGCTCCTGTGTCCCCTGGCCTGCTGGCATCAGTGAGGGGAAAGGCTCAGCGAGAGAGCAGCAGCGTGAAAAGCCCTGGCTGCGGTGGGTCATGCATGGAAACAGCCCAGCACAGGGGCACAGAGCTGCCTGTGCCACCCCAGGGCTGCCTGTGCCACCCCAGGGATGCTCTTACCTCCCCAGGGATACCCGCGCCATCCCAGGGATGCCTGTCCCCCCTCCACGTGCATGGCACCGCTCGGCACATGCCGTGCCCCCACCTGCTCTGTCCCCAAAACCCCTCCCAGCAGGGAGACTGCCTGGAGAGCCTGGTCCCTGCAGTGGCACGAGGACCCCGATCCCCCCTGCGAGGGGGCTCTGGGACAGGGCAGTGCCTGGCCCTTGCACCCTTACCGTGACGCTCACCGTGATCCTCCCAGGGGCCGTTCGCCATCGTGCTCTGCCGGAGTGTCAGTGCAGGAAGGGTGATGCCGGAGCCGGGTCACAGGCTGCAGGGGGACAGAGAGCAAACACACGTGCAGGGTGAAGGATTTACCGCTGGGCTTGGGGGATAAGGGCACTGGCAGGCTGTGACAAAGCCCTTGAGAAGGCCGAGCCTGCAGCACCAGCCCAGCCAGCAGTGGGCTTGGCCAGGGACCATTCGCCCGTGGGTGAGCAACGCTGGCTGCTCCCGATCCCTGCGTTCAGAAGCAGCCCCCCAGGGATCTGCTGCACGCTTTCCGTGCTGCTGAGCTGTGACTCTGGAGCCGTGCAGCGCACTGGGGAGCAAAGTTGGTGAGCACCAAGCCCCGGCACCTACCCACGGCTCCGGGCGCAGGAGTGCCCCTGGGCAGGAGGTGCTCGTGCCCGGACCCAGCTCTTGGTTTGGGGCTGCGGGGGCGGAAGCTGAGTGCAGCAGGGCTGGGCACAAGGTTCACGGGGCGGGGGCTCTGCAAGGACAGCCCAGAGACACTCCTGGGGGGCACGGAGCTGTGGGGGAGCAGTGGGGGGCGGTTTGCTGCATGCTCTGCAGGGCACACCCAGCCCCAGCTGCATACACCAAGGGTCCTGCAAACAGGCTTTTCCCTAAATGCGCTGAGCTCCCACAGCGCTATTCCGGGGAGCAGGACTAAGGGCAATGTCCTGAGAAAATTCCACGGTGCTGCTGCTGCCCCAAGCACGAACGGCACGGAGCAGCCCCGCTCCCCCCGACCGTGGCCCTGGGCTCTTACAGGACAACGTCCCCCAGCGTCCCACCTTTGCAGCCCTGCGGTTCGGTACCCACATGGCCCCAGGCACGCAGCAGCCCCGAGCACACAGCAGCCCTGGAGAACGCTGCTCCCGGCGCCCTGCAGCACGCCCTGCACATGTCCCTGCACGCAGGACGAGCTCCAAAGGTGGGCCCGGGGGCGGGCAGGGGCTCCCCGCACCACGATGACACCACGCACATCTCCACGGCAGAGCTGCGGTCTCCAAAGGTGCCCACTCGCAAGCTGCTCGCAGGAGCTGCTCCCATGGCAGCTCCCAGCTGGAAGATTTCCTCTTGTGCCAGCACACGTCCATCAGGGCTTCGGGAGCATCTGGAGACCTCTGCTGCCGGCGTTCACCACGTAGCCACGCAGGGAGCCGTGCCCCAGGTCTTCTGGGTGAAGACAACCAACGGGCGCTTCGTGGCGGCTGTCCCCCAAACCTGCCGCGTCCCCTTCGCCACCTGCCAGGCGTGCTGCGTGTAGCAGCCCAGCCGGGTTACCGGCGCCAGGGCGCAGCGGCTGTGGGCGCCAAGGTGGCTCTGCTCCTGGGCTGCCTCCCCCCGGCCCCACGGTGACCTCTCAAAAAATCACTGGGAAAGCTCAATCTGTGCAAATGAGGGAAAACATGTCCTGGAAATAAACCTCACCGGTCATGAGGTTAACGAGGCAATGAGGTGTAGCCCCCTAACAGAGGAGTTTTGGTCTGATGCTCATGCAAATACAGCCGGAGGCCCCCTTTTCCACCCGGGCTGTGGTGTGTGAGGCCGCACACTCCTGCACCGGGGACATTTTGTGGCACAGCACAAAGCGGTGTTCAACCCCTGCCCGGCCCCTCTGCTAACCCCAGGTCCCTTGCAGGAGGCAGGGAGCCCCCTCCTCCGGCCCCTGTGTGCCACAGCCCCAGCACGCTGCTCGTGCTTTGGCCTGAGACACTCGAGCACCACTTTGTGCTCGGGGCCATCCATACAGGGCGGCAGCTTCGGACCCCTGTGGGTGCCTGGGCACCAACCGCCCATGGCTCTGCGGCTCCCTGTGGGCGTGCAGTCCCCGTGGTGCCGCGGTGTGCCTGTTTGCTCGCCTTCACCCGTGGGCACGCTGTCCCGCAGCTCGCCTTGATCTGCTGCTGGTGTTCGGCTGCGCGCCTCCTTCACGTCCCCTTCCTGCTCCCCAGCACCGTCCCTCCTGGGACGCTTTTGCTTTCGGTGGGTTTGCAGCCTTTGGGTCCGCGAACCTCCCGTGCTCCTGCTTCAGGCACCTCCTCGCCCCCCTCCTCATCCCCGCAGGGGCTCGGTCACTCTTCCTCCCCATCCTCTTCCTCTCGGCCGCACGTCCCCAGCCCGGCCAGCTCGGGATGCCCGCGGGGCTGCCCCTGGCTGCTGGGGGGTCCGCACGGTGTCTGCTGGGGAGCTTTGGGGGGGGTTCCTGGGGCAGAGCTGCCGTGCCACAGCCGCGGGGCAGCCGCCACCCGGGTCCAGCCTCGCCCACGGGTGCTCCAGCACGGGGGGCACAGCCCCGGTCCCGTTCCCCTGCTCGCCCACTGACCGGCGTCCAACCCCCAGACCCCGGTACCGCCCGGTCCCGGTACCCCGCCGGTTCCCTCACCTGCTTGGCTCCGGTACCCGCCGGCCGCCCAAAGCCGCCGGCGCTCAGCGGGACCGGGAGCGGAGCCCGGGTGCGCAGCGGCGGCCGCGGAGCTCCCGGAGCGGAGCCGCGACCCCCTGCGTCGGTGCGGGGAACGGCACCGGGAGCCGGGCACCGGGAGCCGGGCACCGGGAGCCGGGCACCGGGAGCCGGGCACCGGGGGTCAGGGACACCGGCACCGGGACCGGGGTCACCGGGACATTGCGACACTGGGTGTCACCTGGGGCACTGGGGGCACTGGGACACGGGGATCTGTGACACAGGGACGTGAGGGCTGGGGACATCGGGACATGGGGACACCGGGTGTCGGGGACATGGGGACTGGGGACGTTGGGACAAAGGGACATCGGGGCATGAGGACACCAGGTGTCGGGGACATGGGGACCTGGGGACATTGAGACACCGAGACCTGTGACACGGGGACATTGGGAATGGGGACATTGGGACACAGGGACCTGTGACACAGGGACATGGAGACTGGGGACGTTGGGACTGGGTGCGTTGGGACATGAGGACACTAGGTGTCAGGGACATGTGGACCCGAGGAAATTGAGACACGGGGACCAGTGACACAGGGACATGATGACTGGGGACATGGGGACACTGGGTGTCAGGGACCTGGGAACATTGGGACACAGGGACCTGGGACACAGGGACATGGGGACTGGGGATGCTGGGACAAAGGGACATTGGGGCATGAGGACAGCAGGTGTCAGGAACACGGGGAGCCGAAGACCTTGAGGCACAGCCACCTGTGACACAGGGACATGGGGACCGGGGACATCGGGACATGAGGACACTAGGTGTCAGGGACATGGGGACTTGGGGACATTGAGACATTGGGACCTGTGACACAGGGATATGGGGACTGGGGACATGGGGACACGGTGTCAGGGACCTTGGACCTGGGGATATTGGGGCACAGGGATCTGTGACACAGGGACATTGGGAATGGGGACACTGGGACACCGGGTGTCAGGAACCTCTGGCCGCAGGGAGCAGCACCATGGCAGCGGCTGCCCAGCTGGCAGCTCAGAGAGGTGGAGGAGAACTCCTGACATCTCTTGTGACCATGGCTAGAGGGACCCCAAAGGCTTCAGCCTCTGAAGCCTGGTGATGCCCAAGGACAAACCAGCACGAGAGCCAGGGGCTGCCAAGGCAAGGCTTTAAATTAAAGGCTGAGGAGCAAACCTCCTGTTCTGGCCAGAACCTGGCTCCCTTGGGGCTCTGGCAGAGCCCTGCCGTGTCCATCACCTCTGAGGCACCTCGGAGGTCACAGCAGTGCCACACACCCAGCATGTGTGCTCTGAGAGCACATTTAAGAAAGGAGAAAAAAATACCAAAGCCCTGCTACACTACAGCAGCTGGGAGAGAGGAGTGAGAAGCAGCCCTGCAGCCCCCAGGGGAGCGCGGCAGGAGGGCAGGAGGTGCTCCAGGCACACAGCACAATTCCCCTGCGGCCCGGGGAGAGGCCCCTGGTGGAGCAGGCTGTCCCCCTGCACCCACGGGTCCCACACGGAGCAGATCTCCACGCTGCAGCCCGTGGAGGAGCCCCCGGTGGAGCAGGTGGATGTGGCCTGGAGGAGGCTGCGGCCCATGGAGAGCCCCCGCAGGAGCAGGCCCCGGGCCGGAGCTGCAGCCCGTGGAGAGGAGCCCCCGCAGGAGCAGGGGGTCTGGGGGGAGCTGCCGCCCGTGGGGGACCCGTGCTGGAGCAGTTTGCTCCTGGGGGATGGACCCCGTGGGACGGAGCCGTGTGGGAGCAGTTCTTGAGGAGCTGCTGCCTGTGGGCAGCCCATGAGGGATCAGTTCGGGAAGGACGGCATCCCGTGGGAGGGACCCCACGGGGAGCAGGGGCAGGTGAAGGAGCAGCGGGGATGAAGCCTCAGGGACTGACCGCAGCCCCCAGTCCCCTGTGCTGCTTGGGCAGGGGGGGGAGAGAAGAGGGTGTGTGTGTGGAAGGTGTTTGTAGTCTGCTTGTAGTTTCTCACTGCTCTGTTCCACTAGTGATAGGCAATAAATTACATTAATCTCCCTACTCTGAGTCTGTTTTGCCCATGACGATAATCATTGAGTGATCTCCCCGTCCTTACCTCAGCCCCTGAGCCCTTTCCATTGTATTTTCCCTTTCCCTTTGATTAGGGGCAGTCAGAGAGCAGTTGTGCGGGAGCTCAGCGGCCCAGCAGGGTAAAAGCACCCCACACAGGCCTCGTGGTGGGCAGTCAGTGGCCACCAAACTTCGGGCCACAAGGGCTCTAAGCCCGTCCTTCCCTGCACTCGGGGATTCGTGGCTCGCGTTGCTGCTGACGGGGACGGGCCTCATGTGGTGTGAGGGTGTCCTAGGCGGACACGGCCTACCCCAGAACACCCTCCTGAGCACTGAGCTCGTTCCTTTTGCCATTGGGGGAAAACAGAGAAAGCCAAAGTCAATAAAATGCAGTCGAGGTGGAAGCGTCTCCAGCCTCCCTCTGCCGGGACAGGCACAGGCCGAAGGGCAATGGCAGCTCCCAGGCCCCGAGCGCTGCCTCGGATCCGCTCCTGCCCCCGGCCACATAACCAGCAGGGGACGGCCGTGAGCTGGGGGGGACACAGGAGCAGAGCCAGGACCCCTCTGTCACGTTCTCCCCACACTCCCACCTCTTGTCACAGCCCAGGGCTCACCACATCAGGCAGGACACCCGGCATGTGCCCGTGGAGCGGTGCTGGCTGCTGTGCCAAGCCCACGTACGGCTCATGCTGGGGTGTCCCCGCTCCCGGCTGGCATTCTCAACATCCATCCATCTTTTGGGACAGCGGAGGATCTGCAGGGGCCGGCTGGGGATGCAGCGTGCGCTCTGCTCACCGCCATGCCAAGGCCGGCCGAGTCCTGCAGCAGCGACAGCCGCTGGCCCAGGTGAGGGCAGGATGGGAGCAACACCTGCAAGGGGCAAGGCTGAGCTGGGAATGGGCTCCCCGGCACACACGGGGCCGTCGCTCACCCCTGGTGCAGGTGCATGAGCAGCTCCGTCCTTGGTGAGCATCTCCGCAGCCCCCCCCCGGGCAGCAGCGATGTTTTGGAGGGCCCTGGGAAGGCGTGGGTGAGCCCTCACGAAACTCCCCAGGTTCCCAGCAAGATGGAGACGTGGTGTTTTCCAAGCGTAATTAATTTAATTCATACACATCAGCAGTACCTGCATTTCCACACATGTAGTGGCGAAGGGAGAAGTGGGCAGAGGACGGGGCAGGGGTCACTTTGTGCAGCTCTTCGCAGGGGGCTTTGCCTTTTGCCAGGACGGCGAGAAGACACCGGCGGGCAGGGGCGCGGCGACCGGCAGCCCCCACGGCACCGGGGCTGGGCCCAGCACCCTCCTCCTGGTACCGGGCTGGGTGGGGGCACTGCGGGGAAAGGGCTGCCCGGGGGGGGCTGCACCGTGTGTGGCGGGGTGCAGGCGGTGCCACGGGCACGGATGGACCTGTGCAAGGGGAGCAGGGGGGAGTGGGGCACGGCGGGGCTCTGCAGGAGGGGATCCAGCTCCCTCGGGAGCCGGTGGCAGCCAGGACGGTGCCGTCACCGGGAGCTGGGGCCGGGCCAGGTGTCAGCTCCCCCCGGCAGCTGCACACTCGCTCTGCCCCGATGCACGGCGTCGCCCCATGAAGGAGGGCAGGGAGCGCTGGCCAGCCCAGCATCATCCTGTGGTGGAGAGCGGCGCAGTGCAACGGGCATCATCAGCAGCAAGCGACGGCAGAAGCTGATTTTCCCCTGCAAGCAGCAGGGCAGGACGGGTGCAGGAGAGGGGCACCCACCCTGGATTCAGCCACCAGTGCTGAGTCCCGTCTTGTCCTAGAGAGCATGCCAAGCACTGTCCCGGTTTAGGGCTCCGGATGGAGCACAGACAGGGACCCTGTGGAGGGCAGGGGTGGCCGCTGACCCCCAGCAGCACCCGGGATCAGCCCTAAAACCCCATGGCTTCAGAGGTGCCGCAGGGTTTGCACGGTCCCACGTGCCACGGGGCTCTGGCGCAGCCACTTCCCCTTCTCTGGTGCCATGGGCGGGCTCAGCAAACACGGGGCTCCTCTGCTTGTGCCTGGGGTGGCAGAGCAAGGCATGGGCAGAGATTTCACGTCCTGGCCGCGGCTCACCTCTCCTGGCTGCCTGCTCCGCCACCACATCTGTGGGCTCCGCACTGGGGCCTCTGTGCTGCCCGGGCTGGGGTCTCTGCCTCTCTGCAGCCGGGTGCAGCCCCCGCCTCGGTCCCTCCTCCAGGCCGGAGCTGCCGCTGCTGCTCCTTGGGAAGCAGTTTGCACCCGTGAGCTTTGCGTTTTATTTTATTTTTATTTCGCCTGATTTCTGTGCTACTCGGGGCTCTCCGCAGTGCCGGGACGAGCCTCTGCCGCCTCCTCTTCGAGCCCCTCTCCCCAGCACGGTGGGCAGCACGCGGCGCCGCGGCTCCTTCCCCGCAGAGCACAGGAGGCGAGATCTGGCTCTGCTCTGATGCTCGTGGCCGTCATTCCCTGGGCGAGAAGCACACAGAGGTGTTACCTGCGCTGCAGCAGCACCAGCCTGGGTGGGGGGGACAGGGGTGCGTGGGGAGCATGCAGCGGTGGTCCCCTGCCCTGGGGAAACCTCCCCGCTCCTCCTCCTCGCCCTGGCCCAGGGGTTTAACCTGTGGCCCTGGGGTGCGCCAGGCTGCAGCACTGGGTGGACAGACGGGGAGGAAGCCCCACAGAGAATACCACCATTTCCAGGGCCGGCCGCAGCGCTTGGCTCCTCCTGAAGCCCTGGGGGGCAACAGTCGTCCGGCAGGCACAGATCAGCCTGCGAGCGCCTGATGCAGGGCACCGGAGGCAGCCAGGGCTGGCGGGAGCAGCCTCGTGATGGTCAGGGGAGGAACTCCAACAGGAGGAGCGCAGCAGGCGCCCAGGGGTGCCCACACGGAGCCGGGGCTGATCACACCCGTCACGCCGGGCTCTGTGCCCCACACGGGCACACCGGCGGTTTCCCACACTGATGGATGTGCACGCGCCTCGAAGCCCTGGTGAGGCCACTAAGGGCTCCGAGGCCCCCAGGCAGCACCTCCAGGTGCAGGGCAGTGGGCACTCCCGCAGTGCCCGGGGGGCTGCAGGATGGGGAGAACCCTGTGGGGCAGGAGAGCGGTGCAGGCAGCGGTGGGTGGGGGTCCCGGTGCGCGGGGGCTCACGTGAGGGCGTTCTCTGCCCCGTGGCTCCGCTGGTGCGCGGTGAGGTTGACCTTCTGGGCGAAGGTCTTGCCACACTGGGTGCAGGAGAAGGGGGTCTCGCCCGTGTGGGTGCGCTGGTGGATCTTCAGGGAGCCCTTCTGGCTGAAGCTCTTGCCGCAGTCGGGGCAGGCAAAGGGCCGCTCGCCGGTGTGGGTGCGCTGGTGCGTGGCCAGGCTGCTCCGGCAGCTGAAGCCCTTCCCGCACCGGGCGCAGGCGAAGGGGCCGCTCGCTGCCCCGGGGCCGCCGGCCTCCTCATGCGGCTCGGGCCGCGGCGAGCGACTGCTGGCGGCGGCGGCTGCGCCGGGCTGGTCCTCGGTGGCCGCACCGGGCCGGTCCTCGGCGTGGGTGCGCTGGTGGTTGAGGAGGAAGCGCTGCTCACGGAAGCGCTTCCCACAGCGCCCGCAGGAGAAGGGCTTCTCGCCGCTGTGGATGCGCTGGTGGGTGAGCAGGTTCTGCTTGAGGCTGAAGCTCTTCTGGCAGACGCCGCACTGGTAGGGGCGCTCCCCGGTGTGGATGCGCTGGTGGATGATGAGGTTGTGCTTGAGGCTGAAGGCCTTGCCGCACTCGGCGCAGATGAAGGCGCGCTCCCCGGCGTGGTGCTTCTGGTGCCGGGCGAGGCTGGGCTGCTGGCCGAAGCATTCCCCGCACAGGATGCACTTGAACTCCTTCCCGGCCTCCTCCTCCTCCGCCTGGCTGTGGATCACCAGCGCCTTCTCGTCCCCGAAGCCCTCCTCGCCGCCGGGGAAGGCGAAGGGGTTCTCGCCCGTGGGCGAGGCCAGGTCCGTCATGGGCGCGCGCTGCCCGGCTCACGGCGCCCGCATCGCGGCCCTGGGGGGCACAGAGAGGGGCGGCTGCGGCTCCCAGCGCCACGCCGGGGGTGCCGCCGCCCCCCCGGACCCCCGGGACCCCCGAACACCGCCCGGTGCGGGGGAACCCGAGGGCGGAAGGGGCCGGGGCCGGGCGCCCTCGTGGCGGAGGTGGGGGGGGGTTGGCGCCCGCCTCCCCCGCTCCCCCCCCGGGGCTGCGGGGCCCAGCCCGCGAGCCCCGGCGGCTCCGCGGCCACGCCTGGCCCTGGGGGGCCCGGAACCGTGCGGGGGGTGGGGGGGGGAGCTCCGTGCTCGGCGGGGGGGGGGGTCCCGCGGCATCCCCCCGGCGGCCGGCCCCGGGCTGGGGCCGGGCTGCGCCGCATTGCGCCTCGCTGCCGCACCGCACCGCCCCCCCCCGGGCCGGGCCGAGCCGTGCCGGACCCCCCCGGACCCCCCCACCCCCCCCCGATCTCCCCCCCCCCCCTCCCCGCTCCGGTGCCCGCCCCGCCGCCGACCTGCCCGGCCCGGTTCCGCCGCTCCCCGCCGCCGCCGCCGCCGCCGCCGCCGCCGCCCGGCTCTTTGTGGCCCGCTGGCTCCTCCTGCCCGCCTGACGCGCAGGCACCGCCGCCGCTCCTGCCCCGGCCCGCCCGGCCCGGCCCGGCCCTGCCCCGGCCCGCTCCGCCGCCCGCGCTCCCGCAGCCCCGCGGCCGGGGCGGGGTGGCCCGGGGGGGGGGGGGGGGGGCTCGGCCCGGTGTCCCCCCCCGAGGGCAGGGTCCCCTCCGGGCCGGGGCTGCGGCGGGGAGCGGCCGGGGCCCGCCGGGGAACAAAGGGGCTCGCACGGCGCGGCCCGAACAGAGGGGCCGGGGGCGGCCCCGAGCTGCCGGGGGGCCGTGGTGCGGGGCACCGGGGCACCGGAGGCCGCGTGGCCCCGCGGTGGAGCCGGCGCGGTGCTGAACACGGGGCAGGGGCAGCCCGAGACCCCCGGGACCCCGCTCGCACCCCCGGGGCTGCATGGAGCCGAACCGGGACCCCCCGGTCCCCGTTCAGCCCCCCGGGGCTGCATGGAGCTGAACCGGGCACCCCCGGTCCCTGTTCACCCCCCCCCCGGGGCTGCATGGAGCTGAACCGGGCACCCCCAGACCCCGTTGAGCCCCCCGGGGCTGCATGGAGCGAAACCGCCCCCTCCCCCCGGCCCTTGCTCACCCCCCCGGGGCTGTATGGAGCCGAACTGGACCCCCCCAGGTTCACGCTCATCCCCCCGGGGCTGCATGGAGCTGAACCGGGCACCCCCGGTCCCTGTTCACCCCCCCGGGGCTGCATGGAGCCGAACTGGACCCCCCCAGGTTCACGCTCATCCCCCCGGGGCTGCATGGAGCCGAACTGGGCCCCCCCAGCGGTTCTGGAAGCTGCATCGGTGGTGCCAAACCAGGGGTCTTGGCGCTGGCCCCGCCAGAGGTGCCCCTCGGTGCCCGGGTGCAGGAGGCCGGGAGCAAAGTGTTGGCACGAGGCGAGGCCGGAGGAAGCCCAGGGACCGCGTGGAAGGGCCCGGCTCTGCGGGACCGGTGGGGACATGAGGACACGGAAGCCCCGCAGCAGCCGAGGTGGCGAAGGCACCGTGTGCCAGCCATGCACGGGGACGAGGAGCGGCCACCCCGGCCCCTCGGTGGGGAGCACGAAGGGCAGAGGGGTGCAGGGAGCCCCGACCCCAGTGGGGGAAGCCCCTCTCTGCCAGCCGTGCCCAACGGCACGCTGCTCGGGGTCCCGGGACAGCGGCACGGCCCCAGGACCGGCACTGGGGCACGGCTGGGAGCAGGCCCCGGGCGCAGGCTGCAGCTTGCTGGAGCTGCGCACGCCGCGCTCGGCAGCGCCGGCGGTTGGGTTGGGGCACCCGCTGCAGATTCCTGTGGAGCCGTTGCCCAGACCTGCCTCGCCAGGGCCGGGCCACGCGGCAGCGGCCTCGTGCACGCCTGCGCTCCCGGAGCAGCTGCTGACGCCTACGGATGGCGTCACAGGGGCAGGGACGGGCGGGACGAGCCCTTACGCCGTCGGTGTCCACATGTGGCCACGGCCGCTGCTCCGTAGCGCTGATAGGAAGCACGTTCAGCTCCGCGGGAAGGGCAGGGGCAGCCAGGGCTGGTGCCGGGCAGGCTCGTGGGGGTGCCGGGCAGAGCCGGGCCCTCCCGCACCGCCAGCACACGCTGCCCTGCGTGTTAGCACCCCCGGGACATCGGGGCGTGACGGGGAACGTGCTCCACGGGGGCGAGGGCAGCCTGGGGCCGGTGACTCTGGGGTGAAGGATTCCTCCCACCGAGGCGTTTGTCGGGAGCTGGAGGGGCCGGGCGTTATCGCTACCAGCCTGGTGCGGCGCCGTGGGGGAGGCCAGGGTGAGAAACAGAGTTGTGTTTTTGCAGCAGAAGGTGGTTTGGCAGTGGAAAATTCCACTAAGCTCGCGTATCCAAACGTGATCGTGCGGCACAGCAGTGGGGAGTACGTTAAGCAGATAAGGGGAAGGTCCCGACATAAGGAGGACAGCTCAGAAAAACAGGATGAGCAGTGCGAGACCAGTAAAAACAAGAATCGCGGGCCCTCTGGTCACAAGAGAAGAAGGAAAAAAGGAAAAGGAGAAATTAATGGCTGGTCAAATAAAATTGTACCTATGTAGTATAGAAGGGCGTCGAGTAGGTTGTGAACCTGCAGTGCTCAGCCAGTGAGGAAACGGGAGAAATCAGGTGTCGGGTAATAGGGGATATAGGGTTGTGATACACTTGTACTGTGCGCTCCTGCTTGCAGGACACCCGCCTTTGCAACCGTGAATAAAACAGCTTCACCGAAGGTCCTGCCTGAGAAAACTGAGATTTTTCTCACACCAGGCCCCGCGCTGCCAGCTGTGCTGCCCCCGCACCCTCCCCGAGCCTCGGCTGCGGTTGCAGTTTGTGGCTGCATCTCTCGGCTTCGCCCTAAGGCCCCGAGGGTGTTTTCAACCCCCAACCACTTCTTTCCCTGGGTAAGCGAAGGCCCAAGAGCATCGGCCGTCCCCGGGATGCGGCGGTGAGGGGCAGCAGCTCAGCTCCCGGTGGGCACCAGCAGGGCACCCACTTCGTGCTGGGATCCCATCCCGGCATTACCAGTAACGGGGGGAACTGAGCCGTCAGCCAGTGGCCACGGGAAGGGCAGCAAAGGCCCTCGGGATCTCGTTGGGCTGCGCTGGCGGGGGCGGCGTGGATGTGAAGGTGCTGGGAGAGGCGCGGAGCCAGGGCCTGCGCCGAAGGCGCTGTTCGCAGAGCCAGAGCCTGCACGGATTTGAAACCTGCAGCAATCGAAGGAGCGGAGGGGTTGTCAGAACCGGCTGGTCAGCGGGAAACGAGCCCACGAATGCAACGAAGCGCGAGGCAGCGAAGGGCAGGGAGCAGCCCCCCCCCCCCCCCCCCCCGCCCCAGCCCAGCTGCTGGGAAGAATCCTCCTGGCTTTAACAGGCACGGCAAGCCCGCGGCCCCACCGGCTCTGCCGACAGCCCCCAGCGTTTCCCCTTTTGCTGCTGAGGCTTTTGCCGAGAGAGGCAGAACCCAGGGAGTCCGCTGCAGGCGGCTCCGCCAGCAGCACGGCTCCAAGTTCAACTGCAACAGCCCGCGAGGAGCAGAGCACGTGCAGGCACGGTACGACGGGCGCTGCGGCCGCTTTCTCCCACACGCTGGGGGCAGCGCGGCTGCCCCAGGACCCCAGCTCTGCCCCTCAGCAAGGCCTCGGTGCCCCAGGCTCTGCCTCAGCACCACGGGGCCGATGGTTTGGCAGGGAAGGAGGCACGTGGCTGGGGAGCAGCTCTCGCCCCGAGGATCAGGAACAGCTCGAGGCTGGGTCAGAAATCCAAGTGCCTGCCCCCGGCCCCCCCTGCGGCGCAGACCGCGGTACCACACCGACGCTCCCCGGGAAGGAGGAGGAGGAGGCCGGAACCTGCTGTGAGAAAGCTTTTATTTTAAATAACCTCAAAAAAATAGAATTGCAAGGACCTGAAATGTTGCTGGAGCGTGATGCTAGGCGGAAGGGAGAGGGCGGCGTGTCTGCCGGAGGGGAGAGGGCAGAGCCGAGCACTGCGGGCTGGACGCCCACCCCCTGCCCGGGGACAGCTCGGGTGCCAGGGACCCCGCGCCCGGCAGCTGCCACCCCTCGCACGGCCCCGCCACCGCCGCCCGGATGCGTTGTTAGCTAAGAGTGCCTTAACGAGGCTGCAGCTCCGGCAGGGACCGTACCGGTGTCCCCTCGGCGTGACGGCGAGCTGGCACAGCCGCGGCTGGCCCGGCTCCGTGGGGCAGGATCTGCCCAAACCCTACGGGGCAGAGGGCCGCGTGGATCGGGCACCGCCTGCTCCGGGGGGGCTGCCCGGGGCCGTGTCCAGGCGGTTTGAACACCTCAGGATGGAGACCCCACCGCCGCCCTGCGCCGCCTGCGCCGGCACTCGGGCACTGCGTGGCGAGAGGCGTTTCCTGACGCCGCAGGCCCGGGGTGCACCCCCCCAAAAGGCAGGGGAGGAGCGCCCCAGGAGAGCGCGGCGCCGCGCCAGGCGCTGGTAACAGCATCCAATGTTTTCAGCGAAGGTCTTTGCCAAACCATTGTAGCAAGGAGGCTCTGCAGCCGAGCAAAGCAAGATAGGGTTCTACTGCCATAGCTGGGGCTGAGGGCTACGCGGCTCGTGGCGCGTGAGGGGGAGCAGCGGACGGGCGGCTCCCCTCGGGCGCGGCGGGCGAGATTCGTTTCCCCTTTTATGCGAAGCGCGCTTCCAAGCGGGAGCAGCTTTCAGGCCAGCGGTTCCCATCCCTAAAGCTCTGCCCCCGCGGCCCTGCCCCGGCTAAGCAGTTTCCCCGCTTCCAGCCCGGGAGCGCGAGCGCAGGCGCGGGGCAGCGCCGGGCAGGCTGCAGCCACCGCTCCCCGGCGCTCCCGGGTTATCTATGCAGAATTAGGTGAGTACCAGAAAGAGGTGCTAGTCAGAAAGGTTATCCACAGAGCAAGTACAGAAGCAGAAGCTACATTCCCCGACCCACCCCCCCCATATTCACCCTGTAATACTCCTCCAGGCTCAGAGGAGATGCTTAATCTTATCTGCGGTCCGTTGCGGATGCGGCGGTGAGGCACGGCCCGCGGCGGCCACCAGCGCCTGGCTGCGCTGACGCTTTCCCCACCGCCGGCTCCTCCGCTCCAGCCGTGAAGCCGCAGGCTCGGGATCGAGCCCCGCCGCCCAGGGACCTCAGCGCGGGGTCCCCGCGAGGCTGGAAGAGAGCCGGTACCGCATTTTCGGCGGCTCGCTCGCCTCCCCGTGAAGCTGCTCCTCCTCTGCCCACACCGGTGGACAGCCGACAGCGGGTCTCGGCTCCCCGTCCCAAAAACATCCCGCAGAAGGACACCCAGTCCGAAGAGACGGACGGAGGGCTCTGGCAGAAGCTCTCGGCCCACCGAGGCCTCTCTCTGCCCCACGCCGGGGTCTGCACATCGCGGGACGGCAGCCCCCAGCGGAGCCTGGAGCCAGGGCCCAGCAGATGCGCCTCTGCCCGGCCTCCTGCTCGGCGGAGGCGACTTTTGAGCCGGGGCGCGGGATCCTCAGCTCCTCCCCGCTCCTCGCCGTCCAACTCTTCGCAGGCAGCCGCCAGCAGAAGCCAGCACCGCAGACCCGCAGTCCCGGTAGCGCCTCCTGCTCCTCAGCTCCACCCGCTTTACAAATTTGGTATGTTCACAAGACAGAAAACGCGCACGCAGCGTCCGAGTCCAGCACTGCTTCGTGACCAGTTCGGTGCATCCCACGCCACCTCCGGGGTGCTCCGCTCCGCAAGAGCGTCCTGTTCCCGTGAGCCACCACAATCCTCCCGAGCCCCCACCACGTCCCGGGAGCCCCCCCCCCAGGTTCTGACTTGCAGCTTCCCCTGCGTCAGGCCCTTACAGGCTCCGCACCGTCCCCGTTTGGTCAGCAGTCGGCTCCCGGCGTGAGCTACCCCCTGTCCAGGTTCGGTGTCCGTAGTGCAAGAGCGACGAGGCCCGGTCCCTCGCTCGGACGGGTTCATGGCAGCCCGCGCGGGCGCGTTACAAGCAGCTCGGGCACGGCGAGGTTTTCTCTTCGCCGTGCGCTCTCTCAGGCACTCTCAGCACTCGCTTGTCCTCGAAGCTTCTGCCGCAGCCACCGTACTTGCACCAGATCTCGGCGCGGCAGTCGTGCTGGGGCTTCAGGAGCAGCTGCCTCTGGCTCACGCAGTCAGCGCAGCAGCACTGGGGCTGCAGAGTCGGCTTCCCGGCCAGGCCTTCCCCGCCCTCGGCGCACTTACAGGGGCACTGCCCCGCGGGCGCTTCCTGCGGGTGGTGCGAGCCGGACACCAGGTGCTGGTCTTCCTGCATCAGCTGCAGAAGGATGTCTGCTGCCCCGGACGGGCTCTCCGCTCTGTTCGGGGGCTGCGCTCCCGGCCGGAGCTCTTCCCGAGGCAGCGATCCCTGCGCGGCCCCCCGGGAGCAGGGGGGCAGCAGCACGCCGGGCGGCGCCGAGCCCTTCCCCAGGGGAGCGCTGGCATCGGGCTCGTCCCGGTGCGCGGGGCAGGCGCCCTCGCAGCAGGAGGGCGGCACGCCACCGGTGTGCGTCCTGCGGTGCCGCAGGAGGTGCGCCTTCTGGCTGAAGCCCTTGCCGCACTCGGCGCAGTGGAAGGGGCGCTCCCCGGTGTGGGTCCGCTGGTGAACGGCCAGGTTCACCTTCTGACGGAAGCGCTTCCCGCACTCGGCGCAGGCGTGCGGCCGCTCGCCGGCGTGGCCCTGCCGGTGCAGCTGCAGCTCCCCGTGCTCCTCGAAGGACTCCCCGCAGAGCGAGCAGGGGTAGGGGCTGCCGGGGTGCGCCTGCAGGCTGGGCGGCGTCTGGCCCGGGCCCGGCTCGCTCTGGGGCTGCTCCACGACGTGCACGCGCTGGTGGACCCTGAGGGAGAGCTTGCTCTTGAAGCGCTTGGGGCACTCGAGGCAGGTGAAGGGCTGCCTGCCGGAGTGGGTCTTCTGGTGGGCGATGAGGTTGGGCTTCTGGGCGAAGCGCTTGCCGCACTGGGTGCAGGCGAAGGGGCGCTCGCCGGTGTGCGTGCGATAGTGCGTCACCAGGTTCCCCTTCTGGTTGAAGCGGCGGCCGCAGACGCCACAGGTGAAGGGGCGCTCGCCGGTGTGGATGCGCTGGTGCGTCACCAGGTTGGTCTTCAGGCTGAAGCGCTTCCCGCAGACGTCGCAGCGGTAGGGCCCGCGGCCCCTGTGGTTCTGGCGGTGCTTCACCAGCCGCTCGTACTGGACAAAGCTCCTCCCGCACTCGGGGCACAGCCAGGCTCTCCCGTCCAAATCCTTCTCCTGGGGAGACTTGGCGGACAGCTCGTCTCCGGAGCTCTTATCGTGCTCGGGGCACTGGAAGGCCTTCTGCCCGACGTGGGTCTTCTGGTGGGCCACCAGGGAGAGCCACAGGCCGAAGCTGTTGCCGCACTGGTTGCAGATGAAGGGCTTCTCGGCCCCGGGGGTGGGCGGCGCGGGGGCTGCGCCTTCCCCGAGGACGGGCTGCACCCCCAGGTGCCCCAGGAGGTGCGGGCCGGGGCTGAAGCCCGCGGCGCAGCCGGCCGGAGCCTCCGCCCCAGGGCCGTGCTGCGGGCGGAGCAGGGCCACCTTCGGGCAAAACCCTTCCCCGCACTGCACGCAGGGGAAGGCCTGCTCCCCCAGCGGGGCCTGCTGGTGGGGCAGGAGCTGCTCCTTCGGGGGGAAGCCCTTCTCCGTGCACGAGTACAGCTCTTGGTTTTCGGGGATCTTCTGAACAGGCAGCGGCGGCATCGGGCTGAAGGCGGCCTCCTGCTCCGGGCCGCCGGGCTGCAGCAGCGTGGGGGCAGCCCCGAAGGGCAGGGCGGGAGCCGGACCCCGGCCCGGGCACCTCCGCTGGCGGGGGGCGTGCGTCTTCTGGTGGGCTTTGAGGGACACCTTGTCCTTGAAGCACTTCTGGCACTGCCCGCAGGGGTAGGGCCGGACGTCGGTGTGGGTGCTCTGGTGCGTCACCAGGTTGGTTTTCTGGGTGAAGCGCTTGCCGCACTGGGTGCAGGCGAAGGGGCGCTCGCCGGTGTGCACGCGGTAGTGTGTCACCAGGTTGGTCTTCTGGTTGAAGCTCCGGCCGCAGAGGAAGCAGGTGAAGGGGCGCTCGCCGGTGTGGATGCGCCGGTGGGTGATGAGGTTGGGCTTCTGGCGGAAGCTCTTCCCGCACTCGGGGCAGACGAAGGGGGTGTCGTCCTGGTAGCTCCGCTGCGGGGCGCGCAGCTTCGGCTTGCCGGAGGCGCCGTCCTCCTGCTCGCCCCCGGCCAGCGCCTTCTCGTTGGCGGCGTGGATGCGCTGGTGGGCCAGGAGGTTGGCCTTCTGGCTGAAGCTCTTGCCGCACTGCGTGCAGGGGAAGGGGCGCTCCCCCGTGTGCACGCGGCGGTGGGTCAGCAGGTTGGGCCGCTGGCTGAAGCTCTTGCCGCAGTCCCCGCACCTGTAGGGCTTCTCCCCGGTGTGGATCCTCTCGTGCGTGATGAGGCTCTGCTTCTGGCGGAAGCCCTTCCCGCACTGGGCGCAGCGGAAGGGGCCGCTGCCGAGCTGGGGGGCCCAGCAGGCCACCCGGGACGGGAGCGGGCTGAGGCTGGCGGCGCCGTCCCGCTCCGCGCCCGCCCGCTCGGGCGCGCGCTGCCCGCCATGGAACCAGCGGCCGGAACCGCCGGCGCCCGCCGGGTACAGCTCCAGCGAGCCCGCGGCGACCCCGGGCTTCTCGTCGGGCTGCTCCACTTTGCTCGGTCGCCCGGGCTCAACTAGATTCCAAAAAGATTCAAGACATCGATTTCAGAGACCTTGGCCGCAGTTTATAGCGCCCTAATTACCCGGGGGGGGGGGCGGGGGGGACAGAGAACCCTTCCAGAACCCGTTCCACCCGTGGCTTGCTGGGAGCCGCCAGCGGCTACGGCAAAAACTTCCCAAAACGGCCCAAAACGGCTGCCGACAGCCCCGCAGGGCCAACGTCCCCTGCCAAGGCCAGTCGCCAACCGCTGCGAAGCCCCCGCGGGGACAGGGGGAGCACCTACCTGCACACGGGCTCACGAGGATCTTGCTGTCCTCCTGCATTTGCTGGCCTTCGGGGAACGGCTCCTCCGACTGTTTAATACCGAACAAGCCACCGGGCTTGAAAAATCTGTAGCCTGGTTGAAGGGATAAGAGCTGGTCACCATGAACTGTCACACTGCAAAACATGCATTCGGCATACGCATCATTATGCTGGAGACGCCTGCGTTAATTCACAAATAAGCTAAAATTAACCGAGCCTCGGGGCATTGCTTTCATCTATTTTAAGCTGCCGCTGCCTGAAGTGTAATTAAAGATAAAAAGAAACCCAAGCTCCAGCCTCCCTCCTCCTGGCAACGCGCGCTCCAGCGGAAGGTGAGTGAGAACACCGTTCCCGGGAAAACGACGTTCCCTCGGAGCCTCGCAAACTCACCCCGGCGTCCTCAGATCCCGCCTGGCGCTTCCACGATAGGATTTCAAAGGGCACCGCAAGAATGCAACCAGCGCGGCCCCAACCGCCCAGACAGCAGGAAAAGTCTCCACCTGCACCAGCGCCGCGCCCGCAAGGTGGGCGGGGGGTTTCCTCCCCACACCCCCCCCACCCCCGTGCCACATCTGCACGGGTTTAGGAACGGATCCTGCCCCCCTGCCCGCACCCCAGGGGACGCAGGAGCCCCCCCGCCGGCCGCCCCGGGCCCTCACCTGTGCAGGGGTCGGAGGGGATCTCCGCGCCCGCGGAACCCAGCTCATGGCCGGCCCTGGGCACCTCGTTCAGCCGGGGGTAAGGGAGCAGGTTCAGGACGTGGGCAGGCTGCTCCGGGAGAGAGGGGGAGGCGTTTCAGCAGCCGGCCGCGGCCGCTTGGCTTTGGTTTTGCCTCTTCTTTTTGTTTTCTCCCGGCGGGAGGCGCGCGGCAGCGCTGCCCCCCGGGGGGCCCGGGCGCTGGGAGGTGTCGCAGCGCTCCCGTGCCCTCTCCCACTCGCCCCCCACCCCCCGCCCCGATCCCTTTCAGCCTCCCCCCTGCCTCAGGGCCACCCAGCCAGGGCCGGGACCAAAGGGGGGAGGTCGCTGCGAGAGCCCCGAGCAGGCTCCTCCCGGGAAGCCCGGCGCCCCTTCCGCCCCCCCTGCCCTCCCCGGGGCTCCCCTCGTCCTCCCCCGGAGCTCCCCGGTGGCTCGGCAGGAGCACCGGGAGAACAGATGGCGCCAGGCGGCGCCCCGAGGGCTGTCACAACTTCCAGAAGTGCCAGCTCCAAAGGGAAAGTCTCGCGCGGAGCCGGCGGGGCCTCCGGGGGCGACAGCAGTTCTGGGCGACCGGAGGCGGAGGAAAGCACCGGGGGAGCTCCCGGCCCCCCGGGGAGGCCGCCACGACAAGGCGACGGCGGCACAAAAGGCAACCCCAGGCTCCCCCCCCCCGCCCCGCGCAGCGCTCGGCCCTCGGGGCACGGCCGATCCCTCGGGGGACGGAGCGCGAGCCGCCGCCCCCCCCCCCCACCCCATACCTGGGGAGCCCCCCCGGCGGACATGGTGCCCCCCGGGGCCGTCGGGCGCGGGGCGGCGGCGGCCGTGTCCTCTCCCTCCGCCTTCCACGGTGGGCTCGGATCTTCCCCAACTTCCTCCAAATGGCTGCTGCGGGGCCCTGCGGGAGCGGAGGAGAGCGGAGGAGTGAGCGCGGCGGCGGCAACGGGAGAGCGCGGGCGGCGGCGGGAGCGGCACGGCGGGCGCCCGGACCTTCCTCCTCCTCCGAGTTATCCGAGGGGGAAGGAAGGAGCCAGCCCCGGGGTCTGGCCCGAGTTCAGAGCCTCTGTTTACAGGAAAGCCTCCCCGCGGCCCGCGCGCGGAGCGCTGCCGGGAGTTGTAGTCCTGCGCCGGGGCCGTGCGGGGAGTGGGGGGGGCTGGGGGGGGGAGCCGCAGCTGCAACCCCGCGGCTCCGGGCAAAACCCAGCCGGGGGCTGCGGGGTCCCGGCACCACAGGGGGTCCCCGAGCCGGCCCCGGTGTGCCCGCGGCCCTGAGCGCGTACCCGGGGAGGTGGGGGACGGCCGGCGGGCGAGAGCAGCCCCCGCTTGGGGCCGCAGCTCTCGGGGGGGCCTCTCCTGCCCCTGCCGCAGCACGAGGAGGGCACGGTCCCTGGGGGGGGACGGGATGGCCGCAGCGCCCCAGCAGGGCCCCTCTCCGTATATATCCCTCGCTCCTTCCCTCCCGCTCCGTCTTTAGGGACGCCAGGGCTCGGACTCGCCCCAGCCAGCACCGGGCCGGGACGTTCACGTCTCCAGGGAGCTCCGCAGCACCTCAGGAGGCACCGGCGGCGTCCCCTGGGCACCGGGGGGGGGGGAAGGACAGGTCCCGCAGAGCCCAAATGCTGCCCTGCGCTTCCTGGGCCTCGCGGCCCCCACCGCTGCAGGGGACCCCCGATGGGCAACTTGCCCATGGCGGGCAATGTGGGGCGAGAAATCGGCGCCCCCGGGGGATCCGGTACGGAAACGGCACGCCGAGAGCTGGCGCGAGCAGCTGCGGAGGGGTGCAAGGCGGGGGTGACACGGGGGTGCGACACGGGGGTGCCCTCGCCGCAGGCGGTGTCACGGCAGCGCCTGGCTCCTCGGGGACCTTCCCCTGCTCCCCAGGAGGGACGGGGACGCTTTGAGAAGCCCCCGGCCGCCGCCGGCGTTGTTTCCGGGGCTCCGCCGCCCGGAGCAGTGGCGGCAGCGCGGGAGGGGGCCTGGCCAGAGCCGCTCCCGGCAGCTCGCCGCGACCGACGGCCGCAGGCCTGGGAACGGCGTGCGTGCCCGGTATCGGGACACCGGGTGGCCTGCCGTTAGTCACCGGTATCGCAATACTGAGCGCCCACCGTTAGCCGCCGGTATCGGGACAGTGGGTGACCTGCCATTAGCCGCCGGTATCACGACACCGAGGGATTCACCGTCAGGCACCGGTATCGTGATGCTGAGGGAGCCACCGTTAGCCACCGGTATCACGACGCTGGGTGACTCACCGTTAGGCACCGGTATCGCGATACCGAGGGACCCACCGCCAGCCACCGGTGTTGCAACCCTGGGTGACTCGCTGTCAGCTACCAGTATCGCGACACCGAGGGATTCACCGTTCGCCACCCGTACCGTGACACTGAGCACCCACCGTTGGTCGCCGTTATCACGACACCGAGCACCCACCGTTAGCCGCTGGTATCACGATCCTGAGGGACCCGCTGTTCGGCGCCGGTATCGTGATACTGAGGGACCCACAGTTACTCGCTGGTACCGCGATACTGAGCGCCCGCCATTAGCCACCGGTATCGTGAGACCAAAGACCCACTGCTAGCCACCGGTATCGCAACACCGAGGAATTCACCGTCAGGCGCCGGTATCGTGATACCGAGGGACCCACCGTTAGCCAGCGGTATCGTGATACTGGCTGACTCACCGTTAGCCACCGGTATCGCAACACCGAGGGATTCACCGTTAGCCACCGGTATTGCGACAGCGAGGGTCTCACCGTTGGCCACCGGTATCGCGATACTGAGGGACCCACCGCTAGCCACCAGTATCGCGATACTGAGCACCCGCTGTTAGCCACCGGTACCGTGACACTGAGGCCCCACCGCCAGTCACTGTTATCGCGACACCGAGCCCCCACCGTTAGCCCCCGGTATCGCGACACCGGGTGACTCACCGTTAGCCCCCGGTATCGTTATCGCGACACCGAGCTCTCCCCCCCCGCCCCAGGCGGTGCCGGCAGCCCCGGGACCCCGCCCCCCGGACACAGCCCCGGGGGCGGCTGAGGGCCGGGACCAGGCCGTGGGGGGCCCCGTGGGCTCCGCTCCCGGCAGCCGCAGGCCCGGGGGCTCCCGCCGGGGGCAGGCCGCGGCCCGGGGCGGGCGGGGGCGGCGGTGGCTCCGCGTTGGGGGGGGCCCGTGGCCGCCTCCCTGCCCGCCCCCCCCCGCCCCCGGTCCCCGGTCCCTCCGCCGCCGCCCCCCTCCCCCAGCCCCGGGGCCGCCTCCCCGGGGGACTCACGGCCACCGGCGTCCCGCGGCGCGGTGACGTCAGCGCGGCGGCGACGCCGGCAGAGGCGCGCGCCCAGCGGCGGGGGCTGGACGTGAGGGGGGACGGGGGGGAGGAGCGGGGAGGCGGCCGCTGCAGGCGCGGGGGCTGCTGGGAGTTGTAGTTCCCGCCCGCCGCCTCGCCACAGCGCTTCCGGGTCACTGGGTGACCCGCGGCGGCACCCCCTAGGGGCGTGCCGGAAGCAGCGCGCGGCACCATAGAGCGCTCAGCGCGCGGCTAGAGCGGCGCCACCATAGAGTTGCCCGACGTGGGCTAGAGCGACACCTCCCGTCCCCCTGAGTCCTCCCCCGTTCCCCCCCCAGGCGGGGCCGGG
Source organism: Anser anser (assembly GCF_964211835.1). Classification (NCBI taxonomy): domain Eukaryota; kingdom Metazoa; phylum Chordata; class Aves; order Anseriformes; family Anatidae; genus Anser; species Anser anser. Next base: position 162,633,584 of record NC_139721.1, read on the forward strand.
CCGGGCGGTACCGAGGGCGCTGTGCCCCTGCCCTGCCCCAGCCGCGGCCTCTACCCCGGTGCCTGCAGCCTGCACGGGGGCCGTGCGGGGGCGGCGACACCGGGGAGCCCGGGAGCGGCGGCAGCGGGGCGGCCCCGGGACTTCTCGGGGCTCCCCGGGGCGGGGGGCGGCGGCTCCCGGTCAGGCGGGACGGTCCCGTGCCCCCAGCCCGTGAGGGCCAGGAGGGGCGGCGACCCCCAGTACCCCCCTCGTTACCCCCCGGTACCTTTCTGGTACCCCCCGGTACCTCCCGTTACACCCCCGGTACCCCCCAGGACCCCTTGGGTACCCCCCGTTACCCCCACGGTACCCCCCCGGTACCCCCCGTTACCCCCTCATTACCCCCCCCGTACCCCCCGGTGCCCCCCTGATACCCCCCGTTACCCCCCCGTTACCCCCCAGTACCCCCTAGGTACCCCCCGTTACCCCCTCATTACCCCCCCCGTTACCCCCCCGGTGCCCCCTCTCGGGGCAGGCCCCACCCCGCGCCCACCCCCCCCGGCCCCTCCCTGCATCCCCCGGGGCCGTTCTGGGCCCGCTGCCCCTCTCTCGGTCCGAGCCCCCCCCCCCACACCCCCCCCCGGTCCGGGCGCCTCCTCCCCGGGGGCGGAGCGGGGCCGTGCCGGGAGGCAGCGGGACGAGGCGCGGCGGCGGCGATGCGGCGGGTGCTGGCCCTCGCCTTGGGCTTCGTGGCCCTGGCGGCCGCCAGCCAGAGCCCGCTGCAGCGGCGGGTGGTGCGGGACGTGCTCGAGTACTTCCACGGCCGGGGCAGCGTGCTCTTCCTCTTCAGGGAGCACTCCCTCGAGGGGGCCGTCGAGCGGGTGAGTGCCGAGTCCAGCACCGGGACCGGGACCGGTGCCCCTGCCCGTGACCGTGACCGTGCCCCGCGGGGGCTTTGCGGCGAGCAGGGTGGCGCCGGGCACGGAGACGGCCGGGGGTGCACGGTGCCGCGGTCCCCGGGCGGTGCTGGCTGTGCCCGTTGGCACGGGGCAGGGTGCGCTGGCGGCGCTCAGCTACTCATTAACCACAGTGCCCGGAGCGGACCCGGTGGCCCCCGGGGCATGGCTGTCACCGGGCAGGACGCGGTGTCCCGGCTCAGCTCCGTCCCATCCCGGTCCCCCCAGGCAGGACGCGGTGTCCTGGTTCAGCTCCGTCCCGTCCCGGTCCCCCCGGGCAGGACGCGGTGTCCCGGCTCAGCTCCATCCCGTCCCCGTCCTCCCAGGCATGGTGTCCCGGCTCAGATCCATCCCGTCCCCGTCCCCCCGGGCATGGTGTCCCGGTTTGGCTCCGTCCCGTGCCCCCGGAGCTCTCCCCAGGAGCTGCCCGTGCTCACGGGGTGCTGGGGGCCGTAGGGCCGCTCCCCTCTGAGCCGCTCGCCCCTCGTGGGAGCCTCCTCGCAGGGCCTTGGGGTTGATTTGGGGCTGGGTTTGTGCTCAGGGTCGTTGTCCCTCGGACCCCGGGGTGTGCGGAGCCCCCCCGGGGCTGTGCCCGCCGTGGCGGCGGTCAGAGGGGGAACCGGGGCGGTGGGACCGGGAGGCACAAACGGTTCGGGTACCGCCTGCTCTGCCTTCCCCGCTGTCCTGAGGCACCGGGGGCACGGCGAGCACCCGGGCGGGTCCTGCCTCTCCTCACCCCGAAATATCCCAGCACTGCCCCAGCGAGCTGCGCGTGCCCCCCAGCCCCCCCGTCCCTCCCCCCTCCGCCTCTCACGGGACGTTTCCCTCTCGCACCAGCAAGACTCGTCGGGGACGTTCGTCCAGCTGCGCGTCAACCTCGTGCAGACCAACTGCAGGAAGAGGGCGCAGAGGACGCAGAACTGCAAGGCCGTGGAAAACAGGGTGAGACGGGGGCTGCGCCCCCCTCCGAGCCGGCTCCTGGAACCCGCACCGCGTCGCGTGGGGGCAGAGCAGCGTCCCCCTTCTCCCTCCCTCCTGCCCCGGTCCCCGCGTGCCTGTCCCCTCTGCCGGGGCTGCAGGAGGGATGGCAGGGACGGGACGTGGCCGTGCCCGGCGCCAGCCTCTCGCTGCACAGCCACGAGCGTGGGGGAGAGCTGCGGGCCGGCAGGGAGCGGGGTTCAGCTGGGAACGGGGCTGGGGGCGGGCTGTGTGCCGGCACCAGCGCTGACGGCCACGTTGTGTCCCCAGAGGAAGCCGGCCTGCCTGGCTTGCTACAAGTTTGACAACAGCGATGTCCCCAAGGTGCTGGACAAGTACCACAACTGCGGCCCCAGCCACCACCTGGCCGTGAAGGTGAGCTGTCCCCGGGGGGTGTCCCAGGGCTGGCAGGGGGGGCTCTGGCCCTGGCTGCTGCCTGCATCCTTTCGCTCACGTGTCCCGGAGGTGCTCCGGGGGCTGGCACGTCCCACGTGCCCCCCCTCTGCGGTGCCAGCCCCCCGCTCTCTGCCCCGCAGGAGATCAAGCAGCGCGACGAGGCCGAGTGCAGGGCCGTGGAGGAGGCCGGCAAGTCGACGGACGTCCTCTACCTCCCCGGCATGTTCGCCTTCTCCAGGGGGATGCCAGCCTAGGTGGCTGCACCCGGCCACGGTGGGTGCCGGGGACGGTCCCCGCGCATCCATGTCCCCCGGGGCGAGCGGCCGCGGGTGCTGGCGGTGCCTGGGACCGGCTCGCCGCCCTGCGTGGCGTGGGGAGGTGCGGGCAGGGGGGGCTCCTCCTGCAGCCAGCTCCTCTCAGCACCCCCCTGTCCCCTCTCTCCAGGCCAGCTGACGCCGCGTCCACCAGCCCGGAAGGATGCTGACATGGGGCCAGCCCGGCCCCCCGAGCTTGCTGCCCCCCCAGCGCTGTGCAATGAAGGGAGGGTCGTCCTGCAGGTGGCCCCCCCACGCCTAGGCAGTGTCCGCATGCACCAGTAAACCCCAGCTCTGCCTCTGGTTGTCTCCGCTCTCGTTCCCGCCCGGGGTTGCTGTGCTCAGGGTGTTGGGATGGACTCGACTCCACGTCCCTCTTGTGCCCGCTCCCCTCCTGTGGGAGCCCGGGGGGGCTCTGCTGAGGCTGTCACCCCCCGCACGCTGCCCCCAGCCCGGGGCACGCTCTGCTCTGTGGTACCCTGGCAGGCTCGGGAGGGATGCGGGATGCGCCGGGACGCAGCAGAAAGCAGCAGAGACCTTGAGGACAGCACGCCTTTACTGCGCAGCCTCCATCGCTCCGTGACACCCCTCCGTCCCTGCCCCCAGCCCCCCGCCCTGCAGCCCCCGTCCCCACCTCTCAGCACAGCTCCTCCGCCGGGCCGGGGGGGTTGGGGACAGCTCCGAAAGCCGCCAGGTGTGGAAGTGCTCCTCTGCTCCTGCTGCGTCGGCGTGAGGGATGGGGAGCCCAGGTCCCCGTGGAGGCCGTGAGCTTGGGGACCCGCTGGGAGCCTCCCCGGGCTCCGAGGGCACGAAGCACAACGAGGTGGATGAAGCAGCCAGCTCGGCGGCCAGCCCGGGTGCTGCTCCAGAGCGGAGCGGGGCTCAGGCACCGCAGCAGCCCGGAGGTGAGGCCGGCTTCGTGGCTCCTCGGGGACCCCGGCCGGGGGACGGATGGGGCGGGACGGCGGCAGGCGGGGCTCCGGGACCGGGTCTCTCCCCGCTCAGAAGACGTAGGAGCCGGGGTCGCTGCGGACGCTCAGCGCCCGCTCCGCCTGGGCGATGGTGTCGTCGGCGCGCCGGCTCAGCTCCCGGCACTCCTGCAGCGCCTCGCCGAACTGCTTGTACGCCTCCTCTATGACGGAGCTGCGCCGGGGCGGCGGCGGCTCCCAGAAACTCGCCTGCACCCAGGGCTGGGCGGCGCGGGGCGGCGCGGGGCCGGGGCCGTGGCCCAGCGAGCTGTCGAGGTCCCGGCAGAGCTGGAAGAGCTCGCTGCCGCGGCCCGACACCCGCTCGCCGTCGATGGCCTTGAGGCCGGGCAGCGCCTCGGCCAGGGCGGCGCGGTAGGCGGCGGCGGCGGCGCAGACGGGGTTGCTGAGCTGGCCCAGGGCGTCGCGCAGCCGCAGGCTCTCCAGGCGCCGCAGGCCGGCCAGGCAGCGCAGCTGCTGCAGGCTGCTCACCAGGTTGCCCACCAGGTTGAGGCTCTGGAGGCTCTCGCAGGAGCCCAGCGGCTCCAGGCTGGAGACGCGGTTGCGGGAGAGGTTGAGGACGGCCAGCTGCTTGAGGCCGGCCAGCGGGCCCAGCTGCGAGATGGCGTTGCCGGAGAGGTCCAGCCACTCCAGGTGGGCGCAGTCGCCCAGGCAGCCCAGGTCGGCGATGCCGCGGCCGCGCAGCCGCAGCAGCAGGATGGAGTCCAGCGCGAACTGCCCGGTGCTGGCCTTCAGCAGCTGCGCCGTGATCCGCGCCCCGGCGCCCTCCTCGCCCTTCTCCGCCCGCGCCTCCATCCGCGCCGAGCCCTGCGGGGACGCCGCCGAGGGTCGGCACCGGCACCGACACGGCCCCCCCGGACCCCCCGTGGGGCTCGGACCCCCCCCGTGGGGCTCGGACCCCCGTGGGATCCCCTCCTCCCCCCCCCCGTGGGTCTCGCCCCCCTCCCCGTGGGGTGCTCGGGGCAGGCAGGGGCTCGCCACCGGGGACCCCCCCCCCTCCCCAAACACCGGGACCCCCCCGCGCTCACCGAGCGGCGGCTCCCGGCGGCCCCCTCGGCTCCGCCTCCCGTTGCCGTGGCGATGGAGGGGGAGGGGCACCGGGACCGGCACCGGGACCGAAGGGCACCGGGAGGGGGGGGGGGGCACCGGGGAGGGGGGGGGCGGGTCGGGGGGATGGGACGGACAGACAGACGGACGGACAGATGGAGGGGTGGGAGATGGGGATGGGTGGGTGGGTGGGTGGATGGATGGACTGACGGACGGACAGCGAGAGCAGAGGGATGGGTGGACGGGCAGACGGACGGACAGCCAGCTGGTGGACAGACGGACGGACAGCCAGCTGGCACCAAGGGCCACGGCTTGGCAGTGGGCTTGTGGTGGGATGGACGGACGGACGGACGGGAGGGAAAGATAAATGGCGGGAGAGGTGGTAGGGGGATGGATGGATGGATGGACAGACGGATAGATGGATAGATGAGAAAGGAATGGAGGAAGGGGCAGGAGGGACAGAGGGAGGGATGGAGGGACAGATGGGTGGAGAGATGGATGGGTGGATGGATGGATGGACAGACAGACAGATGGGACAGAGGAATGAAGGGACAGAGGGACGGACAGACAGATGGGAGGGAGGGATGGGACAGAGGGGAGGACAGACAGACAGTTGGACACACAGATGGGCAGGACAGAGGGGTGGACGGGGTGCTCCAGCCCCCACACCGCTCACTGGCCGGGGCGGCTCCCACGGCTGCCGGGCACCCACGGGGCCACGGCCCTGCCTGCGCCGGGGCTGACGTCCCCGTGCCACCGCCGTGCCCTCACCGGTGTCCCCGCTCACGTCCCCGTGCCGCAGCCGTGCCCACAGCCTCGCCGTGACCGCTGTCCCCAGAGACGTCGCCGGTCCCCAGGCACGGCGGCGGCGATGCCGAGCCCCAGCAGCACGGAGCCACTGACTCATGGAATATCCCGAGCTGGAAGGGACCCATAGGGATCATCGAGTCCAACCCCCGGCACCGCACAGGTCTACCCAAAAATTCAGACCTATGACTGAGCACAGCCCAAATGCTTCTTGAACTCCGACAGGCTCGGTGCCGTGACTACGTCCCTGGGGAGCCCCTTCCAGTGCGCGACCGCCTCCGGGTGAAGAACCCCTTCCCGATGTCCAGACCAACTCCCCACCACCCTTCCCTCCGGGGGGCCGCAGCCCCATCCCGGGGCCGGGTGGTGCCTGGCGGCCACGGGAAGGGCGGCAGCGGCAGGGCCCCGGCCCCCTCCCTTCCGTCGCGGCGGTGCCGGCCCTGCCAGCACCGCGCCGGCCGCCGCAATAACAGGAAGCCGAGCCGGGAGCCCCGCGGTCCTGCAGCGGGGAGATAAACCCACACCACCGCCAGCCCCCCCGCCGCTGCAGGGGCTGGGGACGTGCCGCCTTGCCTGGTCCCCGCTGTCCCGCTGCCCTCCTGCCACCGCCACCGGCTGCCAGGGACAGCGAGACGGGCTGGGGACGGGGCGACACGCGTGGCACGGCTGAGACGTGGGGTGGGGGCAGCATCCCCAGCGGGGAGCCCGGCGGCACCGCGGCCCCCGGGGGCTGCGCCTTCCCTTGCCAGGGCCAGCAGGAGCCGGACGCTGCCGGCAGGGCACAGCCCGCGTGGCTCGGCCCCGTCCTGCCCTGCCCCACGCCGAGGTTCAATAACGGGCACCTTTTTACGTGTGCCGCTGCACGGCTCCCGCCCGCCTGGGGCCGGCTGCCTGCTCGCGGTTGCGGCCCCAGGCTCGTGTTTTCTCCCTCCTTCCAGGAGCAAACAAGCGCGGATTCAGCTCAGCGCGCCGCAGGACGGGGAAAACAACCCGCAGGCATGCGGCCGGCGCCAGGAGTGCCTGCAGCACCGCTGGCCGGCCGGGAACCCCAGCCCTGCGTGCAGCCGAGGGGCTTTGGGGTGCGGAGCGTGGCCCCACGCAGCCCCCGGGCCCTGCCCTGCGGATGCTGCGTCCCACCGGCCCCGTGGTGCCGGCACCCCGCAGCCCCACGCCGTCCCGCTGCGCAGCCTTCGCTCCTGCCCAGCCCCACAACATCCCCAGGGAAACTTGGCAAAGGACGTTTTATTGGCATTTACGAATTGTTCCTGCCACAGGGGAGCCTGCCAGGCCCGGGCAGGGCTGGGAGCAGGGCTCGTGCCCCCCGTGCGGCTGCAGGGAGCTTTTCCACCCGGTGCTGGCCCTGCTGCCTGAGAGCCACCAGCCCTGCCGCAGGCCAGCGCTCCGGTGCTGGAGCCGCCTCGCTGGGCCCTGCCTGGAGAATGGCAGCGAGCCCAGACGCAGCGTCCCGGTGCCGGGGCCAAGAGCATCGCTGGGACCACCCAGAGCCGTCGGGTGCCCTGCACCAGCCCCCTTGGCAGGAGCACGACAGCTCTGTCCCTGTCCCCACCCCGATGCCACACAGGTCCCCGGAGCTGGGCACTGCGACGGGAGCAGCAGCTGGCGGCACGTCCCACGTCGGAGCAGCTGGTTCCTCCCTTCGACCGCGGCGCTGGCGCAGGACATGGAGCACGGCAGCCCCGCGGGCAGGGGCTCAGCTCCCGGCGCTCAGGGGCAGAGGGTGGCAGGGGCCGGGGCCACCCAGCCCTGCCGGGGCGCGGGCGCCGCGGCGTGGGTGCGCTCGTGGCGCAGGAGGTGGGTCTTCCGGCTGAAGCTCTTTCCGCACTGGGTGCAGATGTAGGGCCGGTGGCCGGTGTGCACGGCCTGGTGCCGCGCCAGGTTGGTCTTGGAGCTGAAGCGCTTGCCGCACTGCGCGCAGCCGTGGGGCCGGGTGCCGGTGTGCACCGCCTGGTGCCGCGCCAGGTGGGACTTTCGGCTGAAGCCGCGGCCGCACTGCTCGCAGGTGAAGGGGCGCGCGCCGGCGTGCGCCTTGGTGTGCGCGATGAGGTTGGGCCGGGAGCTGAAGCAGCGCCCGCACTGGGGGCAGGCGAAGGGGCGCTCGCCCGTGTGCACCCGCAGGTGCCGCAGCAGGTGCTGGTTGTGGGCGAAGCCGCGGCCGCAGTCGGGGCAGGCGAAGGGGCGCTCGCCCGTGTGCGTGCGCTGGTGGGTGGTCAGGTTGGGCTTGTGGCTGAAGGTCTTCTCGCAGTGGGGGCAGGCGTAGGGCTTCAGCCCCATGTGCCCGCGCAGGTGGGCCGTCAGGTGCCGCTTGTCGCTGAAGCCGCGGCCGCACTCGGCGCAGGCGAAGGGCCGCCCCTCCAGGTGCAGCCGGCGGTGGGACGTCAGGTTCTTCTTCCAGCTGAAGCTCTTCCCGCACTCGGGGCAGGGGAAGGGCTTCTGCTCGGCGGGCGGCAGCGTGGCCCCGTCGGCCGGCTCGGCGTGCAGCTGCTGGTGCCGCAGCAGGTGCTGCTTGTGGGCGAAGCTGCGGCCGCAGCAGGCGCAGGCGTAGGGGCGCTCGCCGGTGTGGGTGCGCTGGTGCCGCACCAGGTGCGTCTTCTTGCGGAAGCGGCGGCCGCACTCGGTGCAGGGGAAGGGCCGCTCGCCCGTGTGCGTCTTCTGGTGGGAGCGGAGGTGGATCTTCTGGCGGAAGCGCCGGCCGCACTGGGCGCAGGGGTAGGGCCGCTCGCCCGTGTGCACCCGCAGGTGCCGGGTCAGGTGCGCCTTCTTGCCGAAGCCCTTCCCGCACTGCGCGCAGGCGAAGGGGCGCGGGGGGGCCGGGGCGCCGCACTGCCCGCACGGCCGGGGCTGCGCCGCGCAGCAGCAGTGCTGGCAGGCGCCGGGGCCGGCCAGGCCCTCGCCCAGCAGCGGCCAGGCGAAGGCGGGCAGCACGCCGTAGCCCAGCTCCGCCGGCTCCCCGGGGCTGGGCGGCTCCGGCTTGCAGGCGCCCGTGGCAGGCGGGGAGGCGCTGCCCGGGAGCTGCCCCGCCAGCAGGGCCTCGGCGCTGAGGCCGGCCGGCCACTCCTCGTCCTCGTCCTCCACCTTCACCTTCCGCACCAGCCAGTCCTCTGCGGGGCACAGAGCGGGGCCGTGGGGACGCGATCGGCGCGCCCCGTGTTACGGACGGGCGGCACCGCCACGGGAACCCAGCGCCCGTCACCGCGTGCCCCCAGCGCGCCCGCACCGTGCCGACCGGCGGGTTTGCCACGAGCTGGAGATGCCGGCACGGGAACCTCACCTGAGCAGCCGAGCTCCAGGCTGCCATGCCCCTGCACGGCCCCCGCATCCCCGCCGCCCGGCTGCTCCTCGCCATCGCCCTCAGGCAGCGCCTCCGCCTTGGGGACCAGCAGCCTTGCTGGGAGGACAAAGCGCGGTAAAGCCGGGGTCCCCTCCAGACCCAGGGACGGGCAAGAGCCCCCCCAGGGCCTCGGCACCAACCTGATCCGGCACAGCCCGGTGCCTCCGTCTCCTCCGCCAGCGCCTGGGTGCGCGGCTCCTCCGCTTGCTCCGTGTGCGGCACCGGCTCCGGTTTGGTGATGGGGACGCCTGCAGGGGACGGTGCCAGGATGAACCGGGGCGGCCCTGGGTCCCAGTCCCGGCTCCTGGCTTCCCACCAGGCCCCGCACCAAAACCCAGCTGCGGTGGTGCTGGGGGCCGGCACCTCCGCCCGGCCAGGCCCCCGAGCTCGTGGCTCTGCGGCGGGCACGGGAGCAAACCCAGAGCCTCCGGAGCGGGCGTCGGTGCCGCCGCCTTACCCAGGGCGAGCAGGGCGTCGAAGCTCTCCCTCATGGCGCCGTCCTGCCGCGGCCGCTCCGCGTCGGCACTCGGGCGGGCTCAGCCCCTGTGAGGGGCGATGGGGAAACCGCGGCCCTGCTCAACGGAGGGGGGCAGCCGGCGCCCCCCGCCCTCACCCCCAGCCCCCCACGGGGACACGGCACCAGCACAGCCACCCCATCCCGGGCACCCCGAGGGGCTCGCACCCTCCCAATTGCCCCTGTGCCCCCCCCCCAACCCCCAGCCCCTCCCAGCCCTGCCCTGTCCCCCCCATTGCCCCATGTCCCCCCATGTCCCCCCCGTGCCCCCCACCGCCCCAGTGCCTCCCCCAGCCCTGCCCTGTCCCCCCCATTGCCCCAAGTCCCCCCATGTCCCCCCCGTGCCCCCCACTGCCCCCGTGCCCCCCGACCCCCAGCCCCCCCCAGCCCTGCTCTGTCCCCATTGCCCCATGTCCCCCCATGTCCCCCCATGTCCCCCCACTGCCCCCGTGCCCCCCCCGACCCCCAGCCCCCCCCAGCCCTGCCCTGTCCCCCCCATTGCCCCAAGTCCCCCCACGTCCCCCCCGTGCCCCCCACCGCCCCCTGCGTTCCCCCGCCCCACCGTCCCCAGCCCCCCGACCCCCATACGCCCCCCATAACCCCCCCCCCGGCCCCGCACCCAGCCCCCGGGGTCGCGCCTCCCCCCCCACCCCCCGGGGCTCGCCGCTGAGCGGGGCCCGGTGCCGGTGCCGTTCCCGGTGCCGGTCCCGGTGCGGCCCCCGCCGCGCCCCTCGCCGTGGCCTCGGGGCCGGGCCCCCTCCGCCGCCCCTACCTGCGCCGCCGCCGCCGCCGGGCCCAGCCCCGGCCCCGCCGCCCGCCCGCCCGCCCGCGGTGGCCGCCGGTCCCCCCGCCCCGCCGGGCCCCCCGCAGCCGCCGCCGCCCGGAGGGACCGGGACGGAGCCGGGAGCGCGCCCGGGGCCCCGCCGCCCCCCGCCGCTCCCCGCCGCCGCCGCCCGGCCCCGGCCCCCGGGGCACCGGCACAGGCGGGCAGCGGGACTACAGCTCCCAGCAGCCCGCCGGCCGCGCGGCGCCGCCCCGAGCCGAGCCGAGCCGAGCCGAGCCGAGCCGAGCCGAGCCGAGCCGAGCCGAGCCGAGCCGAGCCGAGCCGAGCCGAGCCGAGCCGAGCCGAGCCGAGCCGAGCCGAGCCGAGCCGTGCCGTCGGGGGCCGGGCTGTGCCGTGCCGAACCGAACCGTCCCGGGCTGTGCCGAGCCGTGCCAAGCTGCCCGGTGCCGTGCCAAACTGAGCCAAGCTGTGCCAGGCCGTGCTGTGCTGTGCTGAGCCGTGCCGAGCCATGCCGAGCCGTGCTGAGCCGTGCTGAGCCATGCCGAGCCGTGCTGAGCCGCGCTGAGCCATGCCGAGCCGCGCTGAGCCGTGCTGAGCCATGCCAAGCCGAGCCGTGCCATGCCAAGCTGTGCCATGCCAAGCCGTGCCATGCCAAGCCGAGCCGTCCTGTGCCAGCTGTGCCGTGCCGTGCCATACCGTGCCGCGTCGTCATGCGCCATGCCAATCCCAGACGAGCCGTGCCGTACCGTGCCGAGCCGTGCCAAGCCGTGCAGTGCTGAGCCGCGCTGAGCCACTGTGCCCCCCGAGAGCGGCTGCCCGGGGCTGAACCCGGCAACGGAGGGGGCAGCGGCGTGGGGAGACGGGGACGCGGGTACAGGGAGAGGGGCACAAGGACACGGCACGGGGACACGGCACCGGGAGCCAGGCACGGGGACACAGGCGGACACGGCTATGGGGACAGAGGGGGACATGGCTATGGGGACATGGGGACGTGGCTCTGGGGCTGGGAGATGGGCAGGGGGCCAGCGTGGGGCAGGGAGCAGCCAGCACGGAGCTGTGGGGCTGGGGTCCCCCCAGGCTGGGGCTGTGGAGCACGGGGACCTGGGGGGACGCAGGGCAGTGGGGCAGGGACGCAAGTTTGCGGGGCCAGGGCTGGGAGCTGCCCTGAGGCGTCCCTGTCCTTGCAGGGCCCCTTCCTGTGGGTCTGGGGGCTGAGAAGGGCCCCCGCGCTGGGCAGTGCCCCCCCGTGCATTCCTGGCGGGGATGAGCGGGACCAGGACGTGGGGATCAGGCACATCCGTGTCTGGGGCAGGGGGGCCGCCGGCCAGGATGCTGGACAGGGCACAGCCGCTGCAGGGGCACCAATCCACGGCGTTTTGCCCTAGAAACGGCATCGGCCTCCCCTGGGGCCACGGGGGGGTCCCCATGGCAGGCAGCTGGGCCCAATCGCCAGCCCCACAGCTGGCCCTGGCCGGCCGGACCCACCTCATAAAAAGCTGCCCCTCGGGGCGGCTTTGGGGCTGCGAGAGGTCCGGGGACAGAGGACAAAGTGCTGCGGGTCCGGGCGGCCCCAGGTGAGGGGCTCTGCTGGGCGCGGGGGGCATCCGGCACCGTCCCCCCGAGCTCCAGCCCCGGCACAGTCCCACCGAGCAGGGGGCACCCCCTGGGCACACCCATGAGGTCTGGGACCGTGTCCCCATCACCAGGGGTCCCCAGGGAGGGGAGGGACCCCCAGCTCTGCCGTTACCCCTCGTGCAGCGGTGAAGGAGAGCAGGGACCATCCCCGTGGGGAAGGTTCGGGCACTCCCCGGGCTCTGCGGGTTCGCCACCAGCGCCGTCACCAAATCCTCCTCTCTGAAGGTTGGCCGGCGCTCGCAGGCAGCGGCGAGCCACGGCGGGGATGGCACGGCCCCGGCAGCCCAGAGGCATGGGCACGGGCATCCTGGCCTCGCTGCTGCTCTGGGCGGCAGCCGAGGCTGCCAACGGGTGAGTCCCGCGTGGGGAGCGGGGCCGGGCTGGCGCAGGCTCCCGGTGACGCCGGCGGCTGGCGGGGTGCCGTCGCAGGCGGTGGTGCGAGCAGACGGTGCAGGTGACGGAGGAGGAGGTGGTGTCCCCCCGGCGCGAGGACGTGGTGCCCTGCCCCAGCATGTACCAGTACAGCCTGGAGGGCTGGCGGATCGACCGGGACCGCATGCGCCAGGCTTACGGAGGAGACCGCGGCGTTCCCCCTGCCAGCGCCCAGCCCGACTCCGGCACCCCCATGTGCTACGTCTACAAGTGAGCGCCGGGGGGTGCACGGCATCGGGGCGGGCTGGGGGCAGCAGGGGATGCCTGTCCCCATGCCCCTCACCCTCAGCCTGACGCCAGGGCTCCCCCCGGCTTCACAGGCCCCCGGAGACGCGGCCGGCGGTGAGGAACCGCACGGTGCTCGCCTGCTGTGCCGGCTGGAGCGGCCCCCGCTGCACCGAGGGTAGGAGCTGGCAGAGGTGCAGTGGCACCGTGGTGCCCTGCACGCTGGGCTTAGCAGGCGGCAGGGGAGCATTGCAATGCCACGGGGATGAGCCGTGTCCCTCTGCCGCAGGGGAAGGCTCGCTGGGACACTGCTACGCCGGGTGGCAGTGCCAGGACGCCCCAGGCGCCCGCAACCTCTCCGCCGTGAGCATGGCTGAGTGCTGCCGCCAGCCCTGGGGGCACAGCTGGAGGAACGCCTCCTCGGCGCTCTGCTTCGCCTGCACCCACCAGCCCCTCACCGGTGGGTCTGGGGGCAGCCAGCTGCAGGGGGACGGGCGCGGGGCTCTGCCAGGCATGTGCTGAGCGGTGCTCGCCCCCTGGCACAGGAGACATGCCCCTGCCCGCAGCTCCACGGGGCCCGGCCGCACGGCACCAGCGTCCCGCTGCCAGCTGCCTCGCCTGGGCCGGCTCCCGGTACCGCAGCTTCGACGGGCGGCACTTCCACTTCCAGGGCGAGTGCGCCTACAGCCTGGCCGCCTCCGCAGATGGCACCTGGGCTGTCACCATCGCCACGGGCAGCCCGCAGGTACCGGCATCCCCGGGGGCTGCACGCGACGGGGAGCTGCGCACGGGTGGATGGAGAGGGTGGCCGGGGTTAGCCCTCAATTGTAACCCTGGGGACAGAGTTTCCATCCCTGCTGCATGCCACCATATCCGTGGCTGCTGGGTCCCTGCCGTGGGCCCCTTGGCCCCCTGCTCGCGGCCTCTGTCCCGCAGGCGCTGCACATGACATTTGGGCTGGACACAGTGGTGGCACGGGGCCGGAACGTCTCCGTGAACGGCGTGGCGGTGCCGGAGGGACAGCCCCACCTGCACAGCGGTGAGGGGCAGCCGGGTGCGCCTGTCCCCATGGGGCACCGCTGCTGGGGACCTGGCGGTTTGTGGCACGAGGTGGTGCAGGGGGACAGTGCCAGCTCAGGGGATGCAGATGCAGCGGAGCCCCACCGGGTCCCCTCCCCGTCCCCGTGCCCTGCTGAGCACCCTGGTTCTGTCCCCGCAGGGATCAGCATCACCTGGCTCGGGGACTTCGTGGCCGTGGAGAGCGGGCTGGGCGTGCGCGTGAAGTCGGACGGGCGCGGGACGACCTACGTGACGGTCAGCGCTGAGCTGCGGGGGAGCACGCGGGGGCTCTGCGGCCCCTACAACGACGACCCCACCGGTAAGGCCCCTCGCTGGCACCCTGCACGGTGCAGCAATGGCAGTCACAGGGGTGGCCGTGCCGAGGACGTGTAGTGCATCCGCGGCATCCCTTGCCCGCAGATGACTTCCTGCGGGTCGGAGGGGACGTGGCCCCATTTGCCGCCAGCTTTGGGAACTCCTGGAGGATCCCCGATGCCAGCTCTGAGGTACCGGGGCTGGGCAGAGCTGGGAAAGGGAGTGGATGTTGCCGAGCAGAGCGGGGCACCGTGCCCGGCACCCAGCTGGGCTCTTTGGGGATGTCACCTCAATCCCATTCCCAACAACGGGGTGCTGGGGGGTCCCTTGTGGGCTTGCTCCCCCTCTGATGCCCCCTCCCTGGGCACAGCTCTCTTGCAGGGACGCGGTGGAGCCCGGCCCCAGCTGTGCGGAGGGCAGCGCAGCGCGGCGGGCGGCTGAAGCTGTCTGCGGGGAGCTGCTCGCCGAGCCCTTCAGCCGGTGCCACGGCGCGGTGAGTGGCACCGGCTCCGCGGGGCTGGGGGCGCACGGCCCCGCCGCCCTGATGCTACCTCCTGCACCAGGTCGAGCCCCACGGCTTCTACGAGGCCTGCCTGGATGTGCAGTGCCGGGAGGGGGGCGCGGGGCCCTCACCGCCCCCCGCCGTCTGCGACACCTTTGCGGGCTATGTGCGGGACTGCGCCCAGCGGCAAGCCTATGTCAACTGGCGCCGACCGGGCTTCTGCGGTAGGGACGTGCCTGGGCTGCTCGGGTCCCCAGCCCCTGGCTGCCCCCCCACCCTGCTGTGTGCTGCCAGCACCCACGGAGCTCGCGGGCACCCCGATGGGTTGTGCGTGCACCCTGATGGCTCGTGCTTGCCCCTGTGCTCCACGCCCCCCTTGCCTAGCGCAGCACCCCTGCAAAGGGAGCCGCATTCGGCCAAGTGGATCCCATTCCCTGACCCCTTCCTCCTTCCCTCTGCAGCCTGGGGTGCCGGGGGGAGCGGTGCTGCTGCCTCGGAGCTAAGCCCACAGTTGGGTGGCTTGGCTGTGTGGGTGGGCTGCAAGTGGGGGGCTTTGTTGGGGTGGACATGGTGGGATGTGGTGGGACACGGTGGGACGTGGAGGGAGGGATGAGGCGGGATGCCACTGAATGGCCGTGGTGGGATACGGTGAGATGTGGTGGGGTGGATTTGGGACACGTTGGGATGGAGATGGTGGGATGTGGTGGGACACGGAGGGATGTGGTGGGACGGATGTGGTGGGATGTGTTGGGACAAGGTGGGATGGATGTGGTGGGATGTGCTGGGATGTAGCTGAGCTGCACCCCGGTGCCCCGCAGAGCGGCAGTGCGGCCGCGGGCAGCGGTACTCGGACTGCGTGTCCTCCTGCCCCGCCAGCTGCGCGGCCGCGGGTGCTGCCGAGGAGGGGCACTGCCGGGACGACTGCGCCAGCGGCTGCGAGTGCGCCCCGGGGCTGTACCTGGCCGGGGGGGCCTGCATCCCCCAGAGCGCCTGCCCCTGCCACCACGGCCGCCGGCAGTACGCCCCGGGGCAGAGCATCCGCCAGCGCTGCAACCAGTGGTGAGTGCTGGGGGGGGGCCGGGCGGGTGGCAAGAGCGGTGTGGGGGGGTCACGGCATCCCCTGCACCGTCCCTGTCCCCGCAGCACGTGCCGGGGGGGCCGCTGGCTCTGCACCCAGGACCGGTGCGCGGCAGAGTGCGCAGTGCTGGGGGACCTGCACTATGTCACCTTCGACCACCGGCGCTTCTCCTTCCCGGGTGCCTGCGAGTACACCCTGGTGCAGGTCTGAGCCGGGGGGGGGGCAGCCGAGGAGCGGTGCACGATGAGGAGGGGGGCTCAGCGTGCTCACTGCCCGCAGGACTTCATGGAGGGGACGCTGCTCATCACGGCGGAGCAGGAGGCGTGTGGCGGCCGCCAGCCCCTCAGCTGCCTCCGTGCGCTCTCCGTCACCGTGCGGGGCGCCTCGGCCCGGCTGCGCAGCACAGGTGACACGCGGCGGGGGGCAGCGGGGTAACGGGCACAGGCTGGGGGGCTCCACGCACCCGCACCCTCTCCCCCCCTGCTCTCCCCGTGCAGGCGAGGTGGAGGTGAACGGGCGGGAGGTGCCGCTGCCCTTCGCCAGCGCCGCGCTGACGGTGCGCCGAGCGTCCTCCTCCTTCCTGCTGCTCCAGGCCTTCGGCACCCACGTGCTGTGGGGGCTGGAGACCCCCGCGGCGTACATCACCCTTCAGCCTGTCTTCGCCAACAAGGTGAGCCCCGCTGGGTGCTGCTACCCCCTTGCACCCTCGCCAGGCACCCGTGCCGTGCCCGAGCGCTCTGCCCGTGCCGCAGGTGCGGGGGCTCTGCGGCACCTACAACTGGGACCAGCGGGATGAGTTCGCCACGCCGGCAGGGGATGTGGAGGTCGGCGTCGCCGCCTTCGCCAACAAGTACCGGGTGTCCAGCGCCTGCCCCGTGCTCGGCCCTGTCCCCTTCGAGCCCTGCAGCACCTACGCCCCGCGGCGGGAGCTCGCCGCCGCCGCCTGCGCCGTCCTGCACGGCGCACCCTTCCAGGTGCCGAGCAGCCCCGCGCGTGGCCAGGAGCCGGCACCGAGGCGTGCACGGCCCGACGTGTCCCCTCTTGCCCCCAGCCCTGCCACCACCTCGTGGACAGGGAGCCCTTCCACCAGCTCTGCCTCTACGATGTGTGCGCCTGCCCGGCCGGCAAGCAGTGCCTGTGCCCCGCGCTGGCTGCCTACGCCCGGCAGTGCGCCCAGGAGGGAGTGGCCCTGTCCTGGAGGAACCAGAGCTTCTGCGGTGCGGGGCCCCGCAGGGTGGGGTGGAAAGGGTGGGACAGGATCGCATGGATGGGTGGGACAGGGCAGGACTAGGTGTATTGGGCTGGGATGGAATGGGATGGATGGGGTGGGAGAGGATGGATGGGATGGGATGGGATGGGATGGGATGGGGATGGGATGGGATGGGATGGGGATGGGATGGGATGGGATGGGATGGGATGGGGATGGGATGGGGATGGGATGGGATGGGATGGGATGGGATGGGATGGGATGGGATGGGATGGGATGGGATGGGATGGGGATGGGATGGGGATGGGATGGGATGGGATGGGACGGGACGGGACAGGATGGGGATGGGATGGGATGGGGATGGGATGGGGATGGGATGGGATGGGATGGGATGGGATGGGACGGGACGGGACAGGATGGGGATGGGGATGGGATGGGGATGGGGATGGGACGGGACGGGACAGGATGGGGATGGGATGGGATGGGATGGGATGGGATGGGATGGGGATGGGATGGGGATGGGATGGGGATGGGATGGGATGGGATGGGATGGGATGGGATGGGATGGGATGGGATGGGATGGGATGGGACGGGACGGGACAGGATGGGGATGGGACGGGATGGGGATGGGATGGGGATGGGATGGGATGGGATGGGGATGGGATGGGATGGGATGGGATGGGATGGGATGGGATGGGATGGGATGGGATGGGATGGGACGGGACGGGACAGGATGGGGATGGGATGGGATGGGGATGGGATGGGATGGGATGGGACGGGACGGGATGGGGATGGGACGGGATGGGGATGGGATGGGGATGGGATGGGATGGGATGGGATGGGGATGGGATGGGATGGGATGGGACGGGACGGGACGGGACGGGACGGGATGGGATGGGGATGGGACATAACAAGATGGATGGGACATTATGGGGCCGGGCACCGGGGGTTCATGTGGCAGTGCAGGGCAGGGCAGGGCGGCCGCCTTCCGTCACTGCACCGCATCCGTCCCTGCAGGCGCGCAGTGCGGCGGGGGCCAGGTGTTCCAGGAGTGCAGTAGCCCCTGCGGCAGGACCTGCGCTGACCTGCGCCTGGATGGGGCTGGCTCCTGTCCCGACCTCGACGGCCTCTGCGTCTCCGGCTGCAACTGCCCCGAGGGGCTGGTGCTGGACGACAGCGGGCAGTGTGTCCCGAAGGACGTCTGTCCCTGCCAGCACGGCGGCGAGCTCTACCCACCGGGCAGCAAGATCCGGCAGGGCTGCAACGCCTGGTGCGTGCCACGGGGACCCTGGGCTCTGTCCCCCCAGGGCTGGGATGATCCCAGGCTCCGGTGTCATTGGGGGGGCGATGGGCTGCTCCAGGGGACAGCCGTGGGGACGTGGTGGCAGCAGGGACCCGACAGGGGCAGGATGCTGCTGGAGGTGTGAGGTGGTGGCAGGAGACACCTGATGAAATCACCCTATGGCCTGTTTGTGACGGTACGGCAGGATAGGTGGGTTTCATTGAATGTCCCCGCCACGTGGCGCCGGTGTCACCTCTGAAGACGCTGTCCTCAGCCCTCTGCTGGGGCTGGGGACCGAGCTCCAGGGTCCAGCTGCCCTCCTGGGGCTAAGGACAAGCCTATAGCAGTGTGGGGACCTGGGTGCTGCTGAAGGTCACCTCCCTTTGGGAAGAGCATTTCGTGGGGTCCCAGGGGTGCTGGGCATGCTGTGGACCCCAGCATGGGGCTGGCTGGGGGGTCCCATCCATCCCAGCCATCCCACCCCTCTGTTCCATCCCACCCATCCCATGCTCCCCACGGCCAATACCCCACACGGGGGTGCCAGCCCTCACTGCAGCCCCCCCTGCCCACCCCAGCGTCTGCGCCGCGGGCGCCTGGAGCTGCACCGATGCCCCCTGCCCCGAGGCCACCTTCTGCCCCGGGGACCTGGTCTATGCTGTGGGGTCCTGCCTGCGCACCTGCGACAACACCGAGCTCAACGGGACCTGCCCGGGGCTTGCTGACGGCTGCGTCTGCCCCCCAGGCACCGTCTTCCTGGTGGGTGCCCCCTGGCTTTGCTGCCCTGTCCGTGGGTGGGCACCAGGAGGGGTTGGGCATTGGGGACCGGGAGGCCCAGGGATGGGGCACGGGGGGGCACTGGGGAGGTGGTCAGGGGAGGTAGGACGTTGGGGAGCGTGGTGCAGGAGCTGTGGGGTGCTGGGGAGCTGGGGCATTGGGGGTGTGGGGCACCGAGATGGGTGCAGGGGCTGTGGTGTGCTGGAGAGCTGGGGCATTGGGGGTGTGGGGCACTGAGATGGGTGCAGAGGGTGTGGGGTGCTGGGGAGCTGTGTGTAGGGCGCACGGGGTGCTGGGGCTGTGGGGCATTGGGGTTATGGGGCATTGGGGAATTTGGTCTTGAGGACGTGGGGCACTGGGGAGCTGGGCCATCGGGGGCTGGAGAGGGCCCTGGGGGGCAGCAGGAGCCAGGCAGTTCCCAGCCCGTCTGCTGGCACCCGTGCCCGGCTGTCCCCACGCATCAGCCCCGGGGTCTCACACGGCTCTGATGCCTGCAGGACGAGCGCTGCGTGCCCCCGGAGGAGTGTCCGTGCCAGCACAGCGGGCGGCTGTACCAGCCCAACGACACCATCGTCAGGGACTGCAACACCTGGTGAGCCCCGGCCCAGCACCGCAGCGCGGGGCTGCCACGGCCCCGCGCTCAGCTCCGTGCCCCCAGCGTGTGCCACCGGCAGCGGTGGCGGTGCGGCAGCGAGGACTGCGCGGGGACCTGCGTGGCCACGGGGGACCCGCACTACATCACCTTCGACGGGAAGGCCTTCTCCTTCCTGGGGGACTGCGAGTACGTGCTGGTGCGCGAGGCCGGCGGGCTCTTCACCGTCACCGCCGAGAACGTGCCCTGCGGCGCCAGCGGCGTCACCTGCACCAAGTCGGTGGTGGTGGTGCTGGGCAACACCGTGGTGCACATGCTGCGAGGTGAGGGGTGTCCCCGCGGTGCAGGAGGGGTGGATGCAGGGGGGGGGGAGGGTGGCCGCCCTCACAGCCCTGCTGCCCCGCAGGGAGGGACGTGACTGTGAACGGGGTCTCGGTGCGGCCCCCCAAAGCCTACAGCGGGAACGGGCTGACGCTGCAGCGAGCCGGCCTCTTCCTGCTCCTGCTGTCCCGCCTGGGGCTGGCAGTGCTCTGGGACGGAGGTGAGACCCCAGGGGGACGTGGGACCCCGTGTGGGGACGCGGGATCAGCCCCCGGTTTGCCTGGAGCCGTGCCCCATCCCGTCCGCAGGCACGCGGGTGTACGTCCGGCTGCACCCGCAGCACCGGGGCCGCGTGGCCGGGCTCTGCGGGAACTTCGACCGCGACGCGGAGAATGACCTGGCCAGCCGGCAGGGCGTGCTGGAGCCCACGGCCGAGCTCTTCGGCAACTCCTGGCGTGTCAGCCTGCTCTGCCCCGAGGTGGACGGCGCGGACATGCAGCATCCCTGCGCCGTACGGATGGGGACGGGATGGAGGCACCCGCTGCGGGTGGCTGGTGGGGGTGGGATGGGTGCTTGGGGGTGATGGTGTGGGGAGGGGGGCCCCTTCCCGTGGTGGTGACAGCCGCCCCTCAGGAGAACCCACACCGGGCAACGTGGGCCCGCAAGCGCTGCAGCATCCTCACGCAGCGGCTCTTCGCGCCCTGCCACGACGAGGTGCCGTGCCAGCGCTTCTACGACTGGTGTGTCTTCGATGCCTGCGGGTAGGTGCTGGGCTGCAGCCGCCCCTTGGTGGGGGGTCCCGAGCCCCCGTGCCTGTCCCTGCCCCGGCCCCAACACAGCACCATCCTGCTGTGCCCCACCGGCAGCTGTGACTCCGGGGGGGACTGCGAGTGCCTGTGCACGGCCATTGCCACCTACGCCGAGGAGTGCGGCCAGCGCGGCGTCCACATCCGCTGGAGGAGCCAGGACCTGTGCCGTGAGTCCCCGTCCCCAGCGCCGGGGCTGGGCTGGGGGGTCCGGGCTGGGAGAGGCTGGGCTGGGGGTCCTGCTCGCCCCAGGGCTGGCAGGACACGGCCCCCACACCCCCACGCCCCCTGCCTCTGCAGCCATGCAGTGTGACGGGGGGCAGGAGTACAGCGCCTGCGGCCCCCCCTGCCCCCAGACCTGCCAAAACTTCGGCCTGGAGCTGCCCGAGCACTGCGACACCATGTTGTGCCTGGAGGGCTGCTTCTGCCCCGAGGGGAAGGTGCTGCACGGTGAGCGCGGGGCCGCCGGGGGGCTGCCCCAAATGGGGCTGGCCCACGCCGTGCTTGCTGACACCTCCCTTCCTCCCTGCTGGCAGAGGGCAGCTGCATTGACCCCGCCGAGTGCCCGTGTGTCTGGGAGGGCATCACCTTCCCGGCCGGCGCCGGGGTGCAGCAGGGCTGCAGGAACTGGTGAGTGGGGGGAGAGTGGGGTGTCCCCGTCCCTGGCGCTGCCGCGGCACCAGGTGCAGGGCGGGCGCGCGGGCGCCACGCACCAGGACTGAGCCACGGCCACCCCGCAGCACGTGCGCGGCCGGGCTGTGGCAATGCGCGCCCACGGCCGAGCCCTGCCCGTCCCAGCCCCGCTGCCCCGACTCGGAGTTCGCCTGCCGCACCAGCGGGCACTGCGTGCCGGGCGCCTGGCTCTGCGACAACGAGGACGACTGTGGGGATGGCTCGGACGAGGTCTGCGCCCCGCGCTGCGCCCCGCACCAGCACCGCTGCGCCAGCGGGCAGTGCGTGCCCTGGGGCGCCCGCTGCGACGGCGTGCCTGACTGCAGCGACGGCTCGGACGAGAGCGGCTGCCCCCCACCCCCCTGCGCCCCCCCGGAGTTCCGCTGTGCCAGCGGCCGCTGCATCCCCCGGGCACGTGTCTGCGACGGGGAGCTGGACTGCGGCTTCGCCGACGACTCGGATGAGGCAGGTGAGCGGCCCCAGCACGGTCTGCGGCTCCCCCGCACCCTGGGGATGGCTCCGCATGTTCCCGTGCCCCGTGGTGAGGGTGCCCCAACCCCCCCGTCCCTGGGGTCCTTGCCCCATGGGGGGGGGTCTGCCCGCTGTCGCCGCAGGCTGCAGCCCGACCTGCGGCACCGGGGAGTTCCGTTGTGCAGCAGGGCGCTGCGTGCCCTACCCGCACCGCTGCGACGGGCACGACGACTGCGGGGACTTCAGTGACGAGCGGGACTGCGTCTGCCCCGCCGGCCGCTTCCAGTGCCCCGACGGCCTGTGCCTGCCCCTGGCCGCAGTCTGCGACGGGACGGAGGACTGCACGGCTGGCACGGACGAGGCATTCTGCCCAGGTGAGGAGACGTGGCTGTGCTGCCCGTGGGGCTGAGCCCGCCGTGGTGGTATCGCCCCTGGGGACTGTCCCCTTCCCTGCAGGCCGGGTGACCTGTGCCCCAGGACAGCTCCCGTGCCCCGACGGCTTGTGCATCGGCCAGGCAAAGCTCTGTGACGGCGTCTGGGACTGCAGGGACGGCTGGGACGAGAGCCCCGCACGCTGCATCGTGTCCTGGGCCACTGCCGTGCCCGCCCACCTGCCCACGGCGCCTGACAACGGCACAGCAGGTGAGGGACATGAGTGTCCCCTGCACCTCACCATGTCCCCGCTGTCTGGGGGGGCTCCCACTCGTGGCTGGGATGGAGAGGCCAGAGCTGCCCCCTGCAGCTCCGGGGGTGACATGTGGGGACCGTGCGTGGGGTCCCTGCTCACTGTGGCACCCCGGGGTGACACCTCCAGCACCCGCGTGTGGGCCCTACGAGTTCCCGTGCCAGAGCGGGGAGTGCACGCCGCGGGGCTGGCTGTGCGACAGCGAGGCCGACTGCCTGGATGGCAGCGACGAGCTGGGCTGCAACCGGAGCTGCGGGCTGGGGCACTTCCCCTGCGCCCTGGGCGCCCACTGCATCCCCCACGGCCACCTCTGCGACGGCGTCCCCCACTGCCCTGACCACTCCGACGAGAGTGCCGACACCTGCGGTGAGACGCCGCGGGTCCCCGTCCCCAGGGCGCTGGGATGCTCTCCGGGGGACAAGATCCTTTTGGAGGGGGGGGCAGCGAGGCTCTGCTGCCCCCTGGGGTCCCCAGAGGGGCGCAGGGGATCCATCCCAGTGCAGTGACACCTGACGGGGCTGCGTCCCTGGCTCAGGCTCTACCCAGATCCCGCCGTGCCCGGGGCACTTCGTCTGCAACGACCGCGTGTGCGTGAACTCGTCCAGGGTGTGCGACGGCAGCCTCGACTGTCCCCAGGGCGAGGACGAGCTGGCCTGCGGTGAGGGAAGGGGGGTGGGAGGCGTAGTGGGGCTGGGGGTCCAGGCGTGTGCTCACAGCCCCCCTGTCCCTGTTGCAGAGGGCCACGTCCCCGCCGAGGGGAGGAACCGGACGGCGGGTCCCTGCACCGAGTACACCTGCGGGGACGGCGAGTGCATCGCCTTCAAGCAGGTACGGCCACGGGACCGGGACCCCCACCCCCCTTCCTTCCCTGTGCCATGGTGGGGGCCCCGTGGGGTCGTCCCCATTGCCCTGCCGGGGGCTCAGCATCGCCATGCACCACAGGTGTGCAACGGGCTGCCAGACTGCGGGGACGGGGACGCGGCCTCAGGCTGGGTGCCCTCGGACGAGCAGGACTGCGGGCACTGGGGTCCCTGGGCACCCTGGGGCGCCTGCAGCCGCTCCTGCGGCCCCGGCCAGCAGCTGCGTGCGCGGGGCTGCAGCCAGCAGGCCCCCGACGTGCTGCACCAGTGCCACGGCGAGGCCACGCAGGCACGGCCCTGCTTCAGCACTGCCTGCCCCGGTGGGTGGGCGCGGGGCTGCGCGGGGGGCCGGGGGGTCTGGGGAATCCCTGTGACCGGGGTGCCTGGGGGATCTGGGGTGTTCCCATGGCTGGGGATGCCCAGGGGGCCTGGGGGGGGGTTCCCATGTCCATGGCTGCTGGGGACACCCAGGGGGTTCCCACTGATGGGGCTGCCCAGGGGATCTGGGGGGGGGGGGGGTCCCACAGCCAGGACTGTTGTGGGGGGGCTTCCCATGGCTGCAGCTGCCCAAGGGACCTGGGGGGCCCCGTGACCTGGGCTGCCCAGGGGATGTGGGGGCTGCTTGGTGTGCCCAGTGGGGTTCCCACAGCCAGGGCTGCCTGGGGGGGCTGAGAAGGGGGTCCCAAAGCTGAGACTACTGGGGGGGGGGGGGTCCCGTTGTGGGCAGGGTGGTGCTGTGCGGGGCTGCCTGCCCTCACCCCTCCCTCTGCCCGCAGTGGACGGCGCTTGGAGCGAGTGGGCGACCTGGTCCAACTGCACGCGGGACTGCGAGGGGGTGGTGGTGCGCCAGCGGCACTGCCTGCCCCCCCGGGACGGGGGCCGGCCCTGCGCCGCGCTGCCCGCCGTGGCCCCCGCCACCCTGGAGATAGGTGGGTGACCCCCCCCACCTCATCCCCCCCGCTCCTATTGCCGGGGGCTCCCACAGCCCTGACCCCGCTCCTCTGCCCCAGGCCCGTGCCAGCAGGATGGGTGCCCCCCCGCTGCCTGCCCCGGGGGGCTGCAGCACCGTCCCTGCGCCCCCTGCCCCGCGTCCTGCGCTGACCTCGCCAGCCGCGCGCAGTGCCGCCGGGAGCAGCCGTGCACCCCAGGTGAGGCCGGGAGCCGCGGGGTGGCACCGACCCCCTCCCCAGCGATGCCATGACCTCCTGGGCTCGGGGGAGGTGGTCTCATTGTGGGGTGCCCACCCACCCGCCTGCAACCCTCCCGCAGGGTGCTGGTGCCCGGAGGGGCTCGTGCTGGACGGCGAGCGGGGCTGCGTGCGCCCGCGGGAGTGCCGCTGCGAGGTGGAGGGGCAGCGCTACTGGCCGGGGCAGCGCGTGAAGCTCAACTGCCGCCTCTGCACCTGCCTGGACGGGCAGCCCCGGCGCTGCCGACAGAACCCCGCCTGCACCGGTGCGTCCTACGCCCTGTGCCCCCACCAGGGAGGGCGCCGGGTGCCCCTCTCACCCCCCTCTGTGCCCGCAGTGAGCTGCAGCTGGTCCCCCTGGTCGCCCTGGGGTGAGTGCCTGGGTCCCTGCGGCGTGCAGAGCATCCAGTGGTCCTTCCGCAGCCCCAGCCACCCCGGCAAGCACGGGGCTGGCCGGCAGTGCCGCGGCATCTACCACAAGGCACGCAGGTGAGGCCACGGTGAGCGGGCACGGGCGGTGGTGGCAGCGGCAGGTCCCCGCCACGTCCCCTCTCGCAGGTGCCAGACGGAGCCGTGCCAGGCGTGCGAGCACCAGGGCCGGTCCCACGCGCTCGGGGACCGCTGGCGCTCGGGGCCCTGCCGCGTCTGCCAGTGCCTGCCTGGCCCGCAGGTGCGGTGCTCGCCCTACTGCGCCCACAGCGCCGGGGGCTGCCCGCAGGTGAGGGTCCTGGGGGGGGCTGCGCCGGGCTCGCTGTGCAGGGGAGGGGTGCAGCAGTGCCACCGTGGCGCTTGGGTGGGGGGACAGCGCCGGTGGTGACGGGGTCCCCTCGTGCAGGGCCAGGTGCTGGTGGAGGGCCAGGGGGATTCCTGCTGCTTCTGCGCCTGGCCAGGTGAGCCCGGGGCTGGGGGTGCAGGGGGGCCTGGCCCCATGCTGCTCGGGGTGCTGCTGGGGGGCTGGGCTGCGTTCCCACTGGGTGCCCACCAGTACCAGGGTGCTGCACGGCGGCTGTCCCCGCTGCAGGTGGCAACGTGACGGCTGTCCCCACGGAGCTGACGACGGAGCCTGCCCCCTCCAGCGTGCCGGCAGAGCCCCCCAGCAGCCCGCTGGCCACCTTCCCGCTGCCTCCCCCGGGCGGTACGTGAGACCCCCGCTCACACATCACAGTGGGCCAGCGTGTCCCCTTGGGGACCAGACCTGCAGCGTCACCACCTCCCAGCAGGGCCTGACCCGGTTCCGCTCCCCCCAACCCCATTCCCGCTGCCCGCAGACCCCTGCTACAGCCCCCTGGGCGTCGCCTCCCTGCCCGACAGCAGCTTCAGCGCCTCGGCCGCGCAGGAGGAGCACCCGGCCCCCGCCGCCCGCCTGCACCGCGTCTCCCCGGGGCAGGAGCTGCAAGGCTGGGCCCCCCCAGCCGACGTCTTCCCCGGGCTGCCCTCGCAGCCGCCCTTCCTGCAGCTGGACCTGCTGCAGCCCACCAACCTCACCGGTGGGTGCTGCGTGCCGGACGGCACCGGCACCGCTGCCCCGGGCGCCGCGCGGGTGCCGGTGCCACAGTGTGCCACGTCTCTGCCGCCAGGGGTGGTGCTGCAGGGGGCAGGCGCCGGCGACGCCTTCGTCACCGCCTTCCAGCTGCAGTTCAGCACCGACGGGACGCACTGGCACGACTACCGCCAGGTCTCCGCCAGCAGCCGGCCGGAGCCCAAGGTGCTGCACGTGTGTACGTGTGTGTGTGAGTGCGTGTGAGCGTGTGTGTGTGTGCACGGGGGGCTGAACGGGGCTTGTTCAGCTGCCCCCAAAGTGGTTCTGAGCGTCCCCTTTCGGCCAGGGAGGCGGTGACCCCATGTCACCTTCCTTCCACCTTCGGCGTGCACCCGTGCGAGTGCGCGGGGGCTGGACGTGAGGGTGCTGGTGCACGGGGGCACACATGGGGGTGCACCCCCGCCTGCCCAGCCCTGCACCCTTGCTCTCCCCGCAGCTCTTCCAGGGCAACTGGGACGCCATCACGCCGGCGGTGCAGCCACTGGGGCGCATGGTGCAGGCGCAGCACGTCCGCATCCTCCCTCGCCGCTTCCACAACCGCATCGTCCTCCGGGCCGAGCTGCTGGGCTGCCCGCCAGGTACTGCAGCCAGGGGGGGCTGCAGGGGGCTCCCCCCCGGTGCCAGGACCCCTGCTCCCTGCCCACCTCTCCCCCTCCCCAAAGTGCCCCCTGCCCCGCTCGGGGTGCTGCCGGTGACCGCGACGGTGACGGCGATGCCGACCCCACCACCCTGCGGCGCGGGCGAGTTCTGGTGCGGGGGCGGCTGCGTGGGGGCGTCCCGGAGGTGCGACGGCGTCGCCGACTGCGCTGGGGGTGCCGATGAGGCCGGCTGCGAGCCCCCCACCACTGCAACGCCCACCCATCCTGCCAGGTACCCGCACTGCTGGGGTCCCCTCGGAGCCTGTGCCCCCAGCGGAGCCGGGGTTTGGGGTGCGGGACCCCTCACTGCCCGGCTCTGCTTCTTGCAGCCCCCCAGCCCCCGCCAGTGCCGGCATCCTGGGGCTGACCCCGCAGCCGCCTCCAGCCCCCCCGACAGCGGTGAGCCCTGGGGATGGGGGGGGGACAAGATGGGGCGCAGGGGGTGGCAGCGGGTGACACTTGTCTCGCTGTGCGCAGGGGACATCGGGGACAGGAGCCGGGCTGCTCCCTGCCGAGCCCCCCGCTGAGCCCCCCACTGCAGCCGGCACCGCAGCCCCCCACCCCGCTGTGCTGGGACCAGCAACGAGTGGGCCACCGGCTGTCCCCGCCACCGCTGTGTCCCCCGGGATGCCACCCCCTGCCAGCCCCCCATTACCGGGCACGGCCGCCCTGACCGTGACACCCCCCGCGACGGGACTGCCTGCTCTGCCCCTGCCCCCCACCAGGGTCCCCACCCCGACAGCGGCAGGTAAGGGGGCGTTGCTCAATGTCAGCCCCGGGGGGGGGGGGGGCACACAACCTCCCCATCCCCTGGCACCACAGGGGGTGAGATGGGGACAGGGGTGTCCCTGGGGCAATATGGGGACAGCTCCCCGGGTTGCTGCTGGGGGGGGGGGATATGGGGGATGCCATGGGGCCAGGGGTCCTGTAGGGTTGGGAGCGTGTAGGGTCAGGGTGTGCCATGGGGTGGGTCCCACGGGGCCGGGCATTTATGGGGCAGGAGGTGACAGCCCAGAGGTGCCGCTGGGAGCAGGCACTGCCCTGGGGCTCGCCCCCAGCCCCTTGTCTCCCCCCCCCCAGAGCTGCTCCTGCCCCGGCTCCTGTGCCCCCGGGACCAGTTCCCCTGCGATGTCCTGGGCTGTGTGGATGCCGCCGCGGTCTGTGACGGGCGGCCCGACTGCCTGGACGGCTCGGACGAGGTGCACTGTGGTGAGCCCCCCCCACCCCCCCCCACGCCTCCGCAGAGCCCACACGGAAAGGTCCTGGGGGTGCCGAGCCCCCCGGCCCTGCCCGCTACCCCCGGCTGAGCCCTGCCCCTGCCCGCCCCACAGGCACCCCCCCCACCTCCAGCAGCCCCCCAGCCCCCCTGCTCTGGCCCCCCGGGCCCCCCCCCACCTGCTCCCCCAAGCAGTTCTCCTGCGGCACCGGCGAGTGCCTGGCCCTGGCCAAGCGCTGCGACCTGCACCGGGACTGCGCCGACGGCTCCGACGAGAGCGGCTGCGGTGCGAGGGGACGGGGGGTGGGGGGCGTGGGGGGGGTTGGGATGGGATTGGGCGGGATGGGATGGGATGGGGATGGGATGGGATGGGGATGGGGATGGGATGGGGATGGGATGGGATGGGGATGGGGATGGGGATGGGGATGGGGATGGGGATGGGGATGGGGATGGGGATGGGGATGGGATGGGATGGGGATGGGATGGGGATGGGATGGGATGGGGATGGGGATGGGATGGGGATGGGGATGGGGATGGGGATGGGATGGGGATGGGATGGGGAGGGGGATGGGGATGGGGATGGGATGGGATGGGGATGGGATGGGTTGGGATGGGGTGGGGATGGGGATGGGGATGGGGATGGGATGGGATGGGATGGGGATGGGATGGGGATGGGATGGGATGGGGATGGGGATGGGATGGGGATGGGATGGGGTGGGATGGGGATGGGGTGGGGATGGGGTGGGGATGGGGTGGGGATGGGATGGGGATGGGGATGGGGATGGGATGGGATGGGATGGGGATGGGGATGGGGATGGGGATGGGATGGGGATGGGGATGGGGATGGGGATGGGGATGGGGATGGGGATGGGGATGGGGATGGGGATGGGGATGGGGATGGGGATAGGGATGGGATGGGGAGGGGGATGGGTTGGGATGGGGTGGGGATGGGGATGGGGATGGGGATGGGATGGGATGGGATGGGGATGGGATGGGGATGGGATGGGATGGGGATGGGGATGGGATGGGGATGGGATGGGGTGGGATGGGGATGGGGTGGGGATGGGGTGGGGATGGGGTGGGGATGGGATGGGGATGGGGATGGGGATGGGGATGGGGATGGGGATGGGGATGGGGATGGGGATGGGGATGGGATGGGGATGGGATGGGGATGGGGTGGGGATGGGGTGGGGATGGGGTGGGGATGGGATGGGGATGGGGATGGGGATGGGGTGGGATGGGATGGGTGAAACACAGTGGGACAGGATGAAACTGGATAGAATGGTTGGGATGGGGACAAGGAAGGGGATGGGGACAGGGACAGAGACAGGGATATTGATGGGGATGGGGATTGGGATGGGGACAGGAATGGGGAAGGGGTGTCCCTTCATCCCAGAGCATCCTGTGCCTGGCCAGCTCCAGCCCTCTGCCCCTTTGGGGAACCCAGGAGACTCCAGGCTGGTGGCACTGGGGCTGGTGACACTGGGCTTGGGACACCAAGCAGGGCTGAGCAGAGGCTCTGTCCCTGCGGGACCCCCCCATGGGGACAAGCCCCAGGCGTGGGGAGGGTCCGGGGCAGCCCTCACCCCGCTCTGTCCCTGCCAGCTGACTGCATCCTGTCCCCATGGGGTGCCTGGAGCGAGTGCAGCCGCTCCTGCGGGCTGGGGGTCACTGCCCGCCAGCGGGCCGTGCTGCGGAGCGCCCTGCCCGGGGGCACCTGCCTGCGCCCCCACCTCGACACCCGCTCCTGCTTCCTGCGCGCCTGCCCAGGTACCCGCCCCCCACGGGACCCACGCTGCTGGGGGGGAGGGGGGCCCTGTCCTGGGTGGGTTGGTGGGGGTGGGTGGTGGGGACATTGTGGTGGTGCGGCATGGCAGGGTGGTGGGCAGCGCGGTGGGGTACAGAGGCACCCCATAGTGATGGGGCATGGTGGCATGGGACAGTGGTGGCACGGGACGGTGGCTGGCACATCCCTGCACGCCAGCCCCCAGGCATGGCCATCCCAGCAGATGGAGTGGGGGACATGGGGGGGCCATGGTGGGGGTTTGTGCCACGTCCCAAGCCTGTGCCAGGACGGCGTGGCCGGGCTGGAGGGGGCCAGGGCCACGGCAGGGCGATGTGGGTGGGTGGGCAGGGAGTGCCCCCAGTGCCCCCGTCCCGCTGCCCCCCAGTGCCCGGCGCCTGGGCTGCGTGGGGCGCCTGGTCCCCCTGCGACGCCGAGTGCCAGGGAGGGGTGCGGAGCCGCACCCGGAGCTGCACCGACCCCCCGCCCAAGAACGGGGGCCAGACCTGCCCCGGGGAGGCCCTGCAGAGCCAGCCCTGCAACCTGCAGCCCTGCGGGGACACGCAAGGTACGGGGCGGGGGGACGCCGGGAGGGGGACATGGAGGTGGGGGTGACGGGGACAGCGATGGGGATAGGGCTTTGCGCTGGGGCACGGGGACGTGTGCGGCGGGGGGGTGGCACGGGGCAGCACCCCACCCTCACAGCATCCTCCGCCCCCCCCAGACTGCGGCCCCGGGATGGTGCTGGTGCGGGCAGGGGACTGCGCGCGGGGCCTGGTGCCCCCCTGTCCCCAAGCCTGCGGGGACCTGAGTGCCACCGCGAGCTGCCAGAGCCCCTGCCAGGAGGGTGAGCGACGGGGCTGGGAGCGGCGCGGGGTGCCGGTGAGGGCGCAGCGGGGCTGAGCCGGTGCCGCCGGGCAGGCTGCCGGTGCCCGCCGGGGCTCTTCCTGCAGGAGGGCGCCTGTGTCAACGCCAGCCAGTGCCACTGTCACCTGGGCCAGCAGCGCTGGCCACCCGGCCACGTCTTCCTGAGGGACAACTGCAGCCAGTGGTGAGCAGCAGCGACGCGTCCCCTGCCCTGCCTGCCACGTGCTGCCCCGTGGCCGCTCCTCGTCCCTGTCCCCGTGGCTGAGCCCAGCTTCTGTCCCCAGCGTGTGCCTGGACGGGGCGGTGACGTGCGAGGACCTGGCCTGTCCTGTCGCCTGCGGCTGGTCCGCCTGGTCGCCGTGGACCCCCTGTGACCGCAGCTGCGGCGTGGGGACGCAGGAGAGGTTCAGGTGTGGGGCTGGGGAGGGGGCCCGGCCCCGCGGTGCTTGGTGGGGACAGGGGACAACACAGCGCCATCCCCGCAGGTCCCCTTCCAACCCTGCAGCGGCCCACGGCGGAGCCCCGTGCGATGGGGACGCCCGGGAGGTGCGCGAGTGCCACACGCCCTGTGCCCCCGGTACGTGCACCCCGCGTCCCAGCGATGGTGGGGGGGGCTGCTCCAGGGACCCCTGACACCCCGGGGACAGGACGGCTGCCGTCCCCTCTGCTCACACCGCCCCCAATGGGGGTGACTTGGGGGTGCCCGCGGTGGCTGCTCCAGTGCCACGCGTCCGTCTGTCCCCGCAGAGCCGAGCAGCGGCTGGAGCGCCTGGACCCCCTGGTCCCCCTGCTCCCGGAGCTGCTTCCACCACGTGGACCACCGCGGGCGGCGGCGCCGATTCCGGCACTGCGAGGGGCCGGGGCCGGCAGGCACCTGCCCGGGGCTGGGGGAGCAGGAGGAGCCCTGCGACACGGCCCCCTGCCCGGGTGAGTGCCCCGGCCAGCTTGGGGCACGCTGGGGGCGTGGGGGGCTGCTGGGTGCCGCCAGAGCCATGGGTCTGGGGGAGGCTGGACCCACCAGAGAGCCCCTGCTGCACGTGGGGGTCCCGGGATGTTTGTTGAGGGGGGGTCACGAGCCCGTCTCCCCGCAGTGGCAGGCGTCTGGATGCCCTGGTCCTCCTGGTCCGAGTGCTCGGCTCCCTGCGACGCCGGCGTGCAGACGCGCAGCCGGGCCTGTGCCCCCCCCGCCTTCGGGGGGGCCGAGTGCGCGGGCCCCCTCCTCCAGACCCGCGACTGCAACACCCAGCCCTGCGGAGGTGGGTGCCCGGCGGGACGCCGGGCTGTGGCTCCCCGGGGAAGGGGTGGGGGGGGTGCCGATACCGAGCCCTGCCGCCCGCTGTCCCCGCAGCGCAGTGCCCCGGCAGCATGCGGTACCGCACGGCCGAGGAGTGCCGGAGCGAGGGGGGGCCCTGCCCGCGGCTCTGCCGGGACCTGGGGCCCGGCGTGGTGTGTGCCGCGCGGTGCCAGCCCGGCTGCCGCTGCCCCGCCGGGCTCCTGCTGCAGAACGGGACCTGCGTGCCGCCCAGCCGCTGCCTCTGCCACCACCGCGGCCGCCTCTACCAGCCCGGTGACACCGCCGCCCTCGACGCCTGCAACAACTGGTGCGGGGTGACACCGGGGATGGGGTCCGGGGGGGGTCCCGGGGGGTCCAGACCTACTTCCACTTACATCCCCTTGCTTACATCCCCTCTCGTGCAGCACCTGCGTGGCTGGGGAGATGGTGTGCGGCACGGAGCCCTGCCCAGGTACCGGCCCAGTGGGGGACACAGGGGTTGGGGGGGGGTCCCGGTGCCTGCTGGTGCTGGGGGGAGTGGGGTGGGCGGGTGCAGCGAGTCCCCGCAACCCCCCCCCCAGTGCCCTGCGGCTGGAGCAGCTGGACGGCCTGGAGCTCCTGCAGCCGCAGCTGCGACGTGGGGACGCGGCGGCGGTACCGGGTGCCTGCTGTGCCCCCCCCGGCCGGGGGGGGCCGCCCCTGCCAGGGACCCAGCATGGAGGTGGAGTTCTGCAGCCTGCAGCCCTGCCGTGGTGAGCAGCCCCCAGCCCCCGGGGCCCCCGGGGAGGGTGTCCCCAGAGGGGTGCCATGGGGAGAGTGTCCCCGGGTGGGTGTCCCCAGGTGGGTGTCCCCAGGTGGGTGTCCATGCACGCATATCTTGGGGTGTCTGTTCCCAGGGTGGGTGTCCCCCAGCGAGTGTCCCTGGGGAGGGTGTCCCTGGGAAGTGCGCCCCCTCCCCCCCCAGGTGGGTGTTTTGGGGTGGGTATCCCTGGGTGGGTGTCCCTTGTGTGGGTGGCTTTGGTGTTGGTGTCCCCGGGGTGTTCCTGGTGAGGATGTCCCTGCATGGATGCCCCAGGGTTATCCCTGGGTGTCCCTCCGGGTGGGTGTCCCGGGATGGGTGTCCCTGGGGTGGCTTCTCCTGGGTGGGTGTCCCTAGAGAGGACACCCCCCGGGATGGTTGTCCGTGGGATGGGTGCCCCCGGGTGGGTGTCTCCTGGTGGTGTCCCTGTTGGGGGGGTCTCTCCGGGGGGGTGTGCAGGACCGGGCAGCACCTCGAGCCTCCCCCCTGTGTGCGCAGGGGCCGTGGCGCCGTGGGGGCCGTGGTCGGGGTGCTCGGTGCCCTGCGGGGGCGGCTACAGGAACCGCACGCGGGGTGGCTCCCCCCTGCGTGGCCTCGAGTTCAGCACCTGCAACCCCGCGCCCTGCCCCGGTGAGCCCCCTCTGTCCGTCCGTCCGTCCGTCCGTCTGTCCATCCGTCCGTCTGTCTGTCCATCTGCCCCTCTGTCTGTCCACCCCAGCAGCCCCTGTCCCCACCCTCTGTGGCACTTGTCACCCCGTGCCGTGCTGTGGCACACTGGGGGCACCCCAGCTCCCCACAGGCATGGTGGGGGCGCAGAGCCGTGTCCCCCCCCCCCCCCGCCTCTACCCCCCGCTGTCGGGCAGATGCACACCGGTGACACCCCACCACAGTGCTGGGGGTGCTCAGGGGGGTGTCTGTGCCCCCCCCTGCAGGCGAGGAGCCAGGTGTCTGCCCCCCCGGCAAGCAGTGGCAGCCGTGCGCCCACGTCCCGGCCTCGTGCGCGGAGCTGAGCGCGGCCCCCACAGCCGGTGGGCACTGCCACCCCGGCTGCTCCTGCCCCCCGGGGGCCCTGCTGCTGGTGAGCGGGGACGGGGAGGTGGGGACGGGGTGGTGGGGACCCCCCCAGCATCATATCCCGGTGCTCCATACCACAGAACGACGAGTGCGTGGCGGAGGAGGCATGTCCCTGCGCCCTGGACGGCGTGCTCTACCTGCCCGGGGACGCCGTGCCCCGGGGCTGCCAGAACTGGTCAGTGCTCATCCGGGGGGGGGACCCGGCTGCTGCAACCCCCCCACCCACCGCCGCCCTCTGTCCCCAGCTCCTGCATCGCCGGCCGGGTCACCAACTGCTCCCAGGTGGCTTGTGGTGACGGTAAGACCCCCGCCAGCTCCTGCCATGCCCCCTGAGCGGGGCATCGCGGGGTGGCTGCAGGGACAGCCCCTGACCCTGCCCTGGTGTCCCCGTGGGGACCCGTCCCTGCTGTCCCCTGTGGCTGGTGGCCCTGGTGCCTGCGGTGGAGTTATGGTGACAGGAGTGGGGGGGTCTGGCTGCCTCTTTGTCCGGGGATCTGTCCCAAAAGGGAAGGATTTGTCCCAAAGGGAGCGACCTGCCCCAAAAGGGAGGGATGCGCCCCAAAAAGGAGGGATGTGCCCAAAATGGGGGGATGTGCCCAAAATGGGGGGATGCGCCCAAAAGGGAGGGTCTGCCCGAAAATGGGGGAGGAGGGGAAGGGAATCTGCCCCAAAACGGAGGGATGTGTCCCAAAATGGGGGGACCTGCCCCGAGGCGAGCTCCAGGTTGCACCAGTGCCCCCACACCTCCCCACCTGGGGCCCACGCTGATGCCCCCTGCCCGGGGCAGAGGGTGAGCCCCAGACCCCCTGGACCCCCTGGACCCCCTGGAGCGAGTGCTCGGCCTCCTGCGGGCCTGGCCACCAGCGCCGGTACCGCTTCTGCACCCCGCAACCCGGGGCACCCTGCCCCGAGCCGCAGTCCGAGGAGCGCCCCTGTGTCCTGCAGCCCTGTGCCTGTGAGTGCCCCCCCGAGGGGGTCGGGGTCCGGGGGGGCTGTGCCGGGTGCTGAGCCACTCCCTGTGCCACAGGGCCGGGCGGCTGGAGCCCCTGGAGCCCCTGGAGCAGCTGCAGCCGGAGCTGCGGGGCCGGCGTGCGCAGCCGGAGCCGTGCCTGCTCCAGCCCCGCGCCCCAGGGCCAGGGAGACTTCTGCGAGGGCCCCCCCACGCAGCTGGAGCCCTGCAGCACCCA
Source organism: Anser anser (assembly GCF_964211835.1). Lineage (NCBI taxonomy): Eukaryota > Metazoa > Chordata > Aves > Anseriformes > Anatidae > Anser > Anser anser. The sequence continues at coordinate 162,668,173 of NC_139721.1, forward strand.
GGAGTGCCCCGGTGAGCGGGGCTGGGGTGGGGGGCCAGGGGGGGGAGCAGGGGGTCCCATGCTGATGTCCCCGTCCTGCTGCAGCTCCTGACTGCGCTGCGGTGCCGGGCTCGGTGTTCAGCCCCTGCGGCCCCCCCTGTCCCCGCTCCTGCGATGACATCTCGGTGAGTCGTGACCCCCCCCCGGTCAGCCCCCCACCCCCCCCACCCTGCCGGTGTCCCCAGCCCTGACCGCTGCCTGTCCCAGCACTGCGCCTGGCGCTGCCAGCCCGGCTGCTACTGCACCGGGGGCGCGCTGCTGGACGCGCCGGGCACGGCGTGCGTGGCCCTGGAGAACTGCACCTGCCTGGACCTGCGCTCCGGGCAGCGGCACCGGCCCGGCCACAGCGTGCCCCGTGGGGACGGCTGCAACAACTGGTCAGCGGGGATGGGATGGGACGGGGGTGGCGGGGGCACCCAAGGGACCCCACCGCCCCATCCCCATCCCCATCCCCATCCCCATCCCATCCCCATCCCCATCCCCATCCCATCCCATCCCCATCCCCATCCCCATCCCATCCCATCCCCATCCCATCCCCATCCCCATCCCCATCCCCATCCCCATCCCTTCCCATCCCATCCCCATCCCCATCCCCATCCCCGCTCCCCACTGTTCTGCTCTGCCCCGCAGCACCTGCACCCGGGGGAAGCTGCTCTGCACTGGCCTGCCCTGCCCTGGTGGGTGCCCCACATGGGGCGAGGGACGGGGACGGGGCTGTCCCCACACAAGGGACACCACAAATGCCCCCCCCTGCCCTGCAGTGCCCGGCGGCTGGTGCGAGTGGTCCCCGTGGACGCCGTGCTCGAGGACCTGCGGTGAGGAGGCCGCCATGCGGCACCGCGCCTGCTCCTGCCCCGCACCGCAGCAGGGGGGCCCGGGCTGCCCCGGGGGGCAGGAGGGGCTCGGGGACGCCGGGACCCAGCTGCAGCGCAAGGAGTGCCCCAATGTCCCCCCCTGTCCCGGTGGGTGTCAGGGTGGGGGGCACCGGGTGCGCAGTGCGGGGTGACCCCGCGGCTCAGCGCCTGTCTCTCTCCTGCTCACAGAGGATGGTGCCTGGGGAGCCTGGGGGCCGTGGTCGCAGTGTGGGGGCTGCGGGGGGCAGGCGCTGCGCACCCGCACCTGCTCCGGGCCCCCGGCACGCTTCGGTGGCCAGCCTTGTGCCGGCGAGGCGCGGCAGAGCCGGCCCTGCCCGCGGGGTGCCGGCGGCTGCCAAGGTGAGGCTGTGGGGTGCTGGGGGGCACGGACCCCTCCCCAGACCCCTCTCCGGACCCCTGCCCAGACCTCGCCCTGGTGGGGCCAGGCGTGCCCCGTCCTTGGCCCCCTGGGACGTGTCCGCTCCCCGCAGGGTGCGGCGGGGACCTGGTGGCCTTCGCCTGCGGCAAGCCTTGTCCCCGCTCCTGCGCGGACCTGCGGGAGGACACGGCCTGCCTGGACGGGCCCCGCTGCCAGCCCGCCTGCGCCTGCCCCCCCGGGTTGCTGCTGCAGGATGGTGCCTGCGTCCCCCCGCAGCGCTGCCGCTGCCCACGGGGTGCGGGGATGGGGTGGAAGAGGGGGGGCAGGCGCTGGGTGCCGCTGGATGGTGGGCATGGGTGCAGGGTGCCTGTGGTGGCAGGGATGGGGTACAGGGTGCAATAGGGTGACAGGAATGGGGTACAAGTTGCTGTGGGGTGCTTGGGACGGGGTCCAGGGTGCTGTCAAATGGCAAGGATGGGGCGCAGGGCGCTGTGGGGTGGCAGGGATGGGGTACAGGGTGTAATAGGGTGATGGGGATAGGGTGCGGGGTGCCTGGGGTTGTGGGGATGGGGTACAGGGTGTATAGGGTGATGGGGATGGGGTGGAGGGTGCCATGGGGCAACAGGGATGGGGTACAGGGTGCTAATGGGGTGGCAGGGGCACAGGAACAGGGATATGCCAAGGACACAGGCAGGGCACAGGAGGTGCTGGGCAGGGTGGGACTGGGGCCAAGGGCTTCAGTGGCCCTGCACCAGGGTGTGACACATGCCTGCACCCCCCCCCCCCCCCCGCAGGGACCCCCGAGGAGGGGAGCGCCTGGGGCTGGGACGGGGCAGCCCCCGTGCAGGAGCTGCAGCCTGGCGAGACCTTGCAGAGACCCTGCCAGAACTGGTGAGTGCCCCCGTCCCCACACCCAGCCCCGATGGGGAACCCCACGGGACCATCCCGGTCCCGGTGCACGGGGGTGGCACGTGAGGAGCCCCCACCACCAGCCCTGACCCCTGCCCCCCCCCCCGTCCCCCAGCACGTGTGAGGCAGGGGCGCTGCGGTGCCGTGCCGACCCCGAGTGCCGCGTGGACGGGGGCTGGAGCCCGTGGGGGCCCTGGTCCCGCTGCTCCCCCGGCTGCCGCGCCGGCACCCAGGCCGCCTCCCGGCAGTGCAGCAACCCCGCGCCACAGCACGGGGGCCGGGGCTGCCCCGGGCACAGCCAGCGCCAGCGGCCCTGCCCCGCCACCGAGGGCTGCCCAGGTGAGGACACCGGCACGGCCGGGGGGGCACGGGGTGCGTGGGGTGCGTGGGGTGCATGGGGTGCACGGGGTGCACAGGCTGGCATAGGGTGTGCAGGGTGGCACGGGGAGGGGATGCCTGTAGGACGGTGGGTGGCACAATGTGCTGCCCTGCTGGGCGGTGCCGTGCCGTGCCATGCAGTGCGGTGCTGTGCGGTGCTGTGCCATGTGGTACGGTGCTGTGCAGTGCCGTGCCGTGCCATGCAGCACGGTGCAGTGCCGTGCCGTGCCGTGCCGTGCCATGAGCTGCCAGACAGTGCCCCGTGGTGCTGTGTGGCACAGCGTGGTGCAGGGCTGAGCAGTGCAGCGTGGTTCCACCTGTTGCAGTGCGGTGCCACACAGCGCGACGTAGCGCTGAGCGGTGCAGTGCCGCGCCGCATGGTGCAGTGCGGTGCGGTGTGGGTGATCCAGCTGGGTCCTGCCCAGGGCTCTTTCCCCACGGGGTGGGGGTGCTGGTGCCACCATTGGTGCTGGCACAGCGAGCAGGGCCGTGCTGGTCACGTCCCCACCACCGGGGCGGTCGGGGTCCCCCCGCGCCCCCACGTTGCTTCCCCTGTCCTGCAGAAGAGGAGCCGTGGGGCGAGTGGTCCCCGTGGGGGCCCTGCAGCGTCTCCTGCGGTGGGGGGGAGCAGCTCCGCCAGCGGGACTGCCCCCCCCCGGGGGGGTGCCCGGGGCTGGCCCTGCAGAGCAAGACCTGCAACACCCACGTGTGTCGGGGTGAGTGCTGTGCCCTGCCCCAGCGCCCTGCACTGCCCTGGGGTCCTCGGGGTGGCACGGAGGGGATGGAGCAACGTGGTGCGATGGGTGGGGGGGTGGAGTTGTGTGGGGTGCATAGGGTGGTGTGGGGTGCTTGGGGTGGCGTTAATTGAAAAGGGTGGCACGGGGTGGATGGAGGGGCATGGGGTGGCACATGGGCTCCTTGGGGTGGCACGGAGTGGATGGGGTGGCACGGGGTGGATGGAGGGGTACAGGGTGTCATGGGGTCCTTGGGGTGGCATTAATGGGAAGGGGTGGCTCGGGGTGGATGGAGGGGCATGGGGTGGCACAGGGTGTCACAGGGTCCTTGGGGTGGCATTAATGGGAAGGGGTGGCACGGGGTGGATGGGGGGGCATGGGGTGGCACCCGCAAACCACGTCCCTGCGCACGAGCCGGGGCTGCGGGTGCTGGCGCGGTGGGGAGGGCACGGCAGCTCCAGGACCCCCACGGGTGCAGCCGCCCTCAGCCCCGTCCCCGCACAGAGGCGGGCTGCCCGCTGGGGCGGCTGTACCGTGAGTGCCAGCCGGGCGAGGGCTGCCCCTACAGCTGCGCCCACCTCGCCGGCCGCATCGCCTGCTTCCCCGGGGGGTGCCAGGAGGGCTGCCACTGCCCCGCCGGCACCCTGCTGCACCACGGACAGTGCCTGCAGGTGAGTGCCCTCACCCCCTCCCGGCACCCGGGGGTCCCGTGCCCCTTCCCCACCCCTGCCAGCCCTGGCCATGTCCCCTGCGCTGCCCGGGCACCCATGGGTGCAGCTTCTCCACTGCACCCAGCCTCGTGGTGTGAGCTTCTCCTGCTTCCCCTGCTCCTGGGGTGGTCCTGGAAGTGTGTGCCCAGGGCTCTGGGTGCTCCCCAGTGCCATGGGGGCTCCCTGGGGCTGTGGGCACGATGCTCATGCCCTATGCAGGAGTGTCCCTGCGTGCTGACGGCCGAGGTCCTGCGGGAGCTCCAGAACAGCTCCGCAGACCCCCAGGAGGCCCCCACCCTCCTGGGCACCCAGGGGATACCCCTCACGCTGGACCAGGAGGTGCCTCCCGGCAGCACCCTCCACTCCCCCTGCACCACCTGGTGAGTGCCGTGGGACCCCTCCCCACGCACCATGCTCCCCTCCCCATCCCCATCCCCTGCTCCTATCCCTATCCCCATCCCCATCCCATCCCCTTCCCCTGCCCCCTCCCGGTCTCACCCTGCCCCTTCTCGCCCAGCACCTGCCTCCACGGCCGGCTGAACTGCTCGCAGCCCCTGTGCCCGCGGGACGGGGGCTTCGCACCCTGGGGCCCCTGGAGCAGCTGCTCACGGAGCTGCGGGGGCCTGGGGGTGAGGACCCGTCAGCGGGGCTGCACCAGCCCCTCGCCTGCCCGGGGGGGCCGGGACTGCGCCGGGCCCCGCTCCGACAGCAAGTACTGCCAGAGCCCCGAGTGCCCGGGTGGGTCACAGCCCCCTCCCTTTGCCTTGACGGGGGTCACAGCCCCCTCCCCTCGCCCTGCCGGGGGTCCGGCTGCCCCACTGGGGCCGGATCCATGTGGGCACAGAGCTGGGGTGCGGGGGTGTCACCGCCTGCTCTGCTCCCTGCAGCTGTGGCCGTCCCCACGAAGGAGCCCAGCCCCAGTGTCCCAGGTGAGGGCTGTGCCGTGGGGGGGTCTCACTGCCCTGGGCATGGTGGGGGCCCCTCCCTGGAGCTCCCTCCCTGCCCGGGGGGGTTCTGGCACCAGGGGGGGCCTCGCGCTCCTGGCAAGCCCTGGCCCTGCTCCCAGCCCCCCTCATCCCCCCCCATCCTGGGCAGGTGCTGAGGAAGAGGAGGGCTTCGGCCCCTGGTCCCCCTGGAGCCCCTGCTCCAAAACCTGCACCCGCCCCGAGCGCCCGGCCACCAAGACCCGCGAGCGCCTCTGCACCGGGGCCGCCAACTGCAGCGGGGAGAGCTTCCAGGAGCAGCCCTGCAACCTGCCCCACTGCTCAGGTGGGGCTGGGGCCGTGCCCTGCCCCGCCGCCCAGGGGCTGGGGCTGTGCCCCACTGCCCGGGGGCTGGGCACCATCCTCTGCGCCCCTGCCCGGGGGCTGGGGCTGCCAGCATCCAGTGGCGCAGCCGTGGGAGGTGCCATGCCCTTCGTCCCCGTGTCCCCACAGACACCCCCCCATGCCAGGGCGAGGACTGTGCCGGCCTGAACTGCTCGTGGACGCCATGGGGTCCGTGGGCCGAGTGCTCCCGCAGCTGCGGCGTGGGGCTGCAGCAGCGCCTGCGCGCATACAGCCCCCCCGGCACGGGGGGCCGCTGGTGCCCGGGCATCCTCAGCGCCTACGTGCAGCGCCGCTTCTGCAACCTCCAGGCTTGCAAAGGTGGGGAGCAGCGGCAGCAAGGGGGGGTCCCCAGCACCCCAGGGAGGGTCCCCAGCACCCTGGGGGCTTTGCCTGGTCCTGGCTGGGCACCAGCCCCCGCGGCACCTGGGTGTGACGCCCGTCCCCTCGTGTCCCCGCCGGCGGCAGTGGACGGCGCCTGGTCGGCGTGGAGCCCCTGGTCCCGCTGCGACCGGACGTGCGGGGGGGGCCGTGCCGTGCGCTCCCGCTCCTGCACTCGTCCCCCCCCCAAGAACGGGGGGCAGCGCTGCCCGGGCGAGCGGCACCACTTGCGCCTCTGCAACCCCCAGCCCTGCGGTAGGGAGCGCGGGGGGTCGGGGATGGGGACGGGCACCCTGGTGCCGTGCTGATGGGTGCCCCCCTCCCAGGGACCGGCTGCCCCCCCGGCATGGCCCTGGTGGCTTGTGCCAGCCGCTGCCCCCGGCGCTGCGAGGACCTGCAGGAGGGCATCGCCTGCGGGGACGAGGAGCGCTGCGAGCCCGGCTGCCGCTGCCCCAACGGTGAGTGCTGGCCTGGGGGGGTGCCGGGGGGCAGAGCCTGGCCCCCTCCCCCCCGGGGGCTGTGGGGTGCCCTTGGGGCCTGCTGGATGTGCACGCACCGTGTGGTGCCGTGCGCGCACTGCAAACAGGCGTTCATGGAGAGCTGCCTGCACGGGTCTGGGCACATCCTGACGAAGGCTGAGCTGCACACAGAGCACACAGTGCACACGCACACACACACGCACACGCACGCGGCAATGCCCAGCCTGGCGTGGCCACGCGCTGACGCTGCCCGCCCGCAGGCACGCTGGAGCAGGATGGCGGCTGCGTGCCCCCCGCGCACTGCGAGTGCACCGACGCCCGGGGCCACAGCTGGGTGCCGGGCAGCACCCACCACGACGGCTGCAACAACTGCACGTGCCGGGAGGGCCGCCTGCGCTGCACTGACCGCCCCTGCCCGCCGCCGCACTGCCCCTGGAGCCGCTGGTCCCGCTGGTCCCCGTGCAGCGTCACCTGCGGGGACGGCCGGCAGACGCGCTTCAGGTGGGGACGTGGCCCACGGGGACCGTGCGAGGCGGTGTCAGGGACCTGCCACCCACGCGTCCCCTCGCTTTGTCCCCTGGCAGGACCCCCGCGTCAGGCTCGTGGGACGAGGAGTGCCGGGGGGAGCATGTGGAGAGCCGGGGCTGCGCGGCGGGGCCCTGCCCGCCCCTGTGCCCCCAGGAGGGCTGGGAGAGGCGCCTGGGGGACACGTGGCGGCAGGGCGAGTGCCAGCAGTGGTCAGTGTCCTCGTGGGCAGGGGGCCAGGAGGGGCTGGGGCTGCTTCTGCATGACCTGTCCCATGGGCACCCCCTGTCCTGTGGGCACCCCTTCCCCCATGGGCACCCCCTGTCCCGTGGGCACCCCCTTCCTGTGGCACCCACCCCCCCATCCCCTCCCGCAGCACCTGCACCCCGGAGGGCACGGTCTGCGAGGACGCCTCCTGTGCCGGTGAGTGCTGCGCACCCCTGGGTGCAAAGCCCCAGCCCCCCGCCAGCCTCCTGGGGCCAGGAGGGGGACGGAGGGGACCGAGGGACACCGTGCCCTGTGACGTGCCACCCTGCCATCCCAGGGCCCGAGCAGTGCACGTGGGGCGCGTGGAGCCCCTGTTCCCAGACCTGCGGCACCGGCCTGGCCACCCGGGAGGGTTCCTGCCCCTGCCCGACCCCCGGGACCCCCGGTGCCCCCTGCAACGACAGCACTGGGACTGGAGCCAGCCCGCGCCGGGAGCTGGAGGCTTGCTACCTGCAGCCCTGCCCAGGTAGGGGGGCAGGCACGGGCAGGGGGTGGTGGGCCCGTGCCCAGCCCTCATCCCTGGTCCCCTCTCTGCCCCAGACGAGTGCTCCTGGAGCCCCTGGAGCCCCTGGAGCCCCTGCTCCTGTAGCTCCCCCCTGCAGCACCGGCACCGGCACCGGCACGGCCCCGGCACCTGCGCAGGGCTGGACGTGGAGCTCCGCGACTGCGACACCTCGGGGTGCTCGGGTGAGGAGGGGGCTGGTGGGGACCTCCTGCGCTGGCACTGCCCGGCGCCGTCACCCTCCCCAAACCCGCCTGCCCCTGCCTCCTGCCCTGCCCCTGCCCATCCTGGTGCCTCCGGGGGTGTCTGAAGCTTCTCCTCTCCCTGCAGAAACCGGCTGTGAGCCCCCCTTCGAGTTCCAGCCCTGTGGCCCCCCCTGTGCCCGGCTCTGCTCCTCCCTGCAGCGCCCGCAGCTGTGCCCGGCCCTGCCCCGCTGCCTGCCCGGCTGCTTCTGCCCCCAGGCAAGGGCAGAAAGGGGCGAGGCCGGGCTGGGTCTTGTGGGGTGGGGGCCACCCTGGTGTGCTCTGAAGCCTGTGGGGTCAGGGAGGGCTCAGGAGGAGCCTGGTGCCCGCAGCGAGCCCTGGGCGCAAATGGATGGCTGCGGGGACGCTGCGGGGACTTTGTGGGGATGCCGCGGGCACATTATGGGGACGCTGTGGGGATGCTGTGGGGGTGCTGAGGGCACACACCATTTGCCCCCCCTCCACGTCCCTGTGTCCTGGCAGGGGCTGCTGGAGCAGCGCGGAGCCTGCGTGCCCCCCGAGCAGTGCGACTGCCTTCACGCCAACGGCTCCAGCGGCCCCGTGGCCCTGGCTCCAGGGAGCATCGTCCTGCTGGGCTGCAAGAAGTGGTGAGGGGGCCGCTGGGGGGCCGGGGGGTCGCCCCCACACACGGGGGGCCGGAGGTGCCGGGAGCTCACCGCTGTTTCCTCGCAGCGTGTGCCAGGACGGGGCCCTGCGGTGCAGCAGCGAGGGCTGCCAGGGTGAGTGTGCCCCCCACGCTGGGATGGGACCCCCGGCCCCTCCTGCCCCATGGGTTGTGCCCGTGGTCCCACGTCCCCTCGGGGGCACCCTGGGGGTTCCTGCCCACCCAGCACCCCCCGTGTCCTGGCAGGGCTGCTCCCGCTGAGCCCCTGGTCGGAGTGGGCGCCCTGCAGCCCCTGCCTGCCCCTGCCCGCGCGGCTCCTGCCCCAGCCCGAGGAGGCCCCGGGGGACGCCGTGCCCCAGGTTTCGCTGCAGCACCGCTACCGAGCCTGCCTGGACCCCGAGACCGGCCTGCCCTGGGCCGGGGACACGGCTGCTTGCTCAGCTGAGCTGCGGCAGGAGCGGCTCTGCCCGGACCCCCCCGTCTGCCAAGGTACCGGGGGTGCTGCAGGGTGTGGGGGTGAGGGACCCCCGCTGCAGGTAGGTGACGCCCGTGTCCCACAGAGCTCTGCCTCTGGAGCCCCTGGGGGCCCTGGGGGCCCTGCCAGCAGCCCTGCAGCGGGGGCTTCCGCCTGCGACACCGCCACCTCCAGAACCCAGCGGGCAGCGGGCAGTGCCCGGGGGCGAGCTCCCAGAGCGAGAGCTGCAACACTGCCGTCTGCCCAGGTAACATCCCCATCCCCATCCCATCCCATCCCATCCCATCCCATCCCATCCCATCCCATCCCATCCCATCCCATCCCATCCCATCCCATCCCATCCCATCCCCATCCCCATCCCCATCCCCATCCCCATCCCATCCCATCCCATCCCATCCCATCCCGTCCCGTCCCATCCCATCCCGTCCCATCCCCATCCCCATCCCATCCCCATCCCATCCCATCCCATCCCATCCCATCCCATCCCATCCCATCCCATCCCATCCCATCCCATCCCATCCCCATCCCCATCCCCATCCCCATCCCATCCCATCCCATCCCATCCCATCCCCATCCCCTCCCATCCCATCCCCATCCCATCCCATCCCATCCCATCCCATCCCATCCCATCCCATCCCATCCCATCCCCATCCCATCCCCATCCCCATCCCCATCCCATCCCATCCCATCCCATCCCATCCCCATCCCCATCCCATCCCCATCCCATCCCATCTCACCCCATCCCATCCTGTCCCATCCCATCCCATCCCCATCCCATCCCATCCCACCCCCTGGCCCCCCCCCCCAGGGGCTGCCCCCAGCCGCCCCCCAACACCCGGCCGCTGCTCCCAGGGGAGGTGTGCGAGGACCGGGGCAAGGCTCTCGCTGCCCCCTGTGCCAACGACTGCCCCCGCGCCTGCGCCGACCTCTGGCACCACGTGGAGTGCGTGCAGGGGGGCTGCAAGCCAGGTACGCACCCCCCCCACCCCGTGCAGCCTGTGTTCAGCACCCACCCATGCATCCCTGAACCCTTCCTGCCGGGTGCTCGCAGCACCCATGGGTGCACGGCTCCTCCTGTCCCTGCAGGGTGCCGGTGCCCCCCGGGGCAGCTGCTGCAGGACGGGGTGTGCGTGCCCGTCGCCGAATGTCGCTGCGGGCTGCCCGGGGCCAACAGCACCCACGAGGTCTGGCCAGGGGAGGCAGCCGAGGTGGAGTGCCACAACTGGTGGGTGCCGGGGGGCAGGGGACGGCGGGGGGGACACGGGCAGGACCGCGCCGTGCCCGTCACGCAGCCCCAGGGCGAGCGGGGGGCACTGAATGCCCTGGCCTTGGGCTTGGGCCCCCTCCTCACCCAGCCCCTCTTCCCCTTCAGCACCTGTGTGAACGGGACCTTGGCGTGCCCGGTGCTGGCGTGCCCGTCCTACGGGCCCTGGTCTGCCTGGAGCCCCTGCTCCAGCACCTGCGGGGGCGGCCGCACCTCCCGGCACCGCGCCTGCCTGCCGAGCCCCGGCGGGGTGCCCTGCGCGGACACCGGCACCCAGGAGACGGCCAAGTGCAGCCCCCAGCCCTGCCCCGGTGAGCGCCCGTCGGCACCCCCAGCATTGGCACCGGCACCGGCAGGGCCTGGCAGGGCATAGGGGTGGCACTGACCCCCATCTCCCCCCCCGCAGACGGGTGCCAGCTGAGCCCCTGGTCCCCCTGGAGCCCCTGCAGTGCCAGCTGCGGAGGGGGCAGCTCAGAGCGGCGCCGGGAGCTGCTGGGAGGCGAGGAGGAGCCGTGCCCGGTCCCGGTGCTGCAGCAGCACCGCGTCTGCAACGCCCGCAACTGCACGCCGGGTAGGGCAGCCCCAGCGTGGGCACCCTACGGAGGGTCCCAGGGGATGGGGCTGGCTCTGGAACGGCGGTGGGGTCGGGGGCGGTGGGATCTGCCCGCCCCCACTGACGCCAGCCCCCATCCCTGCCCCGCAGAGTGTCCCCGCAGCCAGGTGTACGGGGACTGCGCCAACGCCTGCCCCCACGCCTGCGCCCACCTCCGCCCGGGGACGCAGTGCCTGCAGCAGCCCTGCCAGCCCGGCTGCGCCTGCCCGCCCGGACAGGTGGGGCCGTGCCGCAGCCCCCGGGGGCACGGGGAACGTGGGCTGGGGTCGGGGCAGCAGCCTCAGGGTCCCCGGTCACCCGCAGGTGCTGCAGGATGGCGCCTGCGTGCCCCCCGAGGAGTGCCGCTGCGTGCTGGACCCCACCGTGCCCTGGGCGCTCAACCTCTCGCGGGAGGAGCAGGAGCAGGAGCACGCGCCGGGCAGCCGCCTGCAGCACCGCTGCAACAGCTGGTGGGTGCCCCTGCGCCCCACGCTGCCCCCCCCCGAGACCCACTTTGGGTCCGGGTGGGCTCTGAGCCCCGCTCTGTCCGCAGCACCTGCCTCCGCGGCACCTTCAACTGCTCCCAGGAGGACTGCAGTGGTGAGAGAACACCCTCTGTCCCTGTCCCCGTGCCCGTGCCATGGTCCCCGTGCCACAGCCGGGCCCTGCTCGCCCCCCCCCCCCCCCCGCAGTGGACTGCCTGTGGTCCCCGTGGTCGCCCTGGTCCCCCTGCTCGGTGACGTGCGGGGCGGGCGAGCGGCTCTCCCGCAGGCACCCGCTCCGGCAGCGCCTCTACGAGGGGGCAGAGTGCTTGGGGCCCCCGCTGCGCCGGGCTCCCTGCCACCTCCCCGACTGCGGTGAGTGCCCCCAAATGTCCCTGGGAGGTGGCTGGGGGGGGGGGACAAGGCACCACGGTGGGTCCGGCTGTGGGGACAATGCTCCCCAAGGTCTCACCCAGCCATGGGGGCATGGAGGGGGCAGCGAGGGAAGGGGCAGAGCTGTCGCCTGTGGGATGCCAGCCCTGGCGGGGGCTACCGCAGAGGTGGCAGTGCTGGCAGTGCCCAAGCACCCGGGTGGGTTTGTCTGCCTCCGGCTGAGCCTCTCCGGTTGCCACGTGCCCGAGGGCAGGGCCAGCGCGCGGCCAGTGCCGGTGACATGTCGTGCACCACCGGTGACGTGTCCTGCACCGCCGTCAGCCTGCCCGGAGGGTGAGCGCTGGCAGGACCCCGGGGTGCAGGGCCCCGGGGTGCCACCAGGCTGCGATCAAAGCTGCACGGACATCCCCGGTGAGGCCCCCCCTGGCTGCAGCGCGGCCCCGGCCCCCAGCTGTGCCTGCGAGCCCGGCCGCTACCGCAACAGCAGCGGCCGCTGCGTGCCCGCCGCGCTCTGCGAGTGCCTGCACCGGGGGCAGCTCCACGAGGTGAGCGGTGCCTGCGGTGCCTGCGGTGCCTGCGGGTGCCTGGGGGAGCCTGCGGGAGCCCGGGGACCCCCCCACCTCGCTGTGCTCACCCTCTTCCCCCCCCCCCCAGCCTGGCAGCGAGTGGCAGGAGGAGTGCGCGAGGTGCCGCTGCGTGGACGGCAGGGCTGCCTGCACAGATGGCTGTCCCCCGCTCTCCTGCCCCGAGGTACAGCCCCAGCCCCCCTGCTGCCCCCCAGCAGCCCCCCCTGCTGCCCCCCAGCTGCCCCCCCAAGGCTCCGGGAGAGGCTGATGCCGCTGTCTCTGCAGGGCGAGGTGAAGGTGCGGGAGCCAGGACTCTGCTGCCCCGTCTGCAGGATGGAATGGTTGGGTAAGGGCCTCCCAGGGAACCCCCCCGGCTCTGCCCCAACTCTTGGGGACCCCCCACCCACGTGGGGCTGGCCAGGCGGCCACAGGGGAGCTACAGCTCTGCCCCCCCGCCCCTTGCAGAGGAGCCATCCTCCATGTGCCAGCGCTTCACTGAGCTGCGCAACATCACCAAGGGGCCCTGCTCCCTGCCCGGGGTGGAGGTCAGCTACTGCAGCGGGCGCTGCCGCTCCCGCACCGCCGTCACCCCCGAGGTGAGCCCGGGGCAGCGCCAGGCACCAGTGGGGTGCCCCCCTCGTGGTGCCGGGGGTCTCGGGGTGCACGCAGCCCGGTGACAGTGCCGCTGCGCAGGAGCCGTACCTGCAGACGCTGTGCGAGTGCTGCAGCTACCGCCTGGACCCCGCCAGCCCCGTCCGCATCCTCAGCCTGCCCTGCGCCGGCGGCACGGTGGAGCCGGTGGTGCTGCCCGTCATCCACAGCTGCGAGTGCAGCAGCTGCCAGGGTGAGGGGGACTGGGGGGCTGGCGTGGGGGTCCTGAGCAGCTCTGGGACCCCCTCGCTCCATCCCCGGGCCCCTCCTCACCCCGCTGTCCCACAGGGGGGGATTTCTCCAAGCGCTGACGTCCTGGCTGGGTGGATGCTCCTCCTGTGTGACGGTGGTGGAGGACCCCACGGCACCCCGGCTCCCCGGCCCCCCAGCCCAGCAATAAAAGCACAAGCACCCAGCTCGCCCGTGCCTTGGTGGGAGTGGGAAATGGGGAGGTGGGAGGGAGCAGGGCGCTGCACTGGGGGATATATGGGGATGGGGATGGCTGCAAGGCGAGGGTCTGGGGTGCTTGAAGGTTTCCAGTGGGTCCAGGGCACCTCTGAGATCCCCGGGCCCCCTGCTCTGGCTGTCCGAGCACCCACCATCTGCCCACCAGGCTCTGCATCACCACCAGCTGCCCACCCTGTGGGCACCCCAAAGGCACTGCAGGTGTGGGGGTCTGGCTCCCTGGGTGCTCCCCAAGACCCTGCCAGTCTCCAAGACCCTGGGGGGGTCCAGGCTGCCCCACACAGCTCCCCCAGCGTAGCCCCTGCCCCAGTACTCATGTCCCCATGGCGAGGCCGTCACCTGCTGCCCTCACACCTGAGGCCACCACAGTAGATGGGACGGCAGCGGGGAGAGGCACCAGCCCGTGCTCCTGGCACCCTGTGCTCGTGGTGGCACAGTCCCCAGAGCGTCACGGCCCCCAGAGCGTCACATTCCCCAACATGACACGGTCCCCAGGGTGTCCCCCCCCAGGGCAGGTGGCTGCTTGCACCCAACGAGGTGCTGCTGTGCCATGCCGTGCCGTGCCGTGCCATGGGGTGTGCTCCCAAATTGGAGGTGCCGAGCTGCCCTTCTGCTCCTGCCCTTCTGCTCCTGCCCTTCTGCTCCTGCCCTTCTGCTCCTGCCCTTCTGCTGCCTTGACGGGTGCCCGAGCAGCCCCCACCTGGCGCACGGAGCCCAGCGGGGGGTCACTGCCTCCCCCCAGGGCAGAGCCAGGCCCGCAGGTCCACGGCCGCCACCCTCCACCACCCGGGGAAGGGGCTTTAAAATAGCAAACCTCTGAGCACAAATGGATTTTTTTAGCATTAGTGATCCTGGGGGGACACACCAGCCCAGGGCCCCACCAGCACCGCGCTGGGCAGGGCCGCTCCCTGCCCTTCGGTGTGCCGGTCGCTACGAGATATTTTCATCCTGACAAAGCAGCCTCGCTTCTTTTATGCTGCTTCAGATAAGGGATGTCCAAGAACGCATGTGTGGAAAAGTGCAGCTTTGTGCCTGGGGCAGGTTTGTGGGGGAAGCACAGTTTAGAAGGCGGGGAGGTGACAGGTTGGGCTTTGCCCTGAAAAATCGCTCAGGTTCCATCCCCTGCTGATTGAAAACAGCAATAATACCAAAAAACTATGTGCTCGTGGGCTGGGCAGGCGGCTCCCTGCAGGGCCTGGGGCCCCCACACCTCTCACCATGCCCAGGGCCCCCTGCCCCCAGCCCAGGCTGCCCCCAGCCCCATCCAGCCTGGCCTTGGGCACTGCCAGGGATGGGGCACCCACAGCTCCTGGGGGCAGCCTGCGCCAGGCCTCACCGCCCGCAGGGGGAAGGATTTCTGCCTTGGATCTAACCCAAACCCACCCTCTTTTACCTTAAAACCATCACCCCGTGTCCTGTCACTACCTGCCCTTGTAAAAAGTCTCTCTCCATCTACTTTATGTCCCCTTTAAGTGCTGAAAGGCTGCAGTGAGGTCTCCCCAGAGAGAGAGAAGCATCTTCCCTCCTTTCCTATAAAACATCCCCGATGAATTTTGATATATTTATTTTTTATTTTGATTTCCCTGCCACAAGCGGCCAGATGGCAGCTAGCAGCTCGCTCATGCAGCACGCTGCCACTGCGGTGTGACTCGAACACAGCAGGGAAGAGGAGCTGCACTAATGCCCACTGACGGGGGGCTCGGCCCAGGGGCTCGGGGGGGGCTCCGGCTGCCCACAGCACCGGGCTTTGCTGCTGCACCTCAGCGCAGTCTGGTTGGGGGGGGGGGGATGTCGGTGAGGTGGGGGGAGCAGCCTGGGGACAGGGCGCAGAGGCGAGCACTGCCCTGCTTGCTTCGGGAGCACCCTCCTTGGAGCACGGCAAGGTGGCTGCGGACGTGGGTGCGGGCGCTCCTTGGGGCGAGCCGGCAGCAGCACCCGGAGCCGTGCTCCCCACTCACGTGTGGCTCCGCTGGTGGAGCCGCGGGCACCTGCCCTGGGTGAACGCCTTCCCGCAGTCACCGCACACCCTCGGCCTCCCGGCAGCCTGCGGGGCCGCGGGCGGCAGTTTTTGAGGAGCGCCGGGGCCCTGCGCCCGCCCCGGCTGTGGCCCCTGCTCGGCGTGGGTGCGCTGGTGGGCCAACATGATGCCCTCGTCCCGAAAGCGCTTCTCGCAGCCGGCGCACTGGAAGGGTTTGGGCTCCGGCCGCGCGCTCGGCGGGACCGGCCGCCCGTCCTCCAGCGCCCGCGGGCCCCGGTGTATGCGCTGGTGGCTCTTCAGGTGCTGCTTCTGGCTGCAGGTCTTGCCGCACTCGCCGCACTTGTAGGGCTTCTCGCCGGTGTGCACCCTCTCGTGGATGATGAGGGTCTTCTTGTCCTTGAAGCGCTTGGGGCAGCGGGCGCAGGCGAAGGGGCGCTCGCCGGTGTGGATGCGCTGGTGGCTGACCAGGTGGTGCTTCTGGCTGAAGCGCTGCCCGCACTGCGCGCAGGAGAAGGGCTTCTCGCCCGTGTGCACGCGGCGGTGGCTCAGCAGGTGGTGCTTCTGGCCGAAGCGCTTCCCGCAGTCGGCGCAGCAGAAGGGCTTCTCGCCGCCGTGCACCTTCTGGTGCGACACCAGGATCTGCTTCAGCCGAAAGCTGCTGCCGCACTGCGGGCAGGAGAAGGGCCGCGCCGCCGTGTGCGTCTGCTGGTGCTTCCTCAGGTCCCGGCTCTTGCCGAAGCTCTTCCCGCACTCGCCGCAGGCGTGGGGGCGTTTGGGGCCTGGGGGGCCGCGGTGGGGCCGGGATGGTGGTGGCAGGGCTGGGAGGCAGAGCCCGGGGCCGGGGGGCTCCCCCCGCCCCGCGTGGATTTTCTGGTGCCGCTTGAGGTCCCCCTTGGAGGGGAAGCCCTTCCCGCAGCGCGGGCACTTGAAGGGCCGCTCGCCCGTGTGGCTCCTCTCATGGATGGTCAGCGCCGTGTTGCTCTTGAAGCTCTTGTCACACTCCGGGCACGTGGGCGGCTTCCTCTGCAGCGGGGGGGCCGGGAGGGGCTGGGGGCAGGGGCATCCCGCCGGGACCCCCCCTCTCCTGCCCACCTGGCACCGCCGGGGTGTCCGTGGGGTGGAGGTGCTGGGCACCGGCGGCTGCTCCGGGCCTTCCTCCGCCTCCCGCTTGGCTCCAGCGTCACCGTCTGCTGGGAGGGCAGGGTGGGTGTCACCCCCGGGGCGGCACAAGGGAGCCCCCACCCCGGGGGAACAGCATGCACCCCCTGCCCCGAGCCCGCGTCCCGCCGGGCTGACGGGGGGCAGCCCCCCGCAAACAAACCTTACGGGGCGTGCGGGGGCCAGGGGACGGGGCTGTCCCCACGCCCGCCCCCCGGCTCCCCCCCCGCTGGTACCCGCCTGGCCAGGGGGCCGGGTGCCTCCTCCCCGCCGCGGGCTCCCGGTGCCGTCCCGCACTCAGCATCTCCTCCTGCTCCATCTCGCAGATGATCTCGGGCTTGGTGCCGGGGCAGCCTGTGCGGGGCAGACAGAGCGGCCCCCTCGCGCGCTGCCCCCGCGCTGCTGCCAGCCCCGCAGCCCCCCCCGCGGCCCCCCGCATCTCCTCCTGCTCTGCTCCAGCTGCGCGGCCCTGCGGCGATGCCAGGCAGCCCCTGCCAGCCTACAGCTGCGCTGCTGCCGTCCCCTCGCCTGCCAGCTCTCCTTGCCTTGCTCTCGGCACCGCCTCTGCACTCCCGCATTTCACCTGCTCCCGGCCAGCCTTTCTACCAGGACTGCTGTCCTCAGGATACTGCCTGGGCAGTGTAAAAACCTGCAAGTATAACCACTAAATCAGCGTCCAGACGTGGAACGGGAGCAGACGGATTTTCAGTTCCCAGGACTCCAGCTCTGTCACAGAGGAGAACCACGGCTCGGCCCCAGCCCCGCGGCTCCGGCGCGCTCCTCACCCAGCGAGGCGAGCACCTCGAAGTTCTCCAGCATCACCTCGCGGTACAGCTGCCGCTGCCAGCCCGCCAGCTCTGCCCACTCCTCGGGGGAGAAGTAGATGGCCACGTCCTCAAACGTCACCGGCATCTGCAGCGACAAGCCAGGAGCTCGGCACGCTGCGCCGCGCCAACGAAAATCCGCGGCTCCTGCTGCTGCCGCTGCTGCCCGCGGCCCACGGGAGCTGAGCGCGACTGCAGCACTGGGGAGCAGGGGGCGAAGCAAAGCAGCTCTCTGCCACGATCCTGCCCCCACCCTGCTTTGCAGGAGGCTGGGGGGCTGCGGGGGTGCCGGCACCTCAGCCAGGAGGCGCAGCGGGGTCACCGAGCACCATGGCCCCCGCTCCCCAGCAGCCCTTACGGCGTGCCTCCCTGCGGAACGCCGCCCGCGCTGCCTCGCCGCCTTCCCCACCGCTACGCTTGGAGGTAAATTCGGCCCCAAGCAAGACAGACGGGTGCTGAATGCTCAGAGGAGGGGGGACTGTGCCCTTCCAGCCCCCGTGTGCTGCCCACTCGTGTCCCTCACCCCCCAGCAGCCCCATGACACTCGGTTTGGAGCACAGGGCTGCCAGCAGGCAGCTCCCGCTGGCAATGCTCTCAGTGGGCCCAGCTCGGGGCCAGGCACCAACGCCTCCTGCATGGGACCAGGTCTCAGAGCGCTTCTCGCCATTAGGGCATCGCCCCGGGTGTGGGGTGCCCCTGCCCCACAGGAGCAGCACCCAGCAGCACTGGAGACCCGGCTGTCCTAGCCCACGGGGGGAGCCAGGGGGGGACCGCAGCACCCAGCCCCTGCGCCCCGTCCCCCTCCCAGCAATTTGCCCTCCCAGGCAAACCCCACTGCCTCCGTCTGCCGCCCCCATCACCCCTGCCCTGGCCCTGTTTGCAGCAGGGTCGCCCCCACGGCCGGTGGGGCCACGGCTCTGCCACGGGCACGGGCAGCCCGGGTGCAGCCCCGGGAGCTGCAGCCCTGTGCACTGCCCGCAGCACAGATGGACGGATCCCAGATCTGTCACCGATCCCGGATATGGCTTCGCCCGAGCCCCCGGGGGTGGGCACAGAGTCACGGTGCCAGGGGACAGGAGCATTACGGGGGCCACCAGGCTGCTTTACCGTGAGCGCCGCCGCGGCCCCGTCTGCGCCCAACCCCTGCCCGAGCAGCCGCCGCCCGCAGGCTCTCAGCGCGGGGAGGGAAGCGTGCCCAGGCATCGGTCCATGCAGGCAGGGTCGGGTGCTCCGGGTCTGCGGCGAGGCCCGTCCCGCCGCTCAGCCACACGGGTGCACAGCGACAGACGGCCCTGCGGGTTCTGCCAAACACAACATTTGGCGTAAGGAACCAAAAGGAGGCGGGAGCCGGCCCACCCATCAACCACCGCATTCCCCAGCGAAACACTGGGGGTGTGGGTGGGGGTCGGGGCCAGGAACCCCCCGTGCAGCGGGACCTGCCCCTCTCCCAGCCCCCCGCCGCAGCCCCGCGCCCCTGCGCAGCCCTGGCCCGCAGCCCCTACCTGCGCCGCCCGCCCAGCACGGCCGTGGGCACGGACAAAGGCGGCCCTGGGAGCCGGGGGCTGCGTCAGCTGCCGGGCCTCGCCGCCACCAGTGCAGCACGGGAGCTGTAGTCCTGCTGCCGCGCACTGCACGGCTCGGTACGGCACGGCACGGCTCGGGGATGGATGGCCCAGCACGCCTCGGTGACGCACGGCACGGTGCTGCCCGGCACAGCACCGCTCAGCGTGGCCCAGCCCGGTGCATCTCCGTGATGCACGGCACGGTGCTGCCCGGCACAGCACCGCTCGGCACAGCGCTGTGCCCCCCCGGCTGTGCCGGCACTGCCATGCCCCCACCCCACTGCCTTGCCCTGCGCCGGGCAGGGGCTGCTCCGGCCCTGGCGCTTCAGCAGCTGCAGTGGCCCCAAGGCTCCTCGTGAGAAACTAAGTAGTGTTTTTGCAGTAGAGAATTACTTTTCTGTATTCCAAGGTAGTTGTGTAGTCATAATAAGGAGATAAGTAGACAAGCGGACAGTAGAAGGCCTCACTGCTCCAAAATAAGGTGGAAGCTTGAGAAAAACAGGATGAGCAGCGTGGGAACAGTAAAACAAAGATCACAGGTTCTTGAAACATAAAAAAGGAGAAATTAAAGGGTTGAAAAAAAAGAAAAAATGTACACACATGGTATAGCGGAGCGTCGAGTAGCTTGTGAACCTGTAGTACTCAGCCAGTGAGGAAACAGGGGAGGTGATCAGGTGTTGGGTAATAGGGAATAAGACGTTATGATTTGTTTACTACAATGCGCTCCTGATTGACAGGACGCCCACCATTGCAATCGCGAATAAAATAGCTTCATAGAAGGTCCTGTCTGAAGAAAATTATTTGGGATTTTTTCTCACGTCCTGTAACAGGCATGGGCGCAGCTCCCGTGGGACCCCCGCAGCTCTGCAGGGCCTGGGGCACCAGGGTGCAGCGAGAGCCGAGCGCCTCGCAAACACCACCCCGGGCACCTTCTGCAGCAGCGAGCGCTTCTCCTGGGCACAGAGCGTGGTCTGCTCAAGGTCACGGGGGTTCTGCTCCCGTCCCCAACGCCGCTCCTGCAGCCCCCAGCCCAGCCCGCACCCGGTGCCGCTGCCCCCCCCAGCACCGAGCGGGTCCCCCCCTGCCGGTGCCCAGCTGCTCCCCACCTCTGCCCATCGCCCTGCTGCCGCGGGTGCTGCTCCCTTCCCTTCTGTCCCCTCATCTGCTGTGCGCGGGTGGTGGCAGGGACCTGCGGGTGCCACAGTCATGGAGTCCTTCAGGTGGGACAAGACCCCTGAGGTCGTCTCGCCCAGCCTCTAACCCAGCACCGACGAGGTCCTCCACACCGCTGGGCTCTGCGTGTACACGTCTCTTGAGGACCTCCAGGGATGGTGACCCCCCACCACTGCCCTGCGCAGCCTTCCAGTAAAGAAATGTCTCCTAATATCAAACCTAAACCTCCCCTGGCGCAACTTGAGGCCATTTTCCCCTCGTGTTTGGGAAAAGAGCCTGATCCCTACCTTGCTTCAATGTCCTTTCAGGTAGTTTTAGAGAGCAGTAAGGTCCCCCCTGAGCTTCCTCTTCTCCAGACTAAACAACCCCAGTGCCCTCAGCCTGGTGCCACCTGGAAGCTGACTGAAGGTGCGCTCGGTGCCTCCCCCAGAGCACTGATGACAATATCAGAGAAGTGGCCCCGTGGTGAGCCCTGGGGACGCCGCAGTCCAAGGGCTGTAAGCAGGCGCGGTGCTCTGTCCCCATCGTGCTCCTGCAGAGCTGGGGGCAGCTCGCTCCCCGCTGCGCACCCTCGGCTCCCCGCGCTGCTCCCTATGCTGCTGCGGCCAGCCTCCATCCCGCAGCATTGCTCCAGCAACCTGCCACCCCCGTTCCCATCCTTGCAGAGGAAGCAGAAAGCGCACGGCCAGGCCACCAGTTGCCGCAGCACCGCGTGCTCGTGGCAGCGTGGGCTCAGCGACCACCCCGGCACCGCCGGCTGGGATTTGTATGGCTGCACCAGCCGTGGGGGCGCTTGGCCCACGAGGAGCTGCCCGTGACTGCACCGGTGATCGCAGATTTGGGGGTGTTTGGGGCGCCCCCAGCTCCTGGGGCTGATGGCATGCGCTGCCCTGCGACCGAGGGGCGTTGGGTGAGGAGAAAGGACAGGCGGCATGTCCTAACGGGAACACTGCCCCCTCGCGCTTGTTTCCACTTTTTATTAGTTCCTAGATTAGAAAAAAAAAAAAAAAAAAGAGGAAATATAAATACACGTGGTCCTTTCTGCGCTGCTCACCGGGGGTCTCCCACGCGCGGCAGCCCCCAGACCACAGCAGTGGTAGCAGTGACACCAGGCAGCCCCGCTCCCCTCCCCGAGGCACCGTGGGCAGCGGCTTAGCAGCACCCCAGTGAGGCAGGAGCAGTGCTGCTAGCCCATTTTACCGATGGGGAAACTGAGGCAAGGCATTTACAGAGGCTGCCACGTGCCACCCACACAGCAGCTCCCAGCTCGTGGCCCCCACCCCAAAGGCAGCCCCCAGGGACTGTGGGTGCCCATCAGCGGAGGTGCCCAGGGTTGGGGTGCTCAGGGCTTTGAGCACCGTGAGCCCCAGGGGGAGATGTCCCCGTGCATGGCGGGGTGGGATGGGGTGGTCTTTGTGGGTCTGGTCCCCCCGAACTGCTCTGTGGCATTATGGACAGCACGGCTCGGTAACCGCACGATGCGAGCTGTGGGAGCCTCCCCAGGGACAAGGGGGGCTGCTGAGCCTTGGGGGGCAGAGGGACAGGAGCCGACAGCAGCGCCCGTGCCAGGGAAGGGAAGGAGCACGCTGCAGCAGTGCCCCCCACGGCCCGTGCCGATGTGCCTGGGGTACATGTGAGGAGAAACGACGGCTCCTACTGCAAAACTCGCCCCTCTCCTACCCAGCAAGGAAGGGTGGGTGCCCGCTGCAGCACAGGGAGGGTGGCACAGGGACGGGGGGGAGGCCCCACAGCTGCTGGTACCCAAGCGAGGGGACAGAGGAGGTGGCGAGGGGACAACGCGGTGCTGGCCGGGCAGGGTGACCCGAGGCCATCTTCAGACACCCCCCGGCACCTCTCCTGTACCAGTTCCTAACCCGGAGCTGGGGCACCTTGCTGGGGTGCGTGGTGGCCCCATGCCTGGGGCTGCGCCACCGCCACGCACCCAGCACACTGCACCAACCACCAGCCCTGCGCAGCCTGCGAGCGCCAGCCTGGCACGGGGAGGCGAGAGCACCCACGGTGCCAGGTCTAGCTTGGGCCCCGGCCCCGGTCCTGGCCGTGCATGAAGAAGCTCAGGGCCCCTTTACCACCAGCAGCAGGGGAACGGCCACACTCTGCCCCCCAGCATCCCCCAGGGCCAGGCTCAAGCCCTTGTCTGTGCTCCGTGTGCCGGGCACGCTGACAGTGTGCCGTGAGCGTGCCATGCTTGCTCCGGGGCGAGCTGGCTCTGCAGCAGTGTCCCAACGCACCACCAACACCACAGCAGGCCTGGGTCCCAAAACTGCTGTGCCATTCCCCCTCTGTCTGCTCCATCTGCAGAGACGTGCGCAGAGCTCTGCGCTTCTGCCAGCTCCTACTTGTACTTGGACAGGGCCTCCAGCGGCACCTGGAGCTGGGTGCAGGACATGAGCAGCGGGTGCACGGGGAGGAAGGGGCTGAAGGACTCCCCGTCCCGGTAGCAGGACAGGAGCCGCTCCTCCGTGTGCGTGCCCTGGTGCACGGTCAGCTCCTTCTTGTGGCTGAAGATCTTGCCACACTCGGTGCAGGGGTAGACCCGCTCCACCGTGTGGGTGAGGTGGTGCGTCCGCAGGTTGCCCTTGTACTTGAAGCTCTTCCCGCACTCCAGGCAGGTGAAGGGACGCTCGCCCGTGTGGATGCGCTTGTGCTTCATCAGCGTGGTCTTGAGGTTGAAGGTCTTGCCGCACTCGGGGCAGACGAAGGGGCGCTCGCCGGTGTGGATGCGCTGGTGGGTGATGAGCGTGCCCTTGCGGTTGAAGCTCTTGCCGCACTCGGTGCAGGTGAAGGGCTTCTCGCCCGTGTGGATGCGCTGGTGCTTGATCAGCTCGCCGTTGTGGCTGAAGCACTTGCCGCAGTCGGCACAGGCGAAGGGGCGCTCGCCCGTGTGGATGCGCTGGTGCCGCGTCAGGTCGCCGTTGCGGCTGAAGCTCTTCCCGCACTCGCTGCAGCCGAAGGGCCGGTCGCCGACGTGGATCTTCTGGTGCAGGATGAAGGTCTTCTTGGCGCAGAAGCCCTTGCCGCACTCGGCGCAGATGAAAGGCCGCTCGCCGCGGTGGATCTTCTGGTGCGTGATGAAGTTGGCCTTGCGGTTGAAGCTCTTGCCGCACTCGGTGCAGGAGAAGGGCTTCTCGCCCGTGTGGATGCGCTGGTGCAGGATGAAGGTCTGCTTGGAGCAGAAGCTCTTCCCGCAGACGGTGCACTCGAAGGGCTTCTCGCCCGTGTGGATGCGCTGGTGCCGCATCAGGTCGCCCTTCTGGCTGAAGCTCTTCCCGCAGACGGTGCAGGCGAAGGGCTTCTCCCCGGTGTGCACGCGCAGGTGGGTGATGAGGTTCCCCCGGTGCTGGAAGCTCTTCCCGCACTCGCTGCAGGCGAAGGGCCGCTCGGCACCGTGGCTGCGGGGCCGCCGGGCCGGCTCAGTGCCAGGTGCCGACGTGACTTTGTGCCCAGCGGTGCTCGCTGGCGGGACAGGAGCCGTGCCCGTCCCCACACAGAGCCCCCGGGGCTCGGTCACGCCGCCCCGCACCGGCTGCACCATCCACTGGCTGACACGGGGCGCAGCCTCCGGGCTTCTCTCCAGCAGAGCCACCTCTGGTTTCACGTCCTCTGGCTCCTCCTTGGGACGCTTCTCACCTTTGCCTTCGCCACCTACAAAGAGAAGAAAGAACCCGGCCACCACCGGCACAACGCAGAGCCAGGAGCTGCGCGTGGCCCTGCGCTCCTGGGAACCCGGCGCGGAGCTGAACCCATCGGCACAGGCACGGCACGGCTGCGGCACAGGGACAGCCCCGGGCATCACTGCTGGATGCAGCACTGCAACCACAGCCCAGAGCCACCGAGGCTGCCCAGGGGCTGCAGAGCCTCGGCTGTGGCACTGGGTTAGCGCTGCCGGGAGCCCCTTGGTGCGGGAGGAGCTGGAAGAAGCCATCGCACCCTTGGCACCGCAGCCAGGTAAAATGCCTCCCTCAAACATGCCCCCACGACCAGACACACGTGCAAACTCTCATCAAAAGCCAAAACTGTGCAGAGATTGCATTTGCAGTTTAGGGCTCGAAGGACCTGTTTTTTTGCTATCGTGGAACCCCCAGGGGACGTGTTCAGCCCCCTCCTGTAAAACAAACTGACAGCTGAGGCTGCCCGGACAAGACGGAGAGCAGCTCGGTGCTCCTCCAGGGGCGCACAAGGAGCAGTGCCCCCAGGGCTGGCAGTAGCACGGGGCCAGGGTCCCTCCCTGTGGATTTCTGCCAGGTTGGGGCAGAGGGAGGACAGCAGCACCCCCAGGCTCTCTGCCTGCCCAGCTGCTCCAGCCCTTGGCGCGGTGACTCCCAGCAGCAGCTGCGCACCCAGACGCAGCCCCCAGAGGCAGACACAAGCCGGGTCCCAGCCCCGCAGTGCTCACCTGCACCTGCGCCTCCTGGGTCACCCGGGCCCTGGGGACACCCGATGTACGCCTCCTCCTCCGGCTCCACCTTCACAATCACTTCGGGCTTGACATCGCCTGCGGGGGCAGAGGGCAGAGCTCTGGGGGCTGCGCTCGGCACACCCTGGGCACGGCCGCAGGCACCAGGGGCCGGATTCTGACCTCGGCTGGCAGCAGGGAGGGCAAGGGTGGGCGCTGCATGGCACCCGTGGGGTGTCACCATCCCCAGGACAGCACGGGACAGAGTGTCACCATCCCCAGGACTGCACGGGGCAGCTGCCTACAAAGGCACCGAGGGGCAGAGCAGGGAGCGTGACCCCATGGCACAGCCCCGGGCACCCCCATGTGCCCAGCCCCACTCACAGGCAGTGGGGTCGGGGGGCTCCTCCTTCTCCCGTGGGCAGCAGTCACCGTAGGAGTCGTCCTCAGGCTCGGTTTTGATGACAACCTCTGTTTTGATGCCTGTGGAAGGAAGCACCCGGCCCACACGTCCTGCTCTGGGGACGGACAGGGCCGTGCCGCTGCCGCCCGCTGCCGCCGGGTCCCCGCTCCGCAGGCACTGGGTGCAGCGAGCTCGGTGCCTCCTGCAGCCAGAACCCTGGGGAACCACGGGGCTGCACCAGATGCAGGTCACTGAGGCTCCAAAGCACCCATCAATATTAAACTATCGTTATCTTACTAAGTTAAATACTATTAAATACTCGTTACGCAGGGAAGGGAACTGCTGCTTTTCCTGCAGGAGGCAGTTCCCGGTTCCCGAAGGGCGCGGGGCATGCCCCGTCCCAGCACAACCCCTCTGTGCAGCACCCTGCTCCGCGTCACTTACTGGTGCTGGGGACACCGGGGATGCTGGGGACACTGGGGATGCCGGGGGCAGCAGCCCCCGCCCCTGGGCCCTGGGGGTACCCGATGGCCGACTCGTCCTCCGGCTCCGTTTTCACCACAATCTCGTGCTTCACACCAGCCCAGCCCTTTCCTGGGGAAGAAAAAGCCAAATTTGGGTTCCCTGGACGTGCGAGCAGACAGCAGCCAAGCAATGCTGCCACGCGCTCCGTGGCGCTGGGATGGGCACAGAGGGGACAAAACCTCCCCCGGGGGGAACGGAGACCCCCAGCACCACCCAGCCCAGGCAGCGACAACCCCAGCGGCTCCCTGCTGCCCAGCGAGGGTCCTCACCCACCGACCCCCCCCAGCAAACCGCTCCGCTGGGCCCTGGGGGCAGCAGGCATGGGCTGCCTGCCCGGGGGTCCCACGGCTCACCTGCACCGCGGGGGCCAGGGACTCCCCTGCGCCCCCCGCCCCGGGGGTCCCCCACGAACGGCTTCTCCTCCGGCTCCATCGCCGGGGGTCTCGGGGTCCCGCCAGGAAATCCTGCCCGAGGGACAGGACAGCCGCCTGCAGCCGCGCTGCTCCCTGCGAACGCCTGCAGAGAGACCCCAGGCAGAAGTCACCCTTTGTGCCAAACTGGCCCCAAAATGCAAGCAGCAAAGCAGCACCACTGACAGCTGGGGACTGGGGGGGCTCGGGCACAGGGGGGCTCCGGAGATCTCCAAGCTGCTTCTCCTGACGGCTGATTCCTCCCCTCCCCTTCCATCCTACCCCTTCCCCTCCCCTCTGCCTTCAGGGAGTTGCTGCTTTCAGCAGGGGCAGGCACAGGAGGAGGAGGAGGAAGAGGAAGAAGAGGAAGACCGACATGGGGGCTACGACAGCACAGAGCAGCCCAGGACAGGGCTCGGTCACTCTGCCCGTGCCCCCACCTCCCTCCTCACAGCCCAGCAGCAGCGGCACAAGGTCACAGCCGAGGCACACGGCGGGGCCGGAGGGGAAGGAGGAACCCGGCAGGAGGAACCGGGAGAAAACCCTGCGGAGTTCGGAGGCGGCTGCGCCCCATGAAGCCGGCAAGCTTTCCTCGGCTGCTGGGCACAGTTTTCACGAAGGCACGGCGACGCGGTAGATGCAATCTCAGTGGAATTTGACACGCTGCCACAAGCAGCGCCGGGGCAGCCCCAGAGCAGGTGAGGAGCCGCTGGGGACACCCCCGTGGTGAGGGTCGGCGTCCCCAGGCACCCCCAGGCACCCCCAGGCACGATGCGCTCAGGCGCCCTCCTGAGCAGGATGCAGTGGCAGCGCCCAGGGGGGATGCGGCTGCGTCCTGGCAGAGCCGCCGCCGGGCCCCACATGCCTGTGAAGGGGTCTCCAGCATCACTCCCGACCCCGTCCTGCCGAGCTGCACGTGCAGCAGACCTCCAGAGCAACGCGTGCTGGGCACCCCGGGGACGCTCCCTGCTCATGCAGCACCCCAAGGGCAGCTTCCCGTATTCACCATGTCCTACCCGGACTTTCCCTCCGACACACCCGGCCCCACATGCTACCACTCCTCAAGAAGCTCTCCGCGCCTCAGGGCACCCGGTGCTGCCACCGCCTTTGTTGGCCAAACGCTCTGTGCCCAGGGGGCCTCTGGCAAACTGCACGTAGCCACAGAGCGAGCTGGAGCTGGAGCTGGAGCTGAAGCAGGGGCAGCAGCAGGAGCAGGGTCCTCGTCCCCCATCCCGCCAGCCCCGTGCCCCGTCCTGAACCTTGCTTTCCCTCCCACTTGGTGCCACGTCCCTGCGGTGCAGAGCGTGTCCTGCCTTCCACCTAACCGCAGCACCGGGAGCCACCGGGCAGAGCGTGAGCCGAGGCAGGACCTGCTGCCGTGGCCGCTGCCCACCCGCGCCAACGCCGCCCCGCAGCCAGCCCAGCACCAGTGCTCCGAGCCAAGAGGACCTGGCGCCGCCGGGGATGCCCGGAGGTGGCACGGGGCCGGGAGGGCGCGCGGGCAGGCACGGAGCTCAGCCGGGGCTGGAGGGAGCAGGGTGCAGGGGTTGTCCAGCTCAGTGCTGCTTTCAAACAAGAGAGGGGTTGTTCCGGGGGGGCTCTCCCCGAGGTGCCCCCCACCCCCTGCTAGCTCGCGCGCTGGCGCTGGCACAAGCCCGTCCTGGGGCCGGGGCATTTCGGATGAGCTCCAGCAGGCGCCAGCCAGGGCCGGGCACGGGTTCTGCCCACGTTACCTGCGCCCCTCGTAGCGCAGCCCGGTGCCTCTCCCGCCCCACATCCATCCCCCCCAGCACCTCCCGGTGCCCCGGGACAGCGCCCGGTGCCGCGCCGCAGCGCCCGGACCCCCGCCCGTCCCCTCCCCGCTCCTTCGTGCCAGGCCCTGGGGGCAGCAGGGTCCCAAGGCAGCGCAGCCGGTGCCGAGCCGTGCCGTGCCAAGCTGTGCAGAGCCGTGCCGAGCCGTGCCGTGCCGTGCCGAGCCGTGCCGAGCTGTGCGGAGCCGTGCCGTGCCCGCGGCTCTCACAAAGCCGTGCCCGCTGCCGGCAGAGCCGCGCGGGGCGGACGGGGGCAGGCGGCTGGCGCAGGGGGCGCCGCTCGTAGCGGGGGCACGGCCCCAGCCCCACCGGGGACCGGCGGCACCGGCGGGCGGCGAGCCCCGAGCACGCACCGCAAGCGGCGATTTGCGGTACTAACGGGTATTCCTCGGGTCTGGCGGGGTACGCCCCACGGAGGGGTCGCACGCCGCTGGCTCCGAGCGCCCACCCGGGGCCGGACAGCAGCGGGGGGGGGCCCGGGGGCCGGGGGGGGCGGCGGGTGCCGGAGCCCCCTGGCGCCGCCCCGGGTACCCTCGGGCCCCGCTTCCCCCCCCGCGGCACCGGCCCCGTCCTGGGCTCCCCGTGCCCCCCCGGCGCCCCCCGTTTTTTTTTGGGGGGGGGTCGCACGAGCGGCACCCGCACCGCGCGCACCGCGCTCCAGCCCCGCGGTCCCAGCGCACCGCGCACGACGGGCACCGGGGCTGGGGCGGAGGGGGGTGGGGGGGGTGCGCGCCCCCCCGGTTCTCCCTCCGGTGCCCCCCCCCCCGAACCCCGGCCGGCCCCGTGCCCCCCGCCCCGCTCTCACCGGCGGCGCTCAGAGGGGCGGCGGCTCGGGCATCGCCGCCGATGGCCGCCGACCGCGGGACCGCACCGGGGCGGGCGCACGGGGCGAGGCAGACAAAGGGCCGCCCCGCTGCACGCCGGGAGTTGTAGTCCGCCCCGCCGCCCCCCCCGGTACCGGCACCGCCCCGCCGCCCCCCCCCCGGCACCGCCCCGCCGCCCCCCCGGTACCGGCACGGCACCGGCACCGGCACCGCCCCGGCGCGCCTCAGCCCTCCGCAGGGCACCGGGGGGGACTCGGGGGGAGGCTGGAGCCTGGCCGGAGGGGGGCTCGCCGGGGGGGGACTCACCGGGGGGGGCTCACCGCGGGGCTCAGCCGCTGCTGCCACGGGCAAAGGGGCCGGGTCCGGGGAGCGCGGTGCGGCGTGCTGCCCCGGGGCTGGCGGCCCACAGAGCCTGGAAGCAGCGAGTGCCACCCCCTGCCCCCCCCCTGCCCCCGGGCGGGGAACGGGACCGGGGGCTGCGCTCGGGCCCTGGCGCTTCGTCCCCGCCGCTCCCTCACGGTCCCTCTCTGCCCCTGCTCCCCGCGGGGTCCCTCCCACGGGATGCCGTCCTTCCCAAACTGATCCCTCGTGGGCTGCCCACAGGCAGCAGCTCCTCAAGAACTGCTCCCCCACGGCTCCGTCCCACGGGGTCCATCCCCCAGGAGCAAACTGCTCCAGTACGGGTCCCCCACGGGCGGCAGCTCCCCCCAGACCCCTGCTCCTGCGGGGGCTCCTCTCCACGGGCAGCACAGCGGGGACCTGCCCACGACACCCGTGCAGGCAGCGCACACCGGGACACCACTGCAGCCCCCAGCCCTGGTCCCATCTCCCCACAGACCCTGGGGCCGGGGCCACCTCCCCTCCCTTCTACCCACCTGGAAATGGGGACGCAGGGGGGGGCACAGGGTGCGGGACCCCCTGGGAGAGCCCCCGGACACTGGTAGGGCTGGGAGGTGGCTACAGAGGGGCAGGCAGCACGAGGGCTCCTGCACCCCGAAATTGCTGGTCCAGCTCAGAGCAGGGCACGCTGCGGAGGCACCGGCACGGGGCTGCGCACGTAGGAGGAGAGAAATAACAACGGTAACACAAGTAGGATGGCGGAGGAGAGGATGAGCAAGAGCCTCCTGCCCCGGGGCTTCTCACCCTGCCGTACCCAGCTGTGTGGGCACTGGGGCTGGCGCGGGGACATCTCCCCACCAGCTCCACCACGCGTCCCTCGGAGCGGGGAAGGGCAGCCAGGCACAGGGCTCGGCAGGCACCCAGAGGCTGCCCCCACCGTGGTTGTTTCCTGGCCTCAGTGCTGGGAGCGAAGCCTCGGGCGTAACTTGGCCGAGGCGTTGCATCAGGGGCCGGCTGCAGCTCCCTGCCCCACGGAGGAATTTTGGGTCCTGTTGCTCTGTCACATTCTGCACTCCTGGGCATGAAGCTGGAGCCAGGGTGTCCTCCTGAGCAGCTGGGGTGACACCAGGGCACAGATGACAGCCAAGCGACTGGGTCGGCTTTGGGACGGTGGCACGCTCCCAGCCAGAGGGCAGCAGGCACCCAGGAGGGGACAGGGAGCAGCGAGGTGACAGAAGGAAAGAGGGGGAAGCGGCCAAATACCATTGAGGAGCCTGGGAGCAGGGCCAGCAGGAGCAGGACCGGAGCCAGAAGACGCCCGTCCTGCCCCTGCCACGCTGCTGAATGTGGCCAAGCCGTCACCTCCCACAGGCTCCAGGCATTTAAGTCCACACGTGGAGCCAGCCGCTGTGCCAGTGAGCCAGGTTTTGTGAACATCAACCCCCAGAAATGGGGCCAGGGCCAAGCCTGGGTCGCGCCGGCTCCCTGCCAGCTCCGGCGCAGCTGCACCGTGACTGCTGCCCCGCGTGGCCCCGCGCTCCCAGCGGTGCCGACCTGCAGGTCCTCACGCTGTGTCCTCGTGTGGCTACAGCCATGTGCAGCGGGCACCCGTCCTGCTGCACCGCAGCGTTTTGGGACCAGCACCCGGCTGCCTTCACCGCCACCGCCGTGCTCCATCCACTCCTGGCAGCGCTGTGGAGGAGGGCGCTCGCACCCACGACAGCCCCGGGATCAGTTTCTCTGTTTTTGCAGTTTCTCTGATTGGCCATTATTCTACCGCCAGTAAAAACGAAAATTATGGTGCCATCCACTGAGCTTGGTACCACAGCACGGCCAACAGCAGCAGAGCTCCGGCTGGCAGAGGGAGCAAACGCCCTCCGCGAGACGTCCGCGGTGCGCGGCAGTGCTGCAGCGAGCGCGTGCTGCTGGGAGCACTGCGGCTCCCGAGGGAAAAGGCCCCACCGCTGCGGCTGGATTAACGCGGAGATTGATCAGGTCTTTGTCTGAGCTCGCACGTGCCCTGAGACCAGCAGGATGTGAGCACTGCACAGCCTCCTGCGCCTGAGCAGGTGGCGCTTGGCCGCGGTCCCTGGGATGCGCGGCTGCAGCGAGGACAGCGTCCCGGCTCCGCAGGCCCCAGGGCCCTGGGGACACCCAGTAGCAGGGGCTGTGGCAGGGGCTGGCCCCGGGGTTGGGGGGGGCACAGCAGGGGGTGCAGAACAGCCGTGCCCCCTGGGAGCGCTGCATGGGGCCAGCGTGGGATGCTGGCCCCGCTGGGCTGGGTGGCGGCAGGATGCAGGGCGGTGATGCTGGAGCAGCCCGGAGGCGTCGCGCTCCCAATGGCACCCAGGAGGCAACGCAGGGTCCCGCTCAGAGCCACCCATCGACCGCTCGGTGCTGCTCAGGCTTCGGCGCATCCTGGTGGCTCCGCAGAGGGGAGCAGCACCCCCGAGCAGGTCCCCCCAGCACCGTCCTGCCCCATCCCAGCAGCAAGGAGCCACACACCACACAGGGCAAAACGAGCACCCCCAAGGTGCTGCAGGACAAGCCCATGCCAGCAGCAGCCCCAGCGCAGCCCTGGGACGCCCCAGAGCAGGGGATGCCCCCGGGACCCGCGCCTCCTCTCGGGGCAGCTCAGGGGGTGGCGGGGTGGTGCCCCACGGGAGGCTGCTCCTCGCCCCAGCTCTCACCGAGGGCCAAGCCCCTTTTAGGGCAGCAGACCCGAGGCGCCAGGAAGGCTGCTTGTCCCTGGGTGTCCCCAGACCCTGCTAAGTCAAGTATCAGCACTGCCGCACCTACGTGGGGCCCCACGGCCCAAAATGCCACAGGCCTTGGGCCGGCGCGGGCACCCCACGCACCCAGGAACCGCGGCTGGGGGCAGAGGGCTGCACAGCTGGGCACCACAAGCCGCGCTCAGCCTTGCTCAAGGGCAGGAGCCAGGAGCCTTGGCACATCCTCCGGAGCCACCTGCATCCTCTTCCTCCCTGCAGTCAGCAAACGTGCCCGCCCGGGGCTGCGAGCCGGTGGCGCTTGGCCAGCCACTTCCAACCCGCTGCTCCATGCGCCCGCGCCTCCCTCGCTGGCTGGCACCCTGGCAGGACGCAGAGGAGCAGCAGGCACGGTCGCGGCGCAGCTCCTGGAGCTCACGGAGCATCAGGCACCCTGAGGGCAGGGGCACGGCCCGGCATGGGCACTGCTCACCGCAGCCTCCCCGGTGCCCCTCACCTCCGCGGCCATCCAGGAACGGAGACGCCTGGGGCTCCCGGCAGCGATGCAGCGGGGACCAGGCGAGGCAGGGCACAGCAGCCAGGAGCAGGCAGCAAACCCCTCACCCCTCCCTGCATCGCTCCTGCTCCTCTCCATCCACCCGGCCCGGGGGGCACCGGTTCACCCAAACAGCCACGTGTCTGCAAAAGGATTTTATTAAGCTACGAAAATACACAAATCATCCTAATAATTGACACCATGCCCCATGACTTAAAGTAGACGCCATCCCAGGTGACGGTACCCAAGGGAAAAGCCACCGTCCCGTCCCCCAGGCCAGGAGCCCACCCGGGCAGTGCCAGCAGCGGGTCCCTGCCTTGGTGACCGGTAGGAGAGGACAGAGGGGAGCAGCACGCAGAGCCTCACGGCGCACCCGATGAAGCCTGCCTTCACCCCAGGGGCCACGGAGGAAGCACGCAGCACCACACAGCAGTTCCTAGGAAGGCGCACCCCAAAGGCCCAACCGCAGGGTTTGGCCACAAGCCCGGAGGGGCTGGGCAGCACACAGCTTGTCCGAGAGGGGAAAACCCTCCCTGGGGGAGCACCGGCCGGATCCTGCACCAGGGCTGCACCGCTCCCGTGGCACAAGCACCTTTCCCCGAGGCCGGCACAACGCAGCTCGCGGAACAGCAGCACTCCTGCCCTCCCGAGCTGCGGCACGAGCCTGCCGAGGCCGGGCGCAGGCTGGGAGCCGTGGTGCAGGCTCCAGCCACGCAGCCGGTGCTCAGTCACACTCTGTGAGTTGCTCAGAGCCCGTGCGAGAGCTGTGTGCCAGTGCTGCAGGAGCAGGGCAGGCACCGGAGCCCCGGACACCTGCGCTGCAGGACACACGGACAGCGGGGTGCACGGATGGATGGACACCTCTCCATGCCAGGCTCTGGCAGGCGAGCGGCCCAGCCGGCTGCGCTCTCCCAGCACCAGCGGGGCTGCCAAACCCCCGCCACCCCGCTGGCTGCACGGGGAGCAAAAGCTCCCGGAGCGCAGCACAGCCAGGAAGGGCCCCCCCAGCTCCCGGGCCTGGGAAGGGGGCGATGCCGGTGAGCGGGGCTGGGGCACACAGCGGGACTGGAAGCGCGTCTGGTGCCGTGCAGTGCGGGCAGCCCCAGGGACCGGGGGCATGGGGTCCTCGTCCTGCCCCTCGGTGTTGATCCTGATGCGGAGGCCAGCCCGCTCTCCTTCACCGAGGTGGGGTCTGCAGCAGCCGGCACTCAGGCCGGGGGTACCCTGTTCAGGGCCCCCCTCCCATGGTCCCAGCCTCCCCCAGGCAGGGCCACATCCTGGGGGGCTGCTCGGGAGTGGGAGAGGCTGTGGCCTCCCCAAAGCGGCCACAGGAGCCCCCCCTTACTTGCACTGCACAGCCCCGAGCTGCTGGGGTCAGGAGGTAGCTCAAGGTCCTGGGAACGGGGCAGGGGTCCTGGGTGCTGCCCCCCAGCGCCCCCAGCCCAATGCGGGCAGCCAGGGGCTGGGTGGCAGCAGGGAGCCAGCCCTGCGAGCAGGGCCCAGGGCTCAAAGCTCCCCTCTGCCCTGCCAGCCGGGGGCACAGCAGCACGGGGTCTTTCCAGCTCGGCTGCAGCCGCCCAGGCTCCACGCTCCCGTCGCTCTCCTGGCTTTGAGCACAGACGAGGACACGAAGACACCCGGGCAGCTCCGCCGGCTGCCAGGAGGCTGCTGCTTCCCAGCCCCGCCTGGGCACCAGGGGAAGCACCCAGGGTGGGAATTCCTTGAGGTCCTGAGGGGTCAGGGTGAAGTCCCAAGCCACGTTTGAGAGCTACGGCCGCCCGTCCGGCGGGTCGCCCCCCGTGCCGAAGGTCCCGCTGTCTCCATGCGCCCGCAGGTGCAGGAGCAGCTTGCTCTTGGAGCTGAAGCCCAGCCTGCACTGGGCGCAGGCGAAAGTCTTGTAGCGCCGGTGGAGCTTCTTGTGCGTGATGAGGTTGGCCTTGTTGCAGAAGGCCTTGTCGCACTGGGCGCAGGCGTAGGGCCGCTCGCCCGTGTGCACGCGCTGGTGCACCAGCAGGTTCCCGCTGCGGCTGAAGCTGCGGCTGCAGACGGGGCACTTGTGGGAGCGCTCGGGCGCGTGGCTGCGCTGGTGGATCATCAGGCTCTCCTTCCAGCTGAAGCTGCGGTTGCAGCGCCCACAGACGAAGGGCCGCTCCTCGACGTGGGTGGCCCGGTGCCGGCTCAGGCTGGCCTCGTCCTCGAAGCGCTTCTCGCACTCGGGGCACTGGCGTGGCGCGGCGGCCGCGTGCTCCTGGCGGTGCGCCTGCAGGTCCCGCTTGTGGCGGAAGCGCCGGCCGCAGAGCGCGCAGGGGTAGCCGCCCTCGCCCACGTGGCAGGCCCGGTGCCGCAGCAGGTCCCCTCGCAGGCAGAAGGTGCGGCCGCACTCGGCGCAGGCGTGCCGGTGTCGGCCCCGGTGCTTCTTGTGCGTCAGGAGGTTGCGGTGGTGCTGGAAAACCTTCCCGCAGGCTGCGCACTCGTGGGTGGGCGCCGGGCCGAGGTGCTCGCCCTGGTGCGCGCCCAGGCTGGCCGCGTCCTCGAAGTTCTCCCCGCAGGTGCCGCAGATGAGGAGCCCCCCGGCCGCCGCCGGCTCCAGCGGCCGCTCGCCCTGCTCCCACGCCCCCATCCTCCCGGGGGAGCCCCAGGTCCCTGCCTCGCACCAGCCAGGGCACAGAGGGGGGCACCCCAGCTCCTCGGCACCCCCGGCCAGCGGCGCAGGTGGGACCGAGCGTCCCTCGTCACTGTCCCCAGGCGGGTCCTCGCCAGCCGTCCTGCCCCGGGCAGCTGCAGGGAGCGGAGGCACAGCATCAGGGAATTGTCCCAGCAGTGTCCCCACAGCCCAACGAAGCCGCCACGTGGGCAGCACCACCCCCTCACCTGGGCGCAGCGCTGCAGCCTCCCCTCGCCCCTCTGGTGCCACGGGGTGGGGGCCCTGGGGAAGGCCAAGCTGCGACGCCCCCACCTCTGGCTGGAGCCGCCGGCCTCACGGCACAGCTCGGGGCTCCTGCCCACGACGCACGGAACCTGCCCCAGCTTCCAGCCCGCTGTCCCCAGGCACCAGGGGGGCTGCGCCCCACGTCACTCACCAATGCCAGCAGTGTTGGGAGTTGCTCCATCCCCATCACCAGGGGGAGCCCCCCCGCACGACTCCTCCTCAGGCTCCATTTTGTGGATGAGCTTGGATGAGACGTCAACAGAGCCTGCGTGGGGGAGAGACCCCTCAGTATCCCCCGGAGCATACCCGGGGAGTGTCTCCGCCACCAGAGACCCCGGGGACATGCCAGGGGTGCCAACAGTGCCACCCAAAGCTGCTGGTGCCAGCCCCAGCAGTGGCACCGAAGCTGGGAGCAGTGGGGCTGGGGTGCCCAGAGCGCTGCCCACGCGCATTTTTGGCCAGCCCGGGCCCCGGCACGGCTCCTCCTTACCCAGGCAGGCGACCAGGTCGTAGTTGTCCATCATCACCTCCTGGTACAGCTCCCGCTGCCACGCCGCCAGCTCTACCCACTCCTCGGGGGAGAAGTAGATGGCCACGTCCTCAAACGCCACTGCAGCCTGGAAAGCAAAGCCGGGGCTGAGGGGCCCGGGGGTCCGGCGGCTCCATCCCCGCCCGCTGCTCCCGGCGGGATGTGGCACCTGCAGTGCCCGGGGGACACGCGGGGCCGTGGCGTGTCATGGTTCCCGGAGCATCCCCATCCCACCCCATCCCCATCCCCATCCCCGTCCCCACCCGCGGGCCGCCCGCACCCCGGCCGGGCAGGGTCTGTGCGCTCCGCACGCAGGGCACGGCACAGCCCGGCCCGCAGCTACCGGGCCAGAACCGGGCACCGGGACGAGAAGGAGCTGCCCCGGGGACCGGCCCCCCCGGGGCTCCCCCCGCCTGCCCCTCCCCTCCCCTCCCGGGCGCGGGGTCCCGCGGGCCGCACCCGCTGCATCGCTGCCGCGGGCGGGAGGTGGCGGCACCGGGAGCCTCCGGCTCGGGGCGGCCACGCCGCGATGGCGCCGGCGGAGCCACCACCGGGGCGGGCCCGGAAGGGGACGGCGGGGGCGGAGCGGGGCGGGGCGGGGCGGGGAGCACCGGGCGGTGTCAGCACCGGGGAGCACCGGCACCGGGGAGCATCAGCCGCGGGGAGCACCGGCACCGGGGCGCACCGGCACCGGGCGGCGTCAGCACCGGGGGCGCATCGCGCGCGGGGAGCATCGCGCGCGGGGAGCACCGGCACCGGGCGCCCCCCCGGCCTGCTCGCCGCTACCGATCCGGTGCTCCCCCGGCGAGGCCGGGTGCCGTTCCGGGCCTCGCCGCCCCGCAGCCGCCGCTTTGGGCAGGCGGGGACCCCGCTGCGCCGCCCCGGTGGCGGCAGGGAGAGCCCCCGGTACTGGCGGTCCTGGCACCGATAGCGGCGGTGCCGGCACCCGGGCCGTGGGAGAGGCCGGAGCAGGCGGCGGCCGGGCCCCGTCCTCGCCAGCAGCGCCCTCCCCGGCTGCGCACCCCGGGATCCGCGCCCGGCCCCGGCCGCTGCCCCCCGGCCCTCGGAGGTGCCGGAGCCGCGCTGCACGGGGAGCCCGGGGGTTACCGGTGCCCGCAGGAGCCCGCTGCGAGAAACGGCCCGCGTCGGGCTCCGGGGCCGGCAGAGCCCTGCCCTGCCCGCAGCCCTGTCCGGGAGCCCCCCGCGCCCCCAGCTCCGGGCCCGGAGCACGCAGCCCCCCCTCCCCGGGCGCTTCCCCCCGCAGCCCCCGCAGCACTGTCAGCACCGCCCCGCTCGCAGACAGGGAAACTGAGGCACGCGGCTGCTGCACCACGGGGCTGGGGGACAGCGGCACGGCCCCCGCGCGGAGCCAGGAGCCTCCTGCCCCCGGGGGGGCCGTGTCCGCGTCCCGACACCGCAGGGTGGGCTCCCCCCGGCACCACAGTGCTGCGCTGGTGAGGTTTTGAGGTGCGCAGTTATTGGGGGTGTCTGGGTTACGGGGGGTACGCAGTTATTGGGGTGCGGGGCTATGCCCAGTTTATTCACAGTGTGCAGGTTATCGTGATGCCAGGTTACTGGGGTGCACAGCTTTTGGGTTGCCCGGATATTGGGAACCATGGTTATTGGGCTGCTGGGTTATTGGGGTGCCCCATTATTGGGGTGCGGGGTTATTGGGATGGGTTTATCAGGGTGCTTGAGTTATTTAGGTGCCCAGTTACTGAGGTGCCTGATTATTGGGATGCTGGGTTTTTTTGGGTGCTGGGTTATTGGGGTGACCAATTATTGAGGTACTGAGTTATTGAGGTGCCTGGTTATTGGGGGTGCCTCATTATTGGGGGTGTCTGATTATTGGGGTACTGGGTTATTGGGGTGCCTGATTATTGGGGTGTGGGGTTATTGGGGTATCTGATATTGGGTCACCCGATTATTGGGGTGCCCACCTTGCAAGGCAGCACAGCCCCAAGGCGCAGGGGGTGCAGCCCCGCTGGGAGCCATGGTCCCGACACAGGGTGGGCGGCAGCATCCAGAGGGGGCCGCAGGGACCCGACCCTCACAAAGGCTGGAGCAGAGGGCGGCGTTACCCCGTGCCGCTGTGTTCCCGATCCCTTTTAGCATTGACCGCACAATCGGCAGAGAAGGCAGCACAGAGCCCAACGCACCCCCAGGAACCAGGGGGGTCCTCGTCCCCGCGCCCCCTCCCGGACCCCCATCAGGTGGGGACCGGGCTGCAGCGGCAGAGCAGAACGGGAAGCTGCGCGCCTGCCCCGGCAGGTGTCACCCGACAAGAAAATAAATCGTCTTTCACAAGTAGGGCAAACGTCTAAAAATGTTGCCTGGGAGGTACATGAGCCGCAACAAGAGGAAAATGAGCGCGTGAGGTTCCCGGGGAGGGCAGGAAAGTTTCCGCAGGGCACCAAGGACCCGGAGCAGCGGGGCGCAGGCTGCAGTGGGTGCCCAACAGGCCCTGGCCGTGCAGGGCTGCAGAGCCCCCGACACGGGGGTGGCATTGGGGTGGTGAGGAAATGTGGGCAGAGCGCAGGAACACGTGGGCAGAGCGGACACGGAGCCTTCTCCTGCAGGAGGCACGGGGGGAGGCAGCCCCGCAGGGGGCTGGCGGCACGGGTGGGGACGGGGATGTGCACAGCTGCGTGCGCTGGGATGAAAGCCGAGGGAAAGTGCAGGATGAAAGCCGAGAGAAACTGCACAGGGCTCGGTTAAAAGCGGCTGGGTAGGAGACAGCGGGCTGCGCTCCCTCCCGCACAGCTCACGCATCAACGAGCACGCGGGGGGGAGATGGCGTGCGCAGGGCTGGCGGTACCGCACCGTGCCGAACCGCGCCGCATGCGGTGCTCCCAGCGGCTCCTCACCCCGGGCAATGCCCGTCCTGGTACTCCAGGCACCGAGTTAAACCGGTCCCCAGAATCACAGCTCTGGTTGGCAGACACCTAACAGAAGTGCTGTTTGTGTTTTAAGGCCGGGGAGCCCGTGACATTAGGGGTGAGGAGCACAAGGGCGGCTGTGGCAGGGCTGGCACCGCCATGTCCCCGTACAGCCTGTGCCGGCCTCACTGCGAGCAGGGCTGGGCACCCAAACCTGAAGTCATGGGGGAGAAAACCCAGGCCTTGGAGGTGAGCGCGCTTTGCACCAACACGTCTCTGCCACATGCACCCATGCAGAGACCGACCCCAGGCCCCCGGTCCTCAGGGTGCTGCTGATGCTCCTGTCCCCAGGGCAGGACGTGGGCAGCGCCCGTATCCTGCACTGCACAGCCCCGGGTGCAGGGGAAGCCTCAGCAGGGCTCAGAGCCCCTGCACCCAGCACGATGTCCCCTCTCCAGGGGGGTGTTGGTGACCGACATTTGGTTGCTGCTGCCCCCGTCCCCCCCCCAGAGCCAAGGACTTTTCTGCTTCTCGTGCTGCCTTGCTGGTGAGCAGGCGAGGGGTGCACCAGGACCTGGGGGGGGGACACAGCTGGGAGAGCTGACCCAAAGGGACGGCCCATACCCTGTGGCATCACGCAATAAAAGCTGGGGCAAGGAAGGATGAGCGGGGGACTTTCAGAGCTATGGCGTTTGTCTTCCCAAGAAACCGTAACGCATGATGAGCCCTGCTCTCCTGGACGTGGCCGAACGTCTGCCTGCTGATGGGAAGCAGGGACGGAATTCCTCGGTTTGCTTTGCTCGCAAGCAGCTTTTGCTCCGCCGGTTAAACTGCCTTTATCTCAACCCGCAAGATTTTCCCATCCCACTGTGGGGCAGTGAGCGAGCAGCTGCATGGTGCTGGGCTGCCTGCCGAGAAAAACAGCTGAAAAGGTAATGACGACGACGGTCTGCCTGGTTACATAACGCTGAGCAGGGCGAGTTTTTAGACCGCAGCCCTTTCCCTTCGCGTCTCTGCCATTCCCACCACCAGCTCCCCCCGACCCCCAAATCTGCAGAGCCTTAAAGGCACGCAGCCTGCACCCCGCTGCGCCCCTCACTCTGCTCCGCGCCCAGGACAGCGCAGAAAGCAGCAGCCCCCCCGGGAGCAGCGGGGGCTGCGCGGAGCCCGGCCCCGCAGCAGCACCCAGGACACCGCGGAGCTGGAGCCGGGCTCCTCGGGCACCAGGACCACGGTGAAATCCCCAGCACGGAGAGAAGGCAGAGACGGAGCCCAGCAGATGGGGAAGCCGCCAACACCCCCGTGCCGGGAAATCACCTCCCCTCGGCGCGCGGGAGGCGCGAAGTGAAGGATTTTCCTGGCACAGGGAGCCAAGAGCTGCTCCCTGCAGGCTGCAGCCCCCAGGATGCCACATGGGACACAGGGACACGTCCTGCACCCACGGCTGGGGACCTCAGCCCGGACACGTCCCGCGCTCCCTCCTCTCCCCCTGCCCAGCAGCGCTGCGGGGCTGCCGCGGGCACGGGGCATGCACAGGGAGAGACGGGGCCACGAGCGCAGGGGGCGAGAACCTGCCAGAGGCTCCAAAAGCGCAGAGAATGCCTTTCCCTTTCCTTTTGTTGCCAAAGAGAACGGAAATTTTGCAGACAGCTGAAGCGCCCCTGCTGGGTACCGAACTGCTGCTGCTGTGCTTAGGCACGAGAAATCCCCCCCGGTGCGCCCACCCGGCAGCACCGCGGGGCTCGGGAGGCGGCAGCAGCGTGGGCACGGGCTGCATGGCCGGGGCTGGGCTGTGCCCTGTGGTGACACCCGGTGCCGCGCGGTGACACCCCGCGCCACGCAGTGCCACCCAGTGCCACCCAGTGCCACCCAGAGCCACCCAGGTGCCAGCTGATGCGGCAGGGCCCAGCGCCAGCTCTGATTAAACCTCGCTGCGGGCTCATGGCCAAGGGCAGGTGGCCTCGGTCGGGCACGAGCCACAGGCATAGGCTGGCACCAAAACGCAAGCTCAGGAGCAGTGTGTCCCCACCGTGCCAGCAGCCCTCCTGCCCGTGCTGGGCCGGTCCCGTGCACAAACCCGCGCCGTGCCCGTGCCAGCAGTGCCACAGAGGCCGGAGCTGGCGGGGCTGGGCTCACAGAGCCCCACTGGGGAGCTTTCGGCACTAGAGCAGGCAGAGGTGCCGCGATCCCTGTTTGTTCCTGGGATTTCCTTGTGACAAGCCCCTTCCCCAGCACCCTGGAGATGTCCCCATCGGTTCACATCAGGCCGGGACAAATTGCCCTGTCTGCTCCCACACCCAGAGCCCCATCGCCCACAGGGGACAGTCACCAGCCCAGCCCTGGTGCCACCAAGAGCCCCGCAGCACACAGCTCCATGCCGCTCGCCCCGTTGCTGGCAGGGCGCTGGGCACAGGCGGCCTCGTGGTGCAGGGACAGGCACATACCGGCAGGCACCTTCCCCCTGTGCCCCAGGAGGGCAGGATTCAGGACCAGCATTGCTCGCCACACGCAGGGCAGCCCCCGGACAGCGGCAGCGCCGTGCCCGGGGAGGCAGCGAGCTTCTCCATCGCGTGGGGAACGGCTCCGTGCCCCCCGGGGTGTTGCTGGTCCATATGCTGCCCTACTTGCGCACCGGCTGCCCCCACGCTTCGCTTTCCAGGGAAAAATGATTTTCTTGACGGCTGACAGATGTGCTGCACCCCCTTCTGCGAGCGCCGTTCCTCCAAACCACGACCTGTGCCGTCAGCATTCACCTGCACACGTCGGCACGCCAGCTTCCCACGGGCACCAAGTGGGGATTTTTATTTTTCCTGGTTTCTGGCAAGCCGGCCAGGCTGCTTCGGCACGCTGGGGTATGCAGAACTGAAAGGCCAGCAGCCAGGAACGTTGCACCAAGCACAGAGACATATTGCAGCCCTTCGCAGGCTATCATCGGGCAGGAGCAGCCCCCCCGCCCCGCAGGCAGCCTCCTGTCGCCCCATCTGCTCCTGACCCCGTGCTCCAGAACCGCGAGGCGGGGTGAGAAAGTTTCGGGGGAAACTGGGGCAGTTGGAGCAGGGCGAGCCCGCGCCGAGCGGCGCAGTGCTGCCGGCGGAGCCTTTCCAGGCCGGCGCTGAGGCAGGGCCGCGCAGGGAGCCTGCAGGCGGACACGAGACCCCCGGGCTCCCAAGGACCTTTTCCACCTTGAGGAGCGGTTATGTCAGTGCCGTGCTCCGCCGGAGCGCTCGGTGCGGATGATCAGTGCCGGTTACTACACAGATACCTCCCTTCTCGCCCGTTTCTGTGTCACCTCCGAGCCTGGCACAGGCAGGTGACCGCAGGGGCTGTTTTGGGGTGCCCTAGTTGTGGGCTGCGCGGCCGTGCCCCCACGTGTGCCGCCCGCACGTGGCCGCGGCGGCCGGGCCCCGCGCCGCAGCTCGCCCAAACCTCGGCACACCGAGCGCCCGGCCCCCCGGACTCGCTCCCATCTCAGGACCCATCCAGGCTCTGACGCCAACAAAAAGCATGAAACGCCTG
Organism: Anser anser; assembly: GCF_964211835.1. Lineage (NCBI taxonomy): Eukaryota > Metazoa > Chordata > Aves > Anseriformes > Anatidae > Anser > Anser anser. Next base: position 162,709,948 of record NC_139721.1, read on the forward strand.
AAAATCCTTTTCTTCCTTCTCTGCTACTCCAGATGAATACAGGAGGCCGGGAGACAGCTTCCCAATTATCTCTCTGCAGCGGGACCGGAGCTGGAAGGGCCGGCAGAAATTGAGGCGGTGAAAAGTGCCCATCACCCTCCCAGTACCGTCAAGGACACGGCTCTGGGTCTGCGCCGTCCTAGCGCTGTGGGTTACTGAGGTCACTTGGTGCCGCTGAGCACCGAAGGCTGGGTGAGGCTGGGTGCAGCGCGCCCCACGGCAGGACCCCGCGCGCCCCACAGCAGGACTCCATCCCTTTGAAGCCGCCCCAGGGCCCACCAAGAACGTGGGCTCTGCTTCTGTGAGCCACGGGAGGATGGGGGCACGCACGGGGCCCCGCCGGCAGGGAGCCGTGGGATGGGGACGGGGACAGGGACGGGGCAGGAGGAGCCGCGCTCAGGGTGCTGGAGGCACCGGCACCGCTCCGCCTGGCCAGCCTCACCCTGGGAAAGCTCCCCCACCACTTCCCACCACAAAAGCCCCTCAATTTCTGAATCAAAAAAAAAAACAAATTAAAAAACAACAGCCTCCTGATCACCCCAAAGTCACTCCTGTGGGGTTTTTTTTCGCTCGTTCAGGTTGTGTTGGTGCGGCCAGGGTCAGGACACAGCCCTGGCAAGGTCTCCTCCTCCCTGCACTCGGGCAGGAAGACAGCGGGTGGCGAGGCCCTGGGTCCCCAAAGGCTCCCCCGGGACAGGGGGCACCACATCTCGCACAGGAGCACGGCCTCGTGCCCACCGCCCCCCGGAACCGGTGAAGAGAAGGAGGAGGACAGGACAATGTCACAGCCAGCCACAAAAATAGATCAATTGAAGGAAAAACCGCTCGGTTGTTGCAGAAACCTTTGTTGGGTATTTTCAGCCAAAGATCACGCTTCCCCGACTCCCGCGCTGGAGACACCTCAATTAACCTTTGTGTAATTAGCTCTCCCCGGAAAAACAGATTTCATTAGCGGGTGCCGATGCAGGAACAAAGGGCACCTCGTGGTGCTGGACCTCGCTCGGAGCAGGACGGGGACAGCTCGCGGGCAGCAGCCGGAGCACCCCCAGGGCACGGACACGTCGTCCGACAAGGGCCCGCGGGAAAGTCAAGGGGGTTGCTCTGGAGGCTGCGAAGTCTGGGGGGGGGGAAAGAAGGCAAAACGCTTGGATAGCGTGAAGGAAGGGGCCCCTGGGGAGGCACAGCAGCCCCCGCGGCACCCGAGGGCTGACGGCCGCCAGGCGAGAACCGCACTCGCGTGGAAAGGAACGGGGCCGCGAAATGCGCCCGGCGCGTGTCCTCCAGCGGGGAGGGCTCTGCTCAGCTCGGGTGATTTAGGAGCTGCCCTTTCAGAAGCAGCCCTCTCTGCCTTAAAAGGAAGCGTCCCTTCGGTGGAACGCTGCTCCAGGGCCCCAAAAAGCAGCAAAAGCTCATTAAAGACCTGAGTGGTGGAAGATTTTTCTCTTAAAAGAAAGGAACAGCTGGTGGACGAGATGGGAGAATTGCAGGGCCGTCACACGCTCTGTTGTTGTTGTGATTAGGAGCTTTTTGACTGCAGTTATGAAATGTGGGAAAAAACTGCATCTGGTGTGCGAGCACCAGCTGGAGCAACGTGATGCCTCCGGAGGAGGAGGAGGAGGAGGAGGAGAGCAGAACCACAGCAACGTAGGCAGCAGGGATCGTCCCCAGAGGACACGTTTAAGAGGACAGGGTAAAGCTCAGCCTCACGCCTCCCTGCCGCAGGAGCACCTGGCGTACGAGGCAGGCGCTGAAGGCGGAGGAGAACCAAGCCCGTTCCACGCAGGGCAGGAGCAAAGCGCAGCCGCTCGGGTCTGGGGACGATGCAGCAACGGCTCGGGAACGGCCGGGCACGGCCACGCAACCCTCTGCCGGCGAGATGAGGCAAGGTCTGCACGTGGGGGCCGCCTGCTCCTGTTCCCTGCGTGTGGTTTCAGCCACAGGTCCTTCAGCTTCAACCCTCCCCTTTGTTCGGCCCCTTCAAGCCCAGGGCGTTTCTTTTTCAAAGCCCTGGTAAACCAAAGATTTCCCTCTTCTGCCGCAGGTCCCGGTGCCGCCAGGAGCCCCTGGCACGTCTGCTGATCCTCACGGCAGGCTGCGGCACACTGTCCCCTTCTGTCAGAAGAAACTCCCTGACATCGTCTCTGGGTCGTCCTTCGACCTTTGAAACGCTCCCGTGCCTGCTGCTGGGCAGGTACGAGGCTTCCAGGAAACTGCGTTGATTTCGGAAGGAGGTGACTGTAAACAGTTTTGCCAGAAGCCAGAAGCAGGCCTTCCGCTGCGAAATCCCAGAGCAAACGGTCTCACGAGAAACGCAGCCGGGCTGTTGCAACGGACGTGAAACTTTCCAGACGTGCCCAAGGCCCCGTGTTTGCTTTGCACAAGCTGCATCGAATCGCCACCCAGCCCCGCGCCCTGAGCTCCTCGGGGCGCCTTTCCCCGCGCAGAGCGGCACAGAGCCGTGCAGACCCCTGGTCTGAAACGTCACGGTGTGGAAGTGGGGGCCCGACCCCCGGGGAGAGGCTGCAGGCGTAAGAGAAGGGGTCAGAGCCCACAGCAGGCGTTAGGAGACACCGGGGAGAGGGAGAGCAGGAGACGCAGTCCCCGCAGCACCGCTCAGCACCGCGCTCACCCAGTGCCTGAGCGGGGGGGGATACGAAGGGATGGGATGGGGATGGGATGGGATGGGATGGGATGGGATGGGATGGGATGGGATGGGATGGGGATGGGATGGGGATGGGGATGGGATGGGATGGGATGGGGATGGGATGGGATGGGATGGGATGGGATGGGATAGGATGGGGATGGGGATGGGGATGGGGATGGGGATGGGGATGGGGATGGGGATGGGATGGGGATGGGGATGGGAATGGGGATGGGGATGGGATGGGATGGGGATGGGATGGGGATGGGATGGGATGGGGATGGGATGGGGATGGGGATGGGATGGGGATGGGATGGGGATGGGGATGGGATGGGATGGGGATGGGATGGGGATGGGATGGGGATGGGGATGGGGATGGGATGGGGATGGGAATGGGGACGGGGATGGGAATGGGGATGGGGATGGGATGGGATGGGATGGGGATGGGATGGGATGGGGATGGGGATGGGGATGGGGATGGGGATGGGGATGGGGATGGGGATGGGGATGGGATGGGGATGGGGATGGGAATGGGGACGGGGATGGGAATGGGGATGGGGACGGGGTGCTGCAGAAGGCACGCGGCTGAGGGAGCTGTGCTGAGTCACGAGCGGCCGGGCCCTGCCTGCGCGCTGCCTCCCCGGCGCTGCTCACAGGGCTGCCAGATGAGGTAAGCAGGAAAACATTTCGAAACGCGGGGTCAGGAGGAGGGCGAGGTGTTCGGAGGAAAGCCTCGCTGCGGGCTGACAGAAGGGAGCAGGGGTGGGCAAGGCTCACCTCACCCAGCACCAGAGGGGCGTCCGCAGCGCCTCTGCAGTACCGCCAGCAGCTGCTTTTGGGTGTCTGCAGCCTCCTCCTTTGGGAAGGGACGGCCTTTCCGAGGCTGGGGGGTTACTGCCTCTTCTTCCTCCAGGGGAACCACGCTGTCCCCGTGGCCACATCTCTCTTGGGCTCTCCGGAGGCTCTCTCCGACTGCTGCACCACCAGGCCACGCATTCTGCGCGAGCACAAAGCTTTCGGAACTGGCTGCCACCTCCGAGACTGGCTCGAGACCTCAGGAGAGCTCAGCGAGGGGCGTCCATCCCATTTACATTACCATGATGACAAGGACATCGCTGCGCTCGTTAGTGACCACAGTGCCGCAGCTGAAAATGCTGCCCTCTGTTCCCTGGCGGGACGTCCTGTGACAAGGCACAGAACAGCTCCCACGGGCGGGTGCCCTGGGAGACGTGCAGGGCGCAGCAGCACCGGCGGCAGGGCGAGCTCCTGGTGGGCAGCACAAAACGAGCAGGACAAAGCCCCCCCCGCCACCTGGCTTCCCCGGCCCGTGGTGCTTGCCCACGCAGCCCGGCCCTTCCCTCGCTCGCCTTTTGTCGCTCTTCGGGGCAAGAGGAGGCGTCGGCAGCGCCACCCCAGTCCCCACAGCCGCTCACTGCCGGCGCCGTGCTCTGCGCTCAGCTGATGACCTGACCCGCTGCGAAACCGATAAACGCCTGCTCGTAAGGGTTTTCTTCAAAGGCTCCTTCGATGCCAGACATCCTCAGGTGGTTTCCTTTTATAGAAACGGGATTTTTTTTCTTTCAGAGCGAGAACGGTTTTCCAAATCCCCGCCGAGTCTGAGCTCATCACCTGGCAGCCAGCAGGCTCAGCTCTGCCGAAGCTGCAATTGCAAAGGCTCCTGCCTTCTGGGGGCGCACCGGGGGAACATCGGTAGCCCCCGTAGTCCTGGTGACCCCGGTAGCCCCAGTAGCCCCGGTCACCCCAGTATCCCCAGTAAGCCCGGCAGCCCCGGTAGCCCCAGTTGCCTGGGTGACCCCAATAGCCCCGGTCAGCCCAGTAGCCCCGGTAGCCCCAGTAGCCCTGGTGACCCCAGGAGCCCTGGTGACCCCGCTAGGCCCAGTAGTCCCAGTGACCCCGGTAACCCCATTAGGCTTAGTCACCCCAGTAGTCTTGGTAGCCCCGGTAGCCCCAGTAGCCCCGGTGACCCCGGTCACCCTGTTAGCCCCAGTAACCCCGGTAGCCCCAGTGACCCCGGTAGCCCCAGTGACCCCGGTAGCCCTGCTAGTCCCGGTGACACCAGTAGCTCCGGTAGCCCTAGTGACCCCAGTCACCCCAGTAGCCCCGTTGACCCCAGTAGCCCTGGTCACCCTGGTAGCCCCAGTGACCCTGGTAGCCCCCGTGACCCTGGTAACCCCGGTAGCCCCGGTAAGCCCAGCAGTCCCGGTGACCCCGGTGACCACCGCACACCGGGGCCGGGCCGGGCCTGCAGGCCGCGCGGTCCTCCCGGGCAGGCCGCGTTGCCATGGCGCCGCAGCCGCTCTAGGCACGGACCATAGAGCGGCGGCCTCCCGGACCCCGCAGGTTGCTATAGTGACAGGGGGTTGCTATGGTGACGGGGGCGTGGCCACGCCGGGCGGGAGGCGGGGCCGAAGGGAGGCGTTGCTATGGGAACCGCCGGCAGGTGCGGCGGGGCGGGGAGGCGTTGCCACGGCGACGGGAGGGGCAGGGCGCGGCGTTGCCATGGCGACGGGGGAGGATGCTGGGGCACGGCTCGGCACCGCTCAGCACCGCACCGCTCAGCACTGCCCCACACAGAACGGCACGGCACTGCACAGCACCGCTCAGCACCGCTCAGCACCGCCTCCCCCGCACAGCACAGCACCGTTCAGCACTGCCCCGCACAGAACCGCTCAGCACCGCACAGCACCATACGGCTCAGCACGGCTCAGCACCGCTCAGGACCGGCCTGCCCCGCACAGCACCGCACCGCTCAGCACCGCTCAGCACTGCCCCCCCCCCCGCACAGCACAGCACCGCCCTGCAGCACACAGCTCAGCACAGCACCGCTCCGCACCACTCAGCACAGCACAGCCCCGCCCCGCCTGCTGCTGTCCTCGCCCCCGGGGACCCCCAGCTCCAGCCCCAGCCCCCGCCAGCACCCAGAGCCCGGAACATCCCCGGCGGTGGGGATGGGGATGGGTACGGGACAGGGCTGGGACAGGGACAGGGACAGGGACAGGGACGGGACAGGGATGGGACAGGGATGGGACAGGGACAGGGACAGGGACAGGGACAGGGATGGGACAGGGACAGGGACGGGACAGGGATGGGACAGGGACGGGACAGGGATGGGACAGGGATGGGACAGGGATAGGGACAGGGACAGGGACGGGACAGGGACAGGGACAGGGACAGGGACAGGGACAGGGATGGGACAGGGATGGGACAGGGACAGGGACAGGGACAGGGACAGGGACGGGGACAGGGATGGGAAAGGGACAGGGATGGGACAGGGATGGGACAGGGACAGGGACAGGGACAGGGACAGGGACAGGGATGGGACAGGGACAGGAACAGGGATGGGACAGGGATGGGACAGGGATGGGACAGGGATGGGACAGGGACAGGGACAGGGACAGGGACAGGGATGGGACAGGGATGGGACAGGGACAGGGACAGGGACAGGGACAGGGACAGGGACAGGGGCAGGGGCAGGGACAGGGGCAGGGACAGGGGCAGGGGCAGGGACAGGGGCAGGGACAGGGATGGGACAGGGACAGGGACAGGGACAGGGACAGGGACAGGGACAGGGATGGGACAGGGACAGGAACAGGGATGGGACAGGGATGGGACAGGGACAGGGACAGGGACAGGGGCAGGGGCAGGGGCAGGGACAGGGGCAGGGACAGGGATGGGACAGGGACAGGAACAGGGATGGGACAGGGACAGGGACAGGGACAGGGATGGGACAGGGACAGGAACAGGGATGGGACAGGGACAGGGACAGGGACAGGGGCAGGGGCAGGGGCAGGGACAGGGGCAGGGACAGGGATGGGACAGGGACAGGGACAGGGACAGGGACAGGGGCAGGGATAGGGATGGGACAGGGACAGGGGCAGGACAGGGACGGGACAGGAATGGGACAGGGACAGGGATGGGACAGGGACAGGGACAGGGATGGGACAGGGAGGGGACAGGGACAGGGACAGGGACAGGGACAGGGACAGGGACAGGGATGGGACAGGGACAGGAACAGGGATGGGACAGGGACAGGGACAGGGACAGGGGCAGGGGCAGGGGCAGGGACAGGGGCAGGGACAGGGATGGGACAGGGACAGGGACAGGGACAGGGACAGGGGCAGGGATAGGGATGGGACAGGGACAGGGGCAGGACAGGGACGGGACAGGAATGGGACAGGGACAGGGATGGGACAGGGACAGGGACAGGGATGGGACAGGGAGGGGACAGGGACAGGGACAGGGACAGGGACAGGGACACAGGGACAGGGACAGGACAGGGACAGGGGCACAAGGACAGGACAGGTCGGGCCGTGTCAGCGCTGCCCGCAGGGCCCGGCCCCCCCCCAGCGCCCGGCAATCATTAACCGGGAGCCGAGCGGGGCCTGGGCGCGATGCGCGGGGGAAGCCGCCTCTTCCTCCCCCTCCTCCTCCTCCCCGTCCTCCCCCTCCTCTGCCGCCGGCTCGGGATGGGGGGGGCAGGTAAGGACCCCGGCGGCACCCCCGGCACGGACCGGGGCGGACCCGGCACGGCCCCGAGCGCACGGCACCGGGCCCCGCTGCGGCACGGCCGGGACACGTCGGGACCGTGCTGGGGGGGGATGGGGGGGCACAGGGGGTCTGTGCCCATGGGACGGTGGGATCGGGGGTCTGTGCCCATGGGGACACCAGGGTCACAAATGTCCATGCCCACGGGACACCGGGGTCTGTGCTTAGGGGGACAGAAGGATCAGAGGGGTCTGTGCCCATGGGGACAGCGGGACTGGGGGTCTGTGCTTACGGGGCACTGATATCGGGGGGGGGGGGGGGGCTGTTCCCCTGGGGACACCAGGCTCAGCAGGGTCTGTGCCCATGGGGACACCGGGCTCAGAGGTGCCCGTGCCCATGGGACACCGGGGTTTGTGCTTATGAGGCCAGCGGGCTCAGCGGCATCTGTGCCCATGGGGACACGGGGCTCACTGCGGGACATGGGGCTCGTTGGGGTCCGCGCCACGGGGCTCAACCGGTTTCACACCCACAGCCGAGCCCAGCTGCGGGCCCGGCCGCCCCTGTCCCCCGTGGAGCAGCTGCGTGGAGCACCCGGGTGGCGCCGCGTGCCGCTGCGAGCCCGGCTTCACCCCCAGCGCTGACCGCGGCTGCGTGCCAGGTAGGGGACGGGACCCCCAGGGGCTGCGCGCCAGCGGGGGGGCACTCACACGGGGACCCCACCGGGGTGGGAACCCCACGAGGGGTGGGGGGTCTGGTGCCCGCAGGGCCGAGTGGGGCCCTCTGCGGCTGCCCTGACCCGAGCCCCCCCCGAAGCCAGGACGTTCCCGGGGCGCCTGACGCCGCGGGACCCCAAAGCCGTGGCCGCGAGCCCCGTGCTGGAGGCGGATCTGCCCCGGCTGGTGAGTGAGGGGCTCGGGGGGCTCGGGGGCTCGGCAGGAGGGGGCCCTCCCACAGCGCCCAGCCGAGCCCCCGCCGCAGTTCCAGCGCATCCTGGGCTCCCTGGACGCCTACGTGGCCTCGTCCCTCCTGGAGCCGCCGTGAGTGCCGGGGGTCCTGCCCGCCGCCCCCCCCCCCCCCGCCGCCCCCCCGGTGCCCGGGTGACACGGTGGGCGCCCCGCAGGCGGGGGGCAGCGGGGGTGACGGTGCTGCACAGCTTCTCGGTGCTCTCCTCGGTGACGGCCCGGCACGTGGAGGAGGCCGTGGCGAGCTTCCAGGCGCGCTGCCAGCCCCGCGACCCCGGCTGCCGGCTGCTGCGGGACGTGGTCGCCTACAGCAGTGCGTGGGACCCCTGCCTGGGGATGGGGGGGGTGGGGGGGGGGCGCTTCCTGACCCTCGCCCTCCCCAGGTCTGAGCCTCTGCGAGCTGCAGCCCTGCGACCCCGTGTCCACCGTGTGCCTGCCCCAGGAGGGGCTCGCCCTCTGCGCCTGCCGCCCGGGCTTCCGCAGCGCCCACCCCATGGACCGCGCCTGCACCGGTGGGAGCCGGGGGGGCCGGGGGGGCCGGGGGCTGCAGCCCCACAGCAGGGCTGGGAGGGGGTTTGGGTTTCTGGCCTGGTGGGGGGCGGTGGGAGGGCTCCATGGGGGTGCTGATGGGGTGGGGGAGGTCTGAGGGTGGGGGTCGCAGCCCGTGGGGCAGGGGCCAGCCCCAAAGGGGGGGGTCGTGGTCCCATGGGAGGGGAGGGTCCGGCCCCTTGGGGGTCTGAAGCCCCACGTCCCCCCCCCTCTCCGGGGATGCACGGCCCGCACTCTGTCCCCAGCCTGCCACCCCGGGTCGCGGCTGAGAGACGACGCTTGTGAGAGGTGAGTGCGGCCCCCCCCCGCCCCCCCCGGCCCCCCCAGCCCTGAGCCCCCAGCCCCGCCGCCCGCCCTCATGCCCGCTCCCCGCAGGTGCCCCTTCGGCTTTGGCGGCTTCGAGTGCGAGGAGCGTGAGTGTGGCACGGGGCCGGCAGCGGCACGGGGCATGACCCCAGTCCCAGCCCCGACCCTGACCCCAACCCTGACCCCTAGCCTGATCCTGACCCCAGCCCTGACCCCGACACCGAACCCAACCTCGACCCCCATCCCGACCCCGACCCCCATCCCGACCCCGACCCCAACCCTGACCCCAACCCCGATTCCAACCCCGACCCCAACCCCTGCTCCGGCCCGGCCGGCCCCGACCCCGACCCCAAACCCCGATCGCGATCCTGACCCTGACCCCAATTCCGACCCTGACCCCAATTCCTACCCCGACCCTGACCCCGACCCCGACCTCGGCCCCAACCCCAGTCCCAACCCCGACTCCGTTTCCAACCCCGATCCCGATCCCAGCCCCGATCCCGATCCTAATCCCGACCCCAATTCCGACCCCGACCCCTCCCCGACCCCCCCCCCCGAACCCGGCCCTGCCCCCCCTGTCGCCCCGCAGCCCTCCTGCTGGCGCTGGTGCTGGTGTCCTGCTGCGGGGGGGCCCTGCTGCTGCTGCTGCTGCTGCTGCTGCTGCTCAACGGGTACGGCCCCCCCCAGCCCCCCGCCGCCCCCCCACCCTGGCTCTGTGTGGGGAGAGGGATGCGGCGAGGCTCCCCCACTCGCACCCCCACCCGCAGACCCCCCCTTACCCCCAGAGCTCAGCCCCCGTCCCATTCCCCCCCCCCCCCCAGGAGAGCCCGGCGCCCCCCCCCGTCACCTCCCTCGCCGCTGCCGGACCTGGGGGCCCTGCAGTTCCCGGCGCGGGGGCTCAGCCTGCCCCGGGTGCAGCCCTGCGGGACCCCCGAGGCCGAGCCTCCCGAGCCCCCCCCGGTGAGTGTGTGCGTGGCGGGGGGGGGCGCGAGATCCCCCCCCGGGACGCTCCCACGGTGCGTGACGGCTCGCTCCGCAGCCTGCCCGCATGGAGACCTTCCTGGCGCACCGGGGGGGCCCGGCAGGACGGGGCGAGGACCGCGACTATTTCTGAAGAACCAACCTCCCCCCGCCCCCCCCCCCCCCGCTGCTTCCCACGCGGGACGGAGCTGCGGGGATCCACGCGGGGGGGGCGGGGGGGGGCACCGCTGTACCCATCCCAGAGGATAAAGTGGAAGCTGCAGCTGCTCCGCGTGGTTTTTGGGGTGGGAGCATCCAATGCGCATCCACATTTATGGCACGGGGAGGTGGGGGAGCCCCTGCGGCGCTCCCACGCCCCCCCCCCCCGCCGCCCCCCCCCCGTGCCCAGGATGTAGCCACGGGCACGAGTGGGACGCTCCCGCACCTGCCCCGGCCGTTATCTCGCCTCGTCCCTGGAGTTTGATCGCAGCGAGGCCATAAAGAGCAGAGCCCCCGGAACGCGCAGGGCGTGGGGGGGGGAACGACCGGACGGCCCCGGGTGTTCATTAACCCGCGGGGGGGGGCCGGGCGCGGAGCCCCACGCGTGGGATGTGCTGGGATGGGAAGTGGGAAGGGGGACGAGGGAAGGGGGGACGACGCGCACGACGGCTCCGCGCGCCTCCGCACCAAGTGGGGAGGAAGGGGGGGGGTCCGCAGCATGGGACCCCCACCCTGGGGTGCTGCCCCGCAGCCCGGGGCCCCTCCCCGGCCCCCCCCGCGGGGGCGTGGCGGCGCGGAGCGGAGCGCGGCGGCGAGCGGCGGCGGCGAGCGCGCAGGTGCGGGAGGCGGCGGGGGGGGGGCGGGGGGGGCAGCCGGGGTCGGGGCCCCCCGTGGAGGGTGCTGGGGGGGGCACCGCGGGGCGTCCCCACTCGTGGCGGGGCGAGGGAGGGCAGGCAGCGGCCGTGCCCCGCGCCCGTCCCCGCTCGGCACCGGGGATGCGGAGCCCGCTCCCGGCCTTGACCCCGGGGGGAGGCAGCGGGGGCAGGGTCTGGCCCCCGGCCCGTGCAATGCGGAGGGGGGGGCGGAGGAGCCGGGGGGGGGTCAGCGCCCCGCGGCGCGGCCGGGCCGGGGCAGAGAGCCCGGGTGGCGCCGCGCTCCCCACGCGAGGTGAGTGGAGGGCGCACGAAGGGGGCTGCCGGGGCCGGGCGCTCCGCCAGGGAGGGGGGGTCCGGGGGGGCTCGGACCCGGGCCGGGGGGCTCGGGGTCAGCCCCCGCAGCCCCGTGCCTGCTGTTCGTGTATTTCGGAGCGCCGGAGGAGCCCCACGGAAGGAGCCGCGCAGCGCTCGCTGTCCCCGTGCCCACTGGGGGAGTGATTCCCAGCACCCCCCCCAGCCTCAAGCCGCTGCTTGCGGGGACCCCTCTGAGCCCCCAACCGGGAGCGCTGGGGCTGTGCAGCCCCCCCCGTGCTGGTCATGTTGCTGCTGCTGTGGCCGTTCGGGGTGTCACTGTGTGCCCTCCACCCCTGGAACCCCAGGCACAGGAGCTGCATGGGATGGGATGGGGGGGGGTGAAGCCCCCCGGGCCCCCTCCCGCTGTTCCTTGGCTCCGTGCCTGCCCCGCAGCTCTCACCAACACCGACCCCGGCTGGGCTGGCAGCAGGGCCTCACGTCCTGGGGCACCGTGCCCGCCGTGCTCCCCGCTCCCTGGGCCCCCTGGGCTGGGTGCTGCTGGAAGGTGCCACTTGGCACGGGCAGGAGCTGCACACCGTCTGCACCGGGCGCGCCGGGGGCTTTGCTGCCGCAGGGGCCGGTGCCCGGTGCTGTGAAGCGCTCTCCGCTCAGCAACGGGAGCGTCTGCGCGGTGCGGTGCGGCGCTGCCAGCCTCGCTGCGGTGCTGCGGGGCAGGACGAGGTGGCCTTTGCTGTGCAGGGCCCACGCCAGGTTTTGTGCGCGGGGAGAGGGCACCCATGGGTGGGGCCGAGGTGTAGGGAGGGGAGTAGCCGGTCCCCCTGCCCGGGGCTCAGCACGAGGCATGGGCTGAGCCAGCGGGGCTGAGCCCGCGGCAGGCTGCTCGAGGGAAGGGGCTGAGCTCCGGCACCGACATCGCACTGCAGCATCTCCCCAGGGCAGGGCCAGTCCTGCTGCCCACTGCCCTGTCCCTCCACAGGTCCCCAGGAAGGATGTGGCCGCTCCGGCTCGCCTGGGCGCTGGCCGCGCTGGGCATCGCGGCCGGCGCTGACCCCACCGCGCCGCTGCCGGACAGGGCCTCCATCTTCGCCGACCTGACGCCCGTGGAGCTGCGCGCGGTGCGGGACTTCCTGATGGGCCGCCCGGAGCTGGGGCTGTCCCCGAGCCGGGGGGGCACCCTGGCGCAGAACACGCTCTTCCTGGTGGAGCTGCTGCCCCCCAAGAAGCGGCTGGCCCTGCGCCACCTGGATGAGGGCGGCCCCGCGCCCCGGCGCCAGGCTCGAGCCGTCGTCTTCTTCGGGGGGCAGGCGGAGCCCAACGTCACCGAATTCGCCGTGGGGCCCCTGCCGCGGCCCAGCTCCTACCGGCCCCTGCGCTTCAAGGGCAGGCGCAGAGTCCCCTTCGCCGCCCGGCCCATGACGCAGCTGGAGTACGAGCTGCTGCACCGCGCACTCGTGCAGGCAACGGAGCCGCTGTACCGGCTGCTGCGCGATGCCACCGGCTTCTGGTACCACAACTGCACCGACCGCTGCCTCACCTTCTCGGACATCGCGCCCCGTGGGCTGGCGTCCGGCGAGCGCCGCAGCTGGTTCATGCTGCAGCGCTTTGTGGAGGGCTACTTCCTGCACCCCGTGGGGCTGGAGATCCTCATCGACCACCGGGACCCCGATCCACACCGCTGGGCCGTCCAGCGCCTCTGGTACAACGGGCAATACTTCTCCAGCCCGCAGGAGCTGGCCGAGCGCTATGAGCAGGGGCAGGTGGCCGTGGCACGGCTGTCCGACCACGCGTCCCAGCTCCTCTTCTCCACCTACGTGCCGCGCGGGCGCTTCACCACCGGCACCCCCACTGACGTGCACGGGGCCAAGGTGTGCGAGCCCCAGGGCCGGCGCTACCGGCTGCGGGGGAACCGGCTGGAGTACGGGGGCTGGAGCCTGGCCTTCCGCCTGCGCTCCTCCTCCGGCCTCCAGCTCTTCGACCTGCGCTTCAACGAGGAGCGCGTGGCCTACGAGGTGAGCGTGCAGGAGGCCATCGCCTTCTACGGCGGCGACACGCCGGCCGCCATGCAGACCAAGTACATCGACGCCGGCTGGGGCATGGGCTCCGTCACCTACGAGCTGGCCCCCGGCATTGACTGCCCCGAGGTGGCCACGTACCTGGACACGCACCACCTCTACGACGCCGACGGGCCGGTGCGCTTCGCCCGCGCCGTCTGCATCTTCGAGCTGCCCACGGGCGTCCCGCTCCGGCGGCACTTCAACAGCAACTTCCAGGGCGGGTACCACTTCTACGCCGGGCTGGAGGGACACGCGCTGGTGCTGCGCACAACCTCCACCGTCTACAACTACGACTACATCTGGGACTTCCTCCTCTACCCCAACGGCGTGATGGAGGCCAAGGTCCACGCCACCGGCTTCATCCACGCCACCTTCTACACGCCGCAGGGCCAGCGCTACGGCAGCCGCGTCCAGAGCCACGTCCTGGGCAACCTGCACACCCACCTGGTGCACTACAAGGTGGACCTGGACATCGCAGGTGCAGCCCCCTGCTGACCCCCTGGGGCTGGACCCTGTGCCGGCAGCTGCGGGAAGGGCCTTGGGGGTGGCACGGAGCTGGGGGGGTGGGGGGGCTCGGGGCCATGTCCCTGCTGCTACTGGGGTCCCCAGGGTGATTCTGGAGCACCTGCGGCTCACAGCCTCTCCGCTTGCAGGCACTGGCAACAGCTTCGAGACGATGGACTTGAGCTTCGAGAACATCCCAAACCCCTGGAGCCCCGACGCACGCGTGGTGCAGCCCTGGCTGCACCGGCAGCCGCGCCGCAGCGAGCGCCGGGCCGCCTTCCCACTGGGCCAGGCGCTGCCCCGCTACTTGCTCTTCTCCAACCCTCGCCAGCGCAACCGCTGGGGCCACGCGCGCAGCTACCGCATCCAGCACAGCTCCCACGCCGGGCGCGTGCTGCCCCGCGGCTGGAGGGAGGAGAGGGGCATCTCCTGGGGCAGGTGGGGCTCCGGACGGGGCTCTCGGCAGCGGGCACTCCCTGGTGCATCCAGGGGAGCCGGGGGGGGGGGGAGAGGCGTCCTGCAGGCCTGTGGCACGCATGCTTGTGGCTCTGCAGGGTCCCCGTGCTCAATGGCAGGGCTGATCCCCTCCCTGTCCCTGTCCCTGTCCCTGCAGGTACCACCTGGCCGTGACACGGCACCACGAGAACGAAGCCGTCAGCAGCAGCCTCTACACCCAGAACGACCCCTGGGAGCCCCTGGTCAACTTCGAGGGCTTCATCCGCGACGACGAGAGCATCGAGGACCAGGTGATGGGGACAGCGGGGCTGGGGACTGGGGCAGGATGGAGCATGGATGGCTCTGGGCGTTCCCAATCCATGCGGCCCTCTGACGGCCACGGTCCCCTCCTCGCAGGACCTGGTGGCCTGGGTGACCGTCGGCTTCCTGCACATCCCGCACGCCGAGGACGTCCCCAACACGGCCACCCCCGGCAACGCCGTCGGCTTCTTCCTGCGCCCCTTCAACTTCTTCGACGAGGACCCGTCGGTGGCCTCGCTCAGCCCCGTCATCGTCCGCCCGCTGGACCAGACCTTCTCGCGGCTGGAGGTGCAGCGCTGGACGCCCGACAGCCCCGGCCCCTGCGTTGCGCCGGGGCCCTTCGCCTACAACGGCACGTACTGGCCGGAGTGAGCGCCGCGGGGCGCGGTACGGGGCAGGGACCCCGAGGACCTTGGGGGCCTTGGGGACCTTGGGGACCTTGGGGGCCTTGGGGACCCCAGCCCCTCGGGCTCAATAAAAGCCGTGCCACCGCCTCCGGCCCCGTCTCTGCCTGGCTGCGGGCCCCTCCGCCGGCTGTCGCAATGTTTAATGACGCCTGCGTTCAAGGTTGGCCCCCCCGCACCCTCCCGCGGCCTTTGCCCCCCGGCCCCCCCAGCCCCCCGTGCACCGGGCTGCCGGCGTTGACCCCCCCCCGCACCACCCCGGGGGTCCCCAGCCGCCTCCCCCCCGCAGCGCAGCCGCACACAGAGACGCGTTCTCGGTCGGGTTTATTGGGGTGCGGGGACCGGGGGGCGGGGGGGGCTCCTACCGCAGAAGGCGACATGCGGGGCTGGGTACGGCGGGGGGGGGCACGCAGAGACCCGGGCAGCGCCCGGCTACGGGACGACGGCACAAACACGGCACACGCTACGGGGAGCCGGGGGGGGCGGGCGCTGCCCCACGGCCCCCGGCCAGACCCTGCCCGCGCCCCCCCCCGCCCCGGGGCGTCCCCCCCCCTTGTGCGTGTGGCGGCGCCGGCCCGGGGATCGGTGCAGGCAGGGGGGGGCCGGGGCAGCGGGACCCCCCCCCGCTCCCTCCTGCCCGCTGCCACGCGCTGGGCGCGGGGAGCGGCCCCGGGGCGGGGGGGGGGCGCGGCTGGGGGCGCCCCCTGGGAACGGGGGGCGCGGGGAGGGGACGTGGCCCGGCCCCACGGCGCGGGGAGGGGAAGGGGCGCCGGGCCAGGGCCAGGACGGGGACGCGTCCGGAGGGGCCCACGCGGGTGCTGCCGCCCGCCCCGCGCCACGGCGGGCAGGAGGCACGGCCGGGACCCCCCCCCACCCCCGCCCCCAGCCCCACGGACACGGCAGAGCGCGGCCCCGCGGCCCCGGGAGCCCGCAGCGCGCACACGCGGCGGCCGAAGGGGCGCGAGCGCACGGACACGCGCGGCCCCGCGTGCACCCGCACCCACGGAGCGCGCGGGGCAGGGGGGCCCGCGACACAGGGAAACACGCGTGCACACGCACGCACACACACGCAGACACACACACGGCCCCCCCCCAGCCCCCTCCCCTCACCCCCAGCCCCACGGCCCCGGGGGGGCGCAGCGCGGCCCCGGCCCGGCGGGGTCCGGGGGGGAAGGCGGGGGGGCTGCGCCCCGCTGCAGCACTACGGGGGGCAGGAGGAGGAGGAGGAGGAGGAGGAGGAAGGGCGAGGAGCAGCCCGCGCCCCCAGTCCTGCCAGCCGAGCCCTGGAAGCCGCCGGCACGGGGGGGGCCGGCCCCGGGTTAGGCCAGCTAACGTGGGCGCCCGCCCGGCCCCATTGTCCGTGGGGACGGCGGCCGCGGCCCCGGCAGCCCCAGCGTCCTGGGACGGGGGTCCCGCGTCCGTCGCCGGGGGTCCCGGCCCCGTCCCCCCCCCCGCCGACTAACTGCCGGGGTCGGAGCAGTGTCTATGCAGGGGCTGAGCGCCCGGCGGCGGCGGCAGCTGTCCGGGCAGCGAGCGGCGGCGCGGGGCGGCCGCGGGCTCCAGCAGCAGCACCACGTCGGGGGGGGGCGGCTCGGGGGGGGCCGGGCCGCGCCGCAGCTCCGGCGGCACCGGGAAGCTGGGAACCTGCGGGAGAGAGGGCGGCCAGCGTCAGCGCGGGGCCGGGAGGGGGCTGCGCCACCCCCGGGGGCTCGGCTGTGACCCCCAGCTCGTCCTGGGGGGGGGAAGGGGGGGTACAGGAGAGGGTCTGCGCCCCACCTGGGGGCTTGGCTGTGACCCCAGCTCGTCCTGAGGGGGGGAAGGGGGGGTACAGGAGAGGGGCTGCACCACCCCCGGTGGCTCGGCAGCATCCTCACTTCACCCTGGGGGTGGAGGATGGGGCACAGGAGAGGGGCAGCCCCAAAAGTGGGGGGGTTGTGACCACCCCAGCTCACCACGTAGAAGGAAGACTGGGTGACGGAGCAAGGGAGAGGGGTCTGCCCCAAAGCTGGGGGGGCTCAGCAGTGCCCCCAGCTCACTGTGGGGCTGGAAAAGGAGGCAGAAGAGAGGGGCAGCCCCTAAATGGTGGGGGGGGTGTCAGCAATGGCCCCAGCTCACTGTGGGGCTAGTGGATGGAAAATGGGGCACAGGAGAGGGGCTGCCCCAAAGCTGGGGGCTCAGCCACGTCCCCAGCTCACCACGGGGCTGGAGGATGGGGCAGAAGAAAAGCCCCAAACGTGGGGGGCTCAGCAGTGCCCCCAGCTCGCGGTGGAGCTGGAAGACGCAATAATGGGACCCTGCCGGCAGGCACCCAGGGCCTGCCCCACACTTTGGGGGGTTTGGGGTCCGCTGGGTGCTCACCTGAGAGAGCGGCTGGATGGGGGTGATGGGGAGGACGGGCTGCAGCGGGCACGGGGGGGGGCCCGGCGGCTGATGCGGGGACGAGACCGTGCTGTAGGCGGGGGGCACGAGCGCGGCCTGGCGCTGCAGCAGCTGCATGATGGAGCTGATGTCCGCGGCCATCCGCGTCTCCAGCCTGCACGTAGACACGTGTCACGGGGGGGCGTGGGGGCTCCCCGTGCTGTATGCAGGGCATCGCTTACCGCAGGGCAGCGAGACCCTCGGCAGCCCCCCCGGATCGCCCCTAAGGGGCGATCCGGGGGGGCTGCCGAGGGTCTCGCTGCCCCCCCCCCCCACGGTACCTATTGAGCTGCTTCTGAAGGAGATCGAGCCGCGTCTCCACCTCGGAGCGCTGCCGGCGGCTCATGGAGGGCAGCGGGATGCTGAGGGCGGCGTGCGCCGGGATGGTGCAGCGCGGCAGCTCCTGGTACTGCCGCCCCCGGCTCTCCCCCCAGAAGCTGAAGATGTTGGACACCCCCGAGAAGGCTCCTGGTGGCGGGGCACAACCGTCAGCGGCACGCAGAGGGGTCTCGGAGGGCGGGGGCGCGACAGCAGAGAGGGGGGTGAAGGAGGAACGGGGCAGGGTGATGCGGGGCACGGGGTGGGGGGTGTGGGAGATGCCGGTGGGGTTTGAGCAGGGAGGGGGAGAAGCGGTGACCCCCACCACCACCACCCCCGAGCGCCGTCCCCACCTGAGAGGGGGTTGCACATATCGCTGCCCTTGCGCTCCTCGGCGTCGGGGGGCGCGGGGGCTTCGCCGCCCGGGCGGGGGCTGTGGAAGGGTGAGAGCACGGCGGCCCCCGGGGCGGGTGTGGGGTGCTCGTCCTCATCGCTGGAGGGCGAGCTGGAGGGCGAGCTGGAGTGGCAGGGGTCCCACTCGGCCGGCCCCCGCGGGGCCCCTGGCGCCTGGCAGCTCCTGCCCAGCCGCAGCGCCTTCTGCCCGCTCCGCAGCTCCCCGGCAGTGTCCGCGTCTGTGGGGATCGGGAAGGGGGGGGACGAACCCTGGGTCACGGCGGCCCCTCGGAATTCCCACCCAGCCACCGGGCTCCCCCTTTTCCAGCCCCCCCACGCCCTCCCCGTACCTTTCTCCGTGCGCCGGCGGAAGGAGAGCTTGCGCTTGCGCAGGCGGTTGAAGCCGCTGTCCAGCTCATCGCTGCCCGGGGAGCCGGGGATCATGTTGGTCTGCGGGGCGAGGGGCGGCTGAGGCGGGGGCAGATGCCAGGAGCCCCCCCGGGGTGGGGGTAGAGGGGCGGCGTGGGGAGGGGGCATGTGGTGGTGCCTTATCCCCGTCAGCCCCACGGTGGCTGTGCCCCATCCCTGTCCCCACCCTGAGCACCCCCGCGCTGCCCCCCCAGCCCAGCCTAGCCGGGTGAGCACCCCCCGTCCCAGTGCCCCCCCGTGCCCCTATCCCCCCCCCCCCCAGCCCCTCACATCACGCAGGTTGAAGGTGATCTCCAGGCTGGACCAGAAGTGGTCAGAGAACTCGGGGTACATGTCCAGCACCTCCAGCAGGTCCTCGCGGTGGATCTTGTGCAGGTCGCAGTAGGTGAGCGCCCGCACGTCCGCGTTGGACTTCCCTGGCCGCGCGTACAGGTTCAGCGGCTCCCCAAAGATGTCGTTCTTCCCTTGGGGGGGAGGGAGGGAGGCACCGGGGTTCAGCCCGGGGCGGCGAGGGGGGGCCGGCACCCGGGGCACATCCCCGTACCCGTCCTCAGCCCGGGGGCTCACCCAGGATGGCCACCACCACGTCCCCACGCAGGATCTCAATGGAGCCCCGGGAAATGAAGTAGAGGGCGGTGAGCACGTCCCCGGCGTGCACCAGGGTGTCCCCGGGGGGCGCGTGCGTCGTCTTGAACTTCATGGCCAGGGCACGCAGGCAGCCCTTGGTGGCCCCCTTGAAGGGCTTGCAGTTCTGCAGCAGGCTGCGGTTCAGGTGCAGGCAGATGTCGGCCTGCAGGCACTCGGGGAAGCCCTTCAGCACCTGCGGAGACGGGAACATCGGGAACGTCACGGCGCGGCGTGGCACAGCACGGCACGAGGCGGTGTGTGGCGGCACGGCGCGGCGCGGCGCTCACCGCGTTCATGTCGATGCCGTTGGTGTAGGACCAGGCGTGCTGGAAGTACTCCTCCAGGCGCTGCCGCAGCGGGTTGGGGATCTGGTGGAAGCGGATGAACTCGCGGACGCGCAGCATCTGGGTGTGGTAGCGCGCCGTGCCCGAGTACAGGCGCTGGATGATGGCCGAGACGTTCCCGAAGATGCTGGCGTACATCAGGGCTGCGGCACGGCGAGGCGGGGGTGAGGGCGGCCCCAGCCCCCCGGGGCAGCAAGGGGGGGGGCTGGCGGTGAGCGGTGCCCCGGAGCCCCCCCTGCAGCCCCCTCCCCGCGTGTGGGGGCCTCTGTGGGAACTCGCCTTGGGCACCCCGCACACGGGCACGTGTAGACAAAGACACGCACGCGCGTGAGGAGCGTCGCTGCCTACAGAAGCGTGCTCTTTGCACCCGCAGGGGCACGGCCGCCCCCCCACCCTGCAGACACACCCGTTCGCACACCCGCAGCTCTGCGCGGTGACACCCACGCACGCGGAGCTGGGCTGCTGACAGGTGCGTGCTCACACACGCAGGGGTGCGCACAGCCATCCACACGCGGTCAGACACGTGTCCTTACACACTTTCACACATGCTCGTACACACGCGTATGCTCACACATGCGTGGTCTATGGTGCATACACCACATGCAGGCACACACCCACAGCCACGCTCACACAAGTCTGCTCACACACACATCCATGCTGACGTGCACACACACACGTCCACTCACACACGTTCCACCACACGTATGCACACTCACATCCACACGTGCCCATACACGCTCACACGTGCTCATGCACACAGACGCCTGCTCGCACACTCGGGCACGCTGTCACCCACGTGCAAGCTCACACACACGCACAGCTGTGCGCTCTCAGCCCCGCGTGCCCCCAGCCCCGCGGCGGCCGCACTCACAGCCGATGAGCATGACGCAGATGGAGAAGATCTTCTCGGAGTTGGTGTTGGGCGAGACGTTGCCGAAGCCGACGCTGGTCAGGCTGCTGAAGGTGAAGTAGAGCGCCGTGACGTACTTGTCCTTGATGGTGGGGCCGTACAGGGGGTTGCTGTCGTTCAGGGGCTTGCCGATCTGGTCGCCCAGCGAGTGCAGCCAGCCGATGCGCTGCCCCTCCACGTTGCCGATGGCGTACCAGATGCAGGCCAGCCAGTGGGCGATGAGGGCGAAGGTGCACATCAGCAGGAAGAGCACAGCCGCCCCGTACTCCGAGTACCGGTCCAGCTTGCGGGCCACCCGCACCAGGCGCAGCAGCCGCGCCGTCTTCAGCAGCCCGATCAGGGTGGTGGTCTGCAAGGGGGGCACTGAGGGCTGTGGGGACCCCCACGGGAGCCCTGACACACAGACCCCATCCTGCCTCCCCGCACAGGAAACCTGGGCTGGTCCCTGTCCCTGTCCCCGTCCCCGTCCCCGTCCCCGTCCCCATACCTCCTCAGAGCCGGAGCCAAAGATGAGCAGGTCGAAGGGGATGGCGGCCACCATGTCGATGAGGAACCAGCCCTTGAAGTAGTGGATGGCGATCTTGGCGGGGTGGCTCACCACCTCCTCGTTGGAGTTGACGTAGGTGGTGCGGAAGTTGATGAGGATGTCGATGATGAACATGATGTCCACGATCAGGTCGACCACGTTGAGGGGGCTGCAGGAGTAGCCACAGTTGTGCCGCTGGGCCTCCTCCTGGTCGTTGAGCAGGAAGGCGGCCGAGTAGGGCGTGAAGATGGCCGTGTAGATGACCAGCAGCAGGATGAGCCAGTCCCACACCGCCTTGAAGGGGCTGTAGTGCAGGATGGTCCATTTGTGGATGCGCGGCGCCTGCAGCTTGTACTCGGGGAGGACGTCGGCGCCCAGCGACAGCACCTGGGCAGGCGGCAGGGGCTCAGCTCCCACCTGCTCCGGCGGGGAACGAGCCCCCCGGCCCCCCCGGCACACGGTGCCGCAGCACAGGCACCCGGGCTGTCCCTGCACCCCGCTGGGCACCAGCGTGGGGACACCGAGCCCCAGCTGCCCCCAGGCGCTGCGGCACCGGGCTGCTCCTGGCCACGCGCTGTGCCTGGTGCAAGGGGTGCAGGGAGGTGCAGGAGCTGCACAACGGGGCGCGAGTGGGGGCAGCGGGGAGCAGGGGGGGCAGCGGTGGGGGCAGCAGGGTGTAGGGGGGTGTTGTGGGGTGCAGAGGGGAGCCATGGGGTGCAGGGGGTACGGTGCAGCGCAGCGGGCTGTGGTGGGGTACAGCAGGGTGCAGAGAGGACAAATGGGGCGCTGGGGGGGTGTTGTGGGGTGCAGTGCAGTGTGAGGGTGCTCACAATGTGGTGCACTGGGGTGCACTGGGATGTGAGGGGTGCAGCAGAGCCCTCCCAGCCCCCAGCCTTGGCAGGGCTCCCCCTCCCCCCCCCATCCTTCCCCGGGCAGCGCCAGCCCCGGGTGCGGCAGCCGGGCCCCATGGAAATGAGGGCGCGAATGCAAAGGCGCCCAGGGGACATTTCCATGCGGGGGGGCCCGGCCCCCGCAGGCGCTACCTCGGCTGTCGCAGGCACCTCCCCGCACCCCCCCCCCAGCCCTCCTGCACCCCGCAGGGCCCCGCTCATCCTGCCCCACACCTGCCCCCCCCCCAGCCGCTGAGGCCCCCCCGGCCCCCAGCCCCCAGCATTGGGGGGGGGTGCGGGGGCAGCAGCACCTCTGGCTGGCGGAGGCGCAGGAGGCGCTGGCACAGAAATGGGGCAGAAGCAGGCAATTCTCGCCTTCCCACCGCAAAGGAGGCCACGCACGCAGCGGGGACGTGCGGCGGTCCCCGGCTCGCCCCGCTCTGGGGGGGGGGGGGCGGCTCTGGTGCTGCCCCACGACCCCGGCAGCTCGGGGCGGGGAGCGGGGACCCCCCCGCGTGCACCCCGAGCAGGGCCCCGGGTGGCACGGCCGTGCCCGGCAGCTGTGCCCATCCGTCCGCGGCGGGATCAGCTGCGGGCGCACGGGCTATAAATAGGGGAGCGGGCGCACCGGGGGCCCGGGGGGAGCGGGGCGCTGCGCCGCGGGGGGGGGGGGGCACGGGGCAGAGCCCCGCTGGGCACCGCACCGGGCACCGCACCGGCCCCGCAGCCGCACGGCCCCGAGCGCGGCCCCCGGGACCGAGGACCCGGCGCCCCGCGGCGCGACCCCTGCCCGGGCTCCCCGTCCCCGTCCCCCCCCCCCCGCGTGTTCCCCCCCGCTCCCCCCGCTGCGTGGGGGCCGTGCCACGAGTGGGGGTGCCAGCGCGCGGTCCCCCGCCCCCCGGGCAGGGGCGCCCCGGGGCGGTCCCAGCGCCCGCCCTCGCCCCCCGCCCCCCCGCTCCCCCCCCCCCCGGGGCATCCCGCAGCGGCCCCGGGGCGCGGGGGGGGGGGCGGCGGCGGCCGGTACCTTCTGCTCCTGGCGCTGCCCCGCGCCATCGAGGCCGAGGCCGAGGCAGGTGCCGCAGGGCGAGGCGCCGGGCATGGGGCGTGCGCGGGCCGGGGGGGCGGCGCCGGGGGGGCCCGAGAAGTCCCGCAGCAGCTGCAGGAGCGACGCCAGCATCCTCACGGCCGCCCGGGGCGCGGGGCCGAGCCCGTGGCGCGCGCCCCCGCCGCTCAGCCCGGGGGGCCCCGGACCCCCCCCGCCGGCCCCGCGCCCATCGCCCGGTGCCGTCCCCCCCCCCCGCGGGACGGCGGCGGGGCGCGGCCGGGAGCGCCCCGGCGGAGCGGGGAATTATTGGGGCGGAAATCCTACCCAGCCTGCCCCGCTGCCCCCCCCCCAGCGCCCGCCCCCCGCCCGTTAACCCCTCCGGTACGGCGGTGCCGCCGCCGCGCCCCCTCCCGGCTCCCCCCGCCCCGGAGCGCCGCCGGCCGCGGGTGGCCTCGGGGAGGACCCAGGAGGCGGCGGCGGGGCCGGCCCCGGGGCGGCGGGGGGCACACGCGGGGGGGGACACGGGGGGGGCTCGGCAGCCGCGGGCAGCCCCGAGTCACCGCCGCCGCCCACGCGCGGGGATTTCCCGCTGGCACCCGCGCGTCCCCGCGAGACGCCGCGTGACGGAGCGGGGGACGGGGCCGCGCGCGGCACGCGCCGGGGGGGGTGGGGGGGGGGCGACGGCACGCCCCTACCGGGGGGGGGGGGGGGGGGCGGCTGCGGGCACGGGGGCCCCGCGGCACGGGGGTGACGGCACCGCGGGGGCACGCGGGGCCACGAGGGCACGCGGGGTCATGGGGGCCGCGGGGACGCGCGGGGCCGGGGGGGGGCAGGAACACCCCCAGCCCCACGGCCCCGTCCCACGGCCCCTCTGAGCCGCTCGGAACGGGCCATAACGGGACGGGCGAGAGCGGAGGGGTGTCGGCCCCGCGGGACGCCCCCTGCCCCATAGCTGCAGCGCGTTGCCCCTGCGGACACCCCCTCCCCAAACGCGGCCCCGTCACACCCACGGGGCGCCCCCCCGGACCCCTCAGCAGTGCAGCTGCAGGGAGGCAGCCCCGGCACCCCCATCCCCCTGTCCCATTCCCGGCACACGCCGGGACCCCAAGCATGGCCCAGGGGCAGCCCCGCACACAACAGCACCATCCCCACGTCACCGAGCTGCGGCAGGCAGCCCCCAGGGCAGGTCGGGGGGCAGCCCCCGGACACCCCCGGTGCTGCACCACTGCCAGGGACAGCCCCCTCTGAGCCACCCGGCCGTGGGGACAGCCACACTGCCGCGCTCGGCTCCCGCAGCCCCCATCACACCGCCAGCACCGTGCAGCCGGTGCCCGGCACCCGGGCGCACCCATGCCCGCCGTGGGTGCTCACCCGGTGCGGCAGCGGACCCGGACACCGGCTGCATGCGTGGCACCCGGACCTCCAACCCGTGCACCAGCAGCGTGCGGGTGACGCCGGCACACGGCAGGAACGCGCTCCCTCGAGACTCCCGGCGACACAACACCTATCAGTCACGGTGACACAGATACCCGGCAGTGCCGGCACCCGGTGACACGTACACCCGCCCTGGCGCAGGCACGCGTCACCTCACGCTCACAGGCGTGCAGTCACCAGCACCTCTCGCTCGCGGTGACACGTACGCCCGACACCTGCTGTGACACAGGCACCTGACACCCAGCCCGCACAGCCGGAGGCGCCCGGCGCGGCACCTGCCGCGACCCAGACACCCGCGCCCACGGGGCTCAGCCCCCTCGCTGCCACAAATACCCCGACCCTGCAGCCCGCGGCCACCCTGCGGCCGCTGTCACCCGGCGCGTGGGTGGCACCCGCACCCAGCCCACCAGCTGGTGGCTTCGGGGGCACCGGCACACGCCAACCCGTCAGCTGACACCAGCGCTTGCGGTGGCACCAGGCACCCGCAGGGAAACGGCCGCAGCGCGGGCACCCAGCGCTGGGATGAGGCAGGCACCCGGCGTCCCCAGGCCTTTGGGGATGGACTCGCAGAACCCACCTGGCCTTGCCGTGCCTCAGACCCCAATGCCTGCCCCAAACCAGGCACCTGGCACCTGCCCAGGTCCACCCGGACCAGTGCTGATGGATTCCCAACGCCCTCTGCGACGCCTAACAAACACCAAAGCTCAGATGCCCAAATAACACAGGTCCCTGACGGCTGTGGTACTGCCAGAGCCACCCCACAGCCACGGCACCACACCAGTGTGACGGCAGCACTTGGTGTGCTCTGCGGCACCCGACGGCAGGACTCACACCAAAACCCAACGCCACAGTGACAAAGACACCCCACATCCACCACGGCCAACACCAGCACAGCCGCCCAACGCCGTCACGGACACCCGGTGCTGTCACCCTCAGAGGTGCCCGGTGTGTGGGTCACCCAACGCACCTCTCCGCCAACAGACACCGTCCAACAGCAATGCGCCCGCACAGCCGACCCCAAACACACCGTGCGGACCCACGGCACCCACCACAGGCACTCCGGTGCTGGGGACACCCCAACGCCCAGCCAGCACTCACCGCGTTCAGCTGCGGCAGCGGCGCGGCGCCCTGCGCACCCACCGACATGGGTGAGCGGGACGGGTGCCACCGCGGGCCTCGAGGCGCTGCCCTCTCCCGCTGCCGACAGCAATGCCGCAGCACAGGCACCGGTGGCGGGGTGGGATGGCGAGCCCCGTGACGAGGTGACGTCCCCACGGGGCGGTGCGAGCCCCCAGCAGCCGAACCCCCACCCGCTGACGCAGACACGGAGCAGCCCCGGCACCCCGGCCACGCGGCGTGCGCCACCGCGCCGCGGCACGCCCGACGGTGGGGACCAGGGACTGCACTCTGGGGACACAACAGCCACCCCAAACACCTGGCGCTGCCCCATCCCTCGCCGTGGCCACAACCCCAACCCCACAAGGGGCTGGGGTGGCACCGGCTGGCGAGGGGTCCCCGTGGGGGGGCTGCGTCCCCACAGACCCCGCTCGCAGCCCCGCCGAGCCCAGCCCAGCCCGACGCGGTGCTCCCCGCCGCTCGGGGCTCTCCAGCACCACCGCCCCACGGCACTCGGGACCCCCCCGCCCCGGAGCCCAGCACCGGGGGGGGGGGGGTTGCGGGCAGCCCACCCCCACCCCATCCTTTCCGTGCCGGCACATCAGCCGGCTCGCCCCGGGCCGGCCGCAACCCAGCGCGGGGAACGGCTCCGGTCCGGGCCCCCGCGCGCCCGGGGCACCCAGGGCACCCCCGCACCGGGGGGCCGGGGGGGGGTTTTGGGCATCCCGCGGGGGGGCTGGAGCCGGCGCAGCGCGGGGCAATGCCTTGGGGACGCCGTCGTCGGGGCGAGCGCGGCTGCGGGCGGGGTACGGCGGCGGGACCTTCCCCCCCTAGGTCCCGGTCTCCCCCCCGGCCCCCCCGCACCCACCTCCTGTGCCACCAGGCTGGAGATGCGGACGGCGCGGCGGACGCGGGCGCTCTTTCGGTCGCCGTCGGGGCGCTCGCCGCTGTCGCGCCTGCCCGGGGCCATGGCCGCGCTCAGCGCCGCGCCGCCGGGCGGGGGGAGCCGCCGGCCGCCCCCCCGGGGCCCCGCATCCCGGAGCTGCCGCGGAGCCCGGCGCTGCCCTGCGCGGCTGCGGGCGCGGAGCTGCCGCGGCGGGCGGCAGATGGAGAGGGGCGGCCCGGCCCCCCCCGGCCCCCGCCCCCGCCCCCGCCGGGGCTCGCTCCCAGCCCGGCAGCCGCCGCCACTCCCCGCGGTGCCCGTCACGCCCCGGGGAGGGACCGGGAACACCCCCGGGAAACTGAGGCACGGCGGGGGGGGCAGGGAGGGGGCTCCCCACTCGCGGGGCCCCGAGCCCCCCCGCGCGTCCCCAGCCACGGGTGCCCCACGGTCCTCGGGACCCCTGAGACAGGGAGCCCGGTGTGAGGCAGTCACAGCTCCGCGTGCCAGGGAAGGGGATGGATGGGGTGGGGTGGGGTGGGGTGGGATGGGATGGGATGGGATGGGGATGGGATGGGATGGGGATGAGATAGGGATGGGATGGGGATGGGGAAGGAAGCAAGGACAGGGCTGGGGATGGAGAAGGGGACAAGCTGCCCTCAGGGCTCCTCAGCTGCCGCAGGCTGATTCACAGCTCCGCTGGCTCCCGCTCTCCCTGGCTGCCTCCCAGCCCTGCCAGCGAGACCCCGCTCTGCATTCCCAATGCTCCTGCCCTCACGACACCCCACACCAGGACAGCTGCCCCCATGCTGCTCCCAGCCCCAGGCGCTGCTGATCCACCCCAGCCTTCAGCGCAGGCAGCTGGGCACAGCCACCGAGCCCCCCGCGGCACAACGTGCCCCAAACCAGCCCCGTCCTGCAGCGAGTGGAGCCCAGGCACAGGCAGCACGGTGCCAGCAGCGCCCAGCTCCAGCACCAGCCTGCGCCCCACGGGCAGGGGTCCCCACCAGGAGGGGTCAGGGGGCCTCGGTCTGCCGTGAGCCACCGGGACCCTGCAGCCTCCATCCCCGGCACCTCTGGTGCTCCCTGGGCTGCGGCGGGGCCTCGCGCCCCCCCAGCCACAACGCCCCGTGCCAGCCGCAGCCCCTGTCCCCGTCCCCAGGTGGTGTCGCCCAGTCGGGGTGGCCGGCAGCCCCAGGAGCGTGGTGACCTTGACGGGAGCTGCAGGAGCGTGCGGCGGGCGGCGCGGGCTTGTTTGGATGCCGTCACTGCAGACGATTCACGGTGCCGCTGCCTGGAAGCCCCGGCCCCCCTGGCCCCCACCCAGCAGCTCACCGTGCTGGAACTACGGCTGCCCGGGGACAGGCTCGCCTTGGCCTCAGCTTCCAAATCCACAGCATCTGCCCCACCGAGGTGAGCCTGTCCCCCGTGCCCCTGGCACCCCCTGCACCCCCAGCACCCCTATCCACCTCCGTCCTGGAGGAGCCCCAGCACGCACCCGCCAGCCTGGCAGCGGTGCTCGGTGTGCCCCGACCCCATCCCCACGCCCAGGCGCAGCGTCTGCTCCTGCCCCAGAGCCCAGCGGGGCACGGCCGAGCCCTCCACCCCACGGCAGGGGGGCTGTGCTGGCCCAGCAAGGGGGGTTGTGTCCGTCCGTCCATCCGTCCAGCACCGCATGGTGATGGCAGCTGGTGGCAGGAGGAGATTAGCGTGGCTTGGGCAGGCAGCACAGCAGCAGCGGCAGCCGCCACGGCATCGTAATTAATTACACAGCAAAGGCAATCAGGATGCGTTGCTCGTTAGCGCACTGGAGAGGAGCATGGAAGGCCGGCACTGCAGGGGGAGGGGGCCGAGCGTTGGCACCGTGCTGCCCCTGGGACCACGGACCCCCTGGGGGCTCTGCCGCCCACGTAGGAGCCCCATAGCTGCTCCATCTCACAGCGAGGGGGGGCCCAGGGGCAGCCCCGACAGCAGGGCTGGGAGCTCCCAGGGTGGGGGGGTTCCCTCACATGGGCCAGCAGGCGCGAGGCTCAGGCACGTCGCTGGGGGGGCCAGGCCACCGAGGGACCCCGGGCGCACGCAGGCGGCGCAGGGCAGATGTGCCTGGGAGCTCCCGCCCCGCCGGGCCCCTCCCCGAGCCCCCGACCCCTGGCAGGCAGGGCGAGCACAGCAGGTCCCCCGAGCCCGCCGGCCCCGGCGCATCAAGCCGGCAGCTTTAACTTCATTAGTGGGAGCTGGGATCAGGGTGTAATTAAGCAGCAGCAGCCGCCTGCTCCCCGCAGCCAGATGGCAGTTACACAACGTGCGAAGGATTAGCCCGCAGTGCCAGCGCAGGGCAGGGGCCCAGCACGGGCCAAAGAGTCACAGCCAGAGAACAGGGCGCAGGCAGCACGGTGCAGTGTGGCGTGGCACGGCACAGCATGGTGCAGCATGGCATGGCATGGCACAGCACGGTGCAGCGTGGCGTGGCATGGCACAGCATGGTACAACACGGCATGGCATGGCACAGCACGGTGCAGCGTGGCGTGGCATGGCACAGCACGGTGCAGCATGGCACAGCATGGTGCAGCATGGCACGGCATGGCACAGCATGGCACAGCATGGCACGGCACAGCATGGCATGGCATGGCACAGCATGGTGCAGCATGGCATGGCATGGCCTGGCACAGCACGGTGCAGCATAGCACAGCATGGCACAGCATGGTGTGGCATGGCACGGCACAGCACAGTGCAGCGTGGCACGGCACAGCACAGCACGGTGCAGGAGGTGCAGGGCCGTGCTGTGCCATGCACGTAGCTCTCACGCAGCCCACCCAGGCAGCGGGCCAGGGCTGGGGCTTGCTGCTGGGCCTTGAGCCCACCCAGGAGGGAGCGAGGTCAGGATCTGTAGGGGATGCCCCCGTCCATGGGGCAGCGCCCACATCGAGCTCCCCACTGGGGAAGGGGGCCAACCCCCATGGGTGAGCCCGGCCCCACCGCCCTGCCCTGCTGCGGGGAGCGCAGTGGCCCCGCTGCAGACCACATCTCTCGAGGTGCTTGGGAGGGACAGCCTGGTCCCATGGGTGGGGGACAGCAGCCACATGGGCACCAAGTGGCACCTCAAGCCTCACAGCAGTCCCAGCCCACGCAGGATGCAGCCCCTCCAGGGCCCCAGCCTTGTCCTGAGCACCATCCTGAGGGGTCCAGCACCATCCTGCAGTGCAGAGCACCCACAGGCAACTCCCTGCGTGCCCCAGCATCACCCTGTGAGCTCCAGCATCACCATCAACTCCAGCATCACCGTTCACGCTCCAGCATTGCCTGCGCACTCCAGCATCACCCCGTGTGCTCTAGCACCACCCTCCTGCAGTGCGGAGCATCCTCCTGGGCTCCGACCATGCCTGGAGCACCGTCCAGCCACCTCCGGCCGCTGGGCTCACCTGGGTGACCTTCTCGGTGACGTTGTGCGTGCGGTCCTTCAGCTTGGTGGGGGCGATGATCTCCTTCTCGCTGGATGGCGCGGCCAGGAAGGCGTCCGCCTTGAAGTCCACGAAGTTGAGGGTGATCTGGGGGATCTTGCTGATCGCCCGGTAGCGCATCAGGTCCGAGTCGGAGGTGGAGTTCAGCAGGGTGCTGCGGATGTTGTTCATGGCCCCTGGCCGGGGGGGCACCATCAGCACGGGCTGCAGCCACTGGGTGGGACCCCTCCCTGCCCCTCCCCGCCACCCCCAGGGTCCCCCGTGGGGTGAGGGGAGCAGGGAGCCGTGCCCAGGGCAGGCAGAGGCCACCAGCAGGCGCGGCGGGACGGGCACCGACAGCTTGGTATCATTTACTGTTAATGTAATTATTTCCCCCCTCCCTAATGCGCTTAGCGGGCGCGGGGGCTTAACAAGGCAATTGCCGTCCCCTCCCTTTGTCGCTAAGAGGATTACGGGGCCGGGGGTCACGCCAGGTGGTGACGGGAGCTGCCACTCGAGCAGGCAGGACACCGGCACCGGGGCTGAAGCCAGGCACTGACGGGCAACGAGGGCCAGAAGGGCACCGGACAAGGGAGCCAAACGGGGGCCGGACACTGCGCAGGGCGAGGGACGGCTGCCCCACATGCACCGGAGATGCCGGCAGCGCAGCGCATTACAGCAATGCCCAGCCTGACAGTGACGGGTGCCCGGCGCCCCGCACCGCTAACGAGCCGCCGGCGGCACCCTTTGCTGGCAGCCACCTGGCTACCTGCGTGCCAGCAGCTGCCCTGCACCCTAACGAGCTGCCAGCCCTAATGACTTCACCCCAGGGCCAAATGCTGCCTGCGCGGTGGGCCTGAACCCTCCCCTCCTGCAGCTGTGGGGCAGGGAGGTGCGGGCAGGCCCCCGGCAGCACCTGCCCCCCATCCCCAGCACCACGGCCACCGGGATGCGCCAGGAGCCCACGTACCAGTGCTGGAGCCACGGTGCATGCTGGCCCCCACGGTGGCGTGCCGGTTGTGGCAGCGCTTGTCACCCTCACCCTTCATGGTCTCGATGTCGTCGACGGAGGAGGCACGGCGGACGCTGTGGCAGCTCTCACGCGAGCGGCTCCGCGCCAGGCTGCAGTTGGAGAAGGCGGCGTGCAGGTGCAGGCGCTCGGCGCGGGGCGAGGACTGGGTGACGGGCGGCTCCGGGCGCCCATCGCCCTCCTCCGGGTCCATCAGCGCCTTCTGGTCCTCGGGCTGGGAGCAGCCCAGGCAGCTGTTCTCCAGGGAGGACGTGGCCTCCTCGGGCGCTGACTCGCTGCTGTGCTTGGAGAAGTCCACGATGACGGCATCGGGGGGCTCCTGGGGCAGGGACTGCTTGCTCGCCGTCAGCGCCAGCAGCGCCGGCAGCTTCAGCCTGAAGGACTTGCTGCGCCCTGGCCAGAGGAAGGGGCGCGGTGAGGGGCGGCCCCCCCAGACCCTCCCACGGCCCAGCCGAGGAGCTCGGCCGCAGCGGGTGCCGCGGGTCGGGGCGCCCCACCTGTGGGGAACCAGCTGGCGGGGGTGACCCAGTGGTTGGTGTCGGCGTCGGGCGAGCCCGGGCGCTCCTTCTCCATCACCACCTCGAAGTTCAGGATGAACATGATGACGGCCCCATCCTCGTTCTTCACCGGCACCACGTCCACCAGGCACAGGAAGCAGCTGCCTGCGGGGAGCGGGGCTCAGGGACCCGCGGGCTGCCGCTGCCGGGGGAAACCGAGGCACGGCGGGGACAGGGAGGGCCCGCTGGGGCCCGTCGGCACGGCCATGCCAGGGGGAACCGATCGTGGGGCGGGGGCGGCACACGGCCCCCCCGGAAGCCCCAGGGGCTGATCTCGGGGGGCTGGGGCCGGGGCTGCCCCCGCCGCCCCCGGCCGGCCGCCCTAAGCCGCTCAGCGCTCTGCCAGCTGCGGCGTTAATCCCGCTCCTGCAGCTGTGAACTCGGCCGTGCGGGCACGGGGGGGGGCCGGGGGGGGCAGCCCGGGGTGACCTCTCCCGCACTGGGCTGAGGCCGCATCCCGCGCCCACGGGGCTCCGCTGGGGGCTGACCCTTCCCCAGCATCATTTTGGGGAGGGGGCTCCGCAACTCCCCCTTCCGCCCCCGTTCCTGCCGCCCGCTGCAGGACACGGCGGGGGGGGGCAGGGGGCCCCGCAGTCCCCCCCCCGTGGCCCCGCGTCCTCGGGGCCCCGCGCCCCGCCCGCCCCCCCCGCTGGCGGCGCGCCCGGCAGCCTGCACCGGGGAGCCCCGGCCCCGCGTGGGGCCCCGGCGGGTGGGGGCGCGGCCCCGGACGCCCCCGTGGGCGCGGGGCGGGGGGGCGCGGATTAGCAGCGCGGTCCTGGCGCTCCACCGGCGCCCCCCCGCCGCGGGATGCCCTAATCCCGGCTCATCCCCGCGGCCACGTGCGGGGGCCACGGCACGGGACGGGGGCCCCCGCATCCCCCCCCCGCCCCCCTCGCGGTGTCCCCCCCTCCCCGGGCCCCCCGGAGCCCCCGGCGCCGCGCGAAGCTCACCGGGCGGCGGGCGGGGGGGTCCCGCGGGCGGGGGCGGGGGCCGGGCCCCGGCCCCCCCGGCACTGGGGTGCGCGCCCCCCCCGGCCCGGCTGCAGGGGCTGCGGCCTTGGCACCGCACCCGGCGCCGGTTTTATGCCTAAATATGGCTGCGGCCAGCGGCCGCCCGCGCCTCGGGACGGGCCGGTGACACCCGCGGCCACCCCCCCGTGGCCACCCCCTCGTGTCCATCCCGCCCCGCATCCTTCCCCCCCGTGGCCACCCCCCGTGGCCATCCCGCCCCGCATCCACCCTGCGCCGTGTCCGTCCCCCCGGGTCCACTCCCTGCGCGTCCCCCCCCCCCCCACCCGCCCCGTGTCCCCCCACCCCTCCCCGTGTCCGTCCCCCCCCCCGGTCCATCCAAGCCACCAACCCCGGCGCGGGGCCGCGGGGGTTGGGGCCGTGGGGGCCCTGCGGGAAGGGGGCGCGGGGGCAGCCGGCTGGGGGGTGCCGGGCCCTACGGACCCCCGGTGGGCGCGGGGGTCCCGGGGGGAGCCCGGTGCTGGGAGCGGGGGCCGGGGGCTGCGCGGAGCCCGGCCCGGATCGCCCCCGCCCGGCATCGCCCCCCCCGGCCCCAAGCCTCTCCCGAGCCCCTCGGCCCCTGTCCCGGCCGTGCCCCCCCCGCCGGTTGTTCCCCGGAGCCCTGGGGGGGCCCAGCCCGGGAGCGGCCCCCACGCCCGGTGCCAGCCCCCCCGCAACAGGACTTGGGGGGCCGAGGGGCCCCGCACCCCTCGCCGGGCCCCGCACCCCCCCACGAGCCGGGGGGGCCGGAGGCGGCCCCGCGCTGCTCGGGGTGCGCCCTGCGCCCCAACCGCCCCCCCGTGGCCCTGCACGCCCAGGGAGCCCCCACCCCTCCCGCCCTGCACCCCAAAACCCAGGCACTCCCTGGCCCTGGGGCGCGCCCCAGGCCCACGCGCACCCCAAGACCAGGCGCACCCCGCAGTCCCGCTCCGCGCCCTCACCCCCCCGCGCCCCCCCCCCTCCCTGCGCCCCAAAACCCCCCGGCCCCGCTCCGGCCCGGGGCTGCGCTGCTCGCCTTGGCCACCGGGCGGCGGCACCGGGCGGCGGCACCGGGCGGCGGCACCGGGCGGCGGCACCGGGCGGCGGCACCGGGCGGCGGCACCGGGCACCCCCCGCCGCGCCCCCCCCGTACCGAGCCGTGCACCCCGCACCGTGCACCCATTCCGCACCCCACGGCACGCGGCGCAGCCTGCCCCACGCACCCCCCTGCTGCGCGCACCCCGCTGTGCGCCCTCCCCTCTGCACTGCTCCACGCTGAGCACCCCACGGGCAAGGCGGTGCACAGCCCCGCAGCACAGCACCCCACACGGCCCCCATGCGCCCACCCCATGCACCCACCCCGCCCCCCCCTCCCCCGAGTGTTGCGGGTGCACGTAGGTGTGGGGCACCCCGGAGATGTCACCGCGTGTCCCCATGCACGAACCCGCAGGGAGCCCCCAGTGCCGCACTGGGATGCTCTGGGGCTGGAGCAGCTGAGCTGCCCGCGACGGGGAAGCCCCGGCGGCGCAGGGGGGCCCTGTGCCAGGATCACCCGCTGGCACCTGGCAGGCAGCACCGAGGGCCTGATCCTGGCCCGGCCTCAGCCCTTGCACGCAGCCCAGGGACCCGCCGGAGGCCAGGCCCAGCCCCCAGTGACCTGAAACGCCACCGGCAGCGGCGACGACGCCGGGGGGGGGGTCTCTGCTCCAGCACAGCCTGGCCCTGACCTCGCTCCTTGCCGCGGCTGCCCGGCACGCCGGCTGTCCCCGCCGTGCTCCCCTGCGGCTGCCGCGACCTTCCCGCGTCCCTGTTTGGGCTCTGCAAACATCGCTCAGGCGTGGGGAGCTGCACCGGCGCTGAGCAGCACTGCAGGAGCAGCCGGTCCCCGCTGCCGCCAAGGCAGCAAAGCACAGCGGGGCAGGAGCTGCGGGGCTGCGCGGGGCCCCACCAGGGCCCGGTCACATCCTGCTGGAGCAGCAGCACGGGGCTGGGGCTGAGCAGGGGCAGCAGGGGTCACGGCGTGGTGTTGGCACGCACCAGCGCCAGGTGAAGCCTTCAGCAGTGCAGCTGGAGGGGAGGCTGGAAACCGCAGCCGCTGACAGGCACAAGGCCCCCGACACACACCTCGCTGCCCAGTTTGGTCATTTTCGGGCCCGGGACAAATTCTGTCCCGCAGCACGCGCCCGGCTCCAGCCACTCCCCGGCCCCGGTGGGCCCTGCCAGCCAGGACCCCCGCAGCAGGCCCTGGCCTCAGGGGGACGTCACCGTGCGGTGCCATGGCACGGGGCCGCGCGAGGCTGGGGCCAGCAGCCAGGCAGCGTGGGTGCCCCCGGCCCGGCGGGGCATCGGGGCTGGGCACGGGGCCAGGACCCTTCCAGCCGCCCCACAAGCTGTGGGCGCCTGCACCCTAGGGTCCCCGCTGCCACCACGGGGAGGGGGCTGCCAGGGGGTCGCGGGGGGCTCCTGCAGCGCGGGGAGGCAGGGAAGGGTTAAAGGGAGCAGCTCCCCCTCTGCAGGCACCGCTGCTGCTCTCCTCTGGCTATAAATATCCCCTCGGAAACACCGCACTCCCCGGGGACGCGGCGCGGGCAGCCCTGCCGCAGCGCCAGCCGACCCGGCACCCGCCGCACGCCCGGGGGCCCCCGCCCGGCCCCCCCGGCAGCCCTGGGCACAGCAAGGGGCAGCGGCACCGCTGCTCCCCGGAGCCCTGTGGCAGCACACGGGTGGGGGGGGGCTGTGGGGTGCTGGGACCCCCACAGCACTGCAGGAGTGCATGGCCCTGTGGGGAGCACGGCCCCGTGGGGGGTCAGCCCTCGGTGCCCCCTCCTTGGCCAGGTGGGGGTTGCACAGCCCCATGGGCTCCATGGGGACCCAGCCCCAGGTGTAGTCCCCAGGGTGGCAGTGACCAGGGGTGGCCCCCCCAGACCCCCCCACCAGGGGCACAGACCATGCAGCCGCCCCCTCCCCGCTCCGGGGGGGCCACAGGCACAGCACCTCACCCCACCCCGCCTGCGAGCACTGTGCTGCCCTGGCACCGCGGGGTGCCACCGGCACGGCACAGGCTTCGCGCCGCACGGCACGGCACCGGCCCCCTTGGCCCCGCAGGGTGCGCATCCCAGGCCCCCCCCCGAGGGTTGTGTCCCCCTGAGGGCCGCGTCCCCCCGCTCACTCAGCCTGTCTGGCCCAGCTGCGCTGACGCTGGCCAGAGCCCCGCGACCGGAGACACGAAGCATACGCAGCTGTCAGCCGGGCGGCCCCGCGGCCAGACGGCCCCGCCGCCACTGAGCACCGCACGGCACGGCACAGCACCGCACGGCACGGCACCGCACGGCACCACCTGCCCATGGCCCTGAGGCACGGGGCAGGGAAAGCCCCACGGCAGCAGGCAGAGGTTGGGACCCGGGGCCTCCCCATCTGCTCAGCACATGCCCGACAGCGGGAGATGGACAGGGCCAATTAGCAGAGGGCTAACGAGGACTCGGCGCGCTGCGGCTGCGGGAGGAAGCAGCCACGTGCTGCCTGCGCCCCCGCCACCCCGAGCACCCTGCGTGCGGGTCCAAAGTGCGCAGGCAGCAGATGTGCCCGTCCGAGTCGCGGTGCCCCGGGCCGTGCCTGGCACGGATGCGCCAGCGGCTGCGTGCTGGGACCGGAGCTCAGCTCCGCGCCGGGGGCTGCACCAGAGCCAGGATGCGGCCGCACTGGGGCAGCCCCACAGCCGCAGCCAGGCCCCCAGACAGGCAGTGAGAGCCCTGGGGCCGCGCAGCCGAGCCACGGCAGCCTCGCTCCTGCTCCTCCCGGGGGATGAGCACGGGAGGAGGGAGTGGGAGATGGGGGCCGCAGGGGAAGGACCCGTGCCCTTGTGCCCTCGTGCCCCGTGCCTGTGCTGCGGGCGGCGGCGCAGCGCCGGGGCTGCTGGCTGCACGTGGTGGCTCCGCGGCACGGCCGGCAGCTGGGAGCCAGCTTTGTTTACTCTGCGCGCCGGAACCGGGGCCGGGTGCCGAGCGCCAGAGACAGCTGCCGGCGAGAGCCGGGACACCTGGCGCAGGGACCGGCTCCTTGTGGCGCGCAGCCGCACCGCAGGGCCCTGGCGAGGGGCAGCCCTGCTGCACCCGCAGTGCTCTGGGGCCACACGGGCGGGGGGAGCGAGCCCCTCTCCACGGAGCCCCCACGCCGTGGGGCAGCAGGGGCCCCGCCCGACATGAGGGACGGGCCCCCCCAGGACTGGGAGCACTGGGCTCGGGGAATGCAGCACAGCCCTCGTGCCACGGGCAGCACTGGCGCCGTCCCTGCCTGCCTGCCTGGGGACCCCAGCGAGCAAAGTGCCCACGGGGAAGGGGGCAGTGGGGGCCGCGCTGCCTGACACGGGCTCAGAGCCAACAGCCCCCAGGCTGGCTGGGCATGGCTGTGGGGCAGCTGTGGGGCACCAGAGAGGGGCTGCCCCTCCTGTCCCCGGGGGCTCCGTCCCCACTGCCCCAGACACAGCTCCCTGCTACCCCCTTGCCCCCCTCCCTGGGCAGCGCAGGGACCCCCGACCCTCCCCCACACACACTTTGCAGCCCCCAAGGCAGGTTACAGCGCTGTGCCCCACAGCTGCCCCACAGCACCCGCAGACCCTGCTCGGACCCAAGGGAGCTGGGAGGGCTGTGGGCCCCGGCAGGGGACGTGCTGGCACCAGTGGGGCAGGACGAGCCCCCGGCCCAGCCCCGGCACGCTGTCACCGGGGGGCGGGTGCCGGCTCCCACCCGCGCTGGCACCGCACGCCACCCACAGCGCGGCGGGGCCTGGCACGGCTGATGGATGGACGCGGCGCGGCCGCCCGCCGCAGCAGGCCGTTAACTCAAGGGTCTGTCTGCCCGTGACGGACGGCCGCCCTCACACCCGCACAAATAACCATAAATCTCCGCCGGCCGGCTGGGAGCGCGCTGGGAGGCTCCCGCGGCACAGGGTGCCCGCGCGCCCACTCCCCACCCAGCACCCCCAGCCCGCGGGCGACGCGGCGGCAGGGTCCCTACCGTCCTTGCGGTAGAAGCAGATCTCCACCTTGCGCTCCTCGGAGCCCAGCAGCGCCTGGGCGATCTGGGCGGCCGCGCTGCGCTGCGTGCGGGGCCCGTGCAGGAAGTCGCAGGTGCAGGGCTTCTGCATGACCTCGGCCCGCGTGTACCCGCACAGCTCGCAGAAGCCATCGTTGCAGTAGATCACGGCGCAGTTCTCCACCCGGGCGTTGGCGATGATGAACTTGCGGCCTGCAGGGAGGTGGAGGTGAAGCCCATGGGAGCCCTGGCCCCACGCCCCACTCCATCCGCCCATCCATCCATCCGTCCGTCCATCCGTCCATCCGTCCATCCATCCGTCCCCACCCTGGGCTCTCAGCAACCGAAGCGTCCCCAGGGACCGTGCAGCGGCAGCGCCCTGCTCGTCCCCAGCCTGGAGCTGCCCAAGGGCACCGGCCGCAGCGGGGTCCCCCCGCCCCATGCGTGCACCAGGGGCCCCGCCGCAGCCCCGCGCGCCCACCCCGATGCCCCGGGGCGCATTGTGCCACCCCGCAGTGCCCCCAGGGCTGCGGTGCGGAGCCCCCCGACGGGGACAGCAGGGCCCCGGCCACAACCCACGGCGCGATGCCAGCGCGAGGCCCCTGCTCCGGAGGGTCGAGGAGGCCGTGGTGCTGGCGGGGCTCCGCGGTCCGGCCCCAGCCTCGGCCATGTCACGCGAGCTGTGGCTGCGGCTCCATCCTGGCCGCGCTCCGTCCCTGTCCCCACCTCAGGGACCGGACCCTGGGCACCCCCAGCCCCGGCCCCCCCTGCACCCCCCTGCCTGGGTGCCCTGCCCAGGGATGGATGTGGGGACGGGTGCTTGTGGGGCCACGGTGGCACCAGCACCCATGGGCCCCCCCAGCCCCCAGCTGGACTTCTCACACGTGCCCCACAGCTGCCCCAGAGCCCCATGGCACTCACCTCCAGCCTCACCAAAAGCCCCCCCCAGCCTCACCAAACCTCAGCCTCGCCCAAAATGCCCGGCCTCACCAACCCCCCCCCCAGCCTTACCAAACCCCCAGCCTCAACACAAAGGCCCCTGGCCCCGACATAAAGCCCTCCACACTCACATAAAAGCCCCCGGCCCCAACATAAAGGCCCCCAGCCTCACATAAATGTCCTCCAGCCTTACCTGAAGCCCCCAGCCCCGACAGAAAGGCCCCCCAGACTCACATAAAGCCCCCCCAGACTCACATAAAGCCCCCCCAGACTCACATAAAGCCCCCCAGCCCCAACATAAAGGACCCCAGCCCCAACACAAAGGCCCCCCAGCCCCCCCCGCCGCCCCCCCGGCGCGGTGCCGCCCCCCGCCCGGCCGCGCCCCCCGCACTCACTCTGCCCCTCGAACTTGCGGATGATGGTGTCCAGGAAGGTGTTCTGGGGGGCGACGTGCCCGCGCCGCACCGGCATGGCGCCGGGCCCATGGGGCAGCGGCCGCGGGCGCGGGAGGCGGCGGCGGCCCCGCGCCGCGGGGGGTCCCGGTGCCCTTGAGCCAAGGACGGCGCCGCCGCGGCGGCTCCGCGGGGCGCGCACGGCTCGGCTCGGCGCGGCGCGGCGGCGGCGGCGGGCGGGGCCGGGCGGGCGCGCAGGGGTTAAGGCTGGGCCCTCCCTCCGGGGCCGCTCCCCGCGCCCCGCTCCCCGCCGCCGCTAGCCCATGGCCAGGTGCGGGGCGCGCCCGCCGCCGGTAGCGGTGCCGGTGCCGGTACCGGTGCCGGCCCCGCCCGCCCCCCTCCCCGCTAGCGGCTCCGTGCGCGCCGCGGCGGGCGCAGCATCGGCCTTATTTAGGCAAGGAGGCGGCTGGCCCGGGGGGAGATTTATCACCGCGGCCCCCCCCGCCCGGCTCCGGTCGGATCGGCTCGGATCGGCACGGCCCCGGCCGCCCTGCGTCCCCCCCCCGCGGCGCCGCCCTGGCCCGACTCGGCCCGGCCCGGCCCGGCCCGGCCCGGCTCGGCTCGGCTCGGCTCGGCGCGGCGCGGCTCGGAGCGGAGCGGAGCCGGGACGCGGCGGGGCCGGCGCTGCGCGGTGCCAGCCGAGCCCGGCCGGGGAGGAGCGAGCGCGGCCGCAGCCAATGGCCCGAGCGGGACGGGGGGGTCCGGGGGGGGGGGGAAGCGCCCGGGGCGGCCCCCCCCAGCCCCGCCCCCGCCCCGGGCCCCTCCAGCCCCGCGTTCCCCCCCGAGCCCCCTCCCCAGAGCCCCACTGCCCCGCGCCACCCCCCCGCGCCCCCAGACTCAATCACGCCCCCCCCCAACCATCCCGGCTGCGACCCCCCCCCCATGCGAAGAGCCCGGCCACAACCCCCCCGGGACGGGGGGGGGGGGCTCATGAATGTGGGGGCACGGATAGGGGCTCATGAATAGGGCAAGGGGGGCCGGGGGGGACCGGGGCATGGAAACGCTTCCCGGCCCCCCCCCCCCACCCAAGGGCCCCCCCCCCCCCCCGTCCCCGCCCCCCCCCCAGCCCTGGAGCCCAGAGCGGGGGCCGGTGCCAGCCCCGGCGGCGGAGCAGCCGCGGGAACGTAAACAGCAGCTGCGCCTGGGCGGCAGCGCCGGGGGGCCGGGGGGGGCCGGGGGCCAAACGGGGGGGGGACGGGCACGCGGCACCCGGGGTGGGTCTGCAACTGGGGACACTGGGATGCGCTGGGGCAGCGTGCTCTGCCCGGGTCATGTGGGGTCACGCGGGGGGGGCTGCATCTGACCCACACCGGGGACCCCCCCACCGGTACCACAGAGCGGCC
Source organism: Anser anser (assembly GCF_964211835.1). Taxonomy (NCBI): domain Eukaryota; kingdom Metazoa; phylum Chordata; class Aves; order Anseriformes; family Anatidae; genus Anser; species Anser anser. The sequence continues at coordinate 162,749,923 of NC_139721.1, forward strand.
CCCACACACGGTCCCCAGCCCGGTGGGCTCCACACAGCCGGTCCTGCTCCGGTGCTGCGACTGGTCCCAGTGCTGGTCCTAGTACTGGGACTGGTCCCAGTGCTGCTCCAGTGCTGGGACCGGTCCCAGTACTGCTCCAGTGCTGGGAGTGGTCCCAGTGCCGGCCCCAGTTTCAGCCTGGTGCCGAGTCCTGGCCTGGTGCCAGGCTCCAATCTCTGTGCTGGTCCCAGTCCCAGTGCTGCAACCAGTCTGGCATTCGGTCCCAGTGCTGGGTCCCAGTCCAGATTCTGGTCCCAGCTCTGATCCTCTCTCTAAGCCCTGGTCCTTGCCCATTGCTGGTCCCAGTGCTGGTGCTGGGTCCTAGTCCTGGTCTCCGACCCATTGCTGGTCCCAGTCCCAGCCCCGTTGCCGGTCCCAGTCCCATTACTGGTCCCAGTCCCACTGCTGATCCCGGTGCCAGTCCCCATCCCAGTCCCAGTGCCAGTGCTGGTCCTGGTCCCAGTTCCGGTCCCGTTTCTGGTCCCAGTGTCAGTCCCAGTCCCAATCCCCATCCCAGTCCCGGTACTGGGGACACTGGGAGCTGGGGCAGCATGCTCTACCCGGGGTCATGTGGGGTCATGGGGGGGGGGGCTGCATCTGACTCACACTGGGGACCCCCCCACCAGCCCCACAGTGCAGCCCCCAGACACGGTCCCCAGCCGGGTGGGCTCCACACAGCCAGTCCTGCTCCGGTGCTGGGACTGGTCCCAGTGCTGGTCCTAGTACTGGTACTGGTCCCAGTCCTGCTTCAGCACTGGGACTGGTCCCAGTCCTGCTCCAGCTCTGGTTCTGGTCCCAGTGCTGGTCCTAGTACTGGTACTGGTCCCAGTCCTTCTCCAGTGCTGGTATTGGTCTCGGTGCTGCTCCAGTGCTGATCCCTGTCTGAGTGCCAGTCCCTGTCCCAGTCCCGGTGTCGGTGTCTGGCCCAGGCCCAGGCCCGTTACTGGTCCCTGTCCCATTGCTGGTGCCAGTCCCAATCCCAATCCCTGTCCCAATCCTGGTGTCGGTCCCAGTCCCAGTCCCAGTCCCAGTTCCGGTCCCAGTCCCACTCCCAGTTCCGATCCCAGTCGCAGTTCGGTCCCGGTCCCGGTCCCTTGCCAGTCCCGGTCCCAGTGCCTTTGCTGGTCCCATTCCCGGTGCCGGTCCCAGTCCCAGTCCTGGTCCCCGACCCAGTCCCGTTACTGATCCCAGTCCCAATCCCAGTCCCAGTCCCGGTGCTGGTGTCGGTGCCGGTCCCAGTCCCACTCCCGGTGCCGGTCCCGTTCCCGTTCCCGGTGCCGGTCCCGGCGGGGCCGCGCCGCCCGCCCCTGTCCGAGGTGCTGAAAGCGGCGGCGGGACCTGCCCGGCCCGGCCCGGCCCTGTCCTGGCCCTGCCCTGTCCCGGCCCTGCCCTGTCCCGGCCCGGCCCTGCCCCGGCCCTGCCCTGCCCCGGCCCTGCCCTGCCCCGGCCCTGCCCTGCCCCGGCCCAGCCCTGTCCCGGCCCAGCCCTGCCCCGGCCCTGCCCTGCCCCGGCCCTGCCCGGCCCAGCCCTGTCCCGGCCCGGCCCTGCCCCGGCCCTGCCCTGCCCCGGCCCGGCCCTGCCCGCCCCGCGCGGCCCCGGGCTGGGCTCCCAGCGGGCCGGGCCGGGCCGGGCCGAGCCGATCTGTGCCGAGCCGTGCCACGCCGCACCGAGCCGCGCCGCTCCCGCACTGCCCCGGGTCCCCAGGAGGCTGCGGGCGATCCCGCGGCTGCCCCCCGGGCGGACCCACGCGGGAGGGGCCGGGCCGTGGGCGGGGGGCTGCGGGCTGCGGGCAGGACGAGCCCCGAGCCCCCGCCCCGCCTGCCCCCGGGGCCGCCCCCGGCCCCCGCCCCCGCCCCGCACCGGCACCGGGGCCGCCCGGTCACCGCCCCCCGGTTGGGGGGGGGGGGGCAGCCAGAGGGGTGAGCGCCCGGCGGTGACGGACAGCCCCGCCCCGCCCCGGGGGGGGCGCGGGGGTCGGGGGGGGGGGCGCGGGGTGGGATGGGGGCGGCGGGCGGGGACCCCCGTGCGGCGGGGCCGGGCGGGCGCCCCCGGCATGGGGCTGGGGGGGGTCCCACGCCCCCCCCCGCGGGGCCGGCTGCCCCGCGCTGCCCTCGGGGCTGGGGGGGGCGCCCCCGGCGCTGCCCCCGCGGCGGCACCCCCGGGCCGTGGGGCGCTGCCCCCGAGCGGCGGCCCCGGGGGGGTCCCCGAGGACGTTTCCCACGGGGGCGCTGCGCGGGTCCCGCCCCCCCCAGCCCCCTGCCCGGACCCCCCCGCTCCCCCCGCGCCCTCCCCAGGCGTTGCTTTCCTCCGAAGCGCAGGAAGGAAACCCGCGGGGCGCGGCTTCCCGTCTCTTGCCGCCCCCCCCGAGTCCCGGCACTGCTGCGGAACCCCCGGCCGGACCGACCCGGCCGGCCCCCCCCGGGGCACCCCGCTCTGTCCCCGCTGCTCCCCCCCTCCCGTGGGGCGGGAGCCCCATTCCCGGGACCCCCCGGGACCACCCGCCCCCCCACCCCCCGTCCCCCGGGGTCCTCCCGCCCAGCTCGGAGCGTCCCCGCGGCTACCCGGCGGGACCCCCCCCACTCTCCCCCCCCGCCCTAGGTGCCCCCCCCCCGCCTGCGCCCCCATCCCCGTGAAGGAGCCCCCGTAGGGTGCCCTGCGAGGGGGGGCCGGCAGCGGCCGGCGGCATCAATGGCAGGAACTGGGTGGGGGCCCGGGCCGGGGGGACCGGGGCGCACCTCCGGATGTCCGCCCCGCGCCGGGGGGCCGGGGGGGCGCGGGGCCGTGGGGACCCACGGGGGGCACCGGGACCACCTCCCCCCGCCAGCACCGCGGCGCCCCGGGGGTGCGCCCGACCCCGACCCTTGCCCCGGCCCCGTCCCCGGACGACCCCGCCGGGTCCCGCGTGGGGTCCCGCGGCAGCTCCGGGGGCCGCGTCCGCGCCCCCCCCCGCCCCGGGTGGCCGTGCTCGAGCAGGCGCCGTGCCCACGCGCCCCACGCGCGGGGTCCCGCGGCCCCGCGCCCACGCCCCCGCCGCGTGGCGGCCGCTCCCTGCGCGCGGGCGGGGGGCACGGCTTCCCCCGCGCCTTATCGCCGGAGGAAGCGGCCGCTCCTGGCCCGGCGGCTCAGTGGCGGCGCGATGGGGAACCTGCCGGCCGTGCTGCCCGGCGCTGCCCGCTCCTGCGGCCTCGGCCTCTGCTCGCGGCAGCTCAGCCCCGCGCCCGAGGAGGGTCCCGGCCCCGACAAGGGCAGGTGGGTGCGGAGGGGCGCGGGGGGGGGGCTCGGCGGGACCCCCGCCTCCGTCCCTGTCCGGGACGGTGCTCACGGGCACGGCCCCGGCGGGCCGGTGCCCCGCGGAGCCCTGGCCCCACCGGAGCCGCGGCCCCACGGGAGACGTGGCCCCGGTGGGGTGGGAGCGGCTCGGCGGCGGCAGGACGGGGGGCGCAGCCACGGGAACCCCCCCTGCGCCCCCTGCCCTCGCTGCCCCCTGCGTGGCGGCTGTGTCCCCCCTGCCCCACGGCATGCCCGGGGCTGTCCCGCTGACACCCCCCTGCCCCACGGCAGCCCGTGGGACGTGTGGGAACCCAGGGGACGAGCTGGGGAGGATGGGACGTGGGGATGGGACACAGGGGGATGAGCGGGGGGATGAGCGGGGGGATGAGCGGGGATGGGATGTAAGCCGTGTCGGGACGGGGGGGACACCACAGCCCCCGTGGGGACAGGATGGCGGGTAACCCCTTCGGGTGGCGGGAGCCGGCTCTGACTCACGCCTATTGTTCACACTCGCACGCACGCATGAGGCCGAGGAACGCCCCAAGCCAGCACCAGCCCCTCACCCCACGCCTGTCCCACACCCCACAGGGGTCCGGGGACAGCGCAGCAGCACCAAGGGCAGAGGGGCATGGGAGACGTCCCCCTCTCACCCCAGCACTGCGCCCCACTGCCTGCAGCGCACCCCTGCCGGCCCCTCTCCCGCCTGCCCTGACCGTCCCCGTTCCCTGGGGGCTGGGAGCATCCCCAAGTGTCAGAGCCGTGGGGGTGAGCGTGGGGAGGGGTCCCCAGGTGTGGGGCCGGGCTCAGGGCTGCCTCTCCCCAGCCCGGTGCCCGTGCGCCCCACGGAGCCCACGCGCTTTGCCCGGCTGAAGAACTGGGAGACCGGGAGCATCGCCTACGACACGCTCTGCGCCCAGGCCGAGCAGGTGGGGGCCGGGGTGGGGGCGTGGGGGGTTGGGGGGTGCGGGGCCGGTCCGGTGCCCCCACGGATTCCAGCCTCTGCCGCCCGCCCAGGAGCTGCCGTGCTCGGGGCGGCGCTGCCTGGGCTCCCTGGTGCTGCCCAAGCAGCTGCCGGCCCCCGGCACCGAGGGCGCCCGCAGCGGCCCCGAGCTGCTGGCCCTGGCCCGGGACTTCATCAACCAGTACTACGCGTCCATCCGGCGGTGAGTGTGGCTGGGGGTCTGCCCCACAGCACCCCACAGCCCTGTCTCCGTCCCTGCCCCAGGGCACCCCACAGCCTCGTCCCCATCCCCACCCCACAGCCCCGTCCCCATCCCCACCCCAGAGCCCACCCCACGGCACACAAATCCTCATCCCTGCCCAGGGCACCACAAAGCCCCTTCCCCTCCCCAAAGCCCCCACTTTGGGCTGGGGGCTCCAAGGACGCTGCCTCCCCCTCCCTGCCTGTGCCCCCCTCGCTGCACCCCAGGCAGCCCGAGCCCCCAGGGGCCCCCCCATCTCCGGGCACCCCCGAGCCGGTGCTGGGGTGAGCTGAGCGGGTGCCTGCAGGGACAACTCCCCGGCGCACGCGCAGCGGCTGCGGGACGTGGAGGCGGCCATCGAGGCCACGGGCACCTATCAGCTGCTGGAGCCTGAGCTGATCTTCGGGGCCAAGCAGGCCTGGCGCAATGCTGCCCGCTGCGTCGGCCGCATCCAGTGGAACAAGCTGCAGGTGAGGGCAGGCGCAGCCCCACCGCACGGCCGGGCTGGAGGGGCGCCCCGGGGCCGGGCACGCTGTGGGGCTGGGGATGGAGGAGGCAGCGGCACCCCCTGCCCCACAGGTGTTTGATGCCCGGGACTGTGCCAGCGTGGGGGAGATGTTTGGCTTCCTCTGCACCCACATCCAGTACGCCACCAACCGTGGCAACATACGGTGAGAGAGAGCATGGGGGATGGGGTGGGGATGGGATGGGATGGGATGGGGTGGGGTGGGGATGGGATGGGGATGGGGATGGGATGGGATGGGATGGGATGGGATGGGGATGGGGATGGGGATGGGATGGGGATGGGATGGGATGGGATGGGGTTGGGGATGGGATGGGATGGGATGGGGATGGGGATGGGGATGGGATGGGATGGGATGGGATGGAATGGGGATGGGATGGGGATGGAATGGGGATGGGATGGGGATGGGGTGGGATGGGGTTGGGGATGGGATGGGATGGGATGGAATGGGGATGGGATGGGGATGGGATGGGGATGGGGGTGGGGTGGGGATGGGGTGGGGATGGGATGGGGATGGGATGGGATGGGATGGGATGGGATGGGATGGGGATGGGGATGGGATGGGGATGGGGGTGGGGTGGGGATGGGGTGGGGATGGGATGGGGATGGGATGGGATGGGATGGGATGGGGATGGGATGGGACGGGGATGGGTTGGGATGGGATGGGGATGGGGATGGGATGGGATGGAATGGGGATGGGGTGGGGATGGGGATGGAGTGGGGATGGGGTGGGGTGGGGTGGGGATGGGATGGGATGGGGATGGGATGGGGATGGGATGGGGATGGGGATGGGGATGGGATGGGACGGGGATGGGTTGGGATGGGATGGGGTTGGGGATGGGATGGGATGGGATGGGGATGGGGATGGGATGGGGATGGGATGGGGATGGGGATGGGGATGGGGATGGGGATGGGGATAGGTTGGGATGGGATGGGGATGGGGATGGGGATGGGATGGGATGGGATGGGATGGGATGGGACAGGGACAGGGACAGCGATGAGGACATGGGGGGGCAATCAGTAACCTCCCCCGCCCTCGCTCTGCAGGTCAGCCATCACCATCTTCCCCCAGCGGGTGCCGGGCCGGGGCGACTTCCGCATCTGGAACTCGCAGCTGATCCGCTACGCCGGGTACCGCCAGCCCGACGGCTCCGTGCTGGGTGACCCGGCCAACGTGGACATCACCGAGGTGGGGGCCCCGCGGTCACCATGCCGCCCCGGCACTGGGCGAGGGTACCGCAGCCCCCCCCCTCTGATGCCACCTGTGCCCCCAGCTCTGCGTGCACTACGGCTGGAGCCCGGGCAACGGCCGCTTTGACGTCCTGCCCCTGCTGCTGCAGGGCCCCGACGAGGCCCCCGAGCTCTTCCCCCTGCCGCCGGAGCTGGTCCTCGAGGTGCCCCTCACGCATCCTACGTGAGTGGGTCCGGGACCCCCGTGTCCGTGCCCATGGATCGGGGGCTGCCCCAGCGCATGGGCACGGCCACAGGGATGGGGACGGGGGTGGGGGCTCCACGTGCTCATCCCAGCGCAGCCCTGGAGCAGGGGACAGGAGTGGGGACGGGAGGCAGGGGTGGAGGTGGGGGGTCTGCGATAGGGATCTGGGGCCGGTGCGGGGCCCTGGGCTGCATCCCCTTCCCCACACAGGCTGGAGTGGTTCGGGGAGCTGGGGCTGCGCTGGTACGCGCTGCCCGCCGTCTCCAACATGCTGCTGGAGATCGGGGGGCTGGAGTTCCCGGCAGCCCCCTTCAACGGCTGGTACATGAGCAGCGAGATCGGCACCAGGAACCTGTGCGACAGCCACCGCTACAACCTGCTGCAGGTGAGCGCCGCAGCGCCGCAGGGGAGGATGGAGCTGGGGGCTGGGGGGCCCTGCTGAGCCTGCACCCCCCCGACAGGAGGTGGCCCTGCGCATGGGGCTGGACACGCGCAAGACCTCGTCCCTCTGGAAGGACAAAGCCGCCGTGGAGGTGAACATCGCCGTGCTGCACAGCTACCAGGTGGGCTGGCGCGGCCGGGGGCACCACGGCCTCGGGGGGCTGGCCTTGGGGGGCAGCAAGGAGGACACCCCTGGGGCACGGCATGTGGGGGGGGGATTGGCCGCTGCCCGCGCCCCTGTTCCCGCAGGTCGCCAAAGTGACGATCGTGGACCACCACGCGGCCACCGAGTCCTTCGTGAAGCACATGGAGAACGAGCTGCGGACGCGGGGCGGGTGCCCGGCAGACTGGGTCTGGATCGTGCCCCCCATCTCGGGCAGCCTCACCCCCGTCTTCCACCAGGAGATGGTCAACTACCAGCTCTGCCCCACCTTCCGCTACCAGGTGTGCCCGGCCCCTTCCGCTTCCCCTTCCCCTCCCTCTTCCCCTTTCCCTCCCCCTCCCCCTTCCCCTTCCCCTTCCCCTTTCCCCCTTCTCTTCCCCTTCCCCTTCCCCCTCCTCCTCCCGTTCCCCCTCCTCCTCCCGTTCCCCATCCCCATCCCATCCCATCCCACTCCACCCCATCCCCTCCCCACCCCACCGGTCCTGCCCCACTCCTGACCCCCCTGCCCGCCCGCAGCCCGACGCCTGGAAGGTCTACGTCTCCAAAGGCACCACCGTCACCAGGAGGAAGACCTTCAAGGAGGTGGCCAAGTAGGTGGCAGCCCCAGGAGGGCGCTGGGGCCGCGGCAGGGCTGGTGCTGAGCTACTCGCCCCCACAGTGCGGTGAAGATCTCGGCCAAGCTGATGGGGCACGTGATGGCGCGGCGCGTGAAGGCCACCATCCTGTACGCCACCGAGACCGGCAAGTCGCGCACCTACGCCTGGAGCCTCTGCCAGCTCTTCCGCCGCGCCTTCGACCCCAAGGTGGGCAGAGGGGCCGGGGGGGGCACAAGGTGGCCTGGCCACCAGACCCCATCCTGCCCGCCACCCCACAGGTGCTGTGCATGGACGAGTATGACATTGTGTCCCTGGAGCACGAGACCCTGGTGCTGGTGGTGACCAGCACCTTCGGCAACGGGGACCCGCCGGAGTGCGGGGAGGTGAGGGGCGGCGTGGGGCAGGGAGGGGGACGGGGACGGGATGGGGAGGTGTGGGGATGGGATGGGATGGGATGGGATGGGGATGGGGATGGGGAAGGGACGGGGATGGGACAGGGATGGAGTGGGGATGGGGATGGGACAGGGATGGGACAGGGATGGGGCAGTGACGTGCACCTCCCCACAGAGCTTCTCCAAGGCACTGATGGAGATGTCCTCGCCCTACACCAGCGCCTCGCAGGCTGAGCCACCCAAGTGAGCGTGGGGGCCACGGTTGTCCCGGTCCCCCCTGCTATGGGGCCAGCTCCCCCTGCCTGCCGCGGGCCCTGGGAGCCCCCAGACCTACTCACACCACCCCCCACAGGAGCTACAAGCTGCGGTTCAACAGCGTCTCGCAGTCGGACCAGCTCGTGGCCTCCTGGAAGAGGAAGCGGCGGCAGTTGAGCAACACGGACAGTGCGGGCACGCTGGGGGCCCTGCGGTATGGGAACGGGACGGGGATGGGTGGGATGGGATGGGTTGGGATGGGGATGGGATGGGATGGGATGGGATGGGATGGGATGGGGATGGGATGGGTTGGGGATGGGATGGGGATGGGATGGGATGGGGATGGGGATGGGATGGGATGGGATGGGATGGGATGGGATGGGATGGGATGGGATGGGATGGGGATGGGATGGGGACTGGGTGGGATTGGGATTGGGTGGGATGAGGATGAGTTGGGATAGGGATGGGGTGGCTACCTCTGCCCCCTCTGGAGCAGGGAAGCAGCCATGCTACCTGGAGCAGGGAAGTAGCCAGCTACTGCCAAGGCCCCCATGGCAGAGTGGGGCTGGGGCTGGGGGCACCCTGCTCAGTGCACCCCCATACCACCAGGTTCTCCGTCTTTGGGCTGGGGTCCCGGGCGTACCCCCATTTCTGCGCCTTCGCGCACGCGGTGGACACGCGGCTGGAGGAGCTGGGCGGGGAGCGCATCCTGCCCATGGGCGAGGGGGACGAGCTCTGCGCGCAGGAGGAGTCCTTCCGCACCTGGGCCAAGCTCGTCTTCCAGGTCAGCGGGGTGGCTACGGGGCAGGGACCCCCGGGGCCGGGCCTGGCACCCACTGCTGGCCCTGCCACCCCCAGGCCGCCTGCGAGACCTTCTGCGTGGGGGACGGGGCGGAGGCGGCGGCCGAGGAGGTCTTCGCCCCCCAGCAGGGCTGGAAGCGCCAGAAGCACCGGCTGGCCGTGCAGCCCGAGGCCGCTGACATCCTCACCGGTACCGTGCACCCCTTGGTGTCCTGGCACGGGCCCGCCCCCACCAGCCCCCTGCGGGACCCTCCCCCCAATCTGGGACACCCCCACCATGGCCAAGCTCCCCAGTCCCAGAGCTCCAGAGTCCCAGCCGGACTCCCCATGGCCAACACGGGACCCCCACCACAAGCAGCACCCCAGCCTGGGACCCCCCACCAGCACCCCAGCCCCTGCAGCCCCCCTCAAGCCCCCAACCCCAATGGCCCCCAGCCAGCCCCCCAGGCGCTGCTGCAGCCCCCACCCCCACCATCACTCCAGGTCCTGGGACCCCTCCCCCAGCTCCTCTGACCCCCATCCGTCCCCCCGAGCCCCCCAGCGCCACTGACACCCCTGCCCCACAGGGCTGGCCCACGTGCACAAGCGCAAGGTGTTCCCGTGCACAGTGCTATCGGTGGAGAACCTGCAGAGCGAGGCGTCCAGGTGAGCCCCGTGCCCCCAAGCCCCCACGCCCCCCCATCCCCGGCAGGGACCCCTGCCCACACCGTGCCCTGGCCGCCCCCGCAGCCGCGCCACCATGCTGGTGCGCCTGGACGCCGCGGGCCAGCCCGAGCTGCAGTACCTGCCCGGGGACCACCTCGGCGTCTTCCCCGCCAACCGCCCCGAGCTGGTGCAGGAGCTGCTGGAGCGCGTGGAGGACCCGCTGCCCGCCGACGAGCCCGTCCTGGTGGAGGTCCTGGAGAAGGACAGCAGCGGTAGGGCCCTCGGGGCCGGTCCCCAGAGACCCTGCGTGGGGGCTGCACCCAGAGCGGGACCCCCACCAGGACTGCCTGGGAACGGGGTGGCTCTTGATGTCCGACCGTGCCACGCTCCTCCCTGGGGAGAGCACCCCTCCTTCCCCACCCCTTCCTTCCCCATCCCCATCCCCATCCCATCCCCATCCCCATCCCATCCCAATCCCCATCCCAATCCCCATCCCTATCCCCATCCTCATCCCCTTCCCCATCCTCATCCCCTTTCACATCCCCTTCCCCATCCCCTTTCTTCCTCTTCCCCTTCCTCATCCGCTTTCCACATCCCCTTCCTCTCCCCTATCCCCTTCCCTATCCCCTTCCCCATGCCCCTTCCCCTCCCCTCTCTTACCCATCCCTGTCCCTGTCCCTGTCCCCCCCCTCCATCCCCGCGCCCACCCCCCGGTGTCCTGCAGGCAGGTTCCCCGGCCACAAGTCGAGCTGGGTGCCGCAGAGTCGCCTGCCCCCCTGCACCCTGCACCAGGCGCTCACCTTCTTCCTGGACATCACGGCCCCGCCGAGCCCCCAGTTCCTGCAGCTCCTGGCCACGCTGGCGCAGGAGCCAGCCGACCGTGAGCGCCTGCAGCAGCTCAGCCAGGTCGGGGCCGGGGGACACGTGGGGAGAAGGGGCTGGCGACGGGGGTGGGGGTGGGTGCTGGGCTGCTGGGATCCTGATGGGCTGGGATACTGGGACAGGCAGCTCCGGCCCAGCTGGGACACTGGGTGCGGTGGTCCCTCTGGCTGGGGTGCTGGGATGCTGGATACGGGGATATCGGGATACTGGATACTGGGATATTGGGATATTGGGATGCTGAGATAGTGGGGTGCTGGATACTGGAACCCCAAGATACTGACATGCTGGATATTGGGATGCTGAGATACTGGGATGCTGAATACTGGGGTGCTGAGTACTGGGGTGCTGAGTACTGGGATCCTAGGATATTGGGATGCTGAGATACTGGGATGCTGGATACGGGGATGCTGGATAGTGGGATCCCGGGATACTGGGCTGCTGGGGTGCCAGGCTGCAGGGCCACGGGCCCCTGCTGGCAGGGGTCCCTGCCGGCAGCGGTGCCGGGCGCTGCGCGTGGCCCAGCGGTGCGTGCTGCAGGACGCCCGGCTGTACGAGGACTGGAAGTGGTTCCGGTGCCCCACGCTGCTGGAGGTGCTGGAGGAGTTCCCCTCGGTGGGGCTGCCGGCCCCCCTGCTGCTCACCCAGCTGCCGCTGCTGCAGCCGCGCTACTACTCCATCAGCTCCGCGCCGGGCCCCTGCCCCGGCCAGATCCACCTCACCGTGGCCGTCGTCACCTACCACAGCGAGAGTGAGCGGGGACGGGGGCGGGGGGTGGGGGGGACAGGGGCTTGGTGCTGGTGCCCCCCTGCCCTGCGGCTGCTGCATGGCCCCGGAGCACCGCCAGTCCCCGGGGAACCTCCTCATCCCTGGGGTGCCTTGGGGTCCCCAGGGCACCGCCACTCCCCGGGTACCTCGGGGTCCCCCAAGGAATTTCCACGCCCCTAGGGCACCTCCAGTCCCCGGGGAACCCCCAAATCCCTGGGTTACCTCGGGGTCCCCAGGGCACTGCCAGTCCCTGGGGAACCTCTTCATCCCTGGGGTACCTCGGGGTTCTCAGGGCACCACTAGTCTCTGGGAAACCTTGGGGTCCCCCAAGGAATTTCCACCCCCTCAGGGCACCGCCAGTCCCCGGGGAACTCCCACACCCCAGGGGCACCTCCGGGTCCCCAGGGCACTGCCAGTCCCCGAGTACCTTGGGGTCCCACCCTGCCCAGCCCCACCACGCAGCCCCAGGGGTCCCACCAGCCGCCACCCCCCCCTGCAGCACCCCGTGTCCCACAGCACTGCGGGCCCCGTCCCCTAGCCCCGCTGTGGGGCTGGGGTCCGTGTGCCGCAGCCGTGCCTGTTGCCCACAGACGGCCAGGGCCCGCTGCACCACGGCGTCTGCTCCACGTGGCTGGCGCGGCTGCAGCCCGGGGACACCGTGCCTGCCTTCATCCGGGGGTGAGGGACCGCTGCGCCGCGCCCCCAGACCCAAAACGCATTTCCCTGCGTGCCTCGGTGCTATAGCCCCCAAACTACATTTCCCAGCATGCTCTGGCGCGATAGCCCCCAAACTACATTTCCCAGCATGCCTCGGAGTTATAGCCCCAAAACTACATTTCCAGGCATGCCTCGGGCTCCAGCCCCCCCCAAACTACATTTCCCAGCATGCCTTGGTGCCTCAGCGCCCCCCCCCCCCCCCCCATTCCCCAGTTTGTCTTGGCGCTCCCAAAACTACACCTCCCAGCATGCCTTGGTGCTCCACTCCTCCTCAACTACCTTCCCCAGCATTCCTGGGTGCCCCCCCCCCCTCCCCCCCCCTCCCCCCCCCTCCAAAACCACATTCCCCTGCCCCCGCCCAGCCCAAGCCCGGTGTCCCAGCACGCCCCTGAGCCCCCGCCTCAGCCCAAACCCGCGGCTCCCCGCCCGCGGCCGCCCCTCGCCCTCCCTCAGCGCCTTCCACCCCGTCCCCTCCCCGGACTCCAACCCCCAGCATGCCCCGCGCCCTCCCCCGGGCTGACCCCGCCCCCGCCGGGCTGACCCCGCCCCCTCCCTGCTGACCCCGCCCCCTCCGCCCGGCCCCGCCCCCTCCGGGCTGACCCCGCCCCCTCCGGGCTGACCCCGCCCCTCCCTGCTGGCCCCGCCCCCTCCCTGCTGACCCCGCCCCCTCCGGGATGACCCCGCCCCCTCCCCGCTGACCCCGCCCCCTCCGCCCGGCCCCGCCCCGCAGCGCCCCCTCGTTCCGGCTGCCGCCCGCCGCCGAGGCTCCGTGCATCCTGGTGGGACCCGGCACCGGCGTGGCGCCCTTCCGCAGCTTCTGGCAGCACCGGCTGCACGAGCTGCAGGGCGGAGGTGCGGCGCCGGGACACTGCGGGGGGCAGGGGGGCGTCGGGGGGGGGATACCGGGGCACCGGGACGTGGGGACACCGGGACATTGGGCGGGGGGACACCATGCATGGGAACACTGTGCGGGGGCAAGGGGACATGGGGACACCATGGGGGGCAAGGGGACATCGGGCGGAGGGACATGGCGACACCACGCGCAGGGATACCGGGGCACTGGGACGTGGGGACACCATGCATGGGGACACTGGGGACAGCGGGTTGCAGGGACGCCATTCTTGGGGACATGGGGACAGTGTGCGTGGGGACATGGGACACCGGAACACCACGCACAGGGACACAGGGACGCTGTGCATGGGGACACCCCGTGCAGGGACATGGGGACATCGTTCGTGGGGACATGGGACATGGGGACACCACGCATGGGGCCACACAAGCGCTGTGCACGTGGATATGGGACACGGGGACACGGTGCGTGGGGACATGGGGCACAGGGCTGCGGGGACGTGGGCACACGGGGACAGGGAAAAGGGGCGGGGGGCCGGGGAGGCGTGGACACGGGGCTGTGGTGGCGCTGGGGGGCAGGCCGGGGGGCGCGGGGCTCGGGGCGGGTGCTGCAGCCGCTGCCCCCCGCAGGCGGCCCCCTGGGCAGCATGGTGCTGGTGTTCGGGTGCCGCTCGTCCGCGCTGGACCACATCTACCGGCAGGAGATGGAGGAGGCGCGGGAGCGGGGGGCCCTCAGCCAGGTCCTCACCGCCTTCTCCCGTGAGCCCGACACCCCCAAGGTGGGACAGGGACGGGGACCGGGGACGGGGAGGGGAGGGAGGTGGGGGCCAGGGCGAGATAGGGGCAGGAACGGGATGGGGACAGGGACAGGGCTGGGGGCGCGCAGAGGGAGGGAGGCAGGGCTGGCGTGGGGACACAGGGGGGACAGGGACACAGGGACGGGGCGGGGACAGGGACGTGATGGGGACAGGACGGGGACGGGGGCCACGTGCGGGTCTCAGCGCAGCCCCCGCGCCCCCAGGCCTACGTGCAGGACGTGCTGCGGACGCAGCTGGCGGAGGAGGTGCACCGGGTGCTGTGCCAGTGCGCGGGGCACATGTACGTGTGCGGGGACGTGACGATGGCCACCGAGGTGCTGCAGACGGTGCAGCACATCCTGGTGCAGCAGGCCGGCATGACGCTGGGGCAGGCGGGGGACTTCATCAGCGAGCTGCGGGTAAGGGACGGGGGGGCGCGGGGACAGGGAGGGCCTGGGGAGGGTGCCCGGAGCCGCTGTCCTCACCGCCCCCTCCCCGCAGGACAAGAACCGGTACCACGAGGACATCTTCGGCCTCACCTTCCGCACGCAGGAGGTGGCCTTCCGCATCCGCAGCCAGTCCTTCTCCATGCAGGAGCGCCGGCCGCCGCGCCCGGCCCCCTGAGCGCGCCGGGGACCCCCCCCGTGCCCCCGCGCTGCTGCCCCCCCGCTGCAGGCAGCGCCCGCCCCTGGTAAAGGTTTAGTTTTGATAACCCCGTACGGCGTCCTGCGTCCCGGGGGGCTCCGGGGGCGGCAGGGGGGGACCATGTGCGGGTTGGGGTCCGGGCAGCGCCTCGGCGGCCCCTGCACCCTGCAGGCAGGGTTGGGGCTGAGGGGGTGAGGGGGCAGCGGGTGAGCAGCACCAGCAGCTCCCGGCGCACCCCGGCGTCGTGTCACAAAACACCACGGAACCACGGCGTCGCCCCAGTGCCACCCCCCCCCACCCCCCTGCCCCGGTCCCCACGCGGAGCCGGCAGCACCCCGGCGGGGCAGCGCACGCAGCGCTCTCCAGCACAACCAGTCTGTAAACCTTTATTTGCCCCTGGGGCTCCCGGGGCCGAGGGGGGTCCTGCGTCACCCCAGGCTTGGCCACAGCAGTGGGGGGGCCCCGGCACGGGTGGGCAGCAGGGACGGCAGCAGCCCCGGGCGCGCCGTGCCCCCCATATAAATATAGCACCTGGTGGGGCCGGCTGCCCCCGGCAGCGCCCCGGCCCCACGCCGCAGGCCGGGCAGCGGCACGGAGACGCAGCCAAGCGGGGGTCCCCACGGTCGGGCCCCCGGCTGCAGCAGGCGGCGTCGAGCGGCCCCACGGCGCCCGGGCCCCGGCCGCCCCCTCCAGCAGCTCCCCCGGGCCTGGGGGTGCCGGGCGCTGTTGGTGCACCCAGGAACCTGCGGGGAAAGGGGGCCGTCAGGGGCACCCTGCAGCACGTGCACGCTGTAGGTCCCGGCCCTGGGGGGTGCCAAGCCTCCCCTCTGCACTCACCGGAGCAATGGACAGCTAGCCCGTCGTCTGCTCCTCTTCCTCCTCCTCCTCCTCCTCGTCTTCCTCAGCCCAGCCTCCCAGCGGCATCTCCCGGAGCTGAGCCTGCGAGGCGCGGGCAGCCGAGCCTGGCACAGAGCAGGGTCAGGGCATGCTGTGCCCCACAGCCCCCCGCTGTGGGGTCGGGGGAGCCCCCCAGTCACCCCCAGCTCAGCCCCACAGGCACTGGGGCCAGCACGCATCCGGCACCCCGCGGCACTCACCTGCGGTCACGGAGGGCTGCTTGGGAGCCCCTGCAGCCACCCACAGCCCCACGGCCAGGGGCGCAGGGCCCTGCTGCTGCTGCTGGTGGAGCTGGGGGGGGAGAGGCAGTCACCGCTCGCTGCCCCCCCAGCGGGGGCACACAGCGCGGGGCGGCTGGGCTGGCCTTCCAGGGCTGGGGGCCTTGCGGCACAGGGCGGCAGGAGGGGGCTCGCGGTGACACCCAGCCAGGCGCAGGGTGGGGGGCTGCGGCTCAGGGATGGGGACGGGGGAGGCACTGCGGGTGGCAGGGGCACGGCCGCGGGGACACCACGGGGTGGGGGCCGGGACCTCACCTCGTGCATGTAGATGGCGTGCAGGCTCATCTCGGCAGAGGCCACCTCGGCGAGCACGGCGGAACGGCTCAGGCTGAGCAGGCGCGACTCACTCAGCAGCAAGCTGCAGGCAGAGCACAAGCACGGGGCTGGCATGGGGTGAGGGCACCCCCCCCACCCCCCCAGCACGAGCCCCCCTGCCCCACTCCCACCCCGCGCCCCCGGCAGGGCTCCGAGCCCGGGACGCGCGGCGGCAGCACCTCTCCTCCGGGAGCAGGCGGTCGCTGTGGCAGCCGGGGCTGTCGGCGGAGGGGACGCGCGCCCGCCCGGGCAACGGGGACGAGAGGGACGCCAGGACGCTGGCGGCGGCGCTGGCCGTGCTGCAGGGCTGGACGAAGCGCCGGTCCCGGGACACCAGTCCGCTGGCGGAGAGGATGGGGCGGGCCAGCACGCTGGCCAGCAAGCCGTCCGGCTGCGGAGACACTGCGCTCACAGCCGCCCATGCCGTGCCGAGCCGAATCCCTGCCGCGCCGCCCCTCCAGCTCCCCCCGCCCGGGGGGCACGGGTGGCCCCGGCACACCGCAGTCCCCACGGGAGTACCCGCGCCCCACTCACCGCCGTGGCCGAGTCGTCGGAGAGCAGCGAGGTGCCCAGGGGCCCCTCGGCCAGGATGCGCTGGGCGGGCGGCGCGGCGGCCGCGTCCTGCTGCACCTTCTCCTTCAGATGGCTGAGGAAGAGCTCGCTCTGTGGGGGCGGCTGCCAGCGCGGGTTAGTGATGGCGAAGTGCATCAGCGACAGCTCCGTCTTCCCGTTCTCGGCTTGCTGGTACACCGAGGCCTCCGTCTGCCCCGCCGACAGCCACTGCGGGGGAGCGGGGTGAGCGGGGGCACTGGGGCGGCAGCGCTCGGCCCCAGCCCCCCGGCCCCGGCCCCCTCACCTGGGGGTTGCCGTGATTGCGGATGTCGAGCTGGGCGAAGGAGCAGATGTCGCCCACCCCCACCACCTCCACCGTGAAGTTGCGGAAGAAGTCGATGATGTCCAGGGCGCGGGCGGGCAGGGCGAAGATGAGGATGAGGGGGGTGAGGATGGGGCTGAGCAGCTCCTCCAGGATGAATACCTGTGGGTGGGCAGGGGGCGTGTCAGGGGGCAGGAAGGGCCCCCCCTTGCCG
Source organism: Anser anser (assembly GCF_964211835.1). Taxonomy (NCBI): domain Eukaryota; kingdom Metazoa; phylum Chordata; class Aves; order Anseriformes; family Anatidae; genus Anser; species Anser anser. The sequence goes on from NC_139721.1 coordinate 162,766,918, forward strand.
CGGCCGCCGGCCCGCGCTCACCGCCTTGTACTGGAAGAGCTGCGCCATCTCGTTGCGTGTCTCCGACTTGCTGGCGTTGCCCTGCCAGTGGTCGGGCATGTAGTGGATGTGCGCCAGGACGCGCTGCAGCAGCTGCTCCGGGCACCACACCATGTGCTCGTCGGGGATGAAGGACCTGCGGGGCAGGGGCGGGCGTCGGACCCCTGCCACGGCAGCCCTGGTGCCTGCGGGTGGCACGGCACGGCACACCCACCTGGCCAGCGTGACCACGAGCCCCAGCAGGGTGATGGCGGTGAGGATGTGCTGCACGGTCAGCACGTCCTCGTCGTAGACGGTCAGGACGATGAGCACGGCCAGGATGGAGCCGGCGAAGAAGCCGACGTTCTTGGCCAGCACGGTGAGCAGCGGGCTGGTGAAGGAGTTCATGTACTTGGTGGCCGGCTTGTAGCCGCGGCTCAGGCGCGCCTGCAGCTCGTGGTTGAGCTCGTTGAAGTGGCGCAGGTAGTGGCGGCCGTAGAGCGACCAGCGCCGCGCGCCCAGGCTGCCCGGCTCCCGCTTGATGACCTCGGTGTAGCTGAAGAAGGCGTAGAGCACCTGCCACACCAGCACGAAGGGGCACAGCAGCAGGTTGGCCAGCCCCAGCAGCACCATGGTGCGCGCCAGGCGCTGCGCCAGCTCCAGCCGCGAGCCCGCCCGCTTGTACTGCGGCTGCAGGTTCCACTTGTTCTGGAAGAGCGAGCCGGGGCCCCAGAAGAGGAGCAGCTCCAGGTTGTACTTGAGGCCCTGCGTCAGGAAGACGACGTGGCCCAGCAGGGGCAGGCGGAAGCGGACGGGCAGCAGCGACTTGTTGACCATGGCCACGGTGTAGTTCTTGAAGCGCAGGATGCGGTGGTAGATGTCCAGCTCCGTCAGCTCCTTCTTGTGCACGCACATCTGCTGCTCGCGCTGCAGCGAGATCAGCCGCGCCTGCACCTCCTGCCAGCTGTAGTTGCACAGCCCGTCCTGCGCCGAGGAGAGGCGGGTCGCCGCGGGCACGCCGGCACCACCGCGGCACGGGCGGCCCCCGTGCGCCCGCCCCAGCGGCGCCCCGTCCGGCCCCGCTCACCGAGGGGATGTTCAGGGCCTTGATGTAGAAGGCGCGGATCTCCCAGTAGCTCAGCAGGCTGCACAGCACCTTCACCAGGCGGTACAGCCAGAACACCGCGGCCATCACCAGCAGGAAGATGACCCAGCCGTTGGCGCGGATCCTGGGCGGGCGGGATGGGCACACGTGGCTCGGGGGGGGCCCCACCGCATCGCCGTGCCCCCCCGTGCCCCCGCTCCTCACCTCTGGGCGCACTGCGGCGCGGGCAGGATAGCGTCAGGCAGCGTCACCTTGCTGCGCTCCGGGGCCGGCACCTGGCTGTGGTTGAGCGGGCGGTTGGCGAAGAGGACGTCGTACTCCACGCAGCACAGCAGGAAGGTGCTGAAGGTGACGACGAACAGGAACTGCCTGGGGGGGGCACGGGGCTCAGCGGGGGGGGGGGGAGGCACAGCCCCAGCCCCTGCCCCGCAGCGGCACTTACACCAGCTCAAAGAGGTCGGAGAGCATCATGCAGGCGAAGCCGTTCTTCTGGTGGAAGTGGTAGATGTTGGGCGCGCGTTAAGGAACGTGCCCACGGTGCTGCCCCCCCCGCACCTCCCCACCCCCCCGCAGGCAGGCACGTGGCCCGGCAAGGATATCTTGGTGAAGAAATTATCCAGGTTCTTGATGTGGTGCCAGGAGTCTGGCGGGAGAGAAAAACACCGGGGGGGGCTCAGCCGAGGCCACGTCTCCGGCCGCCCCCCCGGGCCAACGGGGGGTGCCCCCACCTTGCAGCCCCTCGGTGACGTGCACCAGCAGCTCCTCCTCGCCGGGGGGGGAGTCCTCCTCGTAGTCCTCCAGCCGGTGGTACTCGGCCTGCGCCGCCATCGCTGCCTCCGGCCGTGCCGCCTGCGTGGGGCGGGATGGGACGGGACGCGTGCGCTGGCACCGGAGAGCCCCTGGCACGGGACCCCCGGCAGCGGGGCGGGGATGGGGCCCCCACCCAGCCCAGCCCCAGAGGGGTGCCGTGCCGTGCCGCACCGAGCCAGGCTGAGCTGTCTGCCCCGGGGCCGGGCACAGGAAATGCCGGGGAGGCCACAGAGCGCCGCCCGCGTGCCCCGAATTCGGGTGGCCTGAGCTGGCCCCGCACCGCAGCCGCAGGCACAGCCCCGGGCAGGGCCAGGCCGTCGGTCCCGTCCCACCGGCTGGACCACCGCCGGCACCCGGACCTGCTCCGTGCGGTGCCAGCGGGGGCTCAGCTGCACCCAGCATGAGGTGGCCCCGGCCCCATGGCAGCGAGCACCCCACAGCCCGCAGGGGTGGCCCGGACCAGGGCCCAGCACCGTGCCCTGCGGTCAGTTGGTGCCCGGGAGGGGGCAGACCCCTTGGGGAAAGATGGGACCCCTGTAACCCCCCCCAGTGGGATAGGACCCCAGAACCCTTGGGGAAGGATGGGGCCCCTGTAACCACCCCAAGTAGGATGGGACCCCACATAACCTAAGGCAGGATGGGACCCCCAGACCCCTTGGAGAAGGATGGGACTCCTAGAACCTGGGGCAGGATGGGATCCCCCATAACCCTCCGTGATAGGATGGGACCCCAGACCCCTTAGGGAAGGATGGGACACCCATAAACGCCCAGGCAGGATGGGGCCCCCCCATAACCCTCCCTGATAGGATGGGACCCCAGACCCCTTAGGGAAGGATAGGGACCCCATAAACGCCCAGGCAGGGTGAGACCCTCAGGACCCTCGTGGACAGGATGGGCCCTCTGACCCCTTGGGGTAGGATGGGATGGCCATAACCTAGGGCGGGAGGGGGCCCCCATAACCCTCCCAGATAGGACGGGACCCCCATAAACGCCCAGGCAGGATGGAACCCCAACCCTTGGGGCAGGATGGGACCCCCGCGCTCCCGAAGCAAGACAGGCCCCCGTTCCCTTGGGACCCCCACCCCCCGGGGTGGGACAGGACGGGACGGGACGGGACGTGCCCCCTCCCCGGGCGGGACGCCCCCCCCGCCCCGTACCGCCGCTCGGCTCCCGCTGCTGCTCGCCCGCCGCCGGTCCCGCGCGTGGGGCCGAGCCCGGCCCGGCCGCAGGTGAAGCCGCGCGGCCCCGCCCCGCCCGGGGCTGACTCACGGGGCCGGGGCCGTGATTCAGCACCGGGGGCACGGCGGGGCCCGGGCCGGCCGGGACGCGCTGTCCCCGCGCTGCCCCCCGGGATCGGGTGTCCCCGCGCGCCGCCCGCTCGTGACACCGCCCCCCGCGCCCCCCCCCGCCCCTGCCGGCCAAAAATAGCCGGGGGCCCGAAAATAGCCGGGGGCAGCGTAAACACCGGCGGGGGGGCTGGGGGTGCACGGCCAGGCGCGGGACCCCGGCGCCCGGGGAGTCCCCCCCCGAACCGCCCCCGTCCACGCGTGTTCCCGCGGGACACGCGGGAGCCCCGGGACGCGCGCCCCTGCGGGACTCGCTGTCCCCGCGGGCCCCCCGGTGCCCCCGGCACCCCCCCGCCCCGCCGCGACCGCCCGGGGACACGCGCGCCCTCCGCGGGCACGGCCCCGCCGCGGGGATCGCGGCCCCGCCACGGCCCCCGGGACACGCGTGGGGACCCCCGAGCGGGGTGGGCTCGGGCACCGGGCCCGGGCGGCGGGGCCGAGGCGGAGGCAGCGCACGGGCCCCGTCCCCGCGTCCCCGTGTCGCGATGTCCCCGTGTCGCGGTGCCCCCGTGTCGCCGTGTCCCCGTCCCCGGGCTCACCTGGGGGCTCCGCCGTCCCCGCCGCTGGGCGCTCACACGGCCCCGCGCCCCCCCGGGGACCGGGCCTGCGCCCCCCCGCCGGGCATGGCCGCACCGCCACCGGCACCGGCACGGGGGGGGCGCCCCGGGGGCTCGGCGGGGCCGCGGAGCGGGGCCCGGGAGGGGGTCGGGGTCGGGGTCCGGACGCGGGGCGCGGAGCGGGGCCCGGTCTCGGTCCCGGTCCCGGTGGCGGAGCCGGGGGGGGGTCCCGGCGCGGTGCCGCGGGCTGGGGGCTCCGGTTCGGCCCCGCAGCGATGGGGCCCGGGCCGCGGTGCTGGGGCTCCGCCCGCCGCTGCCGGGGCCGCCCCTCCGGAGCCCGCCCCTTCCGTGCCGAGCCGCGCCGAGCCGGGCCGTGCCGCGCCGGTGCCGCCATGCTGCTGCTGCTGGCGCTCGGGGCGCGGGTCGGTGCCCGCTCGGTGCGCGCTGCGCTGCGCCCGTCCACGGCCCCGGGGCGCAGGTAGCGGGGGGGGGCAGGGGGGAACCGGGGTCCTCGGGGGGGGGGGGGGAGGGGAAGGGACGCGGGGGGGGGGAGCTGTGGGGGACACAGACCCCCTCCCCCCCCCCGTGTCCCCCGCCGCCCCCCCGCCGTGCCCGGGCGGGGCGCTCACGGCGCTCCCCAGTTGCAGGTACGGGGGGGCCCGGCCGGGGCCCAGCGCCCCCCCCCGCCGCCCCGCGCCGCTCGCCCCGCGCTGCCTGCTGCTGGCCGCCCCGGCTGGCCTGGCGCTGGGCTGCCTGGGCTCGGCTGTGCGCTGCCAGGAGGCTGCTGTCCCCGCTGTCCCGGCTGTCCCCGGTGTCCCCGGTGTCCCCACTGACCCCACGCAGCCCCGTCCGGAGCCCGTGTTCGACTGGCCGGTCTTCTGGGCCTTCCTGCGCCCGCAGCTCCTCGCCCTCTCAGCGGCCGTGGTGGTGAGCAGAGGCGGGTGGCAGGGGCTGTGGTCCCATCCTGTCCCCGTCCCGGTCCCGCTGACGCCCCGTCCCGCAGCTGGCCCTGGGCGCAGCCCTGCTCAACGTCCGCATCCCGGTGCTGCTGGGGCAGCTGGTGAACGTGGTGGCCCGCGGCGCCCAGAGCCGCCTGGCCGGGTACCTGCGAGCTGCGCGCCCGCCGGCGCTGCGCCTGCTCGGCCTCTACTGCCTGCAGGTGGGCACCGGCACCGTGCTGGGGGGGGGGGGGGGCAGGGGGGCTGCACCCCGCGCCCCGTCCCAAGCCCCCCGCTCGTTTCCCGCAGGGGCTGCTGACCTTCGGGTACATCGCGCTGCTGTCGCGGGTTGGGGAGCAGGTGGCCGCCAGCATGCGCAAGGCTCTTTTCATCTCCCTGTTGCGGTACGATGCCCCGGGGGGGGACACAAACGAGGGGCGGTGGGGGAAGTCCTGCTGCAGCCCCCCGACCCACCCCGCCGCTGTCCCGCAGGCAGGACGTGGCGTTCTATGACGCCAACCGGACGGGGCAGCTGGTGAACCGGCTGACGGCCGACGTCCAGGAGTTCAAGTCCTCCTTCAAGCTCATCATCTCCCAGGTGAGGCCGTGGCACCGGACCCCCCTGGACCCCCATCCCGGTGCCCGGCCCTGCCACGGCCCCGTTCTCCGCAGGGCCTGCGCAGCAGCACCCAGGCGGCGGGCTGCATCCTCTCGCTGTACCTGCTCTCGCCCAAGCTCACCGGCCTCCTCCTCCTCGTCATGCCCACGCTGGTGGGCGCCGGCGCCCTCGTCGGCTCCTTCCTCCGCAGCCTCTCCCGCCGGGCGCAGGAGCAGGTAAACCCCGCGCCCCTCACCCGCGACCCCCCAGGGGCAGAGCCCGGGGCCGCCCTGTCCCGCCGGCTGCCCTCTCCCATGTCCCTCGTCCCTCTCGGCGCAGGTGGCCAAGGCCACCGGGGTGGCAGACGAGGTGCTGGGGAACGTCCGCACCGTGCGCGCCTTCGCCATGGAGGACCAGCAGGCGGGGTGAGGACGCGGCGGGGTCCGGCAGTGGTGGCACGGGGCGGGGGGGCGCGGGCTGGCCGCGGTGCCGTCACCCCCCCGCCCGCAGGCTGTACTGCACCGAGGCGGAGCACTCGAGCCAGCTGAGCCAGCGGCTGGGGCTGGGCATCGCCGCCTTCCAGGGGCTCTCCAACCTGGCGCTCAACGGTGAGTGACCCCGCGGGGGGGGTGGCAGGACCCACAGGGGGGCAGGACCCACAAGCGCCCCATGCCCGCAGGCATCGTGCTGGGGACCATCTTCGTGGGCGGCTCGCTGATGGCCGGGAACGAGCTCTCGCCCGGAGACCTCATGTCCTTCCTGGTGGCCTCGCAGACGGTGCAAAGGTGAGGGCAGGGCCCCTGCGCCCCCCCCGCCTCGCTGCCACCGCCTCAGGGCTCACCCTGAGCTCGGCCTCTCCCCCGTGCCGGCAGGTCCATGGCGAACATCTCCATCCTCTTCGGGCAGGTAGGGGGGGTCCCACCGGGTCCCCGCGCTGACCCCCAGCTGCTGGGCAGGACGGGGGCACTCCGGCTGTGTCCGTGTTGTCCCCCCCCCAGGTTGTGCGCGGTCTGAGCGCGGGTGCCCGCGTCCTGGAGTTCATGACGCTGGAGCCCAAGGTGCCGCTGCGGGGGGGCGCCTCCATCCCCAGCCACTCGCTGCTCGGCCACGTCGCCTTCCACCGCGTCTCCTTCAGGTGAGCCCCCGGCCCCTGCCCCTGCCCCACCGACCCCCCAGCTGCCTGCAGCCCCCTGAGCCCCCGCACCTCTGCCCGCAGCTACCCCACGCGCCCCGGGCACCCCGTCCTGCGGGACTTCAGCCTCAGCCTGCCCCCTGGCAAGACCGTGGCCATCGTGGGACCCTCCGGAGGAGGTACCGGCACGGCCCCTTCCCGACACCCCTGGGGCACAGGACCCCTGTTGGCTGGAGGCAGGGGCGAGTGTGCTGCCCAGTGCGCCCCGACGGGGCTGGGGCCGGGACCTGACACTGCCCCCGTGGTGCCCCCACGCAGGGAAGTCGACGGTGGCGGCGCTGCTGGAGCGCTTCTACGAGCCCACGCAGGGCAGCATCACGCTGGACGGCCACGACATCGCCTCGCTGGACCCCTCCTGGCTGCGGGGCCAGGTCATCGGCTTCATCAGCCAGGTGCGGGGCGCGGGGGGGCCGGGCGCGTCTGGGGTGGGGGGGCCGGGTCCAGTCCCGGCGCTCAAGGCCGAGCGGTCCCGCAGGACCCCGTGCTCTTCGGCACCACCATCATGGAGAACATCCGCTTCGGGAAGCCGGGCGCCTCCGATGAGGAGGTGTACACGGCCGCGCGCCTCGCCAACGCCGACGGCTTCATCCGCAGCTTCCCCGAGGGCTACGGCACCGTCGTGGGTGAGCGGCGGGGCGGGTGCGGGCGGGGGGCGGCGGGGCGGGTGCTGGGGGTCGGGGGCACCCACCGCGTCCCCGCGCTCCGCAGGCGAGCGCGGCGCGGCGCTGTCGGGGGGGCAGCGGCAGCGCATCGCCATCGCGCGGGCGCTGCTCAAGGACCCGGCCGTGCTGGTGCTGGACGAGGCCACCAGCGCGCTGGACGCCGAGTCGGAGCGCGTGGTGCAGGCGGCGCTGGAGCGGGCGGCGCGCGGGCGCACGGTGCTGGTCATCGCCCACCGGCTCAGCACCGTGCGCGGCGCCCACCTCATCGTCGTGCTGGACGGCGGGCGCGTGGCCGAGGTGGGCGGGGCGGGGGCGGGGCCACCCGTGGGAGGGGCAGGGGGCGGGGCGGGGTCATCTGGGGACAGGGTGAGGGGCGGGGCGGGGTCGTCGGGGCAAGGGGCGGGGCAGGGCAAGGGGCGGGGCTTGGAGGGGGTCCTCTAGGGAGGGGCAAGGGGGCGGGGCTTGACCAAAGCGGGGCGGGGCTTGGCGGGGTGCCCTAAGGGTGTGGGGCCAGGGGGCGGGGCTTGGCTCAAAGGGGGCGGGGCTTGGGGGTTTCATTCATGGATGGGCAAGGGGCGGGGCCTGGCCCAGGGAAGGGCGGGGCTTGGAGAGGGGTCCTCTGGGGAGGGGCGGGGGGCGGGGCTTGGCTCAAATTGAGGGCGGGGCTTGGCGGGGGTCCTCCAGGGAGGGGCAAGGGGGCGGGGCTTGGAGGGGTTCCTCGGGGGGGCTTGGGCTGGGGGCGGGGCCTGTCCCGAGGTGGGCGGGGCCTGTCCCGAGGTGGGCGGGGCCTGTCCCGAGGTGGGCGGGGCCTGTCCCGAGGTGGGCGGGGCCTGTCCCGAGGTGGGCGGGCCCGGGCCGTGCCCCGCCCGGTGACGGCGGCCCCGCAGGCCGGCACGCACGAGGAGCTGTGGCGGCGCGGCGGGCTGTACGCGGAGCTGACCCGGCGGCAGGCGGCGGAGCGGCGCTGAGCGGGGCGGGGGGGGCAATAAAACGGTGCCGGACACCGGCTGTGACGTGTGCGGGGGGGGCCGGGGCGGGGCGGGCAGCGGCGGCAGTTCCGGGAGGGGGCGGGGCACCGGGCCGGGGGGCGGGGCCGGGCTCCGTGCTGCTCCTAAGCCCCGCCCCTCCGGCGGGGGGCACCGGGAGGGCAGCGGGGTCCCGGGGGGGCTGGGCCCGGCCCGGTTCCGTTCGGTTCGGTTCGGTTTGCCCCGTCCCGGCGGCGCCCCCCGCACGGCCCCGGGAAGGGACCGGGGCGCTCCGCCGCCTGCCCCTGGCGTCCCCCGGCCGCTGTCCCCCCGCGGGGCTCCTCCGGGCGCTCCGGGACCCCCCCCGGGCCGGTCCCGGCGCTGCAGCACGGTCTCGGCTCCCCGCCGCCCGGGACCCCCAGGCCTCCCCCCGGAGTTTGCGGCAGCGGCAGGGGGGGTCCCCGCCCGCCCCCCCGGCAGGGCAGCGCCGGGGCTGGGGGCCGGGGCGCAGCGCGGGGGGTTCCCGGGGACGGAGGGGGCTGCCGGGGGCCGCCCCGCCGCCTCCCTTCTGAGCCCCCCCGGCCCAGCCTCTGCCCGCCGCGGCCCCCCCGGGCAGCTCCCGGCCCGCGGCACGGCTGCGGGAAGCTCGCGGCCCCGGCAGCGCAGCCGCAGCCTCGGCGCCGTGCACGGGGGCGGCCCCGGGGAGCGGCGGGGCCCGGGGCGGCGGCAGCGGAGCGCGGAGCCCCGGGGGAGGCGCCCGGCGCGGGGAGCGCAGCGGCGGCGGGGCCGGGGCCGGGGCCGGGGCCGGGGCTGGTGCCGGGGCCGGGGGCGGTGCCGCACCGGGCGCGGCCCCCGGAGAGCGGCGCCTCCCGCGGCGGAGCGGAGCGGCCGGGCCGGGCCGGGCCGGGGCTGGGGCGGCGATGGGGCGGGGGCGGGCGGCGGCGACCGCGGGACCGGCGGCGGCGGCAGCATGAGGGGCGGCGGGGAGGGCGGCGGGGGGGGCCCCGAGCCCCTCTCCAGCCTGCGGGCGTTCGCCAGCAGCTCGTCGCTGCACGGCATCAGCCACATCTTCGCCTACGGCGCCGTGTCGCTGCGCCGCGTGCTCTGGAGCGTGTTCTTCCTGGGCTCGCTGGGGCTGCTGCTGCTGGTGTGCGCCGAGCGCGTCGCCTACTTCCTCACCTACCCGCACGTCACCAAGCTGGACGAGGTGGCCGCGCACAACCTCACCTTCCCGGCCATCACCATCTGCAACCTCAACGAGTTCCGCTTCTCCAAGATCACCCGCAACGACATGTACCACGTCGGCGAGCTGCTGGCGCTGCTCAACGACCGCTACGAGATCAGCAACCCGCAGCTGGCCGAGCCCGACGTGCTGGCCGCGCTGCGCGACAAGGCCAACTTCAAGAACTTCAAGGCCAAGCCCTTCAGCATGGCCGAGTTCTACAACCGCACGGGCCACGACCTGACCGACATGCTGCTGCAGTGCTCCTTCCGCGGCGCCAACTGCACCGCCCGCAACTTCACCGTGGTGAGTGCGGGGTGCGGGCGCGCCGGGGGGCCCGGCCACAGGACGAGGTCGCGCTGGGGGACGGGGCGGTCGCCGCTCCTGGGGGCCGCAGGTGGCCGGGGGTGTCCCCACGGGGCTGGGCAGCAGCATGCAGGGGCTGTGTCGGTGCTGGTGGGCACCTGGGCGAGCCCCTTCCTTGGCACCGCCAGCCCGGGCACTGTGGTGGGCTGGGTGCTGGCTGGCGGTGCCCCCATCCCGTGCCCACCACGGGGGTGCCAGGCAGCTGGGAACAGTGCCCGTGCTGCAGCCGAGCAGCCTCCACCCCCCCCTGCCCTCCCCATGCCATCAGCACCCCCTGCTGCCGTGCCCCGCGGCGTGCTGCACGCCCTGCACAGGACGAGGGGGCTCAGCCCCAGGCACCTGCAGTGAGTGCAGCACGGTGCCGGGGAGCTGAGCCCCCGGGGGGTAGTAGCAGCGAGGAGGGGCCTCGTGTACCCGGTGCAGCCGGGATGGGCGCTGGGACCCCCATCCAGCACACTCAGCACTGCGGGGTCCCGCTTGCGGCAGAGGTGAGACCCACGCAGGCAGTGCCTGGCCACGGGGTGGGGGGCTGTGGGGCCATGGGGCGGGCACCCTGCTCGCTCTGTGGGGAAGGGGCATGTTGATCAGGAAACGTCTGTCTGCCAGCACCCTCGTGCACGCATTCTGCTCCCCAGTCCCCACCGCAGTCGGCACGAGCTCGGCGCGCGGTCACGCCAGCGACCGCCGCCAGCCTGACACTTGGGAGCAGGAAATTAATTCGCCTTTGCAGCTCCGCACCAAGGACTCCCCCGGGCAGCCCTGGGCTGCGGCACCCCCTCCCCGGGCTGTAATCCCCCGGGCCGGGTGCTGTGGCGGGGGGGGGCGGTGGGGCGGGGGCAGGGCGCGGGGCCAAGCTGGGGGTCTTGGGGCCAGCGCCCGTTCCCCCCGTGCCACCTGCCGCTCTTGGGGCTGCTGCTCACCACGTTCCCGGCTCACGGGCTGCACCGGGCACGTGTGGCCCCGGCGCTGGCAGCAGGAGTGTGCGCAGCAGTGCCCTGCCCGGAGCCCGGCCGTGCCCCCCCCCCAGCAGCACGGCTCAGCCCCACCGCTGGCTGCACCGGCTGCAACTTTGCCTGCTAAAAATACAGCGCTAATGCGCGGGCTGAGCGGGGATTAGGGTCCCGCTGCCCCCCCGCCGCCGCCCCGCGCTCCGGACACCGGCTCCCACTGTGGCGCAGGCACAGAGGTGGCTGCGTGCGGGCACCCGGCCGTGTGACGGGGGTCCCAAGCCCGGGCCATGAGCGGCGGGGGGCTCACGCCGCATCTGTGCCCCCAGGGCCCCCCCGAGGCAGTGGGGCCGGGGGCTGGGACATGTGGTCCCCGCTGCGGGGTGGAGGTGGGAGATGGTTGGGGCGAGCGCTGCGCGCGCAGGGGCCACGTCCCCGTCCCCATCGTCCCCCCCAGCCAGCACGTCCCGGCGCTGGGCCGCCGGTTGCCATGGCAGCCCCCCCCCCATGGGCAGCGTTGCCATGGCGATGGCTCCCCTCTTTGGGAGCTCGGTACTGCAGCAGCCGCCCCCCCCCCCCCCCCCGCGGTGGGGTCAGGACGGGGCCGCCGGGGGGGTCCCACAGCCACGTGCGGCCGTGGGACGGGGCTGGGGGCTCGAGGCTGCAGCAGGCCCAAGCAGCCCACCGCCCCCCTTCCCCTGCGCCTGATGCAGCCCCTCCGGGGGGGCTCCGTGGGGCCCCGCAGCCTGCGTGGGATGGACTCGGTGCAGGGGGCGCGGGGCTGGGCGCAGGGGGGTGCAGGGTGCGGGGGCTGCTCTGCCCGGGGGCTTTGGTGGCAGGGAGGGGTTCTCACAGATCCGTGGGGTCTCGGCTCCGGCTCGCACTGTGGGTGCTGGCGTCCTGCTCCCTGGGGTCCCCGGCACTGGGCAGGCGGGTGGGTCCCAGCAGGGTGAGGGGCTGTGTCCCCGCGGGGTGACAGGCTGTGTCCCTGCAGGGTGACGGGCTGTGTCCCCACCGCCCCGCTCCCCGCTGCCGCCCTGCCTCGCGCCCGCTCACGTGTCCCCCGCGTCCCCGCGCTGCCCCGCGCTGGCGCTGAAACCCAATCCCCCTGCAGAGCCGCGCCGCAGGACGGGGCCACCATGGCCGCGCAGCCGGGCAGCGGGGCGCGCGGGGCCGCCAGCCTGGCCGCCTTCGCCAGCTCCTGCACCCTGCACGGGCTGGGGCACGTCTTCGTGCCCGGCGCCCCCGCCCCGCGCCGCCTGCTCTGGGCCGGCGCCTTCCTGGCCTCGCTGGGCGCCTTCCTGCTGCAGGCCGGGGAGCGGGTCCGGCACTACGCCGCCTACCCCCACGTCACCATGCTGGACGAGGCGGAGAGCCGCGTCCTCGTCTTCCCCGCCGTCACCCTCTGCAACTACAACCGCATCCGGCGCTCCCAGCTCACCCCCAACGACCTGTTCTGGCTGGGCAAGGAGCTGCTGGCCGTGGAGCGGGAGGACTTCTCCCGCTACCTGCGGGCGCTGGGGCAGCCCGCGGACTTCACCGGCTTCTTCCCCAGCAAGAGCTACGACCTGGCCGCCTTCTACCAGCGCGCCGGGCACCCCATCCACGACATGCTGCTGAGCTGCCGCTTCCGCGGCCAGGACTGCGGCCCCGAGAACTTCACCGCCGTGAGTGCCACTGCCACCACTGTGGCCACTGCCGTGGCCACCGCCACCACCGTGGCCGTGGCCGGCTCTGCCGCAGGCAGCTCGGCCCTGGGCAGGACTCGCAGCAGCCCCTGTCCCCTTCTCCATCCCCTTCCCCATTCCCTTCCCCATCCCCATGCCCGGCCAGCTCTGCCCCCAGGGTGGCTCTGTCCAGGGCAGGGCTTGGGCAGGACCCAGGGCAGGGCAGGCTGAGGAGCGATGGGATGTGCAGGCTGCGGGCTGTGGGGTGCACAGGCTGTGGGGTGGTGCGCTGTGCAGGCTGTGGGGTGATGGGATGCACAGGCTGTGGGACGCACCGGCTGTGGGGTAGTGGGGTGCACAAGCCGTGGGATAGTGGGGTGCACAGGTTGTTGGGCAATGGGATGCACAGGCTGTGGGATAGTGGGGTGCACAGGATGTGGGGCAGTGTCTGTGGGGCATGGCACCTGCCCACCCTTTCCGTCCCCAGCCCCAGGTGCTTGGTGAAGCCCCCACGGCGCTGGCAGGGGCAGCTCCTCTCGCCCACCCCCAGGGACGTAGGGCAACGTGGGGGCTGCAGCACCAGGGCGCATCCAGGGGAGCCCAGCGGTGCCAAGCCGCCTCCCGGCCCCTCAGCACGGGATCAGCCGCCGTGGGGCCGGGCGGGCTCCGGCACCGCTGTAGGACGGCGCTGGGGCAGGGGCTGCGGCCCCGTGCTGGTGCCAGCGGGGAAGGGAGCAGCGCACCGGCCCTGCCCTGCGCCGCGGGGCCCTGCAGGGTCCCAGCCCCCGGCCCTCCAGCCCCACTCGGGGCCCTGTGGGGCCCAGCTCCCGTCCCCCTGCCCCAGGGCAGGTGCTGAGGCTGCCGCCCCCACCCCGCAGATCTTCACCCGCCTGGGCAAGTGCTACACCTTCAACTCGGGGCAGCCGGGCACCGAGCTGCTGACCACGCTGCAGGGCGGCGCGGGCAACGGCCTGGAGCTGATGCTCAACATCCAGCAGGAGGAATACCTGCCCGTCTGGGGGGACACTGGTGAGGACCCTGCATACTGGGTGTGTGTGTGTGGGGGGAGAGGAGGCCCAGCCCTGCATAGCCCCGCGCTGCCTTGCAGACGAGACATCCTACGAGGCGGGGGTGAAGGTGCAGATCCACAGCCAGCAGGAGCCCCCCTTCATCGACCAGCTGGGCTTCGGGGTGGCGCCCGGCTTCCAGACCTTCGTGTCCTGCCAGCAGCAGCGGGTATCCGGCGCCTCCCGCACCACGCGGGTGCACCCCAACGCTGGGCGGGCACCGGGACCCCTCCCCGGCACAGGCAGCCCCCGCTGCGGGGACCGAGGCTGCCCCAGGCTCCGGCAGTGCCTGGGCAGGGTCGTCCCGTGCGGTGCCGCAGCTCGCGGGCACTGGTGCAGCGGCTCTGGCACCGTGGCGTGGGGCAGCCCCGTGCCGGGGCCGCTCGGTCCCTGCCGCAGGCTCGGGCTGTGCCCCCCCCACCGTTCCCCCCGGCTCCTGCCGAGCAGCCTGCGGGCAGGGGCGGCCGCCAGCTGGCGCAGCCAGACACCTAAATTTAGGTGCCTCGAGTGGGCGTCTCCATGTGTGCCGGTGCTGCTGGTGTGGGCAGCAGCGCTGCCCCTGCCCCTCTCTGCTGTCCCCCCCCCCAACACCCCCCTCTCGCACCACCAAGCCCGCGGTGCTGGTGACCCCCTGGCTACACCAGGCCCTGTCCCCGTGGGGTCCGGAGCCCCCATCCCGCAGTGCCCGCCATGGGTCTCCCCTCTCGGCCCCACCGTGGCTCTGCGTTGCCCACCCGTGGGATGGGGCCACCGAGGCGGGCTGGGGCCGTGGGACGGGGCCGTGGGATGGGGCCGTGGGACGGGGCCGCCGGCGCTGCCGAGTTTTCCTTAGCACCGGCCCGGCAGCTGGTGTACCTGCCCCCGCCCTGGGGGGACTGCAAGGCCACCCCCATCGAGTCCGACTTCTTCACCAACTACAGCATCACCGCCTGCCGCCTCGACTGCGAGACGCGCTACCTGGCCGAGAACTGCAACTGCCGCATGGTGCACATGCCGGGTGAGTGGGGGGGCGGCGGGGGAGCGGGGACCCCCCCCCCCGGGACCCCCCAGCACCCCACGACCGCTGCGTCCCCCCACAGGCAACGCCAACGTCTGCACGCCGGAGCAGTACAAGGAGTGCGCTGACCCTGCGCTGGGTAGGTGCAGCCCCGCGGTCACAGCCCCGCTGTCCCCAAGCCCGTCCCCGTCGGTTCCACTGGGGATGTGCGGGTCTGGGCTCCCGCCGGCAGCGCTCGGGGGACACGTGCAGGGTGGGGGGCTGCGGGCCTGCGCCCCCCGTCCCAGCCCATGCCCCCCCCCCCCCCCCAGACTTCCTGGTGAAGAAGGACAGCGAGTACTGCGCCTGCCGCACGCCCTGCGACATGGTGCGCTACGGCAAAGAGCTCTCCATGGTGAAGATCCCCAGCAAGGCCTCCGCCCGCTACCTGGCCAAGAAGTTCAACAAGACCGAGCAGTACATCGCGTGAGTGCCGCGTGGCCCCGCTGCTTCCCATGGTGCACGGCACGGCACGGCATGGCACGGCATGGCACGGCACGGCACAGCCACGTACCACCCCCCAGCACGCAGCACTGCATGGAGCAGCACGGCACGGCATGGCATGGCCTCCCGGATGCAAACCCGCCCCAGCACTGGGCAAACCGCACGGCACTGCATGGCACGGCCCTGCTGTGCCGCCCCCGGCGTGCACGCAGACCCCCCCCCGTCCCACCCGCGGCACAGCGCAGACCCCAGCTCGTCGCCGCGCCGGACGGCTCGTCTGCCTGCCCCAAACCCGCCTGTCCCCCAGGGACAACGTGCTGGTGCTGGACATCTTCTTCGAGGCCCTGAACTATGAGATGATAGAGCAGAAGAAGGCGTACGAGGTGGCGGGACTGCTGGGTGAGTGCCCGGCTGCGGCTGCGGCTGGGGCTGGGGCTGGGGCCGGGGCTGGGGGGCGGCCGCGCACCAACGCTGCCCTCGCGCCCCAGGCGACATCGGGGGACAGATGGGGCTCTTCATCGGCGCCAGCCTCCTCACCATCCTGGAGATCTTCGACTACCTGTACGAGGTGAGGCTGCCCGCGCCACGGGGCCGCTCGCCTGGCCCATCGGGGCCACGGGCGGGGGGGCGCTGACCTCTCCCCTCCCAAAGGTGTTTCGGGACAAGCTCCTCGGCTTCTACAAGGACAAGAAGCGGATGCGGCGGAGCAGCAGCAGCACCCTGGTAACCCCCCTCCGGTGCCCCGCAAGCCCCCTGCCCCG
The DNA here is from genome assembly GCF_964211835.1 of Anser anser. Taxonomy (NCBI): domain Eukaryota; kingdom Metazoa; phylum Chordata; class Aves; order Anseriformes; family Anatidae; genus Anser; species Anser anser. The sequence continues at coordinate 162,782,619 of NC_139721.1, forward strand.
CTTCCCCCCCCCCCCGGCACCTCATCCCACCCCATCTGCGGCCCCCGCGCCTCATTGTCTCCTCTCTGTCCGCCCGCCCTGCCCCAGGAGCATCCAGCCGTGCCGGGCAGCCCCGCCGCCGCGCTCCCGCCCGGGCCCAGGTAGACGCCGCGCCGCCAGCCCAGCCACGGGGACCCAGGGACACCGGGGGGGGGGTGGGGGGGGCGCGGGGCGAGGACGGCGGCAGGGCCCCCCCACGTCCCCCTCCATCCCAGGCTTCTCTCGGCACCATCCGCGGGGCCGGCTGCGCTCCCATCCTCATGCATCACCCCCGGCGGCGTGCCACCGTCCCCAGGCACAGCGGGGACAGCGCCGGGGCCGTGCCCTGCCCGGGGTCGGGGTGATGCTCCGGCAAAATGGGGGGCTGTGGTTGGGGGGGGGCCCTGCCCCATGGAGTGTGTGTGTGGGGGGTGTGTGCGTGTGTTGGCTCCCACAGCGCGCATGGATGCAATGACACCGCGCACAGCTTGGACAACAGCTCCAGTCCTCTGGGGCCCCGTGGGGCAGCTGAGGGGGGGTGGAAGCAGCCCCCCCAGAGCCCCCCCCCCAACTGCTGCCCCCCATCGTGCCCGCAGAGTGCCTGCCGCCCCCTGCGCAGCCACGCGGACGGTGTCGCCTTCGCCCCGAACGTGCTACCTCGTCACCCGGCTGTAGGCGCCCTGGAGGAGTTCGCCTGCTGAGGGGCCCGGCCCCGCACCCCCGGCCGGCCGGGGGGGGGCTGGTGGGGAGCAGACCCCCCCCAGCCCGGCACGGTGCCCAGGCGGCAGGGGGCTGCGGGGCTCCCCGTGTCCCTGCATGTGCTGCTTGTCCCCACGTCCCCGCTGTACATGCGCCTCCCCGCGCCATTAAAGTCCTGCCCCACGCGGTGGTGGTGTGGCTGTGCCTCATGGCTGTGCCTCGGGGGGGTCCCAACCCGGGGGGGGTCCCACCCGCCACCCCCCCACGCAGCCTCAGGCTGTCCCGGCGGCCCCCAGCTGCACCAGGAAGGAGGCGGCTCGGGGAGGGGGAAGCTCTTTATGTCTGTACCAAACACGCGCAGCCACCCGCGTGCAGCGTGGTGGGAAACGCGGTGCCCCCCCCGGAGCCAGCACCGGGGGCCCCGTCCGCTGCCAGGGCTGGGGAGAGGCGGGGGGGGCGCGGGGGTCTGGCCCCCCCCAGGTCCTGCCGCTCTGCCAGCACCGCGGGGGGCACGCCGGTGCCCCAGCCCTGCTGCTGGGGGGGCAGAGGCGGCCGAGCCAGCGCCCGGCACGCGGGGCGGGCGCGGGGGGCGCTGGATAAAAACCTAATAAATAGCGGGGAGGGGGGGGGCCGCGGGGCGCTTGTCCCCTGCTCCCCCCGCCGCGGCCGCGGCTCCGCGCGGGACCAGGCCAGACCTAGGGCGGGCAGAAGTCCGTGAAGTAGGGGTGCTGCAGCGCCTCCTCCGCCGATATCCGCTGCACCGGGTTGCACTTCAGCAGGTTCTGCGGGCGGCACGGGCGGGGGGGGGTGAGGCTGGGGGCTCCCGGAGCAGCCCCCCCTCCCCGCACGGCCTCGGTGCGCCCCCCCCCGCCCTCCCCGCGGCGCTCACCTGCAGCAGGTCCCGGCCGGTGGCGTTGAGCTTGGGCACCACGTTGACGAGGGAGGTGGTGGCGGGGTACATGGGGTAGGGCTGGGGAGAGCCGTGAGAGCCGGGCCCCGCGCCGGCCGCCCCCCCGCGCCCCCCCCGCGCCTCACCTTGTAGTCGGGCAGCTTGGCCATGGCCGGCCACTGCTCCTCCGTGGGGGTGCCCAGCAGCGTGGGGGCGGCCGCAGTCAAGGGCCACCGCTCCGGGGTGCTCGGGAGACCCCAGCCCGGGGACCCGCGCGCCCCCCCGGCCCCATCCCAGCTCTCCTCCTGCACCCCCCCCCTTCTCCCCCCCTCTCCCCAGAAGGATATCGGAAAATCCTCTTCAGCTGGTCGTCCACGTCGTTCCCCGGGAAGAGCGGCCGCCCCGCGTTGGCCAGCTCTAGGCAGGGAGCGGGGATGAGCCCCGGCGGCCCCGCGGGGTCCCGCCCCCCCCCGCCCCCCCCCCAGGGCAGGGCCGCCCCCGGCTACCTGCGAAGATGCAGCCGGCCGACCACATGTCGATGGAGGTGGAGTAGAGCTTGGCGCCGAACAGCACGTCCGGGGGCCGGTACCACAGCGTGACGACCTGTGCGGGGGCGGCGGGGGGATGCTCGCGGCGGGGCAGGCGGGGCCGGGCCCCCCCCCCCCAGACACCGGCAGCAGGAGTGCGTCCCGCCGGCCGCCCGGCTCACCTCGGCTGAGTAGCAGCGCACGGGGATGCCGAAGGCTCGCGCCAAGCCGAAGTCCGCCAGCTTGAGCTCCCCATTCTGCGGCGAGAGCTCCGGGTCAGCGGGGTCAGAGAGCCCCGTGCCCGGCGGCAGCCACTGCTCCGCGCCCGAAATGAACCCAGAGGGACCCCAGAGGGACCCCGGAGGGACAGACGCCCCCCGCCCCGGGCTCACCCTGTTGATGAGCAGGTTCTGGGGCTTGAGGTCCCTGTGCAGCACGTTGCGGCTGTGGCAGAACGCGAGGCCCTTCAGCAGCTGGTACATGAAGGACTGCGGGGGAGAGCGCGGCCGTGAGCGCGATGTGCCCGCCCGGCACCGCCGCAGCCGGGCGCCCCCCGCCCCCCGGGACCCCCACCTTGACGATCTCGGGGTCCAGGTCCCCGTTGCAGCTGTCGAAGTACTTCTTCAGGTCCTGGCGGGGAGGCAGCGGCGGCGTCAGGGCGCGGCGGGGGCCGGGGGCCACGTGCCGCACGCGCCGGGCGCTCACCTGGTCGCAGAACTCGAACACCAGCGTCAGCTTCTTGTCGCTGTGCAGGACGTCGTGCAGCCTGCGGGGGCGGCGGCACCTCGCACCGGGTCCCGGGGGGCACACGCCCCGCGGGGCCGGGCCGTCCTCACCTGACGATGTTCTTGTGCTTCAGCTCCTTCAGCAGGCAGATCTCCCGCAGCGCCGAGCTGGGCACGCCCTGCGGGCACCAAGCACCGGGTCGGCACGGCATGGCACGGCACGGCACGGCACGGCTCGGTATGGCGTGGGACCGCTCGGTATGGCCCAGCATGGCACGGGACCGCTTGGCACGGCTCAGCATGGCACGGGACCGCTTGGTACAGCGCAGCCCAGCCCGGCACGGCATGGGACCACTTGGTATGGCTCGGATTGGTATGGCCCGGCACGGCACGGCACGGCTCAGTATGGCATGGGACGGCTTGGTACGGCTCAGATTGGCCCGGCACGGCACAGCACAGCCTGGCATGGCACGGGACTGCTCAGCGCGACTCCGGTCGGTATGGCACAGGACCGTTCCGTATGGCTCAGATCGGCACGGCTCGGTATGGCCCGGCATGGCACAGGACTGCTTAGCACGGCCCGGGTCAGTATGGCCCGGCCCGGCACGGCTCGGTATGGCACGGGGCTGTTCAGGATGGCTCAGCCCGGCACGGCTCGGTATGGCCCGGCTCGGATCAGCCCGGTACAGGTCGGTATGGCCCGGCTCGGATCAGCCCGGTACGGCTCGGTATGGCCCGGCTCGGATCAGCCTGGTACGGCTCGGTATGGCCCGGCTCGGATCAGCCCGGTACGGCTCGGTATGGCCCGGCTCGGATCAGCCCGGTACGGCTCGGTATGGCCCGGGACCGCTCGGCACGGCTCGGATCGGTCCCGGCGCGGCCCCGGCACCCTCACCTCATCGTCGTCGTCCAGCCGCACCCGCTTCAGCGCCACGATCTCGTGCGTCTCCCGGTTCTTGGCCTTGAACACGGTCCCGTAGGTGCCTGCGGGCAGCACAGGCACCGGCACCGGTACCGGTACCGGGACCAGCCCCTATCCCCGCCCCCGTGCCCGTCCCGGTCCCTTCCCCCCGCACCTTCCCCGATCTTCTCCAGTTTCTCGTATTTCTGCATCGCGCCGCGCTCCGCTCCGGGCCGCACCGACCGGCCGCCGCCGCGCCTCCCGGCAGCCCCCGCGCCGGCCCCGCCCCTCCGGTACCGCCACGCCTCCCGGCACGGCCACACCTCCCGGCAGCCCCCGCGATGGCCCCGCCCCCCGCGCGGCCCCGCCCCCTTCGCGGCCACACCTCCCGGCAGCCCCCGCGATGGCCCCGCCCCCTGCTAGGCCCCGCCCCCTTCGCGGCCACACCTCCCGGCAGCCCCCGCGCCGGCCCCGCCCCGGTACCCGCCACGCTGCCCGCCAGCCGCGCTCAGGCCACGCCCACTCTGTGGCCACGCCCCCCGCTTCCCCCCCCCCCCCCCGCACTCCCCTCCCCTGGGCCGCGGGTTCGAGCCCCGCCGCCCCCCGGTGCCGTTCCCGTGCCGGGTTCCGGGTCCGCCCGGCCCCGCCCCGCGCAGAGCAGCCCGGCGCGGCGGGGAGCTCCGGTAAGTGCCGGGCCGGGCATCCCCGGCGGGACGCAGCGCGGACCCGCGAGCGGCTGCCGGCCACGTTCCGCGCCCCGCCGGGGCCCCGCCGCCATCCCCGTTCCGACGGGGCGCCCGCGGGGCGGGGGGGGCGCGGGCGGCTCCGGGGTCCCCGCTCGCACCGGGGCTGCTCCCGGCCGGTCCCCCCGTCCGCCGCCCCCGGCCCGTTCCCCCCGGCTTTCCGCGGGGCCCCGGAGCGCCCCTCCGCGCTTCCAGCGGCCGCCGGCGGGACCCGAGGCGCCTCCGGTCCCGTCCCGTCCCATCCCTTCCCGTCCCGTCCGGTCCCGTCCGCTCCCGTCCCGAGCCCCGCCGGGCCCCGCAGGACGCCCCCGGCTCCGGGGCGGCACCGGCCGCAGCGCCCCGCTCCCGGCCCCCCGGCCTCGCGGCTCGGCGCCCCCCGCCCGCGGTGCCGGTGCTTGCGCAAGGCCCCGGGGTTGGGTAACGCCGGCGCGGGCCCAGCCCCGCCGCTCGGTCCCGCTGCCGGTGCCGCCGCCTCCGGAGCGGGGTCGGGGCCCCGGGAGCGGCGGGGGCTCGGCGCCGCCACCCCCCCGGGGCAGCCCCGGTGGCGCTGGGGACGGTCCCGGAGCTGCCGGGGGGGGCGGGGGCCCCGCTCGGTAACTCCGGGGGGGCCCGGCCCCGCGGTGCCGCTCGGCCCCGAGCCCAGCCGGTGGCGCGGCGCCCGGCCCCGAGGGGGCCGCAGCTGCGGGGGGTCCACGGCCCGGCCCCCCCCCGCGGGGCAGCTCCTCCGCCGCCCCCCCCGGCCGCGCTCCCGGCAGCAGCGGTCGGTGTGCAGCCCCCCCGCCCCCCCGGCTGCCCGCACCTGCTGCCTGCACCCGTGGCTGGCGGCGCACGGCCGGGGGGCTCGGCGGGGACCCTGCGCGGGTGCCCCCGGTAACCCCCGGTTATCCCCGGTAACCCCCGGTAACCCCGCGGCCTCAGGCTGCCCGCCGAGCGGCGCCGCCTCTCCCCTGCCCCGCTTTGCTCCGCTCCCCCCCCCGGGCACGGGACACCGAGAAATGCTCTGGCCCGGCCCGGCCCGGCCCGGTGAGCTCCCCGGGGGCTGGCGGAGACGTGGCCGGGGGTGGCGGGTGCGGCGCCCATCCCGCCCCCCTCCTCCCCCCCGCCCCGCACGGGGCCAGGACGGGCGCAGGGGCACGGCGGCGACCCCGGGGCGTGGGGCCGGGCGGAAGGGAGCGCCCCCGGGGGCCGTGGGACCGAGCCTGGCCCCGGGCCCCGGCGCAGCCCTGTCATTAGAGGGGAGCGGATCGCCGCGCAGCCCGGGCTCGCTGCCCGCGCCCACCGCGACGGAGCCGGCGAGCGGGCGCTGAGGGCGGCGCAGCGAGCGGGTCTGCCCCCCCCCGGGCCCCCCAGCTCCTGCTGCTGCCACCCCGGGGCTGCGTCCCCCGGTGCCCCTCGTCCCGGTGCCTGTCCCCTTGTAGGATGCTGGCTCCCGGCGCTGTGCAGCCGCCGGTGCACGTCCCGCTCCCCGCAGTGCCCGAGCGCCCCGCTGCCGCCCGACCCTCCCCGCGCCCCCCCGCAGGAGCGGGGCCTCTCCCTTGGCACGGCCGCCCCCAGCCCAGCCGCGCTCGCCTCTCGCCGGCCCCCGTGCCCAGCGGGAGCCTCGCTGCGCGCAGAGGTGTGGCTGCCTCGGTAACAGTTACTGGGACTTGGCACTCGGGCTGTGTTTGGATAAAGTGGCCTGTTACAGGCTTGGCGAAACAAAGACTCGCTGCTGCTGCTGCTGCTGCTGTTTTTTTCTCGCGCACCGGTATAAAAGCTCCCGGCGTTGTCCGGGCACTTGGCAGCTCGGAGCGCGGAGCGGGCGGACAGACAGACAGACAGACGGCCAGCGGCCAGCTCAGCCCACGGCAGAGGCTGTGCCAAGGGCCCCGGCCCCCCCGGGACACGCTCCTGTCCCGGGGGCACCCGCGGGCCCTGCAGCACGGGAGCGAGGAGCGGCGGAAGCGCGGCGGTGCCGGGCGATGGGGTGAGTGGGGCCGGGCAGAGGCAGGGCGGGCACGCAGCCCCCAGCCCAGCCGGGGACATGGGGCTGGTGCCAGCGCCTGTCCCCGGGCATCCTGCCGAGCCCGCGGCGCGGCTGTGCCTGATCCCTCCCCGGGCGCACCCTGGGGCAGCCGCAGCCCTCGGGCCGGGGCAGGGGCTGGCGGATGCCGTGGGATGGAGCCCCTGGGCCGGGGCTCTGCGGGGTCTGGCCGGCAGCTCCCGGGGCCAGTCCTGTGCCCAGCCCCGTGTCCCCGTGCTGCCGGGGGGGGGCCGGTCCCCTGGGGCCATGGCGGTGGCACCGCGTGTGGGCGTGCGCGCAGAGCAGTGCCGTGATTCATCCCCTGGATCCGGTTGTTTTGAGGTCACTGAGCGGGGGGAGGAGGATATTTTTGGTGGCGGCTTCTGAAGTTGCTGTGTCCAGAAAACCTCGGCGGGCACGGGAGCCGTGCCGAGGGTGGCTGCGGCGTGGTGGTGGCAGCGGGCCCCGCTCCATCCCTTGCTGCCTGCCATGGCCGTGGGAGCGGGCGCGGGCTCCCTGGCCCTTTGCGCTGCAGGCCCGGCTCTGCCGGGGGCTCACGGAGCCACACGGAGCCGCCAGGTGAGCGGGGGGGCAGCGGGACCGGGGTGGGGGTACAGGGGTGGCCACACGCGCATGGCCACTGCAGGTGTCGGTGACCCGTGGGGAGCACGGTGAGCCCGGCACCCCGGGGCGCAGAAGCAGCCCTACCTTGGGGCGCTGGTCACGGGCTGGTGCCGCTGGCACGGCAGTGCCGGGCTGGGGCTGCGCTGCCCCGGCTGGCTGCTGCGCCCGGAGCACGAGAGCGCTGAGCAATGTCCTGGACAGGAGCAGGGGGATTTGTGCTCGCAGCCACCAAATTCCTCCTCGTCCTCCCGCCGCCGTTGGATGGGGTGGGCGGCCCGGTGCCCTGGGCTGAGCTGTGCCCAAGGCTGCAGCCCTGCTCTCCTGGGGGCTCCTCGTCACCACAGTGCCCACCAAGCTCCCGGTGCCGCGGTGGGGATGGGACAGGGACAGGGCAGCCCACCCGCCGCAGAGGGAGGGGGCTGTCCCGCGACCCGCATGGCGTGGGGCTGGAGACAGCGCGGGGGCTGCGGGGGGTCCTCGAGGTGCCAGCCCCAGGCAGCACCCCCAGCCTGCGCTCCGCGGGGGCGCGGGGACCCCGTCCCACCGGGCCGGGGCAGTGTATGCAGCTCTGTGGGGACGTGGCCGTGCCTGGTCCCCCTCGGGTGCTCTGGGACACAGTGCACAGAGAGACGGGTGGGGGCCCGTGCATGGAGCATGGGAAAAGGGGACTTTCCCCCCCCCAAAAAGCCCCGGGGGTGGGGGGCCCACGGCTGCTGGTGACCTGGTGCAGCGTCCCCTCTGGCAGCTCACAGCAGGTGTACGGGGGGCACAAAGCTGCGGGGAGCAGAGCCCCGCGGGGTCAGTGGTGCCCGTCACCACACAGCACCCGGCGGTCCCCGCGTGGGGCCGGGCTGCCGGCCGTGGCACCGGGGCTCCTCGCTCCGCTGGCCGGGGCAGGGCTGGGGCCGGGGCACGTCCACCCGGCGCAGGGCACGGCCTGACCAGCGCCGCACCGTGCCTGTGGCAGCGCACCCGGAGCATGACAGGGGCAGTCCCCGTGGACCGGGCCCAGCTTGGGCAGCGGTGGCTGGGCTGGGCCCCGTGGCCAGGCTGTGGATGCGGCTCCAATGCCCGGAGCAGTGGCCGCCGAAGGCTTCTCCCTGGCCTGCGGGCACAAACGTGCAGCACGCGGATGTGTGCCTGGGGCATCCACCTCTGGAGAGACACGGGGGTGCTGTGGGGGGGGCACGTGGGCTCATCATGGGTGGCCAGCGGCACGGGCACGAGTGGTGTTGGTCCTGCATCCAAGGAGCAGCTGCTGGGTGCTGCCGGCCTGCGGCGGGGCAGAGCAGGCCCGGGTCAGGGAGCAGCCCCGGGAGCTCCAGGCGTGGTGCCGCGGGGCCGGGACGATGCCCTGTAATCGTCTTAGGCGGGATCAGGCGGGCAGGTCGAGGCTGGCCCCAGGAATGCGGCGGCAGCACCGGGGCGGCAGCAGCAGAGCCGGCTCACGCACAGGCACCGATCGGAGCCAGGCGGTAATTAATGGAGCAGAGCGGTGTTGGCAGCCCTATCTCCCTATCTGAGACCTGCCCTGCTTATCTGAGCTGGATTGTTCCCTGCAAACAAGAGCCCATTGTGCTGCGCCGAGGGCCTGGGAAACGCAGCACACGGAGCGCTGCGGGACCGGCTCTGGTGCGGGGCGGTGCTGCGGGGCGCGGGGGGCACCGGCCCCCGGGGGGCTCCTGCGGGGCCAGGGAGTGCAGGGACCAGGGCGCCCTCCCGTCCCCGCGGGGCTGCAGGGAGCGGGTGCGGGAGCCAGCGCAGCGCCCGGTGCGGGTGCGGGAGCGCCTGACTCGGGGCTCCTCGTGGCTCCTCTCACGGCCGCGGCACGAGCTGCTGAGCCGTTTCCGCCCGGCCGCGCTCGCGGTGACTCAGCCGCCACCGGGGCAGCAGAGGCCCTGGCGCCCGTCACCCTTTCCAGCGGGGTCAGCCAAGGGCGCCCGCAGCCCTTGTGGCCGGCGCTGCGGCTCCGCCATCCCCGCGGTCCTGCTGGGTCCCCGCTGTGGCACCGCCAAAGGCAGGGGGAGCGGGGCAGTGCTCGGAGCCCCGCTTTTGGGCAAGGGGCAGGCGGTGCAGGGGTTGGACGCGGGTTAGCGCGCGGCTCCCGGTGCCCATGAGAACACGGCTCAGGACTGCTTCCCAGCTCCGCTCTCCCCAGAGCAGTCCCAAAGATGTTTATGAGGCTCTAATCCCTGTGAGCTGCAGCCAGGATTAAACGCGGCAAAGCCTCTCAGGGCAGCGGCGAGCGCGCTCCCGCACCGGACCTGGCACCCCTGGGTGGGGGCCCGGCACCGCCTGCCTGGTGCGGCTGGGACGGGGGCACCGCGGCGGGGCTGCCCCCATGGGGCGACGCGGCCATGACCCCACAGCGGGGCTGGAGCCGCGTGGAGGCTCCGGCTGCACCCAGCCAGGCTCTTCTGGGTGCCTCTGCCCCCGCTGCATGCTCGGCACGTGCTGCCGCTGTCCGGTGGCTCATCCTCCCCATCCCCGTGCCCGGGTGCTGCCTGGCACAGCAGAGTACACGCCCCCCCCCGCCCCCCCCCCTGCCCTTCCCCACCACTGCAGCCCTTGGGGCTGGGGGGGCGCAGTGGCACGGGGCCCCCAGGCAGGGTGCAGCCCACGGGCACGTTGCGCTGCGTGTCCCCGTGCAGGGAGCACAGCACCCCCGTGTCCACATGGGGTGCGGATCCTTCTGCACCACCCTTGAGTCCCCCTGCACCCAGGAAGGGCATTTTGGGGGTCCCGGCTCTGCCGGGGCAGGCACCAGTTTGTGCCCCCCCACCCCCAGTTCCAGCCCCACTGGGCACACTGGCGAGACCAGAGCCACGCAGTTCCTTGCAGAGATGACGGGAACTGGGGCCTCCCGGCCGTCCCCGTGCCCTGCAGGGTGCGGTGGCCGCAGGGGCCGCAGGACGTGTCCCTCCCCGGGGCTGCGGGGCACACACCGGGGCTCCCCGTCCCGCGCCCCGGCCGGCGGCGGGGGAGTGGCAGCGGCGGTTTGGCGGGCGCCCCGGCAGGTCGCTAATCTGCGCTCGCTCGGCTGGAATGTGGATGTTCTGGCTCCGGCCCCGGGATTAGGGAGCAGCCGGAGCCGGGCAGCGCCGAGCCCAGAGCAAGCAGACGCGGGCAGAGCGCCGTGCCGCGCTTGGCCCCGTGTCAGCCGAGCGGCACCGCGCTGGGGCCGAGCCGGGCCCTAGGAGCCGCAGTCTCAGCGGACGCCGAGGCCGCAGCTCCTTGAGGCCGGCCGCAGCCCCCGCTCTGGGCACGGGATGGAGAGGGGGGGAGCGTGGCCCCGTGCCACCCGTGGCGGTGTTTGTGCTGGCAGGGTACGGCCAGGCACCCCGGCCCGGGGGCGGCGCACAAACGCCGTCCTTATCTGCGGCGTGCCTGCCCCGGCCTCGCCTCCCCTTGCTGATGGGCAGCAGCCACCTTGGCAAGGGCACGGGGCTGCGGGGACGGCTCCTGGAAAACCCCGCGGTGTGGAAATTGTGGCTCAGGGCAGCTCCCGCCCGCTCCTGGGGGCGCTGCCATCGGGGGGGCGGGGGGGGAAGCAGCCCCCCTAAGGCCCGGGGGGGCCCAGCAGCCTGCGGCAGCCGGACCCCACGTGCGGGGTAGCGGCGGCGTGGGGCGTGCGGAGGGGTTGCAGGTGTGGGGCGGCGGGGCGGGAGGGGTGCCCATGCCGGACGGCGAGGCACCCATGTGAGGCGCAGTCATCCATCACCACCCTCCGCGGTCCCCGCCGTCACGTGGGGCCGCCTCCCGCAGCAATAAACCCCACACGCCGGGACCGAGGGCTCAGCCGGGTCCCGGGGAGCTGCCGAGGGCAAGTGGGGGGGCGTGGGGGGCTGCAGGGGGCGAGGGGCTGGAGGAGGGCGCGTGGCAGGGTTTGGGGCGAACGAGGGCAGCGGCGGGACCCATGGGGGTGCCCGTCTGGGGGTCCCTGCCGCACGGGGCTGGGTTCAGCGCACGCTCAGGGTCACGCCGAGGGGCTGGGCCCCGTCCAAGCCCAGCCCTGGGCCCCGCTCTCCTCCGGCGTTTGTCTTGGCGCCCGCTCTCCCGCTCGGACCCAGCGGCCAAGACAAACCCGGCTGGAGCCGGCCCCGGGGCGCAGCCTGCTCCGCTGTTTTCTTTCTCTCCCCGGCCCCCGGGTCAGCCGGAGGGGACGCCAAGCGCGGCCGCCCTCCCTGCGGGGCAGCCGTGGGGCTGGAGGTGGCACCCAGTGCCGGGGTCGGGGGCATGGCTGGGCAGCCGCACGGCCCCACAGGGCTCCCGGGGAGCCCCCACCGAGCCCCCCGCTCTGCTCCCCCAGGTTATGCTGCCCCAACACCGCCCTCTGAGTCCCCGTGAGAAGGAGAAGGGCTAAGCGGGCCCCGCGGCCAGCGCCATGAGCCACTCCCAGGTGTCCTCCGAGATTCACCACATCGTCTCGTCGGCCTTCGAGAGCGTAAGTGCTGCCGGGGGGCCGGGGGGCTGCGGGCAGTGCTCTGCCGGGCGAGGGGAGCCGCAGCGTCCTGGGGCACAGCATGGGGCGGGATGGCACGGCACGGCACAGCAAGGCACGGCCCTGCTGGACCGAGGGGCTGCCAGCGGGGCCGCACGGCGCCCAGCCCGGTGCGCTGCCACGGGGCAGGGCTGTGGGGCTGGGGGTGCCCTCGAGGGCGGGCTCTGCCGGTGCCGTGCCCGGTGCCAGCGCGCGGCTCGGCTCTGCTGGGGTTTATGGGGCTGCCGGGAGCGGGGTTAATGATTAACCCCTTGTGGCACGCGGGATGGCTGCCCCATGCCATTGGGCAAGTCCCCATCGCCGCGGCACGTGATCGGGGATGGGACCTGCGGGTGGCACAGGCGCTGTGGCCCCAGCCCCTTCCTCACCGCTCCGCCACCCATGGATTTCCTCCTGCACCCCCGGGTAAGCCGTGGCCTCGCATCCCGCGCTGCCCGGCCACGGGCTCCTGTCCCCACCCGTCCTGGGGCCCGAGGCTGGGCCATGCCGGTGGCAGTGCCACCAGCGTGCCAGGGACACGGGGCATCGCCCGCCAGAGCCGCTGCTCGGACGGGGAGGGCTCAGCCCCGGGGACCCGCGGAGGGGGCCACCGGTGCCCGGTCACGCCCGGCCAGGAACGGGGGCGGGTTTGGCACGGGGGGGGGGGGGGTCCTCGGCGTGACCGCGGCCAGGGTTCAGCGTGGGGGCACGGGGCTGGGGGCCAGGGCTGGGGGCTGCGCTCACAGCACAGGCAGCGATGGGGGGTCCCGGGGGGGGCAGCAGGGCGCTGGCGGTTGGGGAGCGGGGGCGGCGTGCGCAGGCTGGGGACTGGGGGGAGCCCTGGGGGGGGGCGGCTCCGGGGGGGCTCCGCCCGGCTTCTGTCGCCCCGCCGGGACGGGGCCCTCTGGGGTCGCCCCGGGTCGCGGTGGGGCGGGGGGCGGCGGGGGGGGGCTGGCCATGGGGGGGGGGGCTGGCAGCGCCCCCGCCCCTCAGCCCGGGCGGGTCCGGGGGGGCGGCGGCGGCGGCGCGGCCCCGAGCGGGACCCGGGCACGGCCGGGGGGGGGGGAACGGGGCGGGGGGGCCGCGCGTGCCCGCGGGATGAGGGGGCGGGGCGGGGCGGGGGGGGCCGGGCAGCCCCGAGCAGGCTCCGCGCAGCGCGGGGGGCGCCGTGCACACGGCGGGGGGGGGGCGCGGTGCCGGGGGGGGCCGCGCGGTGCCGGGATGCTGCGGGCGCGGCGCGGTGCCCTCTGCGGGCCGCCGTCACCTTGAGGCGGGCGCGGGGCGGCTCCGTCAATATTTGGCGAGGCGGGGGGGGGCCGGAGCCGCCGCCGTGACCTTCGCGGCCGCGCCGCCCGCCGCCCCCATAAAGCGCCGCCGCCGCCGCTGCGGGGGAAGCGCCCGGGGGAGGCCCCGCACCGCCCCGCACCGCCCCGCACCGCGCCGCGCCGCCATGACTCAGGTGGGGACGGCACCGGCCGGGGCGCGCCGCGCCCGCACCCAGCGCCCGCACCCAGAGCCCGCACCCGGCCCCCCCCGCACCGCACCCGCACCCGGGGCCGGGGCCGGAGCACGGCGGGGGCGGGGAGCGGACACGGCACCGGGCGGCGGGGGGGCGGCACCGGGGGGGCGACACCGGGGGCTGCGGGGCGCGGGGATGCGCGGTCGGGGCTGGGGGGACCGGGGGGGCCGGGGGGGGCGGCGGGTCCCGGTGCCCGCTCAGCCCCGCGGCCGTCCCGCAGCCCGAGCAGGATGCGCTGGGCCCCGGCTCGCCCAAGTTCGGGGAGGAGGAGGAGGAGGAGAAGGACCTGAACAAGGCGCTGGGCGTGGAGCGCTTCGAGGAGATCCTGAGCGACTCGTACCCCCGCAACGCGGAGGAGGCCGGGCGCAGCTACGGCGAGGAGGACTTCGAGTGTGAGTGGGGCCGGGGGGCGCGGGCAGGGCCCCGGGCAGGGCGAGCGGGGCGGCAGCGCGCCCACCCCGCCCCGTTCCCCCAGATCACCGCCAGTCGTCCCACCACATCCACCACCCGCTCTCCACGCACCTGCCCCCCGACACCCGCCGCAAGAAGGGAGCACCCAAAAAGGGCAAGAAGAAGCGCCCCCGCGCCTCTGCCCCCGGCGAGACCCCCACCATCGAGGAGGCCGAAGAGGATGAGGACGAGGCGGGCGACACGGAGACGGAGCGCTCCGCGGAGGAGCTGCTGCAGGGCGCCCCGCCGGAGGCGGTGCAGGTGGGGGCCAGCCGGGGCAGGGAGCGCAGGAGCCGGGGGGCTGCTGGTGCCCGTGGGGCTGCAGCAGCAAATTTCTCCCCCCGCCCTTCGCCGCAGTTCTTCCTGCAGGAGGACGAGGTGGCCGACCGCCGCGCAGAAGAGCCAGCGGCACCCCCGGCACCGCCAGCCCCCCCGGCAGAGCCCTGCGGGGCTGTGTCCCCCAAGGCAGCCAGGGCAGCCAGGTGAGAAATGGGTCCGGGGGTCCGGGCACCCCGTCCTGTGGGGCTCAGCAGGGGTGGTGCTCAGCCCCGGGGTGGTGCCTGCGTTGCAGCCCCAATGCCGAGGAGGGACGCTCAGCTGAGGGCCCCGCCACCGAGGAAGCCGGTTCCCCCGGCCGCCCCGCGGCCAAGTCCCAGCCGGGGCACCGGAGCTACAACCTCCACGAGAGGCGGCGGATCGGCAGCATGACGGGCGTGGAGCAGGCGCAGTACCAGAAGATGCCCACAGACGAGTCGGAGGCCCAGACGCTGGCCTCGGCCGACCTGGACTACATGAAGAGTGAGTGGGGTCTCAGACTGGCGGGCGAGGGGCTCTGGGGAGCACGGAGCTGTGCCGGCTGCTGCAAAGCCGGAGCCGTGCACGGGGCAAGCGGGGCTGGGGCCGGCCGAGCGGGGCTGGGCGCAGGCTCTGGGCGCAGGGGATGCCGGGCGCCGAGCACAGGCAGGAGCAGCGCCAGTGGCGCTCAGCCAGGGGCTGGCACCCAGGGCGGCTGGAGCAGGAGGCGGCGGCGATGCCTCCCCCGAGGGCTCTCCGGCTTGCAGCTCCGGGACTTCCAGGGCTGCTTTTGCCATAACAGCTCCCTGGGGGCCTCTCTGCCCTCAGCGCACCCGCAGCCCGTTGGCAAGGGGTGCAGGGCGGCTGCTGCTCGCTGCTGGCCCCCCCGCTGTGCAGGTGCTTGCCAGCACACGGCCCCCATCCCCCCGGGCCGAGTCCCACCCCCTGCTCCCGTGGCCCCCCGGTCCTGTGGTGGCCGTTGCCCTGCCGCAGCTGCAGTCCCTGAGCTTGCCGGGGGGCTACTGCTGGGGAAGGGCTCCCCATGGCTGCGTGGTGCGGGGGGCTCTTAGGGCCGTGCCCCCCACGGGTTACCCACCTGCCTCCACCGCCGTCCGTCCCCGTTTCTGGCAGGTCACCGCTTCGAGGACGTGCCCGGGGTGCGCCGGCACCTCGTGCGGAAGAGCGCCAAGGCGCAGGTTGTCCACGTCAGCAAGGACCACAAGGAGCCGAGCACGCGGCACCGCAAGCAGGACCGGCAGCCCCACGAGGTGGGGTCTGCGCCCAGGGGGGCTGGGGCACGGCGGGGGTCCCACTGCTCGCGTGGGTGCCGCGGAGGAGCCGAGCGAGTGGCAGCTCCGCGCGGGAGCATCCCCACGGGGCCATCTCGCTCAGGGCCCGGTGAACGGGGGCTGCCAGCGCATGGCCCCCCCGCTGCCGTGGGGTGTCCCCGCTGACCCGTGTGTGCCCGCAGGTGTTTGTGGAGCTGAACGAGCTGGTGGTGGACAAGAACCAGGAGCTGCAGTGGAAGGAGACAGCGCGCTGGATCAAGTTTGAGGAGGACGTGGAGGAGGAGACGGACCGCTGGGGCAAGCCGCACGTGGCCTCGCTGTCCTTCCGCAGCCTCCTGGAGCTGCGCAAGACCCTGTCCCACGGTAGGGCAGGGGGGCAGCCCCTCAGGGCACAGGCGGGCGTAGCCCTGGCCCCGCTCGCCTCAGCCCCCTCTCCCTTGCCCCAGGCGCCGTGCTCCTCGACCTGGACCAGAAGACTCTGCCGGGGGTGGCTCACCAGGTGGTGGAGCAGATGGTCATCACCGACCAGATCCGGGCCGAGGACCGCGCCAACGTGCTGCGGGCGCTGCTGCTCAAGCACAGGTGAGCAGGGGACAGCAACCCGACAGCGTCCCACTCCTCTGGGCTCTGCTCCCCACGGCCGCGGGGACAGCACCGTCCCTGGTGCCACCGGTCCCTGCCGGGACGCTGGGAACTCTCCCGGGGCAGTCAGTGCCAGCAGCCCCTCGGGTACGCGGAGCTGTCGGGCCGCCGCAGACAGCCCTGGGTTTGTCCCGCAGCCACCCGAGCGACGAGAAGGACTTCTCCTTCCCCCGCAACATCTCGGCCGGCAGCCTGGGCTCGCTGCTCGTGCACCACCACAGCACCAACCACGTGGGCGAGGGCAGCGAGCCGGCCGTCACCGAGCCCCTCATCGCCGGCCACGCCGTGGAGCACGACACGCGGATCGACGTGGAGCGGGAGGTGAGCCCAGCACCACCACTGCGCTGTGTCCCCAGCCCCCCCCGCGCCTTCCTCTGTCCTGCTGCCGCTCCTCATCCTCGGGCCGGGCCCTGGCCTGAGCTCCGCCGCACACTCTGCCCCCCCAGAGGGAGGTCCTGGCCCCAACGCCCCCGGCTGGCATCACTCGCTCCAAGTCCAAGCATGAGCTGAAGCTGCTGGAGAAGATCCCAGACAACGCCGAGGCGACGGTGGTGCTTGTGGGTATGGAGGGGCGGCAAGGGGGGGGTGGGGGGGCTCCACACGCCAGGCACCCCGAGGTGACCCCCTGCATCCCTTGGACACCCGCAGGCTGCGTGGAGTTCCTGGACCAGCCCACCATGGCCTTCGTGCGGCTGCAGGAGGCCGTGGAGCTGGACTCGGTGCTGGAGGTGCCCGTCCCTGTGCGGTTCCTCTTCGTGCTGCTGGGGCCCAGCAGCACCCACATGGACTACCACGAGATCGGGCGCTCCATCTCCACCCTCATGTCCGACAAGGTGAGCGCCGCCTCCTGGGCCGCGTCCCGTCTTTGGGAATGTGTCCTAGAGGCGTCCCCTGCCCATGCCCCCGCCTGGCTCGAGTCCCCCGGCCGGGGGCTCTGACCCCGCCGTCCCGCAGCAATTCCACGAGGCCGCCTACCTGGCCGACGACCGCCACGACCTCCTCAACGCCATCAACGAGTTCCTGGACTGCAGCGTGGTGCTGCCGCCCTCGGAGGTGCAGGGCGAGGAGCTGCTGCGCAGCGTCGCCCACTTCCAGCGTGAGATGCTGAAGAAGAGGGAGGAACAGGAGCGGAGGCTGCTGCTGGAGCCCAAGTCCCCCGAGGAGAAAGGTGCTGGCGGGGCCGGGGCAGGGCAGGGTCTCGGCGGCGTGGCGGCGTCTCACCGCCCGTCCGTCTGTCCCGGGGTGCAGCACTGCTGAAGCTGAAGGTGGTGGAGGGCGAGGGCGAGGATGAGGACGACCCCCTGCGGCGCACGGGCCGGCCCTTTGGGGGGCTGATCCGGGACGTGCGGCGGCGCTACCCCAAGTACCTGAGCGACTTCAGGGACGCGCTGAACCCGCAGTGCATCGCAGCCGTCATCTTCATCTACTTTGCTGCGCTGTCCCCAGCCATCACCTTCGGAGGGCTGCTGGGTGAGCTCTGGGGTGTGCTGTGCTGCGTGGGGACGGGGCACGCAGTGCTCGGGGGGATGGAGCAGCGCGCTGCCTGGGGACAGCAGGGCGCAGACCTGTCCCGCCTGCTGTGCCTGACCCTGTCCTGCCCGCAGGGGAGAAGACGCAGGACCTGATCGGGGTGTCGGAGCTGATCATCTCCACGTCGCTGCAGGGCGTGCTCTTCTGCCTGCTGGGCGCCCAGCCCCTGCTCGTCATTGGCTTCTCGGGGCCCCTGCTCGTCTTTGAGGAGGCTTTCTTCACGGTGGGAACTGGGAGGACATTCCTGGGTGCTGGGGGGGCAGAGCCCACGGCTGGGTGCTCTGCCCGGCCCTGGGGCTGTCCCTGCCGCTGACACCCGCCCGTCCGTCCGCCCGCAGTTCTGCACGTCCAATGGCCTGGAGTACCTGGTGGGACGCGTCTGGATCGGCTTCTGGCTCATCCTCATCGTGCTGGTCATGGTGGCCTTCGAGGGCAGCTTCCTGGTGCGCTTCGTCTCCCGCTTCACGCAGGAGATCTTCGCCTTCCTCATCTCCCTCATCTTCATCTACGAGACCTTCTCCAAGCTGGCCAAGGTGAGCCAGGGGTCCGGGATGCCTGCGGGGCAGTGCGGGGGCCAGGACGGGCCTGACACCCCCACCCCCCGCTGCTGCAGATCTTCCAGGAGCACCCCCTGCACAACTGCACGAGGGCCAACGGCACGGAGGCGGAGGCCTGGAGGGACGGCAGCACGGCCCCGGCCAACAGCACGGGGGGCCGCGCTGCCGCCAAGGTGACGGGGCAGCCCAACACGGCGCTGCTCTCGCTGGTGCTCATGGCCGGCACCTTCTTCATCGCCTTCTTCCTGCGCAAGTTCAAGAACAGCCGGTTCTTCCCCGGACGGGTGCGTGGGGCAGGCGGGACGGCGGCGCGGGCGCTGCGCGGGGCCCTGGGGTGAGCCCGGCTTTGGGGGGCAGGGCTGAGCTGGTGGGGGGGCGGGCAGGGGCTGGGGCCGGGCTGACGCTGCTCTGCCTCCAGATTCGGCGGCTCATCGGGGACTTCGGGGTGCCCATTGCCATCCTGGTGATGGTGCTGGTGGACTACAGCATCCACGACACCTTCACGCAGGTCAGCACCAAGCCGCCGCCACGGCGGGACCCCCCCCCCCGGCCCCGTTCCCTCCTGGGCCTGGGGGTGACGGGCGCAGGCACCGGGCCCCACGGCACTCGGCCACCTCGGGCTCCTGGCGTCCCCCTGCCTCAAGCCCCGGGGGTCCAGCCCCATCGGGTGCCTCTGTGCCCTAGCGTGGGGCGGGGGCCTCCTCGCTCCCGGGGAGCCGGGGGCTGGGGCCAGAGCCTGCGGTGCCCCCCCAGCATTTTGCGCCCCCCCACAGAAGCTGAGCGTGCCCAGCGGGTTCTCGGTGACGGCCCCGGAAAAGCGGGGCTGGGTGATCAACCCCCTGGGCGAGAAGAGCGACTTCCCCGTGTGGATGATGGTGGCCAGCGGCCTCCCCGCCATCCTCGTCTTCATCCTCATCTTCATGGAGACGCAGATCACCACGTGAGCGCGGCGGGGCCGGGCTGGGGGCCCAGCAGCACCGTGCGGGGCACGAGCGGGGCAGGGGGCGCCGTGCCGTGCCGAGCCTTGCCTTGCTATGCTGTGCCATGCCGTGCCATGCTGAGCCATGCCTTGCTATGCTGTGCTGAGCCATGCCAAGCTGTGCCATGCCAAACTGTGCCATGCTTTGCTGAGTTGTGATCATCTGTGCTGAGCCATGCCATGCCAAACTGTGCCATGCCATGCTGAACCGTAGCATCCTGTGTAGTGCTGAGCCACGCTGTGCTGTACCGAGCCATGCCAAGCTGTGCCATGCCGTGCTGTGCTGAGCCATGCCAACAGTCCGCCCTTGTGCCCAGGCTGATCATCAGCAAGAAGGAGCGGATGCTGCAGAAGGGCTCTGGGTTCCACCTCGACCTCCTGCTCATCGTGGCCATGGGCGGCTTCTTCGCGCTCTTCGGGCTGCCGTGGCTCGCCGCGGCCACGGTGCGCTCCGTCACGCACGCCAACGCGCTCACCGTCATGAGTAAGGCTGTGGCGCCCGGGGACAAGCCCAAGATCCAGGAGGTGAAGGAGCAGCGGGTCACCGGGCTGCTGGTGGCCGTGCTCGTCGGTAGGTCCAGCCCTGCCCGCCGGGGTCCCAGGTGGCCACAGGGCCTGGGCAGCCATGGGGGGGGGCAGGGAGGGCTGCAGGGGTGCGGGGGTCAGTGGGCACTGCACAGACACCCCCCCCTCTGCACAGGGCTGTCCATCGTCATCGGGAAGCTGCTGCAGCAGATCCCGCTGGCCGTGCTCTTCGGGATCTTTCTCTACATGGGCGTCACCTCCCTCAATGGCATCCAGTTCTACGAGCGCCTGCAGCTGCTGCTGATGCCCCCCAAGCACCACCCTGATGTCCCCTACGTCAAAAAGGTTGGGGGGGGGGGGGGGGTGTGCCACGGGTGGGTGAGGCCGTGCCCTGCCTGGTGGGGTGCGGGACCCTCGCCTGAGGCACCCTCGGCTGTACCGGGGTCAGGGGCACCAGGGCACCTGTGGGACCCTTACCTTGGGGCTTGGGGGGGGGGAGGGGGAGGGGGGGCACAAGCAGGGCTGCGGGAGCCAGGTCACAGGGTGGGGGCTCAGCAGGGTGAGGTGGGGGGGACGCAGGGTCCCATGTGCCCCGTCCCTGACGCCCATCCCCGCGCAGGTGCGCACACTGCGCATGCACCTCTTCACCGGGCTGCAGCTGGCGTGCCTGGCCGTGCTGTGGGCTGTCATGTCCACGGTGGCCTCCCTGGCCTTCCCCTTCATCCTCATCCTCACGGTGCCACTCCGCATGTGCCTGCTCAGCCGCATCTTCACCGACCGCGAGATGAAGTGTGTAAGTACCAGCCCCGCGGCGCCGGGGTGCGCCGCAGCCGTGCCCTCCTCGGGGAGGGACGGGGACGGCAGGGGGGCGGCATGGGGGCGGCAGGGGAGCCCCCCGCTGCGCGCTCAGCCCCCGCTCCTCCAGCTGGACGCAGACGAGGCCGAGCCCATCCTCGACGAGCGGGAAGGTGTGGACGAGTACAACGAGATGCCGATGCCAGTGTGAGCCTGTGCCAGCCAGCGAGCCGCCCGCGGGGCCGGGCACGGCCAGGCCCCCGTGCTGCCGCCCTGCGCGGGGCTGGGGGCAGCGGCTGCGCAGCCGTGCCTGGCCGGGGACGGGCACCCCGCGCCCCTGGGGCTCCGCTCTGCCGGCCGGGGGCCCCCTGCCAAAGAGAAGCCGTCCCGTGGCCTCACCCCACGGGGACCCCCCCAGGGCACCCCGCTCGCCGCTGCTGCAGCACAGGGGGCCCGTGCCTTTGGTCCCCCGCCCCCCCGGACACATCCTGACCACGCCGTGGGGCAGAGCCCTCCCACCACTCCCCTGCAGTGCTGCAGGTCCGTGCCCTGCCCCAGCTCCTCTGCCACCCTGGCCTGGCCCTGGGCTCCTGCCCGACAATCAGGTGTTAACTGAATACCACCGTGTTTTATTTAACGTAAATGGCAATAAACAGCTTTATAGCGAGCGTGGCGGGATGAGGAGCGCCGAGGCAGCCCGGTGTGGAGGTGCGGGGGGGGCAGCCCCCCCTGCCCTGCCCCACGGCCGCCCGCAGCAGGGCAGGGCTGCCGGCAGCACCCGCGCACGGCGGTGGGGTGCTGGCCCTGGGGACCACGGCCGCCCCCCGCCACCTCCCGGGCAGCCCCGGGGCCGGGGGCAGCCCGCTGCCTCGTACTAATAAAGAGAACGGACTTTGCACACTTTTCACCAGTTTTATTGTAAAGTTAACCCCTGCGTCCCAAGCACCCCCCTCCTCCCGCCCAGGGCCCCGGGAGCAGCCCCTGTGCAAGTGGCCGCGGCCCTGCCCGACCCCCTCCTGCCCCAGCGTGGGGCTGCCACGGCCCCTACGGGGGGGGCCAGGCAGAGCCTCCCCCCCCTCCCCCCCGCGGTGTGTTGGGGGCCCCGGACCCCCCACCCAGGACCGCCAGAGCCCTTCAGCGACCCTGAGGCCGGCGGGGCCGGGGGTGGCCGTCAGGGGCCCGCGCCCCCCGGCGTCACGCAGCCCAGGGCTCCCGCCACGCAGCGGTCACGTCGCGCCCCTTCCCCACGCTCACGGCAATAAATAGCTCGCACCACCCCGGCCCCACGTCGCAGAGCAGGTGCCCGCGGCTGAGCCCCGCTCCCCACGGGAAGGGGGCAGCTCCGTCCCCCCCCCAGCCCCGGCCAGGGGCTCCGCGCCCGCCCCAGCGCCCACCCGGCGAGGGCTGAGCCCCCTCAGAAGCGCAGCTCCCTCAGCTTCTGCCGCAGGTAGTGCTTGGCCTCCTCGATGCCACTCACCTTCTCCAGCTCCGTGTAGGGCAGCTGAAACGGGACAGGAGCGTCAGTGCAGCCCCACGAGCTGGGCGGCTGCCTCTCACCCCCCCCCGGCACATGGTCTGGGCAGGGAGAGCCCCCCCGGCACGGGCAGACCCCACAGGGGCAGGGGCTGGGGATCGCTGGGGGACAAACGGGACTCGGGACCCTTCTCCGTGGTGCGTGTGGGGTCAGCGCTGCTCTGTCCCCAGGGGATCGGCAGCTGCCCCGCGGCCCGAACAGCCGGGCAGGGAGCGCCCTTCCACTGCCGGTGCCCCCGGGCGGCCGCGGCTCCCTGCCCTCTGGCCAGCCCCACGTCGGGCAGAGCCGGAGCCCGCGCGGCTCTGGAGGTCCGGCTGCACCCCCAGCCTCCCCCTGGAGCCCCCGCACCGGGCCCAGGGTGTGGGACTGGTGGTTCCTCCTCCGTTCTCCACGAACCGTGCAAGGCCACCGGGAGAGGGAAGGGGACGGCCCTCGGGTCTCTGCCCCGCAGGCGGGAGGCAGAGCACGGCCATGGGGGGCACGGCGCCCATCAGCCCCCCACACGCAGCCTCCGGCAGCGGAAAGCCCCGAGCCGAGCCCCGGTCACCACCTCCCCCACACGGCGCCGTCCCGCAGCCCACCGGGGAGCCCTAAACGTTCCCCCTGCCCTGCGCCCCCAGACCCCGGTGCGTGAGGGGGGGGCACCCCCAGGGCGAGCACGGGCACTGCTGGGGCCCAGTCCCGTTGCCCGCACCCAGCCACTGCCTGTGGACTGCGGGGAAAAACCCCAACTGCCCCATTCCCACGTTGGCAGCGCTGGCCCAGGGCTGCCTGGGGACAGGGGGAGGCTCCAGCTGGCACCCGAGCGCCCGCGGCCACCCCGGGGGCTGGAGGAGCCGCGCTGTTTGTGCCTGCTTCAGCCCCGTGCGGGGCAGCGGCCGAGGGCTAACCCGACACATCGCCTCGCGGGACGGGCGCTGCCACCCTCGGCGGCCTCACGCTGGAGAGGAAACCTTCCCCTCCCCTCGGGGCCAAAGGAAACGCAAGGAAACCGCAGGCTCGGCCCCGCGAAGAGGCAGCGACGGGGCTGGGCGCGAGCCCGGAAGGAGCCGTAAGGGGGGAAGTGCCCCACGCGTGGCTGGGGGGGTCCCCAGGGGGGTCCCGTTACACCACAGGCACCCGGCACTGCTCGGGGGCCTCCCCCCCCTCAGGAGCTGCAGGGCTCCCCGCACAGCGGCCTGCCCAGGAGGCGGCTTTTTTGCACCAGCTCATGGAGAACCGGGGCCAACGGCGGGCACCCTGCAGGGACGGGGCGTGGGAGCCTGGCACAGACGCGGGGGCTGAGCGGAGAGCTTCAGGCCCAGAAGAGCAGCCCAGGGGCATTTCCGTCCTTCTGGCCAGCTCCCACAGCCCCCCCCGGCATCCCCAGCTGCAGGGAACAGGGAGGGACACGCGGCGGAACGGGCAGAGCCAGAAACGGTCCTGGGGGGCCCGAGGCCGGATCCTGACACGGTGCTGCGCGGGGCCTGGGGCCCGTCTGCTGCCGTCACAGCAAACACGCCGGGCGCAGGCCGGGGCAGAAGACAGCCACCGACACGGCACGGGCAGAAGGGACCCAGGGACCCCCTGGCTGCGGGGGCTCTGAGCTGCGCGTTTCTGGCCGCTTGGCCCCGGCACCGCCGCCTCCTCCCACGCTCGGCTCCGCACACCCAGTGCCCCGGGGCTGCCCTGCCCGAGCACCGGCGGCACAGAAAGCCCCTGGGGCCAAAGGGGCTGGGAGCGAGCGGTGCCACGGCCAGGACGGGCTGGGGACGGCAGGTGGGGCCGCTATTCCAGACAGGATCCCGGGAGGGAAGGGGGCTGGCAGGGGTCAGGACCACGGGGGGAAAACAGAACTCTGCCTCGGCAAGGGCCGAGCGCCCGGCCGCCCGCACCGAGGGGCAGCGGCTCCAGGCCCAGCCCATGGAGCCCAGCGGAGGACGGGAAGGGAGCGGGTGCGAGACCAGCAACGCACCCCACGGGTACCGCGGGCAGCCCCGAGGCGCTGCAGCACAGAAGGAGCCGTTGGAAGCCAGCCATGGCCCCACGGCCGCCGGGCCCGCCGGGCAGGCCGCGCAGCGGGGAGCTGGCACGCACCGTGGGGACACGGCCGGGGCCGCGGCGTGCC
Organism: Anser anser; assembly: GCF_964211835.1. Classification (NCBI taxonomy): domain Eukaryota; kingdom Metazoa; phylum Chordata; class Aves; order Anseriformes; family Anatidae; genus Anser; species Anser anser. The sequence goes on from NC_139721.1 coordinate 162,806,448, forward strand.
AGCCGTGCCAGGCAGCGCAGGCCCAGCAGGGAGGTGGCAGCGCCGCCGCCAGCAGTGGGACGTCAATTAAGCACGAGGCGGGCCGAGCGGCCAGGCCCAGGGCTGCGAGCGGAGCGCCCTGCCCGGCTGCAGCCCCGGCTCCAGCGGCATCCCGCGGGAGGCAGCCCATTTAACAACCCCGCTAACCCCATTTAGCAACCATTTAACACCCCCGCTAACGAGCTGGGCGACATCGAGCGCCCCGCGGCGGGGCCGCAGGCAGCACGGGGCCAAGGGGTGCAGCGGGTCCCCATGCTGCCCTTCGGCAGGGCCCCCCCGGGCCGAGGAACAGCCCCGGGCCAGGCTGGGGGCCGCCCCACGGGAGGTGGGCTGGCAGGAAAGGGACGGGGGGCCCGGGCAGGCAAGGGCTGGGGGAGGCCGGCGGCCCCCGGGCTAGGGCAGCGCGGCGAGGGGCGAGGGAACCGACCCTTCGCTGCCGCACGGCCTGGAGCGTGTCCAGCGCTGGGCGGCCCGGCCCGAGGCGGGGGCACGGGGGGGTCAGGGCAGGGCCAGGGCACACGCGTGGTGCTGGCAGAAGCGCGACTGCTCAGCCTGGAGAAGGGGAGGCCTGGGGGCACCTTGTCTACAGGCACCCGGGAGGAGATGGTGAGGACAGAGCCAGACTCCCCGTGGTGCCCAGCAAACGGGACTGAGGCAGTGGGCACACCTAAAATATAGGAAACCCTACTTACACTTCAGCAGCTGGTTGTCTGAAATGTGAGAAGAGGCTTTGTCTGTGAGCACGGCTGGACGCTGGAGCAGGTGACCCAGAAAACAACCGACCTCCAGCGCTGGAGGCCTCTGGGGCTCGGTCGTGGCACCGAGCAACCAGCCCCAGCGCGCCCTGCTCGCAGCAGGGGCTGGGCTCCACCTTCTGCAGGGCCCTGCCAAGCGCAGCTCCCCACGGCTCCCGTGAAGGCGCCGGGAGGAAGCAAACCTCAAACGAGAAGAGCAAGAAGAACAGCCGAGCTGCGACGGGGCCTCGGCTCGGGAAGGAATTAAAGCGCCCGGGGTCCTCCTTTTTGTAAAGGGCTGACCAAAGGGAACAGGAGAGACCTCTGGCACCGCAAGCGCAGGGAGAAGGTAACCGCAGAGCCGCGCGCCACTGGTGCGGTGCCAGGCCTGGCGGCACCGCGGGCAGCCAGCGGGCCTAAAACCACCACAGGCCCCCGCACGCAGGGCCGCAGGGAGCCGCCAGCACGGGGCGCTGCGGGCGGGGGAGAAAGGACCCGCTCAGAAAGGCACCGAGTGCTCGCGGGCAGAGCTCCTCGGGTGGCGGCGGGCTGTAGCTGTCCCACACGGGGCTCTGGCGGGGGAGCCGCAGGGGTTGGGCCGGGGGCCAGGACGAGCTGAGCTGGCTCACCCCACGCAGCCCCATGCCGCACGCGGGGGCCTCAGCGCCGAGGGACGGAGCCGCAGGACAGGGGCCACGAACCGTGCGTGCCACGCACGGCCCACGCGCGACTCCTCTCCTACCTGCCCGCCGCTGCCTGTCGGAGGGGGCACGTGGGGGGGGGGGCAGCGCGCTCCTTGTGGCACGCAGGAAGCGCCCCGGCACGGCCGCGGGGGCAGCCCCACGCCCCGGCCCCCCCAGCGAGGAGCCGGGCCTCCCGCAGCGCGGCCCCCAGGGGAGCCCAGCAGCAGCACTGCCGTCACGGGGCGCCCAGAAGCCACCATGAACATGGGATTCTGGGCCCCACGCTGCCAGCTCCGGGGTCAGGAGCCGCGGGGCTGGCGGCAGGGGAGGGCCTGCAGCCCTGTCGCACCGCCGCGTGCCTGAGCGCGGCCCCGGAGAGTCTCTGACTCTCTGCAGAGAAGTAAACGGGGCGAGAGCCCCGCGCTTCTCAGCTGCCTTCCTCGGGAGCACCTCCCCTCCGGCTAACGGCTCAGGACAGCCGGACGCCAGCCGCACACACCGCAGTAACGCCCCGAGCGCACGCAGACACCAGGGCGCTCGCCGAGGGCTCGCCGTCCCCGGCCACCGCCCAAAGCCACCCGGCCCCCAAAGCCGGGGTCACTGAGGGGGGCTCGCCCCACGGCTCCCCCCGCGCCGGGAGGAGCTGCCTCACCCTGCCCAGCTCCGCGCAGCGCCGAGGACGGAGCAGCAGGACGGGGGCCCCGCGGGCCCTGCGGTGGCAGGGGACGGGCCGACCCCTGCTCGCGTGGGGGCCAGGCACGTGCCCCACCCGGGTGCCAGGGCTCCTCCTGCCAACGCGGCCGGGTGGGAGCCCTGGGGCGGGACGGGGCAGAAAGGAGCAGGGAGCGCGGGGACGGCTGCTCGGGGGCGGCCCCCCGGCAGTGACGCCAGCTCCGGGCCGGCCCCCCCGCCGCGTTTGGGCCGGCCCCGTGCCGCCTGGCAGCGCCGGTTCCGCCCGAGGGGAAGAGGGGCCGGGAGCAGCCCGGGCACTCACCTGCACCAGACAGTAGCCCAGCAGCCGCAGGTGCCTGTCCCGCATGGCTCGCGAGCCCACCAGGATGTCGGAGTTCTGGCAGTAATGCCACTTGTCGTTGACCGACAGCACCACCCTGCAGGGACAGAGCGGCGGCAGGAGGGCAGCACCGCGGGCAGCACCCCAGGGCGCCGCGCCCGCCTCCCCGGGACCGTGCAGGAGGGAAGCAGGGGGAGGGCACCCCGCTCCCGGCGCCGGGGGGGGAGCAGCCGTGCCCTGCGCGGGACAACGCTGCGCCCCCGTACCTGACCCCGCGGGGCGCAGGGGGGCCGGGGCGGCCGTGCTGCAGGGGCTGGGGGGGCGCGGGGGGCTCTGCTCGGTACCTCTGAATCTCGTCGGCTGCCGGCGGCCCCTCGCCGGGCCCCCTGGTGGGGCTGGGCCGGCACGGGGAGGGCGGAGGGCAGGCTTCCTCGGCGGGCGGGGGGCTCCGTCCCTCCGCGTCCTCCTGGGCCTGCTCCCCCTGGAAGCAGCCGTGCTCGCGCTGGGGGCAGCCGGCCGCCGCCGCCGCCTCCTCCTCCAGGATCTTGCCGATGGGGAACTGGAAGAGGGTGGCCGCGGAGGAGCCCCGCGGGGAGCAGTCAGGGGTGCCGGCGGGCTGCGCGGAGAGGCACTCGGAGGGGCTGCTCAGGGTGGAGCTGCCCTGGCTCTCCAGGGAAGACTCTTTGCTCAGGCCGCGGTAATAGTCCGAGGGGGGCTGGTAGCAGGGTCCCCCCGGGGCCGGGCACAGCGTGGAGAGGAAGCGCCCCGCCAGGTTGTTCTCCCGGGGGGCCGGGGGGCTGCCCGGCGTCTCCGGAGCGAACGGGGCAAAGTCCTGCAAGTCCGAGGCGAGGGCCAGGACGCTGGAGCGCAAGGAGATGGCGGCGGGGGACGCCGCGGCGTGGGCGGGGGGCGCCTTGGAGGCTGCAGGGACGCGGGAGAGGGGCAGCACCGTGCCCGAGCGGTTAATCCACAGCAGGAAGTCTGCGGGGGGAGCGCGGGGTCAGCGCCGGGCCCGCGAGCCCGCCGCGATGAGCGACGGGCCTGGGGACCCCGAGAGCCCTGGGGCGGGAACGCGCCCTGGGCCGGCTCCGTGGCACCCGGGCTGAGCTGGGGAGGGCAGCGACCACCAGCCGGGGCTGGCCCTGCCCCGAGCGCCCGCCGCCGAGGGCCGGTACCTGTGCAGTATCCGGGGGGCAGCACCTCGTCCTGCCGGTAGCACTCCTCTCCCACCAGCTGCCGCAGCGCCTCGGCCACGAGCCCCTTGTAACTGAGCAGGGACAGAAGGGTCGGCACAGGCCCGCCAGGCCCCCGGCCCGCCCCCCAAGCACCCCGGCCCGCCCCCTCGCTCCTCCGGGGCACACCCGCGCCCCGGACGATGCCGCGCTGCAGGGGACGGGCAGTGGGTGCTGTCAGGGCCCTGCTCTCCTGCGCGCCCCCTCTCACCTGTACTTCCTGTTGGCCTCGTCGGCCGTCAGCGCGTGCTCGAACATCAGGACGCGGTAGCGCGGGTCGAGGCGGGGGCCGCTGTAATCGCGGAACTCCAGCTCCACCGCCGCGTCCAGCAGCGAGAGGTAGCGGCGCACGATGAGCGCGTAGGGGCTGCCTGCGGGGGGACGGGCGGCTGGAGGCGGCCCTGCGGCTCCCCGCCGCGCGCCCCCGCCGCAGCCACCCCGAGCTCCCCGAGCCGACGCGCCGTGCTCAGCCCGGGGCGTCCCAGAGCCGCCCCCACCTCGCCGCCAGGCCTCAAGGGCCGGGATTCCCCTGGGGAGGGCCCGACGTACTCATCACGTTGGTGATGAAGGCCGGAGAGAAGACTTGGTGCAGGACGGTCTGGGGGAAGTGGCTGAGCTGGAACATGGACATGAGGATGTTGACGGTGGCCAGGGGCGAGCTGCCCGCCTTCTGCTCCAGGATGGCCTCCAGCTTGGGGAAGAGCTCGCCGTGGTTGGACGGGCGGTAGTTCATGCGGCTGAAGGGAAACACCAGCTTCTGGATCACCTGCGGCCGGAGGGAGACGGAGTCGGGCCGGGCCCCGCAGGCAGCCCCGGGCCGCCCCGCGGAGCGGGCAGGACGCTCACCTTGCTGTCCAGCTGCTCCCCGCGCTTCAGAAGGAAGTTGGCGATGGTATCGAGCAGCCGCGGCTCGCGCAGGCGGTGCCGGGCCACGTACTTGGCGATGAGGGCCATGGTGTAGGGGGTCAGGTTCTCCGCCTTCCTGGGAAGCCACTCTGCGGGGCAAGCCGCGGCGGGGCGTCACGCAGGTGCCGGCCCCGGGCCGCCGCTCCCCAGAAGCAACCGCAGAAGCGAGGGTTGGGGGGAGGCGACAGGAGCCTGGCAACGGGGCCGAGATCCGAGCAGCTCCCCGGCAAACGCGCAGTTACCGGGCTCCCGGCAGGCCGAGGGACCCCCGCCCCACGCACCCAGGCAGCCCAGGCAAAGAGCCCCAGCGTGCAGGGGACAGGGGCGGTTCTGCAGGACCCCCCCAGGAACCAGCCCGCTGCCCTGGCGCCCAGCACGAAGGGGCAGGCGGGGCGGTCGCCGGCAGGGTGGTGCAGAAGCGTCTCCTGCTCCAGCCGCCAGCACCACGGGCCTGGAGCTCCGCACGGCCCCGGCCGGCCCCGGCACGGCCCCCGACGCGCTCTGGGGCTGGAGAAGAGGCTCTAAGGCCACGGAGCGCACCGAGAGAGCCCCGGGGTGAGGCTGGCAGCCGGCCGGGCCCCCGCCCCTACCTGCCATGCTGCGGATGAATCGCTCCTGGCGGTTCTCGTAGAAGAGCTGGGAGCTGAAGATGGCCTCCAGGGCCTTGTTGTTGGCCTCCTGGGCGCACAGGGCCAGCATCTCGTCCAGCAGGGCCAGCTCGTGCTCGCGCATGGCGCTGACCTGCCCCAGCGTGTGCCGGACGAGGCGCAGGATCTTGCGGTTGTTGATGAGCTGCTGGTCGGAGGCCGGGTGGCCCTGCAGCGCCTGCGCGCGCAGCCGGTAGTAGGAGAGGAGCAGGAAGAGGGTCTGGGGGTGGCGCTCCTTCTCCAGGTGCCGCTCCAGGCTGCTGAGGCACGACTCGACCAGGGGGTGCGGGCTGGACGGGTGGAGCCTCATCACGCTGCTGAACACCATGGAGACGTCCTTCTGGTTGAAGCGGCCCAGGCGGCTGCGGGACTCGTCCTCCAGCACCCGCACCAGCGGCGACTCCCCGGGCAGGCCTGCAGGAGGGGCGGCGTCAGGGACCCCCGCGCTCGCCAGCTCAGGCGCGAGACCGCAGCCAGAGAGGAGCAGGTTCCTCACGGCTGCGTCGGGCCAGGGAGGAGAAGGGGGAAGAGCAGAGCTCGGGCTGCGCCGTCAGCGCCTCGGCACTGCGGAGCCAACCCTTCGGGGCCCTCGGACCGTCCCCTGCCACCCCACCGATGCAGAAGTGCATTGACTGATCTGCAGAAGTCAGGCTGATTTTTTAGGCCCCGGACTCCCCCGGGATGAATAATGCACCTCGGAGCACTTTGAGCTTTGCTTAGAAACCAGCCCAGGCGTCGGCACGCCACCAAAACAGAACCTGCCCGCGCGGCAGGAGTTTATCCTTGCACGTTTCTAACTTTCTCCTCTCAGAGTTTGTAGCTTCGATGCGGTCCTCCGCGCTCAGCTCCCGGGGGAGGCACTTCTCCTAACTCCGGGCTCATTATTTGGCCACAGAAGGACGAGAGGCCACGGGCACAGTGCGATTACGAAAAATGGCAAAGGCCGTGCCTGGCGTGTCAGGAGAGATATTTCCAGCGGGCGCATGAAGCGTTCTGCACGCCGTATGAGGCTCCCGGAGCCCGCTGATCTCCCACGCCAGCTGACAGGATTTCGGTTTTTAAAAGGGCTTTAAAGAAAGCAGGGCGGCAGGGGGTAAGTCGCTGCGCGTTACCGTTAATCAGGAATCAGTCGGGAGGTGGGAAGCGAAGAATTGGTCTGAGCGGTTGCTTTGTTCCCCCAACTGCCCTGGGAAGGGCGGGTTAGCACCTTCATTAACGAGCCGGTGAGCAGGGAGGGCTGGCTCAGGGAACAAAGCGTGGGTCAAAACCAGAGCAGGCCGGGGGAGCCCAGCTCGGGGGAGAGGCGGCCGACAGCCCAGAGCTCGGTGCCAACGAACACGAAGCACCGCGGGGCCGAGGGGGGCAGAGACCTCCCCCTGCCTTTGGCAGGACCTCGACTCCTGCACCGCCCCCGGCAGGCAGCGGGCGGCTGGGCACGCGGCTCGGCGCGGCGACAGAAAACTGAACCGAGTGGCTGGGAAGGGCAGCGTGGGACGCGGCAGCACGGGGCGGGGAGGGCAGGCACCTGCTGCCACAGGCAGCCACCGCACGTCATCCCTCCGCAACAGGCGGGAGGAGGACACGGGGAGCCCTGTGAGGCCCTTCATCAGGCTAACGAGGGGTCTCTCGGGACACTGCCTGCAGGCCGGAAAGGCGGCAACAAGGCCGGAGAGGCTCCGCGACACGAGGGGCTGCTGCCGCGGACGAGGATCCAGAGCCGCTGGAAGGCCCCTTCCTACGAGGCGCCCGGTGACCCGAGGCCCCCAGCTCCCGCAGGAGCAGCCCCCTTGGTTTCCATCCCGCCACGTGCCCCAGGCAGAGCCTCCGCCCGCAGAGGGCTCAGCTCCGCCTGCACGCAGCCAGCACGGGCAGACGGATTCATACTCGGCAGCTCCCGTCCCAGCGCACCGGGACCGGCGGGCTCCCTTCTCCCCATGTGACCTCGGAGCACCCACCGCCCCCCACGGCCCTGCCCGGGCGCAGGACCCTCGCAGGACACTCACCCAGCGCGGCGGCGGCGTAGAGGCAGTTGACGATGCTGAAGTTGTCGAACTTGGGGCAGCCGCTGATGATGGCCTGGCAGAGCGTCTGGAACTCGGGCTGCTCCAGCACCTGGCCGGGCCCGCGGCTCTCCCCGGTGACGGCGGCCGGGCCCTGCTGCTGCTGCAGGAGCTGGCCCAGCTTGTGCAGGGCGATGGGGTAGTGGCTGGCGGACACCTTGCCGGGGTTCTGCGTCACCCAGCGCAGCACCTCGCCGACGCTGCGCGAGCGCTCGATGAGGCGCTTCATGGTGAAGAAGGTGTCGTAGCTCATCTTCTCCTGCACGAAGCCCCAGCTCCGCCTCTTGCCGGGGCCCCGCGGCCTGCCGCCGTCCGGGGCGGGGGGCGGGGGGGGCGCGGCGGGGGGCACGGCGTGCAGCAGCCCATGGCCGTAGGCGTCCAGCGGCAGCAGCACGGCGCGGGGCTTGGCCCTGCCGGCGCAGTAGCAGGCGGGGAACATCCCGGCCCCGCCGCCCTCACCGGCCGCCGGCCCCCGCGGGCCGCCGGGCCGCGCACCGGGGCGGCTCAGGGCGCGGAGCCATGGCGGCAGGCGCAGCATGGCGCGGCCGGGGCGGCGCGGGGGGCTCCGACCGGCCGGGGCAGCCTGCGGGGAGAGGAGGCGGCGCTCAGCGGGGCCGCAACGGGCCCCGCCCGCGCAACGGGAACGGAACGGAACGGCCCGGCCCCGGCCCCCCGGCCCGCCCCGCGCCCCCCGGCTCCCGGCCCCCGGCCCCGCCCCGCCCCCCGCGCCCGGCCCCGCGGCAGCCCCGCCCCCCCCTACATGGCGCTCGCGGCCGCCCGGGACCCGCCGCGCCCCGCGCTCAGCGCCGCCCGGCCGCCGAGCCCGCCATCTTCCCGACGGCCCCCGCGGCGCCGGGGGACCGCCCCCCCGCGCGGGACGCGCTTCCGGGGCGGGGCGGGGCCGGGCGGGGCACGCGCGGAGCGCGGGGCCTCCGCCAATCAGCGACGGTGCCGGGGAGGGGCGGGGCGGGGCCGGCTCTCGCGGCGCAGGCGCGCTGCGGGCCTGCGGAACGCGTGGAACGAGAGGGCCCCGCCCCGCCGGCTGCCGGGGGCGGCCCGCGGCGGGGGCGTGGCCTCGCGCGGAGGCGCGGCCCACACGGGGGCGTGGTCTCGTCCGGGGGCGTGGCCTCGCGTAGAGGCGTGGTCTCGCGCGGAGGGGCGCGGCCTCCCCCCGCCCCCGCCCCGCCCCCGCCCCCCGCAGCGTCTCGCAGCACTCTCCGTTTTTTTTCCGTTTTAATCTTTAAAAGCAGCGCGGGGCAGCGCGTGCCCCCGGCACACGGACACCCCCGGGGGCCGCCGGCCCCGCCGCCCCTTGGTGCCCGGCCCCTCGCGGAGCCCGGCCCCACGGCACGAGGGGCGCAGGGCTGCGGGGGCTCGCGGCGGCACCGGGCGGCAGCAGGGGCTCAGGGCGCCCCAGGCCCCCCCCACCCCCCCCCCCCCTCCCCCCGGCAGCGCCACCCGCCCCAGCGGCGCGCTCCGCCCCGCGCCAGGCAAGGGTCCGGTGCCGGCAGTGCCGGGCTGCGTGTCCGTGCGCCCCTTCAGCAGGCAGAGGGCCGGGCGCCCGCCTCAGCACGGGGCCGCCGCGGCTCCTCCAGGCCCGCCGAGTCTCACAGCCCCTGGGAACGCCAGGGCCGCGGTCGGTCGCTCAGGCTCCCCTCGAGTTCGGGAGCGGCGGGTGAACTCCGCCCGGCACCGCGGTTATCCGGGCGGGAGGGCCCCACGGGGCAGCGCTATCTGCGGTACATGGTGAAGGCCATGAAGCTGAAGAGCAGGGTGAGGCCGGCCAGGAAGGTGGTGGCGGTGGCGGTGAAGACGTGGCGGTACTGCAGCTGGAAGTACCAGAGCACGGCCAGCATCAGCACGAAGAGCGGCAGCATCAGGCTGCCCACGTTGAGGGCGGCGTGCACGGGGTCGGCGGAGGCGTGGGGGCCGGCGGGCGCGGGGGCCGGGCTGTGCTGGGAGATGTGGCAGTGCAGGACGCTGTTGTGGGTGAGGTGCAGGGCGGCCAGGCTCTGGGCGTCGTCGCGCAGCAGCTGGCCCTGGTAGATCAGCCGCACTTGCTGCTCCTGCCCCGGGAAGTAGGCCCTGGGGAGCACAACGGGGGGGCGCAACGGGGGGGGGGGGTCACGCTCCCGCCAGCGCGGTCCCCGTGCCCGCCCCCTCCGCCGCGGCGCCCCGGGGCCTGTCCGGCCCCACCGTGTCCCCAGCAGCGAGGGCGCCACCGGCGGCGGGGCCGGGCCCCCCCTGGGGCGGCGCCCACCCCGCGCTCACCTCTTGAGGGCCCCCACAGTGTCTCCGGGGCGCACCCGGGCCAGGCGCTCGGTGTCGTTGAGGAACTTGAGGCGCAGCACCATGCCGGGCTCCCCGGGGCCGGCCTCCTCCTCGCCGCCGGGGCCCTGCCGCGCGGCCGCGGGGCCCGCCCGGGGCCGCAGCCCCGCCGCCAGCCCGCCCGGCCCATCGGGGGCCGCTCCGCCCGCCGGGGCCGGGGCCGGGGCCGGGGCCTTGTGCTGGGCAGCGGGCGGGGCGGCGCTCGGGCCCTGCTCGGGCAGCGGCGGGGCGGCGCGGGGCGGCGCGGCGGGCTCGGGGGCGCGCGTGGAGGCCCAGGCGAGGCCCAGCACCAGGGCGGCCAGCAGCAGCGCGAACAGCACGGTCACCTCGTCGCCCACGCCCTCGATCAGCGCCATGGCGGCGGCGGTGGCGGCGGCTACCGACCTGCGGGCACAGAGCGGCGCCGTCAGCCCGCCGGGCCCAGAGCCGCGGCCCCCGCCCGCCGCCCGCCCCCCTCACCGGCCGCCATCGCGCCGCGCTCCGCTTCCGCCCGCGCGGGGCACGCCGGGAGCCCCCAACCGGGGCGGCCGCGCGGGGCACGCCGGGAGCCCCCAGCCGGGGCGGCCGCGCGGGGCACGCCGGGAGCTGTAGTCCTGCGGTGCAGCCCCGGGGGGGCGGGGCATGGAAGGCCAGGCGGGGGTGGAGCCGAGCGGCGCGTGCGCGGCGCCGCTCTCACGCGGGGCATGTCGGGAGTTGTAGTTCGCCACTGGGCGGGACGCCCCCGCCCCCCCCCCCCCCCCCTCCCCGCGCCCCCTCCCGCACGGGGCGGGCACCGGGAGCCCCGGAGCGGGGCCGCAGGGACGGGGCGGGGTTGGCTCGGCCGCCTCCCCCAGCCCGGTCCCGTTACCGCCGCCGCTCGTTGGCGCCCCGCAGCCCGATGAGGAGCAGCGCGGGGGCTGCAGGCTCCGGGAACGTACCCGTGGCACTGCCGTTACCGGGGGCACTGCCACCGCACCGCGGCAGTCACGGAACCGCAGAGCCGCTAGGGCTGGAAAGCCGTCCAACACCTGGCCCAACCACCCGCTACCCCCAGCGTCACCACCAAACGCTGTCCCCAAGCACCGCGTCCGACCTCCCCCTGAACACCCCCAGGGACGGTGACGCCACCGCCCCCTGCGCCGCCATCCCAAGGCCTGGCTGTCCCTGCTGAGCACAAGAGCCGCCTCGCGGCGTTCACGAGGAGACGTCCTGCGGCCGCAGGGAGCGAGGTCCCTCCCGGCCTGCAGCCGGCACCGGCGGAGCTGACGGCGGCGCTGCCGGGGCAGGGCTCCGGTGTGCACAGCGGAATCCCAAAACAGGCTCCTGCCCACACCGACATGTACCCACAGCGCCAGGAAGCCCGCGGGGGGACGGCTCTCCAAGCTGAGGGGAGATGCGGCCCCCGACGTAACGCGCCTTGGTGCCTGCACCGCGGGGGGAAGCTGCGGGTTCAGCCGGTGGATGTGGGAGCGCCCCCAGGCATTGGCAGCGCCCCCAGCCACGGCCTGCATCCTCCCCAGCTCCGGGTTCGCGATGGGTGCTGGCTGCTGCGGGGCTGAGTCCCTGAGGCTGAGCATCGTTGGCCAGCACAGTGCCCGTGGGCATGGCGGTGCGGCAGAGATGAAACCTTCACCGACGTAGCTGTGTTCCAGAAGCTCCCGCCAGCAGCCAGGCGCCCGCCCCAGCGCAAGCCGTGGGAATGTGCCGTGGGGAGGGCGCTTGGGCAGAAAACAGAGCCCGAGGGCAGGAGCACGGGACACATTACTCTCTGATGTACTTCCAGGCAAACTGTAGGCCTCCCATATTTTTTCACTGCACTTGAGATACTCAGCAATTCTACCAGGCCTCCCAGTGCCCTCTAGGTCCCCCTGAAAGCATCCCAGTGACAGGAGAAAGCGGGGGCACAAGGGAGGGGGGTCGGTGCGGGGCAGAGACCGGCCTGGACGGGGAGAGCAGGGCAGGGAGATGGCTGGAGAGGGAGGATGCTGTGGGCATCACTGCCCAAAGCGTGAAGAACCAGTCCCTGGCTTTCCAGTGCCTGATTCCTTCGGAGCTGCCACCCACAGCGGCCTCCACACAGCACCCAGCCGTTGGCGGAGCAGCGCTGCACGCGGCTGTCACAGCCCCTGCCATCGTCCAGGCACAGCACCAGTGCGTCCAACGCTACCGGTGACCGCTGCCGGCAGCTGGCGTCACTGGTGTGGTGGCTGAAAAGGGGCAGAGAGAACCTCGTGTGGACCTCAGGGAGGACGAGGATGGGGACACGCACCGGGGAGAAGTCGGACCCATGTTATTGTCACAGAATCCCAGCCCGCTTGGGGCTGGAGGCCCCCCGGGTCCCTCTGGTCCCAGGCGTGCTCCAGCAGCCCCCGGAGCCGGCGCCCAGCCCCACGGGCAGGCGCTGCTGGAGCTGTGCAGGGAGCAGCCCCCAGCCCCTCTCGGGGCAGCCTGGGCCAGGGCTCCGGCACCCGCCCGGCACGGACGTGCTGCTGGGGGGCAGGGGGAGCCTCCCGGGCTCCGGGCCGGGCCCGGGGCCGCCGGGCCCGGCCCTGGGCACCGCCGGGCAGAGCCCGGCTCCGGCCTCTCGGCGCCTCCCTGCAGGTGCTGCCGGCCACGGCCGGGATCCCCCGGAGCCTCCTCTGCTCCAGGCTGAGCAGCCCCAGCTCTCCCGGCCTCTCCTCACAGCAGAGGGGCTCCGGGCCCTGCGGCATCTTCCTGGCCCCGCACTGGACTCCAGTGTGTCCAGGTCTCTTTTGTACTGGGGTGGACCAGCACCGGCTCCACCGTGCCCAGGGGCAGCCCCACTGATTTTGGGCCGAATAAATGAGTAAAGAAAAGGCAAAGTTTTGAGGGCAGCAGAGCACTGATGGAAGGGAACAGGAAAAGATATGGTGAAAAAAATTATTTTATCATTATTTATTCAAAATTTATTATTAGCTGCTGGTAAATTATTTAAATAAGCTGTAGTGGGGATGGAAGAGGGAGCCCAGCTCCAGGCCAGCTGCTGGCCCCAGGGACCGCGGGAGCCTGATGAAAATCTCACAACTTTCGTCTTTCTGTTTGGTACTTTAAAAAGTGACGTGCATTACTTAGGGATTCCTTGGCACAGGTTTTAGAGCAAAGTTTTTAGACGGAAGGACAGCTGGCAAGCTGTCTGCAGAGCAGACGGTGTTCGCGGGTCACCCGGGCAGAGGCAGTGTCGAGCAGGAGCCGTGGGAGGTGTGGGGAGGGCGCAGGGCGCAGGAGGCGTCGAACCCGGCACGCGGGGTGTGGAAGAGCCGCTGGGGCACGGAGGGGGAGAAATCACGGGAGCTTGCTGCATGCACCGGGGAGAGAGAAGGGGAGGGTTTTAGCAATGATGATTCAGCTGCAGGCACAGCTCTAGGGCGCAGCTTTCGGCCCCCGGCAGGAAGGCAGAGCAAGCGCCCGGGACTGCAGGAGAGGCTGCTGCAAAGAGGAAAGAGGATCGCAGGGCTGGGAGGGGGCTGGAGGGCAGGATGCAAAAGGAGCAGCAGATTTTAGAAGAATGCATGTGTTGCATACGAAGCAGAAGGAGGATTTATAACTTTGAGGATGTAGAAAATAAGCCGTGTCTGAAAAAAATCATTGGAGTGGTTGTGACTGCTCAAATTCCACGTGCTTTATCTAGTGGTTAATCACCCTCACCGATTAAATTTTGCCTAATTTTCAATGTGGATTTGTCTGGCTTCAGCTTCTGGCGATTGAGTCTTTTTATATCTTTCCTGGCTCAATTAAAGAGCCATTTAATATTTCCCTGCGAAAGTGCTTCTACAGTGTAATCAAGTCACCCCTCAATCTTCTTTTGGATAAGCCGAACAGATTGTGCTCTTTAAATCTTCTGCTGTAAGGCACTCGCTCTAGCCCTCAAATCGCTCTGCGTGGGTCTCTTCAAAATCTCTTTGATTTTTCAATATTCCTTTGAAGCGCCGTTAGCACGAAGCCGTGCCCAGTTTCACAGCATCGCTGCTCCGTCGGGGTGCAGAGGCGAAGCCGCGGGGCTCCGCGTGCCCCGGCACCGGCCGGCCCCGCTCCGCACCCGCCCCTCGCGTCCTGCCCTGAGCACCGGAGAGGGAAATGGCCCCAAACCCCTGCCGAGCTGTGCCCGGTGCTGCCGCAGGCGCTGTGCCACGAGGGGCTCAGCCCAGAGCCACGGCTGCCCCTTGCCCCGCAGGCGTGGGCAGCGCTGCGGCGGGCGCAGGACCGGCTGCGCCCCAAGGCTGCCGTGTGCCTTCCCTGCCGCTCCGCCCTGTGCCCGGTGCCAGAAGCAGGCTGCCCCCGCTTCGCCCGCTGCAGCTGCTGCCCTCGCGGGCTGGGATTTCCTCGGCGCTCCCTCGGGTCCTTTACAAGCAGCAGCGCCCAGGCCCCGCTGCCACCGGCACCCAGGGAGCTGCTGGTGTGAGGTCTCGAGGTCTCTGCCGGTGTCTCTGGCCTCCCCGCAGCCCCTGGTGCCCGGTGTGCCCCCCGGTGCCGGTGCAGGCAGTGGTGCAGCGCGCAGGTCTCGCCGTGAAGCAGTTCCCTGCACTTCATGCTTGCTGCCGGCCAGCCGCGCTCGGTGCTGGTGCCTCTGAGGCGTGTGTGCGGCTGGGGCCAGCTCCGAGGAAAGCTGAGGAGCTGCCCGTGCTGTGGGGAGAAAGCCCACCGACCCCGAGCCCGACCTCAACCCTGACCCGCACCCTGACCCGGACCTTGTCCGTAGGGACAGCCGCTGTGCTGGGGGTGACATCCCGCTGTGAGCCCCCTCCCCGCCCAGCCACTGCCCCCGTCCACGTGGAGCAGCCCACCCGAGGAGCACCACGACGCCAGCCCCACCGCGTGCCCGGCAGCCGCCGGGGGAGCCGAGGCTTGCCGCCCTTCCCCTTCCCAGCGAGGTGTGAGGAGGTGCTGGGGGAATGGGGCTGGGCGTGAAATTCCCGTTAGGGGAGGCTCCAGCCCCCCGTGAGCGCTGCCCCCCGCCCCCTTCCCTCTCCCCCCCTTCCCCGCTCCGCAGCCCCTCGGCACATTCAGCCTCCCGGGGTTATTTTCTTCCTTGCCTGCGCTGAGCACCGAGCGCTGTCTCCGTCCGTCCGCCTGCCATTACCGTGGGCTCCTCCTCTCGCTGCTCCCGCGCTGCCTCTGCACCGACTTCGGGCTCCGGTTCCCAGCACCCGCGGTGCTGTGGGGCCGGTGCAGCCGCTGTCCCCCCCGGCACCCCCTGCCCAGGGTGGCGGTGCTGGGGCATGGGGGGCGGTTCGCCAGGAGGAATCACACCAAGCTGCCCCAGCTGCTTCCCGGGCCGGGGCGAAGGAGGACAGGGGGATGCAAAGCCTGATGCGGCCCCAGAAGCCGCGCAGGAGAAGGGGCTGCAGGGGGGTGCACGGGGCCAGGGTGCCCCGGGTTGGAGCCGGCCGGGGCCGTGGGGGCTGCGGGGGTGGCAGGGGTGCAGGGGCTGTGGGGGTGCAGGGGCTGTGGGGGTGCAGGGGGTGCACGGCTCCCACCACGGGGACAGAGCCGAGGGGGGCTGCGAGCACACTGCGCTGCTGGGTCCGGAAAGGGTCTGAAACGGGCGAATTTCTGAACAGTTCTGGGTGAGCCGCTGCTGGGGCGGCCGCAGCAGGACGCGGGGGCTCCGCCGGGGGCAGGCGAGGGCCGGAGGAAGGCTGCAGTGGGAGAGGGGGTCCCTGGGGCGGGGGAGGCCGGGAGGAGCGGGAGAGACCCCGAGCAAGAGCAGCAGAGCGAGCGGAGGCCACGAGCTCCTTGCTTGCGAGAAAGGCTCGAAAGCGTGGGTTGGCTTCAGCTGGGAGAGGAGACGATGGCGATGACTTTGCAGTGTATTGAAACGTGGGGAAAGCTGATTAACAGAGGGAGGGAATCGTTTAGAAAGGAAAAGGAATCATCTGCTGAACCTCCAGAAGGGGAACTCAAAGTTTGATAATTTTCTAAGAATAACCTAACACCAGAATAGAGCAAAAGTTGTCAGATCTCCGTCACTGGAGGTTTTTAAGGGCATGCTAAATATTTCTCAGGAACCCGGTCAGATAGCAGCCTGGCTTGGGATGAGGGGATGAATAAAAACGAGCTCTTGCAGTCCTCTCCAGCACTGCTGGTATGTTCCTCGTTCTTTTTCATCCTTTTACAAAATGTAAAAATACTTCACTGGTTTATTTTTAAACTCACTGTCTGCATGCAAATCTGCATATCTTGGCCCGGGCAGGACAGGGAAGGTGGGAGACGCAGGGCTGAGCTCGGCAGCATCCCGGGGCTGAGCCGTGGCCCTCGCAGCCCTCCTGTGCCTGGGGATCAGCGCCAGGCACGGCTGCTGGGGGCCGAGCAGTTCTCCCTCTGGACGAGACGGTCCCCGATGCTCTTTTCCATCCGGGGGCCCTGGGCAGTGCCGCTGGCACCAGGGGCAGGGGCCGTGCCCGTGCCCTCGTTCTGGGCGCCCCAGGGGACGGATCCGGAGAGCTGGGACAGGCGGCGGTGCTGCGAAGGGGGTGCTCGGGCACGGGGAGGGGGCAGAGCCCCGGGGCTGCTGCGGGAGGAGGGGGGCCGGCCCCGGGCACTGCGGGCACCGAACGAGAGCTCTCGTCAGCGTTCAGCCAAGTCCTGCCTTCCAGAAGGGCTCTCCCTGGGACCGATACGCGCTGAGACCATTCTGATAGCAAACCTAAAACACGCTGCGAATACATCGTGCTTCTTGTCGGTGCTTGTGTCGTTTCCACAGCAGCCAGGAGTTCTCGTTATTCTTCTGAAGCAAGGAGCCTTCAGAGCTCGGTATTATCTCCCTGAAATGTACTTGTCTGCCGTAATTGCCACTTCTTGAACCTTCCTGACAAGCTCAACAGGCGCAGATTTTTTCAGTCGCTCGCTGAGCGTCGTTCCCCAGCTCCGCGGTGCAGCTCTCCCTCGCCGCGCAGCCTCTCCATCTTCCGAGCGCGGCTCCGCTGGAGGCGGGGGCGTTGTGTTGGCGCAGCTCTCGCCGGTGCCGCGGCTGGACGAGGCCCCCCCTGCTCCTGAACCCGCTCGTCCCTCCCTCGGTGAAACTCCCAGCAACTGCTCTGGCCGCTCTCAGGACAGTTCTGCATCGAATTAGCTTAACACACAGCCCCTAAATCCTTCTTGGATTCTTTGCTTCCTAGAGCAAAGACCACATTTCTTCAGCTTGGGGCTGCAGTTTTCATTACCAGGGAGATGAATGTATTTGACTATTTAAATATATGTTATTTGAACGGGACTGGCTTGCCAAGATATCTGGTTCTCTCTGTGTCTGCTCTATAATTGCTGTTTATCATTCCTCTCCTTTTTTGTGAAATCCACTAATTTCATCAGCAGCAATTTCATAATCGCTCCCAGATAATGTCTTACCAGACAAGCTTGAGATGAGTAGGAATCAGCCCCAACCCCCTGCGGCACGGTGAGAGCCCACACCGCGATGATGGAGACGGAGGCGCAGGGGGCGAGACAACGGGGAGCGGAGCCGCGGGGCCGGGGGCGCTGATGGGCGCTGCCACCTGCCCTGGCCCCCGAGCCCCGGCCCCACCGGCACCCCGGGACCCCCGGGACGAGTGCCCAGCCCCAGCCAGCCCCAGCCCCACGGCCCCAGCGCGGCCTCGTCGCTGTCCCCCGCCCTCACTGACCCCGCTCCGCCCCTGCATCGTTCCAGGTGCCCCTCCTGGCCCAGCCTCACAAAGTCTTGTCTTTTCCTGTTTGCCACCTTATTATAAAACGATGTCGGAAGGTATTTACCAGACCAGGAGGACATCCTGCTTTGCACACCCGTACCGACAGCTGTGCGCCTCTGTTTCGGCGCGCTTTGCGCAAGCTCCCCCAGGGCAGGAGGAGGGCCCGGGGGACGGAGCCGGCCCTCGGCATGCCCCGGTGGTGCCGCAGCCGCCTCTCCCCTCCGGGCACAGCCGCGGGGCTCAGCGCCCGCTCTTCCGCTCAGAGCCCCTTGGGCGGCCACCCAGTGCCGCGCTGCCTGGTCCAGGCGCTGCCCTTGGTCCTTGGCGGCCGCTCAGGAGGTGATGGGGCGCTCCTGGGGCGAGCGCACCGCACGCCCTGCTGCCAGTCCTCACCTCACCTCCCCCGGGCTCAGCTTCCAGCACCTCCACCTTTGCCTTCAGCATTCGGGGTGTCGCTGCCCGCTGCTAGCACCGGCTGCAGGGCTGTGCCGGGGGGGTGCCGGCTGCAGACGTGCCCCCGCGCCCGCGCCGTCTGCCAGGCCACGGCTGTCCCCAGGGGCAGGCGGCGGGCGCACACAGCTCGTGTCTGGGCAGGCCATGTGCTGCCTCCTCTGCTGCTTTGTTCAACACAAGCAGAGAGCGCTGAAGGGACGTTCGGAGTTAGCTGTTTTCCTAAGTTGCAGTCACGGCCCCAAAATAGCAGCGGCACCTTTGCCGCGTGAAGGGCGCGGGGTGACTCAGGCTCCCCGGCACCGCGGCTGCCGTCAGCACCGGGGCCGCTGCCTGTGGGGTGCCGAGTGCGGGGCCAGCAGATGACAAATCTCATCTGCACACGCAGGGGGTGACACCTCCCTGGCACTGTGCTTTTTGTGGCACGGGGATTTTCACCACCCGTGCCTGCAGTGCTGCAGTTCCTCTCGCCCCTCTTCGCCGAGGCAGGGCTGCAGCCACCCCGCGCTGCCTCTGCCCCCCGACACTGCTGAGCCCGGTCCTGCCAGGCTGAGTAGTGCCAGCTTCAGAGCAGGCACCCCTCCCGGCTGAATGCTCTTTTTGCCAATCCCCTTGTTTCCAAGGCTGTTGCAAGACATTATAAATAAAAGAGCTCCGATACTGATGACACAGAGAGTTTCCTGATGTCGCTGATTGGCTTTGTGCAGGCAGCATGAGGAAATGGAGCTCACCGTGTGCGTACCAGCGGGCGGCTCAGGGTGGGCAGCAGGGCGCGGGCAGTGAGGAGGAGGGGTTGTCTGTGCAGGGTCACGGTTTGGTGATGTGATGAGACCGCTGCCAGCACAACGGGTGGTTTCCATGGCTGGAACGGCACCAGCTGCTTGTGACCCTCCGAGGAGGGCTCCATCAGATAGCAGCAGGATGGAGGCATCGTGCTGAGGCTGCCACTGCTGCTCCCAAGTGCTGATAACGTAAATTACAAGGTCTGGGAAGTGTGTGCTAATGAGCAGTTGCACAAGCACAGGATGCCGCTGCTGGCTGGATCGGGCCCGCGGAGGGGTGGCGGTGGCAGCGCTGTGCCGGCACCTGCCTGGGCGCACGTCCGCGCTGCTGCAGCACCGGCGCTGCCGGGCCGTGGGCTCTGCCCCAGCCCTGCCTCCACGCTGGGTGCCCAGGGCTGCGGTGCACCAGGGGCCGGCATCGCCTCCCTCCGTGGCCCCGTGGAGATCTGCCCACGCTGGGCCGACGTGGCATGGGGTGGCTGCCCCATGCCCCGCGCCTCCATCCAGCCGGCCGAGGGCCACACGAGCGCCCGCGGGGACCATCCCCTCCTCACTGCCCTGCTCCGGTGCGGGACCCTCGGGTGCTCAGCAGCACCAGAGGACCCCCGGTGCTGTGCTGCCTGCAGGGCCCTGCCTGTCCCGCTTGGTTGGGCCCCGCAGTCCCACGGGGCTGGTGCTGTGGCCGTGTCGGGCCGGCGGTGGCGTGCCGGGAGGAGGCGGGGGACCAGGACCGGCACTCAGCCGTGGTGCCGCCCGGGAAATGTTCTCCTCGTTCAGGCTGCGAGTTTGAGCATCAAGCTACAGGAAACGCTCAGCGAGATGCTGGGGGGGGATTTCTGCCCCAGGTCTCAGCGAGGCCCGAGCTCCCTCGCCCTCGGGATTTCAGCTGGCACCGTGCTGTGCTCCGCGGTGCTCCGCAGCTGGGCGTCCTCACGGCCACCGGAGCAGAGGAGATCACGGCGATGCTGCCCGCGCTCCTTGGGCTTCCCTGCCGACAGCCTCGGGATGTCTGCCGTCTGAGTGATGAAATGCCTCCTCGGGGCAAGAGTCCCCATGCTAACAGAATTCTGCCTGGCCCAGTTTTTCCCATTCTCAGTCTCCTTGAGTAACCCACGGCAGCACAAGCGATGGAGGAGTGCAGCTCCGTTTCTCCCTGACATCTTCTCAGCTCAGCTCTTTTCTGGGGCAGGCACTGGTGGTCTCAGGGCTTTTCTGTCAGCAGTTGCCCCAGGGCCACATGGACCCTGAGACCCGGACCTCCAGACCCCCCCACGGCGACACAGCCCATGGGCTGGAGGGGCCTGGAAGGAGCAGAGCAACTGGAGCGCAGCAGGGATCCGCGCCCTGGGGTCCATCCAGGCATGGGCTCCTCTGTGCCGTCAGTGGGAGAGCCATGCGTGTTCCTGTAATAAAAGAAAACCGTGACAAAAAGGCAGGTGTCCCACTTAGGTTGGTTTCATGGGGTAGTCTGGGTTCACATCTTCCTGCAGAAGGACTTCTGCTCTCCCGTCAGGCTGTAGAAAGGCTTCTGAAGCAATCTGACATTTTCAGCCACGGTGGGACCTTGTTGTTCAGCGAAGCCCAGGCTTTGCTCCATCAGCGGCGATTTTTGGTGCACGGCCTCAGCAAAGCCTCCGAGCGGGGCCGTTGGGTGGCTGCGGGGGGGCGCCGGCGGCCTGGGCGCTGCGGGGCTGCCCCCGGGGGAAGTCGCCCTGCGGAGCCCAGCCCCTGCCGGAGTGCACCGGAGCTTCCTCGGAGGCAGCCGCTTGAATAACCCCCAGCTGGATGATATCTCTGACTGTTTCCTTAGGAACTCGGGACACAAAGCCACGCGTAATGAATGGAGCCAGTTGGAAACAGAAATCACTGTAAATCAGAATTTATGGTACGTGGAAAAATGATAAGGGAAGTTAAAGACATGAGGAAGAAGTAAGTGTCAGGTCATGCCAAGGACACGAGGAGGAGATTAAAAATCCATTAGGGACAGAAGAAGTGTCAGCGGGGCTGTACTGCGTGCCGCTACAGGGAGGTTAACGCTGACGCTGCGTACGATGCTGTGAAAGAGGAGAGTTTGGTGTTTCTCCCCGGCACTGGAAGGAAGCAGGGTGGCGGGCTCGTTGTCACACGGCGGACGATGTGCTTGCTGATGCCGCAGCCTTTGGGGACGGAGGCAGCACCTGCAGGGGAGCGAGCGGCACAGGAGCCGCGGTGGGCAAGCGCCCACCCATGTCCGTGGCTTCCCCAGGTGCAGCCACCTCGCGTGGGACAGCTCCTGCCCTCCCGGGGGCCACGCGGTGCCGGTGGGGGCTGCTGGAGGCTCACAGCGCCCGGGGACAGGGCAGGGAGCAGTCAGACCGAGCCGTGGGATGCCGAGGCTGCTGCCGGCCGTTAATGGCTGCGGCTTCCGAGGAGAGCTGCGGCCGATGCAAGGAGCAGAGCCGAGCAGTTAGCAGCCTCGTCGGTTTACAAGCGTTGCGGGGGGCGTGCAATCGCAGCGGCCGGTGGGGAAGCTGCTGAGGGCGGGAGGAGCGCCTCGGTCTGCGGCACGAGAGGGGCACCCGGGACAGGAGACCCCATGTGCTACACGCGTGGGACGGCGGCGCCGCTCGGTCTAAGGGCGAAACCCGGGGGGGATGTGACTCCCCGGCAGGGCTGGGGGCTCTCGGCCCGGCCCCACCGTGCTGCACCACCGTGGGAACCTCGGCTGCTGCTGGGCCACCTCCCGTGCCCGAGCAGCGCCCCGGGTGCCGCACGGTGGGGCTGGGGACGCGGCCGGTGGTCTGTTCTTCTCCTCTGGTAAAACCTGTTTCCAATTGCTCGTCAAGAATTTAACATTTTGCTTCGCAGGAACAATTTCCTGTGCCTCGCCTGAGAGCTCACCTGGTGGGAGCAGCCTTTTCAAACAACCCCGTCTTCATTTTTGAAGGAAGTGCGGATTTAACACCATTCGCTTCAGTAAGAAAATTGACTCAGTGCCGTGGGACTTTTTGACTTGAAAACTTAGCACTGTACAGTGCTAATAACGAACTACTAATTGACTCCAAAAGCTAACTTATGAATTCAAAATGCGTTTGTCAACAGGTTTTATTTTTTTTTTTCCTGAAAGCCTTCCTGAAAGACCTCTGCAGTGCTGGTGGCATTTAGCAGCTCCCTTGGTGGTCTTAGAGCCAGCACAAAACCACAGGTGCTGAAGATTTGTGGGAGACAGGGTTAAAGTCACAGACTGGGGGCACAGATGGGCAAGGAATCCCCATGCGCATGTGCAAGGCAGTGGTGTGGGGGAGCCCCCCACGGGTGTGCAAGGCGGCGGTTTTGGTGATGGGGCAGCAGCTGTGGGGCTGTGTTGCTGCATTCAGCAGAGGTGAGAGCAGCGCTGGAAAATGGCACCAGAACTGTGCATTTTAAGCGGTTATTAAAATACCTGACAGGATTCAGGAAAGAAACATGAAAGTTATCTGAGGTTTGGAGAAAATGCCGTACTTTGATCCTCCTAAGTCTTACAATCGCGTCAGAGCCGGGGCTGAGCGGTGATTTGTGACGGTGCCCAAATACCCTGCTAGGGAGAAAATGTGGCTCAGGTACACGCAGCGTGAGGGAGGTGCAAAGCCGGCCGATCACCTGCCCAATGTAACCCACCAGCTGCTGCCCGGCGAGGGGCGGCGAGGCTCCCGGTGAGGCTCGGGGGACGTTCCGGCCCCGTGGCATCCCGCTGGCGACGCCTGCGGCACCAACAGGCGAGGGGTGCGCAGGCACAGGGCAAGGAGCGGCGCGGGGTCGGGGGCAGCAGCTGCAGCGAAGGTCCGGATTGGCAGCAGGGGGGCACAGATACACGCAGTTAATTATGCCGTTTGTGCAAACAGAACAAACCTCAATGTAGGGATGTATGCTCAGGAGATTTATTAGCATCAGCTTACATTCACTTGGCCATCCGTGCTCGCTGGCTGGCGTGCCGAGGTCGTTTCCAGGGGGAATGGCTCCGGTCCTGCGGGCACGCAGCAGCAGGCAGGGTGGGCAGGGAGCGCGGGCAGCTGCCGGGCCGGTGGCGGGGCGGTGGGGACGAGGGGACGCTGGCTCGCCCCCGCTGTCCTCAGCACAATAAAGATGCAGCCCGGCCGCGGGGTGCACAAGCAGAGCGCACCTTTTGGCAGCGGGGTGGAGGTCGGTCCTCTGCCCGCGGGTGCCTGTAGGTCTCAGCCAACCTCTGTGCAATTCATCTGAGCCAAACGTTGGGCTGCGGGCAGAAGAACCTCCGTGGTCCCACGAGGGGTCAGTGGGCGAGATCCAGCAGCCGGGGTCCCGGCCGAGCCCCTGCAATGCTCCTCCCGGTGCTCGAGTCCGCGTGTCCTGCGGCTCGGGAAGCTGAGGCTGGTCGTGTGGGGGAAAAGGCACAGCAGGCTGACACGGTGCTTGGAAAGAGCCTGTGGTGTTATCAGTTGGGGAAATGATGGAGCAAATCTGGAAGAAAATAAATACACTTTGACACCGTGTCTCAACAGGAGCCATGCTGCTGACCTCAAGGACCCAGTTACCGCAGAGCAGCCCAAATCTCCCCAGTGATCGGCACAGGGAAACGCTGCCTGAAAGCAGCGCGTCGCTCCAGACAGCCCAAAATTAGACGTGTGACGCCAGCCCTTTCAAGGCGGATTTTCAAATCTGTCCCTTTTTCTTGGTCATCTAAGAAATTCTGCTTGGGGTTTGCATTTAAATTCATGTTTTCCAGTCTAATCTTTCCTTTTCAGTGATTTTTCTTGACCTTCCTCTGTTCAAGGAAACTAAGCCTTCTGAACATAAACATGTTACTGGCCAGGATTATCATTTATTTGTCCAGATTGATGCAGACCCTTTATGAACACTAGTTGTAGGACAACTGCTCACGGATTATACCTCACACCACCATCCATCCCTTACAGAGCACTGAATGGCAGGTCTCACTCAGGACCCAGACCTGGGAGTCAAACACCGACGGAAGGGCAGTGCTGAGATCCACAGCCGCGTATCGATCCGTGCTCTGACCCAGATCCGAAGCCAACAGTTTCAGGCTAAGAGGCTCCCTGCGGGCTTGCCAAGGTGCCTGTTCCTTAAGCAGACCCGTGGGTTTCTGTGGGCTGCGGGATGAGCGTGGGTGCTTAGGTTCATCCTTTAATGCTTTTCATCCAGCTGTGGTAGGGTTCATTGTCAGTGCTCTTCCAGTGCATAAATATAAGGAGAAAAGAAGAAAGTAATGATTTTTTTTCTCTTTTTCTCTTGTCCCTTCTCCAGGAAAGAAAAGGAAAACACTGAAACAGATGCATGTGTGCATACATACCCATATGTATTTATAAACAAAGGCCGAACCTGCTGCCTCGGCCCCACTGGCCTCATGGAAGCACCAAAATCTCCGCATGGACCTCCAGGAGCTCCCCAGGCTGCAATGGCTCTGCCGAAGAGATGGCAAAGTTGCTGCTCGCCCCGGAGCCTCGCAGTGCGGGACCGCGCACGCGGCTCAGCAGCGCCCGGGAGCCGCAGCCTGCTGCTGGCGCTGCCGCGGGAGGTGGGGTGCCTGGGGACGGTCCCCGGAGAGCGGCTTTGGCCATTGTCGTCCCTCTTGTTTGGAGGTGATGAAATGAAGGTTCCTAACTGCGGAGGAACTGGGAGGTGCCCACAGGGCAACCCTGCCTGGTTGGTCTTTTCTTAGGCACACGTACTGTGGAAGCCTCAGCACGTGGTACCAGAGCTTTATGGAGGAACATAAGCCACGATGGTGATACTGGGCAGAAGGCCATTTCATACGGTCAGTGCTCCCAGGGACCTGCAGAAAATCGTGTCGCTGTGTGGGGCTGGTGGGGGCCGTGGCACCCTGCAGCCCTCCGGAGACACTCAGACGTGGGAGGCAGCTGCTCGGTGCCTCTGCAGCCGGGCATTTGCGTTACCTGCTGTGAACAGGAATAGGAAGACACAAATAATAAAAATAAAAATAAAAAAAAATAAAAATAAAAACAAAACCAAAACAAAAATAAAAATAAAAATAATAAAAATATATCTTCAAAAGGGCTCTGGGCACGGCCTGGGAACTGCAAACCACTATGGCTAACTTCTGTACCAAATAATTCAATAGCAAATATAACAAAGAATAGGAGTAGATGTGGTTAAATATGACAAATTAGGGAAGAGTCAGCCTGGCTTTTGTAAAGAGAGCTGGTGACTCAGATCCACGAAGAGGTCTTTGGAAGCGTAAACAAGCGTCCAGGTGAGGCTGATCCAATCAGTACAACGAACGTGGATTTTCTGAAAGCTTTCAACAAGACGCTCATAAAAGGGCTTTGTGTTTTGTTTTTTTTTAAATAACTGCTCATGGTGGTGGTTGTGGGGGTGGAAAGGATGCACTCCTGTCCCGTGTGGGTCCGGAGCCTTGGGCCAGGCTGTGCAGAGAGGAGCCGGGGGCTCCATCCCAGGAGGAGCCTGGACATGGACCTGCTCCGGGTGCTGCTGGAGCAGGGCTGGGACCGGGGGCCCGGAGGTGCCTCCAGCCCCAGCCAGTGCCCGGTTCCGTGGGCGAGCTCCGGAGGAACCCTTACAGGCCAAAAGAGGGAGACAGAGAGGGCAGGGAGGTGGCTGTCCCGCAGACACTCACCCAGCACCCAGCTACTCGCATCCCGCAAGATTTCCTGAGCCCGGGGAAGTTTTTCTAGTCACTGACGCTGCCATGGCCATCGTCCTCCTCCTCCTCTGTGTCCGGGCTTCCTGCAGACCACGACGGCCGGGTGCCCCCGCAGCCCTCCCAGCCACCTCCCACCGTCCACGGGCCCCCCGTTTCTCTGCTCTGAGCGCCCCAGGAGCACCATCCGAGTGCCCGGCTCGTTTGGCTTTGCCATCCCTTCCTCCCCAGCCCACGACTGGGTGCCACCCACCCCACCCTGCCCCTCTGCCCCGTAATGGGCTCAGGGATGCACCAACCTGCCTGGGGCTGCACCGGTGACCCCCCCATGGCTGCGCCCATGCCTGTGCCCAGCCTGCCCCCGGTCCCCAGAGCCCCCCTGAGCCCCCTGCCTGTCCTCTGTGCCCCAGCCCCTGCCCCGATACCCCCGGGTGGGCTCCGGGCGGCCCCTGGGGGCTGCGGCTCCTGATGCGATGGGAGAAGGAACCGCTCTGGGCTGGGTTCTCTCGGACAGTCCTTCCTTGGCGCTTTGCCTCCCGAATCGCACTTCACCAGCCAGGGCTTATGATCCCAGTTTCTTTGTTTCTCAACGTTTTGAGAGGTGCTCTCACTCTGCTGAGCCCCACTCGGCCGGGGTGTGCTGTGCTCCCCCCGCCCCATCTCCAGGCCCTGGGTCGGCACACCCCGTGTGTGCCTTCACTGGGGGGACCCAGTGGTGCCCACCCCCACCTGCCAGTGCCCCCGCCACGGCTTCGCGCTGGTGGCACCTCAGCCCCGGCACGCAACACTCTCACCCTCTACCCAAAAAAAAGGAAGGGGAGAAACTATGATGAAAAAGGGCTCAGGGGCTGAGATAATGAGATAAGGACAGAGAGATCACTCCACAATTGCCATCACAGGCAAAACAGACTCACCCGAGCTGAGCCTGCGGGGGCTGCCCACAGGCAGCAGCTCCTCAAGACCTGCTCCCACACGGCTCCGTCCCACGGGGTCCATCCCCCAGGAGCAAACTGCTCCAGCACGGGTCCCCCACGGGCGGCAGCTCCCCCCAGACCCCCTGCTCCTGCGTGGGCTCCTCTCCACGGGCTGCAGCTCCGGCCCGGGGCCTGCTCCTGCGGGGGCTCTCCGTGGGCCGCAGCCTCCTCCAGGCCACATCCACCTGCTCCACCGGGGGCTCCTCCACGGGCTGCAGCGTGGAGATCTGCTCCGTGTGGGACCCGTGGGCTGCAGGGGGACAGCCTGCTCCACCAGGGGCCTCTCCACAGGCCGCAGGGGAATTGTGCTGCGTGCCTGGAGCACCTCCTGCCCTCCTGCTGCGCTCCCCTGGGGGCTGCAGGGTCTCTCCCGTTTCTCTCTCCTCTCTCCCAGCTGCTGTGGTGCAGCAATTTTTTTTTCCCCCCCTTCCCTAACTCTGCTCCCCCAGCAGCACAGCCGGCAGCACTCGCGGCCCAGCCGTGGCCCTTTGGGGCAGCCGGAGCCGGCTCTGCTCTGACACCGGGCAGCGGCTGGGCCCGGCCCACAGCAGCCCCCAGCCCGGGACCAGGCTCCTGCCCTGTGAGCCCCACACCCCCGTGCCGGTGCCGCGGGGTCGGGAACGGACCGGAGAGTGGCACCGAGTGGCACCGAGCGGCACCCGCGAGGGACCCGCGGCCACCGGGGCACCGCCGGGGACTGCCGGGCACCGACCCCCCGGTACCGCGAGGGGTGACCTTGGCGAGGCGAGGCGTGGCGACGACCCCCCGAACGAAGCGGGGAGGCGAAGCGGGGCTCGGGGAGCGTGCGGAGCGATCCCGGTCCGGGCCCCGGGGGCCGAGACCGGCGCGGGTGGAAGCGGGGGGGGCGCGGGGCGGGGGGGGCGGCACCGAGCGGGGACCGGACACCGCCCGGCGGGGGGCCGCGGGGGCTGCGCGGGGGGGGCCCGGCGGGGGGCGGCGGGGGCGGAGCGGGCCCCGCAGCACCGCACCCCCCCCTCTCCCGGCGCCCCCCCCCCCCCCCCGCCCCGTCCCGCCCCGGGGCCGGCCGGGCGCGCGGTGACGCGGGGCGGGGGCGGGGCGTGACGCGGCCGGCGGCGGCGGGGAGCGGCGGGCGCGGAGCGCAGCGAGCGGCGGGGGCGGCCGAGCCGCAGCGCCGGCACCGCCCGCCCAGCGCGGCCATGCAGCGGCTCCCGGCGGCCCCGCGCCGCTGACCGCCGGCCCCCCCCCGCCGCCGCCGCCGCCGCCGCCGCCATGAACTTCCAGGGCGGGCCCGGGCAGAGCCCGCAGCAGCAGAGCCTGGCGGCGCCGGGCGGGCCGGTGCCGGTGCCGGTGCCCGGCCCCTCGGGCCCGCAGCCCGGCGGGCCGCCGCCGCCGCAGTTCGGGCTGTCCAACTCGGCGGCGATCCGCGCGGAGATCGGGCGCTTCGAGTCGGTGCACCCCAACATCTACGCCATCTACGACCTCATCGAGCGCGTGGAGGACCTGGCGCTGCAGAGCCAGATCCGCGAGCACGTCATCTCCATCGAGGGTGAGCGGCGGCGCCGGGCCGAACCGGGCCGAACCGAACCGGGCCGAACCGAACCGCCCCGCGCCGCCCTTTGTCCCCGCCGCCCGCTGCACCTGCTCCCGGTGCCCGCCGGGGGCGGCGGCCTCGCCCGCTGCCCGCCCCCGTGCCGCTGGAGCCGTGCCCGCCGCCCGCCGGGCCGGGCCGGGCCGCCCCGGGGCCCCGCCGCAGCGGCAGAGGCAGCGGCAGCGGCGGCCGCCCCCGGCACTGCGGGCCCGCGGGGGCGGCGGAGCGGCGGGGCCGCGGCCTGCGGCGGAGGCGGGCGCGGGGCCTGCGGGGCGCGGAGGGGCCTCGCCGCCCGTCCCCGCCCCGGGGCCGCGGCCTCCGCCGGGGGGCGGCGGGGAGCGGGGCGGGGGCGGCCCCGGGGCCCAGCTCCGGGCGGGGGGGAGCCCCCGGCTGCCGGCACCGGGCGGCGATCGCGGCCGGCCGGGCCCGAGCCCGGGGCCGTTAAAAACGCAGGGAGCCGCGGGCCGGGCCCGGGGTCTGCGGCGGCGGGACCGAGGCGGGGCGGGGGGCGAGGGGACGGAGGGGAGCTCGCGGCCGCGTCCTGGGGGCCCGGGGCCGGCCGCAGGCTGGGGGTCGCGGCCCGACCCGAAGGGGCCCTGCGGTGACCCGAAACCTCCCGGCTCTGCAGCAGGGCTTCGCCCCGGGCAGAATCAGGGCAGCGCCGGTGCTGCGTGCGCCGCTGGGTCCCCGCGAGGAGCCGTGGCTGGTTTCCCAGCTGGCACCGCTGGCTCCCCGCTGCGCTTCTCCTTGTCTGTGCTCGGGCCCCCTGCCCCCGGCCCACCCCGAAACGTGGCTGCGGGAGGCACGCGGGGACGGACGGTCCCGGAGAGCCGCGGCCCCCGGGGTCGGTCCGGGCAGGGAGCCGCCGCGGGGCCTGGGCCGCGCTCAGCCAGGCCGCCGCGTCCTGCGTCAGGCCTCGGGCGGCCGCTTCGGGAGGAAGAAAGGCGAGAGGGACTGCGGCAGAGGCCTGAAGGATCGAGCGGTCGGGGGAACGTAAATCTGAGAAATTGCCTCGTCTGTCTTGCGGTGCAAGAACAAAGGGCGTTCCACGAGATCGGAACGGAGGAAATGTAAAACCAATAAAAAGGAGGGGGCTTCTTCACTTCTGAGACTGCTCCGTGAGATTTCCTGCCACAGAAAGTCATTGAATTAATGGAATTCAATGAGATGAAGAGGGATGGGATTAGCTCCGGGGCCCAGGGGGAGGGTGCGGGGCTGCAGCCGCCCCCAGCTGGGGGGGCCGGGATGGCCCTGCCTGGGGGCCGTCGCCCCGGGGCCGTCATGCCACCTTCCTGCTGCCTTCCTGCAGGCTCTCAGCCGCCCCCAGCGCCTGTGGGTGCAGTGGCCGTGATTACGGTGCCTGATGCTGCTTGCGCTCACCATGCCGTGGGACAGCACCGACCCACGCTAAAGGTGGCTCCGTGAAAACCGGCCGCTGCTCGGGCGTTGCGCAGAGGCCCCGGGGGCTCCTCGTGTCCCCCCGCCCGGCCTCTCTGTGCTGCAGCACCTCGCCGCTTCCCTCGCAGCTTTCTGTTCTTACCTGCTGCTGCCTACCTGAGCCGTGTCCTTCAGGATGTAAACAGTTGTAGGCTGGCGATGAGCACACTGCCGTTTAGGTGCGTCTCTAGGCAACTTCACTCATTTTGCATGCGTTCTGCTGCTGCTGGCAGGGAGGTGTGAAAACAGAATCCTTTCACGTGCAGCTGTGAAGGGCCGGTGCTTCCCGAGGCGGATGGTGGTGGGCTCGTTTAACCCCACAGCAAGGGGCAAGGGGCTGCAGGGGGGAGCCGGGCTTCTCCTGGCGCTGTGCCTGCCCCGCGCCTGGAACCACCCCGTGCCTCCTGGTCCCCCCCGGCCCCATCGCTCCTTTCTTTCCAGCTTCTGTTTTGGCAGAGCAGGAATCCCGCAGGCCGTTTCCTTATCCGTGCTGCATCTGTGTTTTCCTGTTAGGCACCGGATTATAGAGCGGTCCCGGTGAAAACACGCTGCGATTGGGCAGTTAAATGCGATACATTACTGAATGTGAGAGACCGAGGTGACGGTGGGGGTAATGAGGCACTGGAAGGGTTTTGCTACAGATAAGTTATCGTTTCTCGAAGCATCTTGGCAGCCTGGGACGAGATATCGTTCTAAACTGTGTGCTCTGGGCTTGACACAGACACGGCTGCAGGAGGGGTCTGTTTGTTTGTTTTTCTTGTTCAGATTCTGTGGTCATTGCTGCTGTTGTCCTTGTGCTATTTAAGTTGCACGTGAAATCTGAAATCCGACTTCCCGTGTCGAGTGCTGGACGCAGCAAAGCTTGTCCGTATTCTCTTAACAGATCCTTTCCCGTAGGCAGTTCCTTCATTTTTAAAAATGAAAGGGACGTAGGCCAGTTCCCGCTCGGCAGCTGCGGCAGCGTGCCCGTGCGTTTCGCCCTGCGCTGCAGCCCGGCTGGCTGGGCAGGCGTCGGTGCAGCTTCTGCTCTTCCGAACAATGCCGGCTGGCAGGAGGGGGAAGCGCGTTAGCAGGAGATGTCGTGCACAACCACTGTGGCTTTGCGGCTCCTTCTGCAGGCAGCGCTGCCGAAGGGAGGTAACAGGAGCGTGTCGGTAGGCGGCCGTGGAGCCGGGAGTGCTGGTAGCCCTGCTGGTCGGGGGGGAGCGAAGCTTTTCCCGGGGAGGAACGAGGGGAGGTTGGAGCTGGTGACAGTGGCGAAAATTGAGCGCGGGAGGAGCTGGTGGCTGCTTGCCGGTGCAGCGTCTCCTGGGACGAAAACTGAGATGTTGTTAAGACTGTCGCTGTGGGAGGAAGGGGGAATCGGGCTTTATTTTGGTCTCCTCTTCGTTGCTCGAGCTTCGGCGCAGAGGCTGCGGTGCGAGCGGAGGCTGGTGGGTGCGCGGGGCTGGGGAGCGCGGCGGGCTCTGGCACGTTCCCAACGCCGGCTGAATCACAGGCGAGACCCGGCGGTGCTCGGTGCTTTCCAACCGCCAAGTTTGGACAGATTTTCAGGGGGCTAGCAAAAAGCATCTCCCTCCCTCATCCCAGGCTTCTTTGCCAAATTCTGGAGACTTCTGCAAGCTGTGGAGCTCTATAAAAGATTTCTGTGTATGCTTAAAGCAAAATGATGTGCAACGTTGGTAGGGAGGTTGGTACAAGCCCTGCTTGCAGTCAATGTGACCTCTAGCTGTGCTGCTCTGAACAGAATACAGCCAGGCCTGTAGCGAGAGAGCTGGCAGCAGGAGGCAGAGGGGTCCGGCCGGGGCAGGACGGTGGGAGGAGGCGGCGAGGATCGGGGAGCAAGGAGGTCGGTGGTGGGGCGCCAGGAGGACGGCTGCGCAGTGGTGGTCGGCGTGCGTGAAGTTACGGAGCTGAGGAGGGAGGAGACAGGAGATAGAGGAGAAGTAGCTGAGGTGCTTGGAGAGAGCTTCTGTCAAACCATGAGGACTTTCTTTCCCAGCGTTAGCTTCCATGTGTATGTCTTGCAGCCCTCTGGAGGCTCAGCTCTTCAGGAAAAGCTTGGGGGAGGTTGTCAGCCGTGGTGAGAGGGCTTGGGGGCCAGGAGGCGGGGGCAAGAAGCTCTCCGTCTCCAGCATCAATTGAGGGAATAATTTGGAAAGCTCTCTGCTACGTTTTCCTGCTGTTACCCCTCTGGAAGAGTTACACGATGAAAAAAGCCCTTGGGCTGGTAGCAGAGTGGCTGGGTTAGCTGTGCTCCGCGTTTGGCTTTGGCTGGGCAGAAGGCACTTTTGGGGTTGGCCTTGCGCTGCTCCAGTTCCCGGCTGGTTCACCGCGCCGAAAGCCAGCACGGACTGCGGGGCGCTTCGTGCCGACCCCCTCGTACCCAGGGCTCAGCTTTTTCCCAGTCAGATAAACGTAGGGCACCTGGTTAAGGTGCGCCTTTGGGATAGGTTACAGCGTAAGGGCCTGTACCTGTAGGGTTTTTTCTGCTTTATTAGCCACCTTGCTGTGAATAATTAGCAGCTACTGTTCAATGGGCATCTCCGAGACCCTGGGTTTCTGTGTGTTTTTCTAAGAGGAAGTAGTCCTTTTGTACTATTTTTGTGTGTGTGTGTGTGCTGAAAGCCACTGGTACCAGCTGACGAAGACGCTTTCCTGTCCCTTTTTTCCTGATGAATTCAACTGTCTGAACTTTGTCGTTTTGGTCAGTCCTGCAGAAGTTTTACAGCCCTGTTCGGAATCCTTCTCCAACGTCTTTCGGAGCGGCTTCCTGATGCGCCGATGTGCAGCGCGCAGGACGGAGGCGGGAGCTGCCTCGTGGAGCTGGCCGGAGCCCTGCCGGGCCACGCACCGGCGTGGCCGCGCGCCGCTGAATCAGCCTGGAGTAAATTACACCCCTGGGGAAGGAGAGCGTTCTGCTGAGCCGGCTCTTTCCTGCCAATTCCATGACCTCTGCAGAATTGTCCTGTTTGTGTGTGCCTGTGAATTCCCAAAGCTTTGGAAACCACGAGGAATGGTGGCGGTGGAAGGACGGGGCTTGCTCAGGTCCTGCTGGGGCAGCGGGTGCAGGGCAGGAGCTGGGAGCTCAGAGCAGGTCCGAGTCCCGGCAGACCGGGCCAGGGCTCTTCGGCCACCCTGGCCTTGTGCTCTGGGGGGCATTTGGAGCAGAGGTAGCCGAAGGAATGCAAGGAGGAGAGACCGGGCAACCGCTGCGATGGCACGTCGTGTTGGGTGCGTGGCCGGGGCGTGTGGGAGCTTCAGAGGGACCGCACGCAGCGCGCGCCCTCGCCCAGCAGAGCTGGTGGTGGCCTGGCCCCGGAGCCGGGGGCAGGAGAGCCCTGGGAGCTGGGGAGGGCACGGGGCACAGCTCTGGCACGCGTGGGCAGAGGCGCCCGCCCGCTGAGTGGGGCTTCGTGCCCTGGCCACAGCCATCCGCGAGGGCGCCTGGCAGGTGCTGTGCGCGGATGGGCAGTGCGACGGCTCCGAAACAGGGACGGGCGGGAGAGGCGGGAGAACAGAAGAACTTGCCTGATGCTGAGGGAGAGGAGGGAGCAGCAGCAGGACGAGCGGGTGGTCTCAGTAGCTGAAGTCTGAGCAGGATGGAGTTGCAGATGTCACAGGGAAGGAAGAGAAGGTCTCTGGTGCCGAGGGGCCGGGAGCTCTGGTGCTGTGGCTGGATGAAATGATGCGGATGTGGAGGTGTGCCGCAGGCAAAGAGCCAGGTTTGGATGTGGGAGCATCAGAGCAGACCTCTGTGGCTGCAGTTTCACAATTCCTTCAATCCAACAGCGTGTGGCGGTTGCTGTAAGGGGCGATGTGGCTCCTCTTACCCGGCCTCGCCTCCCTTCCTTCTGCTGGCACTCGCGTCCACGCTGCGGGGTCAGGGAGCTGCCCTGCTGGAAACCACGCTCTCGTTTTGCTTTGGCTGGGTCAGGTTTCCGTTCCTCCTGGGCTCACGGTGTGCCTGCGGGAGCACCGGCGTGGGCACGGATGAGGAGGTGGCAAAGCGTAGTCGGGGCTGGGTAGGAAAGCAAAATGGACCTGACTTTGCTGAGTTGTGCTGATTTTTGAGCTGGTGAGAGACAGGCGGCTTGCAGCGAAGGTCTGTTGATGAAATGTACTGATCGTGACGGCAGCACAAATCAAATACGCAGTGAAGAGCGTAAGAACCAGTGCCTGCCTGCAGGAGGCTTTGTCTTCGTGTTTTGACAGACCTCACCGGGTCTTCCTGAGCTAGGTAGGGTTTCTGTGCGGTTCTTAGTCCTGGAAGGGTCCCTCTTCCCCTGGCTCATTCAGCTGTCCTTGAACCAATATAAACTCAGCTCTCCTTTCTGCCAGCAAGGGCCGTCTCCATTTGGTTACACCCAGTATTTTCCCTGTTCAGAGGCGGTTCTGCACCCCAGCCGGGGCTGCTCTCGGGGTGCGATGGCTGTGCCGGTCCCATCCCAAGAGCTGCCTTCGTGTCTGTGCCTGAGCAGGGCTCATTTTCTGTCCGTGATTGCTGCTTCTGCGTTTCTCCTGTGCTCGGCTGGGGCGGCCGGGCTCTGCCTGGTGAGGCCCCAGCAGCAGAAATTCAGGTGGGGTTAGCTCTCGCAGAGTGGCTGCGAGCAGCCGCCTCGCAGCCCTTCCCAGGAGGGTGATGGGGCTCCTGGCAGCGCTTGGCCGGAGACCTGCGAGCCTTGGGCAGTGCCCGGGCTCTCAGCGCCTCTGGGGTGAGGAGTGAAGGCGTTGGTGAGCCCCAGCTGCTGGCAGCACCGCCGGCCTCTCTGGGCAGCCAAACCAGATTGCCGTGGTGCCTAACGGGGACTGATCTGCCTAACCGTGGTTAGCGGTGGGCGAAGGAGGCTGTGGGCAGCGGCCGTGAGATCCAAAGGAAGAAGCGTTCCCCTGAAAGGCCGACACGAGCCTAGCTACTGGAAATGGAGCGGTGCAGGAGCTGCACTAGCAGCTTGCCCACGGATGGAGCTTTTAGCCTTGGCTAGCACCATCATGCGTCCTGTCGCACCCCTTGCTGGGAAGAATTCCTTTTCCTTTTCACGATCCCACCCTCCTACTTGGCATCCGATTTTTTTTTAAATCAACCTCCAGGACTTTGTGGGTCAGAGCCTCCCATGTGGCAGCTGCGTGGAGGGGACAAACCACACCTGTCTTACTTCTGCCCACAGTGCCCTGCAAGAAAATGTAAAGTGTCTTTTTCCTTCCTTCTTCTCTTCATCCTCTTGCGATGCTCTGGGTGTTGGCGAGCAGCCTGGGGGTGTGTATCCAGGTGGATTTCTGAGTGTGGTGGAGGAGCACTCAGCAAGGAGCCTTCCAAGGCGGGAAGGCCAAAAAATCACCAGAATTTTA
Organism: Anser anser; assembly: GCF_964211835.1. NCBI lineage: Eukaryota > Metazoa > Chordata > Aves > Anseriformes > Anatidae > Anser > Anser anser. The sequence goes on from NC_139721.1 coordinate 162,840,943, forward strand.
ACCTGCTTTCCTGCTAGGAGGAGGTTGGTATGATTAAGCCCGGTTCTGTGTCTGTTTGCTCCTCCTGCCCCAGTGCCTTTCAGACCCGTTGTCCAGTTCTGACCAAAGCTGACCCTGCTGTTTCCAGGCTCCTACCAACAGGCAGACCCCAGGACAGAGCAGGGCGAGCAGCTGATGCCGCACGGAGGGAAGGGCCGTGGCATCACGCAGGCTGAACGCGGGACGCGTTAGTCCCGGAGCTCACCAGATTGCCCGCAGAATGAAAACCTGATGTTTCCAGAAGCCGAGGCTTTGGTTTCCTGCTCACCACAGCAGGCTCCCGTTCTGCTGCGTGACGCTGGGAGGTGGGAGGTGGGCGGCGGGGGCTGCCTGGCTCCCCGTGTTGGACACCCCAGGCAGGGTGTGACGGGCGGGCCAGGAAGGAGAAGAGAATGGGGGTCCGGGGGGGCCTCGCCGGGACGCTCACCCCCATCCTTGGAGGCGTGCTGCCGTGGGGCTGCATCGCAGCGCCGCAGCCTCTGGCGGGCGTGAGCCGCTCTGGAAGCTCTTGCCCGAGGCTCCGTGTGATACCTCGCTCTTCCCGTGTCATCTGCGTGGTGATGAAATCCGCTCGGTCGGCAGGAGCACCGCGGCTCCGTTGCTCGCTAGCTGGATGCAGGCTGCTGTGTCCAGAGCCCTGGCCTAACGCCGGTGCTGTGGCCCTGGAGGGCTGGGAGCCGCCGGCTGCAGGTGTTTCAGCCGGTGTCTCGCCCTGCCGCGGAGGGCACAGGCCGTCAGCTCCTGAAACGTGAGCCCTGCAGCGTGGTTACTGCTCGCCTGCAGCCTGCTGCGGTTTTGCAGACCACTTGGACAGTTAGCCCAGCGGTGCCTCCTGTCCTTAATTAAGGGGTTTTTAACTGCTCAGATGAGCCTCTAGCGCGTGCTTGCCTCTTCCTCGGCCCCCAGGTGCTGCTGGCCGGTTGCGGTGCTGCCCTCGCACGGCGGCGTGCTGCGGGGCTGGGGGCACCGTGCCACTTCTGTTTGGCAGCGATCAGGTGGGATTCTGCTTTTGCTGCTTCGTTTTCCCCCGTTACAATCACACCTTGGAGCCTAATCGAATGGGTTCCTCCTGGGGTAGATGCAGTGAAGACGCAGAACAAAGAGAGCCCTGCGCGGAGCTCCGGAGGTTTCAGAGGTGGGAGACGGGCGCCGCTGAGCGAGGGGGGCCTGCGGACAGCGGGACGGCTGCGGGCCGCGGCGCGGCGGGGCTGGACGAGGCGGGTGGCTAAGCTGGGCTGGTTTTGATGATTCTGGAGGGTACGGAGGCACAGGAGAGCTTTAAGGAGCAATTTGAAAGAGGATAATAAAGCAGATTTCAGCTTGTTTACAGAGAGCTCTTTTCAAACATGAAGTACAAATGGGAGGAAATAGGGAGGTGTTTGCCTGAAGTTTAGCAGCCGGGAAATGGAGATTGCTGGCCTGGTCTGGCGGGCAGCGGAGGCAGCTCTGCAGCAGCGAAGGAAGGAGCTGCAGCGTGCGAGTAGCTGGGGAGTGAAGGCGAGCAGCTCGCGTCTGATGCGACAGAAGAGGAGGGCCCGGAGGAGGGGTTCGGAGCGAGGCTCGGCCTGCTGGCGAGAGGGGTGAGGAGAGCTCAGCAGCAGCTTGCGACTGAGCGCGGCTGAGCGACAAATCTGTTATGAACAGTTCTGGGGGGACGGGTGCCATTGCAGTTGGTGCAGCATGGAAGCCTGGCGTCTTTGGCTGCAAGGCCAGGTCGCAGGGGCTGCGTCTCGAGCCTGCGTAGCCCAGAAGGGTTTTAGGGACAAGGACACGGGAGAGCAGGAGCTGGGTCCACGGCCTCTGCTCCCCGTCACAGTGTCTGAGTTGTGCCCTTCCCTGGCAGGCAGGGTTGGGGCGATGCCCACGCTCATCGAGCCCGAGGGCTTGGGGGAAGAGGGAGCAAAGCTGGGGTTCGTTAGGGCTCTCTTTAATCACGTTGAACTTCACCTTGGGGGTGCACTCTTGAAATGCTGGAGGGGGGAATAAGCTGAGGCTTCATTTTGGACAGGAGATGGTCCAGGAATAGAAAGGCAGAACTATGAATCATCGACACAGAGCTGAGAGATACTAAATGAGCACACAAAGCTGCCCAGAAGTGCAGAGGGAGAAGGGAAGGTGCTAAGGGCAGATCTGTGCGAGGCACCGGAGGAACAGCAAAACTGAGGGTGAGGACCATGTTCTGAGGCTGTTAAGAAGCAGCAGAGAGCTCGCAGCAGCACCAAGAGCGTGAAAGTCTTGGACCGGAGAGGACACGACGTTGAGGCCGGCTGTGCTCCAGGCGGGGCCGGCAGGGTCCGGAGGAGCCCGGCGCCTGCCCGCGGGTGGGGAGCGGCCTCCTTCGGTCACAGGGAAAGGTATGTCCTTCCTGACGAAGGTTTGTCTAACTGGCCGTGAAAAGGTCGTCAGTGGCAGTGTACCTAAAGCCTTCCCTGGGAATCTCTCCCAGTGTTTGTCGGTTTCCGTAGCACGTTCGAAGTGAACCTTTTCCGTTTGCCGAGCACAAGAGGAGCAGGCCGTCCCCGTCCTCTTTGCAGCAGCATCTTCTGTACCTGAAAACCGCAGCGGAGCCTTCTTCTCTGGGCTCGATAACTTCGGGACCTCGCGCGTGGCCGTTCCCGGTCCCCTGTTCGTCTCCGTGCCCCCCGGGCTCTCCCCGCAGGACCCCGTCCCCTCGGGGGCGCCCGGGGCTGGAGGCAGCGCTGGGACAGCGCGAGGCAGGGCGCCCGGCGGCTGCCCTCAGGGACACGTGCGGCTGTGCTGGCTCCTGCTGAGCTGCGACCAAGTGTGGCCCCAGATCCCTTTCGGAAGGCTGCTGCCGGCAGCTCCCTCCTGTTCTTGGTCAATCCTGCGTAAGTGTAGGCCCTTGCAAGCATCCCTTTGGGGTTTAATCCTATATAGACAATTTCTTCAATTTGACAAAGCCAGTTAGGATTCCAGCCCTTGCAGTCCCTCTTAGTTTCATGTCACCTGCAGTTTTAATAGGCATGCTTTCTTCGTGATCCTGTTTGTTAATAAGAGCATTGAAAAGAGCTGAGCTTAGGAGAAACCTCACCAGTCCAGGTTGATGCTCGTTTCAATTTGTATGGTTATCCCTGATAAATATTCTCAGTGTGGTTATCTAATCAGTATTGTTCTCAGCCTACAATAGGTTTATCCTTCCTTAAATTAATTTTGAAAGTACCATGTGAAACAGTCAGAAACATCACAATGTACGGTACCGAACATCTGCTTCTCTGCTGTGCTGGGGGTCTGCTACCCTGCTGCAGAAGGAACTGCCACTGGGTAGACACAATTTGTTCCTAATAAATCCACGTGCACTATTGCTTGCCTTGTCTTCTAGGGACTTACAGATTGTTATTTTTTATTTTTTTGTGAGATCTTGGCTTCTCGATTTGCTCATTTTTATAGGCGGGCGCTGCTACTTACCGTTTTCAGCGTAGCTGCTTTCCCATTAGCTTTGAGCTCTCAGCTTGAGCAGATCTGAGGTTGCTTCAGACAATTAAGCATGTCAGGGTCAAGTTAATCAAAATCTGACATTGCTTTTTTTTTTTTTTTTGAAAGCTTAGTCATTACTTTGGCTGCTCGTTGCTGGACACTGCTTTGCTGTTTATAGTGAAGATTCACACGAAGAGGCATAAAACGCTCTGTTCTCAGTGCCAGTGACATCTCTGTTGTTTTTTCTGTCTACCAAGAAGCCAGTCAATCTTTTTCACACTTCTACGGTTTTTTACTAACGTACCTAAGAATTGAACCTTGTCTTTCCTGTTTGTTTCTGGTTGTCTCTTTGCATAGCTATTTTGAGTTCAGTCCATGGTGCTGATGCCACTCTTTTCTGCTTTATCCTTATTAATCTGACCTAATTTCCACTTTCCCCATGCACGCTTCCCTGTGTCTGAGACCAATAAGGAGCTCGTGTGAGCTAGCCAAATTGGTCTCTTACCACACTTACATTCCTTTGCACTGGGATGATTTCTGTTTGTTCCATTAGCGTCATTGCTTTGAGGACCTGCCAGCTTTCTGTAATCTTTTTTTTTTTTTCCTTGAAGATTTGCTTCCATCAAGATCTTGCCTGTGGAGTTCAGTAACATCTGCGTCGGTGGAGTCCAGTTTGTTTGCTGTCCTCCCTCCAGCACGCCATAAGAACTTGCTGGGCAGTTTTTTCAGTCTTTTTTCTGCGCCGCCTCCTCCTGACAGGTCTCTTTGGAGGATTTGGTGAAGGATGTTTCGGTAGCCTGCAAGACGTGGAAATGAAGTCTAGGGTAAAATTAGAGCACAAAAATGGCACGTGGCCCGGTGCACACCAGAAACGGTGTGGAAGAACTTGTCCAACCCCCTTCTGCTCAGTAGTCCTTGCTTCGAGGTGGGCTCTCGGGGAGAGGATTGTGCAGAGCGGCGTGGCGGTGGGACGGTGGGCGAGCGGGATTGAAGGGCACGAGGAAGTCGTGGTTGTGAGAGGCTAGGGGGGGAGGCCGAAGAGTGTTTTTCTTGTGAGGAGAAAATACCTAAAAGTGGAGCTCAGTCGGGGGTTTGTTTGTTTGTTTTTTGAACACGGACTTTGAGACTGGTGCGTCTGTCCTGTGGAAATTACTGAGCAGTGAGAACTAGGAGCGTTTGCGCTGTTCCCCTGCTGCTTAGCTGCAGTGGTTTGGGTGAAGCGTTCCCCAGGCACGCACGCAGCTCGGCCTCAGAAACACGTAGAGGTGGAGAACCACAGAGCCTCTGGTGCTGGGAGCGACCTTGGGAGGTCTCTGGTGCAACATCTGAGCAAAGCTGGGTCAGCGTTGCCGTCGGAGCAGCCTGATGAGAGCTTTGTCCAGTTGGTCTTGAAAAACCTCCAAGTAGTTCCGCATCCTGGCGCTGCAACGCCACCCAATCCACTGTGTCCGTGGGCTGGTTGTTCCAGCTGTTAGATCCCCTAGCATTAGTTAGCTAGCATTTAATTTCTGATTTGCCTTTGTCTGGTGTAAAGTTCCATTTACTATTTCTTTCTTTAGGTGGGACTAAGTAAAACTTTGTTACCTGAAAATACTTCCCTGAAAAGTTTACTTTTACATCGTAATCAATTCTCTCTGTGTTCTTTTTGGGAAGTTGATCACATAATGCTCTTTAAATGTCTCTTGGTGAGTTCATTTATTGTGGCCTTTGGATAATTTTTATGGCTTTTCCCTTACCCAGTGTCCTTGAAGTACAAAAATGAGACTGTAGGCAATACACAGTTATTTGACTCAACTGCGGTTACACTTACTGTAAATCCAGGTCTTTTCTCTGTTGGCTGTCCTATCCGAGGATCCTTCAGCTCTTTAGCTTTAGCGCTGCGTTGAGGACTAATGGTGAGCTGCTCATCTGCTCTGGCCTTTGAACCTCTCCTCGGATTTAAGCAGCCCTCCCAGAGGGACGGGATGGCTGGTTCTCCCTGGTCACAACACCTTGCGCTGGCTGTACAGAGAGGTGCTTTAGCTGAGTGGGCTCTGCTTGCAGAGCAACTCGGGTCACTCACCCACATCCCAGTCCTCCGCATTTACGGTTCTCTGAGTTACAGCATCCACCAGGTGTGTTTCAACCATGGTCTTACTTGCAGTTACTGCATCGCAGAGGGAAAGGCTTGAGTATTGGGTCTGGTTTCAGTTCGTTCCCAGTATCAGAGACGTGTTGCTGCAACTCCCTCAAAGCCGAGCTATGCCCAGGCTGCCCGTGGCTGCATCTGGAGGACGTTGCAGGAGGGAAATTACCTGCAGCACGTCTCTGGCAGGTGCTGCTCCCGCAGCGGTGAGGTTTTGTTTTCCAATACCTTGTCTCTACGGTCCAAAGCTGTGGCGTGGGGCTCTTGTTCCTTGTCACGCTGTCTGCTCTTGCTGCGAAGGTTTGACTGCATCCTTCCGATGATCCTTCAGGTGGCTGAGGGCAGCTGTTAGGTCGGCCCTTTGCTGGGCTGCGGGAGCCACTCTCCTCGCTGGCCTTGTGGAACCGCTGGTGGCCATCCGTGGGACCCTCGCCAGTATTTCGGCATCCCCCTTGCACTGGGGAGTCCCACGCTGGTGCAGCCTCACTGGTGTTGAGTGGAGAGGTGTTACGCTCCCCCTGCCCAGCGGCCGTGCCCCCAACGCGGCCTCGGGCGCAGCCTGCCTGTTAGCAGCGCGTGCTGCTCGCGTTCGGCCGTCCCGGCCCCCTGAGGGAGGAGGCTCGGGGCCGGCGGCTTCCCGGCCCGCGCGGGGGTCGCTCTGCCCCAAACGCGGACCCGGGAGCGCCTCCGCGTTGAGCTCGATCAGGTTCGGCGTTGCCAGGCCCGGCGTTGCTCCAGGTGCTGGCGTTAGAGCCCCTTGCACCCTCCGGCGTGAGCGCGGCCCGCAGGTCTGGGGGGCTCCCTGTCAGCGCGCGGGTGGCCGGTGGAGGTGTGGGAGGGTGCCCGCCCGGTACTGAGCGCGGGCTGGGTGCTGAGCGCCGAGCGCTCCCCGCAGCTGGCTGTCCCGCCCGCGGCTCCTCAGCGCAGCCCCTGCACGAGGCGGTCGTGCTGACCGTGGGCGGTTCGCCTCTGGCAAACCCCCGCGGGCTGCTCCCGATTTCCCGTTTGGTCCCTGTGTCCTTGGGGGTGGCTTCCGAGAGGATGCGCTCCGGTGTCCCCGCGGGGACCCCTGACGCAGGCTGTCCTGACGCTTCTTCCCTTTGCCAGCTCGTGCACCCTGGAGATGGCCATGGCGTTGGTTTTTCCCAGTTGTCTGGAGCTTCCCCCGGTCGCTGGGGTTCCTCCAGAGCCCCCTGAGATATCCTCTTGCCCGTTAGCGGGAAGGCTCTGGATGGGCGCGTTCTGGGCTTGGTCAGTTAGCCAGTTCTTGCTGCGTTTAACATGAATGACTTTCAGTGTTGATGTATAACAGGAATGTCGTATGGCTGTAAGTCACGCCTTCCTGACAATTTAGACAGAGTTGCCTTATCAGCTACATTCAACACCTTTGAGAATGAAATCATATCTGTAACCTGAATTTTTGTTTAAAAGTGTCAGTTCCGTGTAATCCTCCCCCTTGCTTTATAGGAGGTCGATTTCAAGCCAAATAGCGTATAGTTACTTGGGGAAGTCTGGGCGTTCTTTTCTGTATACTAAGGTAACTTCATTCTGTTTCAGCCAGTCCTGAATATCTTCAGTATTTCCAAATTTATTAAAATTTATTTTATATATTTCCAAATTCATTACATTTTCCAAATTTATTAAAAATCAGCACGAGCAGGAAAGAGTTCTCTTCTGTGAACTCTCTCTTCTAAAACCATTACAAGTTGTTCATGTCTTTTAAAGTTCTGTTGTTTAAACGTTGTTCTTTATATATATACGTGTGTATATTTTGCTAATGGCTTTGAACTTTTGCATTTGTCTTTGTATGTTATGAATATGTCATTCTGCTTTTTAATGATACCAGTGCAAGTACTTGCGGACCAGATCTGCTCTCTGGTATCTGCTGCAGTTATTTTTTGCTGTATCCGTCCTGTAGGATCTGCGCAGTGGTACTATAGCTTGCAAAGCTGCTTCCTGTTGTACTTAGCATTGTCAAAGACTTTTTTTCACCAAAGTTTTCAGCTTCCTATACCAATTTTTATACTTCCTGTACTCAAGATCATATTGACATCTGTTTCCTCCTCTTTTCTCCTTTCTTACCTTTTTTTTTTGTATTTGTGTGTTGCTAGCCTCTAAGCTAGGTTAGGTCTTCAGCCAAATTGTTTTCTTTATTTTTTTCTGTAGACTACTGGTCTTTACCATGATTCATTATCAAGACAATTAAAAACAAGCAAACAAACAAGCACACCACCCCCAAACCCAGAATGAAAAACCCTATTTTCTTCATGTAAGTTGTTTTTTTTTTTTCCCCTCACACAAGCATTTTCATTTTCCAGCGATGAACAGGGAGGCATGTGAGCTTGCATGCTGCAGTAGGTGCACATGTCGCTGCTGAGCTGTTATTGATTGAGGCTGCAGCAGCGTGAGCACGGATCTGTAAGCACCCACTGATTTTCAGTCCAGTGGCCTTTTCGTCTTCACCCATCAGAGTGCCCTCCACACGGGTGTTGCCGTACCTCAGGCTAGCAGGCAGTCGGTTGATGTTTGTTCTGTGTCCGGTCAAGTGTGTTCCCCAGGGCAGGGAGCCTGCGGAGCCGTGCAGCAGCTCCTGCTCCTCCTGTTTGGCCGCATGCTTTGAAGGGAGCCCAGCTGGGTTTGCTGGGACTTGGCAGCGCAGGCAAAGATCCACGTGGGTTCGGAGTTTGCTGCTGTGAATTACCATTCGAGCTGCAGAATCCCAGCCCAGCTGGGGCTGGAGGCCCCTCCGGTCCCTCTGGTCCCAGGCGTGCTCCAGCAGCCCCCGGAGCCGGCGCCCAGCCCCACGGGCAGGCGCTGCTGGAGCTGTGCAGGGAGCAGCCCCCAGCCCCTCTCGGGGCAGCCTGGGCCAGGGCTCCGGCACCCGCCCGGCACGGACGTGCTGCTGGGGGGCAGGGGGAGCCTCCTTCCTGCCAGCTGGAACTCCTGCTTGGGGTCTGGTTTTGGTGTCTGTGTCTGTTCTGAGTTACAACCTGAGAACTGGGAAGCGCCAACCAGGCGTTAGGCAGCTGTCACGCAAGTTGCCTTCTTCTGGTCTCTTGGTGCTGGGTTAAACGGGAGCGGACCCGCTGTGCTGTCTGCAGCCGTGTTGAGGTGAGGAACGGGCTGTGAGCACCCTGCTTTCTCCTTTGTGTTTTGGTGGAGACTGCAGTAACGGGCCGCGTCAATGGCTGAAGTCCTTCCCACCGCTGCCATCTCTTCCCTTACAAAACCACGGGCCCGTTTCGCTCCTCTCCCAGTTGTCCCGGGTGCCCTGTGCCCGGCGCGTCCCAGGGGCCCGGCTGGAGCACCGGCCCCGCAGTGCTCGCCGCAGCCCCGTGTCCCCCTCTTCTCCTTGAGCTCATTCTGCCAGTCCCAAACCCCAGTGGAGGGTGCCGGATTTAGGCGGCACACTAAAATAAACGTGTGGTTAATGAGATTTCGGTTTATTTTAATTCTTAGGTAGGAGGCGCCTGGCGCGGAGGCCGGCCTGGCGCCTGCCGTTGGCCGTCCCCAAAGCGCCGCCGGTGGTGTGGGGACCTCCTGCCACGTCCCCGCTGGGTCAGCTCGGCTGCCCGGGTCCCCGGGGAGCCGCCAGCAGCGGGGCTGCTCTGGCAGCACCGTCCATCCCCGGGGGCTCCGTTGCCTGCTGTGACTCACCGCCGGGCTCGGTGACTCAGCCCGCAGCCTCCCACAGCCTCGCGGCCTGAGCCTGACTCACGGCTGCCGGGAGGAACCACGGCAGCTCCCGCTGCCGGCCCTGCGAGCGGGGCAGCCCCGGCCGGGCTGCGCGACAGCCCCGTGGCGCCGGGAGGGCGTGAGGAGTCCGTGGGGTGGGGGAGGCAGCGTGGGCATGGAGGGAACCCGTGGGGTGGGTCTGGTCCGGGTGAGTGCCCCGGTGGCGTGTCTGCCCCGCATCGGTGTCACAGCTCCGCGAAGCAGGGCCGGCCTGCTGCACAGCACGAGGAGCGCGCCCGGCCGCAGCGTTCGGGGTGCTCGAGGCGCGGTGTGCGGAGCAGCAGGCACAGGCCTGGCGTCTGAAGGGCTCTCCCCTGCCCGTACCCGTCTCCGCGGGTAGCCTCGCGCCGAAGGCGTGCGTGGCTGTGCCCTGGGGAGGTGCCTGCAGAATGCTGAAGGAGGGTCTGGCCGCAGGCACGCCCGGCTTTTGGGGCAGATCAGCTGTAAATGCTGTTTTTTAGCCACGGCGCTTTCTCAGCATGAGGGCAGAGGTGGCTCCACGCGGGCTCTCGCCGGCTGCGCGGCGTCCCACAGGCGCTGCTGTAGAAAACGCCTTCTGTGTTCTCCGGTTCCGTACTCTGTCGCACGGCAGGGTGAGAAGCCGCTCTGCTCGAGGTCGGGGTGTTGCTGTCCTGGCCCAGCAGGAAGGGCTTAAGGAATGTGGTTATAACGGCAGGAGTCTGGCTCCTAGCCAGATTCCCTGTGCCTTCCAGGCATGGGCAGGGCAGCCGATAGCATGCTAAATTTAGTCGTAGTGGCAAATGGTGCTCACCATTAGCATTTGTTACCCACTGTCTGCCTGCTCTTTGTGGTGACATGTAATCAGAGCTCGGCTGACTGCAATTTCGGCCCTGGGGCTAGGGCGTAGCGGCCGAGGGGAGGGAAAGTGCCGCAGTGCAAGCCTTCTGCCACCTCCCTGCGCCTGCGAGCATGTCCCCGTGCTGGCCAGCGCAGTGCCAAGGCATCGGAGCACCAAGGGGGGCTTTCTGTGCAGTGACCCCTCTCCGTGGGCCCCTGGCTGGGCAGGAGGCAGAGGCACAGCTCTTCTGCTCTGTCGTGGGAGATGCCTGAGCCAAGCGCTGTGTTATGAGTGCTTCCAGGGGACAGGCAGCTCTTCTGAGAGCGCCCTAGTCCAGCACAGCACCCTCTGCGATGCTGCCAGCCCCACAGCTTACGTTGCAGGTGTTTTGCAAACCCAAGGTATTTGCCTTAGAAGGCTTGTGTTACTGCCTGGGTTGTTCTCAGCTTTGTTTTCAAGAAGGACATGCGGCTGCAAGATGGAGTGACGACAATAGGGTTGGACAGGGTAACCCCCTGGTAGCGATAGTAATTAGTGCCTTGGCTCCAAACCACTCGTTGTTCTTTCTGTTGACCATAACAATCGCAGCGCTTTGCTGTGTCAGGTGAAAGACATTAGCCTCTTGTGCCGGCTGATATTTATATTAGCGCCTGAAGCCATCCGGTAACTCGCTGAGTGACTCACAAGTACAGGAGGCCTTTTCCTACAGCCGAAGCGGCAGCGAAGCCTTGCTCAGCACAATTTCTATAAATCATCCAAGGTTGGCTACTGGTTTACAAGCAAACACCGGATTCAGCCACCGTCAGTCAGGAACTTCCATCTTCGCGTACGAAGGAGCAGGGTCAGCTCCTGGCGGGCGGACTGGCGTGGCTGAGCGCGGGCTGTCCGCGCTGTCCAGGCCTGCGGCACCGCGGCGCTGCTGCCCTCCGGCCCCGCGCTGCGGGCGGGAGCGCTGTCAGGTTTAGCAGTTACGCGCCCGACGTCGGTAATTGTCATTAAACCGAAGTCTCTAATTCTGCCGTTTCCATGGAAATGGAACGATCTCGTGATTAAGACGTGAGCCTGGGGATGGGAGCGCTTCATTCAGTCCTCTGGAACCGCAGGCCCCCGCCTGCACCTCGTTTCCGCAACTGCTTCTCTGGGGTGCAGCGCGTCCTGCTTGCTTGGGCCGCGAGGGGAGGCACAGGCCGGCCCTTAGGCCGCAGGACGGGTGCCTCGGGTGGGAAGGGCGGTCGGGGAGCCCCGCCGCATCCAGAAGGACTCCGCCAGGCGCCCGGAGCGGTGTGGAGCTCGCGCCCCGTGGGCAGAGCGGGGTCGGGGTGGCGCTGGGGGTGGCACTGCCGAGCTGCTTCCCCAGGCTGCTTCCCCAGGCTGCCTCCGCACTCAGCCTCGGCCTGAAGTAGGAGGGCAGAGTAGGCTGGATGTGTGCTAAAAGCGCTTACTCGTCCCCATCGGCTGCAGCAGAGCAGAGGGTGACTAGATCAGCCATAGATACCTAAACGCAGATGGCTTTGAGTTCAGCTGGAGAGGAGGAGGAGGAGAGGTGTGGTGGGACCCGCTTGGCGCACGACCGCCCGCGAGCAGGGCGCTGCTGCGGGCTGGTGGCTCTGAGCAGCGCCGCTCCCCGCGAGGCTGCCCCCCGAGGCTGGCAGCCCCAGGGCGATGCGCTCTCGGGGGGCTCGCGGGGCTGGCACCTTCGGCCTCGGGCCTCGACGCTTCTCCTCCGGTGTCTCGGGTAATGCCTTGGGCTGGCGTGGAGGAGATCTCGCAGCTGGTTTGCTCTCCCAAAGGTGAAGTTGGATTCGGCCCCGTGAAACGCAGGTCGCAGGGAGGCTGCTGGGCCCTTGGCTCTCTGGAGAGAGCTCCGCTGCCGGGGCTGCAGCCGAAGCCAGAGCGCCCTGCTGACGTTGGAAAACCACGACATGGTGGGAGGTCAGGGCGAGGGGTCCCTTCCCGGGGCTTGCTCCTTTCGGGCACCGAGACATCACGCAGGGATGTAAGAAGTGCAGCTTCTGTGTAAACTCTCAGTGCCCTAAGTAGTTTGTGCATATTTGTACCTTTACTGGCTTTCTTGTAGGCCGCAGCATTTTTAAAGCTGCAGAATGTTATATGCATCACGCGATGTAAGAAAGCTGCTAAAGGAATACTTCTAGCTTCCAGCTCATCCTAGGCATTGCATAAAATGATAGATCGCTTATAGTCAAACGGCAGCTGCATTTGAGTTGGGCCGTGCGTGGATTGTGCAAGATCCCAGTCGTTGGTCCGGGAGAAACCCTGTGGGACCCTGCTAAACAGGCTTTTAAATGAGCTGGAGCTTATCGCACAAGTGGGGAAGGGAGAGTAAACTGCTTTTATGGGTTTGACAAGACCATCACCAGGTACTCTGTGTAGTTTTAATGTCTGTAATTATTTTGACGTTATTTAAAAATGTGAACAATTACAAAAAGAACCACAGAAAAATTTAAAGCCTGGGGAAATCAGTAGTAATACAGCACGAATCTTATCTAAACAAATCCGTTGAATTTAGAAGCTGAAGGCAGAGTGTGACCTTGTGGGCAGAGCTCATAGCTACGTGGATTCCGCTTTAAAATTGTATTTTTCTCAGGGAGAGTATCTAACCATTGGAGCAACTTTGCTAGAGAGGTAGCAAATACTTGCAGGGCCTCAAACCAAAGCCTGGTGTTTCTTTGCAGAAAAAATACCTGCTCTAGCTCTGTTACAAGAGATAATTTTGATACTGAATTTATCGACTGGGTTTTTCTAACCTGTGCTGTGCAGGAAGTGCAATTAAATGGCAGAGAGATGATTTCTGCTGTCTTTGTAATCTGCTGTCAGTGACAATGCACAGCGTTCAATAGAAGTCCTCGATTTCAGCTGAAAAGCTTTACTGCGTACGTGGCAACTGATTGCATTAAAATAAACTTAGGCAGCAGCGATAAAATTATAAATCGGGCACTCAAAAATCGAGAAGTGCTAAGATCAGAAGTGCCTTTGTATTTCTGTTTAATTATTTTTTTAAAGCTGTCAGCGAGGCAGCCATTCGGCAGATGGAGATTGAAGCTGCTCCGTAGCCTGTGTCTCGGCGCCCCCAGCCCGAGGCTGGGCCGGCCGTGCTGCTCCGGCCGGAGCTGTGAGCGCGGGAGGGCTGAGCGCTGCCTCGCCTCCGCAGTGTGACGGGGGAGCAGGGGGCTTCTCTGCATGCCGGCAGCGGGACCGAGAAGTGTGAGCAGCACCCCGCAGAGGGGCCGCGTCCCCTCCAGCTCTGGGTGCGCACGCGGACAGCAGACGTCGTCTCTGAACCGGGGATGACCCCGCGCCAACCGCTGGGTTCCAGCTCTACGCTGCAGAGGTCGATTTGCTCGTCAAATTACTGAGTAAAAGATGGAAAAATGTACAGCTTTGGCAAAGCTACCTGATTCTTTCCTAACCTCATTTTTGGAAACGTCTGAACTGCTTTTGCTGAAACTTCTAAAAATACCGGCCTAGTGCAGAGAGCAAGCATGGAAAAATTCAGCTTGAATAGTTAGTTTGGCGAAGTTCTGAGGCCCTGCTGGTCGGCGGCTGCGAGGAGGCTGACAGCCCAACACGCGGGTCCTGCCAGCGGCTCCGTGCAGGGCGAGGCGCGCCGCGTCCCGCTGCCGCCGCTCTCCGCCGGGCGCTCCAAGAGGCGGACGTGAAGCCCCGGGGCTGTGGGCACCCGGGGGGAGCCGTCGGCTAGGCTCGGCCCTCCTGGCCCGAAGCAGCTCCTCAGGATTTCGGAGGCCTTGAACCGGGCTCCCTGCCTTGTATCGGCCTCCTCGGCTTTGAACGCGTGTCGGCTGCGTGTCGGCTCGTCCCTCGCCAAGCCGTTTCGCAGTTCAGCGATGCCTTATGCAAAGAGATCCCGTTCTGTTTGGAAGCTGCCTGCTGATGGATTTGATGTCCCCTAGATTGTGTTTGGAAGAAACAGTGAACAAATTGTTCCCTTTTGGCCTTCTGCTTTCTTCTCCCGGCATCATAGACTTCGTTCGCCCCCCCCGTCATCTTCTTGTTCAGGCTCCTTGCACAGAAGCTGTGCCATCCTTTTGATCATCTCCTGCCCTTCTCGGTACCTTTTCTAGTTCTCTCATATCTTTTTTTGAGATCTGGGTCAAAACAGACAGGGAAGGTGAGGGCTGACACGAGGCTGGTACACAGTACTCAAGCTGCAGGCACGCCCTGGATCTGTATGAGAGCTTCACGATGTTCCCTGTTTTGTTCTCCATTCTTTTCTTAGTAATTGCTAATACTCTGTTTGCTTTTTGATCGCTGCTGAACAGCAAACTGAGGCTTTCATAGTTATTTAGGATAACCTCAAGATTTCATTCCTAAGTGCTAACAAGAGGTTGGAGCTTGTTCTTGTGTATGTGAAGTGAGAATTATTTTTCTCCAGGTACGCCACTTTGCACTGATCTTTGCCGGATTTCTCCTACTGTTCTGTCACCTGGCTGCTCAGCGTTTTAAGGTCCTTTCACAATGCTCTGTCTTTGTTTTCCCTATCCTGACTAATGCTTTGGAGCCGCTCTGATTTTTTATTTTTTTTTTCCTTCTTTTAGTGCTCGCCTGCCTGCCCGGTGCTTGTTCTAGTGCTTTCCTCTCCCCGAGCTGCGGGTAGCGTGCTCTGGTGCTGCCGCAGAGCCAGGGTGTGCTGCTCTGCCCCCCCAGCCGGGCAGCGGCTGCTCTGTGCGCCGCCGTCCTTTATCTGAGCCCGATTTAATGCACTCTGCATCCGAAGCTTTCAGCCAGCTGGTTGTTCCCTGCGGCTCCGGGGCCGGTGTTTCCTGTTTGCTGCTCTTCGCTGCGCTGCGGCGTGCCGCGGGACGTGCGGCCGCTCCTGCTGCGGGCCGGGGCACAGCCGGGGAGGTGCTGCCGTGGCTCCTTTCCGAGGGCTGGGATTTTCCCCTTGTGAAGAGCTGCGCGGCTGCCTCCTTTTCCCCAGGAGGGCAGCCGGGCCCCGTACAGCTGCCTGAGCTGGCACGCTGTGCCCCGCTGTGCCCCGCTGTGCCCCGCTGTGCCCCGCTGTGCCCGCTGTGCCCCGCTGTGCCCGCTGTGCCCGCTGTGCCCCGCTGTGCCCGCTGTGCCCCGCTGTGCCCTGCTGTGCCCGCTGTGCCCGCTGCGCAGCCGCTGCCCGGCGCCTGGCGGCACGAAGCGCACGGGGGCTGAGCGGGGCTGGCACGCGGCGCCTGCACAAACCGCTCCCTGCTGTAGGCGTTGCCCTGCCAGCACCAGGGCCCGCAGTGCAGCTCGCTGGCTCAGCGAGGATTTGTGGTTTGGCCAGGGAGATCTTGGACGTAAAAGACATCTAAAGATGGAGCAAATGCTGTAATTGCGCGTGCTTGCTCTGACTACTTCGGTACAGGGGAAGGGAGGTTACGAGCCTGAGCATCCAGTCTTACCTTTCCTGAGTGCTTCAGCACCAGTTTAGGTAGCTCCTGAGTTCTGTAGGAAGCTTTCCAGGCAGCACAGGGCCAGTGTGCACGCTTGCGTTGTGTGTAGTGCTGGGAAGCTGCGGGGTGGCCACGGGCAGATGCAGGGAGTGGAGGGGATGCAGCCCTCGAAGCACTGCTCGCTGTGGCCGTCGGGCAGCCCCCTGTGGTTTGGTGTGGTGCCCGTCCAGCTGCCTGCTCAGAGCAGGGCTGGTTGCGAGGCCAGACGTGGTTGCTCGGGGCTCCATCCACCCTGATGACCCACGGCGGGTGCTGGGGGCTGCGTTCAGCTCCCCAGAGCCCAGCTCTCGTGTGGGCTGAGCCCTGTTCCCTCAGCCTCTCCTCCAGGGCGAGCGCCCCTGCCCTGAGCATCCTTGTGCCCTCCGAGACCTGCCCCGTGCCGGTGGAGGTGTTTTGCTCGTGGGGCTGTGGTTGCGCTCGCTCCCCGGTATCTCCATCCTCAGTGACTCAGTGCTGCTCGTTCCCACCTCGTCCCCAGCACAGAAAGGAAACAAGCTGCACCAGAAGACATACGAAGAGATCGGGTGGAAGCGTGAACCATCACTGTATCTGCCCGGTGCTCGTGAGAGATGGCATCCTGATGCTCTGACCGTACTGTGACGTATCCTTGAGCAATGTCAGGCAGCGAACGCCCAAGTTAGGATATCCTCAAAATTGGAGAGACCTGTATTTGATGGATGGGGCACTCGGTGGGTAAGGAATTGGCTGGGTTGTCACACTCAAAGAGTTGTGGTCAGTGCCTCAACGTCCAGGTGGAGATCAGTGACCAGTGGTGTTCTCGGGGGTTGGTACTGGGACTATTTAACATCTTTGTTGGCGACACGGACAGTGAAACTGAGGCACCCTCAGCAAGTTTGCCGACGACACCGACTGGGTGGTGCAGCTGACACCCCGGAGGGACGGGATGCCACCCAGAGGGACCCGGGCAGGCTGAGAGGTGGGCCTGTGCCAGCCTCGTGGGGCTCAGCAAGGCCAAGGGCAAGGTCCTGCAGCTGGGCTGGGGCAATCCCAAGGCCAGATCCCGGCTGGGTGGGGAACGGATGGAGAGCAGCTCTGAGGAGAAGGACCTGGGGTGCTGGTGGACGAGAAGCTGGACACGAGGCAGCGCTGGGTGCTTGCAGCCCAGAAACCAGCCGTGCCCTGGGCTGCACCAAAAAGCAGCACGGCCAGCAGGGCGAGGGAGGGGATCGTCCCCCTGTGCTCCGCTCTCGTGAGACCCCACCTGGGCACCGCCTTCGTGGTGGGGCCCCCAGCACCGGGACGCGGAGCTGCTGGAGCGAGCCCAGGGGAGGCCACGAGGATGCTCGGAGGCTGGAGCAGCTCTGCCGTGAGGAGAGGCCGAGGGAGTTGGGGTTGTTCAGCCCGGAGAAGAGAAGGCTGCGGGGAGACCTCACAGCGGCCGTCAGTGCCTGCAGGGGCTGCAGGAGGGCTGGGGAGGGACTCTCGGGCAGGGGGTGATGGTTTTAAGGTAAATGAGGGCGGGTTTGGGTTAGATACGAGGAAGAAATTCTTTACTATGAGGGCGGTGAGGCCTGGCGCAGGCTGCCCCCAGGAGCTGTGGGTGCCCCATCCCTGGCAGTGCCCAAGGCCAGGCTGGATGGGGCTGGGGGCAGCCTGGGCTGGGGGCAGGGGGCCCTGGGCACGGCAGGGGGGTTGGAACCAGCTGGGCTTTGGGGTCCCTTCCCACCCAAACCATTTTGTGGTTCTATGAGGGCTGGCACCGTGGTGTTGCTGGTGGCACTGGTCCAGCACCCAGCTGTGTGATTGCTGCTCCGGGCTCCCGGGGGACCCTGGGGGCTCCCAGCAGTGCTTCTTGCACCAGAGCGTTCCCTCGGGACCCGTCGCAGCCCCTGCCTCAGTACCAGATTGCCCGAGGGTCGGAGAGGGGCAGGACGCTCCCGTGCCCTGGCAGCCCCCCGCAGCCCCCAGCCTTGTTCTCCCAGAGAGGCTGAGCGATGACGTGCTGCTTTTTCTGGTGACAGTATTTGTGTGATGCTCAGCCCTCGCTGTTTGTTTTAGTGGGGTTGTTGTCACAAAGTTGAATGGGCCAAAGTATTTAGGAGAAAAAATATAAATAGAAAATGGAAGCGATAATTACACGTTTCTAAAGAAAGTCTTGTTTGTGCCCAAGACTCCCAAACCCCACGATTAATGAAGAAGGATGCACTGTTTCAAAATTCAGCCTGGCATACAAAAGAGGGGGCACAACAGAACAAGAAGATTTGTTATATATAATTAATCACTAATGGAGAAAAAGCTGATATTACTGAATGTAAGCCAAGACTAAAAATGAGCTAGCTGAAGGAGGAAGGTACAGAAGTAGCAGTCTGCGTCCAGCTTGGTTAATGGCAACAAGGAGTTATTGGCTCTATTGGGAGCACGGACGTGTTTCAGCTACGGGGCCGCTCCACGGCTGGATAGCAGTGAAAGGGCCATCAGCGGCGATGCGGCAGAAGCATTTCCGCACTGTGCCTGGGGAGACGCAATACTGTCCCTCAAATGGGCGGTCAGGGTCACGCAGCAGCTGCCAAAATCGGGTACCTTAAAATTGCCAGCTTCAGATAACTTGCACCCGCGAGTCTTGGCAGAGTTTCTGGGGAGCAGCGCGACCGCTCGCCTTCTGGTGGCTCCCGAGCGAGAGCTGAGGCTGGGGCAGGCCAGCGCTGTGCCGGCCCCCGAAGGGATACACGGGCTGACCCAGGCGTCGGTAACACAGTTAGCCTGGTATCGATCCCTGGGAGCGGCGGAGGGGCTGACGTGGATCGGAATTAATGAGGAATTAAAGGAGGGAAATGAGTGCCAAGTAACGTGCTTTGATGGGATCTGTTTTCCATAACGCTGATAACAACTCTCGAGCAGAGTGATTAGGTACAGGTGCTAATGTTTAAATAACATGTTTATACTTCTTTACGATGTTTGAGTTAGGACGGAGTGGCCTTCTGATAAAGAGATTAGAACGAGTTAAGGTCAATATGAAATGCGTAAGATGGAGTAAGAATTAGGACCTCAATATATAGTTGTAAATAAAAATTAGAAATACAAAGCAGCTAGGTTTCCACTGGATTTTGCAGGGATCTGTTGTTCACCCTGAGCATTGGTGTCAATTGCTGGGTGAAAAAAAAAAAAGAAGAATCGCGATGGAATTAATAAAGAGTACGTAAAGTGCCAAGGACTGGGGGAACCTGAGCAGCGAGGCAGGCGGGTCGCGGCTGGTGGTGCTCGCGCAGTAGGGCGCTTTGTCCCGAGTGCCAGGCACCGAGAAGACTGGAGGAGCTGAGCTTTTTGTCAGAGGAAAATGAATTTCCAGTGCAATGCCGAGGACAGAAGGGCAGCGCGGGCTCTGTGTGATTTATACAGGGGCCGTGGAGGAGAGAAAAGAGGTTTGGCACCCGGATGATCGCTGCTGGGTACCGTGCCTGGTTCTGGTGTCTGTACCGAAAGGAAACCGGAGGGGCTTCAGAAAGGCTTGTCAGAGAGTCACCAGAGAGCAGAACGCACCCGCAGGGCGGGCCTTGCGTACCCCTGCCTCCCGGGTTACCAACGAGAGCGTTAAGGGGCTGCTTGGTCGGGCTCACTGACTGCTGTCACGGAGCAGAATTTAGTTCGAGGTCCTTCCTTGTGCAGACCGAGGGGTGGATCCGAGGCTGAAGCTGAGAAGCGGCGTCTGTACGTGCAGCCCGGGCCGTGAAAGGCGTTCGGGAGCCGGGGGGACGCGCGGGGACGCTGGAGCAGGGCAGCGGGAGGAGGACGTGGCTCTGGACATGGCTCTGGCCCCTCACGGAACGGGTGCTGGGGGCCCGCGGGGGTCTGGCTGTGCACCGGCAGCTCCCAGCGCGCGAGGGGGGTCCCAGAGGGGGCTTTCTGTACGAGCCAGCAGGATTGGGCTGGGGGCCCCTGGTCTCAGGGCTGGCACCTGTCCGGGGGAGCGGGCTCGGCACCAAGGTGTCTCAGGAGGTGCGGGTGTCGCTGGGAGCCTGAGAGCCTGCGGCTGGGGAAGGCGTAGCTGAGCGCTCCGAGCGTGGTGCGCGGGATGGCAGCCCGTGACTCAGCCGCCCCTGTCACTCCTCCGCTGCGACGTCGCGCGGCTCCGCGCCGTGCTCGGCCCGGCCGAAGGAGAGGGAGCTGCTGGCGGCGGGGAGCGGAGGAGCGGGGAGCGTCTGGCGCAGCCGGGACTGCTCGTGGGGGCCCAGCGCTCCCCGGGCAGCTCAGCGCCGCGCTGCTGGGGGGGAAGCGGCCGCCTGCTGCCTGCTCCCCGCTCCGGGTGCCTGGGGTGCCAGGGGGCTGGCCGTGCCATCCCTGTCCCCGTCCCCCAGCTGCGCTGCAGGCAGGGCCTTCGCCGTGCCCGGGTGCCAGGTTTGCACCAGGCGTTTCTGCGAGCTCTCTCAACTGGAGGCTGGGCGAGGAGGAGGGGAGAAGCCCTCTTCTTGCCCCCCTGCCTGTCCCGACCCCGTTCTGGGCCCGCAGGAAGCAGGCCCTGGACTGTGCATGCAGGAGGGGCGGGCGTCCCTCTGTCCTGAGGCAGCACGTGGCCCGCCAGCCACGAGCTGCAGCGGATGAAGGAAACGTCCCATACATCCCGTCTCTCCTCTGGGGGACAGGCTGGGGTCAGCTGCTTTTATTCGAGGGCAGTTTGGTGTGGCTGTGCTCCCCATCGTCCCTCTGCAGGCCGGCTCTGACAGCATCTGCTTTGTCGTAGCAGGAGAGCAGCAGGTTTCGGAGCAGCGAGGGTTTCTCTGGTGCCGAAGCCGTCACCTCCTGCCCCAACCGCACAGGAAGCTCTCGTCGGTGCTCGCGGTCGCACGCTTCCGCCGCGCTTCCCTGCGGCCGGGCGGCGGGGGCAGGCAGCGGGGGCACCGCCGCCCCCACGGGGACCTCGCTCGGCAGCGGAGGCGCTGAGGCCAGGCAGGGGGCCTGCGGCGGAGCTGTGGGGCACGGCGCGGGGGACGGCAGGGGGCGATGGGGCGAGGTGGGGGGCAGCACCGCGCGCTGCCCTGCGGGAGGGTGAGCGACGCGCGGGCTCTGAGGTGTCTGCGGTTGCAGCAGGAGCCTCTGGGGGACTGTGAGAACGCAGACGGGAAGCCAGCGCTTTTATTTATTTCTTTGTTTTGTTGAAGTCTGCGGTCGATGGTTTTGTCTTCGTGCAGAGGCCTTGGGAAGAAACCTGAAGAGGCTGTGTGGTTGACAGAGCTCTTCTCACCTGGGCGCCTGCGTGCAAAGGGGCGCTGACGGACCGCGCCGTCAGGCTGCTCGAGGAACCTGCCACGTCCTGCGCTGCAGAGCTGCTCTGGTCCGGCAGTGCTTCGTGCCGTGCCGTGCCACGCTGTGCCGTGCCACGCTGTGCCGTGCCATGCTACACCGCACCGCGGCGCCACGCAGCAGGGGTGCAGGCTGTGCAATAGCAGGGTTCAGGCAGGATTCATCCCCAACAGCCTCGCACCCTGAGGTGGTGCAGAGGAGTAAAGCAAGAGCATGCTCAGGTAGGGGTGCATGCAAAACCACGTTCCGGGGTTATCTGCAGTATGGAGATGGGCTGTAGGGTGCTGCGGTGCTGAGCGTTATCAGGGACTGAAGCACCATACTGTCTGCATTTTATTCATCCTCCTGCTGTACTGAGTCTCCTGAGTGACAGCTGCTGCCTGAGCTGGCAAGGAAGCGGCGGAGGAGCTGTGAGCTGGCGCGCTGTGCCCCGTGGAGACATCGCCCCTCTTCTTCCTGGGCTCCTGTGCTGACCGATCGCCCTGTGGGTGTGTGCTGTCCTGGCCTCCTCCCTCTGGAACCAGCAAAAGGCAGAAATCCCGTGTCAAGATGAGGGCAGCAGCAAGTTTCTCTTGACCCAAGTCCTATCGGTGCGTAAGCTCGCACCGAGGTGCAGCAGCCTCGTCGCCAGCAGCAGCTCTGTGAGGCGCTAACTGCAGCCGCGTGCGTGGGCACAGCGCTGTGCGCCTGGTGCGGGAGCGGGGAAGGGAGGAACCCGCGCAGCGGGCGGCAGCGCCGAGCCCAGCGCCAGCAACACGGCCCCGTCCGCTGGGCAGCCCGGGCATGGTGCTGGCCGTGCCGCAGCACCGTGGGTTCGTGGTTCGAGCTCTCTTGATTATGCGGCACGGGTTGGTTCAGTTATACCTAACCTTATTATGTTTTTATTTTTTACGTGAAAAGTCGTGAATTTGCTCACAAGAAAGTAGTGCTAAAAAAACAAACAAACAAACATGATTTTAGTTCCAAAAGCCAACCTCCTGAAAATCAATTTACATTCTCCTTTACATCCTAATGTGAGCTATTTTGCGTACAGTGTTTGATGCAGCCTTTAATTACATGCTCACATATTTTCCACAGAGCTTTGCCTTACTCAGAATGCAAAACACATGCACGCAGGCCCGAAGTAACGTTGTGTGGGCAACTGCAGATCTGGTACTCCTTGCTTTTGAGTGCCTGCCGTTGGATGTGAATCATCTTCCGATGCGCTGGTTTGAAACTTGTAGGGATGAGCTGCTGCAAAGGGATATTCCCTTGGTGGAGTGGAGGGGCCTTCGGCACCCTGGTGGCCTTTGGGGAAGGAGGTGGATCAGGGCACTTCTCCTCACCTCTTTTGACTCTCGCAGGCAGCAGCAGAGGATTTGGTGCTCGGCCTGTTCTCGTAAGCCCCTTCTCCCGAGGGCTGCATTGCAGAGAGCTCCTCATTAGTGTGCTGGCGGTGGCGTTAGGCTCCCGAGCTCCTATGTCAGCATAACGATACCGAGCTCTTCTCTGATGCTGCTGTGTAACAGCCCAGCTGTGCTGAGGGACTGCCGCAGGAATCCTTGCACGGCCCCGCTCGGAGCACCGGGGGTGCTGTCTGCAGGGCCCCCTCCTGCCCGGCCCCGCGGGGCCGGTCCTGGCGCGGGCGGTCAGCGGTGGCTGGTGCTGTGCTGTGCCCGGGGAGGGGCAGGGCTCTGCGCTGCGCCCCTTCCCTCACCCCCCGGCTGCCTGTTCGGGGTTGTCAGACCTCTCCTCTGGGAGCTGGACGCGGCGCGCTTTGGCAGCCCCTCTCCGAGCATCTGGGAAGCGGTGTCAAGGATCCAGAACAGTTTGAGGCGTTACTGGTCATTCCGAAGACTTCGGGAACTGATTTGCAAAGTAATTGTTAGCTCTTGACTGCTGTCAGTGTCTGCTCACAAGCTGACATTACAAACATTTTAATTAAAAACACTGATCATGATTACATAAAAGCGGAATTAAAAATAAAGCACAGTTAAATGCTTGTCCCTGTGCTTATCACCACAGCTAAATGCTTCTCCCTGCGCTTACCGCCTCCTCCCTCTGCCAGCCGCCGGCCAGTGGCGGGGTGCAGGGCGGTCGCTTTGAAGGGCACCGCGGGGTTTGTTCAGAGGCAGGCAGGGCGCTGCTCTTGGGGTCCTGGAGTCTTTTTGGATGGGTGCCGCCGGCCTGGTGTCTGCAGGAGAGCAGCACCTTGCTGCGGGGCCGCGCCGTGGCCTTTCTGCCCTCCCAGCCCCGGCTTTGGGCAGCTCGGCCTCTGCCCCGGGCAGGCGGGGCCCCCGGCAGCCACCCCTCGCCTCGGGGTGCCGCTGGGGTCCGGGTCTCCCTGATTTCCACGTCCCAGGGGTACTGGTGCATGGAGCTGGGATTTGGGGGCAGGTGGAGCGGTGTCAGCGTGGCTCCAGGCCCCGTGCGCTGGGGGTCCTCGTGCTGGGCGGCCGTGCCAGCCGGGCCTGGGGACGCTGGTGTGGCTGGGCGGGGGTGGCATGCGGCCGGCCTGCATCTCCCTGGCACGGTCACCTCTCTGCTCCGTCCCTGCTGGATCCCTGGGGCAGGCTGGTCCCGCAGGTGGCCGATCGGAGCGGCTTGGTATCTGCGAGCCGCTGGGCCTGAGGTTCCCAGCTCGCAGGGAACGCACGCTTACAGCCGCCAGCTAATAAATTGCAGTGGGAGTTCGGGCTGCTCCAGTATTATTTTCCCTTGAAGTCGTGCCGCACTGTGTGCTGTCGGGTCACAGGCCGGCACGGTTTGTGCCATCGTCTGTCGGAGCGATGGACTTTCAGGGCGGTGCATTTCCAGGGACACGTGTGTGCGGGGGCCAGCAGGGCCCTGCGGGGCGCGCTCCCCTGGGGCTGCGCAGTAGCGGAGACGCGCGAGGCATTGCCAGGGCCACGTCCTGGAGGCTTTGCCGCGAGTGCCTCTGAGGGGAGCAGGAGCAGAAATGGATTGGGAGGGTGGGCAAAGGGTCAAGGGGTCTGTTTGAGGAAGGCTGTGGCAATTTGGAGCAGTTCCGTTTAGCTCTTCGGAAAAGATCTGAAAGCAAATGCCTCGGGACTGGGTGAAGCCAGGAGGAGCACGTGTTGGTGCTTCCCGGCTTGCACAGCGCCTGGTGGCGTGCGGCCGAGGGACTCCTGCGCAGCGCTGGCATCTCTGCATGCGGCGGTGCTGGCTAGATTTTACTCTGATCTCGTTTCATTGCTTTTGAACTGGGGTGACCTTGAGGATCGAGAACTTGCTGGGGCGAGGAACCCCCAGCAGGGCAGCGTGTGCTGTCAGGAAGTGCCTCCCTCTGTCCTGAAACGCACCGGTTTCGTGTCTTACTCCGGTTCCTCTGCTGGGACATGAAGAGCATGGTGTTATCGCTCACCTGTGCCGTGCTCCGGAGGTCAGAGCAGACTCTCAGCTCGGCCCCCGTGGCTGCCTCTTTCTCAGAGTGACAATTCCTTCTCTGTCCCTGGCCGTTCCCCGTGCAAAAGCTGTCTGTGCCTCTCGTGAGTCTGGGGCCAGAACACGGTACTGGAGGTACTGGGGGTAAAAACGGGAAGTTCACAGCGTTGGCAGGCCCGTGCCCTGAAAGTGCTTGGGCTATTTAATGCGTCAACTAACCCAACTCACCGTTGTTGCACTGATTTCCACTTTCTCATCTTAGCATTTTTTCTCTTTTCACCGTACAAAACGTGTTGTTGAAGTTCAGGTTCCAAAAACGCGGTCACCAGCCCTCTGAGGCTAGTGGCCTGAGGCTTTGCAGGTGTTTGGATTGCCACTTGAAGTTACCTTGGCTAATAAGCAGCTGGTAAATGAAAGTAAAACCAAACTCAGCAGCTGGCGCAGACGGATCCTGAAAGGCAGCCTGCCCGTGCCTCCCCAGCGCCAGGGGGTGCGGGTGGGCCGGTGACGGCGCGGGGCAGAGCTGCCCGGGCAGGAGCTCCCCCGCTGGCACCGCTCCCTCGGGGCTCGCGCGGTGGGAGAGCCGGCAGTGCCTCGCTGCAGCCCGGCCGGCCCACCTGCACCAGGCGCCTCCGCGTGCGCGGTGCCCCTCGGCCGCTTCCCTGGGCTGTCTGCGGGCACCAAGCTCAGATACCGCGTCCTGGGACCGTTTGGTCTGGGCAGCAGCAAGAGCGGGAGGCGGCGTTTGCCGTGTGCAGCCGGGAGCGGGGGGGCTCTGGCTCAGGGACCGGCCGCGGGACGGCGCCGCGTTACAGGCGGGGGGCTGCTTCGGGCCTCCTGAAGGTCTGTCCGTGTTCGGTGCGATGCCTGTTCTCACCAACGCCATTCTGGTGTGATGTTAGTTTCGTATGCTCTATGGCAGGTAGGTTACTTAGCATCCTCAGAGCTGTATTTCCTTTTCTAAAGCGATTGCTAATGAGAGCTGAAGATAACGTGGGGTCTGCGGTCCGTTTTGCAGGAAGGAAGCAGGTTTGGCACTTCTAGAAAACTGGGTTGCTGGGTGCAGTGCTGTAATTACTCAGCACCAGAGGTGATGCAGAAGGGTTTAGTAATGCTGCTCTCACTCCTA
The DNA here is from genome assembly GCF_964211835.1 of Anser anser. Classification (NCBI taxonomy): domain Eukaryota; kingdom Metazoa; phylum Chordata; class Aves; order Anseriformes; family Anatidae; genus Anser; species Anser anser. Next base: position 162,866,310 of record NC_139721.1, read on the forward strand.
ACTGGTGTTGTGTGTGGCAAAACAATCTCTGCCTTTGTGTGCCCGTGGTGTTCGTCACTGAGCTGTTCCTCGGGAGGATGACTAGATGGAGGCATTGAGTTGATATTTGAAGGCAGTTGTTGGGGTGTTTAGTTTAATTTCATCATCCCGTGTTGTTATCTAGTCTCCATGGCTTTTTAGCTTGTGTTTTCTTGAAATACTTCCTTCACCTCCTCTCATTTTCTTTTTCTTAAGCAGGGACCTGGAGGGACCAGGGAAGGCCCCGTGCCTGTAGGGACATGCTTTCTTACAGTGTCGTTGTTTTGCCTGTGTCCTGGGGAAGACTGGTCTCGCACAGCTTGGGAGAGCTCTGTTGGGAAGATCCCGCTTGGGGTTCTGCGCTCCCCTCTGCGCAGCTGAATACCCTTCCAGTCGTACCTTCTGCTGGTGGCTGCTCTTCCTGCGCTTTCTGCGCGTTTCTTCGGTATCTGTGTGACCCCACGTACAGCGGGACAAGAGGGACCTTCAAGGAAGGGGGCTCAGCCGTGGGGATCCGTGCCCCACTCTGCTGGGGCGGGGAGTGCCGTCCGTCACGGTGTCCCTTGCCGTGTCAGCGCGTAGAGGACGCCTCAGCTGGGAGAAGTGTGCGTTACTGCGCAGCGGCCCCGTCTACACGTGGCCTCAGCATCTCAGCCCAGGTCGGCACGTGGTGGGACGGGCACTGCCCTGCACCGTGGGCACGCGACAAGGGTGCTGTGGTGGTGTAAGCGCACACACAGACGTCTTAGGGGCTTCTTTCAGCACCGGTTTTAAGTGCAGCTGTTTTCTCCCGATGGCAGCTCAGAATGGCTTTGGATTTGAGGGTTCTCTATACCTGCTGACAGTTTTGCTTCCTTTCCTCTGTGAATGCTTTTTTCCTCCCTGCTGCACGGAGCGCCTGGTGTCGGCATCCTTGCTCGCCAGCCCAGCCAGCAAGGCTAGGGACAGCGCCGTAGGTGGGCCGCCGCGATGGTGAAGGGGTGAGGGGGGCTGCTCCCCCTTGCAGTGCCCTCCTTGGCAGGCTTCCTGGTGTCGCTCCTCTGAATAAGCTCACTGCCCGCCTGCGAGGAGCAGGAGGTCGTGCCTGGTCTGGGGCCGGAGGAGCTCTGGACCTCCCCTCTGCCCTCCTGATGCTCCGCAGGCCGTCCTTCGTGGGCTGCTGCAGGATCTCCGTGTTTCCCAAGCTATTTTTGAGCCTCCTGGCTCAAAAAATTATATTTTATATATTAAAATATTATTTTTACTTATATAAGTATACTTATATACTTTTACTTTATATTATATTCCTTATATTTTGAGCCTCCTGGATGGAGGCTCAAAATTGTCTCAGTTGTCTCCTTGTGACCACCAGCTTTTTTTTTACCTGTCCTCTGGTTTATTTCTGCACTGTCTCTTAGGTTTGCCCCTTTAATGTTTTCATTTCTCATTTTCTGTTGCTTCTGGATTGATCTAGAGGATTTTTGCTGCTATTAGTGGTGATTATGGGAGGGGTTTTACCGCCGTGGCAAGGACTGGGCTCTAGACCCGGAGAGGTCTCCTTCGGTCCTGTTACAGATCGTCACATCGGCTCCTCTCTTTGGATTTCAAAACGCCGAGGAGATTTCACAACGTCTGGCCTCATCGCATCGCGCCTGCTCTTGCCTGCAGCCATCGCTGGAGCATCTCCTGCGGGGCGGGCGAGGAGCGTGTCGGGCTGTGCACGCCTGGGGAGCTGCCCGGCGTGCGGCCCTCGGCGTGGTGCCGTCTGCCCCCCGCCTGGTGCCGGCCGGCCGCGCACTGCCGCTACCGGCCCGCGCCAGCAGGGCCGGGCAGGGCATCGAGGAGCAGAAGCGATGGCGGCTCGCTCCCCCGCCGTGCCCGGGGGTGCCATCCCCAGGTGAGCTCGGCCAGGCCGCCCCGGGAAGCTCGGCCTCGGCATCCCCCGCGTGGCGGCGGCACCGGGGCTCAGTGCTGCTGAGTGGGCAGGGGCTGCGTGGGGCTGGGGGTTTCTCTCCGAGGGCGGCGGGTGACGCCGGCGCGGCCTCGCGGCATGCGGACGGAGGTGGCTCGCCTCAGCACCGCACGTCCCTGGGGGAGAGAGCGGCAATTTCCTCGTCAGCCGCGGAGGTTTGCAGCAGGACGGCCGCGGGCGTGCGGGCGGGCGCGTGTGGGAGGAGGCAGGGAGCTGCAGTCGGCTCCAGCTCCGTGCTCTGCTTCCTTCCTGGCTGCTGCTAACCGCTCGGTGGCCGGGGTGCAGCGCTTCTCTCCTCCCTCCCGCCCCACGGAGGCTGTGGCCCAGAGGCTGGTCTGAGCGCCGCTCCCTCGGAGGGGCTGTCAGCAGCCAGCCAGCGGGGTCAGACCGGCGGTGTGGGGCTGTGGCGGTGCGGCGCGGGTGGTCGGGGCGAGGGGCGCTCCCCTGCGCTTGTGCCGCAGCCAGCAGCGAGGGCAGCAAGCGGGGGCTTTGTGACACAGAGCGGGAGCTCAGGCTTGGAGGAATGAGCGGTTTCTCCAGGTCTGAGACCCCGGGAGCCTGCAGGGTGGGTGTTCTGCAGATGGAGGAGGGTTGTCTGTGGATAGGCGGCGGTGGCCGGGCAGGGCTGGCCAGGCTGGTGGGATCTGCTGTCTCTGGCTGTGCCGGGTGCACGAGCCGGTCCCCCAGAGCCCCCGCTGCGGCCGGGTCGGAGCTGTGGGTGTCCCCAGGCTTTGGGGAGAAACGTGACAGCCGCTTTCTGCTCCCCACCCCTGGGGCAGAGGACGGATCTGCCCCAGCCCTGCGGGGTGAGCAGGCGGGGCCCGGCCCCCCCAGCCCCGTGTGCCGGCTGCTGTGACGTGCGTGGGGCTGCGTGCGGCCGGGCGGGCTGTGCCGCGGGGCTGCGGGGGCCGTGGTGCCGCACGCCCCAGCAGCCGGCCCACGGGGGCTGCCCGCCCCCGGGCGCTGCGATGCGGGCTCAGCCTCATCAGTATTCCCAATGCGTAGCTGCAGAGCCCGGCAGCTCCTGGCACGGCGCCGGGTGCTCCCGCAGCGCGGGCGGGCTCGGCCGCCGTCCCGCAGCGCTGCCCCCAGCCCTCTGCTCCGCAGCCTTGGCCTGGGACGGGCTGGAGACCGCGTGCTGCAGTTCCTGGGCACCCTGCAGCCTGTCGCGTGCGCGGCTTTGTCACCGTGCCCTGGCTTGGTGCCCGTGTCCCGGCAGCGCTGTGTGGGTGCCTGCCCAGGGTCCCACCGCTGGCGTGGGCTGCCTGGGGGCTGCCGGCCTCAGGCACTTGCTGCAGCCCCGCGGGCACGTCCCCCTGGGCTTGGCGGGGTCTGGCCTGCCCTGATCTGCTGCCAGCATCTGCCGGGGGCCGGCGCCTTACGGCTCTGTCAGTGCTGGGAACCTCGCCCCTCTGTCCCCAGCTGCTGGGGCGTTCTCGCTGCTCTTCCAGCCCCAGGTCTGTGCTTAACGCAGGGCTTGCTGCAAGGGTGCCTCCAGACTCGGGCCCCTCTGCAGAGCAGCAGCACCTTGAATTGAGCGGTGCCAGCAGCTGTCCCAGGTGAATTGTCCGCTTGGAACAAAACCTCTGCATCTGCACGCAGCCGGAGCAGAAATACCGGTGCTGGTTAGTCCTGGGGGGGCGAAGCGGAACAGCTGAGCAGTCACGGTTCAGACTTTTTTCCAGGGGCCCCACCCTGGACTTCATCCTGGGGAGCAGCCAGCAGTGGAAAGTTCCCTCGTTTTCAGACTGACTTCCAGTGCAGCTGTTGTTTAGCCTCTCATGTCTTTTGTTAATTTAAGCCAGATGTTCATTGCCATAATATTTGTAACAAGGGCGCGACTCATAAAAGTCCTGCTAAGAGACTGACTTGCTTCTGTCCCCAGGCACCTGCCCCGGGTCAGGACTACAAAGGCGCGATGTCCCTGCTACATCCCGCGTGCCAGAGCTCCTCTGGAGACTCGCATGGCACAGGGGACTGGAGGAGCAGCCGCCTTCCCGGGAGGGTGCTGATCCCTGCTGGTGAGCTCGGATAGCGTCACCTTCCCCACGCAGCAGGGACGCACACGGTGACAGTCAGAGCGGTGTAATCAGCCGAGCAGGCTGCCTGAGAAGAGACTCGCAGACGAGGAGTGGTGCATCGGGCATGTGTCAGCGATGGCCGTCTCGAAGCACCGGTGGCTTCTTTACTGTCCCGTTCCCTATCGGCCTCTGTTGCAGCCGAGCTAGCCGGAGCTGTGCGCTGCCGTGTGCTGACACCCTCGTGCCAGCCCCTGGGTGCCGGTGCCTGGCTGCAGCCCTCTGCCTCCAGAGGTTGTGTCTCAGGCTCAGTTTTATTCTGGTTTATTTTTAGATGTCTCTTGTTCTTTCTGCAGAAATAGTGTCGAGGGGTTTTGTATCAGTGCTGTAGCATGTAGAACCTTTGCCTCGTAACAGGCTAATTAGGTAAAAATATCTTTATGATGTTACTGTTGTAAAGGCAAATACCTTCTTGGGATATAGCAGCGCAAATGTATGTGAGAAGCACGCTCGTTTTTTATGTCTTCCCAGTGCTGCAGGAGGCCTCAAGTGAATATTGTGCCAAGGTTCTGGCACTGCAGCTAAAAAAAAAAAAAAAAAAGAGGTGGTAGACAAACTAGAGAATCGAAAGGAGGGCATTTAAAACATAAGTAGCTGTAAAAATATGATCTAAGTGGAATAGTGAAGGAGACGGTGTCAGGTTATGGGGAACTTGCCGTTTCTGAGCGCGTTTGTAGCTGTAGAGGAGAACGCAACCTGCTGCTCTTCGTGTCTGGCATGGCTGTGGCAGGAGAAGTCGGCTTTACGTGCGGGAGGGGGGCCTGGGGCAGGCACCGGGAGGAGGAGGAGGGTGCGGGGTGATGAAGGCAGCAGCGGGCTCGGGGAGGCTCTTCGAGGCGGGTCAGGCTCCGTGCCCTGAAGCCCTTCCCAGTGCGCAGTTTTGCGGCTCAGTGATACCTCCGTGCCCAGAACTTACCAGAATTTTTTAAAGCGATCAGAGTTATGCAGAAGGTGCACCATCTGGCGTCGTTAGAGTAAAAGTTAAACAAGCCCAAGATTTGGGGAGGGGATGAATGGAGATGGCCTGCTCGTTCCATGAGCAGCTCCCGACGGCGGGGAGTGGGGCTGTGCAGGCGGCTGTTGGCAAGGGCCTCGAGAGGTTATTAGTCTCGTTTCCTGCCCAAAGGCTGATTACCTGGGTCTGAATTATTCCTGACAGATGTCTGTCCGATCGATTCTGACCTCTCCGTTGACGGAGACGCCGTGATCTCCCCAGACAGCCTCGTCTGGCGCTCAGCTCCTGTCAGAAGACATTCCCGCGTAATTGCTGCCTGCAGGACTCCCTGCTCCCGGCTGCAGCGCGGCCGAGCCCCGTGCTCCTGCAGGCAGGGCACCAGATGATGGGGGCGAGGGTCGGATCCAGCCCGGCAGCCTGTGTGCTCCTGTGACCTTGGCACAGACGGCAGAGCCGTGTCTGGCGGGTCACCAGGCGCCTTCTGCTCAGCTCCAGGCACCGGTGCCCGCTGGCTGGGCAGAAGGGGAGCTGGACGCGTCCCGTCCTGAGCGCTGGCACGCTGCGGGGATGGGCGTCTGCTCGATGATCCTCGATCTAGAGAGCTGCTCCCCCCGGCAGCACGGAGCAGCGGGGAGAATACACCGCAGAAGGGGAGATGTTAGTGTCTGAAAGACGCAGAGAAGTAAGGGGAGAAAAGAAGCAAAGGGAAGAAAAGGCCCTGGGACTAATGGAGGGGGCTGCCGGGTGCAGTTGTGCTTCTGCCCTGCGGTGATGGTGGCCTCGCTCCTGGGGGGCTGGGAGAACCTGTGGAATCACAGAACCGTCTAGGTGGGAAGAGACCTCCAAGACCACCCCCTCCAACCTCTGACCTAACACTAACAAGTCCCCCACTAAACCATGTCACTAAGCTCTACATCTAAACGTCTCTTAAAGACCCCCAGGGATGGTGACTCGACCACTTCCCTGGGCAGCCCATTCCGATGCCCAACAACCCTTTCGGTAAAGAAGTTCTTCCTAACATCCAACCTAAACCTCCCCTGGCGCAACTTTAGCCTGTTCCCCCTCGTCCTGTCACCAGACACGTGGGAGAACAGACCAACCCCCACCTCTTTACAGCCTCCTTTAAGGTACCTGTAGAGAGCGATGAGGTCGCCCCTGAGCCTCCTCTTCTCCAGGCTGAACAAGCCCAGCTCCCTCAGCCGCTCCCCGTAAGACTTGTTCTCCAGACCCCTCACCAGCTTGGTCGCCTTTCCCTGGACTCGCTCGAGCACCTCCGTGTCCTTCTTGTAGCGAGGGGCCCAAAACTGAACACAGCACTCGAGGTGTGGCCTCACCAGAGCTGAGTACAGGGGCACAATCACTTCCCTCGACCTGCTGGCCACGCTGCTTCTTATGCAGGCCAGGATGCTGTTGGCCTTCTTGGCCACCTGAGCACACTGCTGGCTCATATTCAGCCGACTATCAACCAGTACTCCCAGGTCCTTCTTGGCCAGGCAGCTTTCCAGCCACTCACCTCCCAGCCTGGAGCGCTGCTTGGGGTTGTCGTGCCCCAGTGAAGCAGGTTGTTGGCCAACGCGAAGCAGCGGCTGTGCTGTGGGGATGGGGGGGCTGAAGCTGGCAGTGGTCAGGGAATGTTGCCTGTACTGAGAGGGAGGAAAGCCAAGGGGAGGAAAAAAGGAGGAGGAGGTCCTGGGGCCGTGCTAGAGACAGGGTGGGGAGCGTTGGAGAGGTAAAAGAGCCACTTTGCTGGGGGGCTGCGGAGGAGATGGACTGGGGAGAGGGACGGGGCTGAACGGCGCTGCGCTCGATCCAGGAGAAACGCCTTGCCCAGGCAGGAGATGGGAGCGGGGCTCTGGCTGGGGGCTGGCACTTGCTCCTCCGCAGCAGTCACTGCACCGGGCCCCTCCGGCGGGCGCAGCGGGGTCGGGAGGGCTTTAGGGGTAGTGCCGAGGCGCTGTTTGTCTGTTTGGTGCTGCCGGCGGCTAACTGCCCTCAGAAGGAGCCGCGCAGCCCCCCCTGCTCCTGGGTGCTGCTGAGACAGGGGAAGGGGCGCGGGGGGCGGCGGTGCTGCACCCGGGGGAGCGCCGGGGGGGTCGGGGGGCAGCCACGGCCGGCCCGCACAGGGAAGGCGACGGCGGTACGGGAACGGCCGTGGGCCCGAGCCCCCGCACAGGCTCCGGCTCCTCCGCCGCGGGTGGCCGGCACGGAGCTGCCCCGGCACGGAGCTGCCCCGGCACGGAGCTGCCCCGGCACGGAGCTGCCCCGGCCGGCCGCGGCCCGGCCCCGCAGCTCGCCCCCGGGCGCCGCCCGCAGCGGGGGCTCGGCCGCGGTGCCCGGTGTCGGGGCCCGGGTGGCGCCGCCGGGGCCGCGGCGGGGAGGGCGCTGCCGCCCCCTGCCGGCCCCGCGCTGCCACCGGCGGGGGCTCCCGGCGGGGCTCCGGGGGGGGCGGGCAGCGCCGCCGTGCCCGCGGCCCGAGCAGCGGGGGCGGCCGGGCGGGGGGCTCCGGCCCTGCGGCGCTCCGGGGGGCCGCGGGGCTCCCGGGGCCGCACCGCTCTCGGGGCCGGGCGGGCGGCGGGGCCGGCCCGGGAGGGCTCCGCGGGCGCGGGGCCGGGGCCGGGCCGCGGGGCAGCGCCCGCCCGGTGCCCGCTGCCCGCTGCCCGGCGGCCGGGGGAGGGCGCGGCCGCGCGGGGCGGCCCCGGCCCCGTTCCCGGCCCCGTTCCCGGCCCCGGCTGCTGTTCCGGGGCGGGCCCAGCCCCGCCGCCCGCGGCGCTCGGGAGCGCGGCCCGGGCATGCCGGCGCGGCGTGGGAGCCGGCGGGCGGCGGGCGGCGCGGGGGGGGGGCCCGCTGCGCCGCGTCCCCGGGGCCGGGCGGCCGAGAGCGGCGGGCGGCCCGGGGCCATGGGGCAGCCCCGCAGGTGACGATGGCGGAGGGCTGGCGCTGGAGCGAGGCGGGCCGGGGCCCCCCGCGGCCGAGCCCCCGCCGCGCCGTCAGCGTCTGCGAGTCGCTGGACCTGCAGGGCGTCCCCGCCGTCCAGGCCGCCCTCAAGGCCGCCCAGCAGCAGCGGCGCCGGCCCAAGAGCTTCTGCGCGGCGGGGAACGGGCTGGCGGCCGGCGCCCTGCCGCCCCCCGCGCCCCCCGGCGGGGCCCGCGGCAGCTTGCTGGACTTCTTCAGGCTGCGCCCGCCCCGCAGGCGGGAGGCGGACGGCGGCGGGGGCGCGGGGGCGCCGCTCGCCTCGGGGGCCGGCCCCGGGGCCGGGGGGGCGCCGCGCCCGCGGCCCAGCAGCATGACCTTCCTGCCGTCGGCCCGGCCGCAGCACCCCGCGGAGAGCCCCGGCTTCCTCCGGGGCGGCTCCCTGTGGGGCAGCCGCCGCTGGAACCTCTTCGGGGGCGGCGGCCGGAGCAGCCCGAGCCCCAGGAAGAACTTCAGCGCCCTGCGCAAGAGCTTCAGCTTCCGCCTGCGGCGGGGCCACGAGCTGCGGCGCTCGGAGTCGGGGGGCCTCCTGCGCCCCGCGCGCCTCCGCACCAAGAGCGAGGGGGACGCCGGCTCCCTGCACACCTGCCCCAGCAAGCGGGACCTGCTGTACCCGGAGCTGGCCAGGGTCGGGGGCAGGCTGCACGCGGACCCCGGGCAGCCGGGGGGACTCTGGAGACTCCTCACGAGCCGCTTCCGAAGGCGAGAGCGCGGCAGCACCGGCGGCGCCTCCCCCAAGGAGCCCCACGGCGGCGCCGACCCCGTCCTGCTGGGCAGCGGCCCGCTGCGAGCGCTGGGTAAGTGAGCGCAGGAGCGGCGCTGGCCCGGAGAGAGCGGAGCCCCCGGTGCCGGCGGGGCGGGCGGCAGTGGCCCGGCCCTGCTGGGGTCCCTGGGCTGCCACGGGCACCTGGCCGTGTCTCGGTGCTGCGCGGGGTGCGCGCTCGGGAAAGCTCGGCTGCAGCAGGGAAGCGTGGGCGTCTGTGGGGCCGTCTGGTGCCCCAGCGTGCTGGTGCCACCGTCACGAGCGCTGAAGGAGCAGCAGCGTGGCCGGCTTGGAGGAGATGCTGTGAGGGGTTCCTTCCCTTGCCTAGCCTCGTGGGTCCCACGTCCTCCTTGCCGTGTTGGTGTCCCAGCGAGGGCAGGGATAGCTGAGCCTTGTGCAGTGGGGTCAGGGCAGGCGGGGGAACTGAGACTCATGTCCTGCCTGCATGAGGGAGAGAGGGGTCCTGTTCCTGGGCAGGGGCTGAGTGATTTGGGAGGCCACCAGAGCAGAGGCAGGGAGCAGCATGAGGAGCTAGGGAGCACAGAAAGGTGCTGTTCCCGTCCTGTAAGCACTTCCCTGGTGCCGGAGTCTGTCTGGGTGCTGACTGCAGGGGTCTTGCCTTGGGGTGAGCGGGAACAGGGGGCGCTTGCGGGGCGCAGGGCAGCCTGCGAAATGCTGCGGTGGCTCCCGAGCGACATGGCAGGGGGACAGAGAGCAGGACCCCTGCGGGGACTGTGCCTGCGATGGACTGGTAGCTGAAGCTGCCGTTGCTCGCTTGGCTAACCAACCGCTGGGCCGTGCTGCGGTGGGTTGTGCTCCCGGTGCTGGGGCTGCGGGGCTGGCAGAGGCTCCGTGGGGGCTGCGCTGCCTGCGCCTCCCCGCCCGGTCCTGTTCCCCGTTCCCTGGCACGAGCACGCGGGGCGAGCGGAGCTGTGCAGGGGCCGGGAGGTGCGCAGCTCCCGCAGGCTTTTTAAGGCATTGAGCGCAGGGTGAACACAGCGGGGGGGCTGGGCTCGGGCCCTGCCGCTCTCCAGGCAGGCAGGGCAGCGCTTCCTGGCGCCCGCGAGCTGCTCTGGGTTTCCATCGCAGGGTTCCCGAGTCCTGGCCTCGTGGAAGCAACTCCCCGGCTTGGCTTGTGTGCCAGAGGGGTGGATTTGAGCTGGGGGGGCTCCCTGAGGAGCTGCGGGCACCCAGGGCAGCGCCGTGCCCAGGCGCTCCCCAGCAGGGCCGGCCCTGGGGGCTGAGCGCAGGAGCAGCTCTGCTGCAGCCTGAGCTTCGCTGCGGCACGGGTGCTGGCTGGGGAGCTCAAGGAGCTTGTTCCTGCCGGTCCCTTTGTCCTCGGGGCTCACTGTGCCTTCCAGGTGAAGGTCCGGTGTGTAGGCTCCGGCCGAGTGGCCGGGACTGCCTTTGCGTGCCGTAGGGTGCCTGGCTGTGCTCCCCTGCGGAGCCCTCCTCCTGCAGGGCCCCTGCTGGCTGGCAGGGGTGCCCGGGGCCGGGCGCGGTGCTCGGGCTGGGTGGCGGGAGGTTCCCAGGCAAGGGGAGGCTGCGCTCATGGCTGGGGAATGTGGGTGTATCCGGGCAGGGAGGGCCAGGCCCTGCCCGTGCGGCAGGGGGCCTGTTCCTGCTTGCCGGCGGCTTCCAGCAGGAGCTGTGCCAGCACCCGCCAGCCCTTCTGCTGCATTCCCAGGGGAGCAGCTGAGGTTGCTTGCTTGTGCCGGTGTCCTCGCGCCTCACCTGGCTACTGGGCTGGGACAGGTGGGGGCTCCCTTTGGGTCCATCTGCTGGAGAGCCTGGTGGTGCTTTACCAGGGGCACTGGAGAGGGCCTGGAGCCCTTGCTGGCGGCGATCAGCTGGCTGATGAGAGACCACTGCTGGCCAGGGCTGAGCATTTCCCCCTGTGGCCTGTGCTGGAGCCTGGGGATAACCTTTCCAGGCTGGCTGAAGGGCTGCCACTCACTGTGGCAGAGCAAGCACCACTTGCCGGAGCTGCAGAGTTGACGCTTTGGTTTGCTCCTCGCTCAGAACACCAGTTTTGTTGTTAGCTGCCTGGTTTTAACTTGGTCAAGATACGCTGTTCTGTGTCAATGAGATGTGAAGAAGCAGCCATGACGTCTGCAGGCTAAAGCTGCTGTTTGTCCTGTTTTATATGTCCCGTCTCTCCATGAAGCGTGCTGGTCTGTGGGCTCTGGCTCAGGGGGAGCTGTGAGCCTCCGAGCCGGGAAGCTGTAGGTTGGACACGGACAGTCTCAGTACTGCTCCAGCGTGGCCGTACTGGAGATCTCTGCCCTGCTCCTGTTTCAGACTTGTAGGCCAATAGTGTTTGTAACACATGCTCAGCACTTCAAAAACTTAGATGCTTTACGCTAGCGCTGCCTACCTTAGCCCTAGGAAAGTTGCTACCGTAGTCCCAACATGCCCTCCCAGGGGGGTGCAGCTGCAGTTGCGGTTATCAGCTCGTTGGAAAAGTTGGGTATATTAGTCCAGGCAGGGATCCAAGCCAACTTTGCTACCCTGTTCCCAGTACTGGGAGGATTTTGTTTATAGCAAGCTCAGATACCGGCCCAGCGCAGCGCTCTGCTGTGTAGGCATTCCCAAAGGCCCGTCGGACTCCGGAGGACGGTCCCAGTGCTCTTCTGCAAGCCTTGCTGAGACCTCCTCTGGGCTCCGTGCGCAGCGTTGGCTCCCTGCTGATGCAGGGGTCCAGCCTGGACCAAGCACAGGGAGGGACGATCAGGGCAAGGCAGAATTTGTTGCCTGAAAGAGTTGAAGAGCTTTTCTTGGTGTATCAGAATGAAGGCTGGCAGGGGATGTGATTTTCTGTAAATACAGCAAGGAAGGACGAGAGCCCTTGGAGCTGGAACAAAGTCAGCACAAAGTCCAGCCACTTTGGAGTGACCACAAATAACAGCGGTCGGCGGTTCAGAGGAACGTTTCCAGGTCTCAGCTGGCGCGGTTCTGAAGGAGTGCTCTGACACAGGCTTGGGAAGGCTGCGCAGGCTTGGGGTTGAAGTTTTCCCTGCTCATGGAGGGATCGCATAAAGGGTACAGCAGCTCTGGCAGCGGCATCTGGACTCCGCAGCTCAGGAAGTGTTCCTTGCAACCATATTCCCATCTTTCGGAAAGATGGTCTGCTTTTTTAAGGTGCCTTAAGGTTTTGAGGTAACTCCCTCTGCTCCTCTGTTCGGTGTTTGACCATGCAGAGGACTAACGTGTAGGCCGTTGTGTGAGAGAAGATTACCAGGAGAAGGGGAAGGTGTTTTTATATTAATAAGGTGAAGTTTGCATAGCGAGTTGAGTAGATAATGATATGTATCATCTCTTGTTAGTACCTGCCTGAGCTTAGCGGGGAGAGTTTGGTGAGGAGCAAAGATGGCATGATGAGTTTGGAGACTGTGCGTCGGACGCTGAGCCCAGCCTGGTGTCCACGCTTCAGAAAAACTTGGAAATCCGGAAGGTACTGAGGAAGGAGTTGTGGGGACACAGAAACGCCTAATTCTCAGGGCAGGGTCGCAGGAGATGTGTGCAGTAGGTGCAGAGGTGTTTGATTGCAGTCTTCAGATATCCATAGGAAGGGGGAACTTCAAAAAACAGTGCCTTTTTAATCGTAACCTGCCTTGGCTTGTGGGTTTAAACAGCTAGAGCTGAAGTCAGACATATTTGGAGCAGGTTTTTACTGGCGAAGTGAGTCCCCGGCACAGCGCTGGCGTTGGGAAGGCGGTGGGTTGTCTGTGACTGCAGGTCACTGGCGGGGAGGGCCGTCTCCTCCAGCAGGCTCCGGCTGTCAGGGCCCACAGGGTTCGGTGACGTTCCTTGGTCTGCGAGCGTTTGGACGTGGACTGGCAGGTAGTAGGCTCCGGGAGGCCTGGGACAAACCCTCCACAGCACGTGCGCTGCCCAGTACACGTTGGGTGACGGCAGGGCAGGTGCCCGAGCTGCTGCTGCCCGCAGTATCGCTAAGAAACGAGGGTGGAAGTTGATAATGGCACGCTTCTTTTCCAGAGGTACACAAGATTCTCTCCCTTCACTGCTGCTGAATATTTAAAGCTCTGGTGAGATAATCCTTGTGAAGAACGCATCCCACACACGGTCTCTGCACCAGCTGAGCTCCCTGACAGGAACACCAGCCTTGCGTGTGGAGGCCCTTGACCTGGAGAAATCTCTCTCCCTGCCAGCATTGCCAGGTTGAGGCTTTATCAAGCCCGGCCTGGGAGAGGTGGCTCTGCCCAGGCTTGTAGCGCTCTGCTGCCCTTTTATCTGCTTGTGTGGGCGGGTGGGTACTTTGGAACTTGGTTTGTGTGGGCACCTCGGTGTTTGTTCGGCCTCTGACCTGCTTTCGAAGCTGGTTTTAATGTCCAGGGTTTCAGTGTCCGAGTTAGTTCCACAGTGGCTTGGATAATGAGGTGGTTAATTATTAGTTGCTGTGTGCGGAGGCCAGATGTGCCTGGCACTCACTCTCCTGAAGCACAAGGTAGGTGAACCTGCTGCGCTTCATCCTACGAAGAGATCCGTCTGCAAGGGGGCAGGGCCCGTTCTCCTCCCAGCTTTGCAGCAGCAATGGGTGCAAGCAGCAGAGGGCCGGCACTGCCATGGTTGCGTTCGCGCTGGGTGTTCTGTGAAGGCGGGTGGAGCTGTTGGGAGCACCCTCTGTGCTGGAGGGTTCGGCTCTTCCCTTCCTAGCGTGTGACGCGGTTGGGGCCCCCAGCCGTGGTCCGTCTGCCGGCCACTGATGGTGCCCGGCCTAACTGACAGAGAGGCGGCGGCTGCCAGAGTGCCTGCCTCACGTCTGCTCCTGCTCGCGGCGGGGGCCTTGCGTGTACCCGTCCTTCGGTATGCGTGTCGCCTTCTGGCGCGTAGAGCTGTGCCGGGAGACCTCGCCGAGAGGAGGCGGTGGGCCTGAATCTCCTTTTCCAGGGAGAGGTCAGGTCGGTCGCCCCTCTGGCGTGGCTGTGCCTTGTGCCTCAGACCAAGGCCACCATGTGGCTGTGCAACGGCACTCGGCATCCAAGTGGTGCCGTGAGTCCCCTGCTTCTGCTTTGGAGGTCAGATGCGCCTGGGGAAGGTGTTCAGCCACAGGGCTGACAGTCTGGTCTCTTCTGTATTATTAAATAACAAAGAAGAGGGAGGAAGAGTGACTGGGTGTGTTTTAATGTGAAATACTAAACAATACAGGTAGTCCAGCAGTGCAGCTAATGGAGTGAATCACTACTCCCCTGTGTCTACACGAGCCCCAGCGATGAGGGGGAGGATGGTTCACGAGGGTGTTAGCCCAGCTGGAGACAATCTGTGCTGAACCAGCTCGTGCCAAGGCGCTGGCACTGCAGGGAAGGTGCTAACGCGGAACTGCCCGCCTGGGTTTTGGGTAGTGGGTGTTCATGCGTTGGGCAGATCAGCTCACGTTGTCTGCTGGCTTCGTGTGTGCTTCCACGTGGTCGCTGCCTCTCCCCTGGAGAAGGCTGCGGTCGCTTCTTCCAGCAGGGACGGTGCCCGAGTGGCCGGCATCGCACCCTGCCCCGCTCAGTGCGGGACGCGGGCGGGAGGGGAATAGTGTCACCAGCAGGGAGACCCCCACACCCCGAAGGATCTCCTTGCGTTAATTTGAACGCGTAACTGACGGGGACGGAGCATGCGGTGGCACAGAGCTCAGGCAGGTGAGAGGCAGGGAGCCTCCATGGGCTGCGGTTTAGTAGTGAACGAGGAACGCTGGGGGTGGACGGAGCTGACATCAGCGAGCTGTGTCAGCTTCTTTCGACAGTCAGGTTACTTGGCCTATGGCTGTTTTGGGTGGTTGAGAAACCGCTCTTGAGGTGCCTTTCTGACAGCTTCACGGATTTCATCCGCCCCTCCCGCACACGGCGGCTGCTTTCACTTGCTGTGAGGAGGAGCGGGTGGATGGGGAAAGCAGCGCAGGGAAACGGAGCGAGCAGGGCAGCTCCCCACAGCCGGGCACGGGGGCTGCCTGTCCGGGGGGGCCGCGGGGCGCGGGGTGGTGCAGGGCGACGTGGCTGCAGCGCCTGCATGGGGCAGGACTGCAGGGCGGGCCGTGCGGATGTCGGCACGTCGTGCCGGGCTGCGTGTGTCCGTGCACTGGGAGAGGCGACGGGTGCGTGCGGGGAGCAGAACGGTGGGGCGTAAGGGTGGCTGGGCGGCCGGCTGCGGTGGCGGGTTTGTAAGGCTCAGCTGGGGCGCGCACCGCGGCTGGCAGCGTGGAATTGGGTCGTGCTCCAGGTCCTCGGGCTTCTGGGCGAGCGGGTGGTCTTGAGGACCTTGTCTCGGGCGGTAGGTGGGAACGGTGTAGAAAGGGCGATTCTTCAGGTGCTGCAGGAAGTGCCGCATCTTGCTCGGGGCAGGAGGAGGCGTAGTGCTATGGGCTGCTGGTCGATGCAGACAAAGGCATTTTTTTCCTCTTTTTGAGGGCCAGAGCCAAGCTTCTCCCTGTGGTCTGTAAGGAGTACTAGAAGTGTATGTGTGAGAATGTTGCTCTGTTAACTAAGTAATTTGGGGAGCCTGACACTAATGCCTCCTGGTTATGAGAAGTTTCAGCTTTCAGGGCGTGGTTTAAGAAAGCCCCCAAACTCTGCTTGAAGGCCGCGTGAAGCCAAAACTGAAGAACAACCGGTCAGTGGCAGTAGTTCAGAGTGAAGGTGAAACTCGGTTGGAATGCTCTTCCAGCATAGCCTCCTTTCTTCTGCACAAGACCGACTCACTTGGCACTGCTGTGTTGGGCAGAGGTGTGTTGGAGGGCTTGCTGCAGGACACCGTGATGCTGGTTCCGCACTCCCGCCTCTGGCAGGAGCTGGAAAGTTTCCCAGGCATGCCATGAGGTGAAGGCAGAGGACAGTGCCAAAGACATCTGGTCCCAGACGGGCAAACCCAAGTGTGCCAGGACGCCCAGCCTCCTCGCATCACTTCGCTGCTGTGTCCAGGCACTGCCATGCTTCGTCACCAGTCCTGGTGGCAGAAGACCCCTCCGGCACTGCATCCTTCAGCTGATCAGGAAGGTCAGAGGGTGAGTGGGTCAGTGCAGGTGGCCATGAGGGAAGCCCACCGGGGCCACTCCGCGAGGCAGGAGGTGCCCGGCCGGCTCCGGGAGCACCACAGATTCCCACTGAGCAGGAAGAGCTATCTGCTGTGCCCTGGTGGCTCCTCCATTGTAGGCAGTTGGAAATGAGGATAGGACGTCTTCCTGAAGGAAGGGAATTTTAGTGGAAAGGTTCATGTGTACATGTACAGCTTGTGATGGCAGATGGACACAAGGGCCTTCTGTTCCTGACATCTGAGCCTCTGGCTTTGGAGGTGAAGCACAGCTGGAATTGGCCCCTCTAAGATTTGTGTCTCAGAAACATTTCCAGCTGATTTTGAAGTGATGCTGTGCCTGTCTTCAGTTCAAGGCCACTTCCACTCTAGTCTTTGTTCCTTCTGCCATGTAGTCAGTAAGCACTTGCTGTTACCTTTCTGGGCATTGGAATACGAGTGGGGTCAGCTGTACTGTCGTGAGCACATGCCGCGGAGGTATCCAGCCCGCAGTGTGCCGGCAGCGTGCCGTGCTGCTCCAGCCGGCTGATCGGTAGGGGAGCGGCGGGGTGGTGTGGGCAGGGCTGGTCGCACAGTGAGCCTTCCCAGAACAGCCGTCTGTTCTCCTGCTGCGGGTGCGATGCTGAGGTGCTCAGCACGGGCAGTGGGCTCGTCTGCTTCGTCTGAACGAGGTGTGCCGGAGCAGGGGGGAAGCGGAGGACAGCGGAGGGCGGGCAGGCTGGGAGCCTGCCACGCAGAAAAGAGGAGTCAGCGGTGAAACCGGGGGCGGTGGTGATCAGGGTGGCTGGAGAAGCTAGTTTGCTGTCTGGTACAAGGGCAGGGCAGATCGGTGAAGTCAAGCCCAAAACAAACAAGAAATTGGGTTTTCAAGGAATGTGTATTTACACTCCTGAAACTCCTTGTTAAAGAGCAATACGGAAGTGAAATTTGATGTGGTTTTAAAAGGGGACGGAACAAGCGTACTAAACAGCCGCACCAGACGAGGCTCAGGAGATGCCTGAGCCGCAGAGATCAGGGCTGCAGACAGCGGGGGGTGGTACCGTGCGCCCTTACTGCCTGCGACCAGCGGGCCGGCGCGGGAAGGGCCTTGCCCTGCGTGGCTCGGCATCGACCTGCGCTGCGGGGTGCAGGCGGTGAGGTGCCGGCACCCAGGGAGCGGGGCTGGGCAGAGCCGGCGTGCCGGGACCACGGCTGGCATCACCGCGCACACACGTCTGCCCCGGGCTGCGGTGCAGGCGCTGCCCATGCTGGCAGCCGGTGGCAAGCAGGGAGCACGGGTCGAACGTCGGCGCCTTGGGTTAGGCACGCTAATAGTGTTTGTTAATTGAGTGTGTTACATGGCTCGATATAGCTAAATTGGCACTGCGTCACAGTTTATTTGTGTTGGGATTTACTCAGAGGCCTCCACAGCAAGTTAAAAATCTGTTGTCAATGAACTCCTGAACCTTGCTTAAAAAAAGACATGTTAGAATAGTTAGCAAGGAGGCAGCTAGCAAAAATTCACCTGTTTTCTCTCTCCTGAGCATCCAAGAACAGGAAGAGGCAAGAGAACAGCCTGCCCTCTCCGGGTCTCTCTCTCTGCCTCTCTCTGTTTTAAAGCCAAGTCAACAAGTGGGTTTTACTTATGCTCCGTTCAAAATCTCTGGAAAATTATGCCTGATTTTTGCCAGTTTTTCGCAGTTCAAGGAAATATTATGCGTAGTCAAACAGTGCAAGTGTGCTGCCTTTGTCTGGTCTGGAGGGAGGGGATGCCAGTAAAGCAGAAAGTAGTAATGCTGCAATGCTGCTTTAACCACCGTGGTTAACCAACAAAGGAACTAAGCAGAGCAAAAGTTACGGGAGGAGGTGATACCTTTTTTTAGACTACGTAATGTGTTTGGAAACCCAGGTGTGTTGTCTCTCGCCTTTTTGAAAGGGCTCCAGAACTTGTCATTTTCCTCTTTCTCTTTAATAGTTACTTTTATAAAGGTTTTACTCCTGCCTTAAAACTTTTCCTGTAACAGAAAGAAAGAACAGGTGGGCAAGAGAGACCCCAAAGAAACAACTCCTCTTACAAACCGTCACGATGGCGATGAGCACCCTTGTGTTCCTGCATCAGACGTGCGTTTCATTTGTCTGTAGTTTCTGAAACGTTAGTGCTGATAAATGAGTGTACGGATGGTAACTTCTAGGTACGAGCACCGCGTTCTTCCCGTTTTTGACACGATGGGAAAAGTGCTGCGGCCCGCAGTGCCGGTGGCTGCGTGAGCGCTGTGCCGGAGGCGCCGTGGCGCTTGGCGCTTCTCTGCGGCACACGGCGTGCGGGCACTGCGGGCAGGGCCCCGCGGCCATGGAGAAGCTGTGGGCTGCGCGTCCCCGCTGTCCTGGGCTGGCCGGAGCAGGCTGTCTGAGATGGATTAGCCTGGAGAGGAGAAGGGGCTGTGGCTGTCGGAGTCGTGTGCTCAGCTCCCCCCAGGAGCTGTGAGGGCAAGGGATGGCCGTCGGCTGGCTCCTGGCGGGGCTGGAGAGCCCGGCCTGCTCCTCGATCCTGCCAGCGCCACGGCTGGTTTCAGCGTGCGGTGCCCTGCGGTGGCCGGGGGCGAAGCCCAGAAGCCATCGCTCCGACGGCGTGCGGTGCAGGGAGCGGGGGACGGGCAGCGGGGCAGGCCCAGGGCCGCCCCTCGTGGTGGCAGCCCCGGGTGACCCGCAGGGCTGCACCGCGCTGGCACCGCCCTGGCACCGCGCTGGCGTGTTCAACAGCTCGCGGACTCGCCTCTTCCCTTTTGGGCCTGCCTGAGAGTTTCATTTCCGTGACGGTCTGACTACACCACGTTCGTTACGTGTTCCTAGAGAAGCAGTGCACAGGTTTCTGCTCTCTAAAAACCCCTGTCACTTTTATGCTGTTAACAGACAGCAAGTGCTGCTCTTCTGTTTAACCCCCCACCCTGCAGCCGTCCCAGCCTGGGGTGTAGGATGCCTCTCCTAAGGCAAACGCAGTACACCAAGTCTGCTAGGAGTGGCTGCTAGCAACTGCTGATACTTGAGGTGTTCTCCAGTCTCCTGCTCCTCCTCCGGTGTGTCTGGTTTTATTTGGGAAGTCTGTTGTTCGGCCAGCTCCTAGGGATGGTTTAGATGTAAATGAAGGGTTTGTGATTTCTGTGGCAGGAGGAGGGTGCTCCCTGTGCCACTCAGAGCTGTTCCTGGTTGTTACAACCTTCGTAAGCCTATTGCGCTGTTCTGCAAATTACATAACGTGCACGTAATTAATTGTGTTCACTTTCAGTCGAGAACATGTATTATGACATGCCTCAGCTCCTTATCCGCACTGCATACAGCCCGCTGGTACTGCAGCGCGAGCGCAGTGCTCGGGGCACCCCGCTGGGCGCCTTCGGTGCAGGGGCGCGTGTCCCATGTCCCCACAGGGGGCTGCTCCCTGGAGCTCCCCGCACCCCGTGTGCCTCGGGGAGGGGTGCTGTAAGGCTTTCTGCACTGCTGCGGGGGAGGAGGGAGCTGCCCCATGCGCCGTGAGCTCCGCGCTGCCTCCTGCCCTGGGCTGGCCGCTCCTTCTGTCCTGAGCTGCGGCTCCAGGGCCGCCAGGCACAGGCGGTGTCGGGCCTCGCATGGCTCTGCCGGCGCTGGAGCGGCTGGGGGGGCTGAGCCACAGGTCTCCTGGCTCTCGTGAGCAGGGTGGGCATGGCGGAGGGAGGAGGCTCCGGAGGGATCCCGAGGGACACTGGTGACCCGTTGTGATGATTTCTCCTCTCTGTTCTGCAGATTCGTTTGTGAACAGCCAGGAATGGACCCTGAGTCGCTCGGTGCCTGAGCTGAAGGTGGTGAGTACCCACGACTCGTGCCTCAGATACCCCTGGTTCTCTGATGCTTCTCCAAACCCCCAAGGAAAGCCCACGTTTTCCTGTGGCTGAGTGAATTTGCATAGGGGTTTCGGCCTCAGAGGGAGGAGCTGGGGCTTCCGCTGTGCTGGGGGAAGGTGAGGGTTTCTCAGTGGGTCACACTTGTGCAGGAGGGGTTGGTGGTCTGGGAGAGCACTCGGGTGCAGAGGCCCAAAGGCAGTATTTGAGCGCCTCACCCTTCCTGCTGGCCACAACGGAGCCATAATTCCCAGCCGTCCCAGAGCCCCAAGATATCCCTGCCGCAGAGGGATACCGATGGGATGAAGCCATCACCTCTGGTGCTTTGTTCTGCTCGACAGAAGGCACCAAGCTCTGCGGTTTGTCAGCGTGGGGTGGGTTTCCTGCAGCACTCTGTTACCAGGCGTCCTTGCCTGCTTGTCGGGTGAACACCAGAGGGGGGGGACACGGTGTCTGCTGCCTCCGTGCCCATCTCGCCCCCCGCACAGCCCTGATCGCGTGGGCCTCCTGCGACGGGGACCTGGCCTCAGGGCGCAGCGCCTCTGAGACCGGAGGCATTTCCACCACTGGTCGCTGCTGGTGGCGCATGCCTGCTCGCTGGGGCTGTCCGAGCTGGCGTGGGCCAGGGGTGCTGGAGGATGTGGGTGGTGTCTGCTCAAGCCGAGCTGGCTGGTGGGCACGAGAGCCAGCAGCCATGCGTGGGGCCAGGGGGGGAAGCAGGACCTCCCTTCTGGTGGCAGTGAGCTTCAGACTGGTGAGCGGTGCTCTGCCAAGGAGTGAGCCCAGGGGACAGTGGTGCAGGGGATGGCTGGGTGGGCAGGACACCAAGCATTTCCACGTGTGCCTGGCTGTTCTTAGGCACCTCGGCAGTCTGCTCCAGCGCTTCGCTCTTCTTGCGCTCTCTGCAGCAGCCTGTAACTCCTTTTGAAGCCTGTTGGGCATGTCTCCCTTGAGCCCTTTCAAGATTAATTTTTTCAATCTTAATCTCAAGAACAAGAAGCGTTTTTGCAAAACATACAAGCAGCATGCTGCCACAGTTGTTCTCACCTGCAGTTAAGTATAAATTGAAACAAACTTTGAATATTCAGTTGTTAGTTTGGCTTGTGAAGTGAGTGTCTGTTCAAAAATATTCTTGCAGCTATTCTGTGTATTGCTTTCTGACACGTTAACAGTGTGCAGGCCGCAAAGCAGTGCTGCAAGCTAAACAAACCTAAAGCCTTCAGCTCGTTCTGAACCTACAGAAACCTTTTCCTGTGTTTTCCGTGACCTCTGGGAATCTCTGCTTCTCTGGAGTTTCATCCGGCTGATGCGGTTCTTCTAAGAGCTGAAGCCGCTCGGAGGGCTGGTTCCCGGCGGTGCGGGGCTGTGCCCCTCTCTGCTGTGTCCCCGGGGCTCTGCTGCGGCAGCTGGCTGCAGGGGGCCGGTCGTCTCCAGGATTCCTGGGTCTGCCCAAGGGAAGAAGGCGTCTAACGACAGAGCTGCTCCTGCTGCCGTCTGGGCATGGCAGTCGGTGTGGGGCGTCCTTGGACAGCACACAGGGACAAGGAAGGCTTGGCAAGGTCCAGAGCTCCTGGGTGGGTGCCAAAGGGACGAGCTCAGCGCCATGCTGCTGTGGCGTGGCTGCTTCGTGGTATGTCAGCACTGCTGTGCCTCTTCCTCAGCTCTCTGGGCTTTTGCTTCTGTCTCATCCACCCCAGCGGTGCAGCTGTCCTCATCGGTCACAGGTCCAGCTCCTCTCTTCAGGTCTCTCCAGGCAGATGGGTCTTTGAGTGAGCGCACTGAGCTGTTGCAAACTTGCATGACTGTGCTCCACATGTCGCCATCCTGGAGTCCATACAGGCTGCCTCCTTTCTGCCTCCTGGCTCCCGAGCAGCTCTCCCTCCCCTCAGCCCCCCTGGCAGCGGTGCGCTCGGTGCAGGCAGGCGTGCGCGGGGAGTGGGGCCTTGTGGCAGCGCCACGGGGATGGCTCCTGCAGCACAGCACCCGCTCCCCGGTCCTGTGAGCGAGACTGCACCGAGTGCACCGCGAGCCCCATGGAAACGTCTGAAACCAAGACACCCCAGCACAGGGCCAGCGCGGAGCCTTCTGATGAGCAGCAGAGCACACCGCAGGGGGTGGGAGAAGCTTGCACAAAGCACCTGCTCTGTCTCTGATCTGCCAGTCCTTATCCTCAACGGAGACCTGGGCCTGTGAGCCAAGGTTCACAGTTCTGTGAGTGGAAAGCCACAGTCTCGTCGGGGCTTCCCTTTTACAGCACACGATGCATCTGCTGCAGCCTACGTCCCTCTCCATCCACAGGCACAAACCGGCTCCTTCACCTCTCCCACAGGAGTTGTCTTGTCATTGGTCCTGTTCCCGTTTGCACCACAAGTGGTCACTGTACTTTATCCGAAGGTTTTTAAGAGCTCGATGTACTTAAGCTAGGCCCCGCAGTTCTACCTGCAGCTCCCGGCCCGCTGAGCGGCGCGGTGCAGGCGAGAGCCGCGGCCCCGCGGGCAGGGCGCAGACCGACGCCTGCTGGCAGGGCTCCCGAGCGGCGCCGGCCGTTCGCTGGCTGCTGCCGTCCGGGTGCGTTCCCTGATTCCTCCGGCATGCCTTGATACAGAGATCTGCACGGTTCCTGAACACCACGTTTTACTTTGGCTCGCTGCCTCTGACAGCTTGTTCCTCACCTGTAACACCAGGTGGGCCCGAGGAGGAGACAAAGCAGAAGGTCATTTCGGCAAGACAGGTCAGGAGTTCGCATCATACTTTGTTGCCTTAAAACCACTCTCCGTACAAGTTTTAGAGAACTAAATACTGTTTGAGTGTGTAATTTCTGATGGTGTGTGGCACCTGGCTGTCAGGGAGCCTTGGGGGACCCTCTGTTTTCCAAAGGTTTCCCCCAGGGCTGAAGCAGCGGCCGGCCTGGGCCGGGCTGAGCCCCGCGAGCCAGCGGCGCCGCGCTCTTCTCCTGTCTGTGCCCCCTGCCCCCGGCGGCTGCTGCCACCGAAGGGCGTGCGGGTGGGGAGGGCTCCGCTGGAAGAGGGCCGTGGCCTCTGTTGGCAGCAGCGTTCGTGGGCTTCCAGGGGCCGTTTGGCTCCAGGAGCGTGCAGGTTACCTGCGGTTAGTTCCGCACACGCCTCGTCTGTCTGTCTGATCTTCAGCTGCTGTCGCGGGTGACGGCACCGGCAGCACCGTGGTCGGCCCAGGCACGCCCCTGGGAGCGTTCCTCTGCCTGCGGGCCCCGTGTGGCCAGCGGGCCGGGGGCCGGCCCCGAGCACCCCCTGCGCCGGGCGCTCCGCTGGGCCCGGCCGTCACAGCAGGAGCCGCGGTGCGGCGGGCAGCTCCCGCCTGTCGGGCTGCCCGGTGCAAAGCTGGAAAACCTGCCTGGCGGTGACTCACGCCTCCAGCTCGTCTGCTTGCCTGTAAGAGGCACGCCGTGCACCTCTCAGGGTGGCAAGGCAGCTTTCGTGTTCCCAGCCACTCCTCTCTCCTCGCCCTCCCGCTTCTGGTGCTGGCGCGGCTGTGTGTGGTGCTGGACTCAGGCCGCTCCGGGAGCTTTGAGCACAGCGCTGGGCACGGCGTCGGGCTGCACCGCCTGCTCCCGGTCACACCGACAGCTCCCGAGGGGCAGCACCGGGGGAGCGGGTGAGGCTGGGGGCTGTGGAGCCCCATGCCGCCGCGGGCGGCTGGCTGCCTCTGCGGGTGCTGCAGCTGGGCTCCGGCGGGGGCTGTGCCAGGAGGGGAGCTGGGCTTCACCTTGGCAATCCGGGAGCAGGCGCAGCCTGACCGCAGCAGCTCTCCAACCCGAAGCTGTGGGGCTCGGGTCCCCTTGTCCCCTCGTGGCACAACGTGACGTGGTGCCATGTCCTCTGCTGGGCTGGTGTGAGGTTTCCGTGGAAATTTGGGTGTCCTGGGCTGTCAGCGCGCTGTGTGCTGGCAGCACGGAGCCTGCAGCCGGGTCCGTCCTGCTCCAGGAGCCACGGGGCTGCTCCCCAAGGCAGGCGGGCGCACTGCAGCCCTCAGGGCTCTTCGGGGAGGCTCAGGGAGAGCTTTGGCACTGCCGTGCCTTCTGCCCGTTTTTGATACCCAGGCAACACTTGCAGCCAAGTGACAGGATTTAGGATTTTGATTTTGTGTCCCATGCATATGGGTGCTTGCTGCTTTCGTGAAGACTGTTAGCTTTTCAGTGCTGTGTGCCTGCTTAAAATATTCATAGAATGGTGGAATGGTTTGGGTTGGAAGGGACCTACAAGATCACCTAACTCCAACCCCCTGCCATGGGCAGGGACACCTCCCACTAGGTCAGGCTGCTCGAAGCCTCATCCAGCCTGGCACTTCTAGGAATGGGGCGTCCACAGCTTCTCTGGGTAAGCTGTTCCAGTGCCTCAGCACCCTCACAGTAAAGAATTTATTCATCGTAAAGGTTCTGTATGTCCACCTGGGCCTTCCTGCGACCAGAGACCCTTGTATTTCCAGCAAATGTTGATACCTTCCGTGTGCTCAGGGAATCTCATGGTCTGGTCCGATTGCAGGTGTGAGAAGGGCGAAAGGTCAGTTGTGCGCTGCATAGGCCTGGGGGGCAGCATCCCAAATGCTTTAGCATCACTGTGTGTTTGCTGTGAGGCAGCTCTGGATGTGTAGGGGATGTTAGGTTTTCTGGAAACACAGCATCCCTATTGGGGCATCTTCATGGGGACGTCTGTGGTGGCTTCCTCCTGGTACATCCACGACAGATCTTAGTCCTGGTGAAACAGCAAGTCCTCACAATCCCTTGTAACTGATTTTGGGGGTGGGGAAGGAGGATGCCTGCAAAGCATTTGGATGGATAGTGTGGTGAATAACACAAAAAGTCTGTTGGAGTCACATATTCGGCAGAGCCAAGAGGAAGCCTTCAGTAACGGAGGAGCTCCCAGGCTCTCGGTTGTGCTGGGCAGCGCGGGTCGGTGCTCAGATGGCAGAGTTGGTGTTTTGGACACGCACCCCAGGGGTGTCTTTGTGGGAGAACTGGGAGCGTGGCACTGACACAGGGAGGTGCAGTGCCTGCAGCAGGGGCTGTTTGTGCGCGAGCAGCCCCATGGTGAAGTCAGGCTGCCAAAGCCAAAGGTAAGTTGGATGCTTTGGGGACGCTGTGTGGAAGAGGAGCAGGAGCCTCCTTTGCCCAGGTAGGGTGAGCCATGGCCCTGGCTTCCCGGACGGCTGCACAATAAGCGTTTTGCAGGTGCCTGCCTGCCTTCTTCACCTGCAAGGGTTTTGATGCGCAGGCCCACTTAAGGAACGAGCTAGGAGCAGCTTGTCCAGCTCCTGGCCAACAGCCTCTCCACGGGCCTGGGGCGCTGGCAGCAGGCAGAGAGGAGCGTGCTGCGTGTGGCTCTGCATCTCCCCGGCATTCCCGCTCCAGCGGCATCAGAGCAGCGCTGCCGCTGAGGCGAGAGGGGTGCGAGGTGGGATGCTCCGTGCCGCAGGAGCCACTCCACGAGCTGCGCTGTGCCCTTGCCTGCATTGCGCTCTGGGATGTAAACTGAGCAGCCTGAGCTGCATTGCTTGCGGGGGTGGCAGCAGATGCCTCCTTACCCCACGACTGCTGTCCCATCAGCAGGCAAGTCCACTTGCAAACCCTGAAGCGCTGGAAGTTTTTCAAACCACTGGGAAAATGCTGATGTTAGGAAGAAAACCGGGTGTCTGGCTGGCCCATCCTGGGACGGCTGTGTTCCTTTTGAAGCAAATCTGCGGGGTGATCCAGACTTAGACCCTTAGCCTAGTGTGTTTCAACCCAGTAAAAAGTCGGTGCCAGGTATCTTTATTTGCCAGCTCAATGATAAATGAGTGCTGGGTGTCTTTCTTCGCAGGCAGTGCAGCCAGCTCCACTGGGAAACGCACGCTGCTGCAGCACTGTCACTGCCGCAGCGAGGAGCCAGCGCCGCGCCTTGCTGCCGGTATCGGGGGCAGCGGCTGTGCCCAGCCACACGGCCAGGCTCGCCCCTCGTTCTGTGTCGGGCCTCGTCAGGAGCTGGAATGCTTGAAAGCGTGGGATGCGCGGGCTGGGAGGAAAGCTCTGCTCCCTTGTGAGCTGACTGCCGCTCGGGGGACAGAGGAGCAGGGGGCTGCAGGCAGGGGGTCTGGGGCTGTGCCTGCTCCGGGCGGGACCGGCGGCCTTGCCACCCTCGGTCTGCGCAGGCGTGGGTGGCGCTGATGCTGTCACCTCGCGGGGAATGGCCGGGCTGCCCCGGGGTCACGCCTGCCTTTCTTTCAGGGCATCGTGGGGAACCTGTCCAGCGGCAAGTCCGCCCTCGTGCACCGCTACCTGACCGGCACCTACGTGCAGGAGGAGTCTCCAGAGGGTAAGGTCTGGTTTCGGGGGTGGGTGGCTGGGGTCCTCGCTCCCCTCCTGGCTTCAGCAGCGACCCCCATCTCGCACATCTTCTGCCCCTGCCGCTGGGCTCCGCAGCCCCCCCGGCTCCCACCGCGGGTCTCGCTGCGTGCGCTCCCCCTCTCACTCGAGCTGCCGCTTTGCTCTCTTCTCAAGGTGGCCGATTTAAGAAGGAGATCGTAGTGGATGGTCAGAGTTACTTGCTGCTGATTCGAGATGAAGGGGGCCCCCCTGAGCTGCAGGTAGGAGATCTGTGCCTCCCTCTGTCCCTTCCCACTCTGGTGCGCTAGAAGGATTAGCAGGTCTCTGGGGAAGACCCAGCCCGGCTGCCGCCCCGGGGAGCCCATTCGTGGGAGAACGTACGGACTGCGAGGCCCGAGCGGAGGCCGCCTGTATGGTGACTGCCGGCCCCAGGCCTCCCCATGGTGCCGGGGAGCGTGGGGCCTGGGCTGTGTGTGTCCGAGCCCAGGCTCAGCGTCCCGTACCTGCTGGGTGCTGCCAGCCCTGAGCACGGGGCGCGGGGCTGGATGCTAACGGGCGCTGTGTCTCCTGCCCTCAGTTTGCCGCCTGGGTCGATGCCGTGGTGTTCGTCTTCAGCCTGGAGGACGAGATCAGCTTCCAGACGGTGTACAACTACTACCTGCGGCTGTGCAGCTACCGGAACACAGCGGAGGTGCCGATGGTGCTGGTGGGCACGCAGGGTGAGCGCGGGACGGCTGGGCGTCCTCCCCACAGCTCCCTACCCCTGCGGTGTGTAAATGTGCCAAAGGAGCAGGGGTGTGGGCCTTGCGAGGGCCCGGGGAGTCCTGGTCTCACTGCCTGGTGCTGATAAACTGCACTGGGACAGGGTCGCTGAGAGGCCCCTGGTTCAGGGCCCTGGAGGAGCTGGCTCGTGCCTTCTCAGAACATCCCAGCTTTCCTGCAGAGAGCTGCTTCGCTTCACCACTGAGCCCCTTCCTCTTGGAAATGCTTGCACCTCCCGGCTCTGCCCGCCTCCCTTGGCTCCTGTCTGCAGTGGCTGAGCCGAGGGCAGGAGTCGGGGCCTGGCAGTTGAAGGATTTCGTGCTGATGCACTGCTCTTCATCCCTCTGGGGTGAGCTGCAGCAGGAAGGGTTTGGGGGATGACGGCCTGCCTTCAGCTCCCAAAGAGAGGCCTGAGCGGTTGAGCGCCATCTCCCCTGCGGTGCTGCCAGCCCACGTGTGGACGTGGAGAGCAGCAGCAGCCCAGAGCCGCCTTCCTCCTCCTCCCCTGCGCTGGGCGGGGGTCAGGCAGCGCGGGAGCTGCCGTGCCGTGGCGGCGTGGGGCTGGAGGCAGCTTTGGGCAGTAGCGAGGGGGTGGGGAAGGCGCAGGCGCCTGGAGCCCCCGGCACGCAGCAGGCTCCTGGGCAGGGGAGCTGCTGGGAGAGAAGCAGCCCTTGAGCTGGATCCCCGCATCCTGCAGCGTGTGCTGGGGCAGCCCGGCATCTGAAAGCCGAACTGCAGTGCCCAGGAGGCATGGATCATCGCTGCCGGCCTCTGAGCTCCATGCCTACGAACTGGGTGTCTTTCTTGTCTGTAGATGTAAAGCACAGGCAGGAGGGAGCCTGCACAAGTTCTCTGGATGCAATGGTGACAACAGAGAGAGAGGGAGCAGGGGACGGAGGACACAGGAAAAAAGTCTTGGCAGGACCCAGTTCCTGAGCAATGCAACCAGTTCCTTGCAAAGAACCTCTTAGGCTGGGAGCAGGCAGTGCCACCAGGAAAGGAGTCTCAGGGAGCCTACTCTGAACCCCAAATTAAGTGTAGAAAAAACTTGTTAAACTTCAGGTATTCCAAGATTGTGTAATTAGTTTAGGACCAAGGGATCCTGTTTTGGGACCGGGCTGGGGGTGCAGGCACATGCTGGGAGTGGAGGCTCAGGATAAGGCGGAGGGGGCCGTGATGGTGGTTGTCCCAGGTTCAGAGCCAGCCTGAGTTCACAGCCTTGGTGCGGTCGCACAGAGCAGCCCGCTAGGCAGCTCGGAGAGGACTTCTGTATAATGCAAGTCCCAGTATTTCCTCAGCTCCTCTTGAGGGTTCATTTTCAGCTCTGGCTTGTCTTTGGCATGACTCCAAGGAATTCAGATCAGATTCCTCCTGGGAAGGCAGGTTTTCCAAAACGTGTGAGCAAGGAGTAGCTAACTGGGATAGAAATTAAGCTTATGTTTTAGTGTTGTCCACGAAGACCCTACCCGTGAGTGCATCCTAGCAGAGCCATCCTTCCCGATTAGCTGAAGATGATTTCTCCCTTTTGGTTCTTTAATCTGTAGAGTATGGCCATACGAGCTAAAATGATCAAGACTGACAAATTCCTTTTACTCTGCAAATGAGGCAGACTTGCAGATGAGCACACTTGGTGGTTACAGCTGCCTTGGCCAGGGGCACACTGACAGACGCGGTGTTAGTCACTTCTGAGGCATGTCAGCACCATGCAGCCGTGTGCAGACGAGGCCCTGAGGTCACACTGCTTACATCTTTGCCCCAAGCTCTTTGTCTGGTGTCTCTGGGTGTCCTTCAGTTGTCTTCAACAGCCACGCTGTTCCCAATGTGTGAATTCTTGGTCGTGTGTCCTGTTCCCGACATCCAGGCTGCCTTGTCTGGCCAGCCACATCTCCTGCTCGTTTCTGCCATTGTCTTCAAAGGTGTCAGTGACTGGGTGGGTAAAGAGTTGAAAGAGGTTCATTTAAAAAAAACGTTAACCAATCCGTATTTCTACAAATGTGGGACTTTGTTATCTTACGCATTTGTATGGCGTGGGGTGTACTTTGGAGGTGGGCATCAGTGTGAGGAGTGGAGGGAGGCCAGGGGTGTGCCCTGGGACGCGGGTAGGGACGCAGGTGTGTGCTTTCAGCCTCCTCTCCCTTGGTTTCCAGATGCCATCAGCGCCACAAATCCCCGGGTCATCGATGACTCTCGGGCACGGAAGCTTTCCAACGATTTGAAGCGCTGCACGTACTACGAGACCTGTGCCACCTACGGACTGAACGTGGAGAGAGTCTTCCAGGATGGTAACCGCAGCGGGCGGAGGGTGTCTGGGCCAGGCGGGCAGCAGCGCTGCCCCAACACGTAGGCTTACAGTGTCCATACCCAGGCTCCCAGTTAAAGGGGAGTGCTGCAGTGAAGCAGAACAAGTTAGGCACACACTCATACGCAGTGCAGATGCTTTACTCGCACAGACCATGTCCTAGGAGGGCAACTTGCAGCGTGTGTGTAGGACTCCTGTGTGCGTGGCACAAGGGACCGTATAGCAGGGCTGGTGGCCCTTTTCTCCTCCCTTTCTTGCAGGGGTTGTCCCCTGGGGACCTGCTTCTTGCATGAGCAGAGCTGCAGGGGATGCTGCGTCCCCGTGGTGGGCTGTGCCGCTCGGCAGTCTGTACGAGCCAGAGGACTTGTGTGGCTGCAGAAAGGGGGTTGATGGCATTTTGTGGAGGAGAGGGGGAGGCGCTGCTGGACCCCTGAGTGCTGGGGGTAGGGGAGCAGCAAAGAGCATCCAGATAGAGCAACTTTTCCTTGTGGGAACAGTGTGTGGAAAGGCATTTCTGCTTAGACTTGGGTCTACATGACAGGGATGTTGTAGGTGGAACAGGGATCCTATACAACGTCCTAGGATTTTGCAATCTGCTCAGATAAACCTAGACCCTGACCTGTAATGGGACCGCGTATTCTCCTCTTCCCTTTCTCTACGTTGTCTTCTGGAGTGCAGCCGGGAAGCTGTGCTCAATGCCATGAGTAAGAAATCTTGTTGGGAAGGGTCTGTGCAGAGCTGGGTGGCCAGACAGAATCATAGGATCGTAGAATGGTTCGGTTGGAAAGGACCTTAAAGATCATCCAGTTCCAACCCCCTGCCATAGGCAAGGACGCCACCCACCAGAGCAGGTTGCTGGCCTCGTCTAACCTGGTCTTGAACACCTCCTTGCCACTTTCTCGGCTAACAATAAGCAATCACTGACCTGTTTGGACAGCAAGTTAATGTCTGATGGCCTAGCATGACAGCTGTGGGTGTTTGGTTGAAGGCTGAGGCTAGCACTCTTCCTTCACAAGGTGCCCCCCAGTCTGCAAACAGTGCTGCTCAGCGTGGGGAAGCGCTGGGAACTTCAGATCTCCACATTCACTGGTCAGAGGCTCATCGAGAGCTATCTGACACCAGCTATTGTGGTGCCCTCAGTTCTGCCCAGGTGCAGCAGAGACTGTTCCTCTACACCCAGAGCAGTTTCTGGCTATTTGTTCTCAAGCAAATCTTGTTGTTGTGTTGTGCAGGGATCTGGACTGTGCTTGTTAGTGTGTGCCACTGTAATCGTGTTGAATCTTCTGGGGTGACAGAGGCTTTCTGTGAGCAGTCAGGCTACTGACAGTCACTCCAAAAAAGGGTGCGTGTTGTGGAAGTTAACCCTTTTCTGCTTCCAGGGATGATTTCTCTTGTGCAGCCTGGCAGAAGCCCCCCTGGAAATGCTGTTTGTTATTTGCTATGGGAAGTGCGCTTCTCATTCTTTCCACGTTGCTTCCAGCATCAGGTGCTGTCACAGTTATTGCTTCTGTGACAAGATGGGGCGGTCTGCCTGTGTCTTCAGATACAGCTTGTGGGTGATCCTGGCACCAGCAGGAGGAGGGACGTGGGCTGGGCTGTGCGCTGTAGTGCCTGCTGCCCTGTGGACACTAGCTTTAGTTTCAGAACTTCACCAGGGTCAAGGGTGTGAGTTTGCTCTAAGGGGTAGAGCAGTGTGGTCCCCTCACACGTACCAGAGCTCACAGTGAGGTGGGAGAAACTTTGCTTCTGATTTCTTGGCTTTGGAGTTGTAGGGTTGAAGAGTTTTATTGTCGAGATTGCCTTCACAGACTCCTGTACGCAGAAATCTCCTAGAGTTTAGGGGATGCCAGGACAATAGCAAGAAGCCATCGGTGTGAGGGTGCCTCAGCTCTCAGGCTTCATCTTAAGAAAATTTCTATATCAAGCAAAGGTTAGAGAGCAAACTGTCAAGAGCCCGTTGTCAGTGATTACCTTGGTGGTGTTCTTGAAAAACGACCCAGGCTCAATCCTGGACGTGCACGGGGAGGGCAGCAGCTGTGCTGCCCGCTGCTGGGGCTGGCGTCCCGAGCTTCACCTCAGCAGCAAGTCCAGGGAGAGCGAGTCCTGTCCTCGCAGGGCCCCGAGCACCAGAGAGGAGAGCAGAGCTGGCAGAGCACAGCAGAGCTTGGTGGCCTTCCTCATTGCCTACCGTGCTGCTGAAGCACTGGCAGTGTTGCTGCTGTTTGTCTCCCCTCTCAGCAGTAAGGTGCAGATTTGGACTTCAGCTTGAAAGCCCACGGGTGGTTCTGGCTCTCTCCGTGGGGCTGTGTGGGTTTCTGTACCCTGAGTGGGCTCCGTGACGGGGGGCGTCACTCCGTCTGCTCGGCTGTGAACTGGTTTGCTCCGGGACCGCAGAGGGATGGACGGCATCGCACATCTTCCGGGGCAGCGTGTGGCTCTTCTCAGGGACCGTTTGGCAGGAGCATTTCATAGAGAGGCCAAGAGTTTTTGCACAGGGGTTGTGCAAACCCCTTTGATTTCATAGGTGCTGTCGCACCGCTGAGTGGCATCTGTAGGGAGATTTCTCCAGAATGTCAAGGACAGAGTGCAAATGATATGCTTTAAAATACCGTGTGTGATGCTCAAGTGCTAATCCATAGAGCAGCACCGTACATGACATTTGGCAAACAAATATCAAGCAAAGAATCCGGACAGAGGTTCAGTTGCTGGGACAGGGCTCATTGGTTATACACCGAAGAGCTGTGCGTAGCGAGCAAAGAAATATTTACGAGCAAATGATCCCAGACAGAGTCTTATGGGACGACAGAACTTATCCTTGAAAAGGTCCTGATGATGTTCAAGAACCGGAGGAAGCTCTGCCCACCAAACAGAAACTTGAAAGCCGACCTCAAGATGCCTCAGATAAGGTTGGTGGGGTTCTAAGACAGCTGTGCGGTCTGCTGGCCTCACGATTAGTCCCGCTGTTACCACTCGTGGTCCAGGGTTAGTGGCTGTGCCAGGCTGTTGGCCTGAGGCAGCAATTGCTGATGAGTTTTTCTGAATCTTTTCTGCATTCCTAGCTTTCTCCCACTGGTGATGTTCGCAGTCTGCCTGTTCCAAGAGACCACTCTCACCTTGCCTTTTCCTCTAAAATAGGACCTGCTTGTATCTTGGATACTGGGCAAGTTCCTGACTTGAATATGCCTTTTCCATGAAACTCCGGGAAGTTGTCCTGAATTGCAGAAAGTCCTCTGTCCTGGAAGGCAAAAAGGTTTGCTCTGTGGGACCTTATCTTCTCATGTCGTGTCTCATCTAGTTTGGACTCTGCTCTGCTTGAGATGTCTGGAACAGTCTTTGACTTCTGCTGTGGGTGCTCAGATGTCGACTTAGTGTGAAGGGGCTTTCTGGCTGCCACAGCGTTCCTGAGAGGTCTTCTTAGATACAGTCCTACATGTCCTGCCATGGGAATTCTGCTGGGAAGGTTTGATCCTACACCGGTTCAGTGAATTTGTGCACACACAATGGCAATGTATGGCTGAAAAAAGTCTTTGCTCAGCACCCTGCATTTTGGTATCAAGAGGACAAGAAAACTTCCACCAACATGCACGCCTTGTGGCCTCCACCAGCCACAGCCAGTGCTGAATGGGTTCCCCTGCTCCACTGCTGCTGCTCCGTCAGTGCTCCCCGCTTCTCTGGTCCACGAAGTTCTTCACCAAGCAAATGTCACGTCGCCAAGCAAATAAGCGGTAGTGAAGACACACGCAGACTCCACGCAGAGCAAGGAGAGACTGAAAAAAGCAGCACCTGCTAGTGCCAGCTCAGCGAGCCACCCTCGTTCCCCGTCACTGCGCTGAGCGTGAGCAGGACTTTTCTGACAGGCAGCCTGCGTAGGGCACCGCCTGGAAGCGGTGGTGGTGTCACCAGGGAACCTGCTGGCCAGTCTGCATTTCTGACTGCGATTGGGGTCTGCGTCTTGCAGACCTCACTCTGCACTGCATTGAAAGCCTTGGTTTACTTGCAGCAGGTGGAAATTCACTGCTAAATCAGCAGTTTCTGCCGTTTTCCTTTCAGTTTCAGGGAGGCAAGCAGAGGTATTCTCGAGCTTGGTATTTGTTGCCCCAGGTCTGCTGCTGCACCCTGGAGATCAGCTCCTCTTAGAAGGCTTAAAAACTATGGGCTGTGGCCATGAAGTTCCAGTTCTGGGGGCCACATTGTCTTAGCTGGGGTTGTCTCATCCCTGTGGCATCGCCAGTCCTGCATCCTGCCTTTCGCAGGCAGCCATCAGAGAGCCCAGGGGCTTGATGGCAGCAGCAGGCTCTGCACGGTGTGCCTGGTCGGCGTTAGAGAGAAAATGCCCACACAGCAAACAGTGGATGAAGCTGGCAAGAGGAGAGGGTGGAGGGGAGGAGAGTAGGAAGAAAACAGCAGATGAACAGGGTATGTTTGGTGGGTGTAGGAGGGGTTCCTGCTATTTATGGGACTGGTACTTAGCCTGGGAGTCTGGACAGGCTTCCAGCTTTATCAGACAAGCAGGTAGCAGCAGCGGCCCAACAGGCCTTCATACGCCTCTGTGCAGGACATGGCACTGCTGCTAGGAGCTGGCAGGATTTTGCATTTGTTATCAGCATCTGACTTTTCCAAATGGGTTTAGTCCCACCGTGTGTACGGTGCAGCATCCTCCATTCTTCTGGAAAGGAAACTTGACAGTTTTGCTGCCTTTCCTTTGCTGCCAGGGTGCCCGACAGGAGGCACGTTGGGTTGGAGCTGTGGTGCTGGTTAGTGCCTGTGATGTTCCCAGCACCTTGAGTCGTAACCTTCCAGGTGGTTACGGGGGTATGCAGCCAGCATGCAAGAGGAACATACAGCAAGGAAATGCAGCGTGTCTCCTGAATTCCCCAACAGCCTAGCTGGTTGGCTGCCATCCTCTCTGGTCAAGCTGTGTGTTTCCTGAAATGGTAGGAGACTGGGAAGGTTGAAATGGAATTTGGGGCTTTTGACATCAGGCAGTGAGCTTGAAGGACCTGTGAGTTGTTTCTGAAGCTAGTTTTCGGACCATCTGGAGACCACGAGTGTCGCTCAAGCCCAGGTTGATGGGGGTGGCATTGCCTGAACTATTTGGTCTGGCTCCTGTAAGCGCTGTGAGGGGGTGACTGGGAAGTGACTGCCCGGGGATGCTCTGGCAGCAGCCCGGGGCTCTGGGTGGCTCCTTGGTGTCGACATGAAGTCACTGCTCTGTGCAGTACCCGAATAGAGCGGGGTGGCCTTTGGGGGCTCAGCATGGGAGGCCTGCCCTGCTGCCTGCTGGAAGAGCGGCGGGCACACGCCGTCACCTACAGCTGCGTTGTGTGGCAGTGGCAGCAGCGGGATCGTGAGGTTGGGTGTTCTGCAGAAATCCTTCTTGCTGATACAGGGAGGCACAGCCTGAGCCCCAGGTGTTGGCGTTGGTCAGAGGAAGGGTTTGGGTCTCAGTGAAGCAGTCCAGAAATTTGGGGGCGGGTGGGGAAGTTGTATTCTGGACTCTGACCCTGTCCCTTTCTTTCTTCTAGTGGCTCAGAAGGTGGTGGCTCTACGGAAGAAGCAGCAGCTTTCCATCGGTCCCTGCAAGTCCCTGCCCAACTCACCCAGCCATTCGTCTGTCTCTGCGGCCTCCATTCCTTCTGTTCACATCAATCAGGTGGGAAACGGGAACAGGGAAAGCCAGGGTGTCCCCGTGCTTCCCACCCCTGCGGTCACTCAGTACACGGCCCGTTTAGCCTAGCTTTAGACTCACACTACAGCCGTGAAGTAGCTTTTGGAAGAGCAGAGCAGTCACCTGGAGCTTCGCTCCACAGCCCAGCAGCTGGCTGCTTACCCTGTGGTCAGGCTTCCTGTACAAACCTCTGGATCTAGCTCACGGTCTCCAGTGATTGTGGAGTGCTCCTGGAGCGGCTCTGCAGAGCTGTGAGCACCTACAGGGAAGCTCCTGGGCCGAGCAGGAGGTCTGTGAACCAGGCCTTGGGCTGTCTGTCTCGGCCATGCAGGCAAGCCCAGGTGGGCTCATGGTCCTGCTCCCCCTGGAGCCAGAAGCCTGATGGTCTTGCATACACACACGGCTAGTGGGCTTCTTGGGGATGTATCTGTGGAGGGGGTGGTCAGCGGTGAATTCAGAGGGAGGCACAGAGGAGGAGGGAGTGCTCTGGGAGCTCTCTATGCCGGAGAAAGGGCGCTGTGCTGCTCTGCAGGCCAGCAGGGACTGCCAAAGGTGCTGGGGCGATGGTGAAGCTGGAGGTGTTTGTTCTGTGACCCTGGAGAAGCAGAACTGCGGCAGAAGAGGCAAGTCAGAGACCAGGCTGGCATAGTGGGTGGCTGTTGAAGGAGACCCTTGTGGCATTAGGGCTCTGCTGCAGCTTCCAGCACGTGCATACATGCTGAGCTGGCTCCCTGGTGAAGAAGGTGAGAAACTGAGCTCCACTGCTTCTCGGGCAGTCAAGCCGGTAGATTAAATCTCCAAAGTAACTGTCGTGTTGAAATCACAGGATCTGTAGCAAGGACTTCACCAAATCTGTCTGACTGGCCCTGCGCTGTCAGACTGGGGAACAGCAAATACAACAGTTGGGTTTTTTAAAGATGCCAGGCGATGTAGCAAGAGCAGCTGTGAGCCCCATGGACACCTCGTCAGTGAGCAACACATGAAATGGCTTTTGAGGAAGGTAGTAGCTAAGGACTCAGAGGAGCGTGTAAAACTGAAAAAAAATGCAAAGCAAGTTTAGCAAAACAAACTCTGCTAGATTGACGCTTTTTCATGAGGGGATTGTCTTTGACCCCAAGGTTGTATAAACCCGTGAAGCCCCAGGATGGCTTCTGGTACCACCACAGGGGAGGTTGTCCTTATACAAGCCTGAGTAATGTCTGCAGCCACGGTTTTGACCCTTACATAAACAATTTTGAAATACCCACGTAAAGGTTGTGCCTGCCTGTATAGGTTTCTAGTGCTGGACTGTGAGCAGGTCTGTACAGATTTTTGCAGAGACCTGTGCCAGCTTCTGGTGCGCCAGGGCACCTGGGCACAAGCCAGCTCAGATGAAGCGTCTCTGTGTGTAAGTGAATATGCTGAGCTCTGACTGGCAGCCACAACTGCCCGACGTCCTGAGCAGGGCTTGCTCGTGTCCGGTGAGCTCAGGATGGAAGCAGAGGGAGCGCAGCTGCTTTCTAAACACACGCAGCAGTGCTGTGCCCTGCAGTATGCCCAGTTATGGGGCTTCTTGAGAATCTTAATAGGAAGCATCCAAGGTGAAGAGCAAGGTCCAGAAAAATGCAGATTTAAGTGTGTATAGTACTTAGAGGATTTTCTTAGCAGACAGATTGTAAACAGTCAAATACTTTTGGGAATGAGGGGCAGTCTGTATGGGAATTGGAGCAGGCTGGAAGATGGCCACGGGCAGTGTTCTTCAGGGAGTAGCTGAATACTTGTTTAATATTTTCTTCTATGTTGAAAGTATGAAAAAAGAGTCCTAATTAATGTGTGCTAATGGCACTCGCTATGCCTAAAAACATTTGTAGTGAGGACAAAAATGTGTTCCCCATGTATGGGGTGTGGTGATACCTGACTCGGTCTGATTCCAGTCACTCATGTAAGTATATATTAAAGCTGGCATAGGAGCAGAAAAAGCTCGTGGGAGGGAAGAGACCTTAATACAAGAGGATGTCAAACACTTGGCTTGTTTAGTTTGGAAAAGCAAAGGCTGAAAAGGGACCAAACCCAACCTGAGAAATACACAGCTGTGAAAGAAAACAACTTTTTAAGAAAAGATGGTGCTAGTACAAAAGGGGCGGATTTAAGAGTGGCCATGGGAAAGCAAGGTTCGGGCATCAGAAGAGGTTTCAAACAGTGTGGCAGGAGCTCTGTTAGAGATTTTTGCTCAGAAACATCCCCGCTTTCCTTTCCTTCCTGCAGAATGCCTTTCAGCCCGGTTTGCAGACGACCTCTGTGTAGAGGTGAATGCTGGCTCCTTGGCTCTGAGACAGGACCTTTCCTCTCAGTACCTTGCCGTGCTCCTGTGGCTTTGCTGGAGGGACCTAGGTAGTTCTGGTGAGAAACCAGAGCCATTAAAGGGAAGTAATGCAGCGTGCAGCTAAAAGGAAATTGCAGCTAATTGTGAGGCCTTTCTAAACAAGAAATAGTTATTGATTGCCTGGATCGTAGCAGTGTCAGCAATAATGACAGGCCGTGTCCTTCAGGAGCTTATGCTGTCTCTGTCTTCCCTTCCCCATCCGTGCTCTGCACCTGTCTAAAGCTTTGCCTGTCCCTTTGCTCGGCAAACCTGGATGCCACAGTGAGGATCAAAGTTAATTTCGGTTCCTTGGGTCTTCTGTGGCTTCACCGCAAACCCTTTTGGTTCCCAGTGACCTGCTGCGGTAATCTCTGCCTTGGTGTTTACACATTTCTTTTCCATTATAGAAAGTACTTCTCCTAAAAATAGAGTGTGAAGTAGTGGAACTGGTGAGTGATCGTGAAATACTGTGAAGCATTTCTGCGCTCTCACTTGGGCTCAGCAGTCAGATTCTGGAACTGCTTCCCAGTGTCCCCAGAGAAAATCCAACTGTCTTTGAGAAACACAAGCTCACTGATTCCTGATGCTTGTCACGTGCCTGGGCCGAGCAGCCCACGTACTCTGGTGCATATGTCATGCTGCCCATGCAGGAAACACATCCAGTACTGAGCACAGCGAACGGGCAGCTGCCGAAGTCACAGCAGTGACTGCAGCCAGGGTGCAGAAGAGCCTCGAATCGCTGCTGGGGAGCGCACCGTGGTGGTGGTGACATGCGGAGGGCATGGCCTCCAGCATGAGCCAGAGCAGCTGCCCCTAACCAGAGGAGGAGCTCTGGGAGGAGATGGGCAGACGCTGTGCCACCAGCAAGGATGAATGAGAGAGTGACAGGGTCTCTGCAGAGCAGTGCTGTGTTCTGTCTTTTGCTGTTTAAGGGTATGGGGATCTCTCCAGGGTTTACTTGCCTGTGCTAGCCCTGAGAACTAGCACCTGAGGGCAGGTGCCGAGGCAGGGACACGGACCTCAAGGAAGGATTTGGGAGCGCAGGATTTAGCATAGAGATGAGATGGAAAGAAGCCAGACAAAGAATACAAATTAGGAGCTTTGTTTTGTCTTGTACTGCAGCTGGGTGTTGCCTGCCCTTTCCCCTGGGCTGTCCCTCTTCCCCGCTGCCAGCAGCTACGGCCAGGGCCCGTTTCCCTCTGTAGCTGTGTGCCCAGAGATGGTGGTGCCCTCTGAGAGGAGAAGGACGTACTGCTCAGTGCCTGCTGCCGCGAGGCGGGGGCAGCTCTGTCCTCTGGAGCTGTTGGTGCAGACGGCTCCGGTCTTCTGGAGCTGGGAACAAGGGGTCCCTGCAGAGGGTTGCTTACAGGCAGGCGGGGGCTGGGACACAGCCTTGCTTCTTTTCCTACTCCTAGGGACATCTTTTCTGGAAGTAGTTTTATATTCGAGGCCAAACTAATTTTTTAGGAAACGGACACTGCTTGTGTCCTGGCTGTCTGGCCAGCCCATTGCAGTTACTGGGAGCAGAGAGGCCCCGGAGGACCCTGGAGATTTCGTCACCCAGCTGCCAGAGAACTTTCTCCACCTGCTGAGAGGTGATGGCCGGTTTCCACACCTTTGTGGCTGTGCCAGCTGCCCGAATGGGCAGGGCTGTGGCAGCGGTGCTGCAGGAGGTGTGGTGCTGTCCTCGCAGGACGGGTGATCCTATTTACGAAGCAGTTCTTGAACAAGCCAGTTGCCCTGGTTTCATTTGTCTCTGGGAGCTGCAGGTTATTTTGCTTTTATTCCGCAGCAGCGCGTGGTGCCACAGAGGACAGTGCTCCCATCCAGGCGGAGAAGCCCGCTGCAGTAGCAGGTCAGCTCTGACAAGGTTTTCCACCGGCACCTACGAGGGCACAGCTGGTGCACCAGAGCCGTGACCCTGACCGCCGTGCCCAGCATCGCCCCGCGTGGCAGGGGCCGGGACCAGCGCCTGGCTCATGGGAAGCGGGTCCGCTTCTGGCACCCGTCTGAACCCCCTCGGATCCCCCCAGGCCCAGCAGTCCCCAGGGAAAGCTCTCTACCCGCTGGCTCGGGCTCTCCTCCCAGGTGTCCTGCCCACGCTGTGGCTGGGCCGGCAGGTTCGATGGTCTGGGGAGCTGAGTTCCTCTGCTCGAGTTCTCTGCTCGGCCTCTGGCACCCCGCTGCCCTCTGGCAGCCGCCTGTCCCCTGCCTGCAGGGCGTGGGTGGGAGCTCTGCGGGCCAGCAGAGGCTGGCGGTGCTCGCAGAGAGTTATTCCACCTGATTTCCTTACTGTTCCTACCTCTTTCTCCATCTTTCTTCAGGGACTCTGAGATGCCCTTAGGAGTACCCCAGGCTGTGGGATGAGTCACCGTTGCCTGTTTGCTGTGGGATGGAGGTTTGTCTTTCTGCCAGGGAACTCGTTCCCAGAAGCTGGCAGGAGGTAACACAGGCACCCCACACTGAGCTTTGCAGGCTGCTCAGTCCCCTGGGCTTCGTGTCCCTCTGCACCGTCTGTGTGCCCGGCCCCACTGATCTGCCTTCCTGGGTCAGTGCACCCCGGTTTCACAGAGCAGCCTTGGTCTGCAGTCCTGCACAGCCTCTGGACTGAAAAAACAAAGTGTTTATCGAGACTGTAGTTAATAAGGGCAGACAAAAGGACTGGAAACCTAAGCTTTGCAAGTGAAATGAAACACGAACTGCAGTTCACCTGTGCTTGGTAACAAGAACCTCCCTGCCTGTTGCGGCATGTCTCACCAGAGTTCGGTTGGTGCACGTGTTTCAGCAGCTCAAGCAGCAGACGTTTGTGGAAGCCTGCATCCAGCAGCCCGCTCAGCTCGTGATGCCCTCCGCTGTGGTTTCGTGGTCTGTACGCTTCTGGCTCCTTCCCTGTCCCTGTGTAGGTGCTGAGTCAGTGGCTGCTGTTTGTTTGCACTCTTCCGCTCAAAGCCCTTCCCAGATTTCACTCCTTGTCCCACCTCCTGTCTTTGTACACCAAGAGTTACTACGTTTTCACTTCGGCTGAATTCTTCCCTGCTCCAGCACCCTATAGCACTGTCGGTGTTCTTTGAAGTTCCCAGCGTGCACCCATTACACACTAGTAGGAAGGATCTCTCTTACGTGTGTTTTACTACGCCTTCGGCTTCCAC
Source organism: Anser anser (assembly GCF_964211835.1). Classification (NCBI taxonomy): domain Eukaryota; kingdom Metazoa; phylum Chordata; class Aves; order Anseriformes; family Anatidae; genus Anser; species Anser anser. The sequence continues at coordinate 162,906,478 of NC_139721.1, forward strand.
TGTGTTTTTAGGTTGCAATAGCGACCACAGGTGGTTGTTTAGGTAGATCAAGCAAAACATCTGCCAGGAGCAAAAATGAGGTGTTTGCCCAGACCTGTCGTCTTGTCATGGTTCTCCCACTTACTCGTGGTTTGTTTCGGGTCCCTGGGTCTCTGCTGAAGCCTTTGGGCAGCCTGCTTCAGCTGAGCAGTCAGGTGGCTCAGGATTGCCTGTGTAACCAGAGGCTGCACTGCTGGGGGATTTCTCCTGTGCACACCGCTCATGGGGCGGTGCCGGCCCACACATCAGCCTCCGAAGCTTGTGCGAGGCATCCTCCAGTCCTGGTGCCTTTCCTGAGGTTTGGGTGTCTATGGGACACCAGCAGGCTCAAGTGCTTGCGTCCATCATCTCTCAAGCAAGACAGTGTCCTTTACTTGTCCCCAGCACTAGACAAACTTATGGGGTAAAGAAAGTTCTTCTGGCTAGGCAGAAAATGAAAACAATGTTACAGGAAGTATGTAAAATATAAAATGCAATTTAGCAAAGTTTCTCGTCAGGAGCTTTAATGTCTGTCACCTAACGGAAACAGGATTTGCCCCAGCTGCTATGGCAGGAGCTCAAACTCTGCAGCCTCTTTTGAACTGAATCCTTCCCTCAGTCATAACTTCATAAACGTGCTGACAAGGCAGCTGAAGTCCTCCGAGCCAGCCAGGAGAGCACCTCAGAGCAGTCACTGGGCTACTGGCAGCCTTGCCTGCCTCCCCTTCTTGGGTAGCAGCTTCTCTGTGTTGCGGCATTGACCATCTCTTCCCTCATACATCTTAATTTTATTTTTTGACATAGTTTGCACGTTATGCATCAGTTAAATACTGATTGTGCAGGTGTTGTTATGCCTGATCGCAAAGTTGGGCTGTCAGCAAATTCTCTTCCACTCGCTAGCCCTCGCTTTCTGCATCTTTTCGGTCATCACCGAGTTTGCAGAATCTGTGGTGTGCAGGGGCTGGGGCTCTCTTCATCAGAAGTCGCTGGCAGGATGGCGTGTTGCTTTGCTTCTCCATGCCCCTTGTGGTCCTGGCTCCTGGGGGACCTGGCAGCAGAAATCCCTTGTTCAGCACAGGGTTTGTCAGCTGGATGGCCTGCAGAGAACCCTCTTGGCGACGTGCACTCCTCTGCACAGAGAGCCTGGCCTCTCCTCTGCCCAGAGAAGTACAAGCAGACCAGGTCCCCTCTCGGTACCACTGCGCTAGAAGCTTTCCTGTCTCTGGACAGACTTGAGACGCCCCGAGCTCCGTACCTGCAGGGACGCCACCTTGCAGCAAGGCTTTCCTGAAAGCCACGGAGCAGCGGCGTGGCCTCCTGCTCCTTGCTTTGAGCTGCCCGTGCTGGCAGGCTGGTGGAGGGAGCGGCTCAGCCCCACGAGTCCCCTTGGCGTGAGGCTCCCTTCCCCGCTGGGAGGTGGGCAGGCTGCAGAGGACCTTTTGCTTGTGCTGCCCTGCCTCCAGCGTGGTGTTTGGGCCCTCAGCGCCCAGCTGGAGGTGGCGGCCTTCACCAGGGACGTGCTGCCAGGGCAGCGTGCCTCCCCGCGGGCTTTACCTCCCTGCTGCGGGCCCGGCCTGGAGCTGCTCCAGCGCCCCGCTGGTCCTGGCAAGGGGGACAGACACCGTAACGCCTTGCAGGGAGCCGTGTGCGGCCGTGAAGGACGTCCATTTCGGAGCCCCTCTGCGCTGGGCTTCCCTGCAGCACGCCTCCCTGCCGCCAGCAGCGGTGGTCCCTGCTCCGCCTCAGGGAGGAAGGAGGGCTGCTTCCTGGGCGGCTCTTTCCTCTCAAGTTCTCTTTTGCGTGCCTTCTGCTCTTCTGCTCGTAAAAGATGAGACAGGCCGTAGCCTGAGTAAAAGCTGCACCCGTTTTTAGGAGACTAGGTTGTGGTTTGCAGCGGCTGCTGTGCCTGTACAGCCTCTTTCACATTTCTGATGTTTCTTAACTGCTTGTCATGGAGCAGGGCTCAGATCCCACCAGGCACGGTGTGCAGGCGGTGTTTTCTCACTGAGCGTCCTTTGTGGATCCGTGTTCCACGCGTGCTGTGCTCCAGCTTTCTGCTCTGTGCACCAGGAGAGACCCCGGCCACCGCTGACTGCAGCAGGCGAGCTGAGGGCTGGCTGCACCCCGCAAGGGCTCCAGAGCTCTCCTAGGCGGCAGGGGCAGTTTCTTCAATATATTTTAAAAATACGGTTCAAAGATCAGAACTGCCAAAAAGAGCCCAGGATGCCACGTGCCTTGCCACAACACAGTGTCCTGGGCAGATCTGAAATGCTTTTTTGCACGTGTTGCTCCTCGGGAGCTCCTGGGAGTTCATTTCTGGGCCTTGTCTGTGGAGCTTGTGCGAGCAGAGCGGGAGCGAGCAGCGCTTGTCTGAAAGGAACACATCCCAGACGGGCACACAGGCGGTGCGGCTGGGCCTGCCCCTCTCCCAGTAGTTAAGCCGGTTAGCGAAGGTGCAGCGCGTTGTCCCACGTGTTCCCAGACATGGCCACTGCAGCAGAGGCCACAGAGGCCCCCAAGCACGAGAGGCCTGTGCCACCCTTGAGGTCTCCTTGGATAAACCTCAAACCCGGCGGCAGAGATGTGCTTCACCTAGAGCGTGAGCTTGACTCGCGGCACCCTACGCTTCAGGGTGTTGGAGGGGCCAGGGCCTGAGTCACAGGGTTGCACGTCCCCCTCGGGATCGCAGCTGAGACTGGAGGGGGACCAGCGGGGCCGGGGAGCCAGGTGGCTCCAGGCTTCCTCGCAGCTTTGTGTTTAGGGGCCTCCGGGGAGAGGCGGCTCCTCGCCAGCAGGCAGCGCGAGGCTTGGCCGTGCTGGCCCTGTGCTCTGGGGAGGGGACACGCCGCAGTGCCGCCAGCCGTGCCGCTCCGAGAACAGGGGCAGCCATGCCGTGAAGGGCTGCGTGGTTCATGCCGCCTCCGTGCCCTCGCACCAGGCTCGGTCAGGACAGGCTTCTCCGGCGTGCTGCACCGCAGCCGGCAGTTGGTGTCCCCGGGACTGTTCGCTGCTTTTCCCTGTCAATTTCAGGATTTTATTGCTTCACCAGTGGAAAAACTAGAGCAGAGAGAAGGGAAGCAGCTTTCCCAAGGTCCCCCGCTGGGCAGGAGCCGCGCACGGAGCAGGGTGTCTCCCACGTCCCAGTCCTGTGCCGCAGCTCCTTGCCCCGGTGCGCGAGGCTGCGCGGGCGGAAGGAGTCCCTGCAGCCGTGCCCCCGGCGGCCCTGCCTCTTGTTGAGTGTCCCCGTCTTGTTTCGCCCTAGGCCACCAACGGCGGAGGAGCCTTCAGTGACTACTCCTCCTCTGTGCCCTCCACCCCTAGCATCAGCCAGCGAGAGCTGCGGATTGAGACCATTGCTGCCTCCAACACGCCCACCCCCATCCGCAAGCAGTCCAAGCGGCGCTCCAACATATTCACGGTAAGCGACGCGGGGCCGCGGAGCTTTGGGGTGCGGTTTCGGAGGCCGGGAGAGGGGAAGGGAGCAGGTCCACAGCAGTCTCGCCCCGCAGGCCTTCGTGCGCTAGGCTGTAGGTGAACCTCTCTCTGCTGGCCAGGGAGGGCCGGAGGCGCAGTGGGTGCAGGAGGGAAGGAGCCTTCTGCATGTGTAGGGACCGCGATAGCGAGCACCGCTTCTGGTGTGTGCATGCGTGCGTGGGTGAGCGCCTGAGAGCGAGCCACTCCTCGCACACATAGGAGTGCACACGGGGCACGCTGGTGTGCGTGCAGCGTGCGCGTGAGCAGAGCTCTGATCGTCGCTGGGCAGAGCTGCGCCCTGCGTGTGCACAGCACCAGCGACCTCTGCGCCTCCTCTCCTTGGGACTGCGTCCCCAGAGCGTGGCACGAAGCCCCCGGTGCTGGGCTGTGCCAGACGGTGCTGTGCAGAGCCCGGCACGTGGCGCTGGGCCCCTCGCTCTGGTACCCGAGCCCCACGTCCTGTGACTTGAGCAGTGCGCCTGGGAACTGCCAGGGGGCAGGCAGGGAGGGCAGCGGGGAGCGGAGGCGTTAGGGAGCCAGCGAGGCCGTGGAGCCCCAGGGCGCAGGGATGTTTGCAGCTGTTGCCTGCTGGTTGAACCGCAGCCTGCCTCTTGGCATGCTCTCACCCTGTGCGCGCACCCGTGCACAGAGTCCTGCCCACAAACTTACCCTTGCTGTTAGCACAGCCCGCGAGTTTCCCCTTGCTGTCAGCACACACGTACTCTCAGCCCCCGTATCTAGGTTAGCTGTCCCCTGCTCCCCACATAAACGTGCTCCTCTCCCCCTGGTACCCGCCTAAATGTGCTGGGCTGAGGCCCTCTCTCCGCCCCATCTCAGTGTGCTTTCCAGCCACCATTGCTCAGTACACCTGTGTCTGCTGTCTGTGGAACTGGCCACCAGAACGTCATTGTACGTGTTGCACCACGCTATCCTGTGTGAACAGCTGCCGTTGCTCCACTCCCAGATCACACCAATTCACACGCCCCATCCCTCTCCCTGCACTATTGGCACCCCAAATTCTCTCAACTCCTTGTGCTGGGAGCATACCCATCTCCCACAGCTTCTGACATCCTGGAAGCTTCTGCTCCGATGTCCTGAATGCTCAGTGCGCTCCCCGTTCGCCTCTCCCCCCGCATCCCGTTCTGTGTGCCCGTGTTCCCAGCCCCCCTCCGCACGTGCTCGCCCAGGTCCCTGCGCTGCCTGCCGGGCGGGCTGCCCCCAGCCTCCTCCCCGCAGCTCCCGCCGCCCTTTGCAGCGGCCCCGTGGCTCCGCACGCACGGTTGTTCCCTCACTACTCCTCCCCTCCTCTGTGTGCTCACGCCTCCCCGGCGGTGCCCTGCCGGTCTCCCGTTGTCGGTGGTCACGCTTACTGTTGCACCTCAGCGCTGATGGATGCTTCTCCTCCCTCCCCGCCGTTTCTCTTGCTCATGCTTGCTGCTGTGCACCAGTGCACACGGGCGCTCATGCACTGCTGCCACCCATCCTGCTCGCCTGCGCGCCGACGGGTTCTGGACTCGCCGTCAGCTCATGTTCACGCTCTCTTGCTCCTCCTGGAGCCTGTCAGTGCCATGCTTAGCTCACGGGTGTGGGCACACGCTCGCGGGGGGAGGAGGGCTTGCTGCGGGGCTTATGCTTATTTGCTGTGGACGTCATCATCCGTCTAGGGCTCTCACTTGCTCACTCATTCTGGGCTCAAGCTTGCTCACTCTCGCTGTGGGGCTCACCTGTGCTCATCCTGGGCTCGTGCTCACCTGCCGTGGTGCTGGGGCTCACGCTCACCCGCTTGCTCTTGTGCTGGTGCACACACATGGCTCCCATTGAAGTCTTCACCCCATTTGGTTGTGGCAGCAGCAGCAGCTCCTGACACCTCCTTCCGCAGTGGGACAGGGCCAGGAAGAGCAGGGAAGGGCAGGGAAGGCCTTTTCTGCCGCTAGCTTTTCCCAGGGGGGCAGCATAGGTGCAGCCTGCAGCCCCCGTCCCTGCGCTCCCGGGGGCTGCCCCGTGGGTCCCCCCTGCTGGGCGCGGGGCTCGGCGCGGGGCAGGGCCGTGCTGCGCTCCAGGAGCAGCCGCAGCCCCTGCGGCCGCGCTCCCAGCCCCGAGCAGTGCCTGTCTCCTTCCTCTCCAGCCCTCCTCCTCCTCCTCCTCCTGTCCTCCTCTCCTCTCCCGCTCTCCGCGCCCCTGCTCCCGGCACGGGGGTCTGCGTGCCGGGGACCGCCAGGTGGAGACAGCCGCCCGCCCGAGCCCCCGCCCCGACTGCTGCTGCCGCCGGCTCCTGCTCCGTGGCCTGTCTGTCTGCCTGTCCGCTGGCGCCCCATCTCTGACAGACTCGTGTCCGTGTTCTGAGTATAACTTGCCAAACTCTTTATTCTTTCGATATTTGCAGATATGTGCCACTGTTTCCAACTTTTCATCAACAAAAAGGCCTTTCCAACTCCTTCCAAATTAGAAGATCCAGGTGGTTACACACGGCACCTCTGTACAAATTCTCTCACTTTTCATTGCCTCTCCAGGGCCGGATAAGGGATGGGCACTGGGATTGATCTAAGATTAGAGGCTCGCCCGCCCTCCAGCCAGCATGGGTCCCCCCCTCGGAGACACGCAGGAGCCTTTTAAATCCCCCCAATGTAAAGTCTAGGAAGCGCTGAGACGGCCTGCGCCTGCACTTTAAGCTGGGACATTTCTGGGCCTGCTGGATGCTGTCTAGGCACTTTCCATGCTCGGGGATGCCAGGCGGACGACCCTCATGGGATGGGAAGACCTGCAGACCCGCCGGGACCGGGCGACAGCAGCGAGTGGAGCTGGATGGGCCAAAAGACGCTTTGCTGCTGCCTGCGGGAGCTGCTGTTAGCGCCTGCGCTAGCACTCGGCTCCTTCCTCCCTACTGCACCTCCTGCAGCCTGCATGGACTCCTGCTCCTCCTCCTCTTCCTCCTCGCAGCAGAGCAGCCATCTATGTCTCTTTAGTTTTCTTCTCTTTCAATCTCTTTGTTTTGTTCTGGGCCCAAAAGCCAGTGAATTGGTGTCCCAGGCACGTGGGGCTCGTGTCCCTTTCTGATCCAAAGCACATGGGGCGCTCCCGGACTGAGGGGGTGTGTAGGACGCTCCAGAGAGACGCTGCCGCTGCCCTTCTGCCATTGTTGTGATTCTGAATGTATTGATTGTGCTCCATGCCGTGTATGACTTGATATTTTCCTCTGTCTTAAGCACTTTGAATGAGTTCTGCTCAACAGACTGTATATTTCATATTGTATTTATTGGAGTTTGCTCTTACCGCAGCCGCCTTCGGGGGCTGGCGGGTTTTGCTCTCAACTCTCTAGACGTGTGATAGATATTTATTGTCCATGCTCTTTTGTAAGGGGCTGGTATCTCTGCCCGGTGACCTGTGCTACTTTGTATGGTGCAAGTGTGTTAACAGAATAAATCTGTTGGATTAGTAGAGGTGTGACTTCCTTTCACTGCCTTAGCCTCTCCTGCTTCCATCCATGCTCCACCTGCATCCCACGCCATCTCTGTCTGTCGCCATGTCCTGTGTGCCCCGCGGGAGGGGGGTCAGAGGTAGCCCCGTTCTGCTAGGACAGCTCTGCCTGCACTTGTGGGGGGACAGGACAGGCTGCGGGGAGGCCGGGGCTGGAGAGTCCCCAGAGGGGACGGGCAAGGTGCTGGCTGCTCCACGTGCGGGGAGCCCTGGCCCGGGGGAGAGAGGTCGGCTCAGGTCTGCGCTGGCAGCCCACGGGGGATGGCGGGGCCGTGCGTTTCCCTCCCGTCTCCCATCTCTAACGGACCTGTGTCTCTTCTCTTCCAGTCTCGAAAGGGCGCGGACCCAGAGCGGGAGAAGAAGGTGCCGGAGTGTAAAGCGGACAGTATCGGCAGCGGGCGGGCCATTCCCATGAAGCAGGTTCGATCCCCCTCCCCTCATCCCCACGTCAGGGCAGGCTCCCTGGGTCGGGGCCGCGAGGCCAGGGGTGCCTTCGCTCAGCACAGGACACGGGGGTGCGTGGGGCAACCCGAGTGGGCGCCCGGGGACCACGCGCCTGCCTGGAGCCGAGAGCACCCGTGCCGGGGCGCAGGCGCTGGGAGCGGGGAGGGGGCTGCTGCGGCCTGCAGAGCAGTTCCAGCAGAGGGCATCCGTGCCCCGCGCCCGCTCCCTGGCCCCCGCGCAGCCCCCACAGCCTCTGTGCTCTGCTCCGCTCCGCTCTGCCCAGGTGCCCTCTGGCAGGAGACAGGGGGCTCTCCTCCTCGTGGGCAACGGCAAAAAGCAGCGAGCACGGTGCCCGCGGTGAGCTCGTGTGTGTCAGAGGGAGGCAGCTGCTCGTCCCAGCAGCAGCGCGTTCGGCTCCTGGCTGTCGGGAAAGCTCAAGCCACCTGGAACAGCCCCAGAGCGTTGCCTGCCCCTGTCTGTCAGCCAGAAAGCGGCAATCGGTAATACCTGGGCGAGCGAGGGAGCCAGGCGGGGCGGGGTGGCTGGATGGTGTTCTTGCACTGCTGGCAAGGCTGATCCGCACACCGCTTGGCAGCACCTGGCCATGCCTCTGCCATGCACTCTGTGCCTGCTCTTGCGGTTCCATTTTTCTTCCCGTGGCCCCAGCTGGCCTCTCTCTGCCCTGCCTGCCCACACGCTGCCCGAGCTGAGCTGCTGTGCGCGTGGGGCCGGTCCCATCTCTGTGTCGCAGGAGCAGGGGGGTGGGAGGATGCAGATTCCACGTCCTGAGTGGGTACCACCTTGCGCTGAACGTACCCTGGGGAAAGAGACCTCGGGAAGCACCCAAGCAGGACTAAGGGTAATGGTTTTAACCTAAGTGGCTAGGTTTAGATTAGAAATTACAAAGAAAGCCTTCCCTCTGCGGGCGGTGAGGCCTGGCGCAGGCGCCCCCAGGAGCTGTGGCTGCCCCATCCCTGGCAGTGCCCAAGGCCAGGCTGGATGGGGCTGGGGGCAGCCTGGGCTGGGGGCATGGGGCCCTGGGCACGGCAGGGGGTGGCCATGGGGGGCTTTGGGGTCCCTTCCCACCCAAAGTGTTCCATGATTCTGTGACCTGGCAAGGTCAGGGTGACTGAGGAATGGGGCAGTGGGTACACAGACGGGACACTTTGCCACCACTGGAGCTCCTTCGTCTTGCTGCCTTTTTCCAGTCCAGCAAAGTGTTGCCACGCAGTGATACTGCAGCAGGTTTGTGCAAGGCAGGATTGGGTCAGAGCCATTGGGACAGCGCTCAAGACAGGGCAACAGCACTGGAAGGGAGCTGTGTTGGAGGGGGAGCATGCTGAAGGGTGGCCAGGGGCAGGAGGGGAGCAGGGGCAGGCAAGCGGTGCCGGGCTCTGGGCAGGGGCTGCAGGGCCTCGCATGGGAGGCTCTGCTTCCAGTGTGCCAAGGGTGCAGACAGCCCGAGCATGGGCATACCGGTGTGTGCTGGGTCATGTCCCTCTGGCCACGCTGCCCTCCTCCGGTCCCAGCAGGGCTGGCTGCCCCTGCTCGCCCTGCAGGAGGGGCCATGCGCTGGAGGCGATGAGCGTGCCTGCTCCGGCACCACCGAGCTGGCGGGTTGCGAGGAGCACAGTCCAAGCCCTGTCTCCGTGCTGGGTGTTGTGCCTTCTGGCTGCGCGTCAGCGTGGCGCAGGCTGGTTCGTGGCGGCAGCGCCTCTGCGCTTTGATTTTGAGTCAGCCCAGCGTGACGGCGGGGGAAGCAGCGGCAGAAGCTGTGCCCCAAGGACGGGGAGGCTGAGTACAGCGGCTGAAGCCTTGAGTGAGACCTGACTCGGCTCCCCCAAATCACGCTGCTGACTGGAAAATTGGATGACTGCAGGAGGTCCAGTCTGATCCTGGAAGTATTTCCATGTCCTTTGGTTTCTGGGCCTTTGGGTTGCCTTTTCCAGGGTTTCCTTTCAATCAGCAGGGCAAGATGCTTTCTTTACCTGCTCCTGTGTCTCTGTGTGTTGCTGACTGGGCCTGGCCTTGTCTGTTCTGCTGGAGTTTGCAGTGTTTCCGAGTCATTGTGGAGTCGTTTCATGCTGTGGGCAGAGCAGTGCTATTACTGTGTTGAACAAGTGGAGACAGGCAAAAGCCTAGGTCTGCGAAAACAAGCGTGGGCTTCACTCCTGTGCTTTGCAAGAAGCAGGTGCCCAACAACCCATCTGGTTCAGGACCTCTGAAGCGGCCGGTCTGTGCAGCAGCACCTCGCTGGCAGAGCCCGGAGCAAAGTGCCGCCTCGTCAGAGCTTGGTCCCTGCCCGGGGTGAGGAGCGGTGCCTCAGGCAGCCAGAGCTGCGGGAGCGGGTTTTGCAGAGGAGATCCTGGCAGTCTTTTTACAGGAGCTTTCACCGATGCTGGGGGAAGCAACGTTTTGGCTGTCAAAAGGTGGGCTCTGGTTTATGTTAATGGTTCTCCCTCCCAGGGCTCTGGCGGATTGTGTTGCACCATGCTGGAGTTGTTGCCCCTGGGGCAGTGCTAAGGCCACAGGGCACGGCTGTGACCCGTCTCTTGAGATACCTTGGCACTCGGAGACTGCTGCCTCCCGCTGCTTGAATTAAATGGTTGTTCCGCAATACCTCTGGAAGGTACGGAACTTTGTTCCTGAAGGAGAAAACAGGCCGATACCCTTACGCAGGCTGTGGGGGGATGAGGTTGGTGTGAACACAAAGCGCAGTAGGTACAGAGTGATGTCGGAGTGCTGCAGGTCTTCACCATCCCTGCTGTGCCATCAGCCCCCTCCCAGTAACCCCCCCAGGAGAGAGAGGTGACTTAGTATCATCCGTGTGAACAGGAGCACAGACCTGGGAGACGCAGCTCCATACCACAAAGATTCAGGGCAGGTGACGATTGCTCTGCTCTCCGATCCGGAGCTGCCCTTTCTGGAAACCTGTGGAGATGTCATTGCTTGCCATCTCTTTGAAGGGCAGTGAAAGATCGGGGACTTTGGTAAGTTTTACATGTTGTGGCAGTCCTGCCATGCCATAAAAGAGCAGAGAGCCAGTTACGCTGCAGAGTGACAAACATGCAGAATCTTCTGCCTGGGTGCTTGGCCACTTTCAGACTGCCTCACATTCCTCAGCACGTGGATGCACTCAGTTTCACTGTCCGTGTCACTGACAGAGATGTTAAACAGTGGGACCGGCACTGTTTAACATCTTTGCCGGTGATATGGACAGTGAAACTGAGTGCACCACCAGCAATGTGTGCTTGCAGCCTAGAAAGCCAACAGTATCCTGGGCTGCATGGCCAGCAGGGCAAGGAAGGGGATTGTTCCCCCTCTATTCTTCTCTCGTGAGACCCCATCTGGATCCCTGCGTTCAGCTGTGGGGCCCCCAGCACCAGAAGGACATGGACATATTAGAATGAGTCCAGAGGAGGGCCACAAAGATGATCAAGGGGATGGAGCACCTCTCCTTCACAGACAGGCTGAGGGAGTTGGGGTTGTTCAGCCTGGAGAGGAGAAAGCTCCAGGGAGATGCTGTAGCGGCCTTCCAGTACCTACAGGGGGCTGCAGGAAAGCTGGGGGGTGACTCTTGGTCAGGGGGTGTAGGGACAGGACGATGAGTAATGGCTTTAAACTAAAAGAGGGTAGTCTAGATTAGATATAAGGAAGCAATTCTTTACTATGTGGATGGTGAGGCACTGGAACAGCTTGCTCAGAGAAGCTGTGGATGCCCCGTTCCTGGAAGTGTTGAAGGCCAGGCTGGATGAGGCTTTGAGCAGCCTGACCTAGTGGGAGGTGTCCCTGCCCATGGCAGGGGGTTGGAATTAGGTGATCTCTAAGGTCCCTTCCAACCTAAACCATTCTATGATTCTATGTGCACTGCATGGCTAATGGCAACAAATGCTGTGCTTGGGGTGCTGCAGCCACCAGTAGATAACCTAGGGAGTGATTTAATTCCTCTGCTTGGAAGAACAAGCCTGGTGCATGCTTAAATTACTGAAAGATGGTTGAGGTCGACGGATGATGTGCAGCAGTAGAAGGGGTAGGTGTCCTGTGGCTTCCCTGAGGCCGTGTCACTGTGACCAGTGATCCCTTCCTGAGCTCTGCGGGAAGAGGACTGCAGTGCGAGGGACTGCGAGCAGCCGTGTTTGGTGCTCAGAGCTTTGGGTTTCTGCCCAGTGCCCAGGCTGATGGCTGGGAAGGCTGACCACAAAGTGAGAGGCCAAGCTAGGTGTTGCAGAACGGAGACTTTGCTTGACTGAGGAAGGGCTCCAGGAGGACGTGTGCTGCCATGGAGGTGTGGTGGCTGGCTGTCGCTTGTCTCCTCCTTCAGCACAGCTGAGAACAGCTCGCTGGGTGGCCTGCTCTGTCTCACATACACCCCACTCACATCTACAAAAGGTGGAAATGCGCGATGGGACGGGTGAGGCATGTCATGTTGAGGCCCCTCTACACCTACGGTAGCACCTCCTTCCCCTGAGGAGGCAGAGTCAGCCAGGGCCTTTGCTGGTGTGCAGCTCTGCACCGTGCTCAGGACCCCTTGGCTGGTGATGTCCTTTTGGTTATACGTTCAGGAGGTCTTGCAGGATTGGAAGAGCTTTTCTGTAGCTGGACGCTTGTCTTTGAGAATTGGGTTAATTAGGCCGGGAGACTAAGCTTCCCCAGCTGTTTGTTACTAGGAATGAGCTCCTAATTGCACATGCACCAGATTCTTTCTGGGAACGCTGTACTGAGTGCACAGGCAGCCCGGGGGGCCCCAGGTCCCTGGCCCGGCTCAGTTTGGGCCACACACTCCAGCAGGGCCCAAGGCGGGTGGCTCCTCCTCCTTGGGAGCTGGGATCATGCTGGGAGCTTAGATTACATTTAAATTGCCATTTGCATTTTCCAATCAATACGCGACTTTACAATTAAGTTTGGTGTTAAAATTCTTAGCAAAAAGTGAGTGGAAGGGAGATTTGTGGAGTAAACGAGTCCTTTGGGGGCCATCGCTGCTCCCTGCTTCATTACGCTGCATATTGCTGCTGCTGCTTTTACTGTGCTCCACCACAATCCAAACACAACAGAGAGACGGTCGTACTGGCCGACAAAATGCAGGGGAAGGAAGGAAAAGTGAGGAGAGGGAGAGAGGTGGGCTCTCTCGCTTTTCATCTCCGGCAGCTTCTTTCCTTCCCATATGACTTCCACGCCTGGGAGGAAACCTGTGGAAGGGTTGCGTCTTGTGCACCTCCCTGTGAGAAGCAGGGGGAGCTTGCGGAGCAGCAGCGTGTGCCATCTGCACGTGGCCACGGTGCGGGGTCCCTGCGGGGGTCCCGGCTGCCTGCAGACATGGCCAGGAAGTGCACCAGGGCACACGGGGCACCTGCGTGGAGGGGATGAGGTGTGCCGCAGGGTTGTGCCCGCCTGCAGCACATCCTCCTGCGTTTCACCAGGCTTTGTCCTCCTCTTCGAGCTGTCATGGGGGTTTTCCTCCACGAAGAAACAGTTCTGCAGATGCTGCTGGGCCAAACCTCCGCATTCTGCCATCAGAAAAGAGAATCATAGAATATCCCGAGTTGGAAGGGACCCATAAGGATCATCGAGTCCAACTCCTGGCACCGCACAGGTCTACCCAAAATTTTAGACTATGTGACTAAGTGCACAGTCCGGACGCTTCTTAAGAAGCATTTGGACTTGAGAAGATGGGTGGCGGAGTGGGTGACCTTGATGCAGCCAGCATGGCAACACCATTAAAAGCTGGAATCCTCCCGGCTGCTGTCCCCTGCCTCTTAATCTCTAATACAGCAGCAAAGAACAAGTCTAACAGCTCTATCCCTTGATTCAGCTGTTTCTTGCAAATGTTTGGCCTTAAGGGCCCCTTCCCCTCCCCCCATTTTATTAGATGTTTACTTAGACTGTGTAGTTGCTCCCAATTTTGGATTCTTGTGCCTTCTGGCTTGAAAAAAATGGGCTGCCAGTGCTTGATTCTCTGTTTCCAGGTCTGGTTTTGCTTGTGTTTTCAATTTGCGAAGTTCCAGATTTGTAGCTGAACTAACTGCCGCTGAACTCTTCTCTGCAGACAACACATTGTGGGGGCTCGATAGCGATTGCAGCAGCCTGAAGACGTTGGAGTAGGTAGTTCTGTGGCACCAAGGTGTATCGAGCTGAAGACACCTGAAGGAGAAGAGAGGCAGCTGGAGTTCTTGGTTTGTAGTACATGTTGGCAGGTCGGACTCTAGAACTGAAGCAATTTTAAAGCCAGAAGGGATCATTGTGCCCATGAGTCAGGGAGTTGCACCCAGTGACTTTGAGCCAAATTTGTGTCTTCAATCTGGTCTAGAGCAGATTTGTATGAAAGATACCAAACAAATGTTCTTAGACACAGAGAATCTACCATTTATCTAGATTAGATGGTATAATATTGAACCGTCTTTATACGTGAGACTTTATAAGCGAGAGGAATAAACATTTAAGCACCCCGTGTGGGAAATGCACAGCCCGGCAGTGGTGCCAGAGAAGATGCTTTGTGTCCGTGGTAGGCCAGAACCAGAGCAGAGCAGCAGCGTCCTGGCGAGGAGCAGTGCAAGTGCCGCACGCTGTGTGAGAACAAGGCCTGCCAGGCACGGGGCCCTTGGTCTCGCCTCCGGGCCCGGTCAGGCCTCACGTAGGCCGCTGCGTCCAGGTCTGGGCGCTGCGCTTCGGGCTCTGGCACAACTGGAGACTCCCTGGGGCGAGCGGGCTAACCTCTCGGAAGGATGTCTGCGGTGCAGGAGGGACAGACTTGTGACTGCGAGGCCAGAGAAGGGAAGAGGGAGGGAGACCTAACGGCAGTCTTCAAATACGTCAAAGGCTGCTGCAGAGAACAAGGGGCTGCTCCTTGTGTTTGCAGCGGCAGGACAGGTGCTGTGCTGCCATTTCGCCGGGGAGGTGCAGGAAAGCTCCGGGCTCAGATCTCCTGCAGGAGCGCAGTCTGCATCCCCGCATCCCCGGCGGCTTTTGTGAAAAGGTTGGAGTAACGTGGGCGCACCTGAGCCTGCCTTGAGGGGTGGTGGGGGCAGGTGACCTCCAAATGCTCTTCAGCTCTGTTTCACTATGACAATACCGCAGCTGGAGGTAATGTCGTCTGCCCCATCTGACCTGATATTCTGCTGCTCCGCCGGTTCAGTTGCTTTGTCACCAGCAGTGTTACACTGGGAGCTCAGGAACTGCTCCGTGATGGCACTTCCAGCCAAGGGAGCCCACCCTGCAGGGGGGTCTGGCAGCCTGTTCCTAGGCGCAGGACCTTGCATGAGTTCTGCTAGAATCCACGCTCTTCTCAGGAGCCCAGTTTGCCGAGTGATACAAAACAATTTGTGTTAATGACCGGTCACCTCCAGTGATTTACTCTGTGCAGTTTCTGTGTTGCCTTCAAGTTTTCTGTTCTTGTGCTTTCCTTGGGCTCATTTAGGGAAGACATTGACTAAATAGCATGAATCAAACACAGATTGGTTGGACCTCTATACAAATACTTATGCTGGACATGGATTTGCCATTTCTGATTATTTGTGTTCTCATTTGTGATTATATTTGGAGACCTTTCACTTGACCAAAATGTTTTTACTCCGTACATTAATGGCTGTATGGATTTTGTACAGTTGGATTTTAATGTATGTGCTGCTCAGTTAATATCCTAAATAATGCTGTGTCAACACAGCTACCATTGCCATCAGATATTGTGGTCTTACCGAAAGTAGTGCCACACTTCTCTGATGACCTATTTCCACGTTGATCGGCATTAGTTACACCGCTGTCCCCTCATTCTTCGCTGATCACTTCTTGTGCTGGCTTTTTGACCGTTTTGCCCAGTGTAAGCGTCTGGCTGGCTGGCCATAATTATAAGGGTCATTGCTTTTCCCCTTGCAGATCTTGGCAAGGCATGAGCTTTTGGACTGCTTCAATGTTTTAAGGCATGTTAAAATCAGCACCTTTTAAACACTGCTGAGCAAGCTCTTCAGCTAATTCTCAGAGCTCTTGAAGGCAAGGGATCAGACCCTGCCACCAAAACAGTTCGGCTCTCACCACTCTGCTTCAGCTTCCCCTTGTACGAGCAGGAGGCTTTTCCTTTTCACACTGTTTGCTTCCCGAGTACTGAGCGTAAGTGGTCATGGAGCACTTCTGCCTTTTCTGCATCATTTATCGCCGATTTCATGGTCATGTCTGTGCAGCATTGTTACCCCAGCGTGTGCCAAACCCTACATTGTTTTTGTCGTGTTTTTCCATTGGGCAGGCGCAGCAGCCTCAGTCTCTAGGCAGTGGGATGAGGCCCCCAAATATGCCGAGGCTGGCAGGACAGAGACAGTCTGTCCAGGTTTTTGAGGAGGTGCTGGCCTGGGGCCCAGATTTTTGCCACGTTAGGAACAGCCAGTCTTGACGTCTGCTCAGACAGTGCTTTCGGAGAGCCCAGGCCCGGCAGTCGGTAGATGCAGTTTTTTTCCCAGACTCTTGTTATTCAACCATTTTGTCCCCATGCTGTCCTTTCCTCCCTGCCAGCAGAATACTTGATGTTCTCCCCTTGATCCGTGCTCCAGCACCCTTGTGCCTGGCTTGTCGCTCTGTCTTCGGTCTCCCTCCCCACCTCCGGTCTTACCTGGTACAGTGTCAGGTCCTGCTAGAGGCAGATGTCCTGGGGAGGCAGAACTGTGATGGGGAGGCGGTTACAGAGTCACGGAATCATAGAATATCCAAGTTGGAAGGGACCCACAAGGGTCACTGAGTCCAACTCCTGGGTCCCCAAAGGACCACCCCAAAAAAACAAACAAAAAAAAACCAGATCGTTCCTGAGAGCATTGTCCAAATGCTTCTTGAACTCCGGCAGGCTCGGTGCCATGACCACTTCCCTGGGGGAAGGTTAAGAGGTTGCACCTTTGAATGATGGCTCAAATCTACAGATACTCGTTTTGGGTTGGGCTGGTAGGAAGAGGGAGCTTTTGTCATTTCAGCATGACTATTTCCAGACTCTAGGAGTGTGCTGTGCCTGAAGACCACAGGCTTGGTCTCGTGTAACCTCCTGGTGGTGAAGTGGGGTGAACAGACACCTCAGCTGCCCAGGACCTGCTCTGGCTCTGAACTGTGTCCCTAGCTCCATTTGTTTGACACCTCTAAGGAAGAATTGCAAGCAGGCAAGGGAATATTTATGCCTTGTGAGACCCATGTATTAGAGTGTTGTTCCCTTGCCTGTCCTAAATTATTCTTTCATTGTCCATCCATCTGTGCTTTTTATGGCAAAAGGTGGTCTGGGAGCACTGTGGTAACAGATCAAGGATTATCAGCTGGTGGTGAGGTTAGCTTCTGCCTTGTTTTGTCACTGTTCGTCAGCATCAGAAGAGGTGCCCGGAGGGAGTGATTTGGGACACCAGGGTGTGTGATAGATCCCCCGGAGGACGTGGGGTTCAGAACTGGCACGTGGAGACCCTCATCTCAGAACGGTGGGGATACATGCTGGGGTTGGCGAGGGAACGGCTGTAGTCCTTTTCCTACCAGTCCCAGGGAAGATGCTGTTGGGAGGCCGACCTAGATGTTTCTGGAGTCCTGATCTTCGTATCTTTTCAAAGATAGTCTCCTACAAGGGGTGATTCTGGAGCTGAGTGGGAGATACCCAGATGAAACAAGGTCTAAGACTCTTGACACTTCTCTTTTAGGGCATTCTCCTCAAACGCAGTGGCAAGTCACTCAACAAAGAGTGGAAGAAGAAGTATGTGACATTGTGTGACAACGGAGTCCTCACCTACCACCCCAGCCTGCACGTAAGTACTGCACTGGAGCTGTTTGAGAAGCGGGGTGGGACAGAGCAGGCTCTCCTTCGTGCTACGGCTGCTGCTGCAGATCCTCTCGCAGATGCCACAGTTGCAGAGTTGCTTAGAAAGGGTTTGGCAGCCGATGAAAGCTGCTGACCCTGAGCAGGGGGTTCAACACGAGCCCGCAATAGGGCAGGCTTATACAGCAGAGTTGTTTTTTATCAGTCTGGAGAAAAAACCCTTCCCTTTCATGAAGGCTGTCTCTGCTGTGCCAGGCTGGGTGGGAAAAGCTGATAGGAACACGCTCTGCACAGAATTATGCTCAGTAAATGCGTCTTTCTTTTCTGCGTTTCCCCTGCTCAGTCCATTAAAGCAGAGGCTGCTGCCTCCCTGCATCCGGGGTGAGGAACAGGCAGACAACTCCTTGCAGCCACATCTGATGGTGCCATTTGGGTGTGGAATAATTTTCCTGGCTGCTAGGTATTGGGTAATGGAGATGAGGTGCCTGTGCAGAGCCTGCCGAGCTGAGCTGTCACTCGATGCATCTCTGATCCTCTTCACTGCTTGGCTCAGGCACACAGCTGCCTCCCCATCCATCTCTGTCGCCTCCCCACTGTGGGGCTAATGACTTCTTCCCCATTCCCTCTTGAGCACAGTTTGCTGCTGAGACAGCGAGCCGCGGACAGGCACACCTGTGACACCGAGACCACAGCACCCTCTGCAGAGGCCGCGCTGCAGCGGGGCAGCCGGGCTGCGCGGGCGGCACGAGGCAGGGCTCGCTCACCGAGCGGCTGAGCAGGGCGTGCAGCGCTCACAGGGGCTCAAGGACAGAGGGCTGGGAGTTGCAGCTCCTGTGCTTCTTCAGTGCCCCGGGCTCCTTGTTCCTCCGCGATCTCCTCAGACACGGAGGTGTTTGAGTGCCCTGAGCCTCACAGGCTTCCTCCTGCATCTCTGGTTCATGGGCTTGTGACACTGAGCCTTCCGAGCCTACTATCCGCATGCTGCAAAAAACAGTCATTGCATGTCCTTTCCTTAATTCAGGAAAGCTTTGAAAACAGTTGTTTGGGTTTTGTTTGTTTGCTTGTTTGTTTTTTTTCCTTTTGGTCTTTGTTCCTTTTACCATACTGTGTGGTTCTGCAGTTCCCTAGCTTTGCAACCCCATTTTTTGGTCTTTATAGACCCAAACTGGGAGGGAATGACTGCTGCTGCTGTCCGCTCTCTGTGTGTGCTCACACACATGTGTGGTTTATCAGGTTTCCATCAGAGACATCGTAGGCCATTGTTTAAATCAGCTGTAGAGGCAGAGTAATTTCTGGGATGTTGTTTTACTGCTCTCAGCTGATGCCGCTGCACACTAGGTTTGTCTGCTCTTTACACCATTTGTTCCCCAGAGGGTAGTCTAGTTTGATGTCACTTGCTTTCCTTAGTTTGCTTCTTCAGTGTTTCATTTCATTACTGCGTTGCCGCAAGCAAAAATCTGTTCTGCTTCTACCTGGTGCAACTGGTGATCCACAGCCCATTGCTAAGAAAGGTACAAGATGGGCCTCTCCTCCCCTAGATTTCACTGAAAGCTTTGAACCTTGCACCGAAGCAAGTAATGCCCTGTATGTTTCCCCATATCAGGGCCTAGTTATTTGTGCTGCTTGCTGCCCAGCTCTGACTCCTGCGAGGACGGGAGATCTGCGTGCTTCCTCCTTGGCATTGCCTCCCGGAGAACTGGGGAGAAGATTGATGACACCCACAGTTGTGTTGCATTTTTTTGGTGATGCGGACGAGCTCAGGCTTTGGTGAGCAGTGTGGGGCTCTGATGAGCAAAGGCTGCTCTGCCTTGCCTTGCCTCGCTTTCCCTCTGGGTGTCCAGAGTGTGACCTGCTTGGAGGGCCCAGATGCAGGAAGGCCGCCTGGAGGGAGAGGTGCTTCAGAAGATGTCCCATTTTCTGGAGTGAGTTAAGAGACGCTGTGGTGCTTTTTTGTCTCCGGCGGCATGAAGCAGGTTTCCATGCCCTTTGACAAGATGTCACAAGCAGAGCGCGTTAAGGTTGAACAGCCTGGGGCAGCAGCAAAACCTCTGCTCCCAAGGCCGGGTGTGTGCTGCTTTGGCACTCCCACTTGTGGCAGCAGCTGTCGGTCCAGCAGGCAGCTGCTAAGGCAAGCTGCTGGCAAGAGCAGGTATACGGGATCCTCAGCGGAGGAGGCACGCAGCGTCCTGAAGGTCCCTGAGCCCTGTCACCCCCCTTTTCCTCCGCCTTGCTCAGGGTGCGCGTGTACCGCCGCGTGCCTGGAGGTGGCAGAATTCAGGGGGCAGCAGAGGGGGCCACGAGGTCATGGCTGAGTACAAGGGGAAGAGGGTCTCTCCCAGCCCCCCTCAGGACGTTCAAGCCCCAGAGCATTTCTGTGCTGCTTTTGCGTTCCCAGTGGCTTTTCCTTAGCAGGATTCAGGCATCTCTCCTCTTCCATCTTGCTTCTGTCCTGTCCCTGCCCCACTTGGGATGGGAGGAAGGCCCACAGGGGTTAGCAACCTTTTTTTTTTGTTTCAGTGGAGATATCTGCCCCGCATGTGACTGTGCCCCGTCGGGTGAAGATTACTGCTTGGCTCTGGCTGGGTCATACTTCTGATTTCACCACCCAAAAGCTTTCTGACAGGGCTATTCATCTGCTTTTGAGTGTTTATCACTGTGCTTGCTTCAGGATCTGTATCTCGGCACCTCCAGTCCCACTCGGACGTGTCCTCACTGGGAGGCAGGCTTAGGCTGTGGGTTTGCAGGGACAGGTTGATGGGGAGTGCTTCGGGAGCTGTGTCCAGCCCTGAACCAAGTGCTCTGCGACTTCGCAATGGAAGCGTGTCAGCCTCAGCTAGAGGCTCAGACCTGTGCTCGGGTCTTAGGGAGTTGTGCATCCGTCCCTGCTCCCTTTCTGGAGCAGGCAGCAGCTTTAGAGACTTTGCAAGCAGGACGTCTGGAGCTGGAGCTGTGGGCAGCAGCTCTGGCTGAAAGCAGAAGTGGCTGGGGGCCTGTTGGCTGGATTCAGCACAGATTTCCTCATTGCATCTCTATTTCTCTTACCTTTCTGCATGTACGTTAAGCGACAGGAAAAGAACAAGTTTTATGAGAAGACTGGTGCAGTTTCGTATCACTTCCCCAAAGCCTTGGAGAGTAAGTGCTTCTGCTCGTGAGGAAGGCGTATGTGGTTCAGCCCAGCTTCACTGGCCAGGCTGTGCTATGCTGCACAGAGCTGGAGAGAAAGCATCTCCCATTTTGCAGCCAGTGGAGCCATTCACACAATCACCTTCTGTTAATTCTATCTGCAACATCAATTAAATTGTTTGTAGAAACTAATTGAATGTGGCTTAATCACACATCTTAATAGCTTTCCACGCTTTGAACTCGTTGTTAATTCCAGTAATAAAATGAAATGAGAGAACTGGCTGGGTAATTAGCGAGGAGGCTTGGGAAGAAATTGCTGTTTTATAGCATGTAATAAAAGCAGTGCGCTGGTGACCGCTCTCTCCGGCAGGCAGCCGGCTAGCGCAGCAATTGTGCTGAGTTAGGGAAAATCCTCCAGCCCCTCCGAGATTCCCTGCCCAGGGGTGACACCGGGCTCCCACCCAGCCAGGAACAGCTTGGAGTAACGTTTGGCTGGGGTGGTTTTCTAGGAACTGCCCGGGGCACCAAAGGACACGTGCGTGTCTTGACTGACTTTTAAGGTCAAGTCACCCAGAAGTGGGAAGCACAGAAGGGTGTGCTGCAGTGCTGCCACGTCTCTTGGACCTGCATTGAGAACTGAGTGCCTTCACAGGGGTCTGCAGGAAGAGAAGAGTTCAAAACAGGACTCCGAGGTGCTGCTGAGCAGCGGCGACCCATGCAGACAGTCACCTGGGACCGCAGAGCATTGCCTGCACAGCCCTCTCTCACCCGCTTCTTGGAGTCCAGGGCTGGGAGAACGGTTGCTCTTAAACCGGTCTTCTTCATGCCTTTATCTCGAGTTTGGAAGCAGACAATTTACACAGGCACCAGCTCCAATTTAATCCTCTTGGTGACCTCCTTGTGAACTGGAGCAAGCCCAATGCTCTCTGCGGCAGCTGTGGCCTCACCCCAGACGGTTGCTGCCTCGCATCTCCCCATCACGGCGTGCGCCCCCGGAGCAGGGAGCCAGGGCGCCCGGACCCCGCGCTGGGGTGCGCCTGCACCGCGTGGCCGGGGAGCTCCCTGCAGAGCCCACGGGGCTGGGCTGCCCCTCCCAGGGGTCTGCCCGAGAGCCAGGCAGGGCCTCTCCGGGGCTCCCTGCAGAGGTCACAGCGCCCTGGTCTTCTTTCCTGTCCAGGCGCGTGGGGGATGCTAGGGGAGGGCTGCAGCATGCTGCGGAGCAGGGGAAGGGGCGGAAGAAATGGGACAGGACATGGCTCTCAGGACTGGCCACGGGTCTGCACCCTGGTTTTGACTAAAAGGTGAGGTGCTTTTAGGAGACGGGGCAGAACACCATTCGCAGTCTGCACGTGGAGTTCTTGGCTGTGCAATAGTCTTCCAGAAGGAGGGGTGAAAGCACCAAGCCTGGGGTAGCTTGAAGCCATGTAGGTGAATGTGTGAGAGAGTCGTGCTGAGTTGTTTTTTCTGGGCTTGAATTTCACTAGCTGGGACCTGAGAGGGAATTTCCGGTTATCACATTACCTGCACTATAGTGTGCTACAGTATTAGCTGCTACATCTGAGTGTTGTGATTAAAAAGGCAGCGAATGACAGGAAGGAAGAACTGCCTGCCACCTATGTGCTCTTTTGCACCATCTAGTCTCTGATCCGCAGCCAGGTTTTCACAAACGGGCTTGTCGTGGCCTCTGAGTGCCCCTGGCAACATCCCAACCTCGTTCGGTGGGAGCTGGCTGGGTCTGGGTGCTGGAGGAGATGGCTGGCACTTCCCTGGGGCCAGTCCCAGCTCCCTAGCTCATCCTGGGAAGAAGGCAGATCAGTGCCCAGGCTTTGCCTCCGTTTTGTCAGAAAACGTCTGGCTGCGGACGCTGGCAAAGAGTCATAGGGTCTGCTGCTTCTGACCCACCTGGCTTGGTGCTTCAGGGGAGTGCCGGGGAAACCAGCACGTGCTGAGCTCCCGGATCACCTCCAGGCTGCTGGCTGTTAACCAGCTGCCACGCTGATAGTTGGATCCAGGTTTTGGGTTTGAGTGAGTGAGAGAGAGGGGAGCTGAGAGCAACTGGCCAGGGCAGGGCTGATCTTGAATCGTTCTGCCTCTCTGCTGTAGGACTACATGCAGAACGTCCACGGGAAGGAAATCGATCTGCTGAGAACTACGGTGAAGGTACCGGGCAAGCGGCTGCCCAGGGCAACAACGGCGGCAGCGCCCAGCGCGAGCCCCAAGGCCAACGGGCTGGCGAAGGAGCGGAGCAGCACGCAGCTCACGGGAGGCACAGGTAAGAGCTGGTGTGGGCGCAGAGCTGGCGTCGCCCCGCGCCACCGGCAGCGCCTGGCTTTGCTGAGCCAGAAGCGAAAGCTGCTCTGGAGTTCCTTGCTGTCACCGCTCTCTGTGAGTGCCCTCCAGGGGTGCTGGCATTTCTGTGCAGACCTCAGGTAAGCTGCCTGCTGGGGCTGTGCTGGGTAGCGTACAGGACAGGAAGGAGTAAAAGGGCTTTAACTACCAGCATGAGCTCCCTGAGAGGAAACAGCCGGTCTCATGAGCTGCTGTGCGCGGAGGGAGCTGTTGTTCCCTAAAACAAAGGAAACCTCTGCCGGGGATGTCTCCTGATCCCTGGAAAGTTCTGTCCTCTTCCTCTTGTGGTCCCTTTTTCCTTCTCGCTTTTCCCTGGGGACGTAGTGGTGCGAGGGGGGTGTTTCGTGAGTTCTGTCTTTCTGGGTGCACATTTAAGAGGCACAACTGCCACCAAGCGTGGGGAGAGGGAGGGGGCAGGCCGGGGGCTCCGTCTTTCTCCTGGAGCTTGTGCCACACTGCCTCTGCCCCTCCTACCCCACAAGGTATCACGCCCTGCCCCGGGGAGATGTCGAGCTTAGAGATGTCCTTCCTGAACTTCCAGGGCATCGACGAGTCTCTACTTTGTCCTTGGGGTACCCTGGCCCAGGACAGATGGTCTCCACGTGCTTTCTTCTTCCCAGAGGACTGCTGGCAGTAGTCTAACAGGGCAGAACATGAGTATCTCTCCACTCTGCAGGATAACGGGGGGGTGCTGATAACGCTGCTGATAATGGAAATTCGTGATAATCTGGTGCTGTGCACTGTGCCACGGAGAGGGAAGTTGGGTGACCCCCTCCTGGTTTCTGCTCAGTCGTGCTCCGCACCCTGGTTGCGTCCTGCGGTTGGGCCTCGCGGGCACGGTGCTCCCAGCTCTGGGGCTCGGGTGCAGCGGGAGGGAGCGCTGGGAGCTGGGGTCCGCAGCATCACGCTCAGCACAGGCAGTGGCACGTGCTGCCATCGCTGCGTTCACGTGGTGCCAGCTGTGAAGCAGTAAACCTCTCTGAGCCCATACTGCTGGTTCTGTAGAGCCAGGCTTGGCCTGCAGACCAGATAAACTGCCAGTGAGTGGCTGCAGTTACTGTATGTTTTGACCAAGGATATGCAGCTGAAAATTCTGCCCGTTTCCTGCCACTGCTCTCCACTGTTCATTGCCGTTCCTTCCCCACCACCACTGTACACCCTCAGCATGCACGAGTTCAGTAACAATTGCACATAGCACTTCTCAGACGTATTTCTAGGGTGCTTTGTCTGATGCTCGTACTTACAGAAGGTTATCAGAACTGTAGGAAGAATTCAAAGACAGAACACAGAGAAGCTTCTGGTGATGGCAAACCCAATGTCCATGTAACCCGGTATCCTGCTTTCAGCACTCATCTCAGCCCCGTTGGGCTCACAAGAGCAGATTGAGATGTGACTTGATTACTGATCCTGCCGCTTGGAAAACCTAGTTGACAAAGTTGGAAAAGCCTAGTTGACAAAGCCTGAGGAGATGCAGTGTCCGGAGGCTGACGTTAGAGCAATTTAAACTTGAGAGGAGATGTAGTTCCCTTTCAGGGAGGGTAATTAAACATGGGAATGGTTTATCTGGAGAGCTGGTGGACTTAGCACTGCTTGAAGCCTTTAAAATGAGATTAGTTATCTTTCTGCAGGATATGCTTTAATCCAACTCGCGTGTATAGCTGCATGCATGCATGCAGGGGCTCACACTGGATAGATACGACGGTCTTCCCTCACGTAACATCTGTGAGTTTGAGATGCCCTGTTCACTGCCTTTTCTCTGGGCCCCTGAGCAGAACATCACTACATGCATCAGCACGGACTCAGCATTAAGACAGCAACCTTAATCAGATTTTTTGTGTCTTGGCTTTGGGTGGTTGTCTGCAGTGGTCAGAAAGGTTTGTGTGTTTTTTTTTTTTCTCCTGGTACACAAATGGTAAGATGTTTTCTGATAATATTTTTCAACTTACTCTCATGCCTCCAAGACTTATTGCAGCTCACAATTCAGCCACCGTGGTATGTGCTCTAACATGATAGAAAACTTCTTTGAGGTGACTTGCTCATACGCCTGTGTAATGCAGAGTGCTGGATTTGGGATCAGTAAAGAATCTGCCCTGCCTCAAACTGGCAGGAACTGTGCCCCTTTGCTGCCTGTGGGACTAGGAGCGGGACTATTACTGGGGTCGACCGAGCATCTCTCTTCTAATACATGTTTTGGTCAGCTGGAGCAGCTCAAAATTTCCAGTTTTCTGCCAGTGCCCTGGAATATTGGTGGATTTGATCAAAGTTTTGGAAGTTGCTTACTGAAAACTCGGGGGACTCCTCTGCTGTCCTGGCAGAATGGCCTCTGGCTTTCTGAGCTTTTTTCCCCGTCCATTTCCAACTAGAATGTCCTCTTAGCCTTAATTCCTGTATGAAATTTTATTGGTAAAGAGACAAACCAGAGGCAGGAGAGTAGCTGAGATCCAGCATAGGACCTGTTAATAGGTTCCTGCCTAACTAAGAGCAGGTAACCAGCAGAAGTACCACATGTAAGGTTGAGCAAGCGAGCCCCTCCACGTCGGGAGGTCCCGCAGCGTGGATGGCTGCCGTCCGACCTCTGCAGCTCGCGCTCCGTGCCCGATGCAGGCGTTGCGGGCGGCACAGCGTGCAGCGTGAGTCTGGCGGGCGCCTGGGCCAGGGAGGGGAAGCCCAGCGCCCGGACCCGCGCTGGGCTCAGGAGGCGTGCTCCTCACGCTCGTCTCAACACAGGATCTGCTGTTTGTGTACTGCGCTCGCTGCCTGGAAGACCAAGAGGACAGCTGGGAAGTGCCAGACAAGGGGACTTCCCCGAGAACGTTTTGGATCTGCCTCCCAGGAGCCGCTCTCCTATGTCCAGTTGTTTCAGCGGCAGCTTTCTGCCACCTCCCGTCCTGTCGGTTTTCTCTGGAGCCTTGTTGCAGACTACACGGACCTGCGTGAGCCTCTGAAGTCAGGGTGTGCCCAAGCCAGCTGCCGAGCTGTTGGGTGCTCCTGGCGTGGTTCTGGCTGTGGCCAGGAGTCTCCCGGAGAGCACCCGGAGTGCGGGGCAGGTCGGGACCTTCCAGCGCGCAGCTTGGGCGCAGCCCCGGGGCAGGGAGAGTCAGCGTGTGGACAACAGCTCCGAAGTGCCACTGGGCCTCAGCACCAGCATTTGGTGCCTGGTGCTGTGCGTGTCACCGGGGACCTGTCTGGGGCTTGCCGTGGCGGGGCAGTGCCCTGGGGAGGGCTGGCACAGGCAGGGTCTGTGCCGGGCAAGCCCGGAGGAGCGATCAACCCGCGCGCGCTGCTGCCACTCAGCACCCAGGCTGGCGCGGGATTTGAAACAAAGGCCTTAGCAGCTCCTGAGTCCCACTGTGAAGGAATCCCCTCAGTGGCACAGATGTGTTGGGGACAGGGACAAAACCATTTGTGCCTTGAGCCACCCCTCCTGTGCTCGGGGTGGGAGGGTGTTGTATGTACGTGCTCCGCCTTCCAGTAGTCATCAGCACAAGACTCATTTGATCAAGTGTCCTACACCATCCTCCCTCCTCCAGGAAGCCCGGTGGCCTTATCCTAGGAGACACGTGGGGAAGAAAGGGCACATGGCACTGGGTTCCTCAAAGCTGCAAGTGCACAGGGAGAGAGAGAGAGTGGGATGGAGGGAGGAAGAGGGGGAGGACTTCCCTTCATGCGTGTCTCTGAGCAAAACATCTCGTCACCGAGATGAGAATGTATTGTGACTGATGTGCATGAAGGCTGAGAATATGCTAACGGTATCAGTGATGAGCAGATAGAGAGAGTAAATGTTTCTTATGATTTGTAAAATGTTGCTCTTAATACAAAAACAGTCCAGTAAGCGCTTTGAGTAGCAAAGGTAGCAGTTCCTCAATACACCATTAGGGTTGCACAGGCATGAAACGGGAGCGTAGTCAGGCCTTGGTAGAAGGAGAATGACACCGTGGGCAGCCTAAGGTTACGTGGAGAAGCACACCACAGGGGAGATGAGGCTGGTTGTCAGCTTCTGTTTGGCGATAGGATTTGGATCAGTTAGCTCCCTGGTGGAGGGAGAGGTTGTGTGGAGCTGGACAGGGGTTCAGACACAAAGTGATCTTGCTCACTGATGCTGACTGCGTTACATGCTTTTACCCTTTGTGGCAGTTTCTTTCTGGACTTGGAGTGAAAAGTCAGATGTTTTAGTATCGCTCAGTGAATCTTCTTACTTTACAGTTAAGCATTCCTTGTTGTTGGGGCAAGATGATCTAGGTTGGAAAACTGGCTGTGTTGCGTGTCTGGAGGTGGCGAGTCAAAACGGAGCGGGGAGCACTGGCACCTGGGGGAGACCTGTGGGCGTGAGACGTGAGGAGGGCCAGGCTGGTGCCTGGTGAGGTCCGATGGATCTGCGTGAAGGTGGCCAGTACCGGCGTCCCTCTGGCGGGCACCACTCGGCACCCTTCCAAACGCACCTAAAGAGGTCGCCCATGCTGTTAGATGCCGATGGGGTTCAGCAGCACGAGCCTTGCCACGGTCCCGTCTTATGTGGCTCTGCCCACGCTGCTCTGTACAGCTCTGCTCTGTCCCTGCTCTGTGTCCGTGCCACAGCCCAGCTAGGGGGGGAGCTGCTGCCCCCCTGCTCTGCCCCCTGCCCACCAGGCAGGCAGCTCTGGGGAGGGGACGCGGGAGCAGGCGCTGCTTTTGCTTTGCCGTGCTGGCTCTGCTCGTCTGCCGGCCGACGAGTGGGGCAGGAACAAGTCCTGTGGAACAAGTCGCTTCCTTAGGGTGCGTTGGAGTGTACATCGCGTGGCCCATGCCAAAACTCCTCCTCTGCATTGTCCAACTTTCCGTGTCTTAACTTCATATTAAAAGATTTTTTTTTTCCTTTCATACGTTTTGTGATACAGTTAAAAGACAAATCTTCTGAAAAGCAGACCTTAGGGGCTTAACGTGTCTCACCAGTGGATTTATGCCACTTGATCCAGTGCAGGTCTGGGTCAGCTGAATGCCGTGACCCTGTCAGAAGGTGGGCGTCACTGCCAGCAAGATGCTGGGCTGTTTCCTGAACAGGTAGGGCATGGGATGTGGGAACGAGGCATTTGTTACAAAGCCGGTGGATATTGCTCCTTTTTTCCTGACTTCTCTTCTGCCTGTGCTGTCCTCCTGTGTGTGCTTTTCCAGCTCCCAGCCATTCCTTCCTGCCTCCCTCTCCTACTGGAGACTCTATCCCCTGCTCATTTTTCCTCTTTCGCAGTGTTGTTTGGCAGCTGGCGATGGGCGCCCCGAGCACAGAAGAGGCATTGCGGTGCTCTCATTCCCCACACCTAGTGCTACAGCACTGGGTGCCAGGAGAAGCAATGGCAGCGGTAGTCCTGCTCATGCTGCAAATCAAGCTGCATGAAAAAAGGCACATATATTTACCCTGGTCGTGTCAAAGCCTCACAGAGACTTTGAAGAATCCACCTACTTATCTCGATTTCTACAAATAGCAATGAGACCGCCAGAAGCACCTAGGGTAGTCAGAGCATCCCTGCGTCTGGGTTTCTGGGTCGGATGTGTCCTAAAAAGACTTTCTTTGAACTGCTCGTAGAAGTTCTTCACAAGCGGTGAGAACTGTGGGGACTCCTGAAGTCTCAAAGCAAAGGCACAAGTGGGTGCTGGTCTTTGGAGAAAGCTGAGAAAGGGTTCTTGGCAATTGCTGCTCAGTGTTGTACACCCTCGGTCGGGTGAAGTAGTGCTGGCTGTGCTCCAGGGATTTAAACTCCTGTTTTATTCTGGGTTGCAGGACTGGGGTAGGCACTGGATGCGCCAGGCAGGGGCAGCTCCCCCTGACCGCAGCCGGTGCTGAGCCGTGCTCCCCCCGTGGGCTCCCGGCACGCAGCCTCGCGGGGACACAGGCGCCTGTGCACGAGCAGCACTTGCAGCGCCGCCCGCACCGTGCAAACCTGGCGGTGTCTGGGTTGGAGAGGGTACGAGCAGAGTGCACAGATCTCACCGACAGCGCCTGGGGATGCTGCTTTCCGGGTATAAATTGGCTGAGAGCGCGGAGCCTGTTTGCAGTACACGTGGCAGTGCAGGTTCGGGTGTCTCCTTCAGAGCCTCGCAGATCCTCTTCACAGCGCAGCATTGCTTCTCTGCCACTCTTCCTCAGGGATCCCCAGATGTATCTTCTCTGTAGTTCAGCAAGCTCACCCTTTCTGCATTTTTACCTTATCTGTATCGTATTCACTACATGTTTCTGGCTTGAAGAATGAAGGCAGCTTTTATTTAGACTAGATGAAAAAGTATTTTCCAGTGGGGAAGGACAGATGGTACCACAAGAAAAGTACGGAGACAACGTCAATCGTCACGAGAGGCTGGTCCCAGCACAGCTGCAGCCCTGAGCTGTTGCTTTGCAGAGGTTTGTAGGGATCTACTCCAAACCCAGTCAACACAGAGGGAAAACGCATGAAGGCTATTGCTTGAAAATGCGGTGTGTGCAGTGCTGGTGCACAGGCTTATGTACACATGTAACATGGGCAGCAGAGCATGTGAGCCCATTCCTTGGCACCTCACTGGAGCTGGGTGATGTAAAAGGATGCCGATCAGCTGGACACTGGAAAACCTGCTTCCAAATTAGCAGTTGAAGTGTAGGGAAAAGCCAGCAGATTGCTGAGGTCACTGTGAGCAGCTACGTGGAGGCAGTTTCTGACAGCAAAAGGCTGCCTGAGCTCGCAGGCAGAAGCAGCGCAGATGCTCTGCCTCAGCCACAAATGCTGAGCTCATGCAGCAGTCCCGAGTGAGGTGTTCTGGCCTAGGTGGCTTGGAGATGAGACCAAAGAAAGCGTGCGCGAGGCAGAGCGGGGTGTTGGGGGAGAGGTGGACGGGGCGGCTCTGCCTGGTCCTGCGCTGCGGTGGCTGTGTGCCGGGCTCCCCGGCAGCCTCCCGCGGGGTTTGCTGCCAGCGTGGCAGAGCAGGGATCGCGCCTGTGCCTCGGGGAGGGCCAGCAGAAAGCTGAACTGTGCCAAGCCTGCCTCAGCGCGGGGGCACGAGTCTTCTGTGGGGGGGGAGAGCTGGAAGGGGCTGGTGCCACTTAGTGCTCTTCGCTCTGAGGAGCAGCCCACGTGGTTTGTCGAGTACCTCAGGGCAGGCTGCGAGAGACCTCCTCCTCCTTTTCCTCCTCCTTTTCGTTTTCCTCCTCCTCCTCCTCCCCCTCCTCCTGTAGGATTGGATCTGTAGCCGAGGGAAAGCGTTTTAAGCTTGTCTGTGGCGGTGGAGGCACTGCTTGGGGTGCACGTTCATGCCCCACGTCCTCGTTTGCCCTGCAGTGACGAGGACCCATCTGTCCTCTGGCTGAGTTACGAGTACCTCCATCAGCTCTCAGCTCCCCGTGCCAGAGCCAGCCGGGCTGCTCAGGCACATGGAGCCGAGCCCCCCGTGAGCCCCCCGTGAGCCCCCCGTGAGCCCCCTGTGAGCACGTGCCTGTCCCCTGGGGGCCGGCCGGGCAAGGGGAGCTTGCGCAGGAGCGTGTGGGAGCTGGGCTGGGGCAAGAGCCAGAGCCGGGCTTCCGCACAGCCGCAGGACTTCTGCTGGGCTTGTGCTGGTGGCCAGCAGCACGTGTCCCTGTCCCTTGCAGAGCCAAGAGCCGGGGACGCGCTGGCACGGGGCGAGCAGGAGGAGAGTGCCTCGCCGGCGCCCGGCTGGCCGCGGGAGCGGGGGAGCATCGCGGCACGGGGCCCCCTGATGCTCTGCCTCTGCAGAGGGAGGGATTGGCTCCCCCAGGCCGGGGTTGCTGAGCCTGCTGTGATCATGTCACGTCGGGCTCCGTCGATGTTAACATCTCATTATCTTTGTTACTGTAATTACATTATCCGCTGCTTTATGCAGAATTATTCTCTGAGGACTAATTGATGGATCCATGTTTAATTCATTAATCATTAGCATCAAATTCGACAATTACAGTGCACACTGATTGTGGAATTTCAAATGTAATGAGGGAAGAATTAACAAAGAAAAGGGAAAACCTGTTTCCCTGGCATACCGCTGCTCGCCGTGGGGGACAATGACATTGAGGGAAGAAGAGGCAGCAGAGAGCAGGGTGGCGCAGGTCATGGCAGGCAGGAGGCTGGTGGGATTGTCTTGTGCCTTTCTCCTGCTTGTGGCTGCTCAGCGCATTCTTCCAGATCAGAGCAGGGTTGATAATCTCATACAAAAGAAAGTGCACTTGGGTATTACCTAGGAGAAGCTCAGCTCTCGCTTCCTGAACAAATTTACCCTGTCCACCCCACAAACAGTCTGTGGGTGTAGGCGCAGCTCATCAGGCCCTGGCGCGGCAGGTTCTGGGGAGCACAGAGAACATCCCCAGTGTATTCACCTGCTCACAGACTGGCAGGGAAAGCCGAGTCAAGGTCTGGTGTCTCCAGAAAGAGCTTACAGCCCAAGATCCTGTAGCTGGTCTGTTCCCCGCATGGTACACAGGAATTTGTTTTGTGGGGCCCTTGAAAACATTCCACAGACTTTTTCTTACAGCGTATGCCTACCTCTCCTTGTCCCTGCACTTCTCTGTGGGACCTTTGTTCCTCCCAGTAATGGGCTAAAGGGTTGTTTGTAGTCTGAGGATGAAGCACAGATCAGAGATTTAGTAGAATTTATCTGTAATTAATACATTTCATTATGAATCATGTATAAAATACTACAAATTCATATTTATATTATAAATATTATAAATTCACTATAGCGTTCAGATGGTAACGCCTTACGAATGTTTATCTGGCTGTCTGAAGTAGGAGGATGCATCCAAAATGTGAAGTTGGAGCCATTGCATTCAATGCTATGCATCGAATAGAAGCTAGAAATTGCCTGGACTTCACAGGGAGAGGAGGACTCCAGCAGGAACTCGAAGGGATTACGTGAGGCAGGACAGGTCCTACGAACCTTGATGCCCGGTTCTTGCAGCTGGTGGAAGACCAGGGGACTGAGATAGGCTGGATCAGCTCGAGGTTGTATTTTCTAAGCGTACGCTAGAGTTAACGATGGATTTCGTGTTTCCAAATGTTGTAACTGTGATCTCTCAGCTGTTGTTATTTTTTCCTGAAGAAAGGGAACTGAGGCAAAGAGAAGACAAATCCAAAATTCTCAAAAGCATCCGCTGTGTGCCCCAAGTTTAGAGCCTAAGAGCTGCTGTTCTATCCCCAGGAACTTAGTCTTTTTTCAGCCCTTCAGAGTGTAGCTTTGAGCACTGAGCTCCTGTTTATCAGAGTCCCCACCTGGGCACTCAGAACAGGAGGAACACATTATTAGTGGCTGTTTTTGACAAGTGTTGGTATAAGTGACTTGAACAGTAGCACTGGGAATTTTGCAGCGGTGTATGGATTAGATCCCAGGTCCCCAAAGGAAACATTCAGCTCCTTAACCTTGGGTTGCCCCCGCTTTCCCTGCTGCCTTCTGCGTTGTTCTTCTGGGCACCTTGATCCTGGAAGATGTTTTTCAGAGGTCCTGCAGACAGGAGGGTGCTTCACTGCACTGTCACCCCGGGTGCGTGCTGGCCCCGGCTCCTCTCCAGACGTGTGGGCACCGCAGTGCCTGTTGCAGTGGGGCCTGGGCAAGGAGGTCCCTGAGCAGAGCAGTTGGTCGCACCGCCGCACGGCGCTGCGGACCAGCGGGACGGCGTCTGTAGAGCGGCGGTGGGTGAAGACGTGCTGGCTGCACTGCACCCGTTGCTGCGGGTGCGGGGCGCTGCTGCCCTCCCACCCGCTGGGGCTGGGGGAATGGGCACCCTGCAGTAGCTGGAGCGGGCGCAGGGCAGCGTGTATCCCACAGCATGTATTCTCGTTTTGTTTCATCTGGAAGGCATCCGTGTCATCTGCTCAGAGGCTGCTCAGCCACCTGCACCACGGGAGCTGCCCTGGCCTGGGCTAGATGCCGACGCGGCTCGGAGACCATCGCTCCCAGAGCAGGACCAGAGCTCCTGGCGGAGCAGGAATGGCAGAGTGGCCCTGATCCAGTGCCCCCTTCCTGCCCTCTGCAAACGCTCACCTGGGCGTGCTGGGAACGCAGGGTACCTCCCAGCGCCTCCCACTGCAGGGTGCCGGCTGCCTGCCGCGGGGTCAGCCTCGCTGCTGCAGGAGCTGAGCTGTGGCCGCGGGTCAGGTGCTGCTGCTGTCTGTCCATGCACAGCCACCAGCGGGAAACCGGTGATTTCTGGACGAGAGGCCCCTTCCTGCTGAAAGGATTCACCGTTACCTGTAACGTCCGTGGTGGCCGACAGTATTCCATACATCACAGAAGTGCTAATTTTCTGTGTGTTTTACAGAGACCACGAACTCCGGTCTGTCCCCAGCTCTCACCCCGCGGCACGTGCCCTGGACGTGCAGGTAGATGCTGGGCAGCGGAGCCAGCTGCTGCCAGCCCTGGCTCTGGAGGCTGGCCGTTTGTCGGCCACCTCGCCGGCTGCCAGGCTCCGCGGCCCCCTTGCAGCAGCGACCCAGGTTTGGTTAGGGACTCCCCAGTGACTGGCAGACCGCTTCTGTCTCTCAGTTCTTCCATCCGCAGAACAGGGATGCTTGCGCAGAGCGTTGCTGCTTCCCGGAGGGGCATTGCAGCACCGGCACCGCAGCGTGCTCCTGTGCCCTGCCCTGCGTCCCAGTGGGGAAGGATGGTGCGTTGCTGTGCTTCTGAAATTGCTGAGCAAGGCCGCTGCCACAGGGTGTTACCAAGATGTGCCACGTCATGGTGGCAGTGGTATTTATGGTACTGCAACATACTGCATCCTTAGGTTTTAGCATGGTTTTGTCTCCCTTTAGACAGTCAGCTGACTCATTCTAGCCTGCATGTAGGCAGCTGGATGATTTTTCCAGACTAACTCTGTCCTGGTGGGAGGAGGGAAATGCTTTCTGCTAGTGATGAAGTCAGATAAGCAAAGGTGTTTGAGGTTTATCTGAAATGGTGAAGGTGTATACCAGCACTGCAGGTCTGAATTGGGGCATGCTGTGGTACATCAGCTGAGACTGCTGATCTGTTGGTTGTAAAGTGGAAAGGCACACTGAGCTTCTCAGCTGAGTTATCCTGGACTCTGCATGAATATGCAAAGTTGTTACCGAGTTGTGCAAATTGGATTGTTCTTGCACCAGCCAGGAGAGGAGAGGTGGGGGTGCATCTGAGGCAGAGCAGCAAGGAGCCGCTCAGATGAAATCCGTTTTGAAAACCCTGTTTGTGAACAGTCCACAGCAGCTCCTTGCCTGCCAACCTGTGTTCTCCAGGGTCCATCCTCACCACATGTGAAGACCATTTTATCTGCACTTGAACTGTTAGGTGAAAATACTGGTAGCCTATTCAGTTGTACAGAAAAATTATTGCTGCTGTACCATTTTCTAGCCTTTCTGGAGTCTGCAGATGTTTGCAAAGATGTTGCTGTTCTCAGAGAGCCGATTACCCAACTGTCTTCGGCGTGTTAAGTAGCTTCAGCTCTCACTCGGTTTCCATAAGGACATCATGCTCCTTTTCTCAGAGCATGGCTTGTCTATGGAGCCAGTGAGCCTGGCATTGTGCCTGGGAGCGGAGCTGCCCACTCCCACCATTTCTCGGAGCCATAAAAGCTGTCGCCGTATCATGAAAATGAGATTTCAGCTCCTGCTTGGTGCATGCCCAGGGTTCTGGACATGCATGGGGAGAAGGGCAGCACCTTCTTGCTTTGGGCTTTATTTTCCAGAAATCTGGCTGCTGTTCTCAATTTTGACCTGCCAGTTGCAGAGGTTTCTGTCCAGAACCCCTTACATCTTTGCCCGTCTTCTAGCAAGCTGCTCCCGTGTCCCTCTGTTCTGTGCACACCCGGAGCCCTGCTGCTCGGGAGGTTACAACGCTCAGCTCACTGCACTCGGGCTGGGCGTCACGGACCCTCCTTGCTGTGAGCGTTCTCAAAAGGCCACTTCTTCGATGTGTGACAGACTCCTCTGGATAGTCCTCTGCCAGTTTTCACTCTCATCCACAGCTGTCTTCTAGCATACCCAGCCGTTCTACTTTTTCCTTCTCCAGTACAACAACCCACCTCTCAGCATCTGTACAGGGATGGCTGGTCAAGCCCATGTGCACGGCCACCTGCCTCGTCGGCCCTAGGTCACTACTCACCCATTTCTCAGACGCTCACACGGGCCCCTCAGCAGCTGCAGGAGGCCCTGCAGCAAGGCCAGTCTTCTCAGTCCCCAGACGGTGTATTGCAGCACCAGCCGGGTCCATCGCTCACCGCAAACGAGCTTTAGACCCTGGCCCTGGTGCGACTCACGCAGTCAGCAGCCATGTCCCCCAGGAGCACGCAGGGCAGGCGTGCTCAGACCGCAGAGCATCGCTCGGTGGGCTGCCATCCGTCGGCCGTGCTCAGAGGAGGTGTAGCACCTTCTAGATCTGTGCTGGGGGGGCAGCCTCTGCAGTGGCAGCACCCCGCGCCGCATCGTGCCAGTGGCACTGGCAGCGCACGAGCTCCACCGTCCCCGCAGCAAGGACCCGCGAGAGCAGCCCTGTGCTGCAGAGGTGGCCGCTGGTGCTGAGAGCATCCAGCCCCGCGACACCACCGCAGCTCTGCAGCACGTCGGGGGGCCGGGGGGGCTGTTCGCCCCTCCTCCCAGCCAGCAGAGGAGCGAGACTGCGCCCGGCTGCCTCCCCCGGGGGGCACGAGCAGGGCCCAGCAGCCGGGGGAATGGGAGCGCGGGGGGAGCTGCCAGTGCCTGCTCCCCCCACCTCGGCTCTGCCCTCCCTGATGGGAAACCAGAGATTGATTTTCTCCAGCCCAACAGTATAATCACTAACCCTAATTAGAGATAATTACTGGGACTTGATACACTTATTACTTGCTAGAACACTAAAGGAGCCGTGCGTTGCAGGGCTGAGCAGGGAAGAAGGCCTCAGAGAAAGTGAGGAGGAGAGGAACAGGGAAGAGAAAAGAAGAGGGCAAACAAAACACTGATGATCAGAGCCCTGCCCAGGGACGGTGGAAGTGCCGAGGGAAGCCAGATGGGCACACGGCTTCGTCGCACAGGGGAAGCGAGCCAGACCCGTCGGCTGCAGTTGTAGCAATGAGCATTCTGCATTTCTGAACATCTGGCTGTGGGTGTCTTGCACAGGGCACCTGGAAAAATGAAGAGAGTATAATTAGTAGCCACCTGTGAAAATCTCAGTATAAATAACTTGCCCAGTGTTGCCAAGGAAGGCTGGGGTAACAGGGTAGCTGGTATTCTTCCAAAGAGGACTGAGGACCTTTTCCTCTTCCAGAGTTCTTTTTCTTCCACACAGGCCCCACTTGTGCTGCAAAGAAGAGGGTCCTTCTTGAGGACAGGTCGCCCTCCTGCTTGAGACCCCCCTCCAGGCCTCTCCTCCTCTGCCCCACACCGCGGGCACACGGCAGCGTCGGTGTCTGGGGTCTTTGCTCTGGTGCTGGGCAGGGAGGTGCCCTGGAGGGCAGCGCAAAAACCCATTGCTAGCAGGAGAGGGGCTGTCATCCTGGGCGTGCTCGAAGTAGAGTTTTTCATATGAATGAATCCTGTTGTTGAGGCCCTGCCTGGAGCCACGAGGTGTATCCATGCTCTTTGCTCTACGCAGTCCAGTGGGGAGAATTCTTCAGCCACAGGTCCTGGAGACCTGTGCAGCTCTTCAAGTGGCTTCATGGTCTCTGATGATGCTGTCTGTGCCAGGTCATGATGTTACTGTGCGCTAGCCTCAGTGGGCAAAACAAGCAGGAGTGTATGAAACATGTTATGAGCAAATACCTTTAGACGTGGAAGTTAAGTAAGAAAATAAAATGCAATTCTAGCTTAAGCTGAAACGGCCTTTTCAGCTGCTAGCATTCGTGAGCTGTGTGCAAATGCTTCGGGACGGTTTTTCATTGTTCACAGCAACACTTGTCCAGGTCCACGCTTCTGCAGCAAACCCAGAGAGTTTGGGGTTTGCTTCCTTCCTTACTTGAGTTTTATTTCAGACTCAGCTTGCTGCTGATGACTGTAGATGCAAATGGTGATTTGTAGCATTGCAACTCGTCATTAATGTCAGCCTCCCACCCCAGCCATGGTGATCTCTTTTGGGCTTTTCAGCTGCACAGTATTTCTTCTGTTTTGTATTTTAAGCAGTGTTACTTGTACATACGTTCTCTGTAGCTTATGATTTCAGGTTTCCACAGAGAATGAGTGACACCTCTGGTCATATTAACAGACCAGAAGAGAGAACCAAAACAAGCAAGATTTTTTCATCATCCACTCCCTGTTTCACATTCCCAGCTCTTTGGTTTGTTTGTCTCAGAAACAGTTTCTGAAGAATTTCCCTAAAACATGTTGGAGAGTAAATTACATTATCATGGTGATACTCACTGGAGGACTTGGGCAAGCAACGTTAGAGGCTCCTCAGCTTTTATGAATCCCGCAGATCAAAGAAACGGTGCAGCCCCTGTGGAAAATGCTGTAGTTACCCTTACCTAAGCAGGCAGGGAGAACAAATCACAAAACTAAAAATCTGTAGTGACTTAGGTACATGTAACCCCTGACTTTGTTGTACTGTGTTCAGGCAAAGTAGGATTCAAATCAGAAATAAAGAGCATAGAACACGCAGACACACACAGAGATACACGCATGCACGCAAAAAATATATATCTGAGCCAATTTCACAACCCTGAAAGCAATTATGAGCCAGATCATCTGGGAGAAAGAACTTAAAGAGAAAAAATGTGGAGCATAATTAGGAATTTTAAAAGAACATTTTACATTTACCAAAAAGTTAAAAGAAAGGCTGCACTGCTTAAAAACATATTAATCTAGGTTAAGAGGAGACGTGAACTGTTCACTCTCCCTCTGTCCAGATAGTGACAGAATGCGCAGGAACAAAAGCAAGTGGAAGGGAACAAACCGTGTTGTGCTAAAATATTTCATACATCTGTGTATCTGTACATGAATGTATATAAAAAGCAATAAAAGTAACAGTAATCAGTAGGCATTGAGCAGAAGTTGGAAGCTGCAGTAGGTAGATAATTGATAACACAAGTGTGGTCCTGCATGGCCAGCTGGAACCACGGGTAGAGGCTTTCCTGCCATTTAGCCCTTTGCCAGAGCTCTGCAGACTAACATCCGCCACAAGTGATTAATTATGAGCAGCCCTCGAAGTGACCCTTTTGGCTTTGTGGGAAGCATTCCAGCTCCTGACGTTCCCAGACTTGCTCTGGTTACAGACACACAAAAGGTTTGTTTCACCATTTTATTTGGGTTCATTGCTTGCAGAGAAGTTGTGCACCTTGTGCCAGCCAGCTTCCCAGACTACGTTTAGTAGCAGTTGGATTTAGGAGGAGGTTAGATACGTTTGGCAGATCGGGCTCTTCATGAAGAACACAGAAACAACGAGATAAGAATACCAGTAAACCCACAGTTGGGTGCAGCTCTCCACCCTGTTCCTCCATGGGGGTATCAGTGCCTCAGCTGATGGGAGAGCTGACACTGCATACCACATCTGAGAGCTTCTTGGAGTGGGGACTTTTGCCTGAGTTTGTTATCTTTGCTGCTTTTCTCCTAGAGGGAAAGCTTGCTTTCCTTCTCTCCCATAGCCATTTTAGTTGCAAAAAGATAAACCTTGCATTTTGGTTCCACCTCCAGCACAGACCCAAATGTTGAGCTGAAAGCAGCTCCTGTGTCCTCCTTGTGCTTTGTCCTGTTCTGATCTCAGAGGTGCAGCGTGGAAATGCAGCAGAGCCTCCTTCTCCCCTGCCAGGTGTGTTTGGACTTGACGCTTCTCTGTGCTTGGTGGGCCTCTGCTGAAGTGGCTGCCCTGCCCTCAATATTGCGATGGCTGCTGTGGTATTTTTTAGCTCACGCATCGTGAGAATAGTTGCTGTTCATGCCTTACCAGATTCTTAATCTTCATCTTTTGCATGTTCCATGGAGACCTTAAATAACGTATGAATTTAAGTGATGGGTTTAGTGTTTGAAACTCTTCTCTCAGCTCACCTTCCCTCGTCTTTGCTGATTACAGGAGCGTACACTATGGTGGTTGCACAAGGGGTTGCAAGAAAAGTAACCAGCAGAGTTAAATCAGTGAAAAGTTTTTTTCAAGTTTATTAGGAACTAATGAATCCTAAAAACAGTGTTGGTTCATTACTATTTGGAGATAATAGAACATGTAATAAAGAAAAAAAAAGCACGTTCAGTAAACACTTCTGTTTGGTATGTGGGAAGAGGCAAGATGATGTATCTTATCACAGAATGATGAATTCTTCATATTCCAACTGTAATTAGGAAGCAAATTAAACAGCAGGTAGGAGATTTAGACATGTTTGAATCAGCAAGTGTGAATTATTTAATTCAGGAATTTTAGAAAATCTGGTCAAGGTCTTTCTCAAATGTTTATTGTGACTATATTTTGGGATTGGGAGGGCTTCTAGAGGGCTAAAGTTCATGGATTTTGGGTGTTCACAGTATGAGGTTGAAACCAATAGGTTGGAAAAGGCTTAGAATATCAGTAAAAACAATGAAATGCTTGGAAAATGCACCTTGCAATGAAAAAAACAAGGAGCTCTATTTGCTTAGTTTATCCATGAAAAGGTTAAGAGATTATTTCAACACTGTTTGTAAGTACCTATATAGAAACAAAAATTTGATAATAGAGCGCTCTTTATTAGATAAAAATATACCAAGATCCAATGACTGATAGCTGAAGCAAGACGATTCAGACTAGAAATAAGGTGCAAATTTTAACAGTGTGAGTAATTAACCATCGGAACAACTTATCAAGAGTTACTGTGATTTCTCTGTCACTGACAATATCATAATCAAGATGAGAAGATTTTCTAAAAGATATGTTGTAGGAGTAAATTAATGGAAGACTCATGATGCAATTTTACGCTATGCAGAAGAGATCAGGCAGCCGAGGTCTGCTCCTGGCTGTTTCTGACCGCGCTGCCCAGTGCTGTGCGCTTGCTGCCCAGGCTGGGTTCACCGGGAGCCCACGTGTACCTGGGTTCACTGGGTGCCCACGTGTACCTGGGTTCACTGGGTGCCCACGTGTACCTGGGTTCACTGGGTGCCCACGTGTACCTGGGTTCATTGGGTGCCCACGTGTACCTGGGTTCATTGGGTGCCCACGTGTACCTGGGTTCACTGGGAGCCCACGTGTACCTGGGTTCATTGGGTGCCCACGTGTACCTGGGTTCATTGGGTGCCCACGTGTACCTGGGTTCACTGGGAGCCCACGTGTACCTGGGTTCACTGGGAGCCCACGTGTACCGGGATTCACTGGGAGCCCATGTGTACCTGGGTTCACTGGGAGCCCACGTGTACCTGGGTTCATTGGGTGCCCACGTGTACCTGGGTTCATTGGGTGCCCACGTGTACCTGGGTTCACTGGGTGCCCACGTGTACCTGGGTTCACTGGGTGCCCACGTGTACCTGGGTTCATTGGGTGCCCACGTGTACCTGGGTTCACTGGGTGCCCACGTGTACCGGGATTCACTGGGAGCCCACGTGTACCTGGGTTCACTGGGTGCCCACGTGTACCTGGGTTCATTGGGTGCCCACGTGTACCTGGGTTCACTGGGTGCCCACGTGTACCTGGGTTCATTGGGTGCCCACGTGTACCTGGGTTCATTGGGTGCCCACGTGTACCTGGGTTCACTGGGAGCCCACGTGTACCGGGATTCACTGGGAGCCCACGTGTACCTGGGTTCATTGGGTGCCCACGTGTACCTGGGTTCACTGGGTGCCCACGTGTACCTGGGTTCATTGGGTGCCCACGTGTACCTGGGTTCACTGGGAGCCCACGTGTACCTGGGTTCATTGGGTGCCCACGTGTACCTGGGTTCACTGGGAGCCCACGTGTACCTGGGTTCACTGGGTGCCCATGTGTACCTGGGTTCACTGGGAGCCCACGTGTACCTGGGTTCATTGGGTGCCCACGTGTACCTGGGTTCACTGGGAGCCCACGTGTACCTGGGTTCACTGGGAGCCCACGTGTACCTGGGTTCACTGGGAGCCCACGTGTACCTGGGTTCACTGGGTGCCCACGTGTACCTGGGTTCACTGGGAGCCCACGTGTACCGGGATTCACTGGGAGCCCATGTGTACCTGGGTTCATTGGGTGCCCACGTGTACCTGGGTTCACTGGGAGCCCACGTGTACCTGGGTTCACTGGGAGCCCACGTGTACCTGGGTTCACTGGGAGCCCACGTGTACCGGGATTCACTGGGAGCCCATGTGTACCTGGGTTCATTGGGTGCCCACGTGTACCTGGGTTCACTGGGAGCCCACGTGTACCTGGGTTCACTGGGTGCCCACGTGTACCTGGGTTCACTGGGAGCCCACGTGTACCTGGGTTCACTGGGAGCCCACGTGTACCTGGGTTCACTGGGTGCCCACGTGTACCTGGGCGTGCTCCAGCAGGCTCTGCGTGCTGCGGCCGGGCACTTGGTGTGGGCAGGGCGCAGGCTGGAGCAGGACTGAGCTGCCGCAGCTGCCCGCCGTTCCCCTGCTGATGGAGTGCTCCCGGGGTCCCAGGGGCTTGGGGAGCAGCCACAACTAATTCCTGCTTGCAGGCTTCTCCAGTTTGCTGGGTTCCTGCTGGCTGCACAGGGAGTCAGCCGCCATCTGAACCGAAGATGAGTTTTGTGTGTCAGCGTGAGGTGCCGTGGCTGATCTCACATGCCTGTGAGGTCCTCACAGAGGCGTCTGGACGGTGCAGAGCTGTTTCTCCTGGCGGCTGGTCCCACCGCAGGACAGCGCTGGTCGGAGCTGGCTGTTACATAACCACTTACCACATGCATATGTCCAAAAATGTGCTCTCCAAAGACTTTGCTAAGAAAGGAGGGAGATTCCGCTTGTGTCAGAGCATCTGCGAGGCCCAGTGAAAGGCAATGGCTCCCACTGTGTGCAAGCTGGCAGATCCTGATGGCCTTGCTAAGAAGCAGGGCTGGGAAACCTCAGTTGCCTGCAGTTTGGATCAGTGATTTCACACAGACGTTCGCTGTTGGCAGAACTGGGAAGGACATCCGTCATCCCAGATCATATCCCACCAGGCTTGTGGGGCTGTCTAGGTGCTTGCTTGGCGTTGTGGCCACCTCCCAAGAAGAACTTGCTGTTGTGTCTTTCAAATGATGTGTCTGTATTTTGGTCTTGTTACTGGCAGGAATAGTTCAAGAGGAAGGAACGGAATATGTCCAGCAGAGCAGCATGTAGTGTGTGGTTCACAAAACCAACCCGATGTGGATGCTTCTGGCTCTGGATGTGCACTGGAGGGGTGGGGGCAGCTTTGAGAAAGGCAGCCGTGGGGTGCTCCCAGGATAGCTGCATTCCTGCGCGCGTGGCAGCTGACCGCCCATTGACGGGAAGTGGTGAATTATGTCCTTACCAGCAGGGATTTCACAGGCAGGCAGCCTAACTAGGCTCATTGGCTTTTGCTTCCCCTCAAGAACCGGTTGGTCTCTAGGAACTGAGGAGTTTCCCACCAGCTGGAGGTGGGTATCCATCCAGCCCGCTGCTTGGGAGCTGGAGTCCAGGGCTTCTGCGGCTGTGCCACGCACGTGGCTTTTGGGGAGGCTCTGGGACGTGCTCTGGCTGCGGACGCCAACAGAATGCTTGAGAGTCGTTACATGTGTGTGACTTTAACCAATTCTAGCTTTTAGGGAGGATAAATGGTGATCACTTGGCAACAAGTACCTTAAAGTTTTGTTTAATGGGAAGTGGTAACGGTTGGGTCTTTCGGACAGGGCTTGGCAGATAGCTCCTAGCACTACGCTGTGGTGTGCTGTGAGTGCTCTTAGCCTGTTGCAGTACAAAAGAGAGTGAGGTTTGCTCAGCGTCAGGGTGACCTCCCTGGGACATCTCCATCACCATCTCATACCTTATGGCCTGCAGCCTCTGCCGCAGAGCAGCCTCTTTGTCGTGTGTGGAGGAGGCATCCCTCTCCCTGCGCCGGAGCGGGGCCAAGGCCTGTGCTGTACTTGGCCGTAGAGCAAGGGGGACTTCCCAAACTGCTGCCCTGCTCGTGCCGCTTTCACTTTGTACCACACCCAGGCCCCCCAAACAAACCCTGTTTCCTGCATGCGGCAGCCAGACGTCATTCATCATGTCAGCCCAGGAGAGCAGTGCTGACGTGGGAGAGCCTGTGGGTCCTCCCACAAACATAACCACAGGCAACTGTCCGACCGTGCCCTTGTCTCTGGGTGGGGGTGTCGGGGGATCAGCGGGTTTGTGTTTCTGGAGACAGAAGAACATACCAGCAGTCTGAGCTAAGATGAGGTGTCCGGCCAGCCTCCTGACTTCGCTACAGAAATGGCCAAAAACAGCTGCCACCATGGCATCAGCCAGTGCTAGTGGTGACTTCACACACAGATAAATAGCACATTGGGATAATCCAGCTGAGACATGATGAACGTGCACAGAACTGAGGCCAAGCTATATCCACAGGATGAGGCCCAGTCTCCTGCTTAGGCAAAAATGATGGCCCCATCCATGACTAATTGTGCAGGGCCAGAACATAGCTCCAGCACAGGAACAGAGTGAAGCTCTCCCCAGACAGCAGTGACCGGGTCAGAGGTCTGCGCCTTCAGATTTCACGGTACATGCTGACATGAGCCAGCGACGGGCCTTTGGGCAAGGAAGGCTGAGGGAGCCGCGGGCTGCCTGGGGCCGAGCGCTGCCAGCAGGTGGACCGAGGGGACCCTGCCCCTCTGCCCGTGTCGGTGAGACGCCCCTGGGGTGCGGGGTCCGGTGCTGGGCCCCCGGTCCAGGAGGGAGCTGGACGCGCTGGGGAGAGCCCGGTGCGGGGCCAGGAAGATGCCGCAGGGCCCGGAGCCCCTCTGCTGTGAGGAGAGGCCGGGAGAGCTGGGGCTGCTCAGCCTGGAGCAGAGGAGGCTCCGGGGGATCCCGGCCGTGGCCGGCAGCACCTGCAGGGAGGCGCCGAGAGGCCGGAGCCGGGCTCTGCCCGGCGGTGCCCAGGGCTGGGCCCGGAGCCCGGGAGGCTCCCCCTGCCCCCCAGCAGCACGTCCGTGCCGGGCGGGTGCCGGAGCCCTGGCCCAGGCTGCCCCGAGAGGGGCTGGGGGCTGCTCCCTGCACAGCTCCAGCAGCGCCTGCCCGTGGGGCTGGGCGCCGGCTCCGGGGGCTGCTGGAGCACGCCTGGGACCAGAGGGACCCGGGGGGGGCCTGACAACCTCAGCAGTTCTGTGATGCTGTGACCTGGCCTCGCTGTGAGCTGGCTCAGAAGTAGGTGTTGGACAGTGGTGGAGGTGGAGCAGGTATGTCACGGCTTGGTTTCTTGAGTGCTGCTCACGTTGTATTTCAAGGAAGATAAGTACGTCGTCCTTTCCTGAATGAGGCTATCAAGATTGTAGGTATTTCAGTGTTACTCCTATTAAAAAATAAGTGACTTAGCGTGTCCGTCCATTTTGTGCTGTTACTGCTGGCGGTCTGTAGCGGTTCAGGACAGCAGGATGCAGGATGTGGGCAGGTAGGCTACAAGAGTTAGAAGGAATGGGAAGTCACATTTGCTGTTTGTACCTGTTGCAGCTTGAATTATTTTTTTCCCAAGGTGGGAGGTTGTGCATGAGGATCTAGGTGAGGTGGAGGTGGTGCTCGCAGAATTCTTCCTGCTCTCGTGGTGTCAGTCAGGAGCCCCAGACCAGCGCAGATGTTCTTGCCACCGAGTTGTGATACAAATCCCATGGAAACCAGTACATATTTCCCTAGGCTTTTATGAATCAGGCCCGTTAGTTCTGGGGTGCATATCTCTGCGCTTTGTACTAATAAATTTTGTAGTGTTTTTGTTAGCTCGCTTTTCAAAATCCTGCATTATATCCTCATCTCCTTGGTCCTGGGAGTGCTTCCAACATAATGTCACCAGCAAATTTCACCAGAACTTGTGTATTATTTTGCCAAATCACTGTTGAACAAATGAAATGAGATTTGTCCAAAGGTCCTCGAGTGACGCTGCAAATATCTCCTTCGCAACTGACAGCACCCATTTGTGCTAACTCACCTTCCCTCAGTTCTCCGTGCATCTGCACCTTAATGAAGAATCTCCAGTTTGTACTGAATTAATGTTTTACTGAGGCTGCCCATCTGCCATGCTCCACACTGTGAAAAATGATGTTCAGTTTTTAGGTCATTTTCCATTTACTGCTATGTCATCAATTAGGCTTTTTCTTTTTTTTTTTTGAATTTTGAGGAAACAGCGATTGGAAGAGCTTTGCTTGA
Source organism: Anser anser (assembly GCF_964211835.1). Lineage (NCBI taxonomy): Eukaryota > Metazoa > Chordata > Aves > Anseriformes > Anatidae > Anser > Anser anser. The sequence goes on from NC_139721.1 coordinate 162,951,265, forward strand.
GGGGCTGTAGGCAGGGTCACGGAGAGTTCAGTTCGCGGGATTTGGCTCAGAGACGCGGTTAGTATTTTACATGTAGCCCTTTTATTTACCTTTCACTTTGCTTGACTGATTTAAAAGGAGCTTGTCATGCAACTGCTGGTGGTGTCACTTTGAAAGAGTGTGATTTTGGAGAGCTCTAGGCTTGCTGGGACTGACTTGCAGATCCTTGAGACAAGCTGGAGTTTGGCAGCCGAGAGGTCAGCAAACCGAGCGAGCAGCCGAGCTGCGAGGACAGCCCTCTGCAGCTGGGTGAGTCCAGGCACCTGGTGAAAAGCTCAGGAATCTCCTGCAGAGACTGCAGAGCTTGATGGATGCTGTACCTGGAAGTCATAGCAGCACCGTGTCATCGCAAAATTAAATTTTCAAATTAGCTTTGCGCCTTCGTGACACATGCTGCTGGCAAGGCAGGCAGCGGATCTGGGAGTCTGATGCTGGGTGCCTGCGCGGTGCGGGCTCGGGGCGCGTCGTTGGGTTGCCCACGTGTCTTCATCTGCACGCGCTTTGCGTCCTGCGGGCTTGGCACCGCAGCTGTGGCTGCTTGCCCCAGCAGCGTGGTTTGCTCAGGGGTGGCCACTGGCAAGCTGCGCACTCCGCGCTGTCAGCGCGCTTTTCTCTGCCTGTCCTCACCCACCATGGGATGTGTTTGGAGGGTGGCTTGGCCGTGGCGGTGGGTGACATGTCCCTGGCTGTGGTCAGGACAGGGGCACCGTGAGCCCAGTGCTGCGTGGAAGGGCACGTGCCTGCAGGTGGGGAGCGCTCCCGGTGCTCAGGGAGCAGATCTGGGCACACCAGGGCTCTGCAGGGTTCTTCCCTCTGCTGCACCCCTGATGTTTGCCTCCCTCCCCTCCCTGGTTGTGCAATGCACACGTTGTGCTGCGTGCAGCCTGGCAGAGGGGTGGCCAGCACTGTCTGAAATAGGGGGCAGCCTGTCCCTCCCCTCCCCTCCCTTCTTCCTCTTCCTGTCCCAGCCCAGCAGCCTGGTTCCCAGGACCCAGCTCCTCCTGGTCCCAGGAGAGCAGCCTTGTCCCTGCTCCAGTGGCAGCAGGCTCCCTCCCACGAGGAGGCAAGAGGAGATGGATGCGGCAGTCAGGAGCAGAGCGCCAGCTAATTACCCTTCCGAGTGTGTCTTGTAAATTAAGGGCTAATTAGAGGCAAAGTCAGTGTCATGGTTTTACACGTGTTTCTGTGGCGCTGAACAAGGGAGGGAGGGGGAGCGTGCAGCAGCGGGGCTGGAGGCGGGCAGGCCGGCAGCACCGCGCTTGGGTGGCTCGGGGCTGCGGGCACCCAGCCCCACGGCCTCGCGCCAGCGCCACGGGGCGGTGGGACCCCCGGCGGGGTGGTGGGACCCCCAGCAGGGCTGTGGGACCCCTGGCAGTGTGGTGGGACCCCCAGCAGGGCTGTGGGACCCATGGTGGGGCGGTGGGACCTCTGGCGGGGCGGTGGGACCCCTGGCGGGGCAGTGGGACCCCCGGCGGGCGGGCAGCCCCTGCGCCGTGCAGCGGGGAGTGCTGGAGGGGAGGGCAGGAGCACCCGCCCTGCCCTGCGTGCGGTGACTGAAGGGCAGGGTTAGGGTTAGGGTGACCGAAGGGCGCGCGTGGCAGCAGCGCCGCGGTCCCGGGTCACCCCGCCTTCAGCCTGTGCCCTGGCCACCCGACGCAGCCAGTGCCCGCCGTGAAGGGAGATCTGGGCCTCTCGAGCTGAAGTTCCAGGTGCTCTGCAGCGTCAGGCAGCGCTCTAGCACTGATGGCTGTCACATTTTTTAGGTTTTCGTGGAATTGGCAGAAAACATAACTTCTTGTACAACAGCATAACGTAACAGAAACATAACTTCTTGTACAAAACCTAGGGCAGCGCATGGGGAATTTACAGTGCTCTGCTCTTTCTGGAAGGTCCTGCCATGAGGTGCTGGAGGACAAAACGAAGCTGACTTTACACGACAAAGGCTTGGTAGGATGAGCTACCCTGGCTGTAGCAGGTCCAGCTAGGGATCTGCTCAGGCAAGGACTCATCTGCTGCTCTCCAGCCTGCTCCTGTGACCAGACCCCATTTAAATACCGGTCTGGTGGCAGCAGGCAGGCCGCGGGCTCTCCTCACCCGCTGGGCTCCGCAGCCGAGGCTGCTCAGCACATCCTGCCCTCACCTGTAGCCACAAGGGCTGGGGTGGCAGTCCCAGCTCAGCACCTGCGCCTGCAGGCGTGGGAGGAGGACAGGTAGCGTCGGCACAGGGAGAGGGGCGGCTTGCTCGCCCCAAGCTCCCAGAGCGCTTGTGCTGGCAGTGGCTGGAGCTGAATGTGGAAGGGGGGGAAGGTGTAGGAAAGTGCTTGCAGTTGGCAGGTTTGGGTTAATCCCCCTGGGGCAGAGTCTTCCTCCCAGACAGATTGCCTGCAGCCTCAACAGCAGGAGTAACTGTATAATACCTTGGAAATTGTGGATGTTGTAATCCTGAAACATTTGACCCATTTTGAATCTATGAGTGATCTTGTCTTCTGTGGCTGCCTGTAGTCCCCAAAACATTCCATTCCTGGGGGTTCAAGCTCCTGAGCTGCAGCTCACGGGGTTTCTAGCCAGTGGGAAGAGGTGCTCCCATGTACGATCCCTACAGATGTCGGCTCCCCTGCTTGTCCCTTTGATGTCCTCCATGAGATTTTCCATTCACTCCTGATGCCTCCAGCAAGGCAGTGTTTCTTCTAGGGACATGCAGGCAGTGAAGTTGAGAGAGGATGGGCACACGGGCTGTGGGGTGGGCTTGTGTTTGTCCAGGTGCCTGAGGCTATGGTGGAGATTGCAAGCACACCGTGAACTCCAACTGCAAAACCTGGCTGGAGGGGGAGGCTACGCGCCAGGATGCCTGGCTGCGCGTCCCAGCGTGCTGAGGTGGGATCCGCTGACTTGGTGTCCCTCTGAGGAGTGCTGTGTGCTGGGCAGTGCCCTTGGCGCCTCGGGGGGTGATGCACTGGCACCACTTGGTGGAGATGGGCCAGACAGAGCCCATCGTCACGCAGGACCACCTGGGGTCGTGTCACGTCAGGTACAGGACAGCTATGCCTTCCTCCATCGTGCTTCAGAACAGCAGCTGGTCTGTGCTAACCTCCTGGCTCTCTTGCAGGTGCTCCCCACTCCACCAGCAGCACCTCCCTGCACTCGGAGCGCTCCATCAGCGGCATCAACCTGGTGGGCTTCAGCTCAAAGCCCGACGGCATGCACCAGCGCTCGTACTCCGTCTCCAGCGCGGACCAGTGGAACGAGGCCGTGGCTATCCCCGGCAGCTGCCCCAACCCCTGTAAGTAGCACTTCTGGCCCCGTTCCCCTCAGCTGCGGCAGGTGGGGAGGGTTGTTTTGGTGACAGGGGGCAGTCCTGAGCCCAGGAGTTGTGCAGGGGTGTCAGATGCAGCCTTTGGGTGCTCGCTGGGACTGTCCCACCGTCATGAGGGTCAGCTGGCAGTGTCCAGGCTGGAAGGAGGAGCTCTCCTGCAGGGCATGGTGAAGCAAGGACCTCTCCTTCATGGCAGGACTGCTCTGACTACTTCCCTTTGCCTGCCCCCCTCTTGACTCACTGTGCAAGGAGAAACCATTGCTTTCCCCCATCTCCGCTCCTCGTCAGCATCCCCCTCTACCAGGTTTTGGGGCAGTTGAACGAATAGGAGTAATTCCTGTCTCTTGTGCACACACTGAGCGCGTCCCGCCCCCTCCCCCCACGCTCACTCGCTCTCTGCGATGTTTCAGGACAGTTGAGTGAATTAAAATAATTCATACATTTCCCAACGTAGCCACTTTGCCGAATTGGAAAATAAATGCTTTTGTGCTGCATTCATCACTCCTTCGTTCCTGGCTCTGCCGCCGCACTAAAAAAGCAGTTAAATGCACATCAAGAGTGGAGGAGCCATTTCCATGCCTGCTCGCCCCTTGTAGTTCTCATTAGCGCGGCAGCCGCCCCCCCGCTCGGTCCCAGGGGCTTTCGCAGTTTAAAGAGAGCCTCTTTATGATCATTACCGGAGTCCGACTGTGCGGGCGCCATTTGCAGCTGAGGAGGCTCCTCATTTGTAACTGTGAAAAACTATCAATTTCAGCGCGCCTGATGCAGCGGCTCCATCATTGGCCCCATCAGCTCCCTGCTGGAAGCGAATTAATCAGACTGTTACTGCTGATGGGGCAGCGCAGGCGACGGGAGCGGAAGGGCGCAGCTCTGAGCATTAATGTGCCGGCAGCCCCCCCGCCCCTCGCCTCGGACACAGGGCGCAGCCGGGCAGCCGCCGCTCCTCCCGCGCCAGAGGAGTGGGGCACGGGAGGGGCTGCTCCGTGCACTGCTCTGGGAAGGGGTACGTCCCCCCCGGGCAGCCCCCCCCGGGTGAGGGGCACGGGGCACCCCACGGCCTGAGCCCCACGCCCTGCCGGGGGGGTCCGCGCACACAGGCGGCAGCCGCCTCTCGTGAGGGCTGCCGGGAGCGCCCCTGAGCCGCCGCCGCGGGTCAGCCGTGCTGCACAGGAGCGGACGGGCAGCGCTGCTGTCGGCGCACACGCTGCCTTTGCACGGGTGAATTCTGTGGCACGGCTCTTCCAGACAGCCAGGCCTCCGCCCGGATGGCCCCGGGCCAGGGCCGCAGGGCTGCTCCTCCTGGCAGCCCTTGTGCCCCCCCGCAGCCCCGCGGCAGGGCCCCGGCAGGGCTGCGCTCTGCGTTCTGCTCGCCCTGGCTCTCTCTGGGGTGTCAGGGAACAGCGAGCCAGCCTCTGCTCCCCGTCCCCAGAGCAAGCTGCCTATTTCACGCAAAGCAGCCACTGACGGGCACGCACGGAGCTGAGGTGCTGCCACCTCTTCCCGTGATGCAGAGGGGTGAAATGTCAACCCGTGCTAATTGTGTCGAGCTCTGGTGGCCGCTTGACCGCTCTGCATGGGTCCCGCTGCGCCCCAGAGCCAGTCTCGCCCTGCTCTGTGTTAGCCGTCCGGGGATGTCACTGGGTGAGCTGTGCTGAAGGGGCCACAGGTACGAGGAGCGACGTGCCCAGCTGTCCTGGGAACCTCCTGGGGCGGCGTCGGCATCTCCTCACAGCTCGTGACTCTGTCTCTGGCACACCGGCAGGGAAAGCCTCCATCTCAGCGCCAGCCTCCTGTCTGCAGAACTCGGGGGGCGTCAAGGAGGGGCTGGGGCCCGGCAGAGCCCCGCAGCGAGCCCCGACCCCAGGGCACGGTGAGCAGTGAGCGGGCCCTGGGCTCTTGCCCTGCCCTGGGCTGCGCGCCCAGCAGGCTGCTGGCTCTGCCGGCTGTGAGGGATGGAGCATTTGGGGGCAGGTGGTGCGTCCTGTGTGCGGCGTTGGGCCGAGCTGAGCCACCTCGTGCCCCTTGCACCCATGTGCCGCAGGGTCTGCACAGCCCAAGCCCAACCTCCCCACTGGGTTTCCAGCTCCCGGCAGCAGGGCAGGCTGTGGAACGCTTTTCTGCTCAGAGTCAAAGAGGTTTCTGAGAGCCTTGGGTGCATGCAGAGGGTGTGGGCTGCCTGCTCCTAGAGGTGTGCTGCCTCCTCCTCTCGCAGCTTGGCAAGCCGATGGAAGATGGCTGTGCAGGTCAGCGCAGACGTGCCCTGGCGCAGTCCTTGTTTGTCCTTTATCGGGCAGCCTCTGCAGCCCACCTGGGGGGACCCAGGGCTGCCCATGAGGCCAGCTGGTTCGGAGAGAGGGACCAGAAGGGTGCCGCCTGTGCACACAGAGGGGTTCCCGTGGTGAGATGGGTGCCTGGAAACCCTTGGGTGGGTTGGCAGAGCTCGCTGCTGTCCTGCTGGGGAGAGATCCATTTCTGATCTGGGGGGTGCATGTTTCACCTTCTGCCCCTTCCCCTGCGGCGGGCCCCAGAAGCCCCCAGCCCCCAGCGTTCTGGCTTCAGCTGCTGGGCTGTAAGAAGAGCAGGGACGTGGGAGGTGTCAGGCTCGTTGCAGCCTGCGGGCGCGTTAGTGGAAGCTGCAGAAGGACCTTCATGTGAAGCCCGGAGGGGGGGCAGGGTGCCAGTGGTGTACAATTTGGCCCAGGGGTGTCACGAGCAGGTGGGCAGCAGAGTCAGGCTGGATGCACCACGGGTAGCCTCAGACAAGAAAGTTCAGGTCCCCTTTGACATCCAGGCTGGGAGATGAAGGTGCCTCACACCTGCTCTACACATAGTCCTGCTGAACAGCATCAGTAATACATATTTATAAAATGAAGTCTGATTTTATTAGATTTCTCTCTCTCAATTGTCAAGGGTGAGCTCTTTCCCTGTGGATAAATAACAGAAACACCCTGATAGCGTGTGTCAAATCCAGTAGAAACCAGAGATGGAGAAGCTCTGATACCACATCCTCTCCCAGCCGTGTTAGGGGAACAGCGGCTGCACACCAGACCTCGGCATGGGGCAGCTCCTGGCTGCTGTCTGTAGCCCTCTCTGCCCCGCTGCTGGGCTTTCATCTCACTGTAGCGAGATGAACCAAGTCCCTGGGAACCAGCCTGGCTGAACTGGGCTCAAAACAGAGCGGAGGCAAGGCTGGAGTGGCAAAAGGGCTTGCCAAGTCACAGGCAGTCCCCGCTGCTGGAGGGTGCTGCCCTTGTTAGCCGCCGTGATTGCTTTCTTCCTTTCAGGTGCCGTCAAAAGTGGAGATGGGAGGTTGGGACTTGATGGGAGATGCCGGGTTATCGTAGAGAGCTGCCCAGGACAGAGGCGGGATGGGAGCAGGGTGTCCAGACATGCCCTGGGGGTAGGTGGATGCTGGAGAGACAGGAGTGTATTTCGGAGAGGGTTAACAGTGCAGCAAGGGCTCCTGCGCCTCGTTGCCTTCCCCGGAGTCTGCATTTTTATGCTGATTGGAAGCCTGCGCTGTGTGTGCTGCTGAAATTGAATGTCAGGCTTTTGATTTTGTTGCTGGTCTCTAATGAAATTTGACATTTAATGGTGAGTGCAGCGGCAGCGTGTGTGTGTGTGATCGGAGCTTGATTAGCGCGCTCTAATTGACAGTAATTAGGCAGCTCCCTGATTGTTTCTAATTCTGCTATTAATTGTAAGGAACAGTATGATTGAGGATAAATTTGGTGCGTTGCTGCTGGGGATGCAGCTTCTTCAGCTCCGTATCGGAAGCCTATTGAGACCATCATGCTTAGGTTCCTGAGCGTGGCAACCCCAGTCACCCCGTCTGGCAGAGCGGTGCTGGGGGGACCGGTGCTCCCACAGCGGTGGCGTGAGTCCCGGGACTGCGGTCTGCACCTGGGGGGCCGAGAGCACCTCCCGGGCTGTCCCTCCCCAGAACGCAGGCATCGCCCAGCGAGGATGCTGCCGCTGCGCCCTGCGCACAGGGGGATGCGCTGGCTGGCGTGCCCTGCCAGGCTGCCCCTGTGGGGCCTGCCCCGGCCACATAGGTGCCAGCGCGGTCCCCATCTTGACCATCCCAGATGAGTCCTTGTGCAGAGCGTCTCCAGGCCGACCCTGCACAGGGACCCTGCTGGCCCCGAGCTGGGCCGGCCGCTGGAGCCGCTGCCGCAGTAGGGCTGTGTGTGGCTCCTGCCCTGCCTCGTGGGGCTGTGTGGTTTTGAGCCCGGCAGAGCACTGGCGCTGTCTCCGGGACACTTGATTGCCTCTGGAAGGAGCGGGCTGCCCCTGTCTTGCTGTACATGACTTTCTTTGTCTTTGTCCCCAGCTAACGGCACCGCCGATTCTCTCAGCTCCAGCCCGAACATTTCCAACGCTGCCAGCCCGAAGCTGGAGCCGCCTCCATCACCGCATGCGAACAGGAAGAAGCATCGCAGGAAAAAGAGCACGGGGACAACTCGGCCCGATGGCCCCAGCACAGCAGCAGAAGGTAGGCAGTCTCTGCTCCCCACGGGCAGCTCTGCGGCTCAGTGCGCTGGGCACCGAGACCTCCTGCCGGGCGTGGGGCTCGGGGCACTCCGAGTCCGAGCTGCTCGTGCTTTGGCAGGAAGAAGCAAGCAGCCCTGCTTGATCTGCCTATGGCTGCTCACCTGCAGTGCCTGCAGGACTGCCATCGTGCCTGTGACTGCACAGACTATTAGTGGTAGCAGTAATTACCAACTGTATTAGGAGAGCTGGGAGCACACCACATAGTTCAAGTGTGCTTAACTATGCTGAAGGTGTACAGACAGTTTCTGCCATAAAAGCCTGTTACTGTTTGCCTGTAAATTTGCCACACTTGCGTCATTTAAAAGGCCTATGCTGCCCACCTGCCTCGAGCTGAGGGTTTTTTGGAAAAGTTCATCTGCTTCAGGAAACCAGCTGAAGAAGTCTATGTTGCTTTGCCTATGCTAGAATTACCGATGCTTTTTTTTGGTGAGAAATGTTGGTATCTCTATGGTTTCTGAAGAGGGACTTGAAGCTTGGCAGGGAGCTTTGTGAAAGTCATCCGTATTTGTCCAGGTAGAGAAGAACTTGGCAACCACGTTCTCCAAAGCCTACATCTATGGTTAGCCTCTGTGGAAAATGCAGTCCTCAGGCTTTAAGATATGATTTTACCCTCAGTCACTGTGTCCCACAGCAGTCAATACGATTTTGTAGTAAACCAAAATAAGGATTTAATTGGGATGGCTAAAGACGGGGAGAGGGATTAAGTACAAGCTTCTGAAACAAATGGCCACTGTAAAACAAAACAGAAAGCAGAGCCTAGCCTATATCAAACAAAGCATGCTGCAGCTGTCCTGGCATCTTGCTCCAAATCACAGGTCAGCCTGTAAACAGTGGCCCAGGTTTCCTGTGCTAGAACAACTCTTCATCAGTTCTTCCTCCTAGAAATATCGTGGTGCTGATCTGCAGGGGCGTTCAGCAGTTCTGTTGTTCAGTATTTTCTGTTGTAGTTGAGCTTCACCTGAAAACCGCTGATTTTAGAAAAGACTTTCCCTTCGTGGTGGTTGATTCAGACATCTTGAGCATCTCATGGAGAGCAAGAAGTAGGATTTGTACTTACATGTTGTTAAACATACTTTTTTAAGTGTGGATAGATGTTGACTCTTGAAATGTTTCACTGCCCTTCCCCAAGTCTGTCCTCAGTTAGCAGTTCTCAGTCCAGTACTTTGACCAAAAGAGAGACGTGTATTCTTCATATATCTGAAAAGTGGGATATCAGAGTGTGCAATGATTTTACACCTGCACATGAGACTAAGAAAGTGTGCCAAAGTGCTGCGATTCACCCTGTAATTTGTACCACAAGAGAGCTTGGAAATACTGGAAAGAGTTGTAAAGAAGGTCCCAAGATGGAGTTGGGGGTGATTGATGTGTTTATGATATGGACATTAGAGTATTCAGCTCACTGGGAAGAAGATTGAGAAGTGAAGGACTGGTGTTGCCAGAGAGAAGTCTGGTACTGAGGGTCCATTCGGCGCAGCTGATGGTGGCATAAGAAGGCGCAGAGACTGAGATCTGAAGTTACACAAAATTAAATACGGTTTCTTAGTGGAGAAAGTAATTACAAACGGGTACACTTTTACAAGGCGGTGATGCAGACCCTGTAATCAGGACAGCTGATTGTTGCCCTCTGCCTTGGCTGCCCAGTCCAGCCTTCCCCATTTTTCTGTCATTCCACAGGAAGTTTTATTTCAGACACATGCTCACTTGTGCTTTCCTTCCCTGTTTGGCAGTATCCTTGGGTCGTGGAGTGACTGAGACTGCACGTAGTGACGATGCCATGCCACATCATGTGTCTGAGGGCATCGGAGTATCTTCTGTTACTCCCTGTCCCGGTCCTTGAGCACGGTGCTGTGCTGGGCACTGATACCCAGGCCCTGTCTTGGGTTGATAATTTAGAACCCTGCCATGTGTTGGAGTAATGTATTTTTTTCCTACAATGTGCACTACTTCACATTTATCAACACGGAACGTCATTTGCCAGTGACGTGTCAGCTACCTAGCTGCATTTGTCACTGCGCAGGCCTTGCACACAACCACTGCTCCTGCCAGAAGCCTCTGGCACCAGAACGGGGAGCAGGAAGGAGACCTGCCCAGCGACCTGCAGCGCCTCCGAGCTGGGACACGAGGCAGGGGCTGCTGAGCCTGCCCCAGCACGGCGATGGGAAGGCAGCGGTGAGGACGTGGCTGTGAGGGATCACCAGGCACGGCAGAGGCGTGCCCACATCACGGGCATGACCGATGACTTACGTCATGGGCTGGTGTCCATAAGTACGTCAGATTCTCCACTGAATCTTTTTTAGCTGCTTTTGAACATTTACCAGCAGTTTTTTCACAGCAGGATCATCTGAGCTTTTTGCTTTCACATTGTCAACATGGTGAAGGTGTAAGAAGTGCTGTGCAAAGAGCAGGGCTGCCGTGCTCTCTGGTCAGGCTGGCACAAGCGGGCGTCCCTCCGGTGCTCATCGCGCTGTGGCAGGGACGGTGCTGGTAGGCACGCCGCCCTGGGAGGGACACGGGGAACAGCCCGGGGGACGGCTGCACTCCCCAGGAGCCTGCCCCAGCACCGTGCCCGTGCAGGGATCACTGCCTCCAGGAGCTGACCAAAACTGCCAGGAGACCTCGCGGCCACGCAGGTGCCGGGCTCAGCTCGCCGTCGCAGCCTGGTTGGCGGTGCTGTACCGGGCACAGGAGCCGAGGAGCAGGCGGCTCGGGCTGCAGCCAGGCTGCCTTCAGGTGGGCCCAGCCCAAACCTGCGTGTGCAGGGCACGAGCAACTCAGGTTAGCATCCTGGGAAACTTGGTGAGGTCTGGGGATAAATTGCCATCAGTTTATCTCATTTAGGAGGTAATCAGAGCCAGGGACGTGCGGAGCAATTGAATCTTAGTTGTTCTGAAGTATCATAAATCAAACGAGCTGTTGCTTTTTTACATGGTCGCATGTTAAAGAGAGCGCAGTGTCAGGTTGCTAGGGAGCATCAGCAAACTATGGCAAGCGTGGTATTGGGCTGCCGGGGATGTCACCAAACCCGAGAGTGCGGCTCAGGCTGTCAGGAAGCACCCACAGGCTGGCAAATGTGGTGTCGGGCTGTCAGGAACGCTGCAGCCCCAGGGAAGAGCTCGTCACCGTCACCGGCGGTGGGGCTGCAGCGTCGGGCTGCAGGGACCATTGGGAAGGTCCGCTCGCAGTCACAGCCCAGCCCAGCGCTGCCCCGGCAGAGCCCCATCCCGGCTCAGCCAAGCCCAGGGTCCCTGCTGCAGCCGTGCCCCCTCTGCGCCCCGCACCTTGGGCCCCTTTTTGTGGGCGGGGGGCCCAGGAGCCACCAAGCATGTCTGACGGCAGGAGCACCTTCGCGACGCTCCCTACGCCAGCATCCCCATGGCTGCCAGAGCTCCGGGGATAATGAACTTCTCATGTGCTTAAAGAGTGATGCAGGGTGCATGGCGAGAAGCTGACAGCCCCTTAATGTGCTTCTCAGTGGCGGCCAAACGACGCGGTTTTGTCTTTGTTTTTTAGTTTTAAAACCCACGGGAAATTGATGGCCAGTAAAGAGTTGTGTTGGGGCGATGTGCGTGATTAATACCAACTGTCAGGGGCTGTCGGCGGCCGATCTCGGCGAGCTGGGAGTGCGGGGCTGAGCTGCGCTTAGCAGATTGCTGGGGATTCCAGCTGCTATTGCTCAGCTCCCGCCTGCCCCACACAGCTTGTGTCACCCGCGCGCTCCCTTCCGCCAAGCCTCTTAATTCAGTGCTAACAAGTCACTCCTGCTCGTTACAGCCCCTGCTCCATCCCGGCGGGAGGAAGACAGCCTGTGCCTGGGCACCGCCAGGCCATGGCCGATCCCCTGCCTCCATTGCCCCTCTCCTTCTGGGCACCCTGGAGCCCTGTACGGCTCCGTGTTGCCCCCCAGGAGACCCTTGTACGCACACCCGTAAAGCACCGGTGTCTGTTGCTGTAAGCCTCCGCACGCGCCATGCAGCCGTGCCGCCAGTGCCCTCCCTCCTGGTGTCCCCAGCGCGCACGCATGCTGCGTCGCCCTGCTGGTGCCTCAGCCCCACGGTGCTGCCTGCACACCCTGCAGCATGTACCCAGAAATGACACCGCTGGTCCCTGGGGTGACCCCTCAATGTACCCTGCGTCCCTCAGGAGCATCGTCCCTTCCTGGCTACATTGGCTTGACTGCCTTCGCTGTCCTTCCCCGCTGTGCACACATGCACGCACACGTCTGGTGCCCCAGAAGGCGTTCTGTGTCGCCCGGCTGAGTCGCTGCGTCTGCGCGGGTGTCACTGCACAGAGCCCTCCCAGCCCCGCTGCCCCCAGCGCGCTGAGCCCCGTGGGCAGGGCAGGCAGCCCGGGGGCGGTGGGAGGGCGCCAGCTCAGCTCGGGGCACTGCGGGGGTCTCGGGGCACTGGGACAGCAGCGCTGTGGGGTCTCCATAGCAATGTTCTTGCTGCGGCTCTCCTGGCGGCTTGTCGCTGTGGAGGGGGCCTGTCCCCGTTGCACTAATACAGGTTAGGAATATTGGGTTTAATGATCTGCAAAATGAGGAGGCAGCGAGCTGACATTTACGAATGGTGCTGCATCCTTCTCTTCCCAGACGCCTGCTAATTTGTTGATATCCCAAACACCTCATAATGATGTGGTACAGTGGCAGCTTGCAAACAAGCATCCCGAGGCTGGGGGGCCTCCTGGACACCTCACGGACTTAGCAGCAAGAGAGCAAAGCCGGGCCACTGATGGCAGGAGCAGCCCTTGGTTCCTTGCCACTTGCCCCACGCTCTGAAAGTGTCCCCTGCCTCCTCCCTGGGTGACCACCCCGCTCCCCAGGGCATCTGGAGGCGCCTCTGCTGCACCAAAGGGAGAATGGATGGGGTGAGGAGAGGGCGGCGTGGAGGAGAGACTGCAAGTGGCCGGGAGAGGGGGAGAGCGGAGGAGGAGGAGATTGCTGCCCTGGGAGCAGGGCATGGCTCAGTACGGCCGTGCCTTGTTTCGCTGATGGTGAGGGGGATCCTCCACCTCCTTGCTGGACCTGCTCTGGCTGGGGTGCACGGGGAGGTGTCCTGTGCCATCTCGCCCTGTCCCACACCATCCCGCACCATCTGACATGGACAGGGCTGGGTCTCCTCTGAGGGGGGCAGGAACCAGCAGGGGAGCTGGCTGCCAGGGCAGGCTGTCCGTGCCTGGAGTGGGGGCTGGCAAGAGCTCCCTGCTGCCAGCCTGCTGGCATGGGAAGTGCTGCCTGATGTCGTGTGGGCTGGGGGGGAAGCCCTGACCGGGGCCTTGTGTGGGGAGCGCAGTGCAGCCCCGTGTCTGGAGTGCCTGGGGAAGCATGGTCCTGCTGCGCGGTGTGGGGTACGTCACTGCGTCTCCCACAGCGACTGGAGCAACATCGCTCCATCTCCTCTGTCCTCCCCAGGCAGCTGCTTTGTGTCCTGCTGCTGAGGGAGAGGAAGCAGCATGCTCCAGATTGTTGCTTCTGCGCTGAGGGTGCTGCCCCAGTCCTGGGTGCAGACCTGGGGACCTTGGGTACCTGTAAGGGATGTGGCCAGACGGTCCTGGTGCGGTGGCCGGGGAGGCACACTGGCCTGAGGTGCCATCCAGCACCCCAGGAGAAGCAGCGTGTCCGTGGGGAAGGAGGTGGGAAGCGCTCGACACCATGCCGAGGTCCCTGCAGGGGGATGGCCGGGCTGGGCCGTTCCACATCCCCGCGGCGTGCGGTGCAAGCCCTTCGCAGAGCAGGACAGATCCCTGCACTCAGCTGAGTACCAAAGCTAGAGTGTTTTCAGCCACCCTGAAGTACCATTTCTGCTCAAAGCTGTGCTTCCTCCCACTGAGAGTAGAGCAAGGGATCTTGGCACGAGCTGTAAGCACAACGCTCCTGGATGCCACTGCAGCTCCTTCTCCCCATGCTGCTTCCACTCTCCAGCATCCCCTGCTGCTTCGGCAGATGGCGGTGAGAGGTCCACCAGTCTGCTGGTCAGCTCAGCTCTAAGGCACCTTCGGGCAGCTGAGCTCTGTCCTGAGCTGGCTCCTCGGCGGGGCTTTTCCCTTACCCTCTTCCTTTCACCTTGTGCTGGTGCCTGGCGGCGTGTGCAGGATGTCTCGGTTCTCCTGTTCCTTCCCCAGCCCCACGGTGCTCTTCTGCTGGCCGGGAGGGGATGCTTCCTCCCAAGGCTGGCTTAGTGGCGGTGGGGGCTGCTGGCTTCCCTGCTCTGCCACAGCAGTCCTCAAGGTTGCTGCAGAAGTCCTCCAGCCCTCTCAGCTTGGTGACTCGGTTACTGGTTGTGTCTGGATGCTGCTTGGCCCTGGCCCGTCCCGGCTGCTGTGAAGTGCCCTCGTTAATTTTGCTCTCATTTGGAGCACTCATTGCTGGGCAGCGTTGGAGCTGGGTCAGGGGGTTAACACCCATTAGCAGAGCCGGCTCGCACCATACTCTGCTCAGCAACTCTTCACGGAGCTCAGTCTTTAAAACATCATCAAAAAATCATCAAGAGGGAGAGAGACAAGCTCGTTCATTTCCACTGCCCACTAATTCTAATGGAGCTGGCATAATGGACTCCCACCAGCACGCCTGCAGGCAGCCTCCGGCCAGGGAGAGGGGCTCTGCCTTCGGCCCAGGGCCAGCCCTGCCCCTGCCCCGAGGCAGCGGGGAAGGGCTCCCCGAGCCAGCAGGACCGGCCGCCCCGGGACCTTACCCTGCTGCTGGCGCCGGCAAGTGCTGCGGCGCTGCTGTCCGCCCTGTGCCCTGCACGTGGCGCAGGGCTCGCTGCCACATCTGTACCAACAGGGGTAGCGCAACTCCTCCTGTCTGCCTCATCTGCTTTGTGCTACCCTTTCACCTGGCCAAAAACGCCCCTGCCGCATCAGAGGTCTGTGCCGCTCCCCAGAAGAACCTGAAGAAGCCCCTTGCTTTCCCAAAAGCTGGTGTCTCACCTGATCCAACTTGCGCAGCCCCTCCAGGTTGCTCGGGAGCCTGTCCCAGACCACCTGGGTCTGCACACCACTGGAGCTGCTGAGTCCTCAGTTCACTTTCCAGCCGTGCCGGGCCCTGTCTGTGGCTCTGCCACTGTCATCCCGCAGCTCCCTGCTCTCCTCCTGGAGCCGAGCCGCTCCCAAGCCTCCAGAGAGCTCCGGTCCCGCAGTGCTGTCCTGACTTGCTGCAAGGAAAGAAAAGGAATGTTTTCTCTTGCGAAAAGGACCCTTGGTATGGAAGAAAAGCTGTTGTCCTTTGTTAGTTCTTCCAGGGCTCTGCTGAGAGCAACAGGCCCTTTGTTCAGAGTAAAGCTGGAATCCACGAGGCACAAAGGAGGAGGGCGAACAGAGGTCTTGCAGTTTGTGATGCCAGCACTGGGGCTTTGGGCTTGGACCACTGCCAGGGGCTAGGACCAGGGAACTCCAGGGCTTCGGGATGCCCCCAGCTGCAGCGGTGGGAATGTCTTTCCAAGTGGGGCCAAAGCCCCCAAAATGTCACTGTTATCCCATTGTCAGGCGCGGGCAGCCCAGCAGGAGGGCAGAGCCTGCCCCACCTCGTGAACCTCCCAGGCGTAGGACCACGAGACACGCGGTGCCCCAGCCCGGTGCAGCGTCCCAGCGGAGCGGCCTCTGCCTGGGCAGGCGGGTGCTGCAGAGCGGGCATTCATTTGCCTCAGCTCTAGCAGGGAGCGTGCTGGTGCAGGAAGGCTTGGGCTGAGGTTTGTGCTCAGTGGAGAGGTACTGAGCAAGCGAGAGAGAGGAACAAGGCTGATGGGGTCGCACGAGCCCGTGGCAGGAACCATGAGCATGTCCTGGAGCTGCCAGCCTGCTTGCTGCCATCCCGTTGGTGGCAGAAGCAGCCCAGCAGCACCTGAAGAGCGTCAGACAGCACCTCCTGGGTCCGGGTCCCTGCTGGCCTGGGCTCTGCAACACACTGGCACCGGCCACAGATAGCTCAGACGGTAATGGGAGAGGTGTAATGAGAATAGGGCCCGATAAATCCGGGTGCCCTGCTAGCGGCTTTGCTGATCACTGCTCCATCAGGGTGGCCCAGTCCAAGATTTTGGAACTGCAAATGCTCTCTTAGGCACCTGGGCAACCGCTGCCCCCCAGGGAGAGGTGCCACCCTTTCCTCCTTGGCTATTCATGCGTAGCCCCAGGCAGCAGGTGATTGCAGCAATTGATCCTGCAGCTTTCGGGCCGGGATCTGTGCTCTTGTAGCCGCCCAGGTGGGCACAGGGGCAGAGGGCACTGCCTCTAAGGGAGCTGGAGCGCTCGCGCCCCTGGTCTGCAGGTCCTGGTGACAGGCTGTGACCGTGCAAGAGGTGGGTGCAGCCGCTGGCTTGTGAGTGGGCTGGAGCCAAGCAGGGGCCCGGAGACCCAGCTGAGTGCAGCGGCGGCAGGGTCCTGAGTCGCCGGCCTGCCGCTGCCGTCAGCGGTCGGGCGCTCCCGGCCCTCGCCCGGGGAGTGGCAGTGCTCACAGACAGGACAGCGCCGTCTGGCCAAGGAGGCAGGGGCAGTGACTTGGCTGTCACCGCTTGTTTCTTCTCCCTCTGGTTAGAAGTTACTGGATGTATATTTTCCTAGAATCTTGTTTTTGAGCTGGCATTTGCTGTCCTGGGAGCCTGCACAGCAAACATCCTTAGGGTAGGAGGCGCGTTGCCCGCAGGTAGCTCCCCAGAGCAGTGATTTTGTGGTGTCTGTTCGGTGGTGGGAGCTGGAGGGAGGGGCAGAGTGCTGGGCAAGCTTCATTTCCCAGTTAGGCGACTGCATCGCAGAGGGGGAACAAGTCCGGCCGTGTGACCGCCAGCACCCTCCTGTCTTATCCCCTCCTGCTGACCCAGATCTCTCCCAGCAGGAGAAAGGCAATTGTAGCCACGTTTCCCCAGAAGTCCCAAGCTGAGTCCGGGGTGAAGTGCATGAAACAGCTTCCCCTTCCTGCCTGGTAAAGGCAGGCCGGTTGGCACTTCACCTGGAGTCATTTGGTCCTCCTGAGGGCTTGGGGACCAGGCCTTGCATTCCTGCACCAGTCGATTCCATCAGCACTGACGGTCTCCAAGCCCCCACAGGTGCTGCTGGGCTCCGTGCAGGACACAGCGCGGAGTGCTCTCAGCAGTGGTGTGGGGCAGGCATCTT
The DNA here is from genome assembly GCF_964211835.1 of Anser anser. Classification (NCBI taxonomy): domain Eukaryota; kingdom Metazoa; phylum Chordata; class Aves; order Anseriformes; family Anatidae; genus Anser; species Anser anser. The sequence continues at coordinate 162,968,273 of NC_139721.1, forward strand.
CCCAGCACGGTTTCGCTCAAGTTTTAAACCCCCAAGAAATGCAAGACTCTGCGCCTGCTGTGAGGAGCGTGGCACTCTCCACCACGGCACAGCAGCAGGAGCAGCGTCCTACCTTCAGGTTGTTCTGGAGCGAGCAGCTATACATGGGTGGGAAGAGAAAGAGAGGTGGGTGCTGTGCCTGCTACTTGCTAATGCCGGTGGTGGTGCCTCCAAAGGAAGCAAGAGCCTAGCGAGGGAGGAAGGGCCGTGCCCTCCTCCCACCGCTGCCAAAGCTGGCCTTCCTCAAGGAGCCTTTCCGGGGCTGCATGCATTTTCCGAGGGGGTGTTTGTGGACACAGCCTGGTGCAGCCCCTGCCAGGCTGCCCAGCGGCGGCTGAGGCGTGCCATGCCCGTGGCGGGGCAGACGGGACCCGGCTGGCAGCCGCCTCCTGCCCGGGCACTGCAGGTTCCTCCTCGCTGCCCTCTTGTTGCTCCCCCTCGCAGCTGGAGCCCCTCCTGGCCACAGGGGGCCGGGGGAGGCCCCTCCGCGCCCCCCGGGTCTGCCCCGCGGGACCCGCACCGCCCTGCCTTGCCGCGGACCGGGCTGCGCCCCTCGGCCTCTGCGCTGCCTCTGGAGCCGTGCAGTTGACTCCCTGCTTTTAATAGAGAGCTGGGAAGGCACATTATGGAGATGAGGGTGTTATTTGCATAACGCTAATTAGGTAATTACAAATCATTTTGCTATGAGCTGAAGCGTGTGCTGTGACATAACGTTTATTAGTCATTCCATTCAGGCCCCGCTTAGTTAAGTCATTTACTGCACTAACTACTGAAGTTGGCAATAAAAGGTAAATGCTGGTGCCTGGGTGTAAGGAGGAGGCAGCGCGCCCCGAGTACGGCGTCGTTACCTGCTCCGCACCGCCTGGGGGGGGGATGGCCAGGGCTGAGCCCAGCTCTGGCAGCCCAGGCTGGGAAGTAGTTACAGCAGTCACAGCAGTAGCCAGAGAAGACCATATTTTAAGCCTGGCGTTTCATCCTTCTTGGTTGTTTTGGGGCTATTTCCTTAGCTCCGGGGGGCCTAAGGTACCTAACCAGGAACTCACTGTCTGCTGCCCGTGCTGCCAGCTCTGCCACCCGGTGCCTGCGCTCTGACCCCACCCTGAGCACCCACCAGGCAGCCTGCATCTATAGGGGTGCTCATACCTGACCTCGGAGTGCCTGGCAGTCCAAGCAACCCGCGGGGCTCAGCAATAATGTTCTCCCCGAAGATGAGAAGTCAGAAGTTTGGTTCCACGTGTTTCACAGCTAGGGAAGGTCTTCGGTAACGAGGCTGCATCTTCTGGGACTGCATCTTCTGGGGCTGCTGGTGGGGCACAGAGCCGGGTGCTGTGCAGAGCAGTGGCTGAGGAGTCACCAGAGCAGGTTGCCCTCGGAGCAACGGGGCTGTTGGGGGCAGCAACTCGGCAGAGGGCTGGTCCCTCTGCCCAGGAGGCCAGCCGCTTTCTCCGGAGGGTGGGACGTGCAGGGCATGGAGAGCAGGGCACAAGCAGCTCCCAGGAGTCCAGACCCACAGCGTTCCCGTGTTTCCCAGTCCAGGATGGTGGGGAATGGGGCCGCGGCTGCTCATGTGCAGAGGAGCGAGCCCGCACTGGCAGAGCTGTGCAAGCAGCAGCTGGGCTGGGCTGGGCAGAACCCTGGGTCCTCCCTGCAGGCTCTGCCTGTCCCACCCCTGGGGACACTGCTGGCCATGACCTGCGTGCCTGTGGTCACTGCTGTGCCCCCAGGGACTGCCCATGTGCTGGCACCCCACAAACGCTGCAGCCCCCTCCTTCCCTGACCTGTGCCACGGCACGCCTTTCTCTTCCAGAACCAGATGAGCCATTTGAGTTCATTATCGTGTCCCTGACGGGCCAGACGTGGCTTTTTGAGGCCTCAACATCTGAGGAGCGAGAGCTTTGGGTCCAGGCCATTGAGAGCCAGATCCTGGCCAGCCTGCAGGGCTGCGAGAGCAGCAAAAACAAGGTAGGAGGCCTCGGCCAAGGTCTTCTTGGGTTCCACATCTCTGTCATCCACTTGCTGCATCCATGCCTGTTCCAGGCTTGCCTGTCCAAGCTGGATCCTGTCCCGATCCCTCTGCTCGCAGTCAGGGTTGGATCCCACCCCTGGGACTGTGCTGCTCCCTCTCTGGGTTTCTGTCACCTCTCCGAGTTCCCTGCCCCCTCCCCATCCTGGCTGCGGCCCCACGGAGCTCCTCGCGTCCTGCATTGCTCCCCCCTCGACAGCTCTGCTGCTCGCTCCCTGTCCTGGCCCGCCAGCCCTTGCCCCGCCGGCTCCCCCCAGCCGCACGTGGGGATCCCTCCGGGCTGTCCGTGAGCACCCGCCCCGGTGACCCCCCCGCAGCCGCGCTGCTGGGTGCCTGTCGGAGCGTGGCGCCGGTGCTTCCTGACGGCCTCCGGGGTGGCGACGGGAGCGCACAGGGCGGGGGCAGCCCGGCCTGAAGGGCTTCCTGCGGGTCTCCTTGCAGGCTCGGCTGGGCAGCCAGGGTGACGCACAGGCCATGCAGGCCGTCCGCACCGCGCGTGGGAACAGCTTCTGTGTGGACTGCGATGCACCCAGTAAGAGAGGCTGCAGGGGAGGTGGGCTGCTGGGGGGAAGGGAAGGGAAGGGAAGGGAAGGGAAGGGAAGGGAAGGGAAGGGAAGGGAAGGGAAGGGAAGGGAAGGGAAGGGAAGGGAAGGGAAGGGAAGGGAAGGGAAGGGAAGGGAAGGGAAGGGAAGGGAAGGGAAGGGAAGGGAAGGGAAGGGAAGGGAAGGGAAGGGAAGGGAAGGGAAGGGAAGGGAAGGGAAGGGAAGGGAGAGTCAACTCCACCACCACCTCCCTTACCCCAGAGGGACCTGAGGGTCCCTTGCTCTGTGGAGCTGTTCTGTCCTCTCTTGCAAGGTCCCCTGTAGCGCTCATCCACCTGCCGTGCTAGTCTGTGGCTCCTTTCTGACCAGCCTGGGGGCCTTGCTCCGTGTGCTGCTGGGGGCACTGTGTCTGGAAGGGAGTCGGTGGGCAGGTCCCAGCACATAAGGGGTCCCCAGGGTCATAGGAGGAGGCAGGCCAGTGAGTCCATGCTGACGCTAACTCTGCCCCACTGATCCCGATCTCGCCACCTGCAGATCCAGACTGGGCGAGTCTGAACCTGGGCTCCCTCATGTGCATCGAGTGCTCTGGGATCCATCGCAACCTGGGCACCCACCTGTCCCGTGTGCGCTCCTTGGACCTGGACGACTGGCCCAGCGAGCTTCTCATGGTCATGACAGCCATCGGCAATGCCCTGGCCAACGCTGTCTGGGAAGGAGCTGTGGAAGGCTACCCCAAACCCACCCCTGAGAGCAGCCGGTAAGGGAGATGGGGGACTGCAGAGATGCCTCTCAGACAACCACACCGGGAGGCTTGAGGGCACCCAGGAGGTTGGGAGCAGCCAGCCAGCCCAGCAGAGGTGGGCAGGAACCCACAAGGTGCTCCAGTGACTAGGGTCCTGCCTGCTCTCGCGACACCAGAAGCCCTCTCCTGCTTCCCCGGTGGGCCAGCAGGGCTCCACGGCCAGCCATTGCCACGCGATGGCTGCTGGAGCCACGGCTGGCTGCAAAGCAGAAGGGGTTAACAGAGACGGCTTGGCAGTGTTGTGTGGGTCTCAAGGGTGCGTCCCTTTCAGGCCCTTGTCTGTCCCTATCGGAGTGACTCTCCTGTCACTCATCCCAACAAGAGCCCATTCTGAGGCTTATCAACGGATAAGAGCGGGTCAGGGGGCGGCGGGAGTGAGCATGCTCCGCGCAGGGCATTGATGGCCGCCCGCCAGATGCAGATGGATAGAATGGCAGCAGATAGCGGCGGCACGGCACACATCGATCCGCCCGGCCCCGCAGCCCCAGGCGGGACGGACGCTGCTGCAGCCTTTGTTTGCACCAGGCGAGACGGCAGCAGCGATAACGCGCCTCCCGTGGCGCTGGGCTGCTGTGCGCGGCAGCTAACCTTTCCTTGCCGCTGGCCAGGGCCCGCACACAGGCACAGGACAGAGTCCCCAGGCTGGCACGTAACGGACAGGCAGGAAAGCGTGCGGGGCACCAGCAGGGAGGTGCGGGTGTCCCTTTGCGGAATGACAGTGGTGGGGTCGGAGTGTGGGATGTGGCCGCTGTGTGTGCAGGGCCCTACGTGCACAAGGAGCCCTAAGAAGGTGCAGTGGGACCTGCGTGTGTCAGGCCTGTGCCTGGAGGAGCGTGACATGCACAGAGCCCCAGGGACAGACGTGGGTATGATGGGACACAGCAGGGACCGTGCAAGGATGCCTGCGTGTGACACATGCACGCTGCTAACGCACGGTGTGTTTGGGGTAGCGGTGCCGGTGCACGTTCCCCTGTGCACGCAGCACCCAGTGGTGACAGTGACGGTGTCCCATCTGGCAGGGAGGAGAAGGAGCGCTGGATCCGGGCCAAGTATGAGCAGAAGCTCTTCCTGGCTCCACTGCCCCAGTCGGACATCCCGCTGGGGCAGCAGCTGCTGCGGGCAGTAGTGGAGGATGACCTGCGCCTCGTGGTGACGCTGCTGGCACATGGCACCAAGGAGGAGGTGAATGAGACCTACGGGGATGGAGATGGGCGCACAGCACTGCATCTCTCCTGCGCCATGGCCAACGTGGTCTTCACACAGCTGCTCATCTGGGTAAGGCAGGGCCCCGCAGCCTCCACCGCAACCCTTCTGGCCCTGCCCCGGTGCTTCCCTGCTGCAGCACCTCCCTGCCCCCAGGTCTTGGGGATACCCCTTGTCCCTCCTCTTCCTGTGTGTTCCTGCAGGGCGCTGCCCTGGCCACCCTTCATCTTTCCCTGTCTGCCCACCCTAGTGCCATGGAGCCCCTCTGCCGGTGCCAGTGCTTGCTGCACCAGCCCGTGCCCACGGGCCACGTGGTCCTGCTGACAGCTGCTTTCTCTCCTGCACAGTACGGGGTGGACGTGAAGAGCCGGGACGCTCGGGGCCTGACCCCGCTGGCCTATGCCCGGCGAGCCGGCAGCCAGGAGTGCATCGACATCCTGCTGCAGCACGGATGTCCCAGCGACAGCGCCGTCACCACGCTGACCCCCAGCCTGCCCCGCCGCAACACCAACGCCAACAACAACGCCTGCACCACGTTGCTGGCTGAGCTCGGCTCCAGCCCCAGCGCCGTCTAGCTCCCCACAGGCCCTCCACTCACCAGGCGGCTCCTTCCAGCCCTGCTGGCGTCCAAGGCCACCAGAGCACGTCTGGGGGGGCCACTCACCGCACCCGCCGTGCTCATCCTACACCAGGCCCCCTGTTCTGGCTAGGGCAGCCAGCAGCACGCGACTCTTTGCCTGGGTCCTGTGTATTCTGCCTGTGCAGCTGGAAAGGGGGAGCTGTGCAGACCCAGAGCTGTATGCCTGCGGAGGCGCCCCCAGAGTCACCAGGATGGGGGTTTCAGTACACCCTGTTCTCATGACCGGTACAGGGGGAGGAGAGGCGGTTTCTGTGTGCCTCCCCACCACCACACTCGCTTGTAGATAGTGCAGGGGCTGCAGGCGGTTCAGGTATGTTGCCATCTCCTGCACAGCCGGTACTGGGGGTGGCGATCGCTGCACCTGCTCTCCTGGGCAGTAGGGCAGCTCGGACATGTCCCTCCTGTGTTGGCCTTGCTGTGCACCCCAGTGCAGTGGGGGGCAGTGGTAGGTGCACGTTCTTCCACCACACCCATTTGTTCCTCTGTGCTTCTGGCCAGTAGAGGAGGGATCCCCTCGCTGGTACCGCTCCCCTCTGTGCAGATGTAAAGGGAGCGTCTCTCTCGTGCAATCCCATGGACATAGACCTTTCCAGCCTCCCTGGTGACCCAGAAGGGCAAGAGGATTGTCACCCTGGGCCCCCCAGCTGTGTCTGTCTGTCTATGAGTCACTGTCCTTCCAGGTTCAAGCCCCAAAGCCATACACAGTGTCTCCAACAGCACATCCCCACTGGCTCCCGCTGCTGCCCAGGCGGGGCTGGACTCCGGCTGAGCAAGAGGAGAGAGGAGATGAGCATCTCCCTTGTTTTTGGGCCAAGCCTGCAGCTGAGCGCTGGAATTTCCGAGGCTTTGGACGCTGCTGTGGAACGTCTCCATCACTTGTGTATAAAATGTACATTGGAAATATTTATATGGACACTCTGTATATACTGTTTCTTTGCCATGAATTGCCCTGTGTGTGTTACCTGCAGCAAAGGAGATAAAGGCCAATAAAGCAACCCACCTCCTGCCAGCCTGCCTTTTCCGCGTGCTACTTTTTGGGCCTACAGTGCAGCCTCCAGCATGTTTCTTTCCTGCTTTGAGGAGGTCTGGTGTTTTTTCAGCCCAGACTGGCAAATGATCAGCCCTTCCTTCTCCAGCTCCAAAGCTGGTAACCACGCCAGGCTGAGCTGGGCCCCCCCGGTGGCCGTGTCACGGCATCCCCTGGTGCTGTGGGATACCACAGGGACGTGTTCCCAGAGGGATGTGCAGTGGGATTGGGGATGGGCACATCAGGGGCGTGCGCTGGGCAGGGGACACTCCAGATCAAAAGCGCTGGGACCAGCTGGTCCCTCAACGCAGTACGGTGAGTTTAAACAGAGGTGGTTTGGGGCTCCACGGGGATCCATTGACTCCCCTTGCCATGCCTGCATCCAGGCTACGCACTGCGCCATGCTACAGGCTGTGGACTGGGCACTGGGCTAGGGCTGGTGGTGCTGGGAGGAAAGGATACATCAGGACACCCCCCCCAGAACCCCCTGCCACAAGTGCTCCACTGCAATCCCTTTCCAGCCCTGCTTCTCCTCCATGGCAGGGGCTGCCCCACTGGTACCTGCTGGTGATGGCCCTGGCCCTTCCACCGGGCCCGTAACTCACCTCCATGTGTGCCAGCGTCCTGGTGCCAGTCCCCATCCCAGTCCTGGCGCAGGTACCGACCTTTCTCAGCAGCGTGCAGAGCCGGGCCGGGTTGACCCCAAGCCCACGTCTGCCCCTCATCCCCGGCCCCCCGCTGCCCGGTGCACACCGGTGCCTCCACACAGGCGCACGCATGCCCTGGCCCCGGCCCCAGCCCGGTGCTGGGTTTGGTTAATTTCCTGGCGACTGCATTAGCGGGAATGGAAGCCGAGGGACGGCAGCTCCTCTGGGGCCCATTAATCATCCCCCTCAGACAAGCTGCCTTGATTACAAGTGGCAAGAAATTCATTAGGGCTGCGGCTCTGACAACTTTTATCTGCGCGGCTGGATCTGACTCATTAGGCAGCCAAATTAAAGCCATGATGGGCCCTGATGAAATTCACTGCTTGTTTATCTTGTGCGATCTGATACATCTGCCCATACATCATCTCCCGCGCGGGATCCCGCCCGGCCCAGCCCCGGCGCCTCCCTTCCCATCCCAGCCCTGCCCCAGCTGCCGGGGTGCCCCCGGCCCGGGCACGTCCTGCACCCAGCTTTGTCCCCGGGCCGAGGTCCTCAGCCCAGCCCCTCGCCTGTCCCCACACTTCGCCGTCAGGGTCCGCCCTGAGGTCAGTCCTGGGCGCTGTGGCTGTGCTGATGGGGGCCGTGCAAAGACAATCCTGGGGCCACATGGACATGAGCAGCCCCCCGCCCCCCGGCCACACAGTTCCCGTGAAGGTGTGCAGCCACCCCCCAGGGGCCCCCGCAGCCCCGTCCAGGTTCTGCTGATGATGGCACCACCAACCCAGAGCCCTGGGGAACCAGGGGCTACCCCTCTGCTTGTGCCAGCAGCTCCCCCCGCATGGCAGCGGCACTGGGCCCCAGCGCAGTATTATCCCACTGCGCGAGCGCATCTCAGCCCCAGTAGGGGTTCATGTGGTCCCGGGCTGGGCTGAGACAGCAGCAGCTCAGGGGGGTGCCGGGCAGGGCACAGGCCACCCTCTGCTCTGCCTGGTACAGCCCCGCACGGCCGAGGGCATTTCTTGCCTGCAGGGCCCACAGCAGCTCCTTGGCAGCCGCATACAGACACTGCCACAGCCGGCCTGCTCCGTGGAGCTGCAGCAGTGGCTGCGGAGGGGTGCAGGTGCTGCAGGGCAGGAGCAGGGGATGCAGTGCGTGCCATCGACATGTCCATGGCGTGCAGCCCCAGGCTGGAGTCCCGCCGTGCCTCTGCGATGGCGCAGCAGGCACTGCCAGGACCGGCCCCGTGGGGCACGGCTGCCCTGCAAAGCCCCACAGGCCCTGTCCCAGCCCCAGCTGAGCTGGGGCACTCCCTGGTGAAGGTGGGCCAGGAGCAGCCGTGGCGTGGGGCAGCGCTGTTCAGCCGCAGGGCAGCTGCGGCCACGCACCACCACAGGACAAGGGGACGGCTTCTACTGAGCCTTGTCCAGGGCTGCCGATGCATCGCCCTCTGTGCCATGAACAAAGGTGGGACCTCGTGTGCTTCTGCAGGGCAGAGCTGAAGAAGCTGCACCGTGAGAGGGTACAGGGTACTTTACTGTGACAGAGCGCTGGGACAGGTTGCCCAGTGAGGTTGTGCAGTCTCCTTCTCTGGAGATATTCAAAACCCGCCTGGATACCATCCTGCACAAGCTGCTCTGGGTGATCCTGCTGGTGATCTTCACCTGACTGGGTGATCTTCAGAGGTCCCTTCCAACCTCGGCCGGTCTGTGATTCTGTGCAGCAGACACCGTTGGACTCAGACATCCACTGGGGCAGCAGTGGTTTGGTGCTGCATGGCACAGCCCCTCCAGGACGCAGCTGTCCCCCAGGCCATCTGCCTGATATCGCCCCGGTAGTGCTGTCCCCACCCTCACCACGGTCCCTGCTGGGCTGTCCCTGTGCACCCAGCACCACAGAGCTCCCCAGCACCCTGTGTGCCCAGCTGCTCAGTATGGCTCCCTACAGCGCAGCAGCGTTATCGAAGCTGCCTACGTGATACCTTGAGAAGTCACGGGAGTAAGGCTGTGCCAGCAGAGGCTCTGCTCCGTGGCTGCAGCAGGCACCCAGCAGGATACAGCCCAGCAGCTTGTGGGTATTTCAGGGTGCGTAGGGGGCTGGAGATGGGAGCAGCACAGAGGCCAGGGCTGAAAGCATGGGAGAAACAGGACAGCAGGGGTGAGGGATCAACGACTGGGCCAGGTGCTTGTTAATTGCAATGGGAACTACAAACCAGGCTTTTTACCCCAGCCTTACGTCCCACGTATTAACACTGGATACCTACGGAGCACCTGCGCTGCACTGACTACCTAGAGGCGCATTTCCAGGCCCACCGCTGGGCATTTCCCAGCCTCCCCAGCATGGCCATGGCTAGCTATGGCAGCAGGGTGCTCCCCGCCAAGGCAGCTCTGCGGCCAGGCAGGCAGACATGGGCAGTCTGGGTTGCAGAGCGCCCCACTGGCCTGTCCTGTGCAAGGCACAGGAACTGTGCAGAAGATGGACATTTGCAGTGCCAGGGCAAACCCATCCCAGCCCTTTTCCAGAAAGATGCTTGTCCCAAAGGGCTCTTCCGCAGAAGATGCTGGTGAGCTGCCTTGTGCAGGTGCAGACTGCAGGGACAGGCCCAGGGTGCAAGAGGTTTGGAAGGGCTGAGCAGCACTCAGCACAGCCCAGCGTGTACCGGTGCTTGCTCAGACGTGGGGCTTGGGGGCCTGAGCAGCTCCTTCAGGGCACTGCACCCTCCTTCTCTCAGCAGCACCTGAATGAACTGGGGAACAGAGGATGTGCAAGCTGGCAGAGGGAAGACAGAGTGGTTGAAGCAAAGTCAGACATCCCAGCATGTGTGAAAGCCCAGCTCAGCCGTGCAGCACAGGGTCTGCACAGAGAGCTGCAGGGGAGCAGCCGTGTGTTTGTGGGCGCAGAGGGACAGCGCTGGGAGCTGGCGGATGGGGGAGCTCTGGGCAGCACCCAGTAGGTGGGTGCGGGGACTGTGGGCAGCACTGGCTGTGCGCAGAGGTGATTTTACAACAGATGGCCAGAGCAGAGATCTTACTGCTGCTCTGCACTTCTGTGTTTCCAGTCAGCCCTGCCTCCGAGAGCTGAGGTATGACACAGTGTCCTAGCTCCCTTGGTCTGTGCTTACCAAGATCTGCCACCAATACGCCCCACTACCACACCTGCACCCCCTGCCATAACCCCCCACCCCCCCCCACACACACACACCCCTCAGGTGGATTTGGCAGTCCTGGCTGTGCAGAGAGCACTGGGCACTGCAATCGCGTGAAGTGCTTCATAACTCACCCAGCGCCTGAATGCGCCACAGCAAAGCAGTGTGGCTATAGTCCCTCTCACCTCCCAAGCCCCAGTTCCAGCATGCCCTTCACAACTTCTTGCAGGTCTTGGGTTATTTCCCTTCGGTGCTGAAGGCACACCCACCAGGAGTTTGCTACTGAATCCCCTCTGCAGCTGCACCCTGAGCTCTGCAGGTGCTGCAGCGCTGGCTGTAGAGGCATTGCAGACGGTCAGAGAGCTCCTGACCCTTCCCTGGTGCCAGGCCAGTGGGAAGGGAGGTTGCTCCTCTCCTGCCCATGTGCAGTCAGAGACAATTTCTCCCCATGGGAGTATAGGTTCTCTGCGTTGCAGGAGTCTTGCAGTGATGACACCCGTATCGCATGGTGTAATTTGCCTCCAAGGGTGTGTCCCAAGCAGCTGGGTGCAGCGACCCTCTCACCTCCCACAGGCTGTGCACCCTTGCTGCAGGGTGGGCACATGTGCAGCGCCAGCCGTTTCCCCAGACCTTGGCCAGGCGCTCCTGAGAGTCCAGGAGCATGGTGAGCAGCTCCCTAGGGGCACTCCCTACCATCCCCATGGCACAGACTCCCTTGCAGGGCAGCAGAAAAGAGCAGAGTGCAGCATTCCTCTGCCCTGCCCCTGCCTGCTTGTTGTGGGGTCACAGGGCCCACAACAGCCACCGCTGCACACCAGCTCTGAAAATAAAAGCATGGCATGACCTCCTGGGAAACCTCTCTGTGAGCCACCGGCAGCTCCACTACGCATCTGAGCAAGTCCTGGACAGGCACATTAACAAACAGCATCACCAGCACTGTGTTGTGGCCTGTCACATCTTCATACAGTCTCACTGTTAGAAAATGCTGTGAACCGTCTTTGTTGTATGGTGAACCTTGTCCTGAGAGGGAACCACCGAGTCGAGATATCTCATGGGACTCAATCGCTACGTCTTTCCTAGTTCTTTAAGAACCATTTTCTAGGCAGATGAGTGAGCAGGTCTGTGTCAAAATTGTTCTCTTGTAAAGGATGAAATTGTCCTCATGAGGGAAAAAAAAAAAAAAGTCTTGTATGTATATGTATATATGTAGAAACATAGGTAGAAATAAATGTATGTCCATATATATACAATCTCTATATAGTTACAGCTGTATCTTCCTTTTAATGTGTGTGCGTGTGTGTGTACTTACATCCACATTTGGGTACCACGTAAGAGATTTTACTCCAGGACACACGCCAGCGGACACAAGCTGATACGTGGGAAATTCCAACTAGGTACAAGGAAAAAAGTACCAGGAAGGTGGTCAGACACCAGAACAGGGGCCCTAAGACGTTGTGGGATTGCCATCCTTGGAGATCCCTGAAGTCAGCTGGACAAGATCCTCAGCATACTTAGCCAAGCAGGCTAGCTTTGAGCAGGTGCTGGAACAGAGACCTCCACAGCTCCCTTCCTGTCTGCACGGCCCTGTCACTCAAGGGTCTGTCTTTACTGCCCAGGTTTTCTTTGTTGCTCTCCTCCAGCCCCCCCCTCACCTCTCACCCCCACTTCCCCCTTGTCTAAATGGTGCAGCACCTGTAGCTCCAGCTTGGGGAACACCCTCTGCCCCAGCAGCTCTTCTGTTGGGGAGGTGCTGCAGCCACCTCATGCAGCACCTTACACTGGAGCGTTACAGTGCTGTGCTCTGCGCTGTGCAAGAGGCAGCAGGCTCACTGCAGTGCACAAGGTTCACGGGGAGCCCCGTTCTGCACAGTGCAAGGAGCCCTGTGCTGTTCTGCAGCTCTCTCCAGCACTCCTGGTGACAGCAGTGAATCTGTCACTTCCAGCAGCACCAGACTGAGCTTCAGCCGTCCGCAGCACTTTCAGTTATATTAACACCAGTGTTTGTAGGGTTGCATTGTGTAGTGGCTCTTGGACTGTCACGAACAAAAAAAAAAATACTTCTAAGCAGCTGAAAGCTCTGTTTTGCCGATCTAGTCTACAGGCAGTCCATGAACGAGTGTGAAGTGTGCACCACAGCAGGGGGCTTTGCACTCAGAGTTCATGATGGTGATGGTGTGGTGCAGAGTGGGGGGAGATGGGAGAAGAACACAACAAACTGACACTGTCATTGGGGCAGGACATATCAAACCACAGCATCAGCTAGAAATACAAAGTGAGAAAAGGGAGTTCTTGGACCCTAAAATAAGCTTTAAGCCCTTTCAGTGACACTGTCCCCAGCCCTGGAGCTGTGGGAAATATTCAGAGCGCTGTATTTAATACTGTACTGCTGTGCCATGCTAGGTTGCAGTGGCACAGACCCCTCATGTGGACCCATTTATAGTAACAGAGCACTGCTTATCGCTGCATAATTTTATTCTTCATTCTCCCCCCTTCTCCAGTCTGGCCCAGTTGTACATGAATCAGTTCATGTGCAGGAGCTGATGCAATTGCTGCAAATGGCATTTCATCCCATTTGGTAGCCATGTAGGGTAGGTAAGTTAACGTTCTCTAGCTCAGCCCAACCCAGACCCGAGAAGGGAGAAGCAAGGAATACCTGACAGTGGTCCTCGCGTGCAGGCAGCTCTGCTGCAGTGTGTTCGGGGGCCACTGCCAGCTCCCTCCGGGGCAGCGCAGCTGGGAGCAGCTTCCAGAGGACATCCACCTCCCCTGACCCAGAGCGAATGCCAACAGATGCTGCTACCCGAGCAGGCCGAGCCCACCGTGGGAACACAGCTTCTCCTCTGCAGCTCAGTGGCACAGGGGACTGAGGCAGAATTTGTCCAGCCGTGGCTGCAAGAAGCCAGCTGTGCTCTGCTGCCCCAGCAGGTGCTGAGAAATCCATGCCATGAAAGGATCCTGCAGAACTGTCTCAGGACCTGCCACAGACATCTCCCTGGAAACAGGCACCCACCTGGGACATCCAGGAGCACAGCTTTGTTGTAGCAGTTGCTCTGCTCTGAGCTGCGGCTGTCCCCACGCAGGCTAGCCAGAGCCAGGAGCCACGGGACAGGCAGAGCCACTCACCAGTTCTCCGCAGCTACAGGAGAACCCAGCTGTGCAGGATGAGCATGGAGCCGTGCCACCAGTTAGGAGAAGACACCTGCCGAAGAGGAAAAGGCTGGGGAAGAGGCAGGCACCAAGGAGGGTGAAGCTAAACATCAGGAAGCACTTCTGTGCTGTGCACGTGACAGAGCACTGGCACAGGTTTCTCACAGAAGCTGGGGAGTCTTCCTCCTTAGAGATGTCCAAAAGCCACCTGGACGTGGTGCTGGGTACCATGCTCTGGGTGGCCCTGCTAGAGCAAGGGTTGGACCAGATGGACCCAGAGGTGTCTCCAACATCAGCCATTCTGTGATTCTGTAATTCTGTGAAGTCAGCTTCTGGCTGCCAGGGGTGTCTCCCACTCTTAAAACTGTGTCTCCAAGGGAGGGGTGCCAATGACCAACTGGACCCCACGTAACCCAAACTCCACATCAAAACTCAGAGAAATTGGCATCCCAGCAGCAACATCCTACACACTTGGAGAGAGCCTTCTCCCTGTCCAGGAACCTCTGACGGGATTGCAATGGGTGTTGCTACTACACAAGCTCCCTGGCTGATGTTCTCCAAACCAGCAACAAAGGCCTTTATGGCCGGACACCCAGCTGGCAGTGGACCCACGTGGCTGTCTGCTCTGCAGCCAGTGTGCAGCTGTACCCTGCGCAAAACTGGCTCTTCATCAGGCATTGGGGTTGGGTTCAGATATGAGACACCTCCTGGCTTCAGAAGCAGTATCTCATGCAGCGGCTCTCATGAACAGAACTACTCTAGTCTAGCTAGCCTAGATATAAGAGCTCAGGCAGTCTGAAACGACTCTCCTGCATCGGCACTGAAACCCAGCGCCTGCTGCAGGTTGGAGCAGAAGACAGTGCTAGTGCCAGCACTCGCTGGTCCACCCTGGCTCTGTGCTTGCTGCTGCATGTCAAGAGAAGCAGCAGCTGGTAGTGGTGAGACAGCCTGAGATTTTCAAGGAAAGGCAAGACCCTTCCCTTCCCCTCCACGCAGCTGTGGGGCAGGCAGCCCTGGCACCCAGCAGTGCCCCGGGGATCAGTGACAATAAGGCATCTGAGCTGCAAGAGGATTTCTCCATTTATTCCCCATGCTGCAGTCGGCTGGGGGGCTGGGGGGGGGGGGGGTGAGGGGCTCCTTGGGGGGGGTTGAGGGAGGAGGAAAGGCTCCAGGGCACATCTCTTGCAGCAGTCAGTGTGGCTCCAAAGAGCAGGAGGGCATTGCACCATTGGGCCTTGGAGGTGCCGGCAGCAGAAACGTGCACAAGAGCTGGTGCAGGGCTCCGCGGCAGTGCTGGGGACAGCAGGCAGGGACAGGGGCTGCAGGGGGATGCAAGCACGGGCCTCTGCTCAGCCCGGGGCCAGGGGCTGGCACCAGGCCTGCAGGAGAGGGCTTTGCCTGCTGGAGGGTGGCGATCGGACTTGGTGCCGCTCTGACCTGGGGGGCTGCTCCTGCGCAGGGGCCCGGGAGACACGAGACCCCGGCTGCCTCGGGAGTCCGGGGGCAGGCTCGGCTCGGGCGGGCTGTAGCCAGCGGGGCCTCCGGGGGGGCGACGGACGGCCCCGGCCCCGGCCCCGGCCCCCTACCGTGTCTCTGCACCGGCGTCGGACCGGGCCCGCCGGCCCCCGCGACCCCACCGCTGCTCCCCGCCGTGCCCACGGGCCCCGGCCCCGGCCGCGCGCCCTCCCCGGCCCCGGCCGCCCCGTCCCCGCAGCGCGGCCGGGAGGGCAGGGCCGCGGAAGACCCTCGCGTGGCTCCATAGAAAATAATTTATTGAAATCACAGCTATACATGGGCGGGCGCTCCTGCACAGCGCGGCCCCGGCCCGGCGCGGCGCGGCCGGAGGCAGGGCCAGGACCCGCGGGGGCCCGCGCTCCCCGCGGCTCGGACAGACGGACTCGCTGCCGTATGTACAGAGTTTACACGGAATAAATAAGGGACATGTACAGAGGAATGCGAGCGGACGGCCGGGCCGCGGCCCCGCTGCCCCGGCCCCCCCCGCTGCCGGCGGCCCGCCCGCCCCAGGGTCCGAGAGCCCCGACGGCGCTCAGGGCCGGGCGCCCTGCTCGATCTGCTGGTGCTGGCTGCGCACGGCGAAGCGGTTGACGTGCACCGGGATGGGCACCACGATCTTGGGGTTGCGGACGGGCTCGCCCGAGCGGTTGCTCACGTTGCCCGCCTTGATGCGTTTCCACTTGGCGCGGCGGTTCTGGAACCAGATCTTCACCTGCACCTCGCTGAGCTTCAGGGCGTGCGCGATCTGGGAGCGCTCCGTCAGGCTCAGGTACTTCTTGCAGTGAAACTCCTTCTCCAGCTCCAGCAGCTGCTCGCTCGTGAAGGCCGTGCGCCGCCGGCGGCTCTTGCCGGCCCCGGAGCCCGGCGGGGTCTGCTCCGCCGCGGGGCCGCCCTTGCCCTTGCCCTTGGTGCCCAGCGCGGCGGCGGCCGACCCGTCCAGGAAGGGCTCCTCCTCGCTGTCGCCCGCCGAGCTCTCCTCCTCCCGCTCGCTGCACGGCGTGGCCGCCGACTTCACCTCCAGCTTCTCCTCGTCCGAGCTGTACGCCTTCCCGTCTGCGGGGCACACAGCGTCAGCGCCCGCCCCCGCGCTCCCCGGAGCCGCGGCCCCGGTGCGGGGGCTCCCGGCCCTCCGCCCCCCCGGCGGCCGCCCCCCGCCAGCCCCGCGCCGTCCCCGCAGCCCCGGGGCCGCCCGCGCTGCCTCCCGCCCGGACGCGGCTTCCCCGGCAGCGGGCGGCGTCGCGGGGCGCCGCTGCCCCGGGGCCCCGCACGGTCAGCCCCGCGCCGCCCGCAGCCCAGGCCCGTCGCAGGGAGCGAGGCACCGCCGGCACCTGCCGCCACCCGCAACCCAGCTGGAGCAGCATCAGGGCCTCATCCCAGCGGAGCACAACACCGTCCTGCCAGAGCTCCGCATCCGGACCAAATCTGTACTTGGCCCCTGAGCTCAGCCCTCCCTCTGCCCCATCCCACTGCATCTATTCCTGTTCATCCAGCGCAGGGCCAGCCAGGAGGAGCCGAACCTTCCTGCAGACAGCAGCCTGAGCCGGTTCCAGGCAGCAAACCTTTCTGCACACGGAGCATCCTGCTGCCATCTCCCCCTTCCTAGCCCTGCACTACAGCGGAGGTGTGCAGCCAGGGAACAGCACGCTTAGGCAGCTGATGATCAAGGCTTAGCTTCCCCTGCCATTCTGTGCAGGGGAGGAGGTTGGGAGGTGCTAGCAGCTCCCAGCAGACAGGACCTCATCCCCGGCCACCCACACAGGAGGAAGAGTTGGGACCACAGGAGACACCTGTGTTATGTTGCCTGCAAAAATACTGGTAGAGTATGGGGGGGATGAGCCACCTTCTTGCTGCTTTCTTGTGATCCAAGCCGGTGTCTCCTGAATGGTTAAACTGCCATGGAGCAAAGGAGAACATTGGTGGGAACAAGGGGGAAGAAAGAAGCCTGGAAGCCAGTCAATTCCTTCATAGAAAGGCTCCAGCAAGGACCTGACAGGAGACAGAGAGAAGATGGTCCTGTCCGTAGCCAGGGGTCATGAAGGGAGAGGATCCATGGTCACCCACAAGGAGATGAAAAAGTTTTGCCGTCATGCTAGGACTAGAAGAGACCAGCAAACTCTCCAAGCCAAACCCAAAGGCAGGAACTGCTGCTGGAAGGAGCTAGTCCTGAAGCACTACCAGTCAATATAATCCTACACACAGAAGGAGCAGCAGCAGCTCTCCAAATCTCTAAGCAGTCTCCAGGGACTGGCACATGCACCCTGGGCCACTGGAGCTCCAGAAAGCTCACTTCATTCTCAGTGGGGAAGGTAGGACGGCCCTCAGATGCCTGAAGGTGCAGGGCTGCGAGCACACCAGCAGCAGCTGTAAGAAACTGCCTGAGCCCAGGAGACCTTCTTGTGAGCCTGGGTGTTGAGGAGCACCTACAGCCCTTGTCAGTCCTGCAGCAAGTCTGTGCCTTCCTGAGAGGGGGTGAGTGACTTTGGAGGTCTAGAATTTTGTCTCTGCTCCTCCTGTATTACACAGAAGGAAAGAAACACCTTCATCTCTATTTTGCTGCAGAAGAATAGACGGACCTTTCTTCATGAGGGCCTGAGGGTAGGGAGACATCTTCCATATGCACGGGGGTGTAGTAAAGACCTAGAAAATTTGTGCTTGGGGGACTGAGGAGCAGCAGCAGGTGGCATGAAGCACTTTGGCTGCTGATGCATGGTCTCATGCAAGCACTAACTTTGCCCAAGAAAAGGAGAGCTTTAATTTCTGTGTACCCCTTCTACCCACTGGAGCACAAGGACTGACAAGATAAGAAAGCTCTTCTGAGGACATCATTGTCTTCACCAAGAGTATTCATAAGTCCTGCCCTGACTCTGCTCTTCCCTGCTGATGGAGGATGGGATCAGCAGCCACACTATCAGACAGTACTGATCTGGGAGTTTGCTCCTGTAGGTCCAGACTGCACCAAGGGACTGGAGAAAGTCTGAGCTACCAACTGTAATGTGTCACCTTGTAAAACACGTACTGTCTCTGGATACACTTGTCTTAGCCAGACCCCAGATTTTAAAGTCTCTGACTGGTTTGTATCTTACAGAAGGGTTGAGTTTGCAGTAAGGAACTAAGAACCACATGATGAAGTCTAAACCAGGACATTTACAAAGAAAATTGGTATGTTGGTCTGCTAATCACCTGGCACGTCCTCATCAGGGAAGTAGTGGAGGCAGCAGAACCCACCCATTAGGTGGGAAGGTGTACTGAGATTCTCAAAGGCCTTTGAGCAGGTTGAGAAGCTGTCATGAAGCAAAGTATTGTGCCTTTGAAAAATCGACAAGAAAGCAGTAGACCAAGAATAAGATTGATCCATCTCTTTGCTCTTCACAAAGTCCCAGCTGTTCATTGATCTTATTATGGACTTGATAAGCACAGTGAAGAGAAACTGGTGAGTATTACAGGTGGCAACGTTATTCAAGCAGGATCAGGAGAACCCAGATCAAGAATGGGTGTTGTGACAGCCAGACGAGCGCTGTGTTGATAAACACTGAAGAGCTCTTTGTCATGCTCATAGGAAAACTTAAAGCTTCTGATCCTAACTGAACATGGATTTACTACATCAACTGAGGAGAGTTTGGATGTTGGTGGAGACCTCTGCAGCTCAGGAACAAATGTGCTCTCAGAGGTGGTGTGGAGGACCGAGGGCATTGAGTACCATTGACTACCTGGGGGTCACACTCTTTGTTGCAGCTGTAGTTACAAAGCAGCCTCTAGGATTTTCTGCTTCTTGCTATCAGTTTCCCCTACATGCCACTCCCCTCCCAAGAAGCGGGACAAGAACTGGTAGCAAGTTTGAAACACAGTAGATGCAAAGAGAGGTCCTAAAATAGAGCATTGACTCCTTTGACTGATCTGGCAAGCAACTGACTTTACCTCTGCAGGCATATGTGTGATGGAGGTGCCAATGGAGTCCAGGGACAGAATTATACCCTAAAGAGGGTATAATTGATGTCAGCAAGACAGACAAAAAGAGCTACTTCACACGGTTCTTCTACAGATGAGAGATCTGTGGAACACCTTGCCCCACGAAGCGGATGATTCCAAGTTTGTCTCTCCTTTCTGGTGTACTCCAAGGGAGACTAGACAAGGTCAAAGAAGAAGAATTGGTCAAAGGTTACTCAATATAGAGAAACAGAAGCTGGCTTAGGAAGCCACTGAAGTGCAGGTGGCTGGATGCTGGGGAAGTGTCATTTTTTGAAAGTATTGCATGGGCTCACGCTCTCTTACTTTTCTCTGGACAATTTTTCTTCATCAGGGTCATGGACAAGATGCTAGAGCAAACTGCATTATCAGGAGATTCCTAAAACCACCTATATGAATCATCTTTCTCTGACTTTCTCGACAGTGAAAAAAAAACATAGCTACTGACCTGGTTTACATCTGACCTGGTTGATAAAACAAACCCTATTGTCCATCTGCAAGGGACAGGTAGAGTCGGCAGAAACATTAGGTGAAGAAAAAGACAGGCACATTTGATCCGACACATCCTCTTGGGCCTGGGCAGAGGAGCCCACACAGCTCCACATGGGCAGAAGGAGAAGCATCCTTCATGGCTCCAGAGCAAGCACAGTGCTGAGAGACAGCCAATATGCAGCAGTGAGCAAACAGCAGTAACAAGACATATTTCCTCCCATCACATGAAGCAGTCACAACAGGGTGAGCCTTAGAGATATAATTTCTCAATTTCAGAAATGTCCAATTTTCAGAACAGCTCATCTGAGTCCCTCAGGAGGAGAGAACATGTTGGGCTTATGTACAGAGGAGTCATGGAGGGAGATCAAGCACAGCACAGTTCATTTCCCTACAGACCAAGAGGTTGTGGTCATATAGACAGCAGGTGGCCTGGGCAGTTCTGCCCCCTGAGGAGGCTTTCCAAACAGATGTGAGTCTGCACTGGGTTTTCAACTCAGCACAGAGGCCTGGGAGCACCAAAGCATCACCAAAGCCTCTGTAACCCATAAAGGCAGCAGGGAGGCAAAATGCTCCAGTTGTCCTAAACTGGGGACTAGGTTCCAGGGGTACCCGAACAGGGTATTCTGACTGAAGAAGAAGGCAGGGCAAGACACCGGCTCACCCAGGAGAGGCTAAAGGGGGGATGAAGAACAAGTAGCCGAGCACTGCAAAAAGCACCAAAGACTGCTCAGCACGCATCTGTACCGGGAAGCCTGTGAGACAAAGGTGGATCTCGGGGCTGACCAGAGGAGGCAGCTCTCAGGACAGACAGGCCATGCCAGAGAAAGCCAGGGGCTGGTTTGTCTCAGTCTTCCCGCAGAAGAGAAGCCTCAATCGCTGTGCCGAAGGAGCGGAGGTGGAAGAGAGCAAGAGTTGGAGCTGGCTGAGAAATACGGAGCAACAAGTCACCGAGGCTGCTGCCCGCACGTTCGGGAGCGGCACAGCTCACAAAGGAGAGAGCCCCGCGGCTACGCCACGGCGGCGGGAGCAGCCCGCGGCCGGCACCGAGCGCGATCCCAGCAGCGAAGCCGCCGCCTGCCCGCGCCGTCGGGCAAAGCCGGTGCCGAGGCTGCGGGCACAGCGGCGCGGGGCGGCAGGCCGGCGGGAAGGGCAGAGGGGCTGCGGGCGGCGCCGCCGCCGGGCCACGGGAGCCGCCCCGCGGTGCCGCCCGCGCCCGGAGATCCTTGCCCCGCGGTCCGCCCGGGACGCGGCGCCGTGCCGGGGACGCTGCGCAGCCCCGCGGCTGACGCTGAGCGGGACCGGGACCCGCCGCGGCCGCCCGGCGGCCCCTCCGCCTCGCTCGCCCCGGGCCGGGTGCCAGCACCTCGGAGAGCTCCGCGCCGCCGGGCCGGGATCGGCTCCGGGAGCCCGCTCCGCCCCGTCCCGCCGGGCCGCCCTGCGCCAGAGCCCCGAGCGGCGGCTCTCGCGTCTCGCCCTCCCTGCGGGCCGGACGCGGCGGGTGGAGTTTGTCTCCGGCCCGCCAAAGTTGCGCTCGCTGCAGAGCGGCGGAGGCGGTCCGGAGCGGAACGGACACGGTCCTCCCGGCTCGGCCCGACGGGACAGACCGGGGGCAGGTCCCTCCTGCCCGCCGCCACGGCCCATCGAACCCGGCCGGCCCGTCCGCCGCACCCCGGTCCCTGCGACCCCGGCTCCGGGGATCCTACCCCGGGGAGCTCGGAGGCCGGCACTGCCGCCCGCCCGCCACCATCGCTGGGGAAGCGGGCAGAGCCCGAAGAGGGGCCGGGCGGGCGGCGCTGCCCCCCGCGGGGGCCCCTCGGGGCTGCGGGACTCCCGGGCGAGACCGGACGGCGACCGCAGCAGGCGACTTGCAACCCCCGGCCGGGGCCGGCCCGCGCCGCTCTTACCTGCCAGGCCGGGGAAGGGGTCCGGGAAGTGCAGCGGCGGCTCGGGCGGCCCCTTGTCGCGCCCCGGGGGCAGCTCCTCCGCCTCCAGGCCCTCGGCGCCCCGCCGGCAGCCGGCGTCGGGGTTGGCGCGCGGCGGGGGCAGCTCCTGCGGCGGGTAGAAGCCGTCGGGGGGCTCAGAGAAGCTGGGTAGGGCCGTGGTGAGCGCCACCATGGAGGGCACGGCCTGGCCCAGACTGGCGCAGAAGGTGTTGGTGAGGCGGCCGGCGAAGGAGGCCAGCGGCGCCAGCGGCGGCAGCCCCGACTGCAGGGGCGCGTGGGACAGCGCCTGCGGCAGCACCAGCGGCCGGTACGGCATGAACATGGGGTAGCCGGTGTAGAGCAGGTGCCCGGAGCGCGGCGGCGGCGTCCCGATGAGCGAGTCGATGGAGAAGGCGGTCCCCTGGCCGCTGGGTCTCTGCATGGCGAGCGGGCGCCGCCGGCTCAGCCGGCACCAACTTTCCGGCGAGCTCGGGCCGCCGCCAACTCGCCGCGCTGCCGCCGCCGCCGCCGGGCCCCGCCGCGGCCCCGGCCCCGGCCCGCGCCCGCCGCCTCCCGTGGGCTCCGGCGCCCGGCGAGAGCTGCCGCCCGCCCGCCCGCTCGCTGGCTCGGCGCGGCGGAGTGGAGGCGCGCTCGGAGCCGCCCGCCCGCCCGCCCCGCCGCGGGGGGGCCGGGCCGGGCCGCGGAGGGGAGGGGTGGGGAGGGGAGGCGGGCGGGGGTGTCGCCCTCTGCTCTCATCCATCTTCCGCACATCACGGTCGAGTTCCTCCTTCAGCGCCCGCTCCGCCGGGGCAGGGCTCCCCGCTCCCCCCGGCGCGGCCGGCCCCTGGGAAGGCGCCTCCCCCTCCCGCCTCATCAGCTGTTATTAATGGTGATTGATGATTAGCAATTACGGGGCCAGCACAAGGGCGCTTTTGTGGGGGACGGGACGGGGCTGCGCTGCGCTGCGCGGCACGGCACGGCACATCTTTCCTCGGGCCGCCCCCGGGCCCGGGACAACGGACGGGGCGAGCCAGCCCTGCTCCGCCCCGCCCCGGCCCGGCCCGGCCGTCCCCCGAAGCCGGCCCGGCCCGACGCTCCCGACGGCTCCCGGCCGCTGGCTCCGGGCGGGCGGGATGGAGAGCCCCGGAGGACCAAGTCCTCGCCAGGCACCGGCCGGGCCCCGCCGATCCGCGGGCTCCCGCCGCGCAGCGCCGGGAGCGGCGCCCGCCTCCGCCCCGGGCGCGGTGGGGCTCGGCCTGCCCGCTGCCGGCCCCCGAGCCCCCGCGGCGGGCTCGGAGCGGGGCTCCGCGGGGCGAGCAGCCGCGGGCGAGGGCGCCGCGGGGCCGGAGGGCGGCCCGAGGACGCGCTCTGCGAGCTCGGCCGCGCTCCGGCCCGGGACGGGGCGTCCTGCGCCGGGGGAGAGCTCCCGGTACCCGGCTCTGTCGGGGCAGAACCGGGCGGGCGGCAGCGAGGCCAGCCGCGGCTGGGGTCTGCCAGCCTGCCCGCGCTGCCCTGTAACTGCACAAAGCCCCTGGGGTCTGCCTCTCCTGGCAGCTCACGGAGTGTGATGCAGGTGCACCCATGGACTGGCTGCCGATGGGCCCTTCTGTGCGCAATCTACAGAGCGAGTGAGACCAGCGCAAGCTCCTGGACTGCTGTGAGAGCTCCACAGCGCTGCCCTGCCTCGCTGTGTGTCGTGGGGAGCATGGCCTGGCTCCTGCAGGGAGTCCTCGTGCTAAAGCGGAGTATTTACGACCCCACTTGGCACTTTCACTGTGCTTTTGTCTACTGGTCAGACGAAGCACCTTCAGACCAGTCACCAGCACTGTCAGAAGAGGTAGTCGCTGGGCATGTAACCCACCAAACATCGAGCAAACCACAGCCCTGCTTCAAAAGAGCGTCAGCATCAGTATTGCCACCTTAAGCACTTAGAAGCCAGGGAATGTCGGAGCTGAAGTCAAGTCTAAGCTCACTCTGACGGTATCTGCAGTGGCACAGGTACGTGCCAGACCTCCAGCAATCACCCAAGGTAGTCCTCCTCTCAGGACTGCTGTGTCTGCTTGCACTTACCCTCTGACTGGGGGTGCAGTACTGGCTGCTTGGCTCCCCAGGATCCCTGGTTACATCTGTGTAAATGCACAGATTTCCATCTTCATATAACCTCTCCTACTCTGTTTCCAAGGGGGTCTGGGGCACCACTTTGCTGCAGCCTTCAATTATGTGTTCTGTGTGGGATATGATGGTCCAGCCATGTAAGTGGACACTTGAATCCTATGTGGAGCACATAAATGAAGGCAAATAGGCCCATCAGGCTGACAGCATGGTCCTCAACTTTCCTCCACTAAACAGGCACAATCTGTATTCCTGCACAGAGCCTTTCCTTTCTGCATGTTTTTATACCTTTCTCTGTGGTACATCCTTCTAGTCTCAAGGAAACAGCCCTCTGTGGCAAGAGCTGCACTGTCCCCAGAGACAGAGGTGTGGAAAAACCAATGCTAAAATAATCATACAGGCTCAAATAATGAGTCATAAAGATGAGGCCTGGCAAGAAGGATCCCTCTTGCCACTCCCATGCAGACACCTCCCACTGACTGATGGCCCTTGGATCACCGAGAAAGAGAAGTAAGTGCTTGTAGGGCACAGGCCACCTAGCCCCTTCTCTAGGACAAGGGCCTAGGTTTCAGGCTGAGAAGGAGGCTGCCAGTGAAGGGCATTTGGATGAATCCCACCTTAGAGAACAGCTGTGGCACCAAAAGGAATACACTCAAAATCTGCAAGTCAGCATCCACGCTTTATCTGTCCTTGGCCCAACTCTCCTGTCTCATCCACCATATATCTCTGTGGGAGAGGAACCTCCACGTTGAAGTCATCTTCATGTGCAGAATTTGGGTTCATTCTACTGCTACCAAGGCACATCAGACCATAGAGGAAATGAAAGCATAGCCATGTGTAAGTCACTGGATCTGAAGACCTGTGCTCAGAAGTGCACAGGCTGTGCATCAAGGCTATGCAAGCAACTTCCTAACTCCTTAGCAACTGCAATTTGACCACTTGGTCAATTAACCTTTTATGTGTGACCTCCAACTCACACCTCACACTATCATGAAAGTTAGCAAGGTATTTGAGAGCAATAGGGAACTGCTATCTTACGTGACCTTGCTGGGGAAACCCGGAGAGCTGGGGAATGAACTACAGCTCTCAGAAGAATGACTGCCTATGCCCAAAAGGGCAGGTCCTTCCTGAAGCCAGTAACACAAGTTGCCACACTGACCTCTGCAAATCAGTAGCTTGCATGCTGCAAGTCCCTAAATATGTCCCCAAGTAGAAGATTCTGCTTACCTGATCACACACTTGTGTTACCTGCAGCACTTGTCCCTCTCCAGACACTGACTCTCAGTTTACCAATGCCAGGAACAGCAAGGAAGGGATGATCTGATAGGGAAGGGAAGCCAGGAAGCAAGAATTGCAGTAAGGCAGGTGGGGCAGTGGTCTCACTGACAAGGATGAAGTCCCACAAAACTCAAAGCAGGTGATCAGAGCAAATCTGCTGACAGTAGCCAGAGTCACCAATATTCAAATGATCCCCCAGCCAGTCCCAGCTTCCAAGTGGCAAGGAAGTCCCAGATCAAGCCAGAAAGTCAAGTCAGTGGGTCAGGATTGATGTCAGCATCAGGGAGGTACAAGGTCGGACACAAGCTGTACCTCCAGCTTGGGCTAGGCAGAGGCTAAAGGTGAGAGCTCGTGCTTAGAAGCAGATCCTTAGCCAAAGAGGGGTAGGCCCTTGCTGAGGTCCCCCAAGGACAGACAGCTGCATTGCCTAAGTTGGCTCTGACTCCAGAGAGCCAAACCACCAGGAGGAGAGAAATGGCAACTTCACATGGCCCTGACGGCTTACTCCACTCAGGTTTACTTTGTCTCACGAGATTTGCAGTAAAGTAAGGTTGAAGTTCATTTACCAAATCATAAAGCAAAGAAACAGAGAAGGCTGAAGGACTGGAAACAAGGTTTGCAAGCAAAATAAAGCAAATATTTTATGCTACTGCACACATTGAACAAGATACAGTTTGAGAGTTCTCACAACTGCCACCCTTGCAGGGTGAGCCAGACTGGAAGGGTGAGGGTCCAAGCTGCATCTGATAACTCTACCGCCCCTTAGACCTCCAGGGGCTTCCCCTCTTTCTGCATCCTATGTATAACCTTCCACAGTTTTTCAGTCTAGTGCAAATGCAGTTTCCATGGCTTCCACTTGAGGCTCAGACCTCCACTGTTCAGTACTCTCCCTGCACGTTTCTCCCTCCCAACATGCTTTCTCTGCAGGGAGCCACTCTATTCCATTTTATCGGGCTCCATCCCCCACTTTGCAGGTATCTGGTATGTTCCTTTAACATCCCTCGAGATACACTGCCCAACACACCAGGTACATGAGAAGTATTAATTGCAAGTGCACTTTGTAAAGCCCCTGGTTTCACTGCACCCTCAGCAATTGACAGCTCTCAGGACCTTGCTGGTTACGTTATCAGGCACTGAAATAGAGTTTCAGGAGGAGGCCTGATCTGTCCCTTATGTCTGGAGATTGTTGGGTCACAGCTCTGTGTTTATCTGCCTCAGCACTTGGCCCTTGGTCTCACTATGCTGGGCCATGAGTACTGAATTCAAGTCCAGCCTCTGCAGGCAATGCCCTTCAGCAATTGCAGACCTGCCTGCCCCATCCCCTTCAGCTTGTCACTGCCTGAGCTGGCCCTCCTTCCTCAGTCTGCCTTTGCTTCCATCCCTCTTCCTGTCTGCTTTCAGCATTAGA
This sequence comes from Anser anser, assembly GCF_964211835.1. Taxonomy (NCBI): domain Eukaryota; kingdom Metazoa; phylum Chordata; class Aves; order Anseriformes; family Anatidae; genus Anser; species Anser anser. The sequence continues at coordinate 162,994,175 of NC_139721.1, forward strand.
GCCTCTGGGGTGCCTTCCTTCTCTTCTCTGTTCCTTGCTGCAGGCACATGAGAATAGACAAGTCAGTATACCTGCATTTCTGGAGTCAGTAAGCAAGACTGACAGTGTCCTGCTGCTGAGCCCTTGACGATTTGGACACAGTGTCCATGCTGAGGATGGTACATGACCTGTCTGGTCAGCACAGAGGATCTGGCAAGGCTTCAACTGCCCAGGCACAGGCTTCCTTGGAGAAAACTATCAGCCTTGAATATGTCCTTGCTGGGCACGTGCAAAATGGGATCCTCAAAGGCTTGCAGTTTAGGAAAAGTTGGTCACATGCTACTGGGCAGAATCATCCAGGCCAGCCCTCCTTCCTGTACTGCTAACTGCTGCGCCGGGGTGTGGTGTCGAGAGTGTCCTCCTGGAACGTAGGCTGTTCGCTAAGTAGGGGCCAAGGGTTCGCTACGTGCCTTAATCTCACCCTGGGGATTATTTGAATTATTTTTTGCTGTAGCTGTGAAGGGAAAAATTCAGTCAGACAGACACACAGCATGGCAAACCACGACTGCAACAGTTAAAGTTTAATAACTGACACTCAAATGAAAACAGGTCTTTCTAATGGAAACTGCTATGCAACCTGAACTTTATGCCTCTACCTGCTCCACTTGCAATCTGTACACAGAATCTAGCACAACAGGACTGAATCTGGTCATGGCCTCTAGGCATTCCTGCAGTATAGCTAGTAAACATATTAAAAGCAAAGGTAATGTTGCAAAATGAGTCACTCAGAGTTTGGAAAAATCTAGAGAATGGGCTAGCTGTGGCTGTGCCGTTGTGTTAACAGAAGCTAGGCTCGTTTTAGGCACGGACTCTGCTGTTCGACTGTATCCATGAAGTGGCCCAATACAAAACAACCCTTGAGCAGGCTCTGTCAGCACTCTCAGTCTGGTGGGTAACCGCCAGCATGACAGTCCTGCCCTAGCGTGCAGTCTGGATGCAAGGAGCACGCAGGTGGCTTCTGCAAGTGCAGTCTTACAGGCTTCCACCTCATTGCCGAGTTGCCCCATGTGATTTTGTCTTCAGCTTCGTACCATAAGACCTGTCTGTAGCAGCTGTGGAGCCAGCCTCTTATGCCTTGGGATCTTGGTCTGGCAGCGCCATAGCTGGAATAAGAACCCAGGATCCTCATTAATAGTAGAAGCATTTCTAGGTGCATAATTTTGTTGCTGAAGAGCCCTTAAGGGCATTAAAAGGCTATTTCTAAGGTCTTGGCCCAAGCCAGGGTTTCTGAAATAGGGAGAGAGTATAACTTAAAGTGAAGAAAACTCAGAGTGGTCCATTTTAGGATTTGGGGCCAGAACTAGCATGCCATCACATACCTTTCTGCACAAGAGGTCCTGATGACATGCATCCCAGGGTCCTGAGGGAACTGGCTGATGTAGATGCCAAGTCTCTCTCCATCATATTTGAAAAGTCCTGGCAGTCAGGTGAAGTCCCCAGTGACAGGAAAAAAGGAAACTTCTCTCCCATTTTTAAAAAGGGTAGAAAGGAAGATCCAGGGAACTACAGACCAGTGAGCCTCGCTTCTGTGCCTGGGAAGATCATGGAACAGATCCTTCTGGAAGCAATGTCAAGGCACATGCAAGACAAAGAGGTGATCTGAGACAGCCAACATGGCTTCACCAAGGGCAAGTCATGCCTGACCAACCTGGTGGCCTTCTACCATAGAGTGACTGCATCAGTTGACAAGGAAAGACCGACCGATGTCATCTACCTGGATTTCTGTAAGGCCTGTGACACAGTCCCACATGACATCCTGAGCTCCAAATTGGAGAAGGATGGATTGGAAAGGTGGACCATTCAGTGCATAAGGAATTGGCTTGGAGGTCGAACCCAGAGAGTGATGGTCAATTGCTCTATGTCCAGGTGGAGGCTGGTGATGAGCTTACACATGAGCAAAAGCATCTCCACACTTCCAAGTGTCATAGTAGGTGGAATGCAAGGTCTGAATTTATTTGGTTGTCCTGGTTACTCCCGTTTTTTATGTTCCCAGCTAGTAGCTTACATGGAAACCACTACTTTTTCACTAATGGTAATACAGTGCAGAATAATAGGATGACTTCTGCCTCGGTTGCTCGTGTTTTACATAGAGTCTTTTTGAGTGAAAACCTCCCAGTATAGACTGATCCAATCCTAGCATACATGTTCTTTTTTTCTTAAAGTGTATAAAAGGCATTTGATGGCATGGAGGTGTTACTTCTCTTTAGATTATGAGATTGGATTGTCTAGTGCATTGCTTCCTGAGCATTCATTTAAGAATATTTTGTCTTGTGCTTTGTTAGCCACCTTAGTTGATGGCAGAGGCCCTCAGCCCAAGAAGGATGTGGATCTATTAGAATGGGTCCAGAGGAGAGCCACAAAGATGATCAAGGGGCTGGAGCTCCTCTCCTATGAAGAAAGGCTGAGAGAGCTGGGGATGTTCAGCCTAGGCTTCAGGGCGACCTCATTGCGGCTTTTCAATACTCAAAGGAAGCTTATAAAAAAAGATGGAGAGTAACTTTTTCCTTGGGCAGATAATGGTAGGACAAGAGGGAATGGTTTTAAACTAAAAAAGGGGAGATTTAGATTAGAGGTTAGGAGGAAATTCTTCACTCAGGGGGTGGTGAGGCCCTGGAACAGGTTGCCCAGAGAGGTTGTGGATGCCCCATCCCTGGAGGTGTTCAAGGCCAGGCTGGATGAGGCCCTGGGCAACCTGATCTAGTGGGTGGCGTCCCTGCCTATGTCAGGGGTTTTGGAACTAGATGATCTTTCTGGTCCCTTCCAACCTGAGCCGTTCTATGATATGATATTCTATGATATAAGGGCAGAAGTGACAGTGGCCAGTCTTGTGCACCAACCTCTGTGACCTCTGTGGATCAGCAGAGTGCCTAGAAGCAGCCCTTAAGGTGGGTTTTCCTGATTTGACTTCTCATTTTCCCAGGCTGACAAGAGAAGTCTTTCTTCCCAGACAGGAAGACCTCTCACCAGGGCCTGCAGTGGCTCAACACATCGCAAAGAAGAACAACTCTTGCGAGGTTTTCACAAAGGAATACTCTCTAAAAGATGGTGAGTGAAGGCTGTTGGGTTTACTAGGGGCACACAGGCCATCTAAGGTGTCAACCACCTGTTTCAGCAGCCAGGGTGACATCAGTCAAGCCAGGCACATCTGCATGACCTCTCCTTGCCCTTCTGCCTCAGAGTCCACAGGTGAAGCAAAAAAACACAGGCAATGTACATGTGAAGCACCCTCATCCTCACTAGGCGTCAGGTCTACCAAGCAAGAATGAAACCATGCCCTATGCCACTGAGTGGAGCACATTCCTGTCTGTGGGACTTCAGTCTTTCTTGGCACCCCTCCTGACTCCTGCACCCAGCACTGGACCCACACTGTGGGCAGATTTCCTGTGCAGAGCGCTTTAAAATGGTCTTAGAGTTCATTAGCGACTGCTCTGACTTGACAGAGCTAACTCAACCTCCGTGGCTTTGTGACTGTGAGTTCCCTGGGATCCTTTGTTTGCCTGCTTCCCCACCTGGCTGCCTGTGCCCTACAGGAATAGGCTGCTCAGTGGACACAGACCTACGAGCATGGGGATATTGGCCAATTGCCACAGTAGTGGGGTCTGCAGGCAAGCAGCTAGCAGAGACTATGGTGATTACAGATCCCAGGAAGCAAGTTGCACTTGTCCTTCTCCGGCCTGACTGAGGGGCAGCAATGCACAAAACAGTAAGAACAGGGGGACAGCCTGCCGGGACTGGCCACTGCAGCAGGAAACTAGGGTTAGCACTTCAACCCACTCACAACACACATGAATTCAAATTGGAAGACAGCACTGTTTCCTGACTTGTCTGCACCTGCAAATGGTCTCTTATTTTGATTTCTTCACTCCTGGATAAGGTAAGAGCCCTCACACATCTCTTTGATGATTGTTCTGTTCGGGAGAGATAACACTTCCCTCATCCTGGGTTTTGACTCCTCCTGCTCTGGGAGAGCAATGCTAGCCAGACACTTCAGATAATTTCTCAGGATCCTAAGGCACAGGGCTGGCTTCTATTGGCACTGCTGTGATACTGCCTTATTGTTATTCTGGCACCAGGTGCAGCTGAAAGTTATTACTTTCAGCTTGTGTTTGTACAGCAGACCAAGACTGGGCATTCCTGGCAACATTCCCAAAGCAATGCCCACACCTGGGCTGCAAAGTTGCCTTCATTTACTACCTGGATAAGCTCTCCTAGGGGCATCAACATACCCACTCCATCTAGGACAGCTCCTCAGTTGCATCATGACTGTTCCCCATGGAGATCGGAGACATTGTTCAGGAAGTATAACTGGCATCAGACAGAAAGGAGAGAAGAGGAAGACAGAAAGAATGAGCAAAGCAAGGATGAGATCTCCAGAGGAAAACCGTCACCTGAAAGTCACCAGGTTCATGAAAAGAAAATTGCTCACGGCAGTCCAGGGTTCTCAACAGGTGAGATGGGGCCCAGTTTTTAAGATGGCATACCTGACACATTGTCCGCTCCTGACTTCAAGGAGGGGAGCAGGGGGCAGGGATATCACTGCATGAGGTGCTTAGAGGTTACCAAGGAGACTTTTGCAAATCATAGAACCATAGAATAGAGTCATAGAATATCCCGTGTGGGAAGGTACCCATAAGGATCATCGAGTCCAAAATGCCAGAGGGCATGCACTCCCAAGTACTAGGGTGGTGCATGTTGCCATAAGGCAACATACGTGTCTAGCTCAAGAACAGATGGTCTCTCCTAGGAGCTAAGCCTGATACCTCTTGTACTTTTAGCCTAAAAGAAGCTAAGTGCATTGCTCTGCTCTAGCAGACATGAGCATGGCTCTGGATGCTCTTATTTTAGCTGGCTGCGTGACATCCATGAACTACAAGTCACTATATGAACATATGTTTCACAGCTATCCCTCAGTAGCAAAGAGACTATAAAAGATCATGTTCTTGGGGTGCAGGATGCAGGATTCAGAGCAAAATTTGTTATGCAACATAATGCAGGCTGCTACCTGAATAACACTGATATCACTCTCTTCAGGTCAGAATATGGCACTGGCTTATCACAATATGAAGTGGTCCTAAATTCTATACCACCAGCATCTTGTGTGGATGCTTAGTGTACAAGAACAGTCCTGCTAGTCACAGGCTCTGCATGATCAAGTGTAGGGCTCTCTTCATTCAGTCACAGGTTGGAAAGGTTGGAAAGGACCTCTGGAGGTCACCTTGTCCAACCCCCCTCCCTCCCCCCCCTCCAGCAGAACCACCCAGCGCAGGTTGCCCAGCATCACACCCAGGTGGCTTCTGAGGATCAACAAGGAGGGAGACTCCACAAGCTCTGTGAGAGACCTGGTCCAGTGTTCTGTCACCCTCACAATAAAGAAGTGCTTCCTGAACTTCAGGGAGAACCTCCTGTGTCCCAGTTTATTCCCGTTGACTCTTGTCCTGGCACTGGGCACTACTGAAAAGGGCTTCATTCTGTCCTCTTTTCGCTCTCCCTACAGGTATTGGTGGACATGAATGGGATCCCCCTGAGCCTCCTCTTCTCCAGGCGGAGCAGTCCCAGCTCTCCCATCCTCTCCTCATAGCAGAGATGCTCACACTATTTTTCCATGTTTAGATATTGTTATTTTGTCACGTGGTTTTTTTCCTTCTTCAGAACATAAAGCTCCTGTCCTTGAGGCTCTTTTTGTTGGCCATTTCCTAGACTTCTCGTCATTCTTGATGTCCTCTGCTCCCTCCACAGCCTGCCCACTACACTGTGGTCACCACACTTCCAGAAGAAAAGAAGAAAAAGCAGTAGTTTGCTACAGACCAGACCCTGATCTGTGCATGCCATGACAGCTGCACCTTTTCTGCACAGCACATGGTACAGTCGTTCCCTCACATCTCAGCCTGCACCACCTCTGGCAGGTCGGGCCTTGCTCTGGCTTTTAGAGCTGGGCTTTGCTGCCTCTAGGGGAGAACTTGTTTTTTGTTCAGCTGGAGCTGCAGCTGGGGCTGCAGCCCCAACCAGCACAGTGTCTTCTGCAGATTAAAAAAGCATGACGGCTATTGCCGTGAGTCTTTAACAACTCTGGAATAGTGCCAGATGCGGGATGGCCCTCCGGGTAAACCCCCTAAGTATCACTGCAGTTTCAGTACAGATATCTGACTCTGAATAGGGTTTTCTGACAAGTTATGCTTTCCCCTAGCAGTACTTCATTCTACACTATTTTTTCTTAATTCTGTTATGAGATCTTTATGTGAAAAAGTGAGGAATTAACGAAATCAAGGCACATGACATTTTCTCTCTCTGTCCCTTTCCCACATGCTCTCTAGCCTGATGCAGAAGGAAACCAGCTTGGTCTGACCAACTCAGCATATTAGCTGATCTCCCTGTTATTTTCCAGGCACTTCCAAATTGTTTAGTTTCTTGTTGTAATATTCTCCAGGAATAAAAGTGAGGCTGACCAGGCATAGGACAAAATTTAGGAAATCACAGGCTACTACCAGAAACATGCTTGCATTTGGTCCAAGCCCATGCATCCAAGGAGCCTGAGCAGCAGCCCTGCAGCCAGGAGCACAGTTCTTGGAGGTAGGTGGGAAGGCACAGATGTGAGCAGCATTGCTGGTGGCTGGTGATGAGCCAGAGGCATGAAGCATGGGCTGCCAGGTCCTGAGGAGCACCTGTGAGGTACCTGTGATACCTCAGGAGCATCAGCAGCTGTGTGGGAGCAGAACTCTGGGAAGCATTCGGAGCCGCACTGCTAACAGTGAAATACTGCAAGCACTCGGCACCAGGAGAGCAGCTGTAGGGCCAAACCAGTCACCAGAGTGAGTCCAGCAAAGAGCTCTGCATGGGCTGCATTGCTGCGTGGGGCTGCAGCTTGGGGCAAATGCTGAGGCTTCTACTGTCATGAGGCAAAGACCCTGGCAGGATATGAATGGCACAGATAACCTCCCCAGGTGGGGTCTCCCTAAGGACCTCACCTCAGCAGTCTGGTGAGAAGACTGACTGTGTGTCACATCCAGTCCTGAGGTCCTTTGGCACTCCACAAGCAGTGCCCAATCCCACAGGGTGACACATGCACGGTGCTTCAAAATGGCTGATGTCTCAAACACAAAGCTTGTGAGTGAAATTGAATAACAGCAAATATTTAAATAAACTTATAAGCTACCATCACGCTTTTTTTTCCAGAATATATTTTTTCAGAAACCAGCATAGGCAGCAAATTCAGAGCAAGGAAGCGGATAAAGCCAGCACAAACAAGAAGTTAGAAAATGCAGGAAACTAAGGGGATTTCAGAGACATCAATGAAGTATCTGTGAACAAAGCTGTTAAGAGAAATGTGAAACTGTTTAATTACCCTGGGGCCAAACACAGTCCCAGCAGTGACAGAGGCCAGTGGTAGACCAGTGTGGGAGAGTGACGAGGCTATGGATTACAGAGCGGTAATTAAGTAGTCTGATCTCCCTGGGATTGGGCTAAGCACCGCGCAGGATGAATTCTGGTCTGGACTAGGGCAGGAGTGAGGATGATTTTTAAAAAAGACAAAGATGAGAAATCTAAATCCAGCACGATAAGCTATCCTAAGAGGCAATTAACTAGTAGATTAATTACCTTTGCTATTAAAAATGTATTTCTAATCTGTGTTTTCCCAGCTTCAATTTCCAGCCACTGGACCTAGTTTTAAATCTGAGTGCCAGTCAGAAGAACTGGCAATGATGAATAAATTCTGCACCTGCTGCACACCTTCCCCCTCTCATCAGAAAGTTTGGTAACGCACAGCTGAGGACCATGAGGCTTTCCTGGCGGAGTGTTGTCAGCCCTCCCTGCCCGGGACCACAGAACAAGCACCTAGAGCTGCATGCCGGCCTCCAAGGATCAGCCGCAGTGTGTCCGCCCACCACACCGCCCAGCTTTCTACTGCCATGCATCACTGACAATCCATCACTCTCTCACTCATGGCTCTTCCTTGAACCCTGCCCAGTTGGTTTTTGTTGTTGTTGTTGTTTGTTTGTTTGTTTAAGTGTGGACCCCAGAGCAGGATTCACCTGCGGCAGAGATTCCAAAGAATCGCAGTGTCTGGGCACCTGCCCCAGGTTCCTGTGTATAAAAACAAGAATCCAATATATATTTCTGTTCTGTATTTGAAATAAAAACGATAGCTAATATTCATATTTTACAGTGGTAATGATACACTGTCTATTCCATCAGTAATTAAGGAAGATGAAACTAAGTAACAATTTTTATAATCTGCAGGAGGATAACCTGCATCCAAGAGTTTTAATTGGCTAATCAGTTCACTGATCCATTGTTGTTTTTTTTTTCTTTATGACAAATCATGGCACACTGAGGAACTTAAGATAACTGTGAAAAAGAAAACCCAATGTCTTACCGGTATTAAATGTTATCACATGGATATCCAAGAAACTGTAGAGCAGTTCGTTCAACATAGATTCCAAGCCATCATGCATAAACAGCCAAGGGATGTTCTGGTTAAAATAGTAAAAGCTAGAGCCCCCATGAATATTATATATCATTTTTAAGTAAAAGAGGTATTTACAAATGTTTCTTGTTGTTGATGTTTTGTTGTTGTTGTTTTGGTGGTGGTAGTTTTTTGGTACTGTTTTTTGTTTGTTTGTTTGTTTGTTTTTGATAAATCTACAAGTTTGATAGAGCTAACTACATACATATGACGTGCTTGGACTCCTGCAAGTCGTTTGACTTATCTCTGCATGATATTCTACTAAGAAAAATTATGTCTGCTACAGTCCATGTGATCAGTATTAATGGACTTGAAAGAACTGAGTAACTGAGAAGAGTTATTCTATATAATTCTTTGACAGGTATATTCCTAGTTGCATTCTATTCACATCAATGCTATACATTATTAGCAATCAGGGAGAAAATAAAAAACAGTTTCAGGTAGAATTATTGAAGTGGTAAAAATGAAATGTTGGGATGGCAAAAGTATTAGGTGGCACTTGCCCAAGACAACCTAACTGCATTACTTGAAACATCAGGGTCACAAAAAAACTGCTTCATTGTATCTAAGTAATAGGTGTACCATATAAGCAAGAAGAATGTAGGCTTCATTTAAAACAGAGACTGCATCCTGGACAGCAATAAGTCTGAGAAACATTTAGAGGTTGTGACATATGTCATCTGAACACGTGAGGTGCTGAATGGGAGAGCATCACTGCCAAAGCACCCCCTCCTGTACTACGTATCATAGAATCATAGAATGGACTGGGTTGGAAGGGACCAGAAAGATCATCTAGTTCCAAAACCCCTGACATAGGCAGGGACGCCACCCACTAGATCAGGTTGCACAGGGCCTCATCCAACCTGGCCTTGAACACCTCCAGGGATGGGGCATCCACAAACTCTCTGGGCAACCTGTTCCAGGGCCTCACCACCCCCTGAGTGAAGAATTTCCTCCTAACCTCTAATCTAAATCTCCCCAGTTTTAGTTTAAAACCATTCCCTCTTGTCCTATCATTATCTGCCCAAGGAAAAAGCTACTCTCCATCTTTTTTATAAGCTTCCTTTGAGTATTGAAAAGCCACAATGAGGTCACCCTGAAGCCTTCTCTTCTTTAGGCTGAACATCCCCAGCTCTCTCAGCCTTTCTTCATAGGAGAGGTGCTCCAGCCCCTTGATCATCTTTGTGGCCCTTATAAATCAAGAAATGTCAAATACGAATCTAAGGTTCCTGAGGCTATTGTGTAGATATTGTATCCGCGCTGCTAAGAATAACTCTCACAAAACCATAGTGCAATCCCATTTTGAATGTTGGGCACAGTTCTAGTCCCCTCATCTCAAAGTGATGATGCACTAAGATCAGTGAAGGGACAGGGAAGTTCTGTGCTTGTGGTTAAGGGATGGGTGACAGCTTCTACAGTCAAATAGAATTCCAGCCTGAGTAAGGAGAGACATGACAGTGATCTGTAAAGTCTTGACTAGTACAAAGAAGGTCATAGACTATTGTGACTTTGTTATATTTAACTTACATTCTTTGAATGTAAGTTAAAAAGCATCCAATGAAACAAAGTGACAGCATGAAGACAAATTAAAGGAGGGGATCAACACAATGTGCAAATAAGATATGAACTTTTTGCTACAAGGATATCATAATTCTCAAACTTACATCAGTCCAAAAAGCTACTGGTTAAATTTATGGAAGGGGAAAAAAATTTTTAAAAAAAATCTAGGGCTACTAAATATGTCCTTCCTGACTCAAAAGTACCTGGAATGCAAATTATGGAGCTTGGGACTTGAGGGTCAGCATCCTAAGAAAGGGCTTTTCCATGCTTGCTTTGTCCTCGTACCCTTATATAAATAGCAGAACGGGTTATGTAGTCCATCCAGTGTGTCGTGTCATGCTTTTTACTGAGGAACAGGAAAAATGAGGTAAGAGTCAAACAGATATTTGAGGCCAGGAAGCCTATAGGGAGATATTTGGTGGAGACTGATCTTTCAGATCTGGGGTGCTGACTGATGCTCACCTGATCATGAGCCAGCAGTATGCCCAGGTGGCCAAGAAGGCCAACGGCATCCTGGCTTGTGTCAGGAGTAGTGCAGCCAGCAGGGCCAGGGAGGTGATCGTCCCCCTGGGCTCTATTCTGGTGAGGCTGCACCTAGGGTGCTGTGTTCAGCTTTGGGCCCTCACTACAAAAAGGACATCGAGGCCCTGGAACATGTTCAGAGAAGGGCTACGAAGCTGGTGAAGGGCCTGGGACACAAGTCCTGTGAGGAGTGGCTGAGGGAGCCGGGGTTGTTTGGTCTGGAGAAGAGGAGGCTCAGGGGAGACCTCATTGCTCTCTACAACTGCCTGAAAGGAAGGTGTGGGGAGCTGGGGGTCGGCCTCTTCTCACGGATAACTAGTGATAGGACTGGAAGGAATGGCCTCAAGTTGCACCAGGAGAGGTTCAGGTTGGAAATGAGGAGACATTTCTGCTCAGAAAGAGCAGTCAGGCATTGGGACGGGTTGCCCAGGGAGGTGGTGGTGTCATCGTTCCTGGGGTGTTTAAGGAAAGGTTGGACATGGTGCTTAGGGACATGGTTTAGTGGTGACATTGGTGGTAGGGGGATGGTTGGACCAGATGATCTTGGAGGTCTTTTCCGACCTTAATGATTCTGTGATTGTATGAAGGGAATAGTAGGAATGTGCAATGCTTTGACTGCAACAGAGAGGGGCAGCATGAGACCCAGTGGCTTCAGCTGGGATGGAAACTTCTGTCTAGAAATTGGATGCTTCTTTTTCTTTTTTTTTTTTTTTTCTCCTGGGCATAGCTGGCACAGAGGACATGGCTCATGGCTGTGGGCTCATGTTACTTCAGCCAGTCACGAGGGTGTCTCTTGCTGACTGCTCTGCCCAAAACCCCAGGTGAATGCTGAAGCAGAAACAACAGCACATACCCAAGAGACGTTCCCAGTGACCCTTACATTCGGTCCTATCCCATCCTTACGAAGATGATACTATCTTAGTGGCTGAGTACACATTATTGAACAAACACTGCTGCAGAACAGTGCTGGAAAGAAGGACAGTAAACCAGCCCCCCCAAGCACTGGTCTGCAGGCTGCTTTCATACCAAGGCTATGGGCCCTGCTCCCATAAACAGATCACCCTGAGCAGCCATGTGATTATGGACAGCTGGGAGGTGGTGACTTCAGGCTGGATTCCTGCTCTGGTTCAAGGCAAATGCGTTCCTGATGCATTGTATGAGTAATGGTTGTTATCCAGGGTATTCAAAAGCTTTCACTCCCTGCTCCCCTCATCCCTGTTTTGCAGACAGTCTTAGTACATCACTTCAAGCCAATATCTCACATCCCTGCCCATAGATGTCATAAAGCAGGTTGTTAATCCTTTCTGAGTTATACCATCTTTACAGTGTGAGTGTATTACCAGGACACACAGACTGTCAACACCAGCTTCTTGACACTTTGTGAGCATAGGACCACACATCCCTATTGTATCCCATTAGCATTCATGCTGTGGTGCGTCGCTGGTGTGCATGCACTAGGAATGGCACAAGGAAACTCACATAGTTATTTCAAGCTTGCTGGTTCAGAGCAGCATGGACTAGCTGCGTAAGGTGGTGATAATTAGGGGAGTAGAACTATGCCCTGTATCCACACAGAAGCAGAAAAAGACAGAAGCTCTGGGTATGTCAAACTGCTTAGCCTTCAGATATGTGTGTTCCAGTGCCCTGGTGTTGATGTAGACATTAAGAGGCCTCAGAAGACCAGTGCACAAAGAGGAGCACATTGTAGTGCTGTCCTAGTGCATCTTCTGCCAGCCAGCAGCAGTTCAAGCATTCCCTGAGGCAGAAGCAGAAACAGGATTAGCTTCCAGGAAATTGTTAAAGGCTGGTTAGTGCTCTGATCTCTTTATAAACTCGAATTTAAATTGCAGAAGCAAATGTTACCCTTTACCTTGTTCACAGTGCAGCACAGCCCAGGCACCAGCATGTGGCCTTGCATCAGGCTCTGGCAGATGCTGGCTGGGCTGTCACAGGGGCCATCTGCTCTGTACCCAGGGGACTGGTGCTCTCAAGGTGCACGTCCTCCTCGCCCCACACCCACGTCCCCAGTACTGTCATGAGCACTGTTGTCCTGCCCTAAGCAGGACAACCTCAGACATTGCAAGGGCATGGGAAGTGTTTGTTTCGGAGGCCTCGGTCCTACACCCACCATACTTTGTTTCTGGTCCTTTGAGGAGCAGGTGAATGCATAGGTCTGAGTGCACCTGCTGCTACGCATGGCTAGTCACGCGGATAAGCCCTATCAGGCAGCCTTCAAGGCAAGGCAGAAGTTGTACTCTGGTAGGCATAAAGACTAGGGTTTATTCCAAACTCCCTTATGTACAAACTGTAAACTACTTGACAAAAGACAAGATCCCAACAAACGCCCAGGGCAGCAGAGCCTCCTGGTTCAGTTAGAATTTGGAGATCTGAGAAAAACTGAGATCAATCCAGCACATTTGCTCCTGGTCCCACAAAATGCCCTAATCCTCATCTCTTGCTTTTCTCAGTGAGTCCGGAGCTTGTCTTCGTTAGGCTGGGTGAATAGAATGCCCCAAAATGGGTGCAGGAGGCAGAGCACAAGGCTGGCAGGGACAGCAGCAGGTTTGGCAGAGCGGGGCTGACATGGTATGGCAGGAGGGAAGGGGTTATCTGGAAAGGCACAGGCTGTGCTGGTAGGGGTGGAACATCTGCACAGAAAGACAGTGGGACTCAAGACCCAGCCCTTAGTAGAGAACATCCTCAAAGCTGAGCAGCAGGAACCGGTGCAAGGTGCTTGGCAGGTGCAGCTGGGACAGGACTGGAAGCAAACGGCCCTCCAGGAAGGTCCTGAGTGCACAGCGAGCCAGGTGCTGCAAGGAGCGAGGTCTTTGCTCCAGCGAGAAAAGCGACTGGTAGAAACTTGGGTATTTCTACAGGGAGAGAAGAGAGGATGAGATGCAGACAAAGCTGAAGATCCTACTCCGGGAGCAGAGGCAGAGCCGGGCAGCCCATTGCCTCAGCTACCCAGCTGCACCCTTCCTACCCCCAACAGCGCTGCCCTCTGCCCTGCAAGGCACTCGGCCTAGCCTGGCCCTGTCCTAATTCCCCCAGCACATCCCACATGTCCCACATCCCAGCCAGCAGCGTGCCTTCTCTCACCTGCACGACCTCCACTGGAACCGCCTCCACCCAGTCTGCGGAGACGCGCACATGGTCATAGCTGTTCATCAGGACCTCGATGACACGCGGGCAGGCGTGGCAGTACCGCAGCACCTGCGCCAGGGAGACAGCGGATGAACCCAGTCCTGCAGGACACACTTTTGCCTTCAAAAAAGCTGCACATACTCAAAAACAACCTTGGTAAATCTGGAGAATGAACATCCTTCCTTTACGCTGCCCTGGGAGATCAAAGCCACTGATGGTGGGAAGCACCAGAGCACTGCTCCTGCAGACGGGGCGACCACCCAACTGCCCGCACACGCAGCACGGCTGGGCCCTGCGGCCTCTGCTCAGCTGCAGGGGCTGAGGCATGGGGCTGGGATGCAGAGCCCTTCACCTGCCCTACCGCTAAAAGCAGCTCACAAGCAACCGCCCCTCTGCTCTATGCCAAGCTCCTTTCCTCGCATTTGGTCAGAACAAGAGCTGTTTGGGGCAAGGACAGACCCCCCATTTTGTGTGCAGCTCCTGCTACAACACACCACGCCTCTCATGAGGGCTACGCAAGGGTCTCAGGGCTGCGTTGTGCCTGTTCTGCGTGAGGCCGCAGACAGCCTGTGCCTGTGCTGTGCACAATGGTGGTCCCAGTACTGTGCTCGTCAGCTACTACACTGAGCCCCAGAAAGAAACCATAAATATTTCATGCAATACAAATCTCTGTTGTGTACCATGCCCACATTTTCACGACAGACATAGGTGCAAGGAACACACTGTGTTGGTGTCTCTTATGCCACCAGCACAGTCTTGGGAGCACGCCCCACCCATGCATAGCTGCACCCAGCAGAGTCCCCGTGGGTCTTGGTTCCCACTCCCTACGGCCCAGGCCAGCAGTAGCTGTCAGAGTCTATTCCGGCTGTACGAGTGATCCTCATTATCTGGCGTTAATAGGAGATTAATTAGTGTTAATTGTTGATTTTCCTGTATTTTCCCAAAGGGGAGAGCAATCTGCTGATCTCCGGGCTGGGTAATTATTGCACTGCTCAGGAATTAAGACAAGAAATTAACCCTTTGTTTGCTATGTCTTGCAGAGGCAGCATGAGCTGGAGGGTATGCCCCAGAGAGGAGAAACACCACCTGAGAGTAAGGGGGCTAGCACTTTCTGGGGCAAGTGATTATGGAAACTGTATAGGGACTGCCCATAGAGCTTGGCAGACAGGTGCAGGAGTGCCCTACGGGAGAACACGCTCTTGGAGAAAACTTCAGGGAATCCTTTACCAGTAACACCCCTTCCCTCTCCCCCAGTCCTTGGAAGAGTCAGGAAGGACAGCAAGCAAGCTGGTGCAGAACAAGCACTGCTGTGACAGGCACATCCTTCTTCTCACTGAGGCCCCAACGTTCATAGCTTTCCCTTCCCACCACATGCCCAGTACAGCTGTGAGCCCTGCACCTTGAGGAGGGAGCCAGGCCAGATGCGGATGGCACCATAGTTGAGCAGGGCTTGCACCACAAGCTCTGGATGGTGATCTAGCTTGTAGGCAGTTGCTTGCAGGATATTGTGCAGTGCCGTGTTCCCACTGTAGTTCATGATGTTGACGTTTGCGCCCCGGGCCAGCAGTAACTCCGCTACTTGAGCATTGGCATTCTTGCAGGCCAAGTGAAGTGGGTGCTGACGGTCCCTGTCTGCAGCGTTGATGCTAGCACCACTTTCCACCAGCAGCTGGCAGACCTTGTAGTAGCGCTCCATGTCCTGGGGCTGATGGGGCTGAGCACAGGCAGCATTCAGTGGCGTCTGCCCCTCCTCATTCTTTGCCTCCAGCTCTGCCCCATGGCACAGCAGCAGACGGACGTGGTCTATTAGGCCATGCCGTGCTGCCACATGCAGTGCTGTATCACATTCCTCTTCTGTCCGACTGTTCACACTGGCACCATGCTGCAGCAGCTGCTGGACGCACCTGTGTGGGCCAAGAGGACTCAGTGACAGACTCCTATCCTACCTCTCCTATCCTACCTGCCACCTCCCCATGTCCCCTTCTCTGTACCATCCCATGGCTTTCACATTTCCCAAGAGTCCCCAGATCCCTGCTCCTCATGCCCTGGAGCAGTGGTTTTAAGCCAGTATGACTGGTTAGCAGAGACACTGTCACCCTAATTCTACCTAACTTTCCACAGGTGTTTAGTAAGTGCCAGCACACCCAGAGTCTGCAGCACCCACATCCATCTGCACATGCATTCCCAAAGTTTTGCAGTGTGAACCATCAGCTCTGCACTGCTGATGGGTAGCAAGGAGGCAGCACCAAGTTCAGCTGCGTCAGCTCTGAGGATTGGAGCTTGAAGTCATCTGTCGGACATCGGAGGTGGTCCTGGTCCAGGAGCATGCAGTGAGGCCACCCCATGCAGCAGCCATCGCTGCAACCACCAGCACACCTGCAGGGATGAGTACTGACCCCTTCTACACAGGATGAGGCTCAAGGAGGGGAGGCCCCCTGCACCCCCTGAGCAGAACTCACTCGATGGATTCTGGGCTCTTGCAGAGATGCATGGGCTTGTAGCCATCCTCAGAGACAGCCTCAGGGTCAGCACCAAAGCTGAGCAGCAGGCTCACGCAGTCAGTACTGGCTGCTGCGCAAGCCTCATGCAGGGCAGTCTTACCCCCTGGTGCGAAGTTGACGGCAGCGCCCCTGAGCAGGAGGAGCCGCAGGCAATCTGCGTAGCCCCGGCTGGCTGTGATGTGCAGTGGCGTGGTGAGCTCCTGCTCATAGCTCAGAGACCACAGTCCTGCAGAGAAAGAGAGGTCAGGGAGTCACATCCAGCACTAGGCCCAGAGCTGTCCTTTTGCCCAGGGTACCCAATGTACATCCTCTCTGGAGAATCTGGGGTTTCCCCTCAAGGGACTGCCTGCCTCTTCCTGCTAGTCACCAAGGTCCCTGCCTTGGGACCGGCATGTCAAAGGCACAGGACTGCTGCTCTCTGGCCCCGAGGCTGCGTAGCCTTTCAGAAGCAAGAGCCTCAGAGCCAAGGCCCTTCCCAGGGGTTGGACTTTTCACCTGCAGCTCATTTAGGCAGCAAAGGGCTTCTGTTGGCAGGAGAGCAGTGGATGAAGGGCCCAGGGGCGCAAGCAGGGCTGAAAGCAGCAAGGCAGGGCTGAAAGCAGCATGCACGAAGCACCACAAATAGAAGAAACAAGCAGTAAAACAAAAGGATTCCAGAGCAGGCTGCCACATACCCAGGAGACAGAGACGAGCCCTGAGTATGGCACAGGCATGCAAGCCTCAGCAGAGATGGTCATCTAGGGCCTACAGCAGAACAAGGGTCTGAAACCTGCTAACTCTCAAAGACGCTGACCCAGCTGGAACCACTGCTGCGCTGGTGCAGTCTGCTGGCAATGGTCTGCAGCTGCTACAGAAAAAGGGCTCCTTAAATCGTGCTTCTTGCTGCCTCTCCAGGCTGGGCTGGAGGCCCTAGACTGCAGGATCATTTGACACTGCTTTGCTCTCATCTCTTTTTTGCAGAAGCAGTATGCACCCAGTGTTTTTTGTAGAGCTAGGTTCAGACTGAACCATCTCAAGGACGCAACACAAAGCTTTGACAATTCCTTGCTCAGCACAACCCACAGTGAGAATCAGAAGCCCCAGTAGCCAGCACAGGCTGCACACAGACCAGGCGCTTACTCAGTGCCAGGCTACAGGTCTGGTCACAGAAGGAGCACAACCTGGAGCCTGAATTTCCTGCATTTGCTGAGGAAACCCTGAGTTTCTCCAAAACTTGCATAAGCCCCTGCTAGAAGGGGCGGGTATGCAGGGCACACTTCGCACTCCCAAACACATGCACGCAGGAGGACCCAGCTACATCCCAGTACTCCAGCTCCCATTCCCACTCCTTCACAGCCAAAACAACACCCATAACACACAATCCCAGCAGCAGTAATGCCCTGTAGCATAAGCAAATGGCTCTGAGCCCCTGCTCAGCAGGCCCCGCTGCCCCTGCATACTCAGCCGGCGGAAGTTGAAGCGATAGTTCTTCCACTCTTCCAGGTTGCTGGTGTCAAACACCACACTGGGACTCAGCTGGTGCTGAGGGCTGCTGAGGACCTCAGCCACGGTCCCCCGGTCCCCAGCCAGCAGGGCGTGCCAATAGGCCTGTGCAGGACCCGTTGCTTTCCGCGTGCAGATGGGCTCCTGATGCTCATCCCTTCTGCCTGTGAGGCTACCCATGCTGCAGCACGCAGCCCCTCAGCAGAAGCCAGGGCTGGCCTTGTTGCTACCTCCACTGCCAGGCTCTGAGCCTGTGGGCACAGCCACACCAGTGCCCTGTGCTCCGTGCCGAAGGGCTGCCTGCCTGGGAGTGAGGACCTGTCACATCGCTGCTTGGCCCAGGCTGGAAAGTAGCTCGGGTCTCAGCCGCTCTATTCTGGGAAAACTTGTGACCAAGTGGCTGGGCCAAGAAGCAGGGCAGGACACTCCTAACAGGCAGCAGTGCCTCTGCAGCCGCTGGCTGCGCAGGAGAAGCCCCCATACAGGGCAGGGCAGGGCAGCAGTGTAGCTGGTAGGGTAGAGGATGATACAGAACACCACTAAAAGGAGAGAAAGGGAGCAGCCTGCATCGTCACCCAGTTGCTGCACAGACCACAACAGCACAACTCAGCTGCCTCCACGCACCTGCAGCATCCATCCACCCAGCCCTCATCTCCCTCCAGCACTGCGCCCTCATTTGCTAGTTCCACCCAAGCCCATGGCACTAGACAGGTTTTTAAACAAGTCCCAGGAGAGTTCTTTTTGATCAAAGCTTAAAGCCAAATGACTGTTAGAAATAATACAAGGGTGGGAAGGTCATTACGAGAGAAGTGAAAACATAGAAGGTAATTACCCTTTAGACTTCTACCTACTTTTCCTTGAAATTCAGCCTTGCAGAGAGCTCCTGCTCAGTTCTAGTACTGTTTTTTTTTTCCATCCTCTGACACTTCCTTCACTGTTTTCCTTTCAGCCTAAGCAGCATTGTTCCTGTCCCCACTTAGTGGCAGAAACCCATCCTGCCCCTACTTTGGTTACAGAATAGCACACTTTGCTCACAGTTCTTGTCACCATATTTTTTTCAGACCACATGTTCTAACAAACACACCAAACTGCTTAGAAGACCAGTTGTGTTTAAATTTTTGTCATAGAATTATTCAGATTTTGCAGCTAAAACACGTTAACTGACCCCAGCAAACCACCAAGCAACAATTACATTGGAGACCAGAGAAGAGTATAAAATTGGGAACTTTACCCCTCCCAGTAATGAGAATCACAGAATGGCGGAGGTTGGAAGGGACCTCTGAAGATCATCTAGTCCAGCCCTCCTGCCGGGCAGAATCACCTAGAGCACCTTGCACAGGATGGCGTCCAGGTGGGTTTTGAATATCTCCAGAGAAGGAGACTGCACAGCCTCACTCGGCAACCTGTCCCAGTGCTCCGTCACCCTCACAGTAAAGAAGTGCCCCCTCATATTGAGCTGGAACCTCCTGTGCGTCAGTTTGTGCCCGTTGCCTCTCGTCCTTTTGCTGGGCACAACTGAAAAGAGACTGGCTCCGTCCCCTCAACACCCTCCCCTCAGATATTTGTACACATTGATGAGGTCTCCCCTCAGTCTTGTCTTTTCCAGGCTAACCAGGCCCAGCTCTCTCTGCCTGTCCTTTTACGACAGGTGCTCCAGTCCCCTAATCATCTCCACAGCCCTGCTCTGGACCCACTCTGGTAGCTCTGTGTCCCTCTTGTACTGGGGAGCCCAGAACTGGACATGACACTCCAGGTAGGGCCTCACCAGGGCTGAGTAGAGAGGGACTGGACTGTATTTGCCTGGGTCCTCCTTCTTGCCTTTTTGAAGACTGGCGTGACATCGGCTTTATTCCAGTCCTCAAGCACCTCTCCTGTTCTCCACAACATTTCAAAGATGATGGAGAGTGGCCTAGCAATAACACTGGCCAGCTCATTCAGCACCCGTGGGTACATTCCATCGGGGCCCATGGATTTGTGGATGTCAAGTTTGCTTCGATGATCTCTGACCCAATCCTCTTTGACCAAGGGGAAGTCCACCTTTCTCTGGACTTCCTCTCTTGTCTCCAGGGTCTGAGATTCCTGAGGGCTGATCTTAGCAGTAAAGACTGAAGCAAAATAGGCATTCAGCAACTCTGCCTTCTCCATATCCTTTGTCACCAGGGCATCCACCCCATTCAGCAGTGGGCCAACATTTTTGCCAGTCTTCCTTTTTCTACTGATGTATATGAAGAAACCCTTCTTGTTGTCCTTGACATTCCTTGCCAGATCTAATTCCAAATGGGCCCCTGCCTTCCTTGTCACATCCCCGCATACTCTGACAGTGTCCCTATATTCCTCCAAAGTGGCCTGTCCCTTTTTCCACATGCAGTAAACTTCCTTAAAAATAAATGACCACACTCTATACTGACATTCTCCAGCATCCTTTGTCTGTGCAGACTTCAGTACTAGTAGTCTAGGTATAATGTAGTGCATGAGAGAGTAAAAAGAGGGAAGCCCTTGGCAGATTTCCTCACCTCATGGGCTCCTCAATTTCCCTGAAGATATAAACAGGTATACAACAAGAGACTGGGTTTCCCAATCATAAAAGCATAGCCAGGGAGTCAAAAGACTGTATGAGTTAATGTCAGTAACACTGTACATTTTACAGCTCCTCTGGGCTCCTTAAAATATCATTAGGGATGACTCAAGAAATACCAGGTCACTAGAATCCATTTTTAAGGTCACTGTCTTGGTATGTTTTAGGAAATTGTCCCTACAGGTCACAGTAAAGTGTAACCAAAGTCTTAGGTATCTTGTCTGATACATTTTGCAGTACATTTTTGGTCTGTGCTTGCCGAACAAACTTGCTTGCTTGGGTTTTTCACACCTTGAATATTTGGTGATAAAAGCAATTTCTGGGTGAAGTTGTTTTACATAAACTGTCCAGTTTTCTGTGGGGCACAAATTTTTACAAGCAGATTGACTTGCTGTTAAAGTGTTTGTCAGCCCAACACCAGGTATGTGTTAAAAATGTGTAATTAATAGTTTTCTGACAAGTGGTCTCAGTTACACCAAGGGTAATAACTTCTGTATTTTCTTCCTAAGTAGACTGTAACAATTCAAAAGACACATAAAAATCTTGGAACTCAGCAAATAATCTTCACCACCTAAGAAGTATCAGCATTTGCATCTGCAAGCCCACCCTATCTCTTTGTCTCTTGCTAGGATGAATTCCCACAAAACTTAGTCATGATCAAGCTTTATCAATGTGCTCAATCGCCTTGTGTCGGGACACTTGAAAAGAGCCCACACCTCTGGCAAGTGACCTTCATCAACAGCTCTTTCATTCTGGCACACTGGGGCTTTCACCATCAGCCCTCTGTAGAAAACAGCGATGCAATTATGGCCCCTCAACACTTGACACTGTCTTAAATTCTGTGTGTCTGCCTGCAACACACTACTATCACGCAGCAGCAAGGACATGCACGCTTTCAAACTGCTAACTTTGACAGAGCCTACAACAGTTATGTTGCTTATTGAAAAGTTCACAGATGACACCGATGAGCATGTAAGCAAAAGGTACCAAAGAGCGTAGAAGCATGTGTGGTAGCTGCAAGATGCATATGGGCAAGGTACAATGAGGTGCATGGATAGGAGGAAACACCAAGGATGACCAGCTTCTACCTCCTGTCACTCAGGACAGACTTGCTTCTACCATCTCTGAGATAGATGTGATTTCTGCTCACCTTCTCCAGTCCATCTCACAGAATAGAACAGCTTGACAGCTTGAGGGGGTGCAAATTCTACATGTGAAAGAAAGCAAAACTAAGCTTGGTGTGAATGCTTCTGTTCTGGAGCAAAGGTGGTGTTAACCCTCCTACATCAACCCCCCCTGCAGCTTCCTAAAGTCAGTGTTTGAAGTAGGAATCGCAATGGCTCTGCTTCACACCTTGAAGTCACCACAGCAGAATTGTGACGTGGTGCCCAAGCAGATGCCCAACAAGGCTAAAGCGCAGCTATACTTATTAGTCAGGATACAGGCTGAGCTGTGCATGAAGGACACTGCTACAACCTGTTCCCAAAGCATGTCACAGGCTCCAGTTCCTAATGAACAAGAGTAACAGACCCAACTTAAGACACAAGACAGAGAAAGAATCCTTATGCCACCTGATGTGTTCTCACCCAAGCACACTCATCACATAACACACATTTCACTTCTATCCCAGCAACCTCTAGCAGGACAGTCCTGATGTTTTTCTGCTCCTGAAGCCTTTTCAAGCACCATATTCTCATCACTTCCCAGCAGACATACCTCTGACCTCCTTTAGAAAGCTAGCTACACATTGTTGCATAGCTCTAGAATCCCCCTTCCTCATCCAGAAGCTTTTTTTTTCCCCAAGTCCCTCTTCCACGACCATTTCCACCACTGTGTATTCCCCTCAACAGTTTTCTCGGGTGTCTGTGCTCTTTCTCTGGTCCCCGTTCACAGCATTTCCCACCTCTGCTGACACATCCCAGTTCCACACACCCACCAAATTTCCTACTAGTCCAGCGCAGCTCATCACCCTTGGTCTCGATGATGAGATTAACAGCTGCGTTCCTGCTGAAGTACTTCTGCACCCTCTCCAGGTCCCCAGTGAAGAGCGCGTTCTGGATGAGGAGGTCCCGGCACTCCAGAGGCTCCGTGCGGCTTCTCAGATAACCCTGGCCAGCTGGGCTCCGGCTGCACTCACGGTGGTGGTACCGGGGTCTTACTTGTCGAGAGTACTTCCACTGATCCAACTGCTCCTCATCCATTTGCACTGAGCGTTGTGCGGCAGAGGTGAAGGGAAAGGTGCAGTCCACCACATGGAATGCACAGGACAAGCCCAAACCCTACAATAAATAAGCTGCAGCCAAGAGCTCCTTGTCCAAGGCTGTGTCCTTTATGGGTTGCTCCCAGGTTCCAGATCCCCAGCGCCTGGCTGGATTCAGGCACAGGCCTGACTCACCCAGTATAAATAGTCTTGCTTGGCAGCTCCCCTACAGCACCTCTCTGCCTTCCAGGAGTTTATTTTCAGCTGCTGGATGCAACCACCAGCACAGACGAGGCACAGGTCAGAGGCAGCAGACATACAGTTCCAAAACCCCTGCCAAGGGCAAGGACACCTCCCACTAGATCAGGTTGCACAGGGCCTCATCCAACCTGGCCTTGAACACCTCCAGGGATGGGACATCCGCAACCTCTCTGGGCAACCTGTGCCAGTGCCTCACCACCCCGAGTGAACAATTTCCTTCTAACCTCTAATCTAAATCTCCCCTTTTTTAGTTTAAAGCCATTCCCTCTTGTCCTACCATTATCTGCCCAAGGAAAAAGCTACTCTCCATCTTTTTTATAAGCCTGCTTTAAGTATTGAAAAGCCACAATGAGGTCACCCCACAGTCTTCTCTTCTTTAGGCTGAACATCCCCAGCTCTCTCAGCTTTTCTTCATAGGAGAGGTGCTCCAGCCCTCCGATCTTCGTGGCCCTCCTCTGGACCCTTTCTAACAGATCCACATTCTTTGGCTGGGTGCCCCAGACGAGAACACAGCACTCCAAGTGGGACCTCACAAGGGCAGAGCAGAGGGGGACAATCACCTCCCCCCCACTCCTGCCCACCCCTCTGTTGATGCAGCTCAAGATGCAGTTGGCCTTGTGGGCTGCAGGCACGCACTGCTGGCTCATGTCAAGCTTTTTGTCCACCAGAACCGCCCGAGTCCTTCTCTGCAGGGCTGCTCTCAATGAGTTCTTCTCCCAGTCTGTACTCATGTCTGGGATTGCCCCAAACCAGATGCAGCACCCTGCACTTGGACTTGTTGAACCTCATTAGGTTCACATGGGCCCATTCTCAAGCTTGTGCAGGTCCCTTCGGATGGCATCCCTTCCTTCTGTTGTGCCGACTGCACCACTCAGCTTGGTGTCATCTGCAAACTTGCTGAGGGTGCACTCCATCCCACTGTCCATGTGGTTGATAAAGATATTAAAAAGTACTGTTCCCAAGACAGCCCACTGAGGGACACCACTCACCACCACCCTCCACCTGGACATAGAGCCATTGACCACCACTCTCTGAGTTCAGCCTTCAAGCCAATTCCTTATGCACTGAATGGGTTTGACCTTCCAATCCATCTCTTGCATTTGGATCAGCCACTGCCAGGTCTCTGAACAAAGGAGGCAGCCTGTGAGAGGACAGCATGGCAAGAATGGGTGGAGAAAGCATGACAGAGAACAGAGAGGCTCCTCTGTCAAGATGAGGGACTCAGTGCAACAGCCCTAACTCACAGGAGCCCCTGAGGAGATGTACTCCAGCCTCAGGGCACTTAGATTGCAGAAGAGGCTGAATTCCTATAGAGATGAGGAAAATGACAAACTAAGAAGTCTTAGCTCCTTTCCAGCCTGTCTTTCCAACTCCTGCTGCTCCTGCAACTGGAAGCAATGGGGTCATGCTTAGCATGGCCCGGGGCACACAATCCAAACCTAGTCTTTCACCCATTCATGCTGTCTGCAGCCATCCAGGAAAGGGGTCCTGAGGAACACTGGCTGCTGGGTTGAGGCCAGGTCCCTAACCATCACATTGAGCACGCTGGGAGAAGGCAGGCAGTGCTTTTCTACTCAGGAAGTTTCACAGACCTTGAGATGAGAAGGTGCATGTTTCTTTGCAACAGCTACTGCTACGGAATTTCTTCTCACCCCCATGACCAACAACAACAACAAAAAATAGTCCCACAAAACACAACCACACACACCCCCTCCCCAAAAAACTCACTGACTTCCTCCCAGCAGAGCATGTTCTTCTTGTTTAGCAGGACTCTGACGCCTGCCCTGGTCCCACAGCAGAAGAGGCCCCTTGCTCACTCTGCCTGACACGCGACAGGAGGGAAGTCAGGACCATATGTCCCCTCAGCACTGTCATCTGGCAGGAGTTGTCCAGCTACTGGCACCAGGCTTTAGCTTCAAAGCCAGTTCACTGAGCCCACTGCATGCATCATAGCGGGTTGCATAGCCTGTGTGGGGAAAAAAAGTAATCTCCTCCTCACTGGTTTTGTGTATTACATTCGTATCAGCTCCACAGGGGCTGTCTGATGTAGAGATCAGCAGCACCCAGTCCTCCATTTCCAGTTAATTCAGGGCCTTTAGCAAGTTCTTCCTCAGATGCTTTGTATCTGTCTGTGAGGAAGAAAAGGGTCCTCAAAGGATCAGAGTAAATGGGATCACGTGCAATCCGATGACCCACGGATGATCACAGACATGTACAAGGATGTTTCCTCATACACCCAAGGAAAGAGGATGTACATGCTTGAAAACTACATATTGCAGTTGTGTTCAGTTATCTTCTAAACATTGTTGCTGTTACCGCAAGAGATTTGTTTTAGCTCTTACTAAATCATTTGTTTGTTTCATCATTAAGCATGCCTTGTGCTTGGGCCAAGATGAACAGATTGAAATCAGAAACTTTACAGCATATTTCTTGTATGGTATAACAGAGCATGTGAGACATTTTGGAATATCAGGTGCTCAGACACTGTAGGAGTTCAGAGGATCAAGTTCTGGCTGCAGGTTTGCAGGGGGTCAGCAGCCAACCATCACTGGGAAGGCACTCCCTAGAGAGTGCACGAGAACCCAGCCCCTGCCAGAAGCAGGGACCACTCGCTGCTGGTACATCTCCAGCTGTCACAACTTCCCCACAAGAGGCAGTAATTAAGGACAAAGCAAGGAGAATAAAGTTGAGTTGAGCTCCCTTACTTGGATACTTTGTGTACGGGAGGAGGACGAAGTGGTACCAGGAACCTTGTAGTCCAACGCAGGATTTCTGTTTTGCACAGGTCAGGATAGCTGGAGGGCGCCCATCCAGCAGAGAGGAACAGCAACAGAAGGACAGTGGTGATGCCACCCTCCCATTCAGCCACTCACCAGCACTCAGGGAACCACTGCTGGAGCTGCTGCTCCACCTGCTCCCTCATGCCTGGTGTGTCCAACTCATGCAGCTTCCCATGGACATTCAATAGCACAAGCCAGTACTCAGCTTCATAGTCAGCCCAGTGCAGGTGCTGCAACTCTTTCCCCAGCTGCACCCACAGCAGAGCAGCTGAAAGCCTTGGGGTTGCAGGGTCTGAAGCCTGCAAAAACACGAGTGCAAGAGCTTGCTGGAGAGTAGGCACAGCTCTGTATTGATCATGGAGCGCAGGTGAAGGACACCTGGGAGACAGTCCCATCACCAGGCAGGCCGCACACATCCCCATTCCAAAGGCCAGTACTCCGCTGTGCTGGCCACGTCCCTTGCTACTCTTGCTGCAGATGACACCAGGCCTGCCTTATCAAGTAAATTTCTCCCTAGTGCCAAGCAGAAGCAGCCATGGTGGGGAAGAAACATTAGGAGCATCAGAAAGAGGTTGTGTGGGGAGCGAGCAGCGTGCGTGTAAACGAGCCTGTAACGAGTTTGTAATATGCATGTGTGGCACGGCCTGCGCAGCGTCATCACAATGGCATAGGCACTTTCCCGCCTCATTGCCTCCCAAATGGATTTTAAATATCATTCCGAGGACACAATTATTTAAAACGCTGAACTAAACACTCGCTAATGGGAAAACGGCGTGTGGCCTGCAGCAGCCATTCCTCATGGGGCCACTCTGCCCGTGTCATCCTCTTCTCCAGCCCCACACCCTTCATGGGGCCACATGGAAGCATCCTCTTCCTCCCACCCAGAGACCATATAGGATACCACTAGGTAACTCTCCGAAGCCTATTGAGTACATGGGAATATCTTTTTCACTCTCCTTCCATTCCTGCCCCTCAGGTCACAGAGAAGCACTCTGCCCTGCCCCAAGCTTCTCAGCACCAGGGGCACGGTGAGCCAGCTACTGGGGCTCAGAACAGTCCCTGGCTGCAGCTCCATATGCAAGTATCAGGACCTTAGCAGGCAGCAGGTCTTTCGGTCTTCCTCCATGTTTGGCAGGAGGCAATGCAGGGCAAGAACAGGCCGTTAGAACAGGCATGCTTTCTGACCCACATTGTCATCTGGCCCTAGAAATTACAGATATCAAAGAAGACTGACTCACAAAATTGACTTGTGAATAACTCTCCCATCCCCACTCTGCAGTCCTTGGCAGAGGGGATGAAGGAAGCAACATTATTGTTGGCTACATCCAAGACTCCAGAGTGAACAGAGTATGAAGAGAGACAACAAACAAGGAAACAAACTATTTGCAACAATCCTTGCTGGGGAGAGCATAGATGTCGAACAGCCCCAAGAATGCCATGGATCCTTAGTCCCCTTACAGTGCTGGCAGTATCAGGAATAACAAAGCCTCAGACAGCAATGTGTGTGTTCATGGGGGAGTGTCTGTCTAGCCTTTGATCATCATTCATTTTCCATTCTCCAGGCAGGGATTCTGGGCTGCCATGAGTTAGGGACTTGACATTATTCAGAGAAAACACCCTGTGTCAGACCAAACCAGAATAGGGAAGGGACGTGGACCAGCACTGACCCCACTCTCCATCTCTAGCAGCTGAGCATAGAGAGGAAGAAAGTCACTGTCCCTTGCTGTGCTGGTACCCTGGCTGCACTTCAGAGGTTCATACTTTAATAGCTTTGGCATCACCAGAGCTATCCATCACCAGCTTGTTTTCCTCTGAGTGCTGAACCATTCCTGCCCATGCTATTTGGAACAACATCTAATGATGCACCAGAGCAGCCACCTGGCAGCACTGCTGCCAAGAGACACAACAGCATGGGAATAGAAATGCACACAGGTCTGCACGCTGGTGCTAGCCTCCATTGCCCAAAAAGCTCCCCGTCTCCAGACCTGCCTCACTCATCACAGACCAGTAAGATGTGCCCCATGGTCCTCCACACTATGAGGAAAGAGCACAGACTCCTAAGTCATTGCTCTTATGCAAAAGGAAAGCAGACCACACAGGAATTACTGATATTTTTCTGAACACTTTGCTTGATTCAGTTTATCAAGCTATAGTGTTCTTCTGGAGGATTTGAAAAGTGCACCAAGGCAAAAAAGAGGTTGCTTTTGGCCCATGGGCATGTTCAGTTTAGTAAGATCAAAGCAGATGGACATAGGGCCGGGGATGTGCAATGTGACAGTGCTGCACTGCAGTAATAAGGCCTCACTGGGAGACTTGGAAAAAGACAGACTTGCACAGACTGAGGCAGTCCCATGACACTTTGGAAGAGTACCTGCATGGGTTCCAAGCTGACGTTTGCTCTTTTACTGGCTTCTGGATCATTCTTACAGCGACCAATTTCCCTGCTGTTTGGTACAGCCTACTCCCTCCTCCCAAAGCAACTTCATTCAGACCTCTCATGATCCAACAGAGCACCAGGGCACAAACAGCCACGGAGCCACAAGTCCAGTCTGGAAGAAGCTGAGCTGTGAAGCTGTCCTCACAAAAGCATCAGAAAAGCATAAAGAGTGGCCCCTCCAGAGAGGGAGACCATGTACAACATCTTATGCAGGTTTATCAGAGCAGCTCCATGTGGACATACTGTGGGGAAACAAGCAGCGTGACCCCTGCACAGTGAGAGTCGAACCTGCCCCTACAGGGGAAATGCAGAAGAGACAATCTGGATAAGTTCAGTGCAGAACTTGCCATTCCAAGACCAACCATCTCCTTCTGCCACCCAAGCTTGATGCATCTGTGCTGTAGGCCCTTCCAGATCTGTGAGGAAACAGTGATGTAGAAGGGACGTGGGGCCAATCACCAACTCCATCCTTCTCGGCCCCTAGAAAAAAAAAAGTGTTGGAGGCATGAAGCAGGAGTGGGATACACAGATTGCAGTATTGGACAATCAAGCACCTGCACCACTAAAGCCTTACCCGTTTTGGGCTCACCCAGTGCTAGATGCTCTACTGGACCTGCCAGGACACAGCCACTCTTGTCTCCCAGTATAACAGCACCTTACCCGCACAGTGTGCCAGCTATCTGCTGAGGTAGCCAGGCTTCCACAGAAGGAATGTTATATGGTCCAAAGGCAGTCCAGTCTGCTTGGAGCTAGGCAGCACCAGGCTCCTGCTCATGCTGAAGAAATGTTTTGAGATCAGGCAGTCGGAGAGAACCACCTTCAGGGCAGAAGCAGAACTGCAGTTCCAAGCTCTTTATGAGCACTCTTCCACCCCACAAAAAGCATGACTGCACATCTGGGGCTGGGGAAACCAAAGTGCCGCTGGGGAGATGCAGAAGCGGTGGCATAGGGAGCAACAGAACAGCCCAGGCGAGGAGAGGGACTGCTGACCTTTCAGATGCAAAATGGCAGCATGCCCACAACCCAGCGCTTTGCCTGGACTCTCCCAGGCCTGTTTCCAGCGCTCCACATCCCATCGAATCTCCCCCATGAACCTGTCTCACAGGCACCCCAGGCACACCTGCTCTACCACCTGCACAGCCATCCCACAGCACGACTGGCTGCAACTGCTGGAGGGAATAAAAAGACTACAGCCCTGTCAGCTGAGATACTGCTCTGACACTTGTGCTCCAGACCAGTTCCAGCTTATGTGGCAGGGCACTACAGGCAAAGAGCACTATTCAATGCTGTCCTGCAGTCAGGAGAAAACAGAGCACCCAGTACAACCTCATCACACACACACACCCAATCTCCACACTGGACCAATAGGGCTGGGACCAGAGGTGATGTGCTCAGTCCCAGTTCTGCCACCTCCTGTACTCTGGGAGCATCCTGTCCATGACCCACGCTGCTGAGACACACTGACCCTGATCACACAAAGACAAGCACCTGTCATGGCTCCATAGCTCATGAGACTCATCACCACCTCACAAGCCTTGTGAAGTCCAAGACTGCCCCACATACAGTAACCTGGACTCCACCACAGCTCTGGTTCCTCCTGATACTCCTACCCCCATTTTTGCTGCCACTGGGAGACCTTGGAATGGGGACATCCAGTCCCACCATTAAGGTGGCAAAGGACCTCCACTACGTCTCAGCTCGGAGCATAGTTCATATCTTTCCTCTACTCTACAATAGACCCAGAAGTAACAGCTCCATGTAGAAACCTGGGGGCAGCTTTGTAAATCATCTCACCACCGTTAGTCTGGACACAGCACTCACTCTCAGCCCTTCGTGCTGCACAAGCCCCATCTAGGCCACTGTAGCAAACAGAATCCACTAATGCTCCCTTCAGGGCCTTGGCTCACTCAGGTAGGGTACCTGGGAATACAAACTTCCTTGTCAGCTTGAGACATGGCCAGGACCAGTCATTAACATAACTGTCTGAGGCAGAGCACAGGACCCTCAGTCCCAGCCCAGTTTATAACCCCGCTGAACAAAGTTCCCTCTAAAGCCATTGGAAGCAAGAAGAGAGATGACATTTAGAAGTTCTATAAAGAAAATCCCCTTTGTGTCTCCTGCCAGTCCAGCTCCTTTTTGCACTATTTCTTTTTCCCATACCTGGAAGGGAGAATTTTTCACTAGGACAAAATAGACTTTTGAAAATTGCTTATAAGAAAAACTCTACCCACTGTAAACTGTCCCACTGACACAGAGGGAATTTTGTCTCTACTCTGGTACAAACAGATAAACTGAATGCTGATAACTTGGACTGGTGCAAAGAGGCCCAGCACAGTCAGGAAGAACAATAGGAACCTCAAAGGCAACATAAAATTTTTGCAGTCAGTAGCCCAAAAACTAAAAAAAGGAGTTTGGAGAACTGTGGCAGAACCCACCCTCTTCACAGAATGACCCTACCTTTCTGCAAGAAAGCCCTGAAGCCTCTACTTGGTTTTGGTCACTTTCAAAGAACAGCTGTCCATCCCATCCAACCAAACAATCCTGATGCCCAGAGGTCAAACTAACCTTTGCATTATAAATTATGAGGCAAAGACATTATCTGTGTTCTTAAAGTGTATTTGCAGATTTTGCTTTTACTGTTGCATCAGACTGAATACCAAATCCCACAGGACTCCACAAGAAGCAGAGTCACCATCCATGATCTGTGTTAACAACTTGCTGAGAACTAGATAGCTCAGAAACAACTATGTGCTACTTGGATGCTCTAGATAACATATAGAGCTAATTAAAGCCAAAGCAATTCTTTCTAAAAATTAGAAGTGACAAGTCTGTGACATTATCTATTAAGCTGATGATTTAATACAATCTTCTCTCTATAAACCACTTCAATTACTTATGTTCCAAACCCTTAAACTTAAGCTGCACAGGCCCCACCAGCACCCACCCGGCCACCAGCAGCGCCCGCCCCCAGCAGTGGCACCCCCTTCCCCAACACAACCCCACAGAGCCATGACAGATAGGGTGCAGCCAAGGCAGAAAGCTTTTATTGTGGCCCAGCAGTCACTTGCTGCTGGTGTACTTGGTGACGGCCTTGGTGCCCTCGGAGACGGCGTGCTTGGCCAGCTCGCCAGGCAGCAGGAGCCGCACAGCCGTCTGCACCTCGCGGCTGGTGATGGTGGAACGGTGGTTGTACTGGGCCAGGCGTGAGGCCTCTGAAGCCAGCCGCTCAAAGATGTCATTGACAAAGGAGTTCATGATGCTCATGGCCTTGGAGGAGATGCCGGTGTCAGGGTGCACCTGCGAAATGGCAATCAAGCACTGCGTCATATCACCATCACCAGGCAGTGCGGACCCAGCACTCCCAGGAAAAGGGCCCTCCTTCCCCTTCCCACCCCCCCGGTTCTCATGTTGCATGCCAGTTCCATTGGACTGAAGAGGTCCCTGTGGTACTGCATTGGCTGTGACATTGCACTGCCAGGAGCCTCTGCAAAGTCCACGGGGGAAACAAGCCTACAAGGAGTGTAAGTGCCCCGCTGCTCCAAGCTATGGCCACCTCTCCAAAGTCTTTCTCCTCTCTCCAACATAGGCTGGCAAGTCTCAAAATCTCCAGAAATTATGAAGTTTTTAATACTTACTCATAGGGACGATGACAGGTATAACTGATTTCTCCTCATTTACTTCCTTATACAGAGCCATACAGTAGAGTTCATTCTGCCTATGAAACCCTTTCTGATCTAGATCCACCTCAACTCCTACTGAGAGATTTGTTGCCACACCCCATTTTAGACTCAGCTGGAGTTGTATACTGTCTCACTCATTTTTTTCATCTCACTAAAAAGTACATTTTCCTCTTTTCCTTTTTACAGAGTTAACATGCAGTGAGCAGAACTAACTTTACATGTGAAACAGTTCTTAACACTAGAGAAGCATTTACTCACTTGTTTCAGTACTTTGTAGATATAGACTGAATAGGTTTCCTTTCTCTTGGGCTTCCTCTTGGACTTCCTGTCTCCAGAAGCAGATCCAGAAGTGGAAGCATGACCACGCTTCTTCCCAGCCTCTGCACTCATCTCAGCCCCTTCCCCCAAGCAAGCTCTAACAGAGCAACCATGAGCTACCATGGGGCTGGTTATATAGCAAAGGCAGCAGCCCTTCACCTGCCCCAGCTGCAGTCCCCAGGGAGCGGGAGGGATGCACATCTGTGGCTGATGATTCCACTTGGCACTAAGCACAGGGCAGCTGGCCTGAAAGGCACTTGGAATTAACTGATTGAATTAAACTTTCAGACCTGAGAAGTTTGAGGGTAACATTGGCAAAGACATGCATAAGAACAGTAGTGTCCCATTCACGTGGGGCAGAAGTGCCAGAGAAGAGCTAATTCTGGGTCCATCCAGGGGTCTGGTGACAGGAGGGTTCCTGCTTTGGTGGAAGGGTGTAAACTGGAGTACTCAAGGTACTGCCTCCAGAATCAAATGTGTTGGGCCACCTCTGTGCTGTGGAACAGGTGGTACAGTCAGTTGAGGCTCAGTAAATGAAGGTAACATTGGTCTAGTGACTGAATGATAGCACTACGAACAACCTCCCAACAGCCGGTATTCCTCCCACAGTGGATTCTGACTCTGTGTGCTTATCGGTGGCGCGCACTGAGCACGAACCTGCAGATAACGTCTCAGCCAGCCTGGCCTGGGTAGTCCTGCCTGCTTCACACAACAGAGGTTCTTTCAGGGGAAGAACGGAAAGGAAGCAGCGGGAGGAGAGGGCCGACATCCTGAGTGTGTGTTTGATCTGTCTTGGAAACCAATGATC
This sequence comes from Anser anser, assembly GCF_964211835.1. NCBI lineage: Eukaryota > Metazoa > Chordata > Aves > Anseriformes > Anatidae > Anser > Anser anser. Next base: position 163,026,943 of record NC_139721.1, read on the forward strand.
ACACTAGTGGTGATAATTATGACACAGAAATTAGGCTGCGCCAGGGAAAAAAGAAAAACAGAAAGCACAGCAACATAGTAGAGCTCTGTTACTTTAGTCTGAAGAGAAGAGAAAATGAAGCCTTTCTCTCAGCAGGCACCAAAACATATATTTTGCAAAACTGCAATACTAATATAGCTAATACTAATATAGCTCCAGCTGAGGGGACGTCCATATCTCTGCAGTGCCCTGCACACTGTCTCCTATGCAAGGGCTTACATTATATTGCTCACATGGCAAATCTTTAGCAAATCACATCTTCCAGGGGCTGAGTTTGGGAGACATACTGCATCAGTGACTCTGTCAGTAGGGCCAATAGCATTTCACTGAATTCAGTTTTGTTCTAGGCCTGTCCTCATGGGGAGGCACCTGATGGCCCATCCCTAGTGCAAATAGAAGTCACAGTGACAGAGGGGTTTCTTGCTCTCATCAACTGCAATGTGAATGAACGTGTGGGACATGCATGCCAGCACATCTGCGGAGGGGAATGGGAGGAGAGAAATGGGAACGCGGAGGCTTGGGCACAGAAGGTAAGAGGTAGCAGGATCCTTCTGGGAATAGAAGTAGCATGTACACTGATGTCTGTCAACATCAAGAGGTATTGGATGATTCATACTGGGAGTAAGGAGCAAGCAACATCACCGCTTTTCTTTTGCAAGAGGCCATGCACTGGTTAGGTACAGCACAGGGCTTCCCCCTCTGACGTATGTTCTACCCACCAAATGATTTACCAAGCTGTAAATGGCAGAGATGCTTTAGCTGGGTGCGGAGTGTTCACTGTGACTGGAACTATTTACCTTTTCCATCAGTCAGAGAACACAGAAGATCTCCAATGCTAATGAAGTTTTTGTCTGTTATAAGTGATACCTGTCCCCAGCTGCAGCTGTGTCTGGCATTGGCAGTTATACACACGGATTTTTTTTCTGTATTGTTTTTATTGTATTGTTGGGTTTTTTTTGAGAAAATTTTAAGTTAGAAGGAAACCCTTTGGTGGACGTGGATCAGTGACAGCATTGAACACTGGGATCCAACGTATAGCAAGGATGGAAGCTCATCCACTGAGTAGTATAGTCAAATTTGTGTTTCCATATTTATGGAATTAACACGTTCTTACTACTTTTACACAAATCTATTTCCCTATATTGCATGTGCTAGTGGCTGTCCATTCTGGAAGCTGTGTGTTTGGCTTGACTTATCCTTGTGCTATTTTTGTGGTGTATGTATTGACCACAGTGATGAGGGAATCACACAACTGTACTCGAAGTTATATCTGCCGCTTCTAGTTGTAGCTGTGTTATAGGCAACTTCTCTTTTAGACTACAGGCAAGAGCAATTGTGCAGAGGCTCTAGGACAGTTCTTTTGTAGGAGTTACCATTCAAACAGATAAGGAGCAATTTTCTTAATTTGTCTAGATACAGTTTTGCTTTTGTGCATGATTAGACAAGCCCTAGCTGAAACACTGCAAAATGCCATTGCCCCGGCTGGTGTCTGCCTCTCACACAGCAATCAGTACTCCAGGACATACGTCTGCCAGAGCTGCTTCAGTGCAGTCTAACAAACTGTCAGCACTGAACAGGTTTAAATCAAGGCTGAAAAACTAGACTGCTAAAACATGCATAGATATTCAATTTTACAAATTTTACAAATTTTTACAAATTTTACTGTGACCTCTAGTGCATTTAGAGCTACTTTTGCTTTGAACATGTAGCTATGGACTTGTTTGCTAAATCAGAAATCTGTCTGCAACTCAGAATTTATTCTCTTGCTTTGTAGCAGCAGACAGCTAACATAACTCTCCTATTTGCTTGTGGTGCTTTTACTCAGGTGGGCAGCTGAGCTCCACCACAACCACTCTCTCACTCCTGCTCCTCAAAGGGAAGAGGAGAAAAGAGAGGCGGAGAAAATACGATGAAAAGGGCTCAAGCCTTGAGATAAGGACAGGGAGATCACTCAACAATTATCATCACAGGCAAAACAGATGCAGCATAAGGAGATTAATAAAATTTATTACCTATTACTAACGAACTAGAGCAGCAAGAAACTAAAAAAAAAAAAAACCCCACAACTAAAAAAACATCTCCCCTCCACCCAACCTCTTCTATGTCCTCCCCCTGAGCGGCACAGGGTAACTGAGTGGGGGCTGTGGTCGGTCCCTGGCTCATTGTCTCTGCAGCTCCTTCGTGGTCCCTCTCTGCCCCTGCTCCCCGTGGGGTCCCTCCCACGCGATGCCGTCCTTCCCGAACTGATCCTGCAGGGGCTGCCCACAGGCAGCAGCTCCTCAAGACCTGCTCCCACACGGCTCCGTACTACAGGGTCCATCCCCCAGGAGCAAACTGCTCCAGCACGGGTCCCCCACGGGCGGCAGCTCCCCCCAGACCCCCTGCTCCTGCGTGGGCTCCTCTCCATGGCTGCAGCTCCGGCCCGGGGCCTGCTCCTGCGGGGGCTCTCCGTGGGCCGCAGCCTCCTCCAGGCCACATCCACCTGCTCCAGCGGGGGCTCCTCCACGGGCTGCAGCGTGGAGATCTGCTCCGTGTGGGACCCGTGGGTGCAGGGGGACAGCCTGCTCCACCAGGGGCCTCTCCACAGGCCGCAGGGGAACTGCTGCTGTGTGCCTGGAGCACGTCCTCCCCCTCCTTCACTGACCTCGGTGTCTGCAAGGCTGTTTCTCACTCCTCGCTCTCCCAGCTGCTGTTGTGCAGCAGTTTTTTCCCTTTCTTAACTCTGCTTTCCCAGGGGTGCAAACAACATTGCTTGTGGGCCCAGCTCTGGGCAGCAGCGGGTCCCTTTGGAGCTGTCTGGATCTGTCCCTTACCTAACATGGAGCAGCTTCTGCTTTCTTCTCACAGAGGCCATGCCTTCAGCCCCCCACTACGAAAACCTTGCCATGTAAACCCAATACATTGCTCCATCGCCTACAAGAGTTCTCCAACTACTGTCCATCATGCTTGCTCTCTCATCCCAATATTCCTATGCCCTCCTCAGAATTTACCACTCCCAGAGAATTCAGTCTAAGATTATAACCTGCATTTATTATTGCCACCATGGCCCTTGACTACAGAGATGTGAAATGTAGTAATAGAGTCACTGCCAAGCCTTTACTAAGAATAAGCAACAGCAAAAGGAACAGCTGTAGCCTCAGGCAAGACTTCCAGACATCATCGTTCTCATAGCTACTTTGCAACCCTTTTCAACTCACCAACATCTTTTTAAAACCTAGAGAGCAGAACTAACGAAAACTTGCATTCATCAATTCTCGTTTTAAATTCTGTGCTACCAGTCAGTCTTTACCTCACTTACTTGTGTGCAGTTTGCTTTTTCTCCATCACTACCTCTGTTAGCTTCCAGGTACCACACTATGACATATTCATTCAAGTGACCTTTCAGTGCAATCTAGACTTTTCTGCAAAGCTAACTTAAACAGCATTTATATTAATCTGCATTATTTTCTTAGAAAGCACTTTTTTTCCCCCCCTCAAACTCCAATCATTGCTAGAAACACTGAAAAAAAACTAAATGTTCTGCACTATCTACTGGAAGCAGCTCCCCCTAGGACATTTGTCCTGTGGATGATACACAGTGCTTCTACACTAGCAGTCTACAACTTGGATGGTCCCTTTGGAAAAAAGCAAGGGAATACTTTCATAGAATAGCTCGGGTTGGAAGGGACACCTTAAAGATCGTCTGGCTCCAAAACCCCTGTTCACGGGCAGGGAAGATTTTTTTGAGCAAAATTACTTTGCTCAAAAGGCCAGAGCCACAGACAGTTGGCATCTGAGAAAGTACAACTACATTTTTGTCTTGTTCTTCAAATTCTCTGTCAACATGTCCTGTTGGAATAGGTTATTGGATTACGTGAACCTTTCACATGACCAGTGCTGCCACACTCATGCGTCATAAGTAATGAAAATGATAACTCATGATCGTAAGAAGGTATTTAGTTTGATTTGCTACTTTTTTTCTTAAGTGTCTTCTCATTGTTTTAAAAACACATGAAGAAGTATTTTATTCAAGAAATTATTCAAGCTGCTGTGGCAAAGTGCAGTTTAAACAACTTTTCTAAAAAAATGTTAAAAACAACAAAAAAAGGTAAACTAACTTTAGCTGATTAGTCTTGTTTAGTTAAACCTGGAAGGAAGAAATAACTAATTCATAGTTCAAAAATCCTGATTTAATAAGAGCCTCATATTAGACCCATAGAATTCAAGGTGAAGGAAAAAACATGCATCTAAGTTGCTCTGTTGTAGAGAACAAGTGCTGGTATTCTATAGATCTACATTGACTCTCTAATTTCCAATCTTCAGAACCCTTTCAAGTTGTATTTATTAACAAGAAAAAAAAAAAAAAAAAAAGCATGTGTGGCTTGCTCCCCCTTCTGTCATTATCTGGAAAACCCAGCATTCAACATGCGGATTAGCAGTTTTCCTAGCTGCAAGGATCGCCGTACTCTGCTCTGTACAATTCCAGAACTCAGTACTCACACCTTCATTTATACCACAAATTCTGGTCATAAGAAGAGGACTTTGGTAATAGTAAAGAAACAAATCTTCACTTCATATGAGAGAGCCCTGCATCCTTACTCGTAAAGCTCAGTACTGGCTGATTTGCCCCAGCATGCCCCAATAACTACTACAGCTCACAAAACAAGACTGTTCTTCCCTCTTTATTGACTGATGGATTCTCAGGCAGATCTGTTAATTACACTGTTAAATAATAGTTAAAAACAAACCAAGGCCAGAGGAGTTTGAAGTGAAGTATCTAAACTGAAGCAGAAATTGGGAAGGAGGAGGCAGGGTAAGCTGGGCTGGGGTCTCCACTTCTGTATCACTGCAACTCAGACACCCTAACTGCCACGACCCCAGACCGTTAGATTCCAAGGCCTGGCTCAGATGGGACATCATCTAAATATGGAAATGGTTGCCCAAATGCAGCCAGATCAGGAGAGAAGAGATCTGTCCAGATACAGAGGCGCAAGGCAAGTCAAGGGGAAGCAGTATTGCAGCAATCCTAGAACACAGCCACAGAGATAGCAGCAGAGTCCCATTCCAGTCGGCAGGTGAGTGAGTCACGCTGGCCACTGTCAGTCTCCACAGAGAGCACCTGACCGACTGCTCTAGAGCTCACACATTGTGGGTCTTTTTGGTGAGCTGTGGATCTTCATCCACCAACTTTGACTTGAGATGTTCCTTATAGGCGAGGATGTCACCTTGCCACTTTGTGATTGTCTGCTTCTCACAGACCCAGATCTCCTGCGCAACCTGGAAGCAAATACACAAGGAAAGGGAGGTTTATAGTGCAGCATTTTATAGTTTTACCGAAAATATAAAATTAACCAAAATCTACTCTCTGAAGGAAAGAGAGTCTATTAAGCAAGGAGAGAGTCTATTAAGTTTCACACGTTTACTACCAAAGAAAGATATCTGCAGTGAAATATCCCACCTGGAGTTTTCTGAATAATTTATACAGGATTTTAGAACTAACAGTCCTTGAACCCTCCAAATTTTTTTTTTGTTGTTCATGGAATAAGAAGAAATTCACTTCCTGCTAAGATGGGAATTAGAAAAGGTAGTTCTTGACATGAACTACCTGGATATGCTGCACTGAAAAATAAAATTGTATCTGAACTTGCAGACAAAGCTATAGTTGATAAATCAGCACCTGACATTTCTGTGTATATGGAGTGACTTCCTTAACCTGTACAGATTGAGTGGTAAAGAAAACTGCTAGAACTACTCCAGTATCATTTAAAAACAATCTAGTTAAAGCCTCCACATGTGTCATGATTTCCATTTAACTTATTCTTCACTTTTAGCATTTTTTTTTCTTTCACATGCCTAAATGTTTTCCAAGACTAGGTAATTATTCCACATGTACATGGCAAGGGAATCATATGCAGTGATATTTTTCACTCACACATCTTTTCAGGATAAGGAACAGCTGAAAACAGTTGAAAACATCTTGCTTTAATTACTCAGTGTTGGAAAGTTGGTTTGCCAAAATTCACCACTCTTCTTACCTGCTGGATGAGTCTGAAGTCATGGCTGACGAGCATCATTCCTCCTTCAAATTCATTGATAGCATCTGCCAGAGCATCTATCGTTTCTATGTCCAAATGGTTGGTGGGTTCATCGAGGAAAAGCATGTGAGGATTCTGCCAGGCCAGCCATGCAAAGCACACACGGCACTTCTGCCCATCAGAGAGGTTCCGAATGGGGCTCACCTGACAAACACAGACACTATTTGCAGCTCTGCAGGGTAACTTAGAGCACCAGTTCCTAGACACCACACTGACCACAAAATATTCACAGTTCAAACTATGCTGCAGCTACATGACACAAGAGGACAAACGTAGGCTTACAACTAGACTAGGCTTCCTTTACCAGCAAAACAAGTGAATTCCAGAGGCTTCTGAAAAAGGGGTGTCCATAGCAAGACTCAGCTTGTGTTAGAGGTTCCAAAGGAAAGTTAATTGAGATCTGCCTAATGTTCATTGCATCCTGACAAAAGCCTAAACCTACTCTCAACTTCTTGAGTGACAAATGGAGAAGAACAGTGTAAAAATCAACGCTAACTGCAGCAATAATGACAACTCCCACCAAAATGTAATATACAGGAGCGTGGTGTGTTTAGAGTTAGAGCACCACTAGAGATTCTACACTCATCTGCTTGAGCCGTATGTTCCCCACACCCAGCTGAGAATATGTTCTGGCATTTCTTACTGGCATTCATCTCAGAAATAGAGATAAGCAAGGTAGTTCAAGTTATAATTGAAATATAATTGAGGCTAGCACTATGCCACAACCCGTCTTCCTTCACCTGGGTTCCGAGGAGGTCACCCATTCCAACCCACACATTGCTGCAACGCAAAGTAAGTTACTGTGAGCCATGAGTTATTTTTTCTCCAATTTTAAAGGCAGAGATGGAAAAAGCATTTAGATGCTGTGGTGCACCATGCTGCATACTGCATCACACTGTCAGGTATCTGTAGAACAACAGAAAATGCAACAGCTCTACTTCCCTAATGCGTAAGAAGAAAACCTCAACAGCTCATACTGACCTGCTGCTTCCCTGTCAGACCGTATCTGCCAATGATTTTTCTCATCTCCTCCTTCTCCTTGATCTCTGGGTAGCATTTCAGCATGTACTCCAAGGGTGAGAGGTCTAAGTCCAATTGCTCTTGCAAGTGCTAACAGAGAACAAAAGCCAGCTTCAGGCTGTGCATGCCACCCATCTCCCCCCTTATATCTCTCTGGTGCCAGCAAAGCAGCAGAATCCACGAGATGATAATCCCACCCCTGGCACATTCACTATGCTGAAACGTTATGGAAGCAGTCTCCATTTCAGGAGCAGGAGTGCTGCTTCAGAATAGCAGGCTTGTCCAACATCAAGCTTGGGCAACCATCTCTCCAGTAAAAGGTGAGAGGCTAAACAAAAAGGACCACAGCAAGCCTCTTTTCAGGGCAAGAACATTGGCTAGAGTCCATTCTGCCAAAAGAACAGTTCCCTCCCCAAGCTCAAGGCATAGAAAAGCAGCAGCAGGATGGGCCGTAGAAGCAGAAATAGAGGGACAAGATTCCCCATCCCTGTCAGCTTTTTCCTCAGCATTTCATGTCCATGGTAGTTGCTATAGGGAGTACCTGGTGGTATCTACCAATCTTTACATGTGAGTGCTTGCGGATCATCCCATCTGTGGGCAGCAGCTAAAAAGAGAAGATAGAAGTATTTCACCATGAAATCCCTTCTTTCACTGTATGCCAACCTTCTGGATGTCTGAACATATAGCATGACAGAAAAAGCCCTATACTGCAGCAAGACTTCAGGATTTCCAAAGTCTGATAGGGGTGCTCTCATAAATAAATGCAGCTTCATTGAAGACTACCCAAAGAATAAAGGGCCAGAACAGGGTAGACAATGCTAGGAGCATACCTCTCCTGTGAGCAGTTTCAGCAGTGTTGACTTTCCAGCTCCATTGGGTCCAACAAGAGCTACACGGGTATCCAGGTCAATCCCAAACTCCAAGTTATTATAGATCCATGGCTGCAAACCACAGAAATTATGACATATTATGCCTTTCCATTACTACCTAGACTCTCCATGCTGCACCCATAAAGCTCTGTCTTCAGCAGACTCAGCATTAACACTGCCAAGAAATCTGATCCACCGGTGATATGCTGCAGCCTGATTAGAAAACTTACCCAAAAGCCCCCATTACAAGGCAGAGGATACAAGTAAACTCCATACAACCCATGCACACTCCCTATACTCACCCCGTCCTTGGTGTATTTGAAGCTTACGTTCTGCACCATGATGACAGGAGGGGGGATTTTTCCACAGGGAGGGAAATAGAATGACAAAGTCTGTCAACACAGAATATCCACTTGTTAGACACCCTGGAGCACATACAGATCACTCCCTTCATTTCACTCCCTGTTCCCTCTGGCAACTCACTCACAGGTTTATCTGCTGGCTAATGATTCCCTATTTCTTTTCCTTTGAAGCAAATGGGTGCTTATACTCTTCAAACTAGCAGGAGCTGCTTTGAGCATCCTCCCTGATCTTCTCCAACTTTCAGACACTCATTTCTGTGTCTACAAAATGGCCTTACTGGTATGACAAATCCCCTTCTCTTCACTGGAAAAAAAAAAATAAGTCTCCTCTTTCCACTCTTCAGCAGTACCCTATCTTCAGTACAGGAATTTGGAAGGGAATCCTACTTTTGCTCTCAGCTGTGTCAGCCATTCCTGCCATCAGCTAAAGTTCATTTTGCTTATCTGGCCCAAGTTTCCTACACTGATCTCTAGACGCAATCCCACGTTTGATCCCACCTTATCGTTCACCACTCTCTCTGTCAATCCAGAAGCCATCATTTTTTGAAGGGTCTTCTCCTTGCTCTGAGCTTGCCTGGCCAGTTTTGCACTACCATGACCAAATCGCGCAATGTAATTCTGCAACGAAATACAGAGTTAGCCAAAAGCCACGATACAAAGGCTAGAGAGGTGTACGGCTGCGTAGGCAGAAAGATGGTCGTGCAGCTAGGCAGATACCTTCATGTGAGCAATCTGATCTTGTTCCCAGTGGAAACGCTTCATTTGATTTTCTTCTAGTTCCAAGCGAGTCTTTACATACTGATCATAATTTCCCTAAAGAGAGAGACCACAAAACATCAGACATGCCCCAGAGGACAGCTCCTCTGTTTTTGTTAGTTGCACAAGACACCATTCACTCACTGTGTAGTACTTCAGTTTGCGGTTGTGCATGTGGATTATGTTGGTGCAGACACCATTCAAGAAGTCCTGGGAGTGGGATATCAGCACAAGGATCCGCTTGAACCTGTGGCACCACAAAACTTAATAGAGACTAAGCTAGGAAAAGAATTGCTTGTTGGCCCTGATGGTGACAAAGGATTTACATGCAACAGATCTCTCTTGTTTACGGCCAGATTAAGAACAAAAAGATAGAAGCCTTAGAGATACTTCAGGAAATCTGCAGTAAAGCAGCGATGACCAGCTTTCTAAGACATCCTTCACCATAAGGCACTCTTCATCCATATTCATGAAGAGTCGAGAGCTGGCTACCTTTGTGGTGGATTACTACTGCTACTGCTGCAGAACTCCACTAGTGTCACACTTCTTAGAAGTTTCAACCTTTGCTTCTCATTTTCACCTTTTTACAGACTACCATCTCTTAGGTTCTCTATCACAGGTTCCTTTCCAAGTTTGTAAAATGACTGGCTAATGCCTCCTCCCAAAAAGAGAGAGGTTGAAATTCAGATTTCCTAAAATACCTGATATATAAAACAGACAAAATGTTCAACTGACACAGCTGAAAGAATAACCTCTGCAAATGAAAAGCCCTTCTCATGTGCTTATATGCACAGTCCTTTTAACACACAACCCAAATAACCTAGACTTCACAGCTATTCCTAAATCTTTTGCCTTAAGCATTAACATTTTAACTTTATTTAATAAAAACCAGTTGCATCCACATACTAGAACAAGATGAAACCAACAGACACAGACACTACAGTTGGTGAAGAGAAAAACAATATGCAAAAAGCTGAGCTGGAGGCCAGGTCTAGAAAGTTTACACTACTGGTACAGCACACGGTGCCGGTACACACCTCCCAGGTCTGCTCCTGGCTTTCAGGAAGTAAGTTTAACCTGTACCAGTATTTCTCACTTTTTTCACTAAGGAAGAGAAAGACTTATCTTGAATTCATTACCCTTGCACCAAGAACCGTTCTGCAAAAACATGTAACAGCAAGCACAAGGTATCGTAGAATCATAGAAACATGGGGTTGGAAAGGACCTACAAGTCCAACCGCCCTCCTATCACCAATTCTACCCACTAAGCTACTAAAAATATGTAAGTATAATTAGTAATGCAGTATAGTTACATAGCCACAAGAACTATAGACAGTTACTCCTGTAGCACTTGCTCACATGCTGACAAGATGTTCCAGCAGAAAACTACAACCTACGGAAGCTGCAAACTCCTTCATGCTTACGTTTTCAGCTCTTCTTCCAACCACACACAGGCATCCAAGTCAAGGTGGTTTGTGGGTTCATCTAGCAGCAGCATGAATGGACGAATGAAGAGGGCTCTAAAAGGAGAGGGGAGATGACAGCACAGGGTAAATGCAGGTACCCAAATTCTCTCAGCTCTCCTCTGAGTTCTTAGAACTGCGTTTATGGCTTTGCAGCATCAGGATCAGACAGGCATTTTCCCCGGAGGCAGCAGGCAGTATACCACTCACCTAGCAAGAGCCACCCTCATTCGCCAGCCACCACTAAAGTCCTTCAGCTTCTTCCTCTGCATGGCTGGTGTAAACCCCAGGCCGTGCAGGATACGTGAGGCCCGTGCTTCTGCCTTGTCAGCGTCCAGCTCCTCCAGACGTTCATACAACTCCATGAGTTTCTCACACTCCGCTGAAAAAGAGCCTGTCAGCACTTCTAACAGTAATTGGCTCTCAGCTGCACATCTACACAGCTGAGAAAGCTCATAGTCCATCTGCTTCACCACTATTCAGCCCCATCCACTCCTATGACTTAGACGCTTCTTAAGAAGTCACACTGGATAATTTCATCTACAGAAGTGGACTTTTCAACTAGTACCGGGCAGCTGGGAGAAAAAGTAATATGTAAAAACTCTGCCAAGGAACCCAAGTAAGACCCTTTCTTCAGTGGGAAGGGAAAGTGGAGGAAATGTCCCTTGTCCACAGGGACTCTGAAAAGCTTTACCATCCTCATGAGCCAGACGCTCTGCCTCTCGTTCTAACATGGCTCTCTCTGTATCCACCTCCATCACACATTGTAGAGGGGTCTTGTCACTGGGAGGCATCTCTCGGGTCAGGTGATAGATGTCAATGTGCTCTGGAATGGGCACTTCTCGTTTCCCAATAGCTGACAAAAGCATGGATTTCCCTGTGTGCACACAGACACTCCACAATTATTTGTATTCAGTAAGATATGTCACAAAGAAACAGACAAAACGCAGTCAGATCCTGCTGATTCCCTCCTTTTCCAACCCAAGAAAATCCTTAGGAATTTCTTGCCCATGAGGAATTAGAGACCTAGCAGAGCCACTGCAGTTCAGCCCTTACCCAGACTTAGGGAGCTGTATTTCTGCTGTGTATTTCCTGCTGTCTAACCAGGTCTAACATCTGTTACCAAGGCACCAGACTCTACAGACTTCTACCACGTAGGAAAGTAACGCACTCATCACTAGAGAGCCTGAAATCACCCCGTCACTCTTACTAGCTCATCAATTACACCCATATTCTGCATCTCTCTAGGTACAGCACCATCTTCTCCAGAGATTATACAGCTGTTTTCCCATTCAGACTAGATCACACACTCCCTACTCTTCCATACTATGCAAGTTCTCTGGCTAGTAGCATCATCACTGAGTTTATTGACACTGTTAAACAAAGCCTCCATACAGGCATCAGACATTCACAGAGCCCAGGCATCCCACTCTACTCTCCACAGAAAGAAGTCCAAATGCTTAGTCCAAAGGCAGGATGCAACCTCATAGTCCTAGTAGCAACTGGTCTTGCTGGGTGGGGAGATGTGGGAGGTGAAACCATCGTGTCTAACAGCCTTTTTTCTGGCTTTCAGCATTTACCACCCGAATCTGTCCAGCTTCTCAGCAGCACAGAACCTTCACCGAGCTCCAAGAAACCCATGACTGTGCCCTACAGCTTACCAATTCCATTGAGTCCAATCAGGCCGTAGCGCCTCCCAGAATTCAGCTCAAGTTTTGTATCACTCAGCAGCTCCTGGCCATGGAAGGTCAGCGAGAGGTTAATGATGTGCACGTCAGTGCTGTTGGGATGGGAAGCCAGCACTCCAGTCACAGCACGGGCAGCGGCTTTCTTTAATTCAAAGTCCTCCATCTCCTTCGTAAGAGCATCCACCTCTATATGCAGAGACAGACCAGAAGTATTACTGAATTACAAACACACAAGAACCCCATGGCGGGGGGGGCTGGAACTAGATGATCTTTGAGGTCCCTTCCAACCCAGGCCGTTCTATAATTCCATAAGGCCCTAAACCAATATAAGCAGGACGACAAAAACAACCAGTGTCTCTTTCTACAGAAATATCGAGGAAGCCTAGAGATGATGGTACTCAGTTTTTCAGCTCAGCGAATGGATATAAAATGGACTAAGAGGAACTTTCACCCGCTCTGAAAATAATAGCTGACCATTAAAACCCGTCGAGTAGCCAGAACAGCTAACCTGTTATCCATGCACGGTAGGACCAACCCTCAATGCAGAAAGGGCTGGGGCAGGGAAAAGGCTTAAACACTTCTGGTTGCAAGTTTAAGGACAGGGCTGGCCTAAACAGAACTTGGGCAGGGAACAAGCAACAGGGAAGATGTGAGAAGAGAAGCAGCAACATCAGAAGAGGCCCTACCAACTACTAAGATAATGTGTCCATTTGTAGACCCTCCTCTTCCTCTCCTCCTACAGTATAAGCAAATATTTCCTGTCTTGCTAACGTTCCATTTGCAGCCCCGAGTTACAGCCCGATTTTTACTACTTCGTGAGGCCCCGCCTGCCATCTGAAGAAGCAAATAGCATTACGGATCGCAGCAGCGCTCCAGCTGCTCAGAGCAGAATCCTGGTGTTCAGACGGTGGGTGTTCAGGTCAGCAAGGGATACCGCCGGGCTGCCAACATCTCACACAACACCTCACAAACGGCAAAGCCACTTGCCCAGCAAAAACAACGGTCAGCAAGGCAGGACGTGACTTAGCCAAGAAAGAGAAACGATGTAAACCGCACCGGCACGGTACCCCCTTGAAAGCACCCGTGCTGCAAGTAAACCGGGTACACAAACGAGCAAAGCAGGTGGGCGCGAAGAGGCACGAGGCAGTTTTGTCCTGGGCACGCAGCTACTGCCCAGGGAGCAGCCAGCAAGGAGCAGCCAGCAAGGAGCGCGCTGCCCTGCCCTGCCCAGCGACCCGTCCCCGGGGCTGCTCGAGCCCCCAGCCCCGCCGCCCCCCCCAGCCGCTGCTCCCGCCCCGCGCTCTCGGAGCGCTCAAAGCGCGTGTCCCGCGCCGCCGCCGCGCGGCCCAGGCTCCGCCAATAGGAGGGCGACATGCAAATGAGCCGGGGGAGCGGACGGCGATTGGCCGGCTCGGTCCGGCAGCGGGCGGGGCGGGCGCCGAGACCCCGCCCGGAGCCGGCGGCACGGGGCGGGCACCGGGCGGGCACCGGGCGGGCACCGCCGGGCGCCGCCGGGCTCACGCGCGGGCACCGACGGGGGGCCTGCGGTCGGAGCCCGGCCGCACAGCGTCCGTGCCGGCGGCACCAGCACGCAGGAGTCTGTGGAGGATCACGGGGGTGCCGGCCACAAACTGGGTGCAGGAGACGGCATCCTGCAGCGTGCCCCCGGCCTCGGGCTGCCCCGCGTCTCGCACTCGGTGCCTCCCGAAACGCCGCACTGCCGGCACTGCCTCAAGTCTTCGCTGCCCGGAGAAACAGTGGTGTGCCCCACAGCCCACGGGTCAGCAGGCGGCTGAGCACACAAGTAAACGACCAGTGAGCTTTACCTCGCCTACTTCCTCCAGGGAGGTTAGGCTCTGCGAACCAGGTGCACCCCAGAAAAACGGACGAGGGGAAGTTCATTGCAATATCATTATTTTTAGTTAAGAAACCAGACCCTACAGTGGTTCCTGCAGCGGGAGGAAAAAAAAAAGGCAGGTCTGGACATCAAATACCAGAAGATCAGGTCAGTATCTGCTCGTGCGGGAGACGATGCTCTCGGCACCCTCTGCCTTCACTCAGCAAACCTCACGAGAGAACCCAGGAACGCTTCAGCCACGCGCGCTGCACGAAGGCACCGCGCAGCTTACCGGCGTCCTGCCGGCCCTGAAGGCAGAGCAGCTCTGACAGCAGCCCCGCGGCAGGCTCGGTGCGGCACAAGAGCAAGCCCGCAGGGTGCTCCATGGGGAAGAACGAGCGTCCCGATTCACCGATCCACGGGCACCAACAGACGCGCACGGCGGCTGCCCGCGAGCAGGCCCCCGCTGCACGCCCCCCACGGGGCTACCGGGCCGACCCCCGCGCGGCCCCTGGGCAGCGCCCGCCCCACGGGGCGCACCGCCACGGGCCGGGCACCCACCGGCGGCCGCGCTCGCGAGTCCCGGCCGGAGCGGCGGGGCCGGGCAGCACCGCGCCGCGGCCGCCCCTCACCTGGCAGCGCCGTTCCGTTGGCCTCCGGGGGCCGGGCCTCCTGCGGCTCCGTCCCGGCATCGCCGTTCTCCTCCGGGGCGCGGCGGGGCCGCTGCCGGGCCTTCGCCGCCTCCTTCTTCTTGGCCGCCTTCTTCTTGGCCAGGTCCGAGGGCATGGCGGGGCGGAGGGGAGCGGCTGCGGGGCGACACGGGCCGTTAGGCCGCGCCGATCCGGCCCGCACCGGGCCGCCCCGCCCCAGTTCTCCGCCCCGGCCCGGAGCACGCGGCGCCGCCGGGCCCGGCCGAGGGCCGCCCGCCCCCCTCTGGGCCGCCCGCCCCGCGCCGCCCCACCCGCCCGGCCCGGCCCGGCCCGCTCCCCCCCGCCCCCCCCGCCTCCGCCGCCGCGCCAGGCCCGGCCGCGCCGCCCGTACCGGCCGCTCGGCGCTTTCCCTCTGTCGCACCAGGACAGCTGCCACCGCGTGCGCGCGCCCCGCCCCCCGGCGCAGCGGCCAATCGGAGCGCGAGGCGTCACCCGCGCCGGGCGGCCGCGCCGCGCTGCCGAGGGGGGGCCGCGCTCCCGCCCCCGGCCGGCCCCGAGCGCGCGGTCGGCTCCCGGGCACTGCGCGTCCCGGCGTGCACCGCGCCGCCTCCCGGGCCCCGCCCCCGGCGCGCTACCATAGAGGCGACGCAGGCGGCAGGTAGAGCGGCGCCATAGAGGAAAGGGGAAGCGGAAGCGCGGCCGGGCGGCGATGAGGCGGCTGAGGTGGCAGCGGCGGGAGCGCGGCCGGGCGGCAGCCGCTGCCTCCCCCCTGCGCCGCTGGCACGGAGCTCCGGGACGGCCCCGGCCCTGCCCGCCGCTGGGAGCGCCCCGCGGCCGCTGACCCGCGCGCACTGAGGCCGGGGCCGGTGCCCGGTGCCGCCCCGCGCCCGCCGCCCGCAGGCCCCGCCGCCGCCCGCCCCGCGTCCCCGTGCCGGCGATGTCCGAAGGCCGCCGGAGCGGCTCCGTGAGCCTGCACAGCCGGTAGCGGGCCGGGGGCCGCCACCCTCGCCCGCACCGGACCCGACCCGACCCGACCCCCCCGCGGCCGGGTGCCGCCATGCGCCTGGCTGCGCTGCTGGCCGCGCTGCGGCCCGTGCTGCCGCTCGTGCTGGGCCTTTCCCTGGGCTGCAGCCTGAGCCTGCTGCGCGCCTCCTGGAGCCACGGCGCCGGCGAGGACCCGTGCCTGGGGGCGGCGGGCCGGGCCGGGCCCCCCGCCGGCGGAGCGCAGCCGGAGGCCGGAGATGGGCGGCCGGGCCAGGGGCACGAGGACTTCAGGCCCCGGATTGTGCCGTACTACAGGGACCCCAACAAGCCTTACAAGAAAGTGCTCAGGTAAAGTCAATGTGTTTTGGTTTTTTTTTCCGAGGAAAATAACTTCATACGAATGGCGTTTGGGGTTCTGCAACTTCAAATCAGTTAAAGAAGAAAGAGCACAGTTGTACCAGCATGGCGTAGTGGCCTAGTTTGCTATCTTAAAGGAGCACGGAAGTGAATTTAAAAAAGTCTCAGACTGAGATATATGCATCTAATAGAGTGTGTTAAATTACTCTTAAAAACATGTTAACCAGTATGCTCATTAGGAGAGTTCTAAGCTATTAGCAATAACTTGTATCGCTTGTTAGTAGTTACCTCTAATTTTTTTTGACTTGCACAGTTTCCTAGATCGCATAAGTAATGCGAGGTTGTAGGTTCCTTGAAGGAAGGAAGTGTTTTTTAAAAATGTGATTATTTTTTTTCCTAGTGAATCTACTCTTAAAGCTCTCCTTTTAGGCTTAACTGTTCTCACAGTCAGTAGACTCTAACAGATAAAGTCTTACACCAAGTGACTGAGCAGTTACAAGGCTTGACTGTAATGAGGATGTTCTAACGCTAAATTAGTGTACTTCAATTTTTATCCTTTCTTTACAGAACTCGTTACATCCAGACAGAATTGGGATTCCATGAGAGACTGTTTGTGGCAGTGCTGACTTCCAAGGCTACCCTGAATACGTTGGCCGTGGCAGTGAACAAGACTGTAGCCCATCACTTCCCACGCCTGCTGTATTTTACAGGGTTGCGCAGTGCCAAGGTGCCTCATGGCATGGTGCTTGTGGCCCATGGAGACGAGCGTCCTATCTGGCTGATGTATGAGACCATGTACTATATCCATCAGCACTTCGGTTCTGACTATGACTGGTTCTACATCATGCAGGATGACACCTATGCACAGGCTGAACAGGTCAAGGCTCTGGTGACACACCTAAGCATTAACCAAGATGTCTACCTGGGACGAGCAGAGGAGTTCATCGGGGGAGATGAGCAGGCCCGCTATTGCCATGGTGGCTTTGGCTACCTGCTATCCCGCAGCCTGCTTCTGAAGCTCCATCCTCACCTGGACAGCTGCCGCAACGAGATCCTTAGTGTGCGCCCAGACGAGTGGCTGGGGCGTTGCATCATTGATTTCCTGGGTATCTCTTGTATTTCCCAGCTCCAGGTACTACCTCCCTCCCCAGCATTTTGCGTTAGCTAAGTCTGACAGAACCTATGCCCTTGCTAGTCCCTGCTGCTCAGCAGAGGAACTTTTCTGTGAGACCCTACTGGGTTAGGGGAGGAAAGGGTTGTCTGGTGTGGCAGCACAAGGGAGATGCCCATAACGAAAGCTGAGAGGCTGGGGGAGAGAGCACATGCTTTGTTTTTTGGAGGTTGGATAGAGGGTGCATTGGTACTAAGAAGTAAGCAGGCGTGTAATTTATGGAGGTAGGGTATGGAGGGTAACTGTTGTGTTCTTGTCTCTGGGTACTGCACTCGGCACAGAGAGAGAGGCGGATGCATGTCTTGGGTGAGGGAAGGCTTCGCTGTGAACATTAGAGTTCCATGCCAGTCTTCCTGGCTCTTGTTCGCTTCAGGGTCAGCATTATCACACTTATGAACTGGCCAAAAATGCTGAGCCAGAAAAGGAGGAAGAAGAGGAGTTCCAAGCAGCTCTTGCTGTGCACCCTGTTTCTGACGTGACATTGATGTACCGTCTGCACAAGCACTTCAGCAGGATCCAGCTGGAGAGAGCCTACCAGGAGATCCAGGAACTCCAGGTATGTGGTGAGGGGTATCTGCAAATATAGCTCATCCAAACAGGTTTCCTTTTCTTTCAACTCTGTCAAAGAAGATTGTTTCTGTTTGTAGGTGGCCATCAGCCAGACACAGGAGATAGTCCTGCATCTTAGAAGTAGCACTTCTGATACCGTGCTGTCCAAAAGCTGGTGTGATACTATTAGGATATGCTTCTAGGTGGTGAGGCAGGTCTGGGTGGGAAATGGACACTCTTCCTTGAGAGAGTGTCAGTATGTGTTCTTTTTGCACAGATGCAGATCAGGAACCTGACATCACTGACTCCTGCAGGTGAGGCAGGCTTGACGTGGCCTGTGGGGATTAATGCCCCATTTCTTCCAAAGACACGTTTTGAGGTAATCAGCTGGGACTACTTCACTGAGCAGTACCTCTTCTCCTGTCCTGACGGCTCTCCCAAGTGTGAGCTCTCTGGAGCCAGCAAAGCAGATGTCAGTGACATTATTGAGTCAGCACTTGAGCAACTGAACAGTCGCTACCAGCCTTTGCTCCGCTTCAGCAAGCGGCAGTTGCTGAATGGCTACCGGCGTTTTGACCCCACACGGGGCATGGAGTATACACTGGACCTACTGCTGGAGGCGGTGACCCAAAAGGGCCACAGTCACGTTCTGGTCAAACGAGTGAGCTTGGTGCGGCCCTTAAGTAAGGTAGAAATTATTCCCATGCCGTATGTAACAGAGGCCACGCGGGTGCAACTGGTGCTTCCGTTGACAGTACAGGACTTGGATTTTGTGGCGAACTTCCTGGATATGTATGCTATGAACACACTGGACACACATGATAATGCCTTGCTGACTTTGCTTTTCATCTACCATCCGTACGATGCTCAGCGAGTCAGCCAAGTGGATGTATTTGCTGGAGTCAAGACCATGGTAGGAGAACTGGAGAAACGTTATGCAGAAGTTAAAATCCCCTGGATTAGTGTCAAAACTGAGGTGCCATCACAAGTGAAACTCATGGATATAGTCTCAAAGAAGCATCCTGTAGACACTCTGTTCTTCTTGGCCAGTGTCTGGACAGAAATAAACATGGAGTTCCTGAACCGCTGCCGAATGAATACTATCAGCAATTGGCAGGTCTTTTTCCCAGTGCATTTTCAAGAGTTCAACCCTGCACTGGTATACCGTGGCGAGCAGACTGCTTCCTCCAGCACAGACTTCCTGAGGGATGGGCATTTTGACAGACATTCCTTTGCTGAGGCCTGCTTTTACAACTCTGACTACATGACAGCACGTACCAAGCTAGCAGCTGATATCCTAGACCGAGATGAGGTGCTGGAGGGCATGGAAGTATTTGATGTCTTCCTCCACTATTCTGGTTTGCACTTATTTCGGGCTGTGGAGCCAGGGCTAGTGCAGAAATATGCACTGAGGAGCTGCAATCCCCGGCTTAGTGAGGAGTTATACCACCGTTGTGTCCTCAGTAACTTGGAGGGGCTTGCATCGCGCTCGCACTTAGCCATGGCCCTCTTTGAGCAGGAACAGGCCAACAGTACTTGAGAGACTGGAACCATCAAGAGTTACTCAGCACCTTAACACTTGTCACTTTCCATCCCCTTCCCGGCCTAGCCGTGGGTGAAGGGCGTGTGAGGTCAAGGGAGGAGGGAGGCTTTCCCAGCCTTGCCCTGCAGCACAGGCATGGGCTGTGGGGAGAGGCTGTTTTTGTGGGGTTTTAGTTTTTTTGTGTGGACTCCTTTGGTTTTTTTGTTGTTGTTTTACTGTTTTGTTTTTTTTAATCAATAAAGATTTCTTTCCAAGCAGAGTGATATAGTTTTAAACTTTATAGGCTCTGGGATGAGGGATGGAAAAAGAGCTGTAGAGTTGATCTTAATTTAAGCTATGCAATTCTGATAAGCAGTGCAGAGACGGTGAACGTGAGATGTGTACTGAAGCAAGGTTACCTTGGCTATGCCACCCTTGGTGCTGTTGTTCCACCTTGTCATGTTTGTCTCTTCGTGCATTCATTTTCAAGGAGACAAACACAGTTTGTCTGGTTTGCTACTGGACAGAACTGTTCAGTGCACTTCTACTTCGCTATATTTGCCTCCTCTGCAACTGCAGAACATTCATTTTGCTTTGTGATCTGGGAAGGTAAAGGAACCTTTGAAGAGTGAAAACAAGCTAGCTGTAAAACTTTCTAGTTATGAGTGGTTGTGTTCCTCCAACCACTGTTTTGCTGGTCTATTATGATCCTAGCAGGAGAGGCACTCGGACTGCAAAAGGTAATATTTAAAATGTTATGTGTTAAAGAGAATAGTATGGATATTCTCTTACATCCCTTTAGATACTGGGAACCATGAGTAGCGTAGCATTAGCTCCAATCCGCATGCAGCACCGATCAGATCCTAGCTGTAGAACAGATACTCCCATTTTGTCTATTAGAGGATTTTCATACGAGAAAACAACTCCGTCAGACAGAAAGGATATTTGTATGAGAACTTATTTTAGATGAAGTCAAGGCACACATGTGGTGTAATTGCTAGTGTGAGAGGAAGGTGCTTCCAGGCTCTCCTGTCACAACGAGCCATTGAGGTTTTTCTGTGGCTGAGGATTTTGTGTAGCACAACACAGGCCTGAAGGCCATGCTGGACATGCAAGCACAGCACAGGCTTGCACCTACTCCAGGTAACTGTTACATGAAAATCATTTGAATGCAGTTATTTAATTACTAAACAGTAAGATTACAGGTTCCCCTCATAGACCAGGAAGCACTTCTGTGCCGTACGGATGACGGAGCCCTAGCACAGGATGCTCAGAGAGGTTGTGGAGTCTCACTTCTTGGCGATCTTCAAAAGCCACCTGGATGTCCTGTGCAGCCTGCTCTGGGTGGCCCCGCTGGAGCAGGGGTTGGACCATTCTACCAACCTCAACCAATCTGTGAAGTTACGCAACAAATGAACCAAGTGAGTTAAGAATTGTTCAGCATATCAAATGAGCCATTTTTTTGATTTGGGCACTTCTAGTTAGGTCAAAGGGGGGCAGCTCTTCACCCAGTGTTATTTGATCCTTTAATTGATGATTTGCAAGCAAATGTAAGTTCTCTATTGACAAAATCTGCGTGTGATATAAAAACTGTGTACTGCAGAAATAGGTATTAAGAAAGGGTAACAACAGAGAGTAGTGTGTAGCAGAGTAAGGTTATTCAAACAGATTTTGTCTTAAAACGTTCAAATACAGTTACGTGCCTGGTGAAAATAAAGGCATGCCACTTCCCCAGAAAGGATGTATCAA
Source organism: Anser anser (assembly GCF_964211835.1). Classification (NCBI taxonomy): domain Eukaryota; kingdom Metazoa; phylum Chordata; class Aves; order Anseriformes; family Anatidae; genus Anser; species Anser anser. Next base: position 163,048,033 of record NC_139721.1, read on the forward strand.
AAAGAAAAGTCTGAAAAGAATTTGTATTGATGGCAATTAGGTTGCCAATTGGCATTAATTTAACCAGGACCCACTATTTTAGGCACTAAAATACAGAGCTCGTGCAGCCCTGAAAAGTTTACGGTTTAAGACTTAGACATGAGATAATGGGTTTATACAGGTAGACAATCTTGAGTAAACAAGTGTTGTTGATTTGAGACAGCAATAATGCCCCCGAGATGCAGAACTCTGAAATCTGAGAGATGCAGAACTTTAATTACATAGGAGGTTGTGAGGTGATCTGTTTAGAGTGTGTAAGTACATAAACTGTCTGAAAATGCTGGATACTAAAGAGGTTTTTAATCAGGTGGGGTTAAGGGATAAGAACAAAAGCACCAGAACCAATAGCTTTAAACTGAAGCAAATAATTTCAGCCGAAAATAGGCATATGCTTATAGGGGTCTGATTAACTGGTGAAATTACAAAGCAGTAGTTTTTTTAGTAAGTTTGAATTTGTCTGGTTTGTTACAGGTCATCGGGGTCCCACATGAAGTGACCTGTCATACGTACAGGCAGAATTATTTGTCCTTCATGGGCTTAAATTTCATGACTGTAAATAGCAGATGAAAATTGCAAAAGAGAAATCGATCAAAGGCTATTAAGTACAAAGCCAACACCTCTGTCACAGTAGGTCTCTGAATCAAAAAATACTGTGAGCTAGGACAGCATGGCAGGAGCTATTGCTATATGTCTGCCCTGTTTTATGGTCTTTTCTAGGCATTCATTATTGGCTACTGTCAGAAACAGAATAAATGAGTCAGATGTACTTATGATTTGACCCTGTACCAACATTTTATGTCATTATCTGAAAAGAAGGAACAATCTTCTTCAAGGACGCTCTTTAGTTCAGCCTGAAATGATGAACTGTATGAAGATCGTGACACAGAATTCTTGGACTGTACTGGGGTCATGGACTGGTCAAGAAGACAAATCATGAGTGTAAAATTCAGCTTTGTAAAACTCAGAAAATGCATACCCTCATTAGCTGTCTGTTGTGTCTGCAACTGTGCTTATTCTGTTACGTTCCAGGTACGTGTACTTTTGTGTATACTTCACTTTCTTCACGCTCCATGTACTTGAATATTCTTTCTTGTCTTCAGTTGTAGTAGGGGTAACTTGCTCCTCTGGATGTGCAAGACAGGCTTGCTTAACCCTTATTCTGTGGATTTATTTTTTTCTGATCCGAGAGAAAAATGAACAGAATATGTTACAAACACAGGAAGCTTTTTTCCCAGCTGCATTTTTAGCTCCAGAAAATTGGTGAAAATAGACTCACCGTCTCCTCTCCTATGAAGGAGCTGTCACCCTATTCCTAACTAATGATGCTTACACTTTTCTTTTTAATTATTATTATTATTAATGCAGGTGTTGTGAAAAATACTGTATCTGATCATGGTGTATATCAATCTTCTCCAAGACTCTGGAATATAAATAATGTGACCTTTCCAGGTAAGGGGGATGTGCAGCCCCTCTCATCTGGGCAACCTGCATGGTTTGCCACTCTACTCCCTTGACACTCCTAAGCAGCTCAGTTGTGTACATATCCCTAGAATGGCTGCAGATATCACAGTCGCAGCCAACAGCATTCTGAATTTTCCCACTGCAAAGTGGTTCGCAGCTAGTTGCTGGCACTCTGGAGCGTGCAAGAAGATAACCTGCAGATGGTCTAGGCTGTTCCATAGGCAAGGTTGGGAGTTACTCAAGTTAGTCAAGACCGGATACTGAGAACAATATAATCTCATCAATAGGTACGTATTTCCCTATCAAAATCAAAGTATTCTTTCTCAACACAATCCTCTATTCTTTACTCCAGAATGAAGACTTATTTTCTGAGGAACTTGCTCTCTCCTATTCGGCTTTGAGAATTACCTAGTCACATACCTCATGAAACATACTTTCCAGTACTTCAAAACACAGACATGCTCGCTCGCTTAAACAGTCTCCTGCAAGTAGTCCTGGCCTGAACCACCAAAGGGGTTTCTTGCAACACCATCTCAGGGCCCTCATGGGTCATGTCCCTTAGGCAAAGGTAGTCATCCTCTCTTGCATTCCTATATCACGTTATCTTTCCTGGATGTACACAGCCCTTACGTATCTTCTCAATGTGCATTCTAAACCTTTTCTTCCAGGATGCTCAAAGATGGCAGGTTCTGGATTACAGGTAATGCAAAAACTTTCTGTTTACTACTGTGTTTCCAGTGCAAATAGCTGTGGCAAGAAGGCGGCTAACAGCGTCGTTGGCTGCATTAGGCAAAGTATCGCTATCAGGTCAAGAGAGGTAGGTGATCCTTCTCGGCATTGGTGAGGCCACACCTGGAGTGCTGGGTCCAGTTCTGGGCCACCCCAGTACAAAAGAGACCTGGACACACTGGAGTCCAGCGTAGGGCCAGGAAGATGCCGCAGGGCCCGGAGCCCCTCTGCTGTGAGGAGAGGCCGGGAGAGCTGGGGCTGCTCAGCCTGGAGCAGAGGAGGCTCCGGGGGATCCCGGCCGTGGCCGGCAGCACCTGCAGGGAGGCGCCGAGAGGCCGGAGCCGGGCTCTGCCCGGCGGTGCCCAGGGCCGGGCCCGGCGGCCCCGGGCCCGGCCCGGAGCCCGGGAGGCTCCCCCTGCCCCCCAGCAGCACGTCCGTGCCGGGCGGGTGCCGGAGCCCTGGCCCAGGCTGCCCCGAGAGGGGCTGGGGGCTGCTCCCTGCACAGCTCCAGCAGCGCCTGCCCGTGGGGCTGGGCGCCGGCTCCGGGGGCTGCTGGAGCACGCCTGGGACCAGAGGGACCCGGGGGGCCCTGACAACCTCAGCAGTTCTGTGATGCTGTGAGAAGCTTGAAAATATGACACATAGGAAAAATGCATTCTGAAGGCACATCAATACATATCCCCAATTTAAAAATACCCAGTAAGATATAAATCCACCGCATAATCTTTACAAGATTTTATTTTAGTTTTTAGGCTTACGCCATTTCTGAGCGCCTGGAGTCGGAAATATTGCTTGGCTTCTGCTCATCTCATACTCCTTTTAAATTGAGTTGTTTCCCTTTACCCCTTTCTCATAGCTCCTCGGAGCATCACTCAAAATTACTCACTCTCAGTGCTCATCCTATACTAACTCCCCTGCTCATCCCTCATTGCTTCCAGTGCTTTTTCAACTTAGGTCAGACTCTCTTCAGTGCTTCTTCAAATTATTCTTTGAAAGTGTACTTCATAAATGCCTTCCACTGGGTATTCACTAATGTTCCTTGTCTTTCCTCATTATTATTGGCATACCGTACCAGATCCACAGCCCACCAAACCCAGTGCCCTCGCTTAAGAGCTAGAACAACAAAAAGTAAAAATAAAAAAGTATGCAAATTTAGGATAATAATTCTTGGCAGAGACGAGTTTTGAATTTGAAACGTTATACACGCTTCGAAGCCTTTTTCTTCCCGCGCTCACTTGTAAAACGCGGCTACTTTTGGTACCGTCAGTACCAAATTTCTCGCCGCATCTTGGTAACTCGGTGCCCTCGCAGTGCCCGCGGCCACCCTCGCTCGGCACGGGGCAGAAGCGCCGAGCGCACCCCCGGGCACCTCTCCCGAGCCGGCGGCCCCGGCCCTGCCCCGCGGCCCTCGCGCCCCTCCCGGCGCTGCCGGCCCGGCCCCGCCGCCAGGTGGGTGCTCGGGGCGGGTGGGCGGAGCAGGCCGCGAGCGGCGCGGCCGCCGGGTGGCCGGGGCAGGTCGCTACGGCCCGGAGCCGGCTCCGCGGCGGAGCCCGAGCCGCCTGACGGCCGGGACCGGACCGAGCGCGGCCGGCGCCGGGGCCGCTCCTGCCGCTGCCGGCCTGGATGGCGGCGGGCGGAGGCGCTGTGGTGCGCGCGAGAGCCGTGGCGGCGGGGCCGGCCGCGGTGGCGAGGGGGCTGCGGCGGGGCGAGGGGCGCTGCGGCGGCGAGCGGGTGGCGGCGAGCGGGTGGCTCTGTGGCGGCGAGGGGCGCTGAGGCGGTGAGCGAGGGGCGCTGCGGAGGAGCGGGGGCTGCGGCGGCGGGGGCGGCGCGGCGGCGGTGAGAGAGGGGCTGAGACGGGGGGCGGTGAGAGGGGGGCTGCGGCGGCGGGGCTGAGGCGGTGAGTGACGGGCGTGCTGGCGAGCGAGGGGCGGCGGGGGGCTGTGGCGGCGGGCCCGCAGCTGCCCGACCGTTTCCCGAGGCTGCCCCGAGCCCCGCCAGCGGGCGAGCGCTGTCCGGCGGCTGCGGGGCCGACGGCGCCCCGGGGCCGAGAGAAGCGCGGCCGCTGTCCCCGCCCGTCTGCAGGAGGAGCCCCGCGCCCCCCCGGAGGGTTCGAAAGCGGTCGCGGGGACCGCGGAGCCACCGGCTCCCCGCAGCCGAAGCGGCGCTGAAACGCGGAAGGGCGGAGCGCGGCTGGGCAGGAGGAGCGGCCGCCCCCGCCCCGGCCCCGGCCCCGGCCCCGGCCCGGCTGCCCCGGCGCCGCGCTGCCGGCCCCGCGCGGGGGGCGAGCGCCGCGCACTTTGCAGACGGTCCCTGCGCCGCTCTCCGCAGCGCCGCGCAGGCGCCCCGCGCCCGGCGCTGGAACGGCGGCCCCGGCGCGAGCGGGAGAGCGGCGCGGCGGGGAGGAGCGTGGACGGGACGGTGAGCCTCGCCCCGGGTCCCGCCGCCCCTCGCCCCGGGCATCCGTCCGGCTCGACCCCGCGGCGGCGCCGGCCGCGGCGCTGCCCCGGGCGCCCGGGGGAGCTCCGGCTGCGGGACGCCTCCGCCCGGCCGCCGCCCCCCGCCGGCGGCGCCCCGGAGCCGGGCGCGGACCGCGGGCGCTGGCGCCGCCCGCGCTCCGCCGCCGCCCGTAGGACGCTCCCGGCGGGGGGACCGGCGGAGTCCTCGCGGCCCCCGAGGGAGCGGACCGCGCCGCCGTGTGCCGCCCGGCCGCTCCTCCCGCCGCGCTCCGCCGCCCCCGCACGGCTCCGCCGCGGGCCGGGGGCCGGGGCGGCCGGCACGCCGCGCTGCCCCTGCTCGTCGCGCTCGGGCTCGGCGTCGCCGCCGGCCTGGCCCCCGCCGGTTTCCTTCGCGCGCGCCCCCGCGTCCCCGGGACGAGCTGCGGCGGCTTCGCTGTGTCGGAGGGGCCCGGTCGGGTCGCTTTGAGGAAGGCGGGCGGAGAGGGGGAGCCCCACGCTCGTCTGCCGCCCCCAAACGGGGGCTGCGAGCCCGCTCGGGAGCTTCTCCCTCTGCGCGGTCTGGTCCTCCCATCGGAGGGACGAACGCTCGCCTGAACCCGCTCAGGCCGCCGTGGGGCGGTCCTCTGGGGAAGAGGGTCCCCTTCCTTCCGCAGACCCTGGCCCCACGGACACGCTGCGCCCCCGCGCTGCCTGGCTGACAGGCGGCTCCAGCGCTCCACAGACAGCCGGCCTTCAGCATGCGGGAGATGCGCTCAAATAAAGAAGGAGCTGCTTGTCATGCTGCCTTTGAGCTGGCCCCAGTTGTTCTTTCAGAGGGTAACGCACAGTCCCAGGTACTTACTGAAAACAAACTGACCCAAATCAGACCGCTGCTCTGTATGGCCCGCATCTCCTTGACTCCCACTTTGGCACCGCCTGCTGCCGGAGGTTGCTGCTTTCTCCCTCTCTCCCGTCCCCTGGGTCCTGAACTCTCTTCCATTTCCCCTCTCAGCATGGCCTGTGGAGGAGGACCCTGTGCGCATCTACCCCTGGAACTGGTCTCCCACTAACACTGCCAAATCATTTTTTGAGTGAAACCAACCTCTACCCTTGAAAGAAAAACACTTATTGGAAGTGGAGACTTCTGGCACGTATCCTGGGGTGACTGGTGATTTTCATAATCTCCTACCTTATGCAGATTGATACTCCAGGAAGGCCCATGCTCCCTGAACTTCCTTCCAGAAGAGATCCACGTCCAAACTGCGATACAACATCTACCTTGCTGGCTTTCCTCAGGATGGTGGGGAGCAAGAGCTTTGATTCTCCTTTCCTCCCCTTTGAGAAGGACAGACACCCACCTAAGGAGAGACAAGTACTCTGGAGCAGATATCCTCTTTGCCAATTGCTGCTGGAGATACTTTTTTTTTTTTTTTGGAAGCTGCTGCTCTGTGCTACATACTTTGCTAGGAGATTAGGTGGTCATTTCCAAGCACTAGCCCTCATCCAGGCTGTGGCCTGGTATTGTCAGCACTGCGCTTCTTGGAGACACCGACTTAATAGCACTGCACATCCAGAGGAGTCCTGCTGCTTCAGAAAATAACCAGTTCCTTGGTGCTGCCTCAGGAACAATCAACAACCTATTGTTCACCATGGGGACACCACCATGAGAAACCAGCCCTTCTTCCCTGGCAGAACCTCCTGCCTTCCGGCTGTGGGGAAGAAACTCCCAGCCTGGCCCTGCTCCTCAGGCAGGGTGAGGGTGAGATTCCTGGCATCGTCAGCCTTTGGTTTCCTCCTTTTCTGCAGTGCTGCAGTGCTGTTCCTTTCCGTACCTCATGTACTGTCTCACTTTGCTCTCCTGGCCCAGCCCTTCTTACTTGCACTGCCTCCATTGCTGTGTCCTACCTCAGCCACCGCTTTCTGAGACTCTATTCTTCCTTGACTTTGTCTCTGTTCTAAGTAGAATTCACCATAATCTTTCTGCCTTTGTTTTGGCCCTGCTGAACTGAGAGCCTTGTTACAGTCCCTGGTGGAGTTGTTTGCCCTTATGCTGACCAGCACTGCCTAGCCTGGCATTGTGATGCTTGTATTTTCCCTTTCTTGCCTATCTGTTCTTTGAACAGCTGCTCCTAACTGTATCACTAGGTGTGGGCTTGCACCCACGAATGCTGTGAGTGCTGTTGTTCACATCTGTTCTGCTGTAACGCTTCTGTCCTTCATCAACTGCAGTGAAGAGGTGTCAAAAAGAGCGGTGTTCTGTACGGACAGGTACAGCTGGCTCAGCTCTTTCCAAGGAGCGGATGCCTTTTCCTTCTTACCTCAGGGACCTGTCACGAACATGTAGCCACTGAAGGTGCCTGACTGTACGATGGATCTGTGGGATCATTAGTTATCCTAATCTACAACCCTCTCGCCAGCCTACCAAGGCAGCTGATAGTGCCTGCTGAGATGCTATGGCAGTCTGACAGCCATTAAAGATACCATTTTTTAAGAGTGAAAGCAAGCTGACTTGGTTAAAGTTCCTGAGCTGGTCTTCTTTCCCAAGGTTGCCATGGATGTCGTATGGCAGAAATGTGATTGAGAACATCCATGTGAGAAAGTACCCTTGCTTCTTGGCTAGACTAGACAAATTCCAGGGATCTCTTCCAGTCTTAACCGTTCGGTGGTTCTTATTAAAGTAAGCCTCAACATGTTGACAGATTATAGGCAAGTGTTGTACTTCCATATTTTCTCCAACTTTCCCAAATATAAGCCGGCTTCAGTCTGAAAGTTGAATAGCTTGTAAATGTGGCCCGGTACCTGGGCAAAAGTACCTGACCGGCAACATGGACATGCACCTGTCTGCAGTTGTCTGCCGGGAAGTCCTTAATCACTGTCTGTTGCATCTTTCCTTTCTTGATCTTTCTTTCTCTCTCTTTCTTTTTCTCTTTCTTTGAGTTGTGCTGTCTTTGAAGTGTCTCGTAGGTTGGTCTGTTCTAGGAAGTTCTATTTATATTGTATATTGCTTCTCTCTCACTCCGTATGTATTTTCTTTTTTCAGACCTGGATCCAAATGCGTCTTCAGCCTGCTGTCTTAAAGCTGTTCCTGCTTCAGGTCAATTAGAATATCTGCTGCTAATTCATCATGACATAATATCTGGTTTCGTGCCCCATCCTCTTGGATAAGTTTGCTGTTCACTCTTGGTCTATACAGAGGTGACTCCAGGTGTTCATCATCTACCTAGTTGGGTACAGGTAGGTTTTAGCCCTTTGAAAAGTGACCTGTTCTAGGTGGGAAGAATGTGACTTATATTGACACTGGAAAATATTTGGACCTCTGGAAAATGTTATTTTGTGAAATAAGTTCTGAATTGCTTTCTAGCTGCTATTGATCTCATCTGGTCCTTTTACTAGTCAATTCCTTTTCTGATAGTTTCTGCTACTGCTGTCAGGGAGGCAGATGATTAGGCAGAGTAGACTGGTTCAGATCAAGTAATGTTAGAGAATGCAGTTGCTGAGAGCAGGCCTAATCGAGGAAAGAATGAAGAAGATGAAGTAGCAGGTATTCTCTCTGGTGGCTTATTACCCAAGTAGCTACAAGTAAATGTGATTAGTTCACGCCAGATGGTTATTGATTTATAGGGTTGCCCTGCTTTTTACAGAGACTTAAATTAGCATGGTTAGCTCTTACCATGTAGCTGTTAGGCTTCTCTAGTGCCTGCTGTTGCTGGATATCCATTGGTCATCTCTGTGACAAGGTACTCAGATCTGTCTCTCCAGTCTTTACTTTCTACCAGTAGTTCCAATCCTCTTGTTGCTTCCACTAGTAAATACCCGGCTTCATCCACCTATCTTTTTCTCAGCCAATGCACAATACATCTGTAAGGGACTTTCTCTTTCCTACAACTGGATCAGTGCCTTTTTGCCTTTTATAGCCTGCACAGGTCATTTCACTGGTAGAGTGCCTACTAGAAAAACTAAACCTATTTTGCATTGGAAACAAATAGATTAATGTAAAACTTTTTGATTTTAAGAGAAATTATGTTTGTTATTGCCATCTTGTTTGGTCTGTTGACAACCATATTGCTTAGTCTGCCGCAGCATAGTTATGAACTTTGGACGTGGCTTTTTATCTGCTGGCTGAGCTAAGGAAAGTCTGTTACAGAGAGATACTATTAGTAGTTTACTGATCATGACTTACATGAACCTAAGAACTGTATTGCACTAAGTCACACCAAAGCATCCTGTCTCCGACTAGTACTAGGTACATGAAAAAAGAACAGGAAAACAAGGCAAATACTGAATATTTTTCCAGTCAGTTGGAATCAGTAGTTTGGGCTAAATAATTTTAGAAAATCATACAAATTCTTATGTCTGCTTTTTCAATGTTAAGTTATCTTCACTGGAAGGAATTGTTCCATTTTCCTGGTCTAGACTCGTCTAGCTTTATTTTCAGTACATTTACTTTTCTGTGATTATGTTTTCTGTTACTATTCTGTCCTTTTCTGTTCAACTGAATGTTCTCTTGGATTCTGAATCCAGGGAGGACTATAAGACCATTCACTTTGGCCTTTTCTTAAAGGTAGTGGGCACTTGAATCCAGCTTACAGCTGTTGCTGGTTAACGGTATGCCTTTTAGAAAGGCAGTTTGGTAGTTCCTGTCATTCAGGCTCCAAATTACAGAAGGCTGAGGATATTTGGTGGAGGGGGGACCAGACAAAAAGGGGTGTGACTGCAGGGCCTTGACAAAATAAATTGTAAGTAAAGGCAATGAGAATAATAATCTGTTAATCACAGGAAGCTCATTTGTGGTTTTCTTACTTGTGTTTGTACTTGTGGATGGTGTTGGGTTCAGGTTACCTATTGAATGCAAGACAGCAAATATGGCAAAATGCTTTTTCTAACTAATGCCTAGGAAAGTTTATTTCCTTTTCAGCTCTGATTCACCATTCCAGTTGCTTCCCTTCCTGTAACTGTCAAATGCTGTGTCCTCTATGATGACTAACTTGTTAGAAGCCATTGATATTAAAGTTAATGCAGAGTATACCTGCTAATGTAGCCTGACTTTCTGCAGACAGCTTACTCCACAACCCTGTCTGAAATCAGACAAGTTGATGTATTAAAACTCTTTTAGTTGATCTTAATCTCAATTAAAGGTAAGGTGTTAACTTTAAACTTCGGTACTCTTAATCACTTGGAGCTCGCTTCTCTTCCAGTGTGATATTGCCACATTGGTTTCCAAACAGAGTACTTGAGCTAACGCCTGGAATTTGCTGATCTCCCCTTAAACTGAATAGCATTCAAGGAACTTAGTTTTTCTGGAAGGGTGGGATTGGAGGGATTGAATGGTTCTGACTTAAAAATATGAAGCATTGAGAGTTCTGGCACTATACCACAGGAATTATTCAGGTTTTTAATTTATACAGAAACTTCGTAAGTGCATAGAAACAGGCAAATAACTACAACCTTCATGCTTTTTCTTCTGGCTTACAGAGTTATTGCTGTGTTATCCATAACATGTTTGTAACATAGAATGTGGTCTTGTTCAGGAAGCGTTACTCAGAGGTCATCAGTCGGGGTTTGCTTGATTTTCATGAATTGACAACCTGAGTTGCTCTTGTCAAGTGTTTCTGATATTCACAAAGTAATCATACAGACAATGACAATACGGTCATTCTCATACCTGGATATATTGATAGCCCTGGTGCCTTAGTGTTGGACAAGATTCTCATGAATTTTATGGAAAGCTGTTTTCACCATCTTTCTATTTAAAAAAAAAAAAAACTTTTGTTCATTGGCTCCAATGTTTGAGAAAGAAACTTCCTGTCCTTTATAGCCCCTGATAGTCCAATAGCCTTTACTGTTTTGTACTGTTATCATAATGAAGATGATGTCTGTATTTGCCTATGGTAGTTGTCCAAAGTTAGGGATATTGTTTTTCTTTGAATATATCTATCATCATTTTTTAAATGAAGCCTCCAGCTAGTCTGAAGATTTTGTCTCCTGCAGGATATCAGTTTGAGTCTATCAACATTGTGTCTTTTAATTTGTACCCTGAAATTTGGGTATTACACTTATTCTCTGCCTGTAAATGAATTTTAAAAATAATTTGTATAAAGGTTGTTCAACTCCTATCAAGATCCTAAATCACAGAGAAGAAAATATAGCTTACCAATCATATATTCTTAATTTATACGAACAGCTGTTGTACCAAAGTGGAAATTTGTATAAACCTGACTTTTGATATGCACATGACCTTTGATTTACTAATGTGCTTTTCATGATGTGAAAGAAATTAGAGTTGATCTGGAGAAAGTGCAAGGCCTAATAAGGTATAGCATTCAAAATATATGAATTCATTAGTTTTAAAGATTTAATAATTTTCCCTGGCAAATTATGTGTGATTCATGGAAACTGGAGAATTTACAGTTACAAGGTGATATCTAGATGGAAGGCAAGAGCTGTGTTTGTAGCTGCTAGGTCAGCAGAGAATGGTTTTTAAATGTTACTTGTAGATAATTTTTTAAATCTTTCCATTTCTGTCATAGAAAAAGAACAAGTTGCAAGGCTACTTAAATTTTTTTACTTCTTACTTTTTGTTTGAGATCACAGGAATAACCACGTGGAGTCAGATCAGTATACCAGCCAGCTCAGTTACTTTGTGGATAGTGGCCAGTATGAGTAGTTTCAGGAGAAAGTACAAAGCTCATGCAATTTACTGGTTGTTTACAGATTATTAGATCTCACAGCTAAAAAAGGGTTTTGTATCATTTGGCATATGTGTTCTACGGAGCTCTAGTGCGCCTCCATTTGTCCTTACTGTGAGCCCCATACATTCCAGAAAGACAAGCTGCAGTTTGATTAGGTAAATTAAAAACGGAATGTAATGCCTGTAGACGCTCTGTCAGTTGAGGGTTTAAGAACTTAGACAAATATCTGTTAAGAAGGGATTTGTCAGGTCAGTACTGAGTTAGGGCAATGAAGAATTGGAAGATCTAATGGCCGTGCTAACTGTGGTGCTTTTACTCAGGTGGGCAGCTGAGCCCCACCACAACCACTCTCTCACTCCTGCGCCTCAAAGGGAAAGGGTGAGGGAGAAAATACGATGAAAAGAGCTCAAGGGTTGAGATAAGGACAGGGAGATCACTCAACAATTATCGTCATGGGCAAAACAGACTCAGCATAAGGAGATTAATAAAATTTATTAGCTATTACTAACAAACTAGAGCAGTGAGAAACTAAAAGCAAAGTACAAACACCTTTCCCCCATCCACCCTCTTCTATGTCCTCCCCACAAGCAGTGTGGGGGAATGGGGGGGGGGGGCGGCTGTGGTCGGTCCCTGGCTCATTGTCTCTGCAGCTCCTTCGTGGTCCCTCTCTGCCCCTGCTCCATGGGGTCCCTCCCACGGGATGCCGTCCTTCCCCAACTGAGCCTGCGGGGGCTGCCCACAGGCAGCAGCTCCTCAAGACCTGCTCCCACACGGCTCCGTCCCACGGGGTCCATCCCCCAGGAGCAAACTGCTCCAGCACAGGTCCCCCACGGGCGGCAGCTCCCCCCAGACCCCCTGCTCCTGCGGGGGCTCCTCTCCACGGGCTGCAGCTCCGGCCCGGGGCCTGCTCCTGCGGGGGCTCTCCATGGGTCGCGGCCTCCTCCAGGCCACATCCACCTGCTCCACCGGGGGCTCCTCCACGGGCTGCAGCGTGGAGATCTGCTCCGTGTGGGACCCGTGGGTGCAGGGGGACAGCCTGCTCCACCAGGGGCCTCTCCTCGGGCCGCAGGGGAACTGCTGCTCTGGTGCATGGAGCACGTCCTCCCCCTCCTTCACTGACCTCGGTGTCTGCAAGGCTGTTTCTCACTCCTCGCTCTCCCAGCTGCTGTTGTGCAGCAGTTTTTTCCCTTTCTTAACTCTGCTTTCCCAGGGGTGCAAACAACATTGCTTGTGGGCCCAGCTCTGGGCAGCAGCGGGTCCCTTTGGAGCTGTCTGGAACTGTCCCTTACCTAACATGGAGCAGCTTCTGCTTTCTTCTCACAGAGGCCATGCCTTCAGCCCCCCACTACGAAAACCTTGCCATGTAAACACACTCCACTAACCACTTTTCTTTGATTCTGTAAGTATTCTGTTAGTGATGTCTGTTATATTCTGTCTGTCCTACAGGCAAGGGGTGCAGGTTCCAGCAGTGCCAGTTCTACTTACGTAGAACAGAGTGCCATTGTATTTGTCTGAGAGGAATGTCATTTTCATTTTATTTTTTTTCACTGTGCTCCTAGCTGGCATGTGCTATGTGGCAATGCTTTTTAGCATAGTTTGTATGGTGACAACTTTTGGCCACTGGCTCTTGTTCTTTTTTTTTTTTTTTTACCTTCCCTATCTAATTTAAAAGTCCTTCAGTATCTGAGATTTTGTGAGTTTGTACTTGCATTGAATGTACTTAGCACAATAGTGCCATCTCAGAACATTGTGTTTAGTTCCTTAAACATGTTGCATTATTTAAGACTTCCATGGTCAACACAGACCTCTGGATTGTTTCAACATTTCTGTGAATTGTACATGACACTACTTTATCCAGTGTTCCCACATGGACTTCTCTAGTGGCTAAGGCATATGGAGAAAATCATCCCTCTCTCCTTAGTTTCTTCTCTCCATAAATCCAAGAGTTTCACTGACTCTCTTTGCCACAGTAGGGTAAGTAATTTGGTTTGAGTTGTTTTCCCACTGTGGTCCCTACTTCCAGTTCAGAGTTACTGCTTTTCAGAGTTTCTCCTTTTCAAGATAAAATCTCTTGCTTTAGGGGGAAGTTCTTTATCCTTTGTTCTTAGATTGTTCCTTGCATTTAAGTACACACATTATTTGAATGAATCTATCTTAATAAGATGTTTTTAGGTCTTGATACAATAGATCTGTCCTACACTCCAGTTTATTAGAGGTGATTTTTTATTAATTTCCCATATGCTGAATGACACTGATGAATATTGTCTGACTAATCCTTCCCTGTGGAGGTACCTTTGCTTTTAACTACATTCCCCAATTGACACTTGTTCTTTGCTTTGTGACAGCAAATTGGGGACATTATTGATATTTCATAGTGCTTATTAAAAAAATAGTCCAATACTCTGCCGCTCCCTAGAACAGTCTTTCAAATCTCTCATGATTAATGCTAAGCAATAAGCTGCCCCTCACAGAAGGTTTGTGTTAGTTCTCAGTAGAGTTTGGCTTTTGTTCTGTGGGCTTTGCTCTTTACAAACTTTCTCTTTTTTTCCTCTTAATACTTACTATTACAGCTCTGGATATTCATGTATGAATCTAATTGTTTAGTACAAGGCTGTCTATATATAGTTTGTAAGTAATTTTGGTGCAATTCTTGTTCTTAGTAGTCCAGATCTAGCTCAGGAAGGAAGCAAACAAGCAGGGACTGCCAGGAATGCCAACACTAGGTCTCCAGTATTATGTGTAGACCAGTTGGGTCCCAATTGCGTGTGGTGGAATATGTGAGACCTCTGCTGTTAGAGCTTTTCTGTGGACTGTTTGCTACTTCCTCTCTCAGTCATCCTCTAAAGTATGTGGTGGTCTGTGTCTTCTGGCTGTATGGCATGTAAAACTTTTGCTGTGTGGTCTTAGGGTGAAGAAAACTGGATGCTCCATATGTAATTGACCCATTTATACATCTTCAGTATCTCTTGGCAAGTGCCATAGGCTAACTGTATGCTGCATGAAAAAGCTTATGTTAATTTTGAATTTGTTGCCCCCGGTTTTTTTGGTGGTCACCTAGATCTTCTGTAACAAGGTAATGTACTCCTAGTTTTGTCTCAGTAGTAGCCTTAAATCTACACACTTTCCTCCTCAAAGTGTGCGGCCCTTTTTTCCTGAAAAAAAGCCCTTTTTTCAGCTCCTCTTCATAAGAGAATTATTTCATAGCTAATTTTCCTATATCTGTATCTTTATTAATTCTGCCGTATACTTTCTTGAGATGTGATCAACACTGGCTGCAATATGATAAGAGGAAGAGAACTGCTGTCTATAATACCTTCTGTCAGGCTGTCTGTAAATCCTTCACATTTAATTCTGAGTGAATGCTTCCATCAAGTACTGCAGCCATCTTTCTGTGCTGGTGTATTTAACATTGTAAATTGTACACAAAGTTGTAATTAGTTGCATCCTGTCTTTTCAAAGAATTAGTGTCCTGTTTGTGCCGTAAGTATGCCATTGCAGAGAATGAGTGAGAATGTCTTCTGCAGAGGCAAACAGTGCCCCACAGGTCTATTATGTTCTTATTCTATCATCTGTTGTGCCCTTGTTCTATTAGGGTTAGAATTCTTTGAAGAATCTTGTGAATAAGAGCAGGCCTGTCAGTGCATTGTCCTTAAGGCTTTTGAAAATGCTCTCAGTGAGGTTTCTGAAGAACGTAAAGTCTAATAAGGGATGTACATAGTCAACAAGGAAAATTCCACACAAATAGTTAGGAAAAGTAGGAAATATAAGGGTACACAAAAGGTGAGAGTGCACCTCTCCTTCATTAATATTATCCTGTCAAGGATATTTTCAGTGCAAAGGGGATAACAATGAAATACGGGAAGTGCTAAACAAAACCACAAAGACACAAACTGCTAGTTTAAGGGATAATGGAGACAAAGACCAAATGTCTGCAGTCACTTAATGATGAGCCATTAAGAAATTACAGGCATAGCTTTGCAGAGGATTCCCCTGGACTTGGTAATTGATAATAAGGGGGAAACAAGAGGAACATCAGGGTTTGGAGGCCTGTGGAATTATGCAAAACTTACTAGGAAATGTTTATGGGTAGCGGGGTGGGGAGAAGCAAAGTGGGAGGATAGACAGAAGAGGGTATGAAAAGGGTCACCTGCATGCACACAGTAGCTGGTCAGTACATTTCTCTGGCTGAGACCTGTGCCTGATTGTCACAGTCTATCCTATCTTTTTATTAAATCCATTCTTAACTTTCTGTGTAATCTCTCTACCCTATGTGTGAGTTCTGTAAAGAATAGGTGCCACAAACTGGCAAGACTGACGTGAGTGTATACCAGCAAGTGGAGTCAGACCCAGGGGTGCAGCCATCCCTGGTCTGTGGTGTCTGCCACAGGAGCAAGTGGTTGTCTCAGTGTCAGTAGCTAGAGGGCCCGTATCTCTTGGGAGCATCTCCACAGATCTCAAAGACTTTGTGTCTGGAATGGCAGCTGCTGTGGGGACCAGCATGAGTGAATTTGGGGCCAGCAACTGGGGGTGATGGCACCCCTGGGCTTTGTTGCCAGCGGCTGGAGTGAGGGGGAGTCTCAGGGCTAGCCAGAGCAGGTAAGGATCTCAAGTCCCACCATTGGGTCTGGCATGTGTCCCAAGCACCAGCTGCTGTGGGGGGACTGGCGTGAGTGAAATGAGCGAGCGTCGCAGCAGCAGCAGCTGCAGGTCGCAGCCCATGTGCCAGGTGCCAGCTGCAGAGATGAGTGTGTGTCTTCCCTAGACCTGGTGTGTGTGGCAGGGGGTGCACGTGTAATCTGCTGGCAGATCTCAAGCAAACTGAGCACTTGCCAGTAGATAGGTGGTCCAGTGTCTGGGCAGGCCTATGAGATGAACAGAGGGCTTGTACTGTACTCAGGGGGTCCGTGAGTGTGGGGCGCTATATTGGGCAAAATTGGCAGGGTTTGTGGGGACGTGCTACAGGAGTGACTGTATAGGAGGAGGTCACAGGTTGCCCTGTGCTGGTCATAGCTGCTTCCAGCCAGCGCAGCAGCATACAAAATGGATCCACCGCACATCAAAACTAGAACCAGTGAGAGGAGTGCAGGACACCTCTGTGAAAATATTTAAGAAAGGGCAGTAGTTGCCAGGCACAAGGGGAGACACGAGCAGAAGTAGGAGAGATGCTGGAAGGAAGATGCCCAAGCAGGAACAAGCAGTGTTGCCGGAGCAGAGCAAGAGAAACGCGAGAGCAGAGAAGATATCCAAGAAGGGTGAGGAAACACCAGAGCAGAATGGGAGAGACACCTGAGGAAACAAAATGTGTACAAGAGGACAATGATTAGGAGTGAGGACACAAAAGGAGAAGGTGTGCCTGTAAGGCACTATGGCCCATCGAAGAGCCAATGATGAATAAGAAACAAAAGAGCTAAAAAAAGAAAAGGAACCCCTATGCAGTGACCCCCATCTCCTGCACTGCCTGCCGCCTCACCAAAGGGACTGAATGTAACGTCTGGCAGGGGGATTGGAAACTGGAAAGTGGAAACATCCAGAGTGAGGCTGAGGTGTTTTCCGTACATGTTATTTTTATTTCTCAGTACTAGAATCAGTAATTAAAGGTTTGTTAGTTGTCAGTAAATTAAATTAAGCAAAATTCCCTGACTGGAGGCTTTTTTTTGCCTGCTGTTGTGGTTTAACCCAGGCAGGCAGCTGAACACCACACAACTGCTTACTCACTGCCCCATAGTGGGATGGGAAAAGAATCAGAAAGGTAGAAGTGCAAAATCTTGCGGGTTGAGATAAAGATAGTTTAACTGGTAAAGCAAAAGCTGCTTGCAAGCAAAGCAAACCAAGGAATTCCGTCCCTGCTTCCCATCAGCAGGCAGACGTTCGGCCACGTCCAGGAGAGCAGGGCTCATCGTGCGTTACGGTTTCTTGGGAAGACAAACGCCATTGCTCTGAAAGTCCCCCACTCATCCTTCCTTGCCCCAGCTTTTATTGCGTGATGCCACAGGGTATGGGCCGTCCCTTTGGGTCAGCTCTCCCAGCTGTGTCCCCCGCCCAGGTCTTGGTGCACCCGTTAGCCTGCTCACCAGCAAGGCAGCACGAGAAGCAGAAAAGTCCTTGGCTCTGTGAGAGCACTGCTCAGCAGCAACCAAAATGTCAGTGTGTCATCACTCCTAGCATCACCACAAGTCCAAAATGCAGCATCAAATGAGCCTCTATGAAGAAAATTAACTATCCCAACCAAAATCAGAACGCTTGCCACAGGTGTCTGTGAGATGGGTGTATGACTACCTGCATCTTTTTGCTAGCAAAGTAAAAGCAGGACTGGCTGGCAAGTTGGAGACCTGTGGAGTGGGTATGAGGATGGGGGATCCAGGCTGGGGTATCAGGTGGGCAGAAGGGGTCTTCAGGCACACTGGGCTGGGATCTCTGGGTCCTGACGCTGCTTGAGGGGTGGCTGCGTATTGGCTGCATCCCTTAACAGGAAGCAGAAGTATGGATAAATGTTCAGTTTTTGTAACAGAAGGACTACCATTTTGGTCCCCTGTTGGTGGCCAGTGTATTATATAAATGATTTCTAAAGAGGTAAATAACAAAGCAATAAAATTAGCTGATGATGTGACGTTATTCTGTGTAGTAGAGCCTAAACCTGTTTCTTAAGAACTGTGGATGAATTTTTTTCAAACTTGATGATAATATGGCAGAATGAACATGGATCTTATCAATGTTTACACATATCTTAAGTGTGGGAGACAGTGGGATTTGGCCAACCTCTTTTCAGTGGTTTGTGGGGACAGGACAAGGGGCAATGGCCACAAAATGTAGCACAGGCAGTTCCGCACCAACATGCGAAAGAACTTCTTCACGGTGAGGGTGACGGAGCACTGGGACAGGCTGCCCAGGGAGGTTGTGGGGTCTCCTTCTCTGGAGATGTTCAAGACCTATCTAGATGCCTACCTGGGCAACCTGCTCTAGGGAACCTGCTTTGGCAGGGGCTTGGACCCAATGAGCTCTTGAGGTCCCTTCCAACCCCTACAATTCTGTGATTCTGTGAACTGAATGTTGATGAGTTTATATGTAAAGTGTGTAGAGAAAATAATGCAGTGGAGTATGGTTATTTGAATATCTGATGAATATTTATTTGAATATCTTATGTAGTTGCAGAAAAGACCAGTCACAAGTGGTGTCCCTCAGGGGTCGGTCTTGGGACCGGTGCTCTTCAACATCTTTATCAATGACATAGACGATGGAATCGAGTGCACCCTCAGGAAGTTTGCAGATGACACCAAGCTGAGCGGTGCAGTCGATACAATAGAGGGAAGGGATGGCATCCAGAGGGGCCTGGACAGGCTGGAGAAGTGGGCCCATGAGAACCTAATGAAGTTCAACAAGGCCAAGTGCAAGGTGTTGCAATTGGGCTGGGACAATCCCAGGTATTTATATAGACTGGATGAAGAAGAACTTGAGAGCAGCCCTGCGGAGAAGGACTTGGGGGTCCTGCTGGATGAGAAGCTGGACATGAGCCGGCAGTGCGCGCTTGCAGCCCAGAAGGCCAGCTATGTCCTGGGCTGCGTCAAAAAAGGGGTGGCCAGCAGGGAGAGGGAGGTGATTGTCCCCCCTCTGCTCTGCTCTTGTGAGACCCCACCTGGAGCACTGCGTGCAGGCCTGGGGCCCTCAGCACAAGAAGAATGTGGAGCTCTTGGAACGGGTCCAGAGGAGGGCCACTAAGATGATCAGAGGGCTGGAGCACCTCTCCTATGCAGAAAGGTTGAGGGAATTGGGCTGGTTTAGCCTGGAGAAGAGAAGGCTCTGGGGAGACCTCATTGCAGCCTTCCAGTACTTGAAGGGAGCATATAAACAGGAGGGGGAACGGCTGTTTACATGTGTTGGTAGTGATAGGACAAGGGGGAATGGTTTTAAACTAAGACAGGGGAGATTTAGGTTAGAAATTAGGAGAAAGTTTTTCACTCGGAAGGTGGTGAGGCACTGGAACAGGTTGCCCAGAGAGGCTGTGGATGCCCCGTCCCTGGAGGCATTCGAGGCCAGGCTGGATGCGGCTCTGGGCAGCCTGCTCTAGTGGCTGGCAACCCTGCCCGGAGCAGGGGGGTTGAAACTAGATGATCTTTAAGGTTCTTTTCAACCCAGGCCATTCTATGATTCTATGAAAATAAATTTATTATTATTTTATTTATTATAGTCTTTCTTTGAGCATCTGGTACTAATCATTGGCTAAGTGGACATTTGGTCTGAGTTCTGATGCCAGAAATGTGTATTTTTCCACAGTCTTCATTAAAAATACAAGGATAGTAAGTGATAAATGCTTCTTTTATTCCAAACGTCAGTCCTTGTTAAGCAGCTTTAAAGAAAATAAAGAGTTTAAGCAGCATAGCTGTAACTCCCCCCATCTTTGACTGTGTGGTTTCTTTAGTGTATTAGCTCTCTGAACTTACAGTTTTCCCATACCTGTGCAAGTCTTCTGGACTGATTTAAAACTGAATATAAAAATACTTTGGTTCTGTTTACGGAGTGTACTTTAGATGAGAAGAGGAGTGAAGTTAGGAGAACTTTTTTGGGAAATCAGTTTTCACCAAAATAAGAGCAAAACTTCAAAAGCCTGATTGTGTTTTTCTTAGCAAGTTGTGCTGTGGGTGTTCTGTCCGATGTGGATAGTTGGGGTTCCTGGAAGCCGTTGGTAAGATCAGGGTTTTCTTTGAGTTCCATGCAAGTATGAAGGTGCCTTGGAGGGAAGCAGAACAGAGATGTCTCAGATTATATCATCTAGTAGGCCTGGATCATAGAATCACAGAATGGTTTGGGTTGAAAAGGAACTCGAAGCCCATCTAGTTCCAACCCCCCGCCATGCACAGACACCTCCCACCAGCCCCGGCTGCCCCCAGCCCCATCCAGCCTGGCCTTGGGCACTGCCAGCAATGGGGCACCCACAGCTCCTGGGGGCAGCCTCCTGCAGTGCCTCACTGCCCTCAATATGATGAATATCTTCCAAACATCTAATCTAAATCTACCCTCTTATAGTTTAAAGCCGTCACCCCGTGTCCTATCCCTACCCCCCCTGCCCGAGAGTCCCTCCCCAGCCCTCCTGCAGCCCCTGCAGGCACTGACGGCCGCTGTGAGGTCTCCCCGCAGCCTTCTCTTCTCTGGGCTGAACAACCCCAACTCCCTCGGCCTCTCCTCACGGCAGAGCTGCTCCAGCCTCCGAGCATCCTTGTGGCCTCCCCTGGGCTCGCTCCAGCAGCTCCGCGTCCCGGTGCTGGGGGCCCCACCACGAAGGCGGTGCCCAGGTGGGGTCTCACCGGAGCCTGCTGGTTGCGCTGCTGCTGGTGCAGCCCAGGGCATGGCTGGTTGTGTGGGCTGTGAGGGCACAGAGCCAGCTCAGAGTAATACTTAGATAGTTCACTCTTACTGAAGGGCTGGGACTGAGCTAGCAACATGTAGCAATCTTGCTGTTATTCTTTTCCTGATTATGCTACGTTAACCCAAATTAGTTTATTTCAAATGCCTACAAACACAGCTAGTTACAAGTGAATCTTACTGTGAATTTTCTTCAGCTTTCCTGCTTCCTTCTTTGTAAAATTGTTCTCAACTGCTCTGCTTCTTTCTTTGAAAATGCTTAAGTTATGGGCTCACATAATTCAGCTTTATTGCTAAATTCCATTTAATAAGTTCCCAATCTGTCCTGGCTGCTTATTCCTGTTTCTTGTTTCTTTCTCCCCTCACTGTTTTGCTGTAGCAACTTGTGGGACCTGTAAATGAGGGTAAGACTGGTTCTCAACCTGAACAGTGTTCTCCCATCACAGTACTTCTGTTACCTCTAACTTGTGAAGAAAATCTTGAAACATGAGGAGAACAAGGGCTGTGTAGCCCAGCTAAAATCAGTGAGGCAGTGTTCTTCAGATAGTGCTGCTTTTGACATAATCATTGTTCATGGAGTTTGCTCAGTAGTTTTTTTATCACAGTAGTGAGTAGCAGTTTACAAACACCAGTCATTTTGCAACTGTGCATTTCAGTACTTGTTAAATAGTGGTTACTCAAAACACTTTTTATTTTACTCTGTGATTTCTCGGTTTAAATTCTGCCACCCTGCATTACTAGTACATAAAGAAGACATGGTTTATTTGATTAACTGTCTATGTCTGTATCTGAACTAGTCCTCATAAGTTTCCTTTACAGTGAGTAGAGAGTTATAACATTTTCATGATGATTGCTCATATTTTTAGGATTTGTGTGTGCATGGAAGGCATGTTACTTCAGGTCAGTGAAAGAGCATATGCACAAGTACTACAATCTATATTTGTATACTTACATATTGAATCATAGAATATCTGAGTTGGAAGGGACCCACAATGATCATCAAGTCCAACTCCTGGGTCTCAAAAGGACCACCCAAAAAATCAGACCATGTGTCTGAGAGCATTGTCCAAACACTTCTTGAACTCAGGCAGGCTTGGTGCCATGACCGCTTCCCTGGGGAGCCGGTTCCAGTGCCTGACCACCTTCTCAGTGAAGAACATTCTCCTGATATCCGGTCTGAACCTCCCTGTCGCAGCTTCAAGCCGATCCCTTGGGTCCTATTGCTGGTCCCCAGAGAGCAGAGCTCGGCGCCTGCCTCTCCACTCCCCCTCGGGAGGAAGTTGTAGACTGCGATGGGGTCTCCCCTCATCTCCGTTTGTCCACACTGAACAATCCAAGCAACTTCAGCTGCTCCTCATATGTCTTCCCCTCTAGACCCTATACCACCTTTGTTGCCCTCCTTCGGACACTCTCTAACAGTTTTATATCTTTCTTATCCTGTGGTGCCCAGAACTGCACACAGTACTCCAGGTGAGGCCGCACCAGCACGGAGCGGAGCAGGACGATCACTTCCTTTGACCAGCTAGCAATGCCGTGCTTGGTGCACCCCAGGATACGGTTGGCCCTCCCAGCCACCAAGGCACACTGCTGGCTCGCGCTCAGTTTGCTGTCGATCAAAACCCCCAGATCCCTTTCTTATGGCTGCTCTCCAGCATCTCGTCCCCCACTCTGTATAACCAGGGTTGCCCCTTCCCAGGTGCAGAATCTGATGCTTGCTCTTGTTAAACTTTATGTTGTTGGTGATTGCACAGCTCTCTGATTTGTCCAGATCTCTCTGCAAGGCCTCACCACCCTCGATGGAGTCAACAGCTCCACCCAATTTGGTATCGTCCGCGAATTTGCTCAAAAAACCTTCAAGTCCTTCATCCAAATCATTTATGAAAACATTGAAGAGGACTGGTCCTAAAGTGGAGCCCTGGGGAACCCCACTAGTGACAGGTCACCAGCCTGATGTAACCCCATTTAGAAGAACACTCTGGGCCCAAACTGCCAGCTAATTGCTCATCCATCTTATTATGCTTTTATCTAACTGTATTCTGGTCATTTTGTCCAGAAGAATATTGTGAGAGACAGTATTGAAAGCTTTACTGAAATCCAGAAAGATTACAACAACTGGCTTCCCTTAGTCAGCTAGATGGATGATTTGTTGTAGAAGGAAATAAAGTTTGTTATACATGACCTTCCCTTAGTGAATGCGTGTCGGCTCTGACAAATTACTGCATTGTCCTTTAGGTGTTTTTCAAAAAGTCCCAGAATAATCTCCATAATTATACCAGGCACTGAAGTGAGACTGACAGGCCTGTAATTGCCAGGACCTTCCTTCTTGCCCCTCTTGAAAATTGGGACCATGCTTGCCAGCTTCCAATCAACTGGGACCCCTCCAGGTTCCCAAGACCATTGAAAAATAATTGAGAGGTCCCACGATGACATCAACCAGCTCTCTGAGTACTCTCGGATTAATCCCATCAGGCCCCATGGACTTGTATGCATCCAGGTGGAGCAGCAAATCCTGCACAAGTTTGGGATTAACTGGAAGTTTATCGTTCCTACAGTCATGGTCCTTCAACTCATGGGCTGGGGTCCCAGAGTCCATCACTGGTGTTGAAGACAGAGGCGAAAAATGGATTAAACATCTCTGCTTTATCTGTGTCCCTGTTTGTGAGGTGACCATCCTCATCAAGTATCGGACCAATGTTTGCTCTGGTCCTCCTTTTCACATTAACATACTTAAAGACTTTTTTATTGTCCCCCACCCTACTGGACAGCTTCAACTCTAATTGAGCTTTGGCAGCCTGCATTCTCTCCCTACAAAGGAGAGCAGCATCCCTGTAGTCCTTCCATGTTACCTGACCTTGCTTCCAGCAGCCATGTACTTTCTTTTTCCACCTAAGCTCTTGAAGAAGATCCCTGCTCAGCCAAGCCATCCTTCTGCCCCTCCTCCTTGACTTCTGACACTTTGGAATTGCCTGTTCTGTGCACTTAGGAGGTGGTGCTTAAAAACTGGCCAGCACTGATGGACCCCAATGTCTTTAAAAGCAGTTTCCCAGGGGACCTTACTATCTAGCTCCTTGAGCAGTCTGAAGTCAGCTCTCTTCAAATCCAGGATTGAAGTTTTGGTGATGGTTTTCCTCCTGTTACCAAAGATTATTAATTCAACTAAGGCAATAATAGTTGAATTAATTCAACTAGGGACAGGCCCTATTCTTGTAAAAACAAAGCAGTGCATCTGAGCAGATAGCATGTGGGTCATGTTCCTTCTTGTTCCTGCAACCAAGGAATGCAAAGGTTTATCCTTCAACTACTAAAAGAGTTAGCTAACTAACTATGCTATAACTAACCTATGTTATAACTCAAGAATTTAACAAAGGTCTTGGGAGACTGGGGATGTCTCAGCTGACTGGAAACTAGCTAATGTTTTACCAAGAGCACGAGAGAAGACCCAGGAAACTACAAACCTGTTAGTCTAACCTCAACACCCGGAAAAGTTATGGAGAAGTTTGTCCTGGATGCTATTGAAAGATATTTAAAAGAACAAAGCTATTATCAGGCATGGTCAACACGGGGTCATGAAAGAAAAGTCCTGCCTTAGCAATTTGATCTCCTATGATAAGGTTACACAGTTAGTGGATTTAACCTTTCTGGATTTTAGTAAGGCCTTTGATACTATCCCTCACAGCATCCTTCTGGACAAATTGTCCAACTGTGAGTTGAACAGGGTCATGCCATGCTGGGCAATGAACTGGCTGAACGTTAGAGTTCAAAGTGTTGTAATGATGTGTGGCTACATCTCTCTGGTAGACGGTCACTAGCAGTGTTTCCCAGGGCTCAATTCAAGGGCCAGTTCTGTTCAGCATTCTGGATGCAGGAGCTGAAGGCATCCTCAGCAAGTTTGGTGATGATACTGAACTGGGAGGTGCTGTTGACTCTCTCAAGGAACAAGAGGCCTTGCAGAGGGGTCTAAATAGACTGGAGCATTGGGCAGTCAGCAGCGGCATGAAATTCAGCAAGGGTAAATGCTGGATTCTGCACCTGGGATGGAGGAATGCCAGATAAAGGTACAGACTGGGAGGCAAGTGGCTGGAGAGCAGCTCAGCAGAAAGGGATGTGGCGATGCTGGTCAACAGCAGGCTCAATGTGACCCAGCAGTGTGCTCTGGCAGTCAGGAGGGCAAACTGCGTTTTGGGATGCATTAAACACGTCATAGCCAGGTGGTCAAACAAGGTGATTCTCCCACTACATGTAGTGCTGGTGCAGCCACTCCTTGAACATTGCATTCAGTTCTAGGCTCCACAATCTGAAAAGGATGTTAAGGTCCTTGAAAGCATGCGGAGGAGGACAGCAAAGCTGGTGAAAGGGTTGGAAGGCAAGTCCTATGAGGAGAAGCTTAGGACACTTGGGTCGTCTAGTTTGGAGAAAAGAAGGCTCAGAGACAACCTCATTGCTTGCTACAACTTCCTGAGGATGGGAAGTGGGGAGGGCGGTGCTGGTCTCTTCTCCCTGGCAACCAATGATAGGATGCACGGGAATAGCACAAAGCTGTGCCAGGAGAGGTTCAGGGTAGACATTAGGAAAAAATTCTTCACTGTGAGGGTGGTCAAACACTGGAACAGGCTTCCTAGTGAGTTGGTTGATGCTCACCGCCTATTGGTATTCAAGAGTCATTTGGATAATGCTTTCATTAATATGCTTTAACTTTTGGTTAGCCTTAAAGTGGTCAGGTAGTCAGACTCGATCTTTGTACGTCCTTTCTAACAGAACTATTATAATTCTCCTGGTGCAGGTACATCCTTTTCTTTAAGGCATTTCCTTGCCCTCATCTCCTCACATCTGCAGCCCCACAAAAAGTTCCTTCACTTTGAACTTCATAGGAAGGCCAAATTAATAACTAGATGCCTGTAATCAATGTAGCTCTCATCACATAGACTTAATATGAGTTAAGACTCATATAATGCTGTGTATTCATTTTGGTAACACCGTTCTTTTGGCTGGGAATAGATATCCATTCCTTCGGGTTTACTTTTCGTCTTTGTAGTGGAGGTAAATGATATTATCTTAGCTTTGAAAGCAGAGTTTTTGGGTGCCCAGCAATGGGGTGATAGTTAATGATTTTATGGTCCAGGACTTGTGACTGTAGAAACATAATTGAGAGGCACTGCAGGTCTGGCACTAGCTTTTGTCTTCTTAGCAAACTATTTATTTTCTGTTTCTGTTTTTTGGGTTGTTTGGTTGGGTTTTTTTTTGTTTTGTTTATCTAAATCAGATGAGGTAGAGAGAGTAAAGCCCAACATTTCATTCCAGTGTTACATATAAGTACCACCTCATGACAGCATTCTGCAGATTTGCATTTTGTTGGAGCTTTCACTTATTTTACCTTTTATTTTACATTACTTCTGCTTTTTATCTTTCTTTGTAAAGCCAATGGCAGTGGTAAGATTTCTTAGATATTACAGGCTCAGGTAATTCTCATTCTGAGCCTCAAAACTCCCTTGAAGAACTCTACTGCTTTGTTTACTCAACAAAGACCTCAGGGGCTGTGCAGTGCAGGGGTGGATGTATTTCTTGACTGGTTTAAGCACTTGTGACAGACTGTGTCTGTGAACCAGCACTGGAGCTGTGCTGGCACTGAGGTTACAGAGTAGAGTCTTTGCATGCAGGTGGAAGGAGATGTAAAATGATATAATTAATGCAGTGATGAATATTGGGGAGGAGGGGGAATGGTTTTAAACTGAAAGAGGATAGATTTAGATTAGATGTTAGGAAGAAATTCTTCACAGCAAGGGTGAAGCACAGACTGCCCTGAGAAGCTGTGGATGCCCCATCCCTGGAGGTGTTCAAGGCCAGGTTGGTTGGGGCCTTGGCCAACCTGATCTAGTGGGTGGCATCCCTGCCTATGGCATGGGGGTTGGAACTAGGTGGTCTTTAAGGTCCCTTCCAACCTGAGCCATTCTATGATTCTATGAATTTGGACTCTTTATATAGTTGATGTATACATTAGGTTCCTTTTAACACCTGTAGTTTTTAGTGTGGCAATATACAAGGATCGTGTGGTCAGAAACAAAGATGAGTTTGTATAGTTGCAAATGGCCTTTGGGATTGTGGTAGTGAAGGAATGAAATGGTCCAAGAAGGATGCCATTCTAGGGACATCACTACATTTTACTGTAATAAAGGTTCCGCTTCAAGTAGTTGTACTTTAAAAAGGCTGTTGGAATATGAAAATGTGTTCAGAAGAGACATATAAAGAGATTAAAGGTGTAGTTAAAACTGTTTTGGAGTGAGTCCTTGTGGTCACTCACTGTATTTAGTTTACCCGACAGAGGTTGATAGAGGGATTTTGTCCTGTTCTTGAAGAACCTAAATGAGGAAGATAGCAATGTCATTTTATCTGAGGGCATGGATTCCTAGTCTGATATACATAGCACATAGTACTCAACTTGCAGGATAAATCTGCTCCTACCTAAACCTTCCCCTGCACCTAAAAGATCAGGAAGATTACCTGGGGTCCTGTGTCCTTCACCCTTGCCCCCAGTACTCTCGTCCCTCTTGATTTGTTCCATGACTCCTTAGGCAGTGTTGTTATTTGCCATTTGGATGAGCAGCAAGGGGTGATGGTTCAAGGCCTCAATGAAGCCTCAGTGGTGTCCCTGCAACATCCTGGATCGGGGTCTGTAGTTAACAAACCTCTTGTGACAGCATGATTGGCAGATGATTGCAGAAATGTGTCCGACAATTGTCATGCGCCTTTTTCTCTGGGTGTTAATGCATGGTCCAGCACAGGTGGCTCTGAAATCTTCCTTAGAACCTGGAGCTTGTTCCTTTTGACTGGTAGGGCACTGTAAATTTCTGTAAATTCAGGTGTACAGGTGGAGAAGGCGCCCTTCTGCTGACAGAAATCCCAAGTTTCAAGGCTCCCCCGGTATGGGAGACTCCATGCATTGCTTCTTTGAACAATAGTCTCCAGCTGTTCCTCTTGCCCTGCATCAGATGAGCAAGGGCTCGCTGTTCCCATATCAGTTGTCACTCCCTCCCCAGACTGCTAATTCTCAGCTACCAGGCTTTCGGTTGGTTGGTTTTTCGTTTGTTTGTTTTTCTCCCTAAAAGGACGGGGGAAAATTTGTATGAGGGAGGAAAGAGCCTGAGAAGAGAATCTGTGGCAGTCAGGTGGACGCTTCTCGCCTGCAGCCCCTTGTGCTCCGCCACAGAAGCTCGAGAACTGCTCTGCTAAGCCTGCGGCTCCTGCCCCGTGGCAGCGCGGCTGCCCCCTCCGCTCAGCCCCTGCACTGGTTGTGCCTCAGTTGGCTGCTGGAGGCTGCCACACAGGGGCAGTAGGAAGCTGCGTGGGGCGCTGTCTGTGCTGGCCGAGGCTTCGCTCGACTGACGGCGAGCTCCGAAGCGTTTTAGGAGTCTGCCTCTTTGTGTGCGCTGCCATCCAGCGCTGCCGCCCTCCTGAGGCCTCAAGCGCACAGAGAGCCCTTTGATTTTTACAAACACGTTTTCCATGTAAACATAGCAGAAGTGGTGGAATATGGAGGAGAGATGAACGCTGGAATTGCCGCGCAGCTTTTCTCTAAGTACAGATCCATACCGAAGGAAACCCCTGGAGAGAAAGGAATTGTTTTTACTGCATGTTAGGTCAGCGAAAGCGAATCCGAAAAATTGCCCCAACAATAGCAGGAAAGACTTCCAGGCATATGGAGGTGTTTAATTTGGCAATGTCACTTTGAAATGTTGATATCAAAGCCAGTTATTGGAAATAATCTGTTGCATCGTATCAAAGTGCTTAAAGCAGGTTCTGAAAAATAGGAACGGGGAGAATGACGGACATGTTTAACTGGAAGGGAGGTGCTTATGGCTGTGCAAAACTCCTTATGGTCTTAAAGATGCTGAAATGCTTCGGGGACAACGTTCACCAGTCTGAAAAAGCAGTGACTGTGTCTCCTCGGCAACAGGAGAGGCATGTATCTGTTCCCATGGAAATACTCCGCGAAGGCGTTACAGGGAAGGTTCTGTTCAGAGCTCAGCAGCGCAGGCTCCAGGCTTCTCGCGGATTGTACCTGGCGCGGAGGCTGTCTGCACGTTCAGGTGCTCTGACCCTGCAGCTACAGGGAGCGAGCTGCGAGTAGCGCGGCACTGTACCTGGCTCCCTGTGTAAAACAAGGCAATTGTGCGCTGTTGTTCCCATCTACAGAGTTCCTTCCTCAGTCACAAATTGCCACTACTTAAGACTTGTTTGCAACTTCTCATAAGAAAAGCAGCTGAAGCGGCATCAGAGTTTCTAGTATTAATTCTTTCAAACGAGTAGACAGACAAATATGAAAAAACAGGAAACAAAGTGTATGCAGGGAGTTATCTGGGCGCTCCGTTCTTATGCCTAAGGGAGAAAAGGAGAGCTGTGTAAGAACAGTGACAGGTCTACTCGCACTAGATCTACCACATAAGAAACTGTTAATACAAATTATATGTAACAGGCACCACTTCTTCTAAACCCATTGTAATGCTCTTCTGAAGGAGCAGACTTAGATCTAGCAGGGATGACAAGCAGGATCCAAGCATAGTTTGCTTTTTTTTTTTTTTAATATGTGGAATGCAGAAGCATTAGTGGAATAGTGGTGAATTCAAAGTGACTGCAAAAATTTTAGAAGCAGCATTCTGTATGTGTTTGTATATATTATGTATAGACATTAATAAGCAGTGTTTGTTCTTCTGTTTTTAAGTTTCTTCATCCATCCATCCATCACAGCCTCCAGTCCTGAGCTATCACTGCTTTAGAATTCAGTGAATGTTTAGGATCAGAAAGGAAACAGTGCAGCACTAACAGTTACTGTGTAGGTGATCCTGCAGCTTTCTGTGAGGGGGAAGAGGTTTAGGAGCTGGTAACTGCACTGTTGCTACAGGAATCAAGAGAATTTGTTAAATCTTTGTAAGTCTTAAGAAGTGTCTGTTGTCTTTTAGCCAAAGCCAGATGACTAAAAGACTGGTTCCTGCTCTCTTTCATGCTTTGTCTTTGGGTCCCTGCCGCAGTCAGGTTCCTAAGCACTTTTATTTTGTGAGACTGCAAAAGGATTAGAAGCTGAAAGACTGTTAACCATTTTAGATGTATGTAGTCCATTCTTCAACAGCTGCCAGACAGAACGGAGTCATTTTCTGAAGGTAGTCTAGACTTGGTCTGGTTTGAAATGTCAGAGAGCTGCGTCCCGTAAGCATGCAAGAGGGTCCACAGAATTGGTACTTACATAGATCAATGGAGTTAACATATAAAGGAGGACATGGGAAAGAACAATTACAAGCCTTTGAAAAAGGCCGTAACAAGGAGAAGGGTGTAGGCCTTCATGTGATTGTTCTCTAAAATATTTCTAAATGTGAATTGTGATTGTTGACTTTTTGCAACACCATGATAGAGGCAAAGCATCCCAGAGTTAAGTGAGATTATAAATACATGGGAAAGCTGTTGTAGGGTGGGGTAAAATCAGCAAATGGTAAGACAGAGGGATGCAGAAAAAATGGATTTTATCAGAGTAAAAAAGTACTTGCCAAGTTCAGAACAGACAGAATTGCAGTAGTGAGATATGCAATGGCAGGAATTTGATTAGGGAGAGAAAGGATTAACTCAAATGGCAGAAGGAGGTGGAGAAACTGGGGGGAAAAAAAAGCATTAAAACAATCCGGTAAGTGGAAGAATTGTTACAGGTCAGATGAAGTAACAAAGGAATCAGTTATGTTATAGACAAAAGAAGCTTTTCTAAAGGACAGAACTATGACAAGTGTTTTCTTTGTAACTTTTTTCTTCCTATATTCTGCTTGCCTTATTCCTTATGGCTGAAATATTAGTGGTTGACTTTCCATTACATATACTTTACGCTATATTTTTTACTTTGTTTTATGCTTATTTAGAGTAGGTGAATATCATAGTCAAGGTTAATATCTGGGATCTTAACTACATAAATTTAAAGAAATCATCTTTATATATATATATATATATATATATCTTTGGGCTTACAACTAAAATTTAGAAATTCTCTGTATAACCTTAGCAGAGATTTGTGCCTTACTATTTGCCATCACTTTTATAACTAACATTCAGCATTGCTGTATCATATGTGCATGTACTAGCTTGTCTGTAGCATCTGAGCGCTAGGGAATCTCTTTGAAGAATGAAGCACATTTGCTTCCTAAAAGAGAACAGAGTAAAATTTCCTACAAGAACATTGTTTCTATGGTTTCAAGTTGCAGGCTGAGTATAAATTGGTCAGGAAACAGGTGCTGATGATGGGGTGCAGAGAGTAGGAATTTGGTGGCTATTCAAAATAAGCAAGGCTAGACAGCTGGTGCGCCAAGTCCACTGCCTATCATGATGATTAGTGCTCTCTCTGTTCCTGTGCACCCTTTCTATTTCCATCTGTCAACTTCACTTCTAAACTGTAAAGGCCAAAGACCATATACTTTTATCTGTACTGCCTAGTACTCTCGGGCCCTAGACACAACCGAGTACCAAGAATGGGAAGAACTGTGGAGTGTGACAGGTAATACGATATAACATGCACTGAGTAACTCTTTTCCCTGTCACAGTTCACATCCACACACGAACACACCTCTCTGCTATTTGAGTCTTACCAGCATATTCCTGCAAATTATTTTTTTTTAAACACTGAACACCGTAATGATTCAACTTAAGCTTCTTCTACCCTCTGCATTTTTAAGGTGCAGTTAATAAGTCACTTGTGCCACCATTCAAGTCCCTTGTCATTTAGATTTATTTATTTTTCTTCCTCTGGGAGTATAGGCAGTACGTTACTGTGCATATTGTACAGTTTCACGACCTTATTGCCAAATGCAGTTTGTTGCCCTGAGCTGTCCTCTGCCAACTTGCTGTGTCTATAGTATGGCGAGAGAGACGAGGAGGGAAAACACTGTATTGTGCTGGAGACGGATGTTTTCCAGTTTCACAACACTCAGTTGCTGAAAAAGAGCCTGTTTGAAAACTTAATTGTCCAGCTGAAGCCTGAGCACTGTAATCATGTCCCTGTGCCATCAGTTGCTGTGCCTAGCATTTCCATATTCTTGTGATTTCATGTATGTATTTATGTACTAGGAGAATGGAGAGCTGAAAAGGTTAGAAAACTCTCTTACCTTCTACTGTAGACATATAATTCTTTCACCTCAGGATTTACCTTCCACTGCCTGCTTGTGTTTTTCCAGCCTAAATCTTCCAACATTTTAGGCCCACTTGCTTTTTTTTTTTTAATCCTCTGTCCTCACTGGCTGTGAAACTTCCCCAAAATCTTTTGAGAATTTAATCATGTCTTTTATTCCCTTGTTTAGATCTCTGAAGATGGTAAAAACAAACAAACAAAATAACAAAAAACACAAAACAAAATACTCTCTTGTGTATAACAACCATTGTCAGAGTCTTTAGTAGCTAATTTTTCTTCCACTTGTTTTTATCATGTTCGCAACATTTTGTTTATAACCTCTCAGCCAATTTTTATTTTGCTTAGAAGTAACATACAAATTATGTTCATGTTAAGAATTTCAGACATATGTTCTACTACATTACATTTAAGTTACATTTGCCATTTTACCACTGGCTGCCATTTTCCAAAGTCATTGATGTTTGCTGTAATTATGTACCGTTTGAGATTAACATTGACTTTTCTTGGGGGTAATCTGTAATTGTTGTAATTACTCTGCCAAATAAAATCATTTAAAAAGACACTTGGGCCTTGTCTGGCAATGCATTTTTTTTTTATATATATGTAATCAACAATATTACTTACCACTTTCAGTTCCATTGTGCTCTAAGTCTGTTGTGGTTTTATTCACTTAATAATTGTTCTACTAGTTTAGTTGAAATGAGAGGTGAATTTATTAGCTGGTCTATGCCAAGACTGCTCTGTTTTCCTTCTTTGGTTATGTGCTTTCTCCACTCTCCTAGTGCTTTTTCTGAGACCGTTTCTCACGTCTTATATAGCTTTGTTTATTAATACATCCTTCAGTCAGTATTTACTTATTATTGATTTGCTCAAACTATAGATACTTTTCAAATGATTTTCACTGAGACCAAGATGTAATTGTATCATAATTAATGTTAATCAGAATGGGCTTTCAAAAAATCTTTTTTCCTGATACAGAAATAGGAAATCCTGTTGGTTTTCCTATATTACAGAAGGGCAAGTGTACTCCAGACAGTTCCATTAGTGTGATCCTAAGTTCATATGAGGCTCAAGGATAAATTTTGAAAGGGAAAATAACTGAGAATGAGGAGGATATAAATGCTAGATAGGATAAAAAAAACAGTGAACGTTTACTAACCTAATAGTTTTCTCAGCTAATTTTCTAAGCAAAGGAAACAGTATATGTCTTATTTATCTAGACTTCAGCGAAGCCTTTGATGCAGTGCTATCTAAAAATTTAGTTCGGATTCAGAAAACAGATAATAACGGAAGAATTGCAAGGCAGGTGAGGAAAGATGACACAGAACACAGACTGTAGTTTTTTCAGGATTTACCTTGGGATTGATGCTAATTGATATTTTCGCTAATGCCTATGGCACAAAAAACAGGAAGTGTAATAATGAAATTTGTTGATGATGCAAATTAGACAGGTATCATTGAATTAGAAGAGAGTAAGTTATCATATTGAACTGGATGTTCAATATGATGAAATCGTATTTCTAGATGAAATCAGACAAACTCTGAATCACAGAATCATAAAATGGTTTGGGTTTGAAGGGACCTTAACGATCATCTAGTTCCAGCCTCTGATGACAGTACAGTGCATAGTCATGCTCTCAGGGACTTGTAACAGGAATCGGCACTGTAAGCTGGAGGCTTACCTAATGACAGGTAATTAAGGAGGAGAAAAAGCCTAGTGTATGAGCCCACTTGCAGGAGAATTTGGGGTTATTACCATCAATAATATAGTGGAAGGTAGCTGGGAACCTAGGAAAGTTTGACTGAGTGTTCTGCTGGTGAGAGAAGTACTAATACCATACCAGTACCTGGCCTTTCAGATTACAGTCCTGTTTATCCATGTTCTTGACAGGTTAACTGGGGCTGACAGAGAAAAACCCAATGGAACAATGAGAAATTGGCATTTTTATTTGAAGAGACCAAATATGAGTTTCACTTGTTTAACCTAGCAAAAGGATGGCTGAGTGTGGGTATGACTGCTGTCTGTAAATGCTTCAAAACATAAACATTAGACATAAAGAACCGCTAGGGACAAAGTTGGTAGAAGAACAAATGAGAATAGCTAGATGTACTTAAAGGTAATTCAAAGAAATTTTTTAGCAGATGTCCTATAGGGATACCAAGCCTTAAAGTACAATGTGACAGCTTCATGTCTGAAAAGATTATATACTACATGGCTGCTATTGATTATACAGTGCTAGACTTTTTGACCCAGTGGTTCCCCCGTCTGTGTTCTGTCCATTAGTGATGGCAGGTGAGTTCTTCATGATGCTGCTACCAAACATACTCCAAACTGATCATTCTGATCAACTATCACGAAGTTGATCAACTATCAACTACCCCTTTTTGGTCTAGGGGGCAGTAGATGTATGCGTGTAGGGGGGCTGTTGGCTGGTCTTTTTCTCTGATTCCCAAGGATTCCTTTGTTTTGTCCACTTTTGAAAAACAGAAATCCATACCCCCAACAGTCTCCTCTCTATTCTCCTTCCAGAACCAAAGTCTTCCTACTAATGTATAATACTTTGCAGCTCTGCTTTGGCCCTTGGCTTGAAAATGAAAGGATTAGCGTGGACTGCCTGTACCACTTTGCTTCTCTGCTAAGAGGACGTGAAAAATCAGGCACAGATGTCACTGGACAAGCTGTGGAAAATGTGTTTTGGGAGGATGGAAAAGTGAAGGCAGAGGCACAGCGGGGCTAAGTAGCTTACTGTGAGGTCACAGGACTGTGCAGGGTTGAGTAAAATGAAAGTATAGTTGATATTTGCATCCTATAGTATTACATATCTTTTCCTCCATCTTTTGGTGTCCCTGCTGTTGCCTGTGATTGCTTTTAAAGTAGTCAGGACATAAGTTTTTAATTATGTCTATCTCTGCAGAATATTTGGAACATCTCTCTCTGGAGACAACACTTTTCTTTGCCTTTATTTATTCTTTATTGCCTTTATTTCAAATCTTCTTTCTTTATGCATGCTACAAATCGCTTATAGTATTTCTTCATTCCAGATAGATTTGAAAAAATGGTTAGTAGAAAGATCTAATTTAAAAGGGTATGTCTATGAGACAGTTATGTAAAATAGTAGTTGAAGATACATGAATCAAGGAGAATGTAAAAGGCTAGAGTATAAAAGCTCTATGATACTTGGTAAGTTTCAAAGGGGAACTGGCAGCAATTTGCATATGCAAATTCCTTATTCCTATATTGTTGTAGCAATCAGATATGTATTCTTTTTCCAAAATAGAAAAAAATTAAGAGACCCTTTTTGATCAGCTTAAGCTTGTTTGCAGCAGATCTGCAAAGTCTGCCAAGAAAAATCATTCCGGCTAGAGAAAAGCCGTATCTTTGTCCTGTGAAATTCCATACAGTTCATGGAGGCAAATAGGGCAAAAGGGACCTTTGGGAGTTAGTTATTTGTCCTGACCCAAGTTAGAATCAACACCAGCTACATCACTCTGAGCAGATGCTTTTCTAACCTGTTCCTAAAGACCTTCAGTGATGGAGATTCCCATCCCTGAAGTGTTCAAGGCCGGGCTGGATGGAGCTTTGAGCAACCTGCTCTAGTGGAAGGTCTCCCTACCCATGGGACCATGCCCGGGGGGGTTGGAACTAGATGATCTTTAGGTCTCTTCCAACCCAAACTATTCTGTGATTCTATGAAACATCTGTACCTTTCCTGCTGTACTCTCCCTTAATATCTAATCTATATCATCCTGGGGAAAATTTCAATCCATTAGTTCTTGTACTATGGATATGGAGAGTAGCTCGTTTTCAATTTGAAGCAGCCTTTTGGCTATAATTTTCTCTTTCCCTCCTTAGGCTTTACAGTTCTTGTCACACTT
Source organism: Anser anser (assembly GCF_964211835.1). Taxonomy (NCBI): domain Eukaryota; kingdom Metazoa; phylum Chordata; class Aves; order Anseriformes; family Anatidae; genus Anser; species Anser anser. The sequence continues at coordinate 163,083,765 of NC_139721.1, forward strand.
AGTGTTCTCCCCTGAACCATCTTGATTTCTCCCACACAGATTTTCTTTGACACACGGAGCCCCAAATTGCAAAGAATAGTCTGGTTGAGACAACAATTCAGATGGCAGAAGAATTACTTCGGAAGGGTTTCTCAGCAATATTTGAAAAATTTCATTTTGCAGCCTTAGGGAAATCTTGAGCTGTGACCGTTTGTGCCCTGCAGAGGAGGAAGAGGGATGGGGAAGAATACAGACAAAATGTGGAGAAGAAGAATATGAATCTAGAACCCATTGTCACTGCTTATATTGCCACCAAGGGGATGAGACAAGTGGGGCAGCATTCACTGTTACTATTCTTCTGGCTTTTTTTTTTGTCTCTTTGTGTCAGCGTAGTACTGTTAATTCACATTCAACTTATGATGTTATACCACCAGACATTTTTTTCTGAAAAAACTAGTCAGTTGTTCTCCTTCCTCTGTTTATGTAGTTGTTGATTCCTATCTTGATGTGGAAGCTTGTGCCGTTTCTGACTGAATTTATCCCATTCTTTCAAACCATGTCACCAGCTTCTCAGGATTTTTTGATCCTCTCTCACAGCATACCTCAAACCCCTCCAAACTGTATGTTGCTAGGAAATTTAATAAGCATGTTCTCTAGTTCATTATCTGTATTGTTAACGAGAATACTAAATAATTCTGAACTCAAGTACATATTGTCATTTCTTTAGAATAAGCAGAGCCTCAATCTAGGGACACTTTCTGTCTGTTTCTCAGTACATTTTCTACGCCATATTGCATAAATTGCAAAACTGTTGAGAATACTTTAACTTTCTGAGCCTTGTTGACTTAAGTGAAAACTGTATGCCCCTTTGTAGCAAACCACGTAGCAAACCATGCCCCTCTGTAGCAAATATTATTTTCATGTACTTCTTTAATGATCTGTATGTAGATTAAAAAAAAATGAAAGCAGCTGCAAACATATCCCAAACCAACTTGTACCTTATCTTTTGTAGCCTGACCAGCGTAGTTTAACAATTTTAAAAGCTTTAATACTAGCATAGAAGTAGGAAAAAAAGCAAATTTGTGGGAGAAAAGGTAGCCTCCTAAACCTCAAGTAAGGAGGAAGAATGTCAGGCTTTCCTTGAAATGAAATGTGTTAGGAATATAGTACAAAGTGAGGTTGGAGAGAGCAATGGAGGGATGGAAGGAGGTCCCCACAGCATGCTCAGCCTCCAAGAAGTAGTAAAGGCACTACACAAGCACTGCAGAGTCAGTCCTGTGCCACTGTCATGTACACCACAAATGGCTGGGAGCTGCCAGGATAGCCGTAGCAGCTGGGGAAGAGAATGATACTGGGGTTGAACCATGCACTTTTTTTAGAACACAGTTGTTTTCATAGAATCACAGTATGGTTTGGGTTGGAAGAGACCTTAAAGATCATCTAGTTCCAACCCCCCTGGGCATAGTCCCATGGGCCATACCTTCCATTAGACCAGGTTGCTCAATGCTCCATCCAATGTGGCCTTGAACACTTCCAGGGATGGGACATCCACAACTTCTCTGGGCAATCTGTTCCAGTCTCACCACCCCCTATTTCTTCCAAATATCTAGTCTAAACCTACCCTCTTTTAGTTTAAAGCCATTACTCGTCCTATTACTACACTCCCTGATAGAGTACCTGAAGATAAAGTGTTCTATGCTTTTATGAGAAAATGTGGGGAAAAGAGAAAAAAATGATTTAAAATAAAATTGTATGAAAAATTGGGAGAAGCCGTTCTTGCACTGTAAGCTTCTTCCTTTTGTGTAGAGGTATTACACACTCATTGTCCTTCACAGTATTGCGGTGAGTGGAAGAACACAGGAAATAATTAATTCTTAGCTGGGTAATGTTGGTCAAGGCAATTCCATCCATATGTATCTTAGTTTCTACCTTAAAAAACAAACAACAACAACGACAACGAAAAAAAAAAACAACAACCTAGTTATACTGTTTTCTAAAGTACTTTGAGAACTGCAGTAGTACTAAGAAAGAGCTGAGTCTTATCCTTACATAATTGGTTTTTCCTTCAGGACTTTTACTCGTTCGGTCTGTGGTTGCAATGACTCTGCCATTCCCTAACTGTCAAATGGCTGACCTTGTAATCTGATATTCAAGAAATCTCTTTCTATAATTCCTGCTAAGAACGTCCAGATAGAACGCACTACATATTCTATTGTGTTCCACTGAAATTCAGCAACGCTTCCTCATAGGTCCTCGTGCTTCCTAGTGCGGTAGAGGCGCCGGTTATTAATGGGGAGGGGAGCAGCTGTACCTTGTTATCCTAAATGATTAGATATCTACGTATAACGTATTAAACAAAAAACCCTAAAACCTGCATTCCTAGCGCAAACCGCCCTGACTACGCAGCGCTGGCCGCGACGACCGGGCCGGGGCCGGAGCCCGTGCAGCGGGCGCGGGGTCCCGCAGCGCTGCCGGCCGCGCCCGGCGCCTGCCTCGGAGGGCGAGCGCGGGACCGGGGGCTCGCAACGTGTCCGCGAAGCGCCCGCCTCGGCTCCGTCTGCTCCCCGCAGCCCGGGAAGCCCGGCTTCGGCGGCGCCTTCTCGGGGGCGGCTCCCCGCCGCCGAGCGGGGCCGAGCCCCGCGGCCCCGAGCTCCGTCCGCAGCGGGGGCGCGGACCGGCGGAGCCGTCCCCGGCGCGAGCAGCGTCGCCACCCCCCCCCGCCGGGCCGGCTCGGCCCCGGGCCACGCGGCCCCGCACCTCGCTCCGCGCCCCGGCCGCCCCGGGGCGGGCTCGCTCTCGCTCCCGGTCGCCGGGTCCCGGGGCGCCGGTGCGGCGGCGGCTGCTACGCGGCGCGGAGGGGGTTAAGGCCGCTCCCTCCCGCGCGCCCGGCCGCCTCCGCCCGTGCGTCCCCCGCTAGGCCACGGCTGACCTTCACGGCAGCCGCGCCGGGCATGCGCGCCGCCGCGCTCGGGGCCTGCGGGCGGCCCGGCCGGGGCCCGCTTGGGTTCGGCACGGCCCTGGGCGGGCGGCGCGGCGCGGCCCGGCCCGGCCCGGCCCGGCTCGGCTCGGTGCCCGACCGCGGCGCGCTCGGGACCGCGGCTGGCGCACGCCCTGCCCGTGCCGGGCGCGCCGTTGCCATTCGGTGCCGATGGTGCTGGCGGAGGAGCGCGGGGGGACGCGAGGGGGGACTGCGCGCCGCGCCGCAGCCGGCAGCCGCGCCCCGCCACAGCCGCGGCCGGGGGCGGGGGGGTGGCGGCGGCCTCGGCCGCCGGCCTCGTCCTGCGCCGCGGCGCCTCGTGGGGGGGGGCGGGCAGGGCGTTGTGGTGCGCGGGAGCGCGGGGCCCGAGCCGCGGGGTGCGGCGGGGGCCGGGCGGCGCTGCGGCTCGCAGGCCCCCACGGCTTCTCGCAGTCGTTTGCCTGAAGCCTTCTCGAGCAAACCGCTACTTGAACGTGCCTCGAGCTACACGGTGCCATTTCGTGAAATAACGCGGTAACGGGGTTCCTCCCCAGGAATGGGAATAGCGGGCTCTGCACGGGCTCGGGTCAGTAGCCCCAGCGCAGGGAAAGCTGCTGCTTCCCTACCGAGTGCAGCAGCCGACTGTTGGTGTGGACTTTAAAGAAAAAGCACGTCGTCTTGCAGGGAGGTTGAGAAAGGGCTCACAAGATGGGAGCCGGTGTTACCTGTGAGCTTTTGTGGTCTAAAAAAAACTTGAATACACAGTCCCAGTGCCACCTTGCCAAGCATGCTGACACGTAACAGTTTGGTTCCAGATCACTAGTGCCATCAGTTCCAGTCAACCAGAACCTCAGGAACCATTTAGTTCATGTCCTGAATAAGCTTGTGCTCCTTTGCGAGGCATACTGCTTCTGAAGGACTGGGAGGGGGAGGGGAGACGTAACACCCGCTCTCCCGAAATTTCTGTAATTCCTGTGGGTATCCCAACACAGCAATGCCTGGGCTGGGGTCACCCTGAAAAGCAGTGGAGATTGTTGTCTTCATCGCCATGTTCAAAAGGCCACATGATCTTCATGATCTGCTCTTTGCTGCTAGCTAATATGGTGCCTTTCCTGAGCTTGTTTTTATTACTGGTGGAAGGCAGCAATTTATTTATTTGTTTCGGATCTGATTCTCCTCTGTTTGCAGTCTTGCCAGAAAATTCACAGCCCCTAGACAAGAATTTCAAGCAGAGGAATAGAATAAACCCCTCTCGTAACCTGGCAACATCTCCTCTATTGCTGTGTCAGGCAGACTGGGAAACATCAGCCCCTCGCAAGCTGCAGACACACATGGAGCTGTCGGTAAGCAGATCGTGCCGCAGGCCACTGCTGCCTGCTCTGCCATGATGAAGGAGCCAGCGTTGCTGCTTGCGGAATGGCCGCTGTGCCGCCAGCACCCGGTGCCGTACTAGCTCAAGTCCAGGGCCACTGGAGCAGCAAGCGGTCATGGAGGCAGCCCGTTCCCCCGGGTGGCAGGTGGGCTCCACATTCCCAGCAGCGTTCCAGGATGACATGCGTTGCTGTGCAGGGCTTTGTGTGATAAGCGGCGAGCTGCTGATGTCTTATGGCAGCTGTGGTGTTAATAATTTGTCTGCATCTGTCAGTCACCTGGGGGTCTCTAATGGATCCGTCACAGCTGTATCAAAGCATCCTGAGGGCGGCCACCCCGCCAGTGAGGCTGGGAGCGAGGAAGCGAGGCAGGCGCTGTGCCGTCGCCATGCTGCCCCCCCGCCCCCTGCCTCCCGCTCTTCTCACACTCTTTCTTTCCCCTTGGTTCTCACACGCTGTCCTTCTCTGTTCCCAGCTCTCTGCCTCCTGCTGTTTCTGCCTTGTCCGAAGGGGATAGTTCTCAGCCTCGCATGCTGGAAACGCTGCCAGCGAATGTTTCTGTGTGCTGCCTGCCAGGTCCCTGGGGAAAAGGCCTGGAAATGCAGCGCGGGAGGAGCAGTGGGAGCAAGGGAAAGCCATTGTTTCTCACTGCTCGCCTGCTGCATTTTCTAATGGGAAAACTCCCTCCGCGAGGTACCGAGTTTATGTCGCTGTGAGGCTGCCCCCTCCCCCTTGCCCCAGAATTTACCATCCCCTCGCGCTGAGGAGGAGAGGCTGCAGCACTACTGCGAAAAAACTGAGGCGTGTTTTCACTTTGCCTCCTGCTTATCTCTGGTGTTTGGACAGAGAGGTTTAAAAAGCTGGATTTTCTGTCCCTGCAGAGTAAACACACAGAACCCGGCAGCACAAACTATTTCTGGCTTATCAGTGGAGGAATGCAGCAGCTGAGGCTTAGCGCGAGTGGGCCGTCAGGAAGGCCCTGAAGGGGCCCCCTCCCCACTCCGCGCTATTAGAAGTGTGAGAGCCCAGCAGGACTCAGAGGGGAGAGTTGGAGAAAAAGGCAGAAAAGGGAAAGAAAGAGGAAGAGAGAGAGTGAGAGAGGCTGAGCAGACCCTGATGGCTACAGACGAAGTTACAGGAGGGGCTCGCAAAGCTACGAAAAGCAAACTTTTTGAGTTTCTGGTCCATGGGGTGGTGAGTCGGGAAAGTTAGTGAGCTGGCTGGCTCTGAATAGAGGGATGAGTGGAAACTGGAGGCTCTGTGCTGGGCTGGATCGGCTCCTGCTGTGTGCTCTTGGGGCGGTGGTAACTGCCTTGCCAGCAGAGCACCGGGGTCTGTAAAACCCCCAGAATATGCACCGATTCATTGATAATACAGGCTTGTGTCTGGGGGGTTGTGTGCTGTGATTTTTGCTTTGATTCTCCGTGACTGGTGAATGGCATGCTATTGAGCCTGACCATGGTGCAGAATCTGCACTGGATCTGACCCAAATGGGCTTGTAGGACACTTTGTTCTGTAATCAAACTTGTGTTTTGAAAAACAATTCTGATGCAAGCCTGACGAAGTCTTGTGGTACTGCGCTCTGGTTCTTGTCTTCAGTCTGGGCTCTAATGTATCCTCTGGCTACTTAACAGGTGACTTTCAGGGGCTTGAAGAGATTAGCTCGCAGATCTGTAAGAGTCTATGGGCACTCACCCGTGAGAGAATTTCAGGGTGCCATGCTTATTAAATGAATACTTAATGTCTTTAAAAAGATGTCCTGCTTTTGTTTAAAGAATTAAGGCTTCGATCTCCATTTAAGGGGAAATGCTAATCCTGTTTTTCTGCCATTGGAAATGATGTTCTTTAAATGTCTCTCTAATGGTTGAAAGCAATCGCCATTTATAGCATTTGGATTTCTTGTATTGATATACATTTAACAAAAATAAGACCCAACGGATGCAGATATTGTTTGGACAGAGATAGTGTGTTTTCTCTTGAGGATTCTAGCACCTTCTGTGAGACCTTTTTGAAGACATCAGCTGGACAGTCTTGTGCAAAGGTCATAGAAATATGGGGAGCTCGCTGCAGGCCTCTAAGTTATCTCCATAATTCAGGCTTACCCCAGATGTGTTGAATCCAGCTTGTGTCCTGCAGATCCTGGATACGGTGAGACCTGCGGGGCTAAGGACCGTTAGGAGGCATTCTGGTTTTGTGAGAACAGTGAACAGGAGATGTGGTACCAGTGTACAGGAGCAGTTCAGTCTGCATTGCTAGATGGGCAGCAATGATTGAATAGCAGGTGTGCAGGTCTGTAGTGGTGGTTTCATTGTGGACATGTGAGTTTCTTAAGATGACTACAGTTGGGCAGAACCGTAGGCAAGGTGGGAGGCGTATGCGTATTTTTCCTTTTCCAGGGCTTCTGTTGGCATTTGCACACCGGTGGTCTCCCTTCAGTAACAGGAAGAGTTGCTGAGTTAGTTGGGTGAATTTGCTTCTTTCCCATGTAGGTGTGAAAGAAGCACGTTAGTCTCTTAAGCATGGGAATTTTTAATTTACACCAGAATAAATATAGTAGAACTTGTTTCCATTATTTACCTGGATGCTAGAAGAGTCAGACTTGTCAGCAGTGGGTGTTTAGCTACTAGTGGCATCTTACTTGTATACGTATATTACCCTGCATACCTGCTTTTGTTTGTCATCTTTTCATTACCTCTTAGCGAGGCTAGGGATTCTTGTCTGTTATTCTCTTGCTGAAACACCTCTTCTAGGACCCTCTTCTCCTTTAGTTCTGCTTTTGCTTCTGTGTTTGTTCTTCACCTCTAGTTTCTTCCCGATCTCAGGATCAGTTTGATCAAAACAGGTTGAGGTAGTCAGTCTTCCATTACTTACAAAAGATTAAAAAATGTTTTAACTTCATTTTATCTCTTCAGGTCCAGTATCCTACCAAAGAGAATGAGCCATCACAGCCATTACCCTGAGTTCACATATTGCAGAGTCTGGTTACCACATACAGTATGTCTGCATCTGAATGAATTAATTGAAAATTCAAAATGAATAGCAAACTTTTCCAGAATTCCTTGGAATCAGATTATGCCCCCACTTCAGGGAAAAACTCCTCTTCAAATTAATTATTTTATATTTTATCTTCAATAAAATTATTTATTTTGTTATTAAAGGCATTAGTATTATTTTGCAAAAGTGGGGGTATGTAAATAGGGGTAGAAAGTTGTGAGAAAAATTCTGCTATGTGAATACTTAAATGGAAAGGAGAATTTTGTGGTATTTCCTAAGGACAGTTAGATTTTGGATTCATTTGATCTTTCTGGAAACATATGTTCTTTTGCTGAGGTCACTTTGCCCTTTGCTCTTGTGCATTTCATCTTGCCTTTGTTCTTTTCCATATTGCTAGCTTAGAAGATGTCTTCTTCCCTGTTTGTGTCATTCAAATAGGATGTCTCTGTAATGTAAGATCTCTTAATGGTTAAAAATCTTAAGTGCAATACTCTATCCTGTTTAAATTCTTGATAGTTTGTTACACCTCTGCTTAGCAGTTCTTTTAAAAAGGGTAGATTTCTTTCAGTTATTCGCTTTTACAATTTTCTAACTCCTGGTCTGTGGCATCAGTGTCCTGCACATTGTTTCTGTGGGAAGAGAGAAAGGGATTTTTTCAAAGGTTTCATCCCTCACTTTGTCATTTTTTTCTCCTCTCTGCTCTATTTCTAGCACGTTTATGGATATATACGGTTTTAATGACTACATTTATGCTGATTTATCTTTTTCTTGATGTGTTTTCTACTGTCCAGTAGTACGTTTCAGGCTTTCTTTGACGTTTTCCCTCTGGGTGTCCAGCTTTTGCTTTAAATTCTGTTGACCAAAACCAAGATATTAATCTCTGCAGGCCATTCCTCTTCTCAGTTTCTTCTATCCTTCAGATCCTATCATAGGCCGCCCTGTTGGCTGGATCCCTTCACTGGATGTTATCCTTGTCTCCTTTTTTTTCTTTTTTTTTTTTTCCTTTCTTTCTCAAATAAGTATGTTCACATATAGCCTTGAGAAGATCCATGGTGCAGATCTTGTCAAAGCTCTTGTCCAGACGTCTGTCCTTTTGTGACTCAATTGCAGCAATCTTCTCCTCTTTGGTACCTTGTACTGTTGACCTTGCCGGTGTCATCTTCCCACAAGAGGCTGCTGTGAAGTTCGTTTTCTTGTCTGGTTGTTCTGACCTTTTTAATTTGCTTCTGTGTTCTTTTTCTGTTCCCACTTTATCTTCCTTCCAAAACCAATCTTCTTTCCTGTTATACACAAGATATACCTATAAAGGTCTATGTCCCTTTTTTAAACTATCAAGTCGTATCTGTATTTACAATATACTTGTCAATTCAAATCGCTTTCTTCCCTTAGTTATTCTTATTCTTTGCCCCCTGTGCTGTGCTTGGGAAGCTCTTAAAATAAGTCCTTATATTTATTTATTTTCTGCTAATATGTGCTTTTACATAGTTTCTACGTAAAAACTAATACTAGTTACGCATTAAAAATAGATTAAAGGACGGGTCTGGTTTTCCAAAGATGTGTATGGAGTGTTTAATAGATTCACCGGTGTTATGGAAAAGGGGATGAGCAGTGAATTTCATAAACAGATTTTGCATCTCCTCATACATAAATGAACTATAACCATGCAGGAAGAAGTCTCAGATGTTCCTGTGGGCTGCCTAGTATGTAGCAGCAGCCACTGCTACTAAAAAAGCAAGTAAAATGTTTGCTTCATTAAGAAATGGGGCAGAGAGTAATACAGAAGGCATTGCCAATCTGTTGGCGCATATTTATAAGATTTATTTTTTTTCATTTTGGTCGTGTGGATCCATGCTCATTTGTGTGACAAATAAGCAAAAGGAGGGGTAACTCAGAGAGCAGTGATAGTGGGAGGCCTGTGAAGACTTCATCAGTAAGAGAATGGGAAATTGGGGGTGGTTAGGCCTTTTAGGAAATCATTATTTATTTATTTTTGGTCATAATATCTAAGGATAGAGATTGATTATGAAAGTTGTGAAATCTCTGTCACTGGAGGCTCTTAGGAACTGGTTAAAGGAGTAAACCTCTGTCAGAGGTGATGGAGATACTGGTGACACTTTATTCAGACAAGGAAGGACTGGATGACCTCAAGGACTCATATTTCAGTATGTTATGGTATTTGTTTTGTTATAATGGGAAGAACTAGAGATACTTTCCCCAAATTGAACAGTGGTCTGTTTTCTTTCAGCTAGTCATCAGTCTGTAGAGATCACTACCAGAAGTAGTGAGGTGAGGAGTTTATTAGGTTTGAAAAAATTGAACTTCATTAATGAAAAATATCTTACTAATTTTTATATTATCGTGGATATAAATACTATCTTGTCAGAGTATGAACACTAGAAAGGGTAGAAGAAAGCCTCATGAACTGTCATCATTGGACAGTTTGTTCCACTTTCCTAATACAGAGTGGTCTGTACGTCTCTCCGTGCTAGGGCATTTTCAGAGAACAGTTTCTGGAACAAAGTCACTGGTTTACTGCATATGTATTTTCCGTTTTGTTCAGCAAGGAGATGCCTGGGGTGTGTGTAGGGCAGCCTGGGGAATTCAAGTGATGTTACCACAGTGAAAAAACGTGATTGGGAGATGGTACTTACAAAAGTCTGGTGGAGTAAAAACATCGTACAGCATTCAAAAGTGTAAGCAAGCTGCCTATTAGGAACAGAAGATTTGTCCTTTCATAGCCATGAACTAGTTGCATGCTAACAAAGGCAGAAAAGTTCACACACAATTAAGAAAAGCAAATTGCGTTAATTTTAGCTAAAGTTTTAATAGAGATTGACGGGACTTTGTGAAATGGGCTTGTTACACAAAATTGTGTTGCTCATTGAGAAAAGTTGGATTTGCTGATAAATACAGGTGCACAGATGTAATTATCTGTGAGATATTTGAATTGCTCTTTTATTTTTTAAAAAAGAAACACTGTAGGAACATGAAAACGGTCTCACTGGATCACTTAGCCCGGTGTCCCCAACTTTAGGGAGTAGCAGAAGGCTTCATGGAAGTATCAGAGCAAGGCAAAAAGTAATACTTTGTCCAAATACTCTGTGCTTTGTAGCTTTCCAACCCAGAGGTGCCCTGTATGTTTAGTACTTCTGCGGATTTTATTTATCTAACTTAGTTTGCTGATAATTTATTGAACCCACATAAACTTTCAGCAGTCACAGTGTTCTGTGTCTGGAAATTTTTGCAGTTAATCTTACATAAAGATATACCTGATACTGCCAGCTGCTAGCTGTTGTCTAATTCTTGTAAGGAAAGACAGTGAGGAGAGCAGACCTGATGAAAAGGACCTGGGGGTGCTGGTTGACAAGAAGCTCTACACGGGCTGGCAATGTGCACTTGCAGTCCAAGAAGCCAGCAGTATCCTGGGCTGCATTGACAGAGGGGTGGCCAGCAGGGCGAGGGAGGTGACTGTCCCCCTCTGCTCTGCTCTCATGAGACCCCCACCAGGATCCCTGCGTTCAGCTCTGGGGCCCCCAGCACAGGAAAGACACGGAGGTATTAAAACGAGTCCAGAGGAAGGCCACAAAGATGATCAAGGGGCTTGAGCACCTCTCCTACAAAGACAGGCTGAGGGAGTTGAGGTTGTTCAGCCTGGAGAAGAGAAGGCTCTGGGGAGGCCTCGTAGTGGCCTTCCAGTATCTGAGGTGGACCTGCAGGAAAGCTGGGGAGGGAGGGACTCTTTGCCAGGGAGTGTACCGATAGGACCAGGGGTAATGGCTTTAAACTAAAAGAGGGTAGTTTAGATTGGATGTTAGGAAGAAATTCTTCACGCTGAGAGCAGTGAGGCACTGCGGGAGGTTGCCCTGAGGAGCTGTGGGTGCCCCATCCCTGGCAGTGCCCAAGGCCAGGCTGGATGGGGCTGGGGGCAGCCGGGGCTGGTGGGAGGTGTCTGTGCATGGCGGGGGGTTGGAACTAGATGGGCTTCGAGGTCCCTTTAAGTTCAAACCATTCTGTGATTCTGTGGTGACCTGATCAGTCTTTTCTTGGTTCTAGCCATGATGTAGCAGAGCTGTGTTCTCTCTCCCTTCCCAAGACCCTCCCAAACTCGTTTACAGAATGAAGAGGCATATTCTCCTAGTTGTTCTTCCCACAAAATCCACTCCATATCACATTGGATCACTGTAGTGGGTGTGATCAGATCTACTAAAACCAGCAAGCTGATGGAACTCAAAGCTAGTGTATTGGCTTTGTCAGTTTCAGTTCCAAAGGCTGGTTTTGTTTAGTTCTAACTGTGTACATTCAGGTGCTTTGTTTGGGGTTTGGTATCTACTTGTTCAGAGTTCTGGATGGACATGCCTGAAATAGAAAGGTGGTCGCTGACCTTTGTCTCAAGTTACAGTTCACACTTTTGTAAATGCGGTGTTTTCCAAGTTAAAGATTTTTGGATTGTTATGAACATTTTTCAAAATGTGTGGAACTTGGAAGTCACAGCTGTGGAACACTTGGATCCTGATTCTAGGATATGAGTGCTTTGGGGAAATGGAGGAAGGTAAATATAGTAGATGAGCAGTAAGAATGGAAATACTGATATTTCTGCTTACTAAGTCTTTAAAAGATTTAGAGACATTTAAAAACAGGAAGCCATATGAGGTCATACCTGCAGTTATTAGAGGAGAGGAGAGAAGATGTCTACAAGTTTGTTTCTTGTACTTAAAAGAATCTATTTCACTATTGGGAAACCATTTGTGCAGTCAGGAACCTGTTGCCGCCAGGCAATATTAGCTTGGCTAAATTTCTTAGTGGTTCCATATACTTCTTGTGACCTGTTCTTTAAGACAGCATCTGACAGATCTCTTGCTTATGTTTATACCTTCCAGAAATTAGCAGATATTGTAATGCTATGTTGTAAACCTTGTCTACCCAAGGTAGCTCATGTTTTAGTTCCCAAAATATACTGTTTGATTAGTTGGTAATTTTTGTTGTTCTTCTGAAAATGTATCAATTTCTTTATTAACAAGAAGCCCATAGCTGTTCACTGCTTGCAATCAGAATCATCCTACATGCTGCCAAGATGGATAGAGCTTTGCCTTTTAGAACGGGAAGTGTGTAGGTGCAGCTCAACGATACATTGCATTGCAACAACTCCAAGCTCTCTGTTCAGTCCATTTCTAAGCCTCCTGTAGGTATCTTTGCTTTTCCTAATACTTTATTTTCTTTGTACCTGTCAGTTCTCCAGGTTATTGTCCTCTACCTGGTATGTTCAGGCAGGAGCCCTCTTTTCATCTGCTTCAGCATTTTGGCTGCTGTGATGTTGATGTCTCTTGAGAAGAACGTCTGCAGTGGAAATATATAGAAGAACACCTCTCCACTGCTGTTTCAGTTCTTCCATCAGAAATGACAAGTTTGCTTGAAGAATGACGAAGAAAAAGAGGAAAAAGGCAATCCTCTAATGTAACAGGATGTTTAGGAGGGGAAGAAAGTAGAAAAGCCAAATGTGTGGCTTAAGCAGCTGTGCAGTAGAAGGTAGTGGAAGAGATTTAGCAGTAGTCGTTGGGGAGGTGGCGTTCTTTTTGCACTGACAGTGTGCTCAGCTTTGGAAAGATGTAGCCTAGGCCAATGATGGACTGTTTAAAGATGCAGAATCAGTGAGGAATGCAGGCAATCGGCAGAATTCTTAGGGACCAGTATGCATGCGTTAAATATTGGTTGTTTACCTTTTTCTATGTGCTGTACTGTTTGGCCTTGTCTAGCTGCTTTGCGAGCAGACGTGCTCAACTCATTGCTTCATCTGCTGAGAGCTGTAAGAGTGGTTCCTTCGGCTGGGGACATACTGCGGTCTTCCTCGTTTGTTATGCCCCACAGTGTTTTTGCCCTCTGTCCAGTAATGTTTGAAGTAGTGCAGAGTAACACATACGTATATGGAATCAATAGAGGAAAAAAGGGGGTAGGTCTGTGTGTGTGAACAGAGGTTGAGTAGGAACATCTGAGATAGATGATCTCCTAGGAAAAAGAATGTGTTAGTACTGTTCTGCTCTGCAGCCTTCACCATGGATGATATTTGTTCAGGACAGCTTCCATTCCTCATAACACGAGGAAGAGGGGAGAGAGAGATCCTAAGCTGTAGCCGGTGGCACTTCACAGATCTCTTTCAAAAGATGTAATTGTACTGTAATACTCTTCAGTGTCGTGGCAAGTTTTTTTTTTGTGGTACGATTGTGAAAAATTGTGTTTTTTTCTGCCACTGTCTTCTTTCACACGTGTTTGAGAGCAAAATAAACTTAGGTAAGATATTACTTGTGTGTTCTCCTTTTACAAAAGTTTAGCTAGGGAAAGCAGTTCTGTATCTGTTGGGAGTCTGGTGGGCTTATGTCAGTGAGATGGCAGCGGCATAGTGAGTAACATTTTATCTGCATATGATATAGGAGATAAGAGTATGAGAAGTTAAGGGAAAGAGTGAGGCACATAAATGGGTGAGATTGAATATGCTGTCCACAATGTTGCTGCTCTTGCTAGAGCTGTCTCATTTTTCTGTTTCATGCTTTCTCTACCTTTCTCTGTTTTAATACTTAACAAAGGGAACTGAAGAAAGTTCAAAGATCTCAAATTTAGATCAAGACTAGATCTGGCTTGCTGATCTTGTTCTCCAGGCTTTAAGGTGTTCTTTGCAGAATCAGAAGAGTGGGTTTGCAGTCTGGTCCTTGTGGTTAGACAGTCTCCAGGGGAGATGAACATGAGATGACTATGTCCAGGATCTCGACTCTTCTGAATGACTGTCAAATGTCCCAGGATGACTGACAGGCAACAGCAGGCCTAATGGTCTGTTCTTTGCTGGAAGAAGGCCACAATTTGTAGATTGACAGACAACAGAAAGATCTTAAATACATTCTCAAGTGTGAAGCCCATTCTGGGCCATTTGTTTCTGCAGACTCTGCTTGGGTCAGGGAGTGGGAAAGAAGAGAGTTGCTCTGTTCCAGCAGTCTTCATAGCTCAGTGTTTATGGGAGACAATGTTTTCAGCTCTGCACAGAGCCTCAGTTTCGCCTGTTTGCTGTCTCTTGCTACTGCTCTGCTCAATGGCCAGACCCACAGTCGGTCTCCTACATGAATACTTCCTGAATCCACCTGCGTGGCTGACATTGCTGGTCTCTCTCCTACCTCAGCATTCCCTCTCTGTCCAAACCAGTTATAGCCATTGCTTCTTTACTGATTGTTTCCCTTCTTTCTTTCTTCCTTTTTCTTCGTGCATCCAAGCACAAGGAATGTTTAAGACTTGTGATGATCAGGGAGGGCACTGAATTGGAGCTTTGGGGACTACAGAGAACTTGGGTGGGTACTCTGGAGAGGCAGCTAAGCACTGTTGCTTAGGGCTTTCAGCCAGAATAGGTGCTTTGTTACTGTAAAATGTAACAGTCAGAGCATAATGTAAGAGCTGCTTTTCTGGCTCAGAGGAAAGGTCCCTCTAGGCCTGCAATGCTATCCCTAACAGCAACCATAACAGATGGCTACAATAGACAGAGAGAAGGGCAGGTGTGTGGAACATCAGTCTTCACGATTTTTTGATTGTGCACCCTTATCAGTAAAAAATTCTTGAGCATGCACCCTCCATATGTGTGTATTTATTTATAAATTCTATACATGAACTCCCATACTACTACGCACATTATAAAACAAACAGAAATTAAAAAAAAATAAAGATACAGATGAAAACTCTATTTAAAAAAAATGTTAATGGTACAAAAAAATCTTTACTTCTTGCACCCCAGTGGATTGTCTTGTGCACCCTCTGGGGTGCACACGTTCCACTTTAGAGAGCACTAGAACACTTCTCCTATGTACTTTCTCAGTCTTTGACTGTTGATAACTCAGAGAAGTTTCTGAGCCAAACCTGTTTTCCATGTCTTTAGCATCCCTTTGAAAAGTAGTTCCACGGGTTCACTACCCGCTGTGTGGCAAAACACCGTTCTGTTTGTCTGTGAGCCTGACTCCTCGTGTTTCTCTGATGGCCAAGGTTTATGTACTAGTAGGGGCAGTGAGAACAGTCAATCCCCATCTGCCCTCTCCAGGCCACTTGTGATTTTGCAGAGTTCTTGCAGAAGCCACCTTAGATTACCTTTGGTCATCTGTTTCCAGGTGGAAGAGTCATAGTATATTTGATTTTACCTATGTGGGTACTATTCCATATCTTATTTTTTCCATACCATTCTTTGTATTTTTTTCATCAGCAGAAAACAGAACTGCACACAGTATTCACTGTGCTGGCAAACCATGAACAATGGTGCAGTGATGTTCTCCATTCTTTTCCTTGTCATTTATATTGTTTAATGGCTGATGTTTTTTTATAGAGGTATCTGTTTAAAAATCTTGCTTCTGTTGGGCAACAGTCAGCTCAGAGTACATTGTTTTGTATGTGTTGATTTGGATTGATTTCTTCCGTGTAAATCACTTGTCATATGTATTGAAATCCATTTTCATCCTCCTTTTACTTGTGCAGTCAGTCTCCTTAAGCAGTTCTTTGAAGCTGGTCTTCATCCTTGCCAGCCTGAATAACTTAACATCATCTACAATTTTTTTGCTTCCTTACTTTTTCCATTTTTTTCTTTCTTTTTTTTTTTTTTCAGGTTGCTTCTGAGTATGCTGAAAAGCATGGGTCCCAGAAAAACTCCTTTTATTGTCAGAAGCATTTACTTTTTCCCCATTTCTATACTTTAACCAATTACTTGTCTATAACGGATGCCATGGCCTTTTGGTTTCCTTGAAAGATTTTTTAGAGGGAGTTTAGAATTTCAAAAGACTTTTATGTATGATCATTCTTTTTCATATGTTGGTTCAAATGCATATAGTGTGTGTGTGTGTCTGTCTGTATTTTCACAAATATGTAAATATTTATAATAATATAAATAATAGTAATATAAATATAATAATATAATTTTGGTAATTCTTAGAATGAAACTAAGTTCTCTCTGTTTTAAGTTAAGTTTTGTGAGTGGCGGTTATTTTAATGGTCTTTTACCTTGAGGAATATAAACTAGGATTTACCATTGACTTTGCTATATGTCTAGTACATCATTAAGCTTGTGGTCTCACCTAAAGTGTCTGTTCCAGAACATGCTGAAGTCAACATAAATGTCAGGACTTTCAAATGCCTAAAGGAGCTGTTGGCAAACTGTCGCTGTCTCTCTCTCGCTTTTCTTTTTTTTTTTTTTAATTATAGAGCCTTGATTGGAAAGATGGCCTTTTCTTAAAGAATTCTTGTCACTTCATGAGCTTATGGTGCTCTCCAGTGTAGGTGGAGGCAAGGGCTCATAATGGAAAATGTTTTAGCATAGTATTTCCATAGTTCAGCTTTGCTTGTTACAACGTCCCTATTGAGCAAAGCAACCTGCTAGTCATTGCAAAATCTGAAGTGCTGTGGATGTAAGCTTGCTTGTGGCTTTGTTTAGTGTGTGGACTGCGCCAATTTGAACTGTGTGTAGCATGTCATGTCAGCTTCAGTCTGAAGGTAGAGCTATCTTCTGTAAGCTGGCCTGGGTGTTACTGACCACTGAGTGTTTTCCCTAGCCTGGAATTTCTCATCCCTCTTTCCTGTCTACTTTATCACAGAGTTCCTCTTTACGGTGTCCAGGAAATTCCCATTCAGATCTCTTGCAGTCTGCATTGCTGCATAGTGCTTAAAAGGATGGTAAAAATTGGGAACTTGCTGGAGCTAGTGTCTGGTTATGTACAAATGTTGTTGCAGCTGAGGAAGCAGGGACCAAACTGGCTCTTCTTTCTGTTTTGCTTCTTCCCCAGCGACCTGGGATGCCATCAGGAGCTCGAATGCCCCATCAGGGGGCTCCCATGGGTCCCCCAGGTCCCCCATATGTTGGAAGCCCCTCAGTGAGACCTGGGATGCCCCAGACTGTGATGGAAACAACAAGAAAACGCACTGCGCCACAGCAGGTCCAGCAACAACAGGTGCAGCAGCAAGTGCAACAGCAGCAGCAAGCTACTCAGAACCGAACTAGGAGGTGAGTATTCCAGGAAGGAAGCGATGGAAAACAATTTGAGGAAGAAAAACTGATCTCTTTTTAGCAATAGGTAAGACCGTTAAGATTGAATTAGACAGACCAGCAGATTTATATAGTGTCAGTTTCTTAAAACTGGGAAAAAAAAAAAAAAAAGAAAAAAAAAAAGGTAAATTTTACTCTGTACTTTGTGAATGGTCTCTGAACAAGTTGACCATTACTAATTTCTTGTTTTGCAGTTAAAATGCTTTTACCTTGCAAGTGTATCGGGCTACAAATCTGGCCATTACATTTAGCTTGTAAAGTTAATGAACAATTCTTTTCTAATATATTACAACGATTTTATAATTTGTTGTCTGTTTTGTATAGTTTCTCTGATTTCTGACTGGCTAAGAAAATGGTTTGTAAACAAGAGACACGTGGAAAAGATTTTTGGTTGGTAATGTGAACTCTTGTACTATGGTCACTAAGCAGACTGTTCATAACACTCGCAGTTTTCCTAGGCATTGCTACATATAAAGTAGAGAGCTAATCATGGGAAATAATTTCCCAGAATTAGAGGGACTTCTAAAATGAGCTGTCTTTTTAATTTATGTCCACTTTGTACAGTGCTGAATGCACTCTCTCTTAAATAGCAGTTCTCCAATTTCTTTTTGCAACTTATTAGACCTTATCAGACAGGAGTTCCCAAGCGTGAGCCAGTTCCCAATAAACAGATAGGGTGCAGTCATCTGGGCTGTCTGCCTTTTGCAAAATCATTATAGGTATATATAGATTCAGACATTGTTCTGGTGGCGTCATCATATCTAGTTGTAGGTAAATGTGACTTCCTATGCTCAGTGCTTCAGGAGCCCTGCTCTGTCAGGGGTATATGCCTTGGGTCAGCAAGCCAGACTTGGGAATGTTTGTATCTGGGATGCATCTGGAAAGGACTCCAATCCTGAGAGTATTAATATATATTAAGATTGAATAAGATTAAGTACAGAAGGAATGTGTGTGGGTGCAGCATGTGAGCACAAGAGATACATGTACGTCATGGAGGCCTTGCCCAGCACTAGCCAAAATGCACATTCCACAGCACTTCCCAGGAGATTCTTCAGGAAACTGCACAAAATAATGCCTAGCCTTTAAATATACAACCTGAAAAATTGCCACAACTGGATAATTGAATTAAACTTCAGTCACCAGTTTCCAGGGATCATTAAAGAAGAATAGTTTGGTACCTAAAAGTTGATGTCAGAAGCCACAGAAGGAAGCAGTTCCCCCTCCCAGTTCTTAATTTTAACACAGCAGTAATCACTACTGTAGTGAGTCCAGCTTACACCAGTGCTTGTTAGGTACTCAGAAAAGTTTCTCTGTTTCTTCTGCCATGCCTTTCCTCCAGATAATGTTTTCAGTGTTTTCCCCTTGTTCATTTCTACCTCCCTGTCATTTCCCATTGAAACTTTCCTAGTTTTTCAGGCAAACTTTTCTGGCACCTTGGGTCCCAATTCTCGGATTAATTGAGCCCCATGTTGTATGGCACAAAAGGGCCAAGATGGTGTAATCTTCCTTTCTTGGCAGGTTTAGAAGACTAAAAGCAGGTAAATCTTTCTGTAACAGACTCCTGGAGAACTTCTGAGAACCATGTTTTTTGTGGGGTTGCCTTGTTTGTTAGTTTCTTTATAACTAAAAGCCTTCGGGGTTGCTGCGGGTGCATATTCCACTTCCTTTGGGAGGATGCAGTTTGCTCGTGCATTGCTTCCAGAATCTGAAGAGTTCAGTGCAGATTTGATTTTTGTCAGTTGTGAAAGGTCTTGGAGATTTAAACTATGTAACATTCTAGTCCCATTATTCCTGTACTTTTAAAAAGGGACATAGTTCACCTGTGAAAGTGGATGCAACTGTGTAAATGAATTTTCTACCCCAAGAGAGGATGTAGTTTGCACCTCCAAGCATAGAGAGTTTCTCAGGGTTGGCTTAGGTGGAGAGGAAGAAGAATCTCTTATTTCAGGCCAGGATTGCTATTAGCAAATGCAGGAAGGGAGTATGCTGCACTGATGTGTGTGGAAACAGCCTTTATGTGGACATGGCTGATGACAGACTTTCAAGATGAGAACAGTAAGGAAGGGCATCCTTGTGACATGGCAGACTGGCAGCAGGCAGTTGTCTTTCTCCCATTTTTCTGTCACAGATGGAGTGATTCATCTCCTCCTTAAGATAAAGGCCTCACAAATTACAGAGGTGAAGAGTAAGGCCTGAATTCTTTCTTGGCCTTGCTAGAGAAAGCGAGGTGACAGTTTGATGGGAACAAATGCTTTTTAGAATCTGAAGAATTCAAAAGACGATATATTTGGCAGTCTTCCTAACAATAGCATTTCTTAGGCTTATATAAATTTGGCTGTATGCATATGAACGCAGGAGCGTTTTTAAAAGCATACATACATAAATGTGCTTGTGTCTGGGTATGGACACATGCATATGCCCTAGAGGAACACAGATATCTTCCCACATACATGTTCATAAAGATGAACAAGCATGGAGACATAAACCCACTTACCTTTGTAGGTCACTCACTTCAATAAAACAATTGTGTGTATGTAGGGAAGGGTGCATATATATTTGTGTTTTCATATGCAAATGAACATCAACACTCAATTTTGGGCATGAATGAATGCATACTCAGATCAGTTTGAACAAGTTCATGTTTTCAGTTTACAGGCACTCACCTCTTACTTGTGTGTGCGCATAGGTATGTCTATGCACACTTCCACACATGTGCAGTGTCTGTCTCCATGCTCTTTCTGTATCTATAGACGACGTGCACATGCACTTGCATACATTGCCGCCCTGCACCATAGAAGATGCTGTGATCAAAGAACTTGTGCACTTCTTTCCAAGATGCATAACAGACAGCTCTGATTTGTTCTTAGCTAACTACCTCCCCAGGCTGCTGAGAGAAGGGGTCCTAGGTCCTGGGCATGGGTGAGACCCTTTTGCTGATGCATGCACAGCTGTGCACCAGCATGTGGAGATGTCAGGATAATTTAGCAGGTGGCCTCGTTACTCCTAGATCTGTCACCATGGTAACGTGTTTTTTTCTTTAAAAAATGTACAGTGCCAAGAGGAGGAAGATGGCTGACAAAATTCTCCCTCAGAGGGTGAGTCGCTTTCATTTCCTATTCCCTTCACAATCAGTTCAGCATCTTAGTGTAATTAGAGGGATTTTAGAAAATACTTTCACTTTTTGTTTAAAAAATCTAATTAAAAAGTAAGTAGGCAGTGGGTGAAAGTCTAGAGAGCAAGGCTGGGGCTAGGGCTGGGGGCTGGGAGTGTGGAGTGCAACCCGGCCTGTGTCATCCTCTTGCATTGGGTTAGCTGTGCCAGCACTGCCACTTGCTGGATGGACAGTGGTGCTCGTCTGTGAGGTACATGACTTGATGATGCTGGGGCCCTCTGGATCTTAAAGATGTTTTTGATCAATTTTTGAGGCTGGCCAAAAATTGGTTTGGAGTGCAGATGTTCCTGCAGGAGATGAACTTGTTCTTAGGTCTCTCTGGCCCGGTAGACCTGACAGGTTCTAATTTTCGCGGTTGTGTCTTAATACGACTGAATCCACATAAACAACAGAGTTCAAGGGGCCTGTGTTGTTCAGACAGATAATAATTCTCTTATCCTTGCAGATACATCTAGCTTTTAGTAGGTGTCTATGCTTGATCCTCAATGTTTAAATGTTCTACTTCCTTTTCAAACATCAGCATTTCTCACTGCTCTCCTTCTCTTTCATTATTCCCAGACTTTTCTGTTCCTGTACCCTCTTTAGTACAGTTCCCCTAAAATATACGTGCTCCCAAAAAGCAAGGTTCTTTAGTCTTCTAAACACACACTCATCGCACTGTAGTCCCAGTTTCTTTGGCTTCTGGTGCTCTTTCTGGGCTCAGAATTCCTTTCATAGGTATGTGGATCTCCGCTTCCTCTTCAAATCTACCTTTCAACTACTAGTGTAAACCCAAACTTGATGACAACCTTCAGGTTCTCTTCTGTGACATTCCAAAGGTACCTAGTTACAACCAACTGAAGGTGAGCCCACTTCGGTACTCCTGATATCAAATTATCACTTCTCATGTTGTAACTCCTGCTACCCTCTGAAAGCACAGTCTTTAGTAGGTTACCCATTAGTTTTTTCATGCTGCTGTCTTGAAAGAACTAAGCTACCATGAAATTCAGACCTTTGAACTACTTGCAGTCTCCATGCTGTTTGTGTTGAAAGTTTCATTCCTGCTTTGCTTGGAGTCTGTACTTTCTTAGACAAGAAATGTAGCTGTCATTCTGTCTCACAAATTGTTTTCAGAGACAATTATATATCCTGTATGGTGAGACTATCATTTTAAACGTGTCCATTTGAAGGCTTTTTTTTTTTTTTTTTTTCTGTCCTGGTGCCTCTATAAGATGAAAAGGTCTCAGAACAGAGGTAACCAAAATTCTTTGGCAACAGAAGTCTTACGCCTCTTTATCAAATCCATGATAATTTTTAATAGGTAGAGCATACCTTCAGATATGTCAAAAAGCTATACACAGATACTAGCACCTTTCAGAACCATGCTGTTACCAAGTCTTCCTGCCTTTCAGTATCTTTGTTGCTGTCAGCCAATAATTTTAACTGATGCAATGATTAGACAACACAAATTGCTAGAGTCCTGTCTGCAATAGAGTTTTATGAGTGCAGTTGAAGTGATGATATCAATGATATGATTTTGTGTCTGAATTAAGGTACTATATTAGGCTGCAGTCTGTGTATCAGAACCTCCTAACTTTCACTATTCATGAGATGGGGAAATGCTGTGTACATTAGTGTCCTGTCAAGTGGAAGATTTGCATTGGTGGGTATGGAAAGCAAGCAAAACACAGGGTAAAACTTCCAGCTTTCCAGAGCTAGTTCTAGAGTATTTTCCAGCCAATGGGCATCTGTTTCCACAAGGTTTTTGCAGTCTCTTGCTTGTGTTTTCTGGTAACTATGATGGAAAGAGGTGTTGATATTAAACACATTTTACTCTTGAGAACCAGCTTACGTAATAGAAAATGGAAAATGAGGTGAGTTCTCAGCGTTGGTTGCTGCCCTAGTCAGGAAATTGCATGGATACCCTGGTAGTGGACTTCCAGACTCTGATCAAGCTTGTGCTTCACATTGCAGCATGTTTCTAGCTGGGTAGGGTTGCACATATGCTACAGTTTAGCTATTTGACAAGGACTTAGTTTTGCATAGATATAATTGTACAGGAACAGTTCAGCCTAGCAAACTATTACGTATAGGAAGATAGGATTATCAAACCGCAGGGGACCTCCTGGCACATCCAGTTTGATTCACCCTGCCATAGAAGCCATGTCACACAATTGCTGCTTCAAGACTAGTTAGCTTCCTTACCTCATTTTAGATTTGGCAGCTCCCACACTTTTTTTGGTTAGGCTCAGCAAAGCAAGTGGTTTCAGTTTTCCAAGTAAGAGTGCCTCCCTATGATTCTAATCCTCACAGTCCTTCGTTGTATCTATTCCACGCTTATTTCACACCTTTTGAACTTCTTTAATTTTACCTCTCAGGAGACCAGAACTATACATAGTATTCTAGATTACCAGTATCACCGATACTTGAATAACATTAATGCATTTCTGTGTCTACTGGAAAGAGCTAGTGATACCCCATTACGATCAGATTTTCTTTATTACAGCCTTCCTGCATTGATATAGCATACAGTCATTCTATGACTGACTAATACTCATAAGTATATTTCTACTTCCTTTTCTTTGCAACTGGTGATTTCCCATATTAGAGCAGGAATTGTTGGTATAGACTCTGAGGAACATGATCTTGTGTTTTGTAATGTTATAGTTCATCCCATTTCTATTATACAGTTCTCAGCTTCCTTATACTCTTTGTACTATCCTCTGCCTTGTATTGACAATACCACCAAATTTGTCATTATTAAGTTTTGTTAACATACTTCTAATCTTGTGTCTTGGTTTCTACCTCAGGCCACAGCTGCCTTTAGAGAAACATGACCGCACACCAGATTGCTCCTCATCTTTCTCTAGGCCATTCTTCCTCATTACTGCTGGTCAATGTATGTCTTTCTGTTAGTTCTGAGTCATTGCTTGTTTTCCAGGCGCTATGACTGTGATTGACTGTTCTGTTTCTTCAGCTTCCATGCCTACTTTCTAATACAAGAAGCTCTACTGAAAATTATTCTGACTCCACAGCTATGCATCTCTTTGCTTTCACCCATTAAGTTTGCTGAGTGGAGCGCAACTTTCAAACAGCAAGCCCTGTCTCCTTCAGTGGGATGCTTGCCTCTTACTATTGGCTACTCTTTCTCAGTGCTTCCCTCTGAGGACTTCTTGTCTATTTGTGTTGATGGGTTTTCGTACACCGGCCCTTCAATTTTCATCCTCTCTTCTTCACCTTTATAATCAGTCAACTCCTGCTGCTGTCCACTGACCACCATATAGGATTCCTCTGCTGAACTCTCATACCATAATAGCTGTCCTGTTTTTGTTTATTCACTGTATGTCTGTTGTCAACCTTTTTCTCCATCTGTGTCAACCAGAAGTGAAGCATACATGAATCTGCTGCTATTCATTCATAAGGAAAAAATGGTGAGGAATGTGATAATCAGTGGCAGCCTTAGCTTTAGCAACTTTGAAATAATGAAGTTCAAGATCCTGAAGGGAATGAGAAAGAGAACAAGCGAAGTGTAGACCCTGTATTTCAGACAAGCAGAGCTTGCGTTATTCAGGGAACAGGTAGGTGTGATCCCATGGGAGGCAACTCTGAAGGGCAAAGAAGCTCAGGAGATCTGGGAGGTCTTTAAGGGCAGCCTCCTTCACGCTCAAGAGCAGTCCATCCTGATATACAAGAAAATGTGTAGATTTATGAGAAGCCCAGGTTGATAAGCAGGGAACTCTGAGTGCAGCACCCGGTATGAAAAGGCAGTATACAGAAAGTGGAAGCGTGGACAGGCTAAAGGAGGAATTTAGAAACATTGCCTGGGCAAGTAGGGATTGGTATCAGAAAAGTCAAAGCTCAGCTGTAGTTGAGACTTGCAGGCAACATCAAGGACAACAAGAAGAGCTTTCACTGGCACATTAGTAATAAAAAACTGACCAAGGAAAATGTGGGCCTGGTGCTGAG
This sequence comes from Anser anser, assembly GCF_964211835.1. Classification (NCBI taxonomy): domain Eukaryota; kingdom Metazoa; phylum Chordata; class Aves; order Anseriformes; family Anatidae; genus Anser; species Anser anser. The sequence goes on from NC_139721.1 coordinate 163,108,229, forward strand.
TGGGGTAGGTGATACAGGGATGACAGACACAGATAAGGCTGAGTTACTCAAATCCTTCTTTGTCTCAGCCTGCATTTAAAATGTCTCCCATACCTCTGTGATCAGATAACATGTTCAAAAGTAATGACCAGTAATGGACAGGGATTGAGCCAGGGATTATATGAGATAACTCAACCCATACAAGCCCATCAACAGGCTGCATCCACAGTGCTAAAGGAACTGTCCAATGTCCTTGCAAGGTTATTCTCTATCACCTTTGAAGTGTTGTAGAAATCAGGACAGGTCCTTGATGACTAGAGAAGGGCAGTTTTTGCACTCATCTTCACAGAAGATTGAAAGAACAACCCAGGGAACTGCTGGCTAATCACTCTCACCTTGGTCCCTGGGAAAATTGTTGAGTGAGTCCTCTTTGAAACACATTTTTGGGCATGCAAAGGAGAAGGTGCTAACTGGGAGCAGTGAGCATGGATTTAGCAAGGGTAAATCATGCTTGACCAACCTGATTGCATCTTCTGTTAAAATGACTGAATCTGTGAGCAAGAGATAGTAATGGATATCATTTACCTTGGCTTTTGAAAAGTTTTCAACATTGTCTGCCACAATATTCATATATCCGAGTTGTTACATTTTGATCTAGACGGGTGGACAACCAGACAGATAAAAATATGGCTGGATGATTGGACTTAGAGGGTAGTGGCTAATGGGTCACACTACCAGGGAGACAGTGACAAGCTGAGTACTGCAGTGATATATCCTGGCAGCTGTTCTGTTTAGCATCTTTATCAGTGACCTGGAGGAGGCAGTTGATATGCTTGCTCACAGTATTTGCAGATGACAAGGTGTGGGGGGGGGCAGCAGTTGATACCCTTGAAGGCAGGCTGCCATCCGCAGGAAGCTGGACAGGCTGGAGGAATGATCCGACAGGAACATCATGAAATTTAACAAGGTCAAACATAAAGTTCTGCCCTGAGAAAGGAATAAGCTTTTGCTGGGACTGTCAGGGGAGCATCTCTGCAGGAAAGGCCCTGGAGGCCCTGGCGGACAGTGAGCTGAGCATACACAAGCAGTGTGCCCTGGCAGCTAAGACGACTAATGACATTCTGGGCTGTATGAGCAAGAGCACAGGCAAGAGACTGAGAGATGTGACTACCCCTCACAGCTAGAATACCATTTCTGTTTTTTGGAACCCTAATTTGAGAAAGACATTGGCAAACTGGAGTGAGTTCAGCTGAGCGTCTTCACAAGGGTCAGAAGGCTGGAACAACACATGCTTTCAGGAGAGGCAGAGAGAACTGGGCTTGTTCAGCCTGGACAAACGGTGGCTCTGAGCTAAAGCTCAGCTGGAATTGAACCTAGCAAGATATGTTTCAGGCAGCAAGAAAGCCTTCTGCAAGTGAGTCAGCAGGAGAAGGAAGACTAAGGAAGACCTGGGTCTGCTGCTCAAGTCAAAAGCTATGGAAAAGGGCGAGGTGCTCAGTGCTGTTTTTGCCTCCATTTCTCCTGGCAGGTTGTGCCCTCAGGCCTCCCTGGCCCCTGAGCCTGGGACAGAGCTGGGGGAGCAGGGCTATTGGGAGAGACCTTGACAAGTTGCAGAAAGAGGATGGCAGTTCAACATCATGAAGTTCAACACAGGCAAATACAAAGTTCTGCTCCTGGGCTACTAACCCCATGCACTGGTACAGGTGGGCGTCAACTGAGTAGAAAACAACTTTGCAGGAGAGGACCTGGGGGTCCTCATGGACGGTAAGTGGAGAATGAGCCTGTGAGGTAACCTGGCTGGGATAAAGGCTGACCACAAAATGGGCAGTATTAGCCTGAGCGATGCCATCAAGCCAAGGAAAGAGGCTACGCCAAACTTGGAAAACTGCATCTGGACTTCTGCACACAGGACCAGAAAGACTTGTGATGTACCGGAGTGAGCCCCATAGCAGGCCACGACGATGACTGGGGCTGGAGCACATGCCTGCCAAGACAAGCTGCAAGAGCTGGGTTTGTCCAGCCTTGAGAAGAGGCAGGGAAGAGGAGAGCCTATTGCTGAGTGCAACTGCCCTATGGGAAGGTGCAGAGAAGACGGAGCAAGGCTCTTCTTGGAGGTGCACAGCAACAGGATGAAAGGCAACAGATACAACTTGCGACATGGGAAACTGACTCAATGTAAGGAACCATGATGATACTAAAACACTGGAACAGGTTGCCAAAAGATTCCGTGGCATGTCCAGCCTTGGAGGTATTCGGAACCGACTAGACCTTTTCCTGAACAACGTCACTTGAACCTTTCTTTTTTGAGAAACAGTTGCTCTGCATGGCCTCCAGAGGTTCGGCTGATCCAAATTATTTTGTGATTACTGAGGTTTGAACAATTATCAATCCAAATCATGTTTTTGCTTGATATTCAGTGAATCCTTTGTGTTTGAGGACTGTTCATAAACGCATGTCATGAAGTTCAGCTCAGTACCTTTGCTTTTGTAGTTTCAAAACGAATTGCTCCCAGCATGTGGATGAGTGGTGTTTGTCTTCTGTTGGAAGCAGGTACGGTGGTTGCTTTTGATATGATCTGACCAGCAAAGGACTGCCTTGTTATTAAACACCTGTGGAGATCAAGGCAGGCTTAGTTGCAACTGGGCATGTTTCAGCCAGAAGTACTCCTATCAGGGCTCTATTTAGGAACCAAAATCTTTCAGTATCATACGAAGTTAAGATCATGGCTGAGGTGGTTATACTCTGTCATCAGGAAAGATTTTATACGTACATCTGATGTTGGAAGTCAGTAAGGCTGACAGGGATACATCACTAGGGTTTCCTAGTGTCCACACTTCACCTAGGGATACTAATCAAAACCCAAACAACTATGTTCATAAAAGAGTCAATGCTGAAAATGCATTTACAAGATCTTCTGTTTCCTGATGACAGAAATCACAGAAATTAATAATGTTTTTGTTTGTTTTGTGTTGTGTTGTTTTGTTTTCAAAAGGGAGGGATCAAGATCTAACCTGTTTGCAGTAGGATAATAGAGAATACTGGAGACGTATGTTTTTTAGTGACTGTGAATGTGAGAGGTGGCTTGCTTCTTTGCAGATATGGGAAATCCCAAACATGTTTCTCCGTATGTCTCTGATATTACACGTCAATAGTAATGACCAGTACAACTCACAAAAACCTCTACCTCTGTCTTGAGCTCAGGATTTCCATCACTAATGCTGATTGTTTTCCTGTCATTTCCTATCATTATTCTCTCACGGTGTTTGGTATAAAGCCAAACTTTACATATGAGTAGTGTTCCTTATGGTCTGTATGTTTGGATATGAACACCTAATAGTTGTATTAAGAAATCTGTTCAATTTTACTAGAGGGTGGCAAACATTCTTATGGAAGACTTTAAAAAGAAAGCACATATTTGATCTTCTGGGAGAAGAAAAACTTAATTTATTTTTTAGTATCATACAACTAGACAAATAATTTGAAGCCTGACCTTACCTTGAGAACTTACTACTAGTTTGTTTTGGTTTTGTTGACCTTCTAGAAGGCAGGCCTGAGGATTTACCTGTAATTGGGAGCTTATGTATGACAAATCATTAGTGATTAAATATTCTTTGCAGTGGCTGGCCAATTGTTTCAGCATCTGGCTGCACTCACTCTGAAGAATTTTCACTTTATTTCTAATCTGAATTTAAACAATTTCAAGTTCTGTTTCCTTGGATGTTCTCAAAGTGTTGTCACTTTGATAGTCAAAGAAACTTTTTTTCTTTTCTTGTAGATAGATATATACTCATAAGCAAAGCTAAATGAATTGGTTTCATGGGACCTCCTATTATTGAGCATGCTTTCCTGTCTGTTAAACATCTCAATAACTTTTCTCAAAATTTTCTTCAATTTGTTAGCGGATTTCTTAATTTGTGCCTCTGGCGTTCTTGTAGTGATTATGTTATTACCAATGATGGTACTAATTGTAAAATATTTAGCTATTCTCCATGTTTTCCTGCTCATGTGTTTAAGAAATGCACAGGCCTGTTGGGCTACAATGGTGTTCTGGACTATTGTGTCCCCATGTCTTACATTCTTTGCTTCTAATATTTTGACTGTTCAAATACATTTAATAATTTGTGTTGTCTTCTCCCAGATCACCATGGTATAGATCCATAGTGCTCTGTTCTCTATTTCCAATGTTGCCATTGAGTTTCACTTGTAGATTCTGTTCATTACATTAAGTTATAAAAGCCCCAGAACCATTCCTCTTCTTTATATCTGTCATTTTGTTTGTCTGCTTATTGCTGCTCATCATGCAAATGACTTGATTAATTTACCCACAGTGAGTTTTGGTCACTTCCATCAGAAGCCATGGTCTCATTAGCATCCCCCAGTATAGATAAATAACTGCTTGCTTTATTGTGCGTTTCATTGTATTTGTTCATTACTGCAACTCTTCTGCAGTCCAGTCAGCAAACTCAGAAACAGCCTTTTCTGCAAGTGTGTTGCAGTCTTTTCAGGTCATTATTAACGTAAAATGTTAATGCATTTGCATCTCTCTTTTATGCTTTCCTGAATCATTTAAATAAAAATACCAAGTCAAAGATGTTGAAAGACTTAAGGTTTCATATATCATTTGGCCATGATGAAAACCGAATCATTGTCCTACTGCTTTTTTTTTTTTTCTTATTTCTTCAGGGAACCCATGGCCATTAATTGTTTATTATCTGTGTCTCACTGAACTCCTTAAAATGTTGTTGTGAAGGACCGTATCTCTAAGCAACACTTGTAAGCCTAAAATACCTTTTTTTTTTTCCTTTATCCATTTTGACATTTTCAAGGAATGGGTGGGACAAAATTTTCTTGCAGAGTGACACAGCTCAATCTGTTGATGCTTAGAAGAATAACTTTGAAATTCATATGGTGCTTTCAAGTACTCCTCCAGCCACAGCAGTAATGAGCTTGGAATGGACATATTAGATCAGTCTTGACATAACGTGTATCTTTTTCTCTAGCCTGGCAGACTAGAGCAGAGTTGTTTCTTTGTTGTGCTTGAGAATGTTTAGCCTAGATTTAGATGCCCGTGACTCTTTATTTCATAACTGGGAAATGCTCATGATGTTCTGCTCAAAATATTGTAGGGGAATTAGAGTAAATCTCTTTAAACCTTACATGTATGTTTTAGCTGTGCATAACAGGCATATCTGTCCTGATTCCATGGTTCTTCTTTACTTTAAATCATAATACAATTCATCTTTTTGGTTTTATTCCTATAATTCTGTGATTATAAACAGCTAAATACTTTCTCTTGTCAAATTCTTTTTCTTTAGCTAATGTTTTGTTTTCTATTTTTGATAACGAGATAGCCAGACTAAAGGTAATATTCTAAATAAAATTACAAATGCATCGTGCCTCAACATGATTGCATATTAGGATGATGATGATTATGATGGAGTTGGGGGGTAAGTAAGGAACAGAAATAAGAGTTAAGGAAATGGCAAAGCAAAAGCAGAGGAAAAAGTTTTTCCAATTAGAACACTATTTTTTGAGAGTTGGGAAGTGTAGACTGGGGATTCCACCTCTGTGCTAAGGATTGCTGGATTAGATTACACTCTGCTGCACTTTCATTACTGGGCAGCCTCACCTCTGCTTTGTCTGACTATACTGTCTTGAAAGACGATACTACGTGTTACCCCTGCTTCCCAGTAGTCTAATCCAGAATCTCAACACTTTGATGCTTAGAAACTTTCCAGATTTAAAATCTTAATTAATCAATGTTCAGCTTAAATTCACTTCTTCTTGGAATAGCACATCTTTAGCTTAAAATCATTTTTGTTTCTGAGATCAAAGAAAACTTTTAATTCTTTTGAAACTTGAAATCGGAATTGCCATATGACTCACATTCTCCTGGCTTGTCAAATAGTAGTTTACAGCATGGGTAGAAGGTATATGTATATAGCCTGTATATGCAGTATAAAACACACAAGCATGCAACTCAACACTTCTTCTCCAAGCCTTGGAAGCCCTGAGAAAATAATTTTTGTCATTATTTATTGAGTAGGAAAGGCAGCCAATGAAAGTCATAACTTTCTGGGAAAGTTTTTATGACACTAATGTGTTTTACAGTGCAATGGGGACTTTGTGCCGAGGATCACTGGTGAGATTTCACTCTGGTGATCTGCATCTTAGAATGAACCAAGAATATGGTTCTTGGGAAGGGGTGGGGATGGATGGACAGAAAATTTTGCGTCTGTGTGTCTGTCTGTGTGTGTCGGTGTCTGTGACCATCTATCCATAGGGGTGGAGGAGGGGAAGTCTGCCATAACACTGGTGGGAGGAAGTGTATGTGTACCCTAAAAGAAGTGCTTGAAGCTATGACTTTTTAGATTTCATTCCTCGGTTTGTCACAGTGGTTCTGGTTTTGTTTTGAAGAACATGCTCTCACAGTTCACACTATCAAATTCTTTTTCTCTGTTACATTCCTTATTTATATTACATTACAGTTATTTTCCTAAACTGGCAGCACATCCAAAGTCTGTTATCAGCATATTCCATTAGCTCACTTTTGGGGGTTTTCCTTCTTTTTCTTTGCAAGGTTGGTACTAAGTTGGCCCCATGATCAGTCTTTATTGAACTCCAGTGACAGCTGTAGGCTGATACTTCTCAGCTCAGTTCCTTATCCTGGCCTCTTTAGAGAGGTACTATGTACTGTGTAACTCTTGCACTAAACACCCTATCCTCTTCATCCGCCGTTCCATGAGCAGTGCTTCATAAGGTGCCTTACTCAATTCCTTATAAAGTTATTGAAAGTCATTTTCATCCCTCTATGATGAATTATCTTGGCTTGTTCCTGTATTCTCACAGTTTTTCTAAAGCCTTATTAAAATTGGCACTCCAGTCCATATTATTCCTATCTTGATTTAGAAAGATTTTAAGGCCACCAAAACACAGTTTTTAATTAAGTCCCACTTTATTCAACCAGAGGTGTAACTGCCCTTTCCAGTACACTCATGAACTTAAGCGTTTGCTTTGCCTGCCCACAAAGACTTCTTAATCATTTCTGAACTCTTACTTTCAAGAGCTGTTTGTCTATACTGGGATCCTGATTTATTTGCTCATAGATAAAACATAGGACTAGAAGGATCTCTTGGTGATGAACAGAGTAATACTACTACAATGAATCAAATTGTGTAAACTTTGTCATAACCAGCAAGGCTCTATCTTAAACATGAATTCAAGGTACTGTGGGCAAGAACCTGCTGGAGGGCTATTCAAGAAAATCGTGTTTCTGATCAAAACTTTCCTCAGAATTCCAGCATGGGGTTATTGACAAATTTCTTGATACAAGAAAAAATGAGCAGATTGGATCACATAAATTTTATCCATCAAAAATGATACGTACAGATTCATAGCTACATCTAGCTGTATAAAAAGATAAATTGCTTCAGTAAACAAACTTTATTGAGAGTCCCTATTGCCGTATGGATCCTCTATTCTCATTTACTTTCTGTCATTGTTAATGTCCTCCATGTTTTTTGATTCAGTGATATCCTTAAATACATTAATGGTAGTTTATCTTTTTCCAGTGATTCCTTCAGAACTCTCCTGAGGAACCGTAAGCCTTGTATGCATATGTACTATACGTATTACCTGTGCATTTTACTTGAAATTAAATGTTTTATATATAACATGCATTCACAGTTGTGTAGTATGAAGTAAAAATTAACTGTAATTTAGTCTCTGTTACATACAGAAAAATGTAAGCTGAAAGTGACCAGTGGAGGTCATGCAGACTAGTCCTCAAACACAAAGGATTCACTGAATATCAAGCAAAAACATGATTTGGATTGATAATTGTTCAAACCTCAGTAATCACAAAATAATTTGGATCAGCCGAACCTCTGGAGGCCATGCAGAGCAACTGTTTCTCAAAAAAGAAAGGTTCAAGTGACGTTGTTCAGGAAAAGGTCTAGTCGGTTCCGAATACCTCCAAGGCTGGACATGCCACGGAATCTTTTGGCAACCTGTTCCAGTGTTTTAGTATCATCATGGTTCCTTACATTGAGTCAGTTTCCCATGTCGCAAGTTGTATCTGTTGCCTTTCATCCTGTTGCTGTGCACCTCCAAGAAGAGCCTTGCTCCGTCTTCTCTGCACCTTCCCATAGGGCAGTTGCACTCAGCAATAGGCTCTCCTCTTCCCTGCCTCTTCTCAAGGCTGGACAAACCCAGCTCTTGCAGCTTGTCTTGGCAGGCATGTGCTCCAGCCCCAGTCATCGTCGTGGCCTGCTATGGGGCTCACTCCAGTACATCACAAGTCTTTCTGGTCCTGTGTGCAGAAGTCCAGATGCAGTTTTCCAAGTTTGGCGTAGCCTCTTTCCTTGGCTTGATGGCATCGCTCAGGCTAATACTGCCCATTTTGTGGTCAGCCTTTATCCCAGCCAGGTTACCTCACAGGCTCATTCTCCACTTACCGTCCATGAGGACCCCCAGGTCCTCTCCTGCAAAGTTGTTTTCTACTCAGTTGACGCCCACCTGTACCAGTGCATGGGGTTATTCTAGCCCAGGAGCAGAACTTTGTATTTGCCTGTGTTGAACTTCATGATGTTGAACTGCCATCCTCTTTCTGCAACTTGTCAAGGTCTCTCCCAATAGCCCTGCTCCCCCAGCTCTGTCCCAGGCTCAGGGGCCAGGGAGGCCTGAGGGCACAACCTGCCAGGGGAAATGGAGGCAAAAACAGCACTGAGCACCTCGCCCTTTTCCATAGCTTTTGACTTGAGCAGCAGACCCAGGTCTTCCTTAGTCTTCCTTCTCCTGCTGACTCACTTGCAGAAGGCTTTCTTGCTGCCTGAAACATATCTTGCTAGGTTCAATTCCAGCTGAGCTTTCCTAATTTCCTGCTTCTATGCTTGGGCACTGCCGTTCTGTTTCTGTTGGGTAGGGCATCCCTACTCCCACCTCCATGCACGCCTTTTTTGCACTTGAGGCCAGTCAGGAATCAAGTGCTTGATTCTCCTGGCCTCCTGCCAGGCCTGCTGAACAATATGTGCATTGGTCTGGATCATTCCCCTTTGCTTTGAAAATGTTGTCGTTGAAGTTCAGTCGACTTCCCTAAGCCCCTATGTCCTTCGGGGATCCCCATCATCTTATGGAATCTTTCCAGGCAGATACCTTAACATGTTAAAACCTGCCCTCCTAATCTTGCTTCCTTCTCAAAGGATCCCAAACTCCACTATCTCATTTTTACTGTAGCCAGGGCTGTCCTTGATCTTCACATCCACAAACAGTTCTTCCTTCCTTGTTTGTAACAGGTTCAGCAGTCAGCTTGCTTATAACCTCTGTCAATAAATTGTTATCAATCCAATTCAGGAATCTCCTATAGTGCTCATGCCCAGTGCTATCACTAAGTGGATCTCAAGGTGGTTAGTCCCGCATGAGCATGAGGGCCTATAACAATGGGACTTCCTCCAGATGTCTAAAATGCTTTGTCTCCTCCTTGATCAGGTGGTTTGTAGGAGATGCATTGCACAGTATCAGCTGTTCCAATGCAACTCTTAGCATTCAGATGAAGTCTTTGCGTAGTGTGCAGCTGGTTGTCATTGCCTTCCAAGACATCATATTCTGCCAGTCGTAGAAGCTATCCCATGATGTTTCTCATATCCAAGAGACTGTAGCGTTGCAGTTGTTCACTGACTTCCAATTCCATCTGTTTGTTTGTTTCACAAGCTGTGTGCTTTTGTTTGCAGGTAAATGTGGTGGGGCTCCACACTGAGCTGCTTTTACAAGGAAGGTCTGAGAGCCCTTCCCCATCATGATGTTCACTGCTCCCTATCCTCACTGCCCCCATTCTTCTACTTTTTGCATTCTTTGGTCACCATCAGTAAAAAAAAAAAAATAAATCCATGGTGGTAAAGGATAAATGTGCGGAAATTAATAGCATTATCTTATTTCTAATTTTTAAATTTTTACATTGAATTTTCACAGTAGGAAAAAAAGAACTCCAGACCCAAGAAAGACCCTATCTTACTAATGTTAATAAGAATTTGCTCCAGTTATCCATATAATTCTAAGAGAAGGTTTAACATACGTGCTTCACGACCTCAGATGATGAGATGCTGCTGCTAGGTGATTTTTGTCGCTTCTTGAAATAGATAAAGGCCAGGATGGAGAATTCAGCTCTTGAAATACTCTTTACACATTTATACTTATAACTTTTGTTTTTTTTTAAAAAAAAGAGAGGAGACTTGCATGTAGCTATGAGCTTTTCAATTATAGGAAACAATGCAAGAAGAAACTTTTGTAGGCTGCACAGATCCTATGAACAAAACAGAAAAATGAATTACGTACTACTGGATGGAGTGCAAAAATATCTTTAACTTTTTGAGCTAATATCTAGGAGAAACAAAGAAAAATATAATTTGTGACGTGTTACTGCTGGAGCTTGCCTTTAATTGTCCTCTAATTCTTGAGGGGAAATTGGGAAAGAGTATGGGATTGGACCATTATCATGCTACCCCAAAATTATTTGAATACTAGGCTGAGCAAGCAAAAGACTGTCAGAGCAGCCAAAACTGAGCTGAATGAACCTTTGTTCTAGTTCAGTATCCTGTCTTCACTGTGGCTGTAACACATATCTACAAGAGGCTACAAACATGGGCAAGTATGTATAATTCTTCTCCCAAATACTTTCCCAACCCACAGCCACTTGCAGTTCAGGGAATTATAAGCAATATTAACTTTGTTGGCTAATTTTAGAGTGCTTATGCTTTCATAAGTGATGTTTAACATCCAGTTTGGTTATAGACAGAATAGGAAATAGGAAATACCCCTTTGCTTTCACATGGTAAGAGATGTAGAAGTGTAGAATAGAAATATTTATTGATGATTACTGCTGTTTCTACAAACTTACTAGAAATTTCTTCATGTCCTGGGTCCAGTACCTTAAGAATCGTAGGAGAAGTTGTATCACAGCTGTAGTATATGCCTGATCTTGAGGGCTGTGTAGGCCAGCTCCCTGCTTCATTGTGTGCATAGGAGTTCATGAACTGACTGTGCCATGACTCAGAAGTAAAAGGCTGAAACTGGGTCCAGACTTTTTAAGTGATAGCAGTACATACAGCATTGAAGGAGCTGAGGAATCTTTTGTTCTCTGTGGGATAGAGTCATGGGGTATTTTCTTGCATCCTGAGATTTGTATTCACTGTGGGGAGGAAGAGGAAGTATTGCCTAGTTGTCTATTCTGCAAGCTCTCTGGCAACTCCTTGATGTTTCTACGGCAATGCTTGCTCTTTGTGCTTTTCTTTTAAAAACGTTTGTGTTCTTTTATTATTCTGTTGATAGTAAGAGTTTGTGGAAAAATACAAGCAGTTAAAAATACAGTGGTTCAGCTAAAGCTGAACAGAATTTCATGGAATAAAAGCAAAGCATTTATTTGGCTCATGGCTTCTGTTTTTCCAAAGTGTCAGTCTTGCTGCAAATAGTACAGGTGTTCTAGCATCTCAAATCAAACAAACAAATAATTAATGTTGAAAGAGACATTTATTTGGTAGTCTTGATCAGTCTAAATACATTAGGGAGTGATTGTTCCTCTTCACCCTGGAAAAAAGGAAGTGATGACAGAAACTGTCAACCCATGAAAAATGTATGAGCAGTATGGAGAAGGTACACAGGGAATACCTGCTCACTGCTGCTCCAGCTCTACGAGAAGATGGCATCAAATGAAGCAAACAAATGGCAGGTTCAAAACGAGCAAAAAGAATATTTCACGCACTGTCTGTAGAGGTTCTGGAACACTATGCCTGAGGCTACTGTAGGTGCTAAAGAACATCAACTTTCAACTTTTCAAAACATCAACATTAGGACAGATGAATTCTTGGAATGACTTGGTGCAGTTGTTCTTATACCATTGCAACAGTTAAATATTTTAATATTTACAAATGAAAGCTGGAGTATCATAAAAACAGATAAGGCAGTCAAGTAGAGTTTTTTATACTTACTTAGAGTTCCCTTTTTATGGTTTGCTTTCCTGAGTTATTCCCAATTAAGAACTAACCTTTTCATGTAAGGTTATATTTGCCCATTTCTAAGCTCAGGTCTTCTTTAGGTCTTTCTATGTACATAGAGTCACAGAATGGTTGAGGTAGGAAGGGACCACTGGAGGTCATCTGGGCCAGCCCCCTCCCTGGCTCAAGCGAGGCCCCCCAGGGGAGGTTCCCCAGGACCATGTCCAGACAGCTTTTGAATATCACTGAGGAGGAGGACTCCACAACCTCTGTGAGAAACCTGGGCCAGTGCTTGGTCAGTCTCACTGTAAAAAAGTGCTTCCTTATGTTCAGGGGGAACTTCGTGTATTCCAGTTTGTGCCCGTTCCCTCTTGTCCTGGCAATGGGCACCCCACTGAGAAAAGCATGGTTCTGTCCTCTTTGCACCTTCCTTTCAGGTATTTGCAGACATTGATGGGATCTTCCTGAACTTTCTCTTCTCCAGACTGAACAGTCCCACCTTTCTCAGCCTCTCTTGTAAGAGAGGTACTCCAGTCCCTTCATCATCTTTGTGACTTTTTGCTGGACTTTCTCCAGTGCGTCCCTGCCTGTCTTGTACTGAGTAGAAATTTCTGTCTCTTTTTTCCTCCTAACCTACTTCCTATCACCTCTTCTGCTAACTTTTCTGGAATAAGGAATGTAAAATGGGGTTTTATTAATAGAGGTAGTATGGTTTAGCCAATATATTAAATACTAATAAAAGTTAGCAAGATTGTAAGTTAATGCATAGCTAGTCATGTTGAAAATTAAATTTGAAGGTCAATTCCACCTCAGCCAAGAAGATATAGTAACAAAGGTCGCCTTCCTAAATTGCAGCTTGGGCTTATGATGGGTAACACTTGTGGGGGGTTTTGTTTGTTTGTTTAAAGAAACACAAACAACATGAACATCCACCACTTTATTTTTAGTCTAGAGAGATACAGCACTTTTTTAGCTTAAACAGGACAAATTTAAAGTACTTTACATTTCCAGCAGTGGTTTCCAGGCTTTTTGTAGTTAAGCCTCACTTGAAAAAAAATCAGCAGTAGCTCAGGCCTTGTGGATCCATCTGAGGTCTTCCAAAGTTCATTAGCTCTAATTCCATGCTCCAGCTTTTCAGTCATATGCTTCTACCATGCCACTGAGACCTGTCCCACTAGTTGGGTACTACCATCTTAGAAATAATGCTTTCTGAGCACATCTGTCTAACAGCTGGGAAGGTGTCAGTATTACTGCTCAGGAACATAGCAGATTCTTGCTTCCAGTGCTTGGATATTCCTTGCTTCATTCTCAGATCCGGGAGCTGGTTCCTGAGTCCCAGGCCTACATGGATCTGTTGGCCTTTGAACGCAAACTAGACCAGACCATTATGCGGAAGCGTGTGGATATTCAGGAAGCGCTGAAGAGGCCAATGAAGGTATGTCATGAAAAATTTCTAGATTGAGTTAGGGGAAAAAATTACTCTTTGTCTTAAATGGTGGAATGATCTTTCCAGTAAATGTCCTGTTAACAGAGACGTTTTTAAATGGATCACACAAAGCTCCTAAGAATAAGCATCTGGGAGCAGTGTGTATGGAAAAATGATGGAGGAAACTCTGTGGATATTACTAGCTATAGCTTCTCAAAGCCTTTAATAAATGGAATAATAGCTTCTAGATAAGTAAATACTGCTGGAGGAATTTTGTATTTGAATGATTAGAAAGGAGAAAATAAGAGTTTAGAGGTGTGTGCTGAAGAGATGTATTAAATTTCATATTAGAATTCAGTCAAAATCTAAAATCGTGGAATAACAAAACAATGGGTAGAATTACAGAAAAGTTGTTAAAGTTCTTGCAAAAGTATATACATTTACATAGTCTATAAAAAAAGGATGATTCATATAAGAAAAGGATGGATGAAATTTTCTGCAATTTCTTTTAGATCAAGTCCAGAACTTCCCTGTTCATGTATCCAACTGAAAAGGTATTTTCCTCAGCATTCTGATGCTGTTTCACTGAATCGTTTAAAAAAATGGGTTAGGAAGGAACTGTGGAAATCACAGAATCATATAATGGTTTGGGTTGGAAGGGACCTTAAAGATCATCTAGTTCCAACCCCCCTGCCCTGGGCAGGGACACCTCCTACTAGACCTTGTTGCTCAAAGCCCCATCCAGCCTGGCCTTAAACACTTCCGGGGATGTGGCATCCACAGCTTCTCTGGGCAGCCTGTTCCAGTGTCTCACCACCCCCTGAGTGAAGAATTTTCTCCTCGTATCTAATCTAAACCTACCTTCTTCTAGTCATCTAGTTCAAACTCCTGCTCAAATACGGGTTCAAGACCTTGTTGAGTTTTGATTTTATCTAAGGACAGAGGTTTAACAGCTTCTTCAGGCGACCTGAATGTTTGGCCACTCTCATGGTGAAGAGTTTCTTTTCATATGTCTTAATTGAGTTCTTATCACTATTGAATCCACATACTCATTCATATAGTAAATCCTGTAGTATGAAGAGTTTCGTGGTTGTATACCTACTGTGAAGTAAAGCTGTCATCCTTGTCTGCGATGGGTGTTAGCCCAATTAAGATTCCATTCTGTTCGTCAATGTACAGTTGTAAGATGTGGAAGGCTTTTACATCTAATGTTTTTCCAATTGAAATTTACGAATCATAAAAAAAAAAACCAGAAAAATAAAGTTCTATTAACATACATATTTTACAAATAGAAAACTGAAGTTTGGATGGTTTAAATCACAAGTTTGTAGTCCAAAATGGTTCCGTATAGTAGATTGGACTCTCAGCAGGAATAACTTGTGTTAGCTTAATGTGCATAAAGCACCACTATTTTAAAACAGTTAGGAACCTGACCATGTTTAAAAGTAATTGAAGACTTAGACTTGCAGGAAGATATTTACTCAGTGGCAAACTCTTTACCCATGGAATTGAACAGTGCATGTGACTCCAGCTGTAAGCTGGACAGTGGAGATTTTCAGGGCCTATAATGGGGAAGAGTATAGGAGGCACAACAATAAAGAAAACATATACAAAAAATTCTGTTTCTATCCAGAGCTCAGCAAATGCATTTTAAATATGAGCTGTTGATCTAGGTTACATATGAATCTGTTTCTAAAGAATAATCATACAGATGTTTCTTAAATTTATATCTAGATTTTGAGTGTAGCAGTTGCAAAATTCAAGATCTGTCAAAATAGAGCTAAGCCTAGATAAATTTGGGTTGTTCTGAAGTTGAGTGTTTTCATTTTATTGTAGTTCGAGCATTGGTAACAGCAATAAAACTTATATCTGCATTTCCATCCTTATCAAAGCTCTCACAATTTTGAAACATTTTTGTTAGAACAAAGGTTCCCAAACTGGGATTGTAATCATGGAAAAAATTTAAACTTGTCTGAGATATGCGATAATATGTAGGAAATATGCAGGACTGCTCAGAATTATCAATTGTAAGTGCAATAATTATATTGGTCACAGTGATTGGGTTGTAGCTAGGAAAAGTCTTTGGAAACCAAAGATGGCTTGTGTTGCTCTGGATGTGTTTTTTTTGTTTTGTTTTCCCCTCTATGTTGGTAGATTACTTATCCTGTAGAAATTTGGGACAGAGATGGTTCAAACATTTTTCATTGAGGACAGTGCATAGAATATGCTGTACCTGTCTGTATTTCTTTGATCTTGTGTGAACAGCTGCACTGTTGAAATAGATGACAGCTGTGGGTTTGCCCACAAAGTAAGGAGGAGACCTTATTTTTTTGTTTTGTTTTTGAGGTTGGTTAAGGGGGGGTGATGGCCGTAAGCCACTGCTAGCTCACTTTACCACTGTTAACAGCCCCTCTCAGCTGCCAGTTTTTCCAGTCCCATTCCTGTCTTACCTTTTTTATGCCTCTTAGGTACTCTACTCTTCCTATGTTTGTATTACGTTCTCGGACTACACCTATCACAAGAGTCTCAGAATTCCTAATAATAGAATCATTGAATCATAGAATATCCCAAGTTGGAAGGGACCCACAAGGATCATCGAGTCCATGTCCCAATTCCTCATCCACAAAGCAGCATTTGCTTCATGCCACTTGTGGCAAGAGTCCCTGCGCTGACATTATGAAAGAGCCACCTGTTAATGTGTTCAGAATTCCAGAAAGGATGTTGGAAGAGGGAGTTAGGCAGATGAGACTTCTTGAGTTATGGACTGCACTGTGAATTGACGTACAGATACAGCAAGCTCCATGGCCTGAAGGAAGCAGAAACCATATTGTTCAACTCAAAACGAGTGGATATCATTAAAGAAGAATGAGTTAGTGAAACTATGGACAGCTTGGGCCACAGTGAACATTAGGAGTGGGATTTACTGGGCCAAATATAGCCATCTACACTGCATTTGTTTGTATGCAAGTTAATCACTTTGGGCTTCCTTTACAGTCAGATTTAGGCAGTGTAGGCACAGTTCTTCTCATATAGAAGTATATAATTATAAATATAGAAGTAGATATTTAAAATAAAATAGAAAAATTGTGCCCTAAAAAGTGCCTGTTTCTCTCCATTGTCTAAGACTGGGATAACTAGTCGGTTGCAGAAGCAAGGCTTCCACTCCAAAACAGGCCACAGACAATAGTTTGATTTCTCACCCAAACCAGAGACTGTCACTTTTTCATGGTGAACTGGTGGGGGAGTTTGAGTTTACCATACCTGTATGCAGTTGCAGTACCTCAAACTAAGTGATGTGCTCCGAGATTCTCCATTCTTAGGTTCAAAAAGAACCTAAAAAGAAGTGTCTGGATATAGTTACAGGGTCTAAGTGTGTCTCCCTGGTTTTGTAGATTGAAATTCTTTCCTCATTTTCAGATTTTAAGATGACTAAGGAATTGCTATTGCATTGCTGGCAGAAGGGAATGTACAATTTTTTCTGAAACTCTAAGGTTTCTGCACATCCCTCTGTCCTCTCAGGAGAGAATTTTTGTTTGTTTGCTTGCTTGTTTTTGTTTTCCTCAGAATGCCTTGTGTACACAGCATCTCATATCTGAGCTTTGTAGTTCAGTCATTCTAAGAAAGTGCCATGTTTTCCTCCTGCTGGGTTCTAAATGTAGAGCATCCAATGGATACTCTTAGGGGAAGAAGAACAAATAATTTGTGGAGATTTTCATGTCATACTCTGAACCCTACTGTCATTGACCTCCTAGAATCAAACCTCCACTCACTTCAATCAACAAATGCAGTAAGTGTTATTTATCCCAGCTTGAGGAAAGTTTTTTATTGGTTCTTCATGGGATGTTATGGAGAAAGAAGGTGGGATTACTAAAAAAAAAAAAGATAATGTTAATGTAGAGTAGTGACAGCTTTAATGCTTTTTAGTTCTTGGGGATTCCCATCTGTACATTGAGGTCTTCAGCGCATGGGCAGTATACTGCCTTTTCTGTGATTGCCACATTGGTCTTGGTTCTAATATGTCTGCCAACCGCTGTGCTTAATATAGAGGTTAATCTGGGAGGGCCTTATCAAGGTGACTGTCTGTGAGGTTCCAATGGGACATACCCTATCGTTGTCAAAAGAGCTGCAACTGGGTGAACAACTATTTGAAGCAGAGAACGTTGAAAACAATCTTGTTCTATTAGAGGGGTAATTGTTGGGCTGCATTTAAACCAATTTTTATTTAATATTTAAAAGCTAGAACACTGTTTTGCAATATTTTCATGAAGGTCTTTGACATCAGAATTTAGGAGGGTAATTCTGAAGTTTGATGGTGAAATTTGCTGATGACCCCAAAATGGGAGGCATTGTCAATGCTAAAGAAAAAGAATTGTGGAAGGCATGTTATGCATGAAGGAAATTCTGCTATAAAATAGTTGCCAATTTATTCGAAATATCATTAAAAGTGAGGGTTATTATTTTCATAGAATCATAGAATATCCCGCGTTGGAAGGGACCCGCATGGATCATCGAGTCCAACTCCTGGCACCACACAGGTCTACCCAACAATTCAGACCATATGGCTAAGTGCGCAGTCCAAATGCTTCTTAAACTCCGACAGGCTTGGTGCTGTGACTACGCTCCTGAGGAGCCTGTTCCAGTGCACGACAACCTTCTCAGTGAAGAACCTCTTCCTGATATCCAGCCTGAACCTCCCCTGTCGCAGCTGGAGACCATTCCTGCGGGTCCTATTTTGATTATAAAAGTCTTGTACTTAATATGATGTGACTAACTGGGAAAAAAAAAATCTTAAGTTACTAGATAGAATTTCCAGTAACAACAGAAAGGTTCTGATGTTACTGCAGAAGACCCTAATGACAGCCCACCTGATTGTTGAAGCTGGAATACATTGTCATCAGTGTTCAAAATGACATAAACATTCAAAATGAACAGTTCACACTAGAGTGATCGTGGGGAAAAAAAAAAAAAAAGCTTCTGGAATCACTTAGGGAAAGGAAGACACTTCATGAATGTCACTTGGGTGTCACAAAGAAGGTTGTGAGGGACTGGGAATGACCAGGAATGATATTGGTAGAGGGGGAGAAAAGTATTGCCATTTAGGCTAAAGGACAATGCTGACACAAGAACAAATGGGGAAAAGGTGACTATGGATAAATGTTAGGCTTGAATTTAGAAAGAGCTTGTACTTTTCAGAGGAGCAAAATTACTCTAAGTCAGGGAGGAGTAACAAAGACCTTGTTTTTTAAATTGTATCTTCATGATTTTCTGAAAGGCATTGCATGATAATGACGTGTCACCCAGACTTCACTGTTGCCCTCAGCTCAGTGACCCTAGGGCTCATTGGTGTACTCCATCAAGTACTACATTGGTTTTGATAAGGTATGTTAGAACACTTTAAGAGAAATATCTGTACAAGACATTTAAAGTAGAAATACATTGTAGGCAAAACAGAATTTATGGCAGTTTCATCTTTACTCATCAACCAATTTTCAAATTAAAAAAAGCTAAAGAGCGTACAGTTTCCCTAGTGTGAGAAGATCAGTCTGGTAACAGATCCTCTTGAGTAGTAGGTGGTCATACATTGGAAAAGTTGGCTTATGGCTTGTGGTTGTCTTCCCATCCCTAGCCTTAACATGTATTTTGATCTTCAATCACCCAATCTTTGAGGGTCGCCTTGGAGTTAGAGGGTTTTGGGTGAATCCACCGCCTTTTGGGTACCCCTAAATTTGTCCCAAAGAGTTCCCAGTTGTCTTCCCTAGTCTCATCTGGTGATTCTTACACGTTGTTATTGAGAGGACTGTGTTGCCAACGGTACCGCACCAATATGTGTTATTGCATTACTGATTGGATTCTTGACTGGGTAATTATACACTGTCAGAAACTGTGCCCACAGCCTTACCATTCTATACTTTCAACTAGTTAGGACTGAATCAAGCCACTGGGGTAAAAAGCTTATCATTCTCCAAAAAAAGGCAAAGCGTGCATGCATTCTAAATCCATCACATGCTAACTGAAGTATTTGATGAGAACATGCTTAAATCTTTCTTACTCACCCCTCTTCTCTCAGCTACAGTGACAACAGGAATTATAAGGCTGGTGTGGATCCAAGCTCCTTACTAGTAGTGACCAGTCATAGAATCACAGAGTGGGAGAGGTTGGAAGGGCCCTCTGGAGGTCATCTTGTCCAGCTCCCTCCCCTGCTCAAACAGGACCACCTAGAGCAGGTTGCCCAGAACCATGTCCAAACAGCTTTTGAATATCTCCAAGGAGGAGACTCCACAGCCTCTCTGGCCAACTTGTGCCAGTGCTAAATACTTCAAAGGAAGGTGCCAGAAACCCTGCAACTGTAGGTAACAGCTCCACCTAAATTTCAGTAATCAGAGATCAGTTTGTATTAAGACACAAAAAGGTTTGATGTCTCTTTTAAAATTTTCATATACTGGTATGACTGGATATTCTTGGGATCTGTACATACAAAGCCACTCCAGCACCTTCCCTTTCTCTCACATTCTCATTTTCTCTTTTTTTTTTCCTTTTTCTCTTTTTTCTTTTTCTCTTTTTCTCCTTCTCTTTTTTTCTTTTTCTTTTTCTTTTCCTTTTCTTTTTCCAAAAAGCTTTGTCTTCAGTCCAACATCTGTTAGTTCAAAAATAGACCGGTTGAGACTGATAAGTGAGTATATTTATGACCGTTAGAGCAAGATATCAGAGACATAATAGATTTTTCATTATGTCAAGTCTTTAAGTCAACACTGGATGTCCTTTAAAGAGAGCTGTCCTGTTCGATGGATGATGAGAGTCTGTTGCACAAGAAATTCAACTAGACAAAGTCTTCTGGCTTAAAAATCTGCAAGTTTTAAATCTATGTTCATGTGACAGTTCTGCAGCTTAATTACAGTTCATTAGGCTTTGTATAGCTATCATGAAACGTTCCTCCATCAGCCAGATTTGAATTTACTGTCTTTTGGCATAATTTAATGTGTTCTGCTGTTCTGTGTTGCGGGATAAGGAAAATGCAAACATCTAATCTTCTTCTTCAGATCAGCCTGTATTTCAAATATATCTTTCAGGTTCAATATTCTTTTTTTAGGTGAAAAAATTAAGTCTTCCCAATCACTGTACAGAAAGAGTTTTTCTGTACACCTGGTCATTCTTATCACCTGCCAGGATACACATTGTGCTTCTCTTCCTCAGCGAGTACAGTAGGCAACTGCAAAATAAGCTGCTGTAATTGCTTTTGCAGGCTATTGGTCATAATATTTTCCATTTTATTCCTCAATAATATTTTTTTTTACCCTTTTGGAGTTTTTGTTGTTGAAGAACACTTGTAAATATTGGCCATTGTTCTTTTTGTCTCATCTGACTTCAACTCTCCATGCTACTTTATCTTCCGCTGTTTTTTTTGGTTTTTTTGCTTCTTAAAAAGTTTGTGAGGCCACCAAACAGTCTATATGCAAAGAAAGAAATACAGATTTTTTAATGCTGTGTTGAGGTACATGGAAATTCAAGCTTAAGATGTGCATAGAACTCAAGACAGTACTACCCAGGGGCTTGGCAGCCAGATTTCTCTAATTCAGTCAACAATAGATAGCCTGCTTATGAGTGTGTTAAGACAGAGAAGAAGCTGTAGTCCTGCTGCTCCAGCATTTCTGTCAGCCTCTTGTTTAGATCTGTTTAATTCCACGAGCTCTCCTGCCAGTTGTGCTGCTGTCACAGGTGAGACCTTTGCAGCAGTTCATGGCTGACCAATCTTCTGTCACTGGTGGCTCTTTTTTTCCTTTTCTTTTTCACAAGGAGAAATTGTAAGTAAAATACAATGCTTTTGAGAGTTGTTTTTTCTTTTTAATATGATTGCAATTTAAATTCATTTTGCTGAATACAAGTCAAAAAAGTATGTTAAAAGATGTGTATCTTAAAAGAATAAGCAGATTAAGCATTTATTGATTTTTGGTCAAGAGGTTATTTGATTCATAACATTGATCAAGTCTACATGAAGTTCCCTTCTCGTTTAGCTTTGTCTTTGTGGATGGTAAAACTTCAGTGTGTTTGAAGAGATGAAATGTGATGCTTTCTTCTTGCTCTACAGCAGTATGTTTTCCCTCTAGTTTTTGTTACAAAGTACTGAGAGTCCTACCTGTAAAGAACAAGGCCACAGTTGTTGTTTTTTTTTCTGTTCTCTGAGAAGCCTCCATACAGAGGGAAGGATAGATTTTAGGTCTTTGGCAGAATATGCATTGCTTGGAATGCCTGCAGAATTCCCTTCTGTAGGAAGGAAAGGAGCTTCTTGCCCAAGAATATTGCACTGCTGTATTTAAACTGCAAAATAACCAATTGTACATAACTGACATAGGATCATTTCTTGCCTGGATGAGATGGAGTTGCTTAGCTGGAGATGGAAGAATATGTCATTCTCAGAGCCTTCTGGATTTGCACTTGACATTATTGTGGAACCTCAGAGTACTGTCAAGAAGTGAATTTGAGTGCAATGATTCTGGGTCCGTGTCTTGAACATAGCAGACATTATGATCTGTACAGTGTCTGTAGAACCCCAGCCTGTGCCGTCTTCATATTCTTCTTTCTTGAATTCAGTTTTCTTCCAAGACTGGACATCCTTATGATAGCAGTATTGCTGTAAGCACTGAAGTCTTAGCTCATTGGGTAGATTCCTCAGGAAGGATTCATACTAAACCTTTGTTTATAAAAGTATAAAAGGATCTTGCTTCATCAGGTGAGACAGTAGTGCCTCAGAATTGGCAGGAGAAAGTCGTGACAGAGGAGAAGGAACCTACTGATCCAAATAACATCTTTGTAGGGCTATGATTCTGATGTTTTGCTAGAGATTTCTGAATGTATTTCCTTTACGTGCCACTGCTCAGAGTATAAGTATTACCACTGTTGGTGATAAACGTATGCAGGACAAGTTCAGGTGTCTTTGTCTAGTTCCTCAAACTTGAAGGTATTGTGCCAAGATAGTCGCCTCAGAATTTCTTGAGAAGAGCTCTTCCAAGTAGCTTTTATGAAGGGCCAATGGTACTGGCAATGCTAGACATGAATACGGAGGAGGTGGTAGAGGGAATTCTGAGAAGGGCAGAAAGAAGGGAAAGATGGAGCAGTAACCTGTAAAGTAACAAACAGGAGGTGAACATGTTGGCTGCAGCCTCAGAGAGGTACTTGTGGATGCTGGAACATTTCCAAGTCAGTACAGTGCTGCACAGAGAGGGATGTGTTTGGCTGTTCAAGCAATGTTAATTGCCCAAATACCTTTTTCGCATTTTTTTAGGCTGCTTACCAGAACGTCTTTGGCAGATCTGGCTGCATTCTGCAGGTCAGGTCTGGAGTTTCTGATTGTGGCAATTGTCATGGCTGACACATGTTTGCAGTTCATTATGTAAATTCTCTTTAAAGGGTGGTAGCACAGCTGCACAGAGGAAAGATGGTGTTTGCCATGTCCTCAGGTGAATTTGGCCTGCTAGAGCCCTCAGAGGGAGGGGGAGATTGTTCCATATGGATTGCAGGGGAGGGTAGTCAGAGAGGAAAAAGGGTAAAGAGCTGCCACATAGAAGAAGGCTGAAGCACACGCAGAAATTTGGAGACGCTTGAGACAGAAAGCAGTAGCAGAAACACAGCTGGATCTTAGAGAATAAAAAGATAGAATTCTCTGCGTCTCCTCAGAAGTGACTCTACAGAGTTTTCTGCAACCCAGCAAGTCACTGAGAGTTGCTAGACTAAGGGCAAGCCTGAAGAAATTATTATTATTATTTTAATTTTTAAAAGTATTTTAAAAAAAAAACACACCAAAAATGTGAGTTTTCTTTCTTTATGATCCCTTATGCCACTTCAGGTTCTAATAATTTTTTAAATTAAATTTAAAGCCCCTTTGCTGTTGGTGTTCTATTGCAGCTGTGCAGTTGCTCTGTTTGATTCCTTAGGTGTTTGTTATGAGTCAGGATCAAGGATATTTCTCTGTGTTGCATATAAGAGATAATCACTGTTTTAGTAGTGTTGCAAATTTGCAGTATCTTTTTGATCAAACGCTGAAGACAACCCACAGGGTACGGGTTACACATTTTGCTTATCAGATGGAATATCTTTGCTCAGTAGAGACTAAAGGCTCAGCTTTCCACCACATTTACTGGTTGGCAGTAGTGCCTACAACTTTAAAGATAGCCATTACTTAGGATTTTTATTCATAATTATTCTAAGTTCCTTTCTGATGGCAGTGTAGAAGAAGTGGACTGACTTATCGGGGTTACAGTGAGGAAAGGATTATGTTGTTAAACTTGAGAAAGAGAACTTGTTGCATAGAAGGAAAGACCGTAAATTGAAGAGAGAGATGTAGGAGAAATAAATGATAAGCTGACTCTGACTTTGGCAGAGCAGAGAAAGTACTGGGAACACAGCAGGAGACCAGTCCTGAAATATAAGCTGCACCTGACTTGTGCGTGACTTGAAAGAGAAATGATAACAGTGGAAAGTATTGAAGGAGAGATTTTTGTATTTTATAGTGGAATTAGGCGTTATTACTAACTCAGGTGAACTAAGGAACCTAGAACCTGAAAGCCAGGAGAAAGGAAGACATCTAAAATACTCAGATGTGAACAAGAATGTTATTGCAGAGGATGATGAGATGTCAGGCTTTTGAGGAAACAGATAGAGTTCCTACCCGGACATGGAGAGGTATGAGGAGAGGGTGAGTTGCCAGAGTAAAAGAAGTAATGGAGAAAATTGGAAATCTAAAGAAGAGGAAATAGAATCCATGATATAAAACTGAAATATCGGTAGAGCATCCAGAAGGAACTATTAAGGAAAAAAAAAAAAAACTGCTTATGTACATAGGTACAGTTTTACAAATAATCCAGGTGGGGATAAAATTTAAGAAAAACATAAAATTTGCAGGTTAATATGAAGAATTGTGAATTTAGAAATGTGAAGTCTTTCACTAGTCCTTCACAGCAAAGGAAGATTCTGGGCTATTTAAAAAAAAAAAAAAAAAAAAAACATTTTATATAGTGTAAGAGTACTTCAGCAACAGAAATCCTGTAGGAAAGGATGCAGAAAGAATATGGATTTCCAGGATTTTTTTAAACCTACCTGCCTGTTCTTACCTGTGTCAATCCGTCATTTTCTAGACTCTTGGCACTTCTGAAAATCCTGTTCTCTCTTGCTGCATACTATTGACGCTCCGTTTTAATCAAACCTTTCTGTCACTGTGGTCTCTAGATTTGTAGTCATTTTCTTGTTCCATGTGGGCCATACAGCCCTGCCTCCCTGTTGTGGTTTAACCCGGCCGGCAGCTAAACACCACACAGCCGTTCGCTCACCCTCCCCCCTCCCTCTCTGGGATGGGGGAGAGAAATGGGAAAGTGAAGCCGGTGAGTTGAGATAAAGACAGTTTATTAAGACAGGAATATAATAATAACAATAATAATAATAGTGATAATGATAATAGTATTAATAATAATAATGTGTAAGAAACAAGTGATGCACAATGCAATTGCTCACCACCCGCTGACCGATGCCCAGCCTATTCCCGAGCAGCCGGCCCCCCACCCCGGCCAGCCACCCCTATATATTGTTTAGCATGACGCCAGATGGTATGGAATACCCCTTGGGCCAGTTTGGGTCAGCTGTCCTGGGTCTGTCCCCTCCCAGCTCCTGCTGCACCCCCAGCCTGCTCGCTGGCAGGACAGAGCGAGAAGCCGAAAAGTCCTTGGCCTGGTGTAAACACTGCTCTGCAACAATTAAAACATCAGCATGTTATCAGCGCTCTTCTCATCCTAATCCAAAACATAGCACCCTACCAGCTACTATGAGGGAAATTAACTCTGTCCTAACTGGAACCAGGGCACTCCCATATTCCTCTGTGCTGTATCAGATTTACAGTTCTCTGACCTCACATATATAATTTGCATCTTCTGTTCTATAGACTTACATCTCTCCTGTACCTCTTTGTGTGTGTCTACCTCTGTGTGCGTGTGTGTATGTGTGAGAGCTTTACAAGACTGCTCCTTTTTTGTGTTAGGTGAAGGTTGTTTTGACTGCATTAATTTGATGACTTCAGCCTTTTTGCTATTATATTATAGACAGATATTTGAGATTAGAATCTCAAGTGAATTTTGGTGATACCTCTTCTGGAATCCATGCATCAATCCGTGGCCAAGTTTTCCACATAGTGCTTGGGAGAGAAGGGCACTGAAGAATAAGGTAGCCATAAGACAGTACAGTGACTGGGAAACTCTCTTAGATAAGCTGTAAAAATGGCAGTAGGTAGGCATGATTCTCTCTCTCAAAGACTTGAGCACCTGGCTTAGAGGTGAAGCACAGTGCCTTCCTCCACACGGGTCTCACAGCATGTTGGGGCTGCGATCTGTTTGATTCGAGTGAAAGAGAGTTAAAAGGGAAGGTTAGGAAGCAGGGATGTGTCAATGTCAACGTGGGGGCAAGAGGGTGTGGAAGACCATACCAAGCTCTACATGACGGTGGAATTGAGATGGACGGAGATGCGCAGAGCATGTAATATGAAGCATTAGCTGGATTTGTGAATGCCATTTACAAATCTGAACTGATACAGCTGTGAAAGACACTCACATAGCAAAAGGTGTGCAGCTGGATTTTATCAGTCTAGCTAGTATCCAGAAAGAAAGGGCATCGTGTGGTGCTTTTCTTAGAATGATTTCTCAAATATCTAAACCAGAAGTACAGGTTATATAGCCCTCAGGGGCCTGGCCCTGCAAACTCCTGCCTTTCTCCACTTACAGCAAATTCTTAGTGTGTTTATCTTACCAATTGGTTTTGAAAAGAACTATCAGATTCAGCTCTTCAGTGAATTTTCTTATGCATAACCAAATCTTAAATTCTCATATAACCTGGTCCAACTGTACTAAACATGCAGATTTTGTACTAAAAGTGTGATATTTCATGTGGCTGCCTCAGGTCCTGTACTTAACCTGGATATGTACTTTTCTTTTCTCTATTTGTGTAACAGCAAAAGCGGAAACTGAGACTTTATATCTCCAACACATTTAATCCTGCAAAATCTGACGCTGATGACTCTGATGGCAGCATCGCATCATGGGAGCTTCGAGTGGAGGGGAAGCTCCTGGATGATGTAAGACTCGCCTGTGCTTCAGTGGGGCTGGCAAGGATCTAGAGATTGTCCTGTAGGGTTATGATGGACTTTACTGGGGTCTTTAACTCAGACATCTCTGAATGGCAGCATTGGCTTGTTTTTGCTGGGAAGACACCATGTCCAACAGAAGGAGTGAAGGATACAAACATAGTGGGAATGTTGGGGAGAGATGGGGGAGGGCAGCAGGAGATAGAGCAGACTTAAGGACAGAACAGGTAGGATGAGATGGAGAGAATACTGCTTGAATGATATGGCAGGATTCAGGCCACGATAGGAGTGATAAGTCAGGTCTAGAGCAGGCCATTGCATCTGGTGAGTGCAAGAGGATGTATGGATGGTCAAAGCAAGGATGGAAGAAAGGTTTTATTAACTAAGTGATCAGAAACCCCTGTGATGGATTTCACTTTCCTCTGGGAAGGCTGAACTTTCCTGATAAAGGTGTCACCTATTTGAATAGACTTTACAAGAAAAGTATTTGATAAGATAAACAGATGGAGATTGTACATGTGTGGAGAAAGCAAAACGTTTAAGACATGTCTATCTTTCTGGAGATAACAATACATGAATCAGGAACAGAATCTTGCTAGAAAATGAAGGGTAAACAAACTGCAGCATCTGGAAACTGAAGTTAGACAAATTCAGATTAGAAATTAGAGCATAGATTTTAACAGCAAAAAAAAATCTTTATTGGATCAACTTGCCAATTTTTATCATGGCTCTTCAATTACTGGCAAATTTTAAATCAAAGAAGTATGTACTTCCAAAATATCTTCTGCATTAGGTAAGAAATCCATTCAAATGCTGTGGACTGTATTCTCCAGAAAGTCAGAATATATGACATAGACCACCCAGCTTTTAATTTAGACAATATGAACTGCATAGTAAATGGTGAATACTGATAATTAAATGAAAAGGCAAAATGTAAAGGAAATACTTTTACTTAGGGTATGACTAATCTGTAAAACTTACTGCTATCTGATAAGTCAGAACAAGAATTTAGCATTTATTAAAAAAATACAAACTGTTAAAATAAAAGGCATACAGTTACCTTGTTCACATCAAAAGACAGTCCTTTATGATAGCATTAAGACAGTCAGGGAAATCTTTCCTTCAGTGCATACTGTTCCACCACTTCTAGATTTTTGCATATTTCCCTGCGTTTATCAGAGGGAAATCTCAATTAGATTGTTCACTCTTGTGATCTATATGGGAGTTAAAGTTCAAGAGAAAGAGAAAGCTTGAAAAGGAAGCACAGAACATGGGGTAATATATGCAGTCTTAAACATTTCTGTTTCTTTTGATTGTACAGCTCAGCAAACAGAAACGGAAGTTTTCATCATTTTTTAAGAGTCTAGTCATTGAACTGGACAAAGATCTTTATGGACCTGACAACCACCTTGTGGAGGTAAGAAGTTAATGCACCTTTGCATACAAACCCAGCACTATAACAGATGAACAGCTATGTGCCTGTTATCTGCCTTGTTTAAGTTACCTTGCATTCACTGACTTATTTAAGGTGTTTTCAAAGGTTTCAGAATTACAGATGTAGTAGTGATGTAGGGTATCTCTTAGAAGAAGAGTGTGTGTGATTAAAACATTTGTGCACATTTCTCCTGACAAGTAAAGCATACTAGCATCACAACAGGCTGTACTGTAAGAGCAGAGCAAGAAATCGTGAAGATTTTGCTCATTTGTTTGTTTTTCTAATTGCAAGATCTTAAGGAGTCTTGTTACTTGTTTTATTCTTGCTTGGAGCGCTATGCGAGATTCACATACAGAGTTTCCCCTACCAATGAAAAAAAGACTGACCATGTTAATTTTATTTCCTTTGGCAGTGGCACAGAACTCCCACAACTCAGGAGACTGATGGCTTCCAGGTGAAAAGACCTGGTGATGTCAGTGTGCGGTGCACATTACTCCTCATGTTGGATTACCAGGTCAGTGTGTTGCTTTTGCTATGGAAGATACATCCATTGGGGCATAGAGCAACAAAACAAATTCATCCCCTTACATACCTCAAAAGATAATATATTTGGAAACAAAACTTCACATGGTTGAAAGAGGTTAGAATGATACCAAACTGCCAGGTGATTTAAAATATTAAGGGGACACATAAAGTAAGTTTCTGTTGTAGTCTAGCAAAATGTTATCCTTGGCATGATGATGATTAGTAACACCTGCAGAAAGAATATGCATTTCCTCCTCAGGCTTCTTACAAAATAATCAGATGAGATGCACATGGGGGGGGGGGGGGGGCTGCCTGAACCAGCTGTGTAGCTGTGGCAGCATTTTTTTCAGAGCAGACCACACAGATTTCTGGGGTTATTAAGCTTTGGTTACATTGTCACTATAATCTGGTATAAAAGGTTGCCCTGGAAGAGATAGACTTGACATTATTCTCAAGTCCAGGCATTTCTTCTTCCTCTCTTTTGTCAGTACTAGTTTGACTGTATTACTAATATTTGTGGGCTGAACACACAAAAAGTCAGGGAATGGATTAATTTCAGAGTTAGCAATATTCTGCGAGAAGGGAAATAAAGGAAATGGAAACAGAAAAGGAAAGGGAAAGGGAAGTGGAAAGGGAAGGAGAGGAGAGGAAGGGGAAGGGAAGGAAAGGAGAGGAGAGGAAGGGGAAGGGAAGGAAAGGAAAGGAGAGGAAAGGAGAGGAGAGGAGAGGAGAGGAAAGGTCACCGTCTTAAGGAAAAGGTTAAAAATGCACTGCTGTGAAGAGATAGGATCTCCCTTTTCAATGGCAGTTCAGTCTTAGATACATTTTTACTGTATAACTTTAAGAATTCATTTTGTGCCATTCACTTCCCCCCTGCCCCATGCAAATGGCATCTATCCAGAATAAAGACACTACATTTTATGTTTATAGAAAATTTTACTTATCTTCGGGAGTGTGTGAGCTAACTGAGATACTGATAGAGCCAGTGAGAATCCTTATGGCTAGGAAAATATCATTAGAGTTTATGTTCACCATTATTATAAATTTATGCTTTTAAATAGATGTTCTCTTATTCTGAAGTCTTGTCTTGTTATAAATCTGGCTTTGGGTGTCCAGGCACCCAACAAGGTAATCCTTGCTGAAGAATGTGACAAATATTAAACATGAGCATGGGTACACCTGAAGAGGCACCAGACTCTAAGGTATCTAAGGAATTAGAGATGTAAAACAGAGTAATTGACGAGTTGTACCACAGAGGTCAGAAGAAATATATTCCATTGAGTAGTTGTGGTCAGGTAAATTTTCTGGTTTGCAGCAGAATGTTGGGAACATGCTGGAAAAACAGAGTTCCAAGGGAATTTGTTGGTGGGAGGCAGCTGTTCAATTGTTAGGAACAGCAGAAGCATCATCCTGACTTCATGCTCCCTATCTGTGGTTAATCTCCAGTAGTTCAGAGGAAGTACCATTCTTCTTCATCTCCTGCTTCCTAAAGTCAGATTATGCATCAACAGTAAACGGGAAAATTATTTTCTGACTCTGCAAGCAACTCATTATCTAAAGCATGTGATTCAGGTAGTCTTTGTGCATAGCACATGTACAATGTCCCTCTTTCTTTTTCAAATGCTAGACATAGCTGTTCCAGAGCATGACCATGGTACACATCTGGGCAATTTATATTTCTATAACCTCTACCACTGAATGGGGTATTTCACCTGAGGAATAAAGTCCCCAGAGAATTGAAGCTGAAAATCTCTATCAGTGCATGCATCTACTTTTTTCTCCATTGCCATCTCTCTCTTCTTGTCTTTCTGTTGCAGCCTCCACAGTTTAAACTGGACCCACGATTAGCACGTTTGCTGGGGATACACACACAGACCCGATCTGCCATCATCCAGGCTCTCTGGCAGTACATCAAAACAAATAAGCTGCAAGACTCCCATGACAAGGAATACATTAATTGTGACAAGTACTTCCAGCAGGTAACTCCTTTTTGGACACAGCTATTCAAAGGCAATCTATAATATCCATCTGCAGATTTTGGATGGACAGAAATTACTGAATTTGGCTTTCCCTTAATAATTTGCAGTTTCTTCAATGCTGAATGGCTTTCAACAGACACTGTAACAAATACAGCAAACGCCTCCATGTGCAGTGTTGTCAAAAAACACATCAAGGTGGTTCATCACTCCTAAAAAAAGTCATAGCCTTTCCAAGAAGAAAGGGTCTAACTGTTTCACTGTCATGTAAAGGCAGCATCGTTTTTTTCCACATTTGAGAATACAAAATACAACAAAATAATCATGAGATTTTGTGGGTGTTTTTAGGAGTATAGAACCAAAGGCATCTGAATTATATAGTCATTCTCCTGCAGGTTGTTTTTGTTTGTTTGTTTGTTTGTTTTGTTCTTGAGAATTACAGCATGCTGTCTTGCAGTCTTTTTCGTATATAGTGAAAATTCCATCCTAAAACCTTATTTTTTTTTTCTCAAAATTACAGGGCTGTTCACTCTGATGCTTAGATGATTTAATTTCCATTCTCAATTTATCTATAACCAATTAAGACTCAGTTTTGTTTGTGCCAACCCGAAGAAGAGATGGAAAAGGGGAATTAAAAAGATTTGAAAACTCATGAGCAGAATGGAAAATGTGAACAAGGAGTAATTATTTTTTATTTTGGTGAAGAATTAGAGGTCATTGACTAAATCTGGAGGGTAGCAAAATAAAAACAACCCAAAGGACTTTACAGATGCTAAAAATATATATAGTTCTCAAAGTGATTAGACAAATCAATGGAAAAAAAATCTTGCACTGTTATAAATGCAACATAGAATCATAGAATCACCTAGGTTGGAAAAGACCTTTAAGATTATCAAGTCCAACCATCAGCCTGACCTAGAGTCCCGTCACTAAACCACGTCCCCTAGTGGCATGTCCAGACATCTTTTCAATACCTCCAGGGATGGATACGCCATCACTTCCCTGGGTAGCCTGTTCCAATGCTTGATCACCCTTTCAGTGAAGAAATTCTACCTAATACCCAATCTAAACCTCCCCTGGCACAACTTGAGACCATTTCCTCGCATCCTCTCTCTTGTTACCTAAGGAAGGAGTGTGACACCCTCCTTGCTGCACCCTCCTTTCAGGTAGTTGTATAGAGTGATGAGGTCTCCCTTCAGCCTCTCCTTCTTCAGACTAAACAGCCCCAGTTCCCTCAGTTGCTCCTCATGTCTTGCTTTCTAGCAACCTAACACACTTGTAGTGAGGGGCCCAAAACTGAACATAGTATTTGAGGTGTGGTCTCACCAGTGCCTTGTATACAATGGGACAATCGCTTCCATAGTCCTGCTGGGTCCACTGTTTCTGATGCAGGTCAGGATGCCATTGGACTTCTTGGAAGGCCTGTAATTCCCTGGATCCTCCTTCCTGCCCTTCTTGTAGCAGCTTGGAGTCACATTTGCTAACCTCCAATAAACGGGGACCTCTCCAGTTAGTCAGGACTGCTGGTAAATTATGGGAAGCAGCTTGGTGAGCACTTCTGCCAGCTCCTTTGGTATTCCTGGATGAGTCCCATCTGGCCTCATAGACCTACGAACATTCGAGTGATGTAGTAAGTCATCTGCAGGTTCCCATTGGATTATAGATGCTTCAGCATGCTCCTTGTCACTGTCTTCCAACTCAGGGGATGGGTACCCTGGGTCTTAGTAATAAAGACTGAGGCAAAAAAAGCATTGAGTACTTCAGCCTTATCCTCATCTTTCATCGCTACATTTCTCCTCACATTCAATAAAGGATGGAGATTCTCATTAATCCTTCTTTTGCTGGTGATACAGTTATAAAAGCATTTTTATTGTCTTTTACTGCAAAGTAAAAAATGTAGTCAAATTGAATTCCAGTTGGTCTTTAGCTAATTTTCTCTCTGCTCAACTTGACAACAGCTCTGTAGTTCTCCTGCATTGCCCGCCCCTTCTTCCAGAGTTCATAAACTCTCATTTTCTTCCCAAATTCCTGAAGAAGCTCTCTCTTTTTAGACAGGCTGGTCTTCTCCCCCACTGGCTAAACTTTTGGTGCATTGAGATGGCCTACTCCTGCACCTTTAAGATTTCATTCCTGAAGAAGTTTATTCCTAGACTCCTTTACCTTTCAGAATCACCTCCCAAAGGACTCTATCAACCAGGTCTCTAAACAGGCCAAAGTCTGCCCTCTGGAAATCCAAGGTAGCAGTTCTATTAACCACCTTCTTTTCTTCACCAAAGATCAAAAAACTCCATCATTTTGTGATTGCAGTGCCCAAGACAGCCTCCACCCATCACATCATTCACAAGTCCCTCCCTGTTTGTAAACAGGTCAGGTGGGGCACCTTCTCTAGTTTGCTCGCTCACTGCCTGTGTCAGGAAGTTATCTTCCATACACGCTCCAGGAATCTCTTAGACTGTTTCCTCTCTGCTGCACTGTATTTCCAGCACGTATCTGAGAAGTTGATGTCCCTCATGAAAAGAAGGACTAGTGTTTGTGAGACTTTTCCTAGTTGCTTGTAAATTATTTCATCTCCATGTTCGTCCTGATTGGGTTGTCTGTAACAGCTTCCAATCATCGTATCTGCCTTATTGGCCTTTCACTGACTTTTACCCCAGAGACAGTCAACACTTTCATCACTATTGCCCAGCTCCATGCAGTCAAGGCATTCCGAAACACAAAGAACTACACCACCTCCTCTCCTTCCTCTCACCTCCATCTCTACTGAAGAACCTGTAACAATCTATCCCAGCAATGAGGCCAATGATATCACATCCCTGAGACTTAAGTAAAGCTTCCACTAACCCTTGTTTATTTTCCTTGCTGCATGAATTCATGTAGAGGCATTTAATTTGGGCTCCTAATGAAACTGTTTTATTGGATGAAGTGTCTGGAACGCCTTTGTGGTGCTGTTCAGGTGTTCTCCCGTTGACCTCTGGTTCCTTTCTTGGCTATGCACCTCTATTGCTGATGCTGGCATAGAACCAATAAATGATGGATAGACTGAGGTTCCCTCCCCCGGCAAAATCAGCTGAAAGCTCTCCACCAGTTGGTAAGTCTGTAACTAAAGATGATCTTCCCCTCCTCCAACAGACAGGCCCCATCAGTCCCCAGTAGACCCAGTTTCTCAAAAAGAGTCCCATGGCTAAAAAGCCAAATCCCTGCTTATATCACTAGTCCTGCAACAATGCATTGATCCACAGTATTCACGTGGTCGTTTCAAAGCACTTTTCTTTAACCAGTAGGATCAAAGAGAAGACTACCTGTGTTCCAGAGCCTCTTATGGATACTCCAAGGGCTGTGTAGTCCTTCATGATATGCCTTCAGCTGGTCTTGACAGTGTCCTTGATGCCTACATGAAATAACAGCAGTGGGTAGTAGTCTGTGGGCTGTACAGGGTTTGGTAGTCTCTTGGCAACATCCCTAATACGAGCCCCTGGTAGGCAACAAATCACTCTTGAGAGTAGATCAGGTCAGCAAATGGACACTTCTACTCCCTCCAGAAGAGACTCCCCTACTACTATCACCCTTCGCTGTTTCTTGGTTAGGCTGGTCATTACATGTGGAACAGGCTGAGTTGGCTCAGTCGATACCAGCATCTCCCCTCACGTGATAGGTCCTTCTTCTGCAGTCCCCAGAGCAGTGAAATGGTTCTGCAAGGGCACCTCAAGCAATGGGGGAAGTCTCTCTTCCTCCCGCTGGTCCTTGCTGTGACAAGCTTCCATTCTTCTGTTTCTGGTATCACTCCCTTCTCTGTAGTCTTAAGGGGGAATTTCTGGCTGTAGGTCCACTGTGCATGAAACCACCTGTCTAACTCCTCCTCAGCCTTCCAGGTACTGTACAGCCTTCTCGCCACCTCATGCAGCTCAGCCACCTGCTGCAGGAGGTCCTCCGCCTGGGCACACCTTTTGCAGGCAGGTTTGCTGCCTGTCCCTGCCACAAGAGAAAGGTCTAGATTTCGTGCAGCCTGAGGTCTGCACTGCAGCCTCTCCCTTCAGCAGCTCTGTCTGGGTGGCAGACAGCCCTTGGGTAGGTGTAGTAGACACCCCATCTGGAGCTACAGCCTATAAAATGAGTGCCCACTGTCCTGTCGTAGAATCATAGAATGGTTTGTGTTGGAAGGGACCTTAAAGATCATCTAATTCCAACCCCTTTGCCATGGGCAGGGTCATCTTCCACTAGACCATCTTGCTCAAAGCCCTGTCCAACTTGGGTTTGCCTGTCTAGGCAACTGTTATTGGAGCTTGCAGTGTCAGTGAGCAGGGTACACAGCCTTTCCCACATGCCCTTCAACTGGAACTGATATGCAAACTACCACGCCTTCCCTGTCCCTGTTTGTGTGCCCCAGGTAATTGCAAAGCTGTGAGACTAGGAGAGGTATTTTTTTGGGGGTGGGGAGGAAGGACCAGTATATGTTTCTTATTATGTTTTCTCTTATAGTTTTTTCTCAAGCATCTACTTTTGATGGCTATCAAGAGGATAGTGTAGCAGATAGATCCTTTGTCTGATCGAGTACAGCAGTTCATACTTTATGTATCCTTGTGGGTCCCTTCCAACACAGGATATTCTATGATTCTATCAAATAGTGAATTGCAGACTCAGATTTGGTAGATTTGGTAGATTCATCACTCTTTAGAAACTAAGTGGCTAAATTCATGGATGCGGGCATGTTCAGCAATTAGACAGATTTTGGAGCTGATGAAGAAGAATCTTTTTCAGTTTGGAAACATTATTTACATCAGGTGGGAGGTTTGAAATTCACTGTCTTACAAGCAAAAGCAAGAAAAAAGGCCCAATGGTATTTCAAAAGCTAGAGCTGACTGCTAGGTATTTTTATTACCAAGTTCCCTTACTCCACAAAATCATGGATTTCAAAGATACTATATCCAAGGAACTGCAGCATCCTAGTTGAACAGTCCGACTTCTTATGTTGCTTCTACAACCTGGTAGTCCATTCTTTTTAACCCTGCCTGAATCCTTTGCCTCTAGAGCTGCAAAGCATGTTTCTGTCTATGGATATGTGGTGGTTTTACCTTGCTGGGCAGCTAAACTCCACCACAACCTCTCTCTCACTCCCCTTCAGAAGAAGAAGAGAGGGAGGAGAAAGTATGCTGGAAAGAAAAAAAAAAAAAACACAAGCTCAGGGGTTGAGATAAGGATAATTTAATCAAAGGGAAAAGTAAGAGGAAAAAAACTAATAAAGGCCATGCAGAAGCACAGAGAGAGAAAAAGAGATATATTCTCTATTTCCCATCAATGAGCAATGTTTGGCCATGTCCTGGGAAGCAGGGCCTCAATACACGTAGCGGTTGTTTGGGAGGACAGACATCTTCATAACGAGAGCCTCCCCTCTCCTTCCCCTTTCCCACCTTTTATTGCTGAGTCTGACATCATATGGTATGGAATATCCCTTTGGTTGATTTAGGTCAGCTGCCCTGCTGATGTCCCCTCCACAGTTCTTGTCCGCCCACCGCCTGCCGGTCCTGGGGGGGGGGGTTTGGAGAGAGTCTTGATGCTGTGCCAGCACTGCTCAGCAATAGACAAAACATTGCTGTTCTGGCTACACGTGCAGAGCACAGCGCTGTATGGGCTGCTGCAGGGAAAGTTAGCTCCATCTCAGCCAGACCCACTACAGGATACAATAATAAAAGTAGCATCTCTCTTCTCTCAGGAGGAAATATTTTTCCTGAGGCATTTCCATTTTCCTTTCCATTGGCCTCAACATTTTTCCAAATTGTCTCCATACAATTTTATATGTTAAGGCAAATAATAGTATCTAGATAGCTTTTTTTAAAAAACAGTTTAAACGGAGTACCTTTAGGGAAAAGCCTATTCACCTACTCAGAGCATTAAAACTTTTGGTAAAAAAATGTAGTAATTATATTTCTGAAAACTTAAAGTGTAAGAAGTGGTTCTAGATTCATGGCAAGACACTTCAGTCACTCACAGAAAATTTCCATAGACTGCAGATTTTGATCGTTTTCAAAAGGTTTTTTTTTTCCACAATTCAACACACATTTAGCTTCAGAAACATAGTAAAGAGAAGAAAGCCATAAGATGCTGAGTTACTGGGAAGGGAGTGGTTCCCTTCCAAAATGCTGTTTAGGTTTTGGTTTAAAATAAATACAACAACGTTGAGGGTTGTTTTTTGTTTTTGTTTTTGTTTGTTTATTTTTGTTTTAGAAAAAACATGCTGAGTTTTTTTCTTAAACAAACAAACCAACAACAACTAAAAAAACTGCAAATGATTTTAAAATCCTAAAATATTTTATTGTATTTTTCTTTAGCAGAAAATGCTGCAGGAAACATGCTTTGGAGAAAAAAGCAGACTGCTTTTAAGTTTATTCTGGGAAAAAAAATGTTTTCTTTATGATAAGCTTCCACAAACCCTCAGTGAATGGTTTTGATGTAGTTGATCCTGATGACCCATTAAATCAGGCTGTACCATTCACGCAGCTAAACTAAAAGTGGGACACCCAAAAGTGTTAGCATCTGTTGCCGCTGCCAGCTAGCCCAGATTGTAAGGGCAGTATCAATTTACAGGGACAGAAGTGACCACAAACTGACACTGTGCAAGCAGACAGAACGATAGCTTGCAGAATCCCATTACTTTTTGTATCATTGATTTACTTGTTTAATTGCAAGTTAGGTTTTGGACAAGGATAATATGCTTTATTATATTCCAGATCTTTGACTGTCCACGGCTAAAGTTTTCTGAAATTCCTCAGAGACTCACTAATCTACTGCTGCCACCAGACCCTATAGTGATAAACCATATCATCAGGTAAGCTGGTCAGTCAGCTCAGCACTGTCACATGCAAATCATACACTATCTAAAACACAGAAACTGCTATGGTTGCCGGGACCGGAATCCAGGTTTTCTAATATCCAAGTGAGTGCCTTGGGCTTTGTGTGTTAATTCTCTATGTCTGTATAGTTATGAATTATTTTCAATAGAGTGGCACCAATTCTCTAGGAAAATGCAATATTTCCAACATCTTTTATCCATACTATAATAGCATTGGGAGAGTGGGCCAGGTTTCTTTCTTAAAGGGAGAAAAAAGAGTTTGAATCCACTCAGAGGATAAAAAAGGGGAATTGAATTACGGTATTGTACATCAAGGGGAATCATTCTAACTGCTGAGGTATTATGTAAAATGTACAACAGTATAACATTTCAAATACAGTGGCCACTGCATGCATGCTTTGTTGGGATTGGATTGGCTCTTTGGGTGCTAGTCCTACTCTAAGAATGACAGCTAGACAGAGATCCTCAAGAGAATTAAGAGAAAGCTAAAAAAATGCCTAGATTCAGAGAAGGTCATTGTGACCAAGATACTGAGCTTCCTGTCATCCTTGTCAAAAAATGTATATTTCTGCTGTAGCTAATATACATTTTTCAGATATCTTAGGACACTTCCAGCACATCCCATATTTAACTGACAGCTTGGAAGGAGGGAAGAGACTCTTGGAGATTGCAAATATGCTTTTGGATATTTCAGTCTTTCCTAATTTCCTTGGGGTCTTGGTCAAAACTCCGATTGTGAGTATTTAAACAGTATCATTAACTGAGCTTAGGGATTTGATTTCATACAGAATATTGACAACAAATATTCCTGAACATGCTTCAAATGCGAAGAAGTCCTGGAGGCAAGAACATGTCTGTTAGATAGAAGCTAAAGAAGAGGACCTTGTGTATAGTAGCTTCTCTGATATAGTGTGTGCATCATGCAGCACCTGGCAGTATTACTCTGCAGTGACATAATGCTGTGGATAGGGGGACGTATTAATGTGCTGAGAGTAGGTGATACTTTTGCAATAGAGTCTTTACAGTCTCAGGCAAAGCAAATAGAAATCTGGAAGTCTGGCACTGAATGTAATGGGAGTAAGTAAATTTTCAGACTGCTAAAGTAACAGAATAATGTAGAGTAGAAGGTATCATTCTTGGTCGTCTGAGGCTTCTCCCCTCCCAACAGCGTTTTAGTCATGCTCTTCAGACACCATCCATGCTTTTTGAAAAAGAAAATAACAAAAATGCAATGGAAATTAAATAGAGTTGAACAGAAAGCTGTTAATGTGGGTAAATACTTTAAATGGTAGATAGACTGAAAGAGGATGCAGTAGAAAATAGAGTGGATGGCAGTTTTTTCTCTCTGCAATACCGAGTGCACCAGATTTAAAACTCATAGAAGTAAAATATTCTTACCTGAGTTCAATCTAGAGCTGGAGCTTTTCTTGAATTCTACTCCTCATTGTCGCTGACACACTTAAAATCAGAGGTAGAAAGAGAAACACATGGCATTTCCCATTTCTGCAAAGAAGCAAGCCATCTCCCACGCTCTTAACATTGCACAAGAATACTACAAAGTGTAGGTCTCCAATATTCTCATATTGCAAACAAGTTATTATTTGATTCCTCCCTTTTGATTACCATCATGATTTATATAAAAATTTAAAAAATTCCTTACATTGAGTCAGTATCCCATGTTACAAGGGGTACCTGTTGCCTGTTGCTGTGCACCTCCAACAAGAGCCTTGCTCTGTCTTCACTGTACCTCCCATAGGGCAGTTGCACTCAGCAATAGGCTCTCCTCTTCCCTGCCTCTTCTCAAGGCTGGACAAACCCAGCTCTTGCAGCTTCTCATGGTAGGCATTAGGTATTACAGAGCCCTGAAAGCAGCAGTAAAGGACTCAGGAGCACAGGTGGATTTTTCATCAGTCCTGCCAGTCAAAGGGGAGGGGATTGAAAAGGCCAGTTGAATCTGGCAAATAAAAACAGATAGTTGCGTGACTGGTGCCACAGGCAGGGGTTCAGCTAGTTAGACCATGGGACTCTTTGAGAAACCTGGTCTGCTGGGGGCTGATGGGGGTCCACCTGTCAGAGAAGGGGAAAAAGCGTCTTTGATCATAGGCTTGCCAAGCTGGTGAAGAGGGCTTTAAACTATAGTTGCCAGGGGAGGGGAACCTCAATCCATCCCTCTCCTCCCAGTTTGATGCCAGTGTCAGTGACAGATGCCCAGAGTCTGGAGGAGGGTCACAGGTCAGCAGAAGAGAACCTGAAGACCAGCACAAAAGAAGTCCACCACTCCAGCCAGTAAGTCAGCTTCATCATGGGCCCAACTTAAATGTCTGTATGCTAATGCACATAAACAGATAGAAGCCTCACATTTGCAAGCCCTGGTTCTCATGGGGGACTTCAGCCCCCCTGATATCTGTTGGAGGGACAGCACAGTAGGGCCTAGGCAATCCAGGAAGTTCCTAGAATGCGCTGATGACAACATCCTTCTCCAAGTGATAGAGAAGCCGACAAGGAGAGGTGCTATGCTGGATCTCATTCTCACCAACAAGGAGAGACTAGTGGGGAATGTGAAACTCAAAGGCAGCCTTAGCTGCAGCGATCATGAAATGGTGCAGTTTTGGATTCTGAATACAGCAAGGAGGGAGCACAGCAAACTTGCTACCCTGGAATTTGGGAGAGCAGACTTTTTCCTCTTCAGGGATCTACTTGGTAGAGTACCATGGGACAAAGCCCTGGAGGAAGAAGTGCTGAAGAAGTCATAGAATCACAGAATAGTTTGGGTTAGAAAGGATCTTAAAGATCATCTAATTCCAACCACTTCACTTGGCAACCTGTTCCAGTGCCTCACCACCCTCTGAGTAAAGAATTTCCTTCTTACATCTAATCTAAACCAACCCTTTTTTAGTTTAAAGCCATTATTCCTTGTCCTATCACTACACTCCCTGACAAAGAGTTGAACAGGTTGCCCAGGGAGGTTGTGGATGCCCCATCCCTGGAAGTGTTCAAGGTCAGGTTGGATGGGGCCTTGAGCAACCTGATCTAGCAGGATGTGTCCCTTCACATGGCAGGGGGGTTGGAATTAGATGATCTTTAAGGTCCTTTCAAACCCAAACCATTCTGTGATTCCATGTGCTCCAGCCCCCAGCCATCCTCATGGCCTGACGTGGGGCTCACTACAGTATGTCATGTCTTCCTGGTCCTGTGCGCAGAAGTCAAGATGCAAAAGTGTGGCATAGCAGGGAATAGCTTCTTTCCTTTCCAGAGCTGATTTCTACTCAGTTGATGCCCACCTGCACCAGTGCATGGGGTTGTTCAGAGCAGAACTTTGTATTTGCCTGTGTTGAACTTCATGATGTTGAACTACTGTCCTCTTTCTGCAACTTGTCAAGGTTTTTCACAATAGCCCTGCTCCCCCAACTCCGTCCCAGGCTCAGGGGCAAGGGAGGCCTGAGAACACAACTTACCAGGACAAACGGAGGCAAAAACAGCATTGAGCACCTTGCCCTTTTCCATGTCTTCTAACCCCTGGAGGTTATCTTGTCCAACCGCCTCCCTGGCTCAAGCAGGGCTCCCTAGAGCAAGTTGCCCAGGACTACGTCCAGGCAGCTTTTGAAGATCTCCAAAGAGGGAGATTCCACGACGTCTGTGAGAAACCTATGCCAGTGCTTGGTCACTTCTCACAGTAAAGATGTGCTTCCTGATGTTCAGGGGGAACCTTCTGTACTCGGGTTTGTGCATATTGCCACTCGTCCTGTCCACTGCAGACCATTGAAAAGAGCCTGGTTCTGTCCTCTTTGCATCCTGTCTTCAGGTATTTATATATACAAGGGTAAGATCCCCCTGAGCTTTCTCTTCTCCAGACTGAACAGTCCCAGCTCTCAGCCTTTTCTTTTAGCAGAGCTGCTCCAGTCCCTTCATCATCCTCGTGGCTCTTTTCTACACTCTGTCCAGTATGTCCATGTCTCTCTTGTGCTAAGGAGCCTAGAACTGGGCACAGGATTCCAGGTGTGGACTCACCAGTGCTGAATACAGAGGGGGAGGATTACTCCTCTCGACCTGCTGGAAACACTTGTAATCCAAAGCCATCCATGCAAGACCTCCTTCTCCCCAAGGTCTAACAAGTTCAATTAGATCCTGAGTCCTTTTTTTTTTTTTTCCTTACTTCCTGCAGCAGGTGCACACAACCGAGATATTTCAAAAATAGTGTTCTGAAGGAGCATTTTTATATTACAAGTGACAATGACTGAAGTTTGATATATCAGCTACTGGGTTGACAAAGTTTTCTTGCTAAGAAATTTCAACGTAAAGCTAAAGAGAAAATGGCAATTAAGCCTAAAACCCAACAAGTTAAAGCCTAACACAGTCCTTGGGGTTAAAGCCTAAACCCCAGTCCACGGGGTACTCCACCTCCCAACCTGGAAATCTGAGACAAGGAGCAGAAGAACTCCCTCAAAGTTCAGGTGGAAACAGAGACCTGCTGCTCCACCTGGACTGTCACAAGTCCATGGGGCCAGATGGGATCCCAAGGGTGCTGAGGGAGTTTGTGGCTGTGATTGCTGGGCTGCTTTCCATCATCTATCAGTGGTCTTGGTCATCCAGAGAGGTCCCGGATGACCGGAGACTTGCTAACGTGACATCCATCTATAAGAAGAGTTGTAAGGAGGACCTGGGCAACTACAGGCCTGTCAGCCTGATGTTGGTGCCAGGGAAGGTGATGGAACAGGTCATCTTGAGTGTAATCACACAGCATGCGCAAGACAACCCGGGGATCAGGCACAGCCAACATGGGTTCATGAAAGGCAGATCCTGCCTGACCAGCCTCATCTCCTTCTATGACTGGGTCGCCTGCCTGGTGGATGAGGGAAAGGCTGTTGACGTGGTCTACCTAGACTTCAGCAAGGCCTTTGACACAGTCTCCCACAGTATTCTCCTGGAGAAGCTGGCAGCCCATGGCTCAGACAGGTACACGCTTTGCTGGGTTAAAAACTGGCTGGACAGCCGGACCCAGAGAGTGGTGGTGAATGGAGTGAAATCCAGCTGGCGACCAGTCACGAGTGGTGTTCCCCGGGGGTCAGTGTTGGGGCCCATCCTCTTTAATATCTTTATTAATTATTTGGATGAGGGAATTGAGTGCACCCTCAGTAAGTTTGCAGATGACACCAAGTTGGGGGGGCGTGTTGGTCTGCCAGAGGGTAGGAATGCCCTGCAGAGGGACCTGGAAAAATTGAGTCGATAGGTAAGGGCCAATAGGATGAGGTTCAACATGGCTAAGTGCCAGGTCCTGCACTTCAGCCATAATAACCCCATGCAGTGCTACAGGCTTGGGGCAGAGTGGCTGGGAAGCTGTGCAGAGGAAAAGGATCTGGGGGTGCTGATTGATGCTCGGCTGAACATGAGCCAGCAGTGTGCCCAGGTGGACAAGAAGGCCAACGGCATCCTGGCTTGTGTCAGGAATAGCGCAGCCACCAGGACCAGGAAGGTAATTGTCTCCCTCAGCTCTGGTGAGGCTGCACCTCGAGTCCTGTGTTCAGCTTTGGGCCCCTCACTACAAGAAGGACATCGAGGCCCTGGAGTGTGTCCAGAGAAGGGCTACAAAGCTGGTGAGGGGTCTGGAGAACAAGTCTTAGGAGGAGCGGCTGAGGGAGCTGGGCTTGTTCAGCCTGGAGAAGAGGAGGCTCAGGGGCGACCTCATCGCTCTCTACAGGTACCTTAAAGGAGGCTGTAGCGAGGTGGGGGTTGCTCTGTTCTCCCACGTGTCTGGTGACAGGACGAGGGGGAACGGGCTAAAGTTGCGCCAGGGGAGGTTTAGGTTGGAAATTAGGAGACATTTCTTTTCAGAAAGAGCAGTTAGGCATTGGAACGGGTTGACCAGGGAGGTGGTGGAGTGGTGTTTAAGGGGATGTTTAAGGAAAGGGGGTGTTTAAGGGAGTGTTTAAGGAAAGGTTGGACCTAGTGCTTAGGGACATGGTTTAGTGGGTGACACTGGTGGTAGGGGGATGGTTGGGCCAGATGATCTTGGAGGTCCTTGCCAACCTAGATGATTCTATGATTCCTCAGTCCCAGGTGCAGAACCCAGCATTTTCCCTTGCTGAATTTCATTGCTGATTGCCCAATGCTTCAGTCTATTTAGATCCCTCTGCAAGGCCTCTTGTTCCTAGAGAGAGTCAACAGCACCTCCCAGTTCAGTATCATCACCAAACTTGCTGAGGATGCCTTTAGCTCCTGCATCCAGATCATTGATAAAAATGTTGAACAGAATTGGCCCTAGAACTGAGCCCTGGGAAACACTGCTAGTGACCGTCTGCCAGAGAGGTGTAGCCACACACCACTGCAACACTTTGAACTCTAGTGTTTAACCAGTTCATCACCCAGCCAGTTCACCACCACTGATATATATATATATATATATGATGCATGTATACATAATATATGTAAAGTTACCCTGTTCTTAAACTCTTCTCACGGCATCTGCAGCAGTCTTTTTGAAAGAGTATTTTCTGGGCTGGATGGCTATTTACTCTGACTCATTATGCCAGTTTTCACAATCTTCTGTTATCCTCTCCATAGTGTTGACCCCAATGATCAGAAGAAGACGGCTTGTTATGACATAGATGTAGAAGTTGAAGACCCGTTAAAGGGACAGATGAGTAGTTTTCTTCTCTCAACAGCTAATCAACAGGAGATTACAGCATTGGACAATAAG
This sequence comes from Anser anser, assembly GCF_964211835.1. NCBI lineage: Eukaryota > Metazoa > Chordata > Aves > Anseriformes > Anatidae > Anser > Anser anser. Next base: position 163,152,206 of record NC_139721.1, read on the forward strand.
GTACTGACCCAGGAGTAAAATATCACGTGGCATATAATACACATTTTGTAACTTCCTGAGGGCTTGGTGCCATACATCAAAGGGACTAAAGTGAGAAGGGGATTGCTCATTTGGATGTGCTTTCAAGGGATGAATAAGTCACATGCAATGGAAATACAGTGGGGTGGGTGGGGTTTGCTGTTAGGATTTAATCCAGGGCCTGATATAGTTGTAAAGGTGATAGAAGCAGAGTTTCACAGGCAGCATAATGAGTACCCTGGTAGGCAACATAAAGTGTGTGCCACTCTAGGTGCTGCAGGATTTCAGATCTCTCTGAACTAGTTAGTAAACCTGTTGTGCTCTGTGGAAAACTAACATGTCTCGTTTGCAACTGAAAACATGTTAGAGCAGGTGATGTGGATCAAGCATGGTCTTCCAAGGTATGTGTTAGGAGAATTAGGCTGGATCTTACAGCCTGAGAGAGGCAAGGCTGCCACAGCTCCATTATCCCAGATCCAACCAACAACGAGGCTGAGCATGTATTCCCAGTAGGCATGCGCACACACACATGCACACGTGTGTGTGTATGTGCCACATATACGTACATACATATATATACATGGCCAGCCACACCGATCAACACAGTCAGGATACACAGAGACCTCACATGAACACAAAGATCACCAATAATCTCATCCTGATCCTCTCTCTGGCTGAGCACCGTGGAGGGCCGCTAGTGGGGGTATGTCCCTCTGGCAGCTGGTCTTGGACACTTTGTCTGCGCACTAGCTGCCTCTGGATCCCAGTCTCCCAGTTGCTGGCACTTGGCCATACAAGCCCCAGAGGCTGCAGCCCCTCTCCCAATGTTCATACATACACAGGCACATGCGCACAGGCATACGCATCCACAGAGGCACAAACATACACATATACACACACATACATTCGCAGCTGGCCGGGAGTCTCCTGGTCCCCCAGTTGCCACTTCCCTGTGGTCTTACCCTTAGATGTGTACACACATAAAAACACCAGTGGGTCTTGTCCCTAGCGACTCTCAGACCCCACGGTCCCTCCAGCGGCTGGCTGAGATTCCTTTGGTCTGTCTGACTGCCAGCTTCTCCTGTGGTCTCATCCTTACAGACACACACCCCACCATGGCTACCAGACCACCTTACCTACTTGCTGACTAGTTCAGATTGATCTTTGCCAGTGCTCACACATTCACGCACCTGCACTGCTGCAGGTGCCAGCACGCAGGCACATGGGCCTCCAAACCATGGTCTTGCTGCAGTTGCTGGCACACAGACCTCCCGCCATGCATAAAAAATAAAGTTCCTCACTCAGGAAAAGAGTTGAAAATGGAATCTGGTAACATGGTAGGACAGATAGCTCTGGTCAGGCATACAGGTGGCTGGACAAGCATATCAATGAGCAAATCATTTACACACAACCAGTGATTTTTAGCCCTTAATCTATCTATTTTCCCAGAGTTGTTCCTCCCTGAATCACGTAGATCCATCCCTTTTCCCACATTTGATTAATTCCCTAAATGTGCCACGTCAAGTGCAATCCCAAGATGCTCTTCCCCTACATCCCATAATGTGTCCCATAACCCATAGGCAGAAACCCTCCAAAAATGCTCTGGTGTTCAGACATTGTGGATATTGTTGTTGGATTGCTCCATGAAGTTCAATATTCCAATAGGAATCATTTAGCTCACCTAGGTGGATATTCTGTATATTTTAAGATGGAGCTGCAGATTTTAACTTTTTTAACTTCAGTTTTGCAGAACATTTTATGTTCAAGATGTCTTTATATAATCATGCCTGCTCTTCAAATTTGTATAAATGGGCAGAGTTTGACTACCTAACCTTAGAGTTTGTCCTCAGCGCACAAGAGACTCTTTACTCTTTTTTTTTCTAATGAGGTTCCTTAGTTAACACAGTCAAATCACCACCTAATATTTTACACCCAGATCTTACTTTCTTCTAATCTGACATAAAACAAAAAGATGCAGCTTTGGAAATGTAAGAAGTAGACAATTAAGACTGGCATCACAGATTTTTTTTGTTGTTGTTATGCTGAGAAGCAGAAGCAACTAAGGAAAGTCAAAGAAGGTGCTTGGTAAGCATAGAGAGCAGCAGCCTTCTTCTGGATATAAATAAGGTGGGATTACAGTTAGCAAGACCAAAGAGAAAAATGTAATTAAAATGTACTACAGGAATTTTAACTTCTGTATCTGAGGATATGAAAATCTCTATCTTAGAAAAAATATGAGAAAAAAAATTAAAGTCAGACATTATTTGGATATGGGAACCAGAGATGCTAAAAAATTGAAGATGACAACTAAGTTGCTTAGGCTGAGTTAGAGAAGTAATGGGAAAGTTTTGATACTCAAGAGACTTGGGGTTATGAAGAAAGATTAGCTGTGGAAGAATAACAGGAGCAATGTTTCTTGCGGAAGTCCAAACTGAGAAGTCTGCATCCATCCTAGCTGCCCCATCCCTGGAAGTGATGAATGCCAGGTTGGATGGAGCTTTGAGCAACCTGGTCTGGTGGAAGGTGCCCCTGCCATGGCAGTGGGGTTGGAAGTAGATGATCTTGAAGGTACCTTCAAGACTATAGGTCCCTAGAAGGTCCCTAGACTATAACATTTTATTGAGAGGTCATAGTGTCTTGCTATATTGCTGTGAGGGAAAGCTAAGAGAATCTCATATTCTTTTAGTGTGCTGGGCATGCACTGCTGCAGAGCAGCTCACTACACTAGCTGCAACTGTAGAAAATGAATAGTAGAAAAATCACTTGGAACCGTTTTGCAGAATTGTTTCCTGGTTTATCAAACAAAGATTATGTGCACTTAAAATAGTCATACCTCTCTTATAGCAGTGGTGAGCTCTGCAGGCTGCATTAGGGATTCATGTCAAGGCAAGGGGACCGTTAGCCACTTTTTGCACAAGTGTAAATGGCTGATTTGCCCTGTTAAGGGATAAATAAAAGTGGCTCCACAAACCAAGGGAAGAAGTGTGATCTCATGGACCGGATATTATTCATGTGATACAGAGTCACGCTCAGTTTCTGTTTGTTTACCTCTAACACAAATTTGTTAAACTGTTGTCTTCGTACTGTTTTAAAGAGAGTTTGGATACCAGCAGTCCTGCGGCTTTTCGGTAACCATTGCAAGATCTGTTGTTCTGTGGTTCTTGGAAAAGGTCAAAGCAGAAGGTTTCAGCAGAGCAGCTGCTCAGTCAGTCAGTTTCCAGCCTATATAGGCTTTCATGCAGCATGCAAAGGATTATTATGTTTCCAGCCCAGCTCCCCCTTTACCATGTCTTTATCACCTTTTTATTGAGCATTTTCTGCAGCAGAGTGCAAGCTGTGATTAGCGAAGTTACTGAAGTCACTTCTGGGTAAGTCATCTAGTGGAAACCTGGTGCACACCAATAGGAGATTTCACTCTAGCATTGGGTACATTGTTTTCCCACATGAGGAATGTTTTAAGTTGACAGCAGCTCTCTTCTGTTAACATACCATACAGTTGTGCCTACAGCAATGCCCTTAGTGGCATAGCCAGATCGAGGGAGAGTTATTTTTCTCCCTCTGTGTCTGGCCACAGTAGCTGTTAGGGCAGAATAGATGTGGACAGGAGATTTAACAAGACAGGTTTGCAATCTCAAAACAGAATTTTAGAGAAACAGGATAGTAGGAGTTTGCTTTTCTGTTTGGGTATGTGCAAATGATTCATCAGTTGTCCTCCCATTGATCACAATTGATTTTGTTATCCAGGTTGATTAACATACCTTGTTACTAACATACCTTGTTACCTAAACTACCTCTTTGTAGTGTATGTTCTTCCCTGCTAGTTAATGTCCACTTCTTTCATAATATTTTTGATGATATGACTCATTTTCTATAAACCTTCCATACTCACAGTTTCTCATTGTTCACACTCTTCTTTTTGTAGCCATGGTGACATTAATAGTCCTTCTTACAAGAAAAATTCTAGAAGTCATGGCTGTTATGTAAGTTTATTTAACATGGATTTGATTGGGCAATCACTAGAACAAAGTTTAGGCATCACCACAGGATATTGAAGGTATAATGTTGACTAACCAAGGGAGTAACTGCTTTCTTGCATTGGGCAATATGTAAAGACATTATATATCACCTTTCCAGAAAAATCCCTGACTTCTCAAAAAGACTGCTTGTACACAGGAAATCATTACATTATACAGTGACATGACTTAGCTCTTCAGTATTGCATATAGCATGCCATCCAGCAGTTCAATGCAGGAGGTGAAGAAGAATCCTGTATGTGCCTGTGTTGCAAAAATACATGTGAAACCAAAATGTAATTGCAAGACTAGGGTTAACTCCCACTTTGAAGAGAAAATTCCATGGGATGAGTCTTTGGTGTAGAATTGTCACCTTTGTATATTACAAAGAACTACAAAGACATTAACAGGACTGACCTCAGGGTTGCAGAAACATGAGAGGAATTAAGGAACATGTGCTTTATTTTTTTCTTCAGATTCATGAGACAATCGAATCCATAAATCAGTTAAAAATACAACGTGATTTCATGCTGAGTTTCTCCAAAGATCCCAAAGGATACATCCAAGACCTTCTTCGATCCCAAAGCAGGGATCTTAAGGTGAGCTAAGGTTTGAAGAAGAATGAAGAAGTGGAACCAGAATGTAAGAACAATAGTTAAATGTGTACAGCATGTATAGCTAAAATATCCAGGATGGAAAATTGGTGGAAAAAACGATGAGTGTAATACTACTATCCCAGAGCAGGAAGTATGCAGGAAAGACCGGTTAGTCTGTATTTCTCTTCCAGTGGATTAGCAGTGCATAATGGGGATTGCAGGTGAATTTGTGGTTAGACAGTAAGATCAAAGTGCAGGGATGTGTTGGTGTACTCTGTAAAATTAAAGCTATATAAAACTCATCAGGAGGATCCTATAGCAAAATGACACTATTTGGGTGTTTTGTTAGTTTTCATAATGTAATCTTATTTAAGAAATAGCCAATTAAATATCAGATGCCTTTGAGTTTAGCTTTGAGAAACCCAAGATATGTAATGTAAGGAAGTTCAGTTGTTTGCCAGCCAAAAAGAATAATTTTTCTCATAAAGTTTCACACTTTGTATCTTTAAATCAGACACCTCAAAACCCATTATTTTAATGAAGTCAGGAAATCATTTTAATGTAATAATTATCTTTCAAATATAAATGTCTTGTTTGTTAGTAAATAATCTTGCAAAGATTTACTGTTAAGATTATGATTGTTGTTATTATTTATATTCAGAAAGGGAATGGACATCTAAAAGAATGTTTAAATATACCTGTAGCTTGAAGAGCTTACAAACTAAAGTGTGGTGGTGGTGCTTCTCTAGTTGCATATATGGAACAGTTGTTCAATGCTCTCCCTGACTGACATCCAGTTCCAAAAGGGCCTTTTTGGTAATACTCTGCCCTGCTGGCATCAGAACTGTCATTGTAAAACACTACCCTGCAGAATATGCTAATAATTTTACATTTCAGTCTGACATGAATACCTTAACAATTTCATGTTGTTCACAGTTGTGCCAAGGTTCTTTGGATATACCTGCAAGTGAAATAGACAGTGCTAGAGTACTTTTCCTGGGACCCTGGAACTCAACTGTCAATGCTGTTAAAATGTTAGAGATCTGTGGTTTTTAGCCTGGCCAGTCCTGAATGACTCCTTAGCACAGCCCAGAAGCAAATGTTAGGAGCTGTTCATAGTTCAGATGTGGCCACCTTGTTTTGGCAGTAACCATGAATCATAGAACCATAGAATCATAGAAACACAAGGTTGGAAAGGACCTACAAGATCATCTAGTCCAACCGTCCTCCTGTCACCAATACCACCCACTAAGCTACTAAATCATATCTCGTAGCACCTTGTCCAGCTGCTTCTTGAACACCGTGAGGGACAGTGACTCCACCACCTCCCTGGGCAGGCCATTCCAGTGCTTGACCACTCTTTGAAAGAAAAAGTTTTTCCTGATGTCTAATCTAAATCTCCCCAGGTGCAACTTGTGGCCATTTCCTCGAGTCCTGTCATTAGTTACCTGAGAGAAGAGGCTGACCCGCTCCTCATCACAACCTCCCTTCAGGAAGTTGTAGAGTGCAATGAGGTCTCCCCTGAGCCTCCTCTTCCCCAGACTAAACAATCCCAGCTCCCTCAGCCGGTCCTCATAAGACTTATTCTCCAGAACCCTCACCAGTTTTGTTGCCCTCCTCTGGACACACTCCAGGGCCTCGATGTCCTTCTTGTAGTGAGGGGCCCAAAACTGAACACAGTACTCAAAGTGTGGCCTCACCAAAGCTGAGTACAGGGGGATGATCACCTCCCTGCTCCTGCTGGCTACACTATTTCTAATACACGCCAGGATGCTGTTGGCCTTCTTGGCCACCTGGGCACACTGCCGGCTCATGTTCAGCCAAGCATCGATCAACACTCCCAGGTCCCTTTCCTCTTCAAGGCCATGTCCAATGCATGCCATTGTCAGTTTGCCTTGGGCGTAGAGATCAATCCTGAATTTTTTAATGTAGTAGTGTAATTAAATTTTGACTCTAGGTAAATGTAAATGTTTCTCCATGTGGTAGAATAGCTATAGTGAAAACTTTTTATTTTTGTCACAGGTGATGACTGATGTAGTTGGAAACCCAGAGGAAGAACGCAGAGCTGAATTTTATCATGAGCCGTGGTCTCAAGAGGCTGTGAGCAGATATTTCTACTGCAAGGTGTGAAGGAATTAGCCACACGGATAGTTCATAAATGAATCATCCTGCCACTGAACAATTGAATCTGCTGAACTGTACAGTTTCTCTTTTTCTTTCAGATTCAGCAGCGCCGGCAGGAACTGGAACAGTCTCTGGGAGTGCGCAACACATAAGTATTGCTCTAAAGATCCCATTGGCATCATGACCACAGAACGAGTGGACTTCTCAGTGTTACTTAGCTCACTGTTACACATGGACCTGCTTCCTGGCTGGATGGGAATGTACCATCAACAAACCAGTCAGAACACCAGCTTTAGAGTGACCTTTGAAAAAACTGCCCATGGGAGGTGTCTCAAACCATTCCAGGCCATAGACAGCAGAAGATTCCTGTGCTCCATACAGGTGTCAATGTTAAAGAAGATTAAAGATTCATTCATAAACTTGCATCATTGAGTTCCAATGGAAAGTTCAGACACTACACAGCAAATCCTTATGGGCTATGCATAGAATCATGGATGGTATTGATGGGGGAGGTTGAGTTGGGTGTTGTAGGAGACTACAGATTTAGAGAAATAAAGGTAATTCTCATTCTGTTACCTAAAATTCTCAAATAGTAACTTCTCTGGAAAACGACAGGATAGTCCTGATAGCTGTGGAATGCTTTACATTCCTGAACAGTTTTCACTTCAGCTGGACCAGTGCAAGAAGCCATCGCATCGTGTGAAATAACAAACTAGGACGATTTTCAATCCTAGAATGAAGAGCCTCTCTGGAAGGAAAAAATATAGTCAGGACATTTCTTCTGCAAACTCTAATACTCCCTCTTTCCCTTGCCCCTGCAGTGAAAGGTAGACTGAATTATATATCACTAGACAGTCTCATGGGTGTGATCAATGTGCAGTACTGAGAGGAAGAAAATTATCTCCAGAATGAGAGCCTCTTAGGCATTCTCAGTATCAGTGGGGTTAGAAAAGCTGAAGTTGAAGCAAGAAAAAAGGCATTCTTAGAAAATGCAAACAACCTAATGGTGCTTTGCTGATATCTGCCTTGAACACAGTGGATATTAACAATAAGTCTATAGGTAAAATATGAGTTTTCTTAAACATTTCTCTCCTTGTGTGCCATAGGGATCAGGACTGAAAAACACTTTCCTAATAGTTAAGTTGATTTAGAATCCAAGAGGCTTAACTTCATATAACGTGGCAGTTTTCTCTTTACTTCAAGATGTCAACAGAGTCCCTGGATTGGTCTCACATTTTGATCATAGGTAAACTGCCTCTTCCTATTCAGTTCCCCCATACATGATATGTGCTAGTTGTATAAGATGCTGTTGAGTTTTGAAGCCTTAAATAGCATAGAGGAACTATCCCTTGGGAATCACCTTCTTTGCAAATATATGACAAATTCAGACTATGGGAATTACAACATATTTATTTGGAACCAGGGACATCTTCATTAAATCCTTCCCCCCATTCCACTTTTTGTAGTGCATAGATTGGTTTGTAATTAATGATCCAGCATGATTTCTAGTCCAAAAAGCAGCTGCCAAGGTATAACTGTGTCCTGATAATGTAGTGCTCAAAATCCTTTTCTAGGCTTCTCCTTTTCATCTCCTTTCTTTCATTTTCCTGGAAAGAGAGTCAAGTTCACATGTGTTAAGGAAGGGAGGCAGCTCTTCTAAGTAATTAATTTTGCTCTAGTATTGTCCTTTCCTCTTCTGCTGTCTTTGCTGATTTATTTCATATTTGAAAGAAAAGTTTCTTCTGTCTAGTCACAGAAGAGAGTCTTCCCTCCCACCCCTTTATTTAGTACCTCTGCTTTCACATTACCAGTGCCATAGCTTTTACTCTGTCCATTGTGTTCAGAGGTGTCTTGAAAAATTTACAATTGATTGGTCATATGATGGCAGTACGACCATGCAAAACCACTGGTGTAAGAAAAAGCACAGCTGTACCTCTTTGCCCAAGGCCTTTTCCTGGGAATGGCTTGGTTTGGATTTTTTGTGTGTGTGTAATAACCTCTTTTTACACTAAAACCTGAAATCCTGCAGTCTTAAACTGGTAGAGACTGAGAGGTTGCCAGACAGTTAACAACTTAAAATCTTATGTGCTGTAGGACTCTGCTAATTGGACTTCCAGCAAACATTATGAGGGAAAACAGTGGGGATCATCTGCTACTGTGCTTCCGTATTTGTTATGCTGCTGTGTCAGTTGTGTGCATGCTGTCCAGTGTATAAAACTTTTTCTGTATGTGGTAAACAGAGCAGCTACATTCAGGGGATGCATTCAAATCTCCAGGAGTAATAAATGCCGAGAAAAATAAACGAGGATATGAGAAGGGGGTGGGGTGGGATAGATGCCTGCAGGATGTCTGCCAGCAAATTTTATTTTTGAGAACTTTGCCATTTCAATGGCAAATATTTGTACAGAAAAAATCCGGTCATTTGCCACAGCTGGCGAAATAATGGAGCCCAATCTGCTTTTAGAATCTCTCTTTAAAAATAATTGGATGGGTCTGTTTCCAAGCCTCTTTCAGAACAAATTAATGAAACTACGTGTTGCTGACCAGTGGATTCCAAGTAGCACCACTGGAAGGTGAAGCAATGTTAAGCACCAATGCTGTGCTGAAGTGTGTGCACACGTGCGTGTTTGCGCGCATGCATGCTCGTGCATAATTTGGCCACTGTACATAGCAATCCGAAATCTAAATTCTTAAATCTCACTGTACATATTCTTCCTGCCCATAAAAACACTGGTCACCAAAGAAGAGTCTTAGGAATAGCTGTCAGGTGTCTTCCTTTTGTTTAAAATGGTGTTTGAGATTTTGATTCTTTTATTCTGTGCTCAGAAGCAGTTTGAGCCTTTTACTGAAGAGACATAGATAGAAATGTTATCTCCCGTTCCAGGAGTGTAGCCAGGAGCTTGCTTTTAGCAAAAACAGACATTATATTTGAGGAGAAACAATGGGACAATTCTGGGAGGAACTGGACCAAATGCAGCTTGGGCATGTGGAAAGTCGGTAGTACTGAACAGGCATGTAATTCCAGCAGATTTTGAATGATAAATTTATTTTAATTTCAGGATGGTGGGGTTTTTTTGGGTGTAAAAGATGACAAGACTATTATTTGTGGTCTTTGGTTTCTGCCACGGTACAATACAAATCTGTGCATACTGCAATAAAATATATATATATATGTGCATAGATGTAGTTAATTTATAGATGATAATATAGATGATTGTTAGAAAATATAGCATAAAACTAGGACAAGGTTAAAACAATTCCTGGAATACCAGCAGAAGGGAAATATATCTTGGAGCTGAAGCGTTGGCATGGCAGTTAAAGGAAAAACAAACGTTTGATTGTGGAAGCAAAGTGCCAGAATAGAGAGAAGAATACAGCAGTGGTAAAAGGTAAGAGAAAGATGGGAGCAGAGTGCCACTGAAGTGCCATTAAGTCAAAGCACAGGATAACATGCAGATTAATGTTGGAACTAGCACAGTCTACGTGATTTTGTATATTTTGTGTGCATGTGTATATGTATACATATAGAGGGCAGGAGCAGGAGTCAGTCTCAACTGGTATAGAGCTCGGGAAATGGGCATGCAGGGTACAGCGAAATGTTCTGCATTTAAGTTTTGAGACACATTGCCAAAACTTTTCCCACCATTATCAGTAGGGATTCAGCTATTTCACTTATCAGCATTGGCAGTTCTAGTGCACGCATGGTTTCAGCTGACAGCTTTTTTACACCACACTGTTTAGAATTTATTCTGATGAAGCTGAGTGAAATTATTGGTGTATATGCTAGGGCTTCAGATTTTGCTTAAAATGTAGCCAGGTGGTGGTTTCTTTCTTTTTCTTTCTTTGTTTTCTTTTTTCTTTTTTTTTAACCTCTTTGTGTTGAGAGCCCTTTTAATGGCAGTGCAAAGAGATGAGTGGGGAAAAAAAAAAGGCTCCTTTCTTCCTGAATAAGGAGGTCTCCTTTCTGTAACTGCTCTGTTGTTTAATAGGCTGTATCTGTTCTGCCAGATCCTGTATGATAAACACCTTTTCTGGTCTCACTGAAGAAAGGTACTCCATTAAAAAGATACAACTGTGGGTTTGGGAGTGAGCAAATACATGCGTAAGGAGAGGTGGGGGAGAGACTCCCTCTACTCCGTAGTCACCATATCTTCACTGTTGGATGCTGAGTGAGTCGTAGAAAAGCTTTTAACAATAAATACTTTGTTTCTTTGTACCTCTTGCACCTACCTTATGCCTCTTAAAGAAAGCTCCTTCATTTCTTTTGTGTAAAAGTAATGCTGTAGGATTTTTTTCACACACTTCTTTTACAGAAAATTTTACCTAAGGATTAGGAACAGATCACTTTCTATGTGAAACTGCTTAGAGACCCGGGAACTACAGATCAATCCAAGGCCAATTAATGACACACATTTACACCAGTCCGTGGTGTGGAAGTGATACATGAGATGATACTCTCAGGGCTCTGCTACTGATATGAGGGATAATTTGGTACACTTGGTTTCTTCTTACTCCTGATAAAAACTCGAATGGTCTCAAGTTTTTGGATTTCTGTCCACATGTATGTGCACACACATAAGGAGGGGCATACACGTACAGGTTTTGAATGGACTTGACAACAATGAGAGCTGTCTCACCAAGTTTAATCTTCTGGTGCTGTTTCCATAATGAATAAGTAATGAAGATGGGAAATCCTTAACATTGGAGAGGTCCGGTTTCTTGCTTGGTCATTCGGTGTACACTTAGCACCATTATTATTAGTTTTAATCAATAAAGAGTTTGCAGCTGGGGCTAGAGCTTGGATGCTGAGAGGAGACTGGAGTAAGCTATGCAAACAGCTAGCAGACTTCCAACAGAGGTTCCATACAAACAGCCAATAATATTAGAAACATTTGACAGGATGAACAAGCTGCAATTCAGCAGCTCAATGAAGAGTTTTTATTTGTTTGTTTGTTTGTTTTCAGGGTTAAAATTTCTTAGCCCAATAGACTGTCAAGAGAGAACAATATCAAGAAGTGGGGTGGGTGAAGACTAAAAAGAAGAGCGAATGTAAAAAAGGAAAGGAAGGCCTAGAATTATTTCAGCAACTGAGTGAAATGGGAAGCAGAAGTAGTAACCTTTTTTTGAGAAGAAAGCAAACAGACGATAAAAACTCATAAATGGCTATCTAGATATTCCACCTACAGTGGGGAAAGTTCTATTTGGAAGTTTATGTAGGAAATTTCAGTACCTGAGACAAAATTTAATTTTGCACTTGAAAAAGAAAAAAAAGTGTCTACATAATTCCTGGAAAGGGAGTTTAGTGGAGGGCTTGTTAGTGTTAGGTCAGAGGTTGGACTCGGTGATCTTGGAGGGCTCTTCCAACCTAGATGATTCTGTGATTCTGTGGAAAAGCAAGTAGCAATAACAGCAATCATATCTTACAGTAACAACAGTCCTATGCTTTTTTATCCCCTTCCTTTTAGAGCAGCAACAGGCAGGCTGTTTTTCCAGGATTCAGAGGAGGAATGAAGATTTACAGTTTAGTATCCTGACACTTTTTCAGTTTTCTCAGAGTAAACTGAGCACTACTGAGTACAATGCGAAGAACGTGGATAAATGCAGAAAGAGAGATTAGAATGATCATATGATAGTTGCTCTTTGCAAGAGGAGTTGGAAGGCAGAAGTTAGATAAACTCAGATAGATAGAGTAATTCTGTTACAAAAATTGGGTTCAACTCAAAGTTAAGACGTAGTCAAGGCAGAGCTAATCAAAGTAGCCAAATTTTAGGGCATGACACAACTGGGTAGCTTGAATATAACTACTTCAGGCTGAGGTACTTTGCTGTCAAAATTCCCTTGACCAGCTTGCAAGCTTTAACACCTAGTTCATGTATGTCTACAAAATTTTTGTCTTCATGAGCAGTGATTCATACTACATGCCTTCTAAAACTTGAGGCTGATTGTTACCCTTTATTTTGGTCTCCCTTCTCCCAACACAGCTGGGTGCATACTAGTCACTGTCAAACTTATACACCTTGCCCATGGGTCCAGGGTCTCAATATAAGCTCAGGTAGGCCTGGTCATCTGGCTCCTGTACAGGTTATATTGCAGTTGTGCCTGTTCCCTGCTTGGCTGTAACAATGCCTTGCTGAGGGGCATGTTACTCCTGTCAGGTAGACCGACTTCAAGGCTTGACTTTAGATGTGCCTTATACCCGTGAATTTGTTTGATATGTTGGACTCTTGGTTGAAGATGGCTACCTGCTCCAGGTTTGTTTTGCTTGCCTTGTTCTAGTACTGCTTGTCTGGCCGTTGGTCAGGGAGGACGCTGCCTTGTCAGGCATGCTACCATGTTCTGCTGCTGACTGTGTGTCCTAGGGAGCAGTCACCCACCTCTTACTGCTCCCTGACAGCCGCTGTGTCTTTATCCTCCTGTCTTATGTGTGCTGTGCCATTTGCAGGCAATCTTCCATGCATTTCATATAGCTCTATAGGTTTTAAATAGTATGTTCCCTTTCCAAGTGTTGTACCTATTCTACCTGAACACTGTCTTTATCATCTTTCATTTCAGTCACTTAACTGGACTTCGAAACACTGTGCTGCTCCTGCCATGTGTTCATGCTTCAGCTGTTCTTCCCCAATTATTTTTTTTCTTTTTTTTTTTTTTTTTCCCTTTAGAGTGTGCTTAGACTTTAGACATGTTGTTATGATTTAACCCGGCTGGCAGCTAAGCACCAGACACCTGTTGGCTCGCCCTCCCCCCTCCCTCTCTGTGATGGGAGAGAGAATTAGAAAGAAATGAAAACCTGTGGGTTGAGATAAAGTCAGTTTATTAGGACAGGAAAGAAAGGATAATAATAATAATAATAATAATAATAATAATAATAATAATAATAATAATAATGTGTACAAACAAGTGATGCACAATGCAATTGCTCACCACCCGCTGACCGATGCCCAGCCTATCCCCGAGCAGCCGGCCCCCCACCCCGGCCAGCCACCCCTATATATTGTTTAGCATGACCCCAGATGGTATGGAATACCCCTTTGGCCAGTTTGGGTCAGCTGTCCTGGGTCTGTCCCCTCCCAGCTCCTGCTGCACCCCCAGCCTGCTCGCTGGCAGGACAGTGTGAGAAGCTGGAAAGTCCTTGGCTTAGTGCTCTGCAACAATTAAAACATCAGTGTGATATCAACATTATTCTCATCCTAAATCCCAAACACAGCACCATACCAGCTACTGGGAGGAAAATTAACTCTATCCTAGCTGAAACCAGGACACATGTCTAGTTCCACTCCAGGACAATTAATTAATTCAGCAATCTGGTCTTTTCTTACTTTAATTCTGTAATCTAGGACAAAGTGCCTTTCTAGAAGTAGAACAAGAAATAACAGTGGGAAGGAAGTAGAGAAACAAATGGATATTTGATAAGGCTGTGAAGGGATGGAGGTACTTGTTTACCTCGAGTACTGTGTTCAGCTTTGGGCCCCTCACTACAAGAAGGACACGGAGGTGCTCAAGCATGTCCAGAGAAGGACTACAAAGCTGGTGAGGGGTCTGGAGAACAAGTCTTACGAAGAGCGGCTGAGGGAGCTGGGGGTGTTCAGCCTGGAGAAGAGGAGGCTCAGGGGCGACCTCATCGCTCTCTACAGGTACCTTAAAGGAGGCTGTAGCGAGGTGGGGGTTGGTCTGTTCTCCCACGTGTCTGGTGACAGGACGAGGGGGAACAGGCTAAAGTTGTGCCAGGGGAGGTTTAGGTTGGATATTAGGAAAAACTTTACCAAAAGGGTTGTTAGGCATTGAAATGGACTGCCCAGGAAAGTGGTTGAGTCACTGTCCCTGGAGGTCTTTAAAAGATGTTTAGATGTAGAGCTTAGTGATATGGTTTAGTGGGGGACTTGTTAGTGTTAGGTCAGAGGTTGGACTGGGTGATCTTGGAGGTCTCTTCCAACCTGGATGATTCTGTGATTCTGTAAGACCAGTTTCTTATACCCTACATGAAGCAGATTCGAGCATGAGAAGAAATCAGTGAGGAAGGCTGCAATGATGGAAATTTTGGGCTTAACGTAAAGGGTTAAGGATTAAAACAGATTGAGGGGTAGTTAAATTTAGAAAAAGGGTTAGGATTTGGAGTTGGAATAGGGTTCAAGTTAGGCTTTAAATTGGGAGTTGGGGTTAATTAAGAATTCAGATTACAGATAAGGAATAGAATTAATTTAGGATTTGAATTGAGAAGGCAAGGTATAGGATTTTGGAAGCCTGAGAAGCCAAAGAAGGTGCATAGCTGTGCAGGCACTGCACTGATGCTGTCTGCCATCCCTGTGACACACCAAGAAGTAGCTGATGCTGGAGCAGTTCTTGAGCATCCTGTCCCTGGAGATGCAGTACTGTGTATGGGAGTGCAGCCTTAAGACCTGTGCTGAAGCAGTGGCCCTGGCCAAAATTTTAATTGCAGGATGTCCAATGCTGGCACATAGACGATGATGGATGGTTGTGAGGGAGTAGGCTTCTCATCCTTGTAGGTCAGGGCTGTGCCTTATTACACAGTCCTTATCTTCCCCCATAGAATTACAACTGGGTGTAGTAAAGGGTGGCCTAAGAGCTTTTGTGATTTAATCTCTCCTCAGACATCCTTCTATCCATGCCCTTCTACCCAGGTTCACCATAAAATTGAAAGTGGAAGAGCCCAGTAGTTTCCTGGAGAACCACTGGAAAAATCCCGCTTCCTGTCCAGCCCTCAAATGATGGGATACTGTCCAAGGAATACGCTGGCCTAGGACAATGTGCGTTGTCAAAGAATAGCCCCAGAGACCCCTAGAGATGGGTAGCGTGGGCTGCCAAGGGGAAGGACAAGGGCTTGCCCTCAATGGACTGTGGGGAGAGGGCACAAGGTGGCCAATAGGCTGATATTCCATCAGTGCCCAGCAGAGAGACAGGTCTGACCCTGAAACCCTGTCTTTCTATTCTCCACTCTTTCTTCCTCAGTATTTTTTTTTAACTTCCTCCATCTCACATCACCTTCTCTGTTCTGCAGCCTGTGGCTGCAGGAGGCAACTTCCCCATGGGATGTATGAATGAACACTACTCCAAGCCTAAGGTCTGCAGTGCCCCAGGCAAACGGGAAGCATACGGGCACTGAGCCCTGACACTGTGTCACTCTGCACTGGGGAAGTGGCTATCACCTGTGTTGGGTTTACCAAATGAAAATGAAAACACTTTTGTTTTTTTTTTTTTAAATTGGCAGACATTTAAAACAGAGGAAAAAGAATGTTCTGGGGAGCAAAGAAATTCTGAGGAGGGGTGCTGACTGAGCAAGAAAGAGCCAAAGAGCGTTGTGGAGTGAGAAGCACTCTAGGAACCTACGAGAGTTTCCAGGAGGCATTGTGACAGAGAGGAGAGGATGGGTGAGGTCAGAGAGACAAAAGAATGCTTGGAGGAACAGTGAGAGAGGGTCCGCATGGTGCACAGATTTTGTCATGAGGTGTATTTGGTTTATGTGGCAAGGTTTAGGTAGTGGGGGCTTCAGGGGTAGCCTCTGTGGGAAGTTCAGAAGCTGACCCGCATTAGATAAGAGCCAGTTCCAGCTGGCTCCAAAAGCAACCTGTTGCTGGCAAAAGCTGAGCCATGAATGCTGCTGGTTGTGCTGCTGTGAGAACATAGTTAAGAAAGGGGGAGAAAAAAAAAAAAGAAAAAAAAAAAAAACCACCTGCTGCATAGGGGCAACTGGGAGAGAGAAGTGAAAAATGTAGAGAAACAATCCCACAGACACCAAGGTCAGTGAAGAAGGAGGGAGAGGAGAAGAGGAGATGCTCCAGGCACTAGAGCAGAAGTTCTCCTGCATCCATTGAAAGAGGACCACGCTGGAGCAGGCTGTCTCCCTGCAGTCCATGGTGTACCAGATCTCTAAACTGCAACCCGTGGAGAGGAGCCCACAGTGGACCAGGTGATCTGGCAGGAACTGCCATCTGTGGAGGACCCATGCTGGAGCAGTCTGCTCCTAAAAGATGGACCCCACGGTACAGACCCATATTGGAGCAGTTCTTGAAGACCCTCAGTCTGTGTGAAGCCCACATAGGAGCAGTTCAGGAAGGACAGCATCCTGTGGAAGGGACCCCATGCTGGAGCAAGGGAAGAGACTGACCATGAAGGAGTGGAAAGTGATGAAGTGTTAGGGACTGACTGCAAACCCCATTCTTTGTTGCTTTGTGCCATTCGGGGGAGGAGGTATAAGAGGGTGGTTGTGGGGAAGGTGCTTTTAGTGTATTTTTGGTTCTCATTGCTCTAATCTGTTATTAGTAGGCAATAAATTACATTAATCTCCCTGTGCTGACTCTGTCTCGCTTGTGATGGTAACTGGCGAGTGATTTCTCTGTACTTAACTCTTCAGCTTTTTTTTCATCATGTTTTCCCTCCCTGCTCTTTTTAAGGGGGAGAAGAGGGGAAGAGGCCAGAGGGCAGTGTGGTGGTGTTTAGCTGCCTCGTCAGTATGAAACCACCACAGACAATAACATGTGGTGCCAGTTCCATGCTGGGGTACGTGGTGGTGCTGTGGGCTGTGGCTGAAGGGCTGCAGCTGTGGGGTGTAGTGGGAGGAACCCCAGGTGTGGCAGTGAGGGTGCTGATGGATACAGCCCCTCTGCATAAAGGAGCTGCCCCAGGGAGGGTGAGCAGGGGTTGTTGGGTCAGTGGAGCAGGGAGTTGCTAGTGCGTTGTTTTGTGCTGCCTCTATTGCCCCAAGGAGGCTGGTCTGGTATTACCAAGGCTGCAGCTTCATCAAGGGAGAAAGTGAGTGGGGCTGGGGTGTCTGTGGGAGGGCAGCAGGGAGATCTGGTGTCTGTTGGCTAGGGCAGGAAAAGTCCTGGGTGGGGAGCTGTGGAGTGGGACTGTGGCACCATGATGGGGCAGGAGGCGGGCAGCCGCAGGGCAGCGCTCCAGGCTATGTGGGTCTGGCAGCAAAGTGGTGTGGTGGTGGTGGTAGGGAGCACTGTGTCCCTCCAGTGTCGAGACTATGGAGAGTGTTGCATCCTGCAGCGTGCTGAGTTGTGGTCTTATGACCCAGGGTTCCAGTTGGCCACATTATTTTTTGAAGCCTGCTGGGAAATTAAAGTGATTTTGTTGCCACTAGGCTTGTGGGCAAGGAGTCACTTGCAGCAAAGAGTAGTTCCTCCCTCTGTGGCAGTGTGGGAATGTGCAATTTCCTGCAGCTTTCGTTTGACTTTTTTGCACGGTTCCTACTCCTTTTGTTAACAAGTCTGGAAAACAAATACGCTTTTGTGCACGTGTGGTTGTCAGCTAGCTCGGCATGTGTGTGGAAAAGACATGGTGCTCACTACCGCCGCCTGATGACTTTCACAATATTTACATTTTGATGTCCACAAGCACATTAACAACAATCCTTATGGTGCCATTTTTCAAAACAATGACGACTCTGCCTTTTCAAAGCTGTAATTTGTAGTTTAATTTCTGTTGCTTGCTAACTGTTGAGAACATCTCTTTAGGCTTCCTGCCATAAGAGCTAAAAGTCTAAGCTGGTTTTAAGCCATAAATGCTTAGTAAAATGTGCAGATGCTTACAGCATTGCTTACAAAACAAACAAAACCACATGTAAACCATGCATACGTCAATTTTTTGAGAATATTCAGCCAGAGTATTTGAGTTAACAGCCCATGAAGCTGAATTTCTTGTACCACAGATTCTTGAAATGTAGCATACTGTGGGCCTCTGCAAATCTGTTCCTGTAGCATTCAGAAACCTATCTTCTTAAACTCATCCTTTAGACAAGTGCTACTTTCTGTAGCATATACGTATTTAAATTAAATACTTCCGTAAGCTGTCTGGTAAGTGTTCTGTTTCACCATCGTGAGTTGGACGAAATTGTCTGATGCAGGGCGTTGGTTAACTCATAAATACTTGGATGATTGCATTCTTCTCTTTTTAAAAATTTATTATTATTATTATAGGAAAGCTCCATGATTATACATATATTGCCTAGAAATTTTATAGCAGTTGCATGTAAATAGTCAGGATTGATTTTTTTCAAATATTTTTTAACTATAAAGTACTATATAATTATGCATGTGACTTTGACATTTAATATATGAGAATAAATCTTTTGCTGGTTTTAGAGTGTTTCGTTAAAAGTTTATTTGGTTTCTTTTCCTGTTACAGCAGAGTTCTTATGAAGCTTCTGTTCAGGAAGTTGGTAAGGGATTTTTTTTGTAAACATTTGTGTAGATATACAGAGGATTTGACAGCACCTATCCCAGGTGCTACTTCTGTAGCAGAGGATTAGATTTATCAACCCTATGAACGAGAACACTAGCCATTTTGCATAGTCTGTCAGCAACATCAAATTATGTTTGGGACTGAAGAGTATGTTGTAGCATTTCGTGATTCTAAGTTACTCAATAAGTGACACTGAAGTGGGTAGATAGCTTGCTTGACTGCTGAACCGCTTATTGCAAAGTTTAGACTGACAGCGCTAAAGAAAATTCTACTTTTTCCTTATGATGGCAGCTCTGTTAGGAAGAAGGAATGATGGGGACAGAGATGGAAAGTATTGAGAAACTCAGAATTTCAGGCATGAGACAAAGAAAGCAAGGAGTGCAAAAAGGGAAACGTGCAGCCAAGAGACCTTTTTTTTTTTTTTAATTCCCTCAGGGCAGTCCCTCAGCCAGTGCAATCTAAATGCATTTAGACTGTGGATTGTTAATATATAATAATAATAATGTTTTATGGAAATGAGGCTTGTGTGAATGTTTAGCTTGTTCTGTTCTTTCTGTTAATAATTCTGAACCCCCCGGCTGGTGTAGAAGATCAGTCACGTGACTAAAACACTTTTTGTGGTGATACTGGATTCGTGCCTTGGTGAAGGAGCACACCTGCTATTACAGCGTGACAGATGTCTGATTAGCATAAGACCACATCAGACCTATTCTTGGTCTGATTACATGTCGTGGGCTCTTAATTGGAAATATGTTCAGCTCTTCCTTACTGTGTTTTATTTATTTTCAAATAAAGAGTGGATTTTTTTATTGATATCTTCGTGAGAGTATCAAATCAGGATCCAGTAAATACGTATCAGCAACTAGGCTGCAGTGTGTACCAGACAGTATTAGACTGCAACTCGGTTAGCAATAGCAAACCAGAGGAATATGCTTATGGTAAGTGCTTGTTCTGCCTCAAGTTGAATGGAAAGATACTGATGTTGAGCATGCCAGGGATTGTTTGAATGATTTTTTTAATATGAAAAAAGTGTAGATGGTGGTTGATGAATGGGATTTTGTTTACTCTTTTTGTTATCTTTTCCTACTAAAGATTACATCAGTTATAAAACATAATCTTGCAGTTTATACATTTTGTAGTATCTGTGGCAAAATAAACTGCAAGACAAGAGTAAATTAGCAAGTACAAAGACATGTTATTCTATAGATAACATACAGTTACTTATTTAATTTTTATTTTCAGAGAAAGCTCCTGCCAAGTACGTGAGATTTTTGTTAATGTGACTGGGGAAAGGAATGGCTGTGCTGTCTTTTTTCTTCTCTTCTCCACTCCCTCCCCTACCCTCTTTTTTCCTCCCCCACTTTTTTTCTTTTCTCCTTTGATAACAGGGACTCGAATTTTCTTTTTTTCTTCTTTCTTAGAGGTCCAAATTAAAATTTTAAAATGTTAATGGTCAACAGTGTCAGAGGATTGGGTGGCATTTTCAATTTAAAGGGTAAAGAACATGGAAATTTCATGTATGCTAATGTTACTCTGTTAACAAGGCTGAAGTACTAGTCGCTTGCTGTTTGAGATTTTTTTTTTCCCCTTAAATATTCTCCACAAAGGCTTTTGTGGACATGCTGTGTATCTTTGCTGTTCTTCCATTATTCATTTGGTATGAAAGAGTGCTACAAAAATACAAAGGCTGTAGACAGACATCTACCATTGTTGCAGATGCCTTAAGTCATGTATTTGTCCTTTTAGCCTGCCGTTTTCCTTTACATTCAGTTGAATTTTGTGCAGTGCTACATTCAAACTGGTAACATTGCTGCTGAAGTGTTCTTGGTTAAAAATAAACTTAGTGTAATAGTGAATTCACTTAATATGGCTTTGCACAATGACTCTCATTATAGTAACATTTTCTTTCTTTTGCCACAGATATGAGAAAAGCTCTTTCCAGAGATGTGGAGAAGAAATCAATTATATCTCCACCTCATCCTTTGAGACCAGAAGACACTGAGTACCTGTAAGCAGTGATAGTCAGGCGACATACTAAGAGCATGAGGTTCCTCCTCTGCCTTGGCTCAAGCCTCTTGGCTCAATTTACAGGAGACCAGGCCTGCTGAAAACAGACAGGAACAGCTTATTCCACTGGCAGAAAAGGGTTTTAGGATGGGAGTTGGCAGGGTTCATTGACAGAGCTTTAAACTAGCTATGAAGGGGGTTGGGGGTGAAACCAGGGTCACTAGAAAGGAGCCTGAATGTAACATACCAGCTCTTCTGGTTGAGGAATGTGCTAGCAAGACCTTGCAGCCTTGTGCCTTGGTGAAGGAGGAGGATGATATAACACTTTACAGGAAGGACACAAGGGTTGGTGAGAGGTTGGTTACTATGGAAACACCTAAGTATGGTCAAGAGGGTATTAGGGCTTCTCCCGCCCAAAAGGTGGCCCAGCTGAGGTGCATTTACACTAATGCATGCAGTATGGGTAGCAAACAGGAGGAGCTGGAGGCCATTGTGCTAGTAGGAAACTGTGATATGCCATCACTGAAACCTGGTGGGATTGTTATAAATGACTGAGTCCCAAATAGGATTACAATCAGAGTTTACAATTTATTAAACGAATAGAGGCAAGCAAACAGCGCTGGGTGCGCCGGGAGTCTCTGCTCCACCGGGACGCACACCTGTTACGTAAGGCGGCTGGTTTTTATGCTCCTAGGCTAATACATATTCATTACTACTTCTAGAAGAGGCAGGGTTATTATAATTGGTTTCCCGAATCCGAAGTCCTTCCAGGTGCGCCTGCTTATCAGTCTCTGTTAGTTTCTCGGGGGCCGCTCGGACAGGGAGGCTCATATTCTTCCTCCTTATCTAGTGGTCTCTTGGCCGGCTGTCAGAAGTTACTGCACATTCGTGCAAAGTCAGCAGTTTTTCTCCGAAGAAATCCCTTTGTTCTCTTCTCGCCTAAACCCAGGCCTCAATGTTAACCCTTCAAAACCCCTTAGTGGCACGAATTGCTGGACCATTTCTTACAATTCCTCCCTTTTTTTTTTTTAATCATCAATTCGTGTCTCTCCTTCAACCTTTGTCAGTAACAATTGGATTTCATCAGTCAGTTCTCGGGGTGTCCACTTCTTAAGCATCATTATCGACACGTCACCTTTTCTCTCCACTGAAGTCATCACAAATTGGGTGCTATTTATTACTCGCCGTATCAACAACGTAAAGCAAGGTATCATACAAGGTATAAACAATAATGTCACTATACCACATAAAAATAAAAACAGCATCCTTTTAACCCATGGTTCACCAGGCAACCATGAAAAGAAATCCCAATCCATACCCTTCCAAGTTTGTACTGGGACGTGGGCTAGCTTTCTAATTTCCTTTGTTATCTGCTTGACCACTTTTCCATTATCATCAATCTGTAGACAACAATTAGAATCGTTCAGTTTTCCACATACTCCCCCTTCTTCTGCTAGTAAATAGTCTAAGACCATTCTATGTTGGAATATAGCATTTCTCATTTGAGTGGATTGGTCAGCCAAAAGATCCAAGGCTGTCGCTGTTTGATTTGTTACAACTTCGAGGATAGCTTGCAACCTAATTATTCGGTTCAAATTATAAATAGGTTCTCGGGCTCCTGATATCAACTCATTTGGGTTCCAGGTGGCTGGCCCATAATGCTGTATGATTCTTTCAGGAGGCCATTCATCCTTTCCCCATTTTTGGGCACTATCCCCGGATAAGGAAGTATCAATAGATCGTTTTACTCTGTTCAGGTCATCATATAATCTTATTCCTAAATGATTTCCTTGTGTTTGTGACAATAAAAAGAACAAGGGTCTTATGTACCCCACGTAGCATATTCCCGACCAGTTTCCAGGTAGCCTCTTGTAAGCATGTTTGCTACACACCCAATAATGTCCCTTTAGGGCCCACGTCCCGTTTGGAAAATGACCATCCCATCCATCTTTACCCTTTGGGGCGTGATAATACAGAGTGTCCTTGTTACCGAGTGGTCCTGTTACAATGTCTGCCCCGTTTGTACTCGTATATGCACGCTTCCAAGCTCCCACGTTGGGTTTCCACTTACAGTCACAATTCAGTTCTCTTTGGCGACCTGTCATATTATAAGCCTTTTTCGCCGTCCAATCTTGAGAGTGTGGGAAGCGCCTTCAATCATGGGGTTGGGCCCGCTTTCAGAGCTTGTGTTACCATTCAGCCCTTCAGGGTGATCCAGCTCCTGGAAAAACTAATCACAATTTTATTATGGGTTTAAAAGGTTCTCATGTTATTTTTCTCAGGACAAACTGATCTTGGTGTGGGAGAAGTCCGGTCGAGGCACTCTCACTCGGCGGTCAATACCCATAGGGGTTGCCTCCCTCGGTAGACCATACACGCCGCAGTGGAGGGTCCTACCCCGGTCTTGCCTTCTCCCTTTCCTCCCTTCAGCCTTGTCCTCTTTATCCAGTGCCCTTAATTCATGCAGAACCTCATTGCTGGGATATCAGTTCCTCTTTAGTCTCAGTTTCAGTTCCCCAGGAGTGGACTCAACCCTCCAGGCTTCGGTAGTTATTGGTCCTTTTATTCTGGATGCGTGGGTCCAACCCCTTCTTGCTGTTCTCACAGCTGTTTCAGTAGTAAGTAAAACAAGGTACAGTCCCTCCCATCGGGGGTTCAATGATTCTTCTCTCCAGGTTTTTATTAAGACCTTGTCTCCTGGTTGTATTTTATGAATAGCAAATCCTAAAGGTGGTGTCTGAGTCATCATCCCAATTTCTCTTATCTCCTGTAATCTCCTTCCAATGGTAATTATGTATTTCTGGATACTATGATCCTCAACTACATTGTTCCCTAGGGGCATCCCTTGAGAATAAGGCATACCATATAACATTTCATATGATGATAATCCAGTCTCACTGTGTGGTTTAGTTCTTATGTTTAAAAGTGCCAATGGTAAGCATTTCGTCCAGGGCAGCTGTGTCTCGATCATTAACTTAGCCAATTGTTGTTTTATTGATTGATTCATCCTTTCTACTTTCCCTGAGCTTTGTGGGTGCCACGGAGTGTGGTATTCCCACTGAATACCTTTCAAGGGGTACATCCTTCAAATCTTTGTGGCTGGCGTATGTTCGATTATTTCCACACAATTGTGTTCCAACGGTCCTTCTTCTGGAACGGTTCCTAGAAATACTGCTGGATATAACAGGTTAGTCGTTTTCAAGGTTATGTCATCTTGTTCAGTTAGGATTGCCTGATATTTCATCATCCGGCTGGGTGATAACCAGTGCCCCCCGCCTTTGTTCCAAAACGGTTGTTACCATATGTGGTCCAAAAA
Organism: Anser anser; assembly: GCF_964211835.1. NCBI lineage: Eukaryota > Metazoa > Chordata > Aves > Anseriformes > Anatidae > Anser > Anser anser. Next base: position 163,176,484 of record NC_139721.1, read on the forward strand.
CTTCAATACGTTTTCCCATTTGAAGGCAAATAATTTTCTACTATCTTTATCAAGAGGTATGCAAAAGAAGGCATCCTTTAAATCTATCACGGTAAACCATTTATATTTCTCTTTCACAGATGTTAACAAGGTGTAAGGATTAGCTACTACCGGGTGAATATCCTTTGTTATTTCATTTATTGCTCTAAGATCTTGTACAGATCTATACTCGCCATTCGGCTTCTTTACTGGAAAAATTGGAGTATTGTATTCCGATTTACATTCTTCCAGAATCTGATATTTGAGAAATTTGTCAATAATTTTCACTATTCCCGTGCCTAGCTTCTATCTTAAGTGGATATTGTTTGATTCAAACAGATTTGGCTCCTTCCTTTAATTCCACCTTTACCAGTTCTGCCAGTTTCGACTTCCCTGGTACATCTGTTTCCCGTACTGTTGCTATAACTGCATTTTCTACTTCTCTTGGAATATTAACAAAGGGTTTATCTTTGATCATTAGGATTTGGCCTACTTTGGACTCAGGTACCTTCATTATTAATTCTCCATCCTCAAAGGTTATTGTTGCATCTAATTTGGCTAATAGATCCCGTCCCAAGAGTGGCATCGGGCATTCTGGTACATACTAAAATTTATGGGTTAGTTCCTCACCCCCAAAACGCAAATCAAGGGGTCGTAAGAATGACCATTCTTCCTCTTTCCCTGTGGCTCCAGTTATTGTAGTTGTCTTAGTTCCTAATCGTCCTTTTAAACTATTTAACACTGAATATGTTGCTCCTATTACATTTACAGCCTAATTAACACAGAGAAAGAAGCTCCCATAACCAACAAAAAATTCAAGCCTGTCTTCGTTTCCTAGCTTTATTTCAACTAGTGGACCTGCTAGGGTAGATGCCCCAGGTCCCCATCATTCCTGACTGTTGTTTGTCCTGCAGCCTAAGACAATTTCTTTCTGATATCAGGGGCTGATTGCCCTGGAAAGAGGTTAGCCAGTTGCCTCTCTCTCTTTTTTTTTTTTAAGCCAGGTCCATTTTTTTTTTTCATTGCATTTCAAAGTTGGTCCAGAAATTCAAAAATTCCATAAATTCCATAGGGGTTTCTTTTGGACCTTGTTGGAACAGATTCTCAATTCCCAATAGCCAATTTAACCAGATTTTAGTATTTACATAATTTCCGGGGTGATTAGGGTCTCAGTGAGGGGGTCGGTCAGGGGAATGCAATCGTTGAAAGTTCCCTGAGCGGTCCCATTGGCAATCTGAGCTCACACAGGAACTCAGGTTGTTTCAAGAGTTAGCTGCTTTTCTGTTTCCACGACAACTCTCTCGGACCCATCACGGTCCCCCTGCCCCAGAGGGCTCACACCCGCGATTTAGAGATCTCAGCCTCGGGTTGAGACGGAACTATTAACATTCCTACATCCTCTTCCCCTGCTCATTCAACTTCAAACAGCTCTGTTAAATACTACATGCCACACAACCTTTAACACCTTCAACAACCCTTTTAACACTTCCTTTATCTTTCTCCAGCCCGTACTTTTCTAATGCCAACACCAAAGGCTCAGTCAGGGGCCAACTTAATTCCAAACCTTTTCCCTCCAACATGCTGAAACAACATATCACTATACAACATTTCATCCTATTTTCCTTCTCTCCTCAAAAACATTAATTGCAAGACACTATTATAGTCGATTGATCCATAAAGTGGCCATTTAGTTTATATAGTGGCCACCATTGATTGCAATACTTAGTGAAAGTCCTCTTGCTTTCTGTGCCCCCATTTCTAACAATATCCTTCCAATGTGCCAATATGCACCCAAGGAGGCTTTTTCTTTTTTAGGACGTCTTTTTTTTTTTTTTTTTTTTTTTGGATTTTCCCCTTTTCCTTGATTTCCCATTCCCTTTTATTTATTTATATTAGTTACTGTCCCTTGTTTCAATTTCCACGCAAACCTTTTTATTGCAGGTTTTTACTATCTTTTCCTAATCTTCTTCCCAAATGTCCCAATTCTCTGGGATTAAACTCTTCTTTCCACATACAAACTTTACTATTTCAGATTATTAATGAGCCCCATTCCAATCATAAATCCGCAGGACTTCGGAAAAACACCTGAAGCACTCAGCCTTCTGTCTTCTAGACAAACAATAACACCTTTTCCACAAAATTTACATTTCAATAAGACCGAATTTCAAGCCAAATGCTAATTTTTCTCATGCACTTTGTTAGTAAGCCTACACAAAACAAGGAATCACTCCTGTGTATCCGTCAAGATGGGGGTTTAAAAAGGTATTGAGGCCTAAATAAATTCGCTCTCCCCCTTCTTACCAAATTCCCAGGGCTCAGGCCCGAACCACCAAAGAAGTGACTCTCCGTTCTACCACTTTGATAATCAGTCAGCCCCGCTCCCCCGATACTTGGGAAACTGACCGAACACCACCGCGAATATACCCAAACTTCTAAACTGTTACTTAGATAATGCTCCCACCTTCCTCCTTGACACAGTCAAAACATTTAAGAACAAAACAGGATTACAAGATGCACCACCGGGGGTGGATTGTTAGGATATAGAGGTGGTAGGTTATCCAATGACTCCCATTCATCATCTTTTTCTTTTTCCTTTTTTTTTATTTTTTATTTTTTTGTTCTCTTCTTCGTCAAACTTCTCGTCTGCTTTTAGTGTAAATATTGAGGCTGGAAAAGGACGTGAGATCCTGATCCATAATCCTGCATAATCACTTTCCTCCTGGCTAAAAGGTTCCTTTGAATTAACATGTATATTTAAGGCCTGGCAAACCCAGTCTTCAAAGGATCCGAAAACGGGCCAAAAGACATGTGGTCTTAAAGGCTCCTTTGGCCATTCTGTCATACAATACTGAACCATTTTTAATTTACTTTTTCCCTTTTCTGGGGCCCCTATCGTTCCAATTTCTAATCATTATCCCTAATGGACTTTCTGGTGGTATGTCTGGTAATTTGCTCCCTTTTCTCTGGTCCCGGGTCTTCAATTTTGTCTGACCCATCTAGGAATTTTACTGTGGCAATTCCTACAGCCCTTGGTTGCCTTAGTGAGAGTGTCTTGCAGGGGGTTTAGGACCTATCACCCACCCACGAATCCTATAGGAATCGCTTCGGTCCTTCACCGGCCAAGTCCCTCGCGGGAGATTGGAACCGCGGTTAGAAGACCTCCACAATCGCTTCGGAACTACGTTCCGTCTCAGTCACACTCTCACACACACAGGCAACCGAATCCCACCCAACCGAACGGTATACGCCTTAAATACTTACGACTCCGTCGTCTTCGTTCGGATCTTCGCGCGCAGAATTACGGGCAAAATATAGTGCTGCAGCCGGCAAAGGGAGCTCATAAAAAAAATCTAAATCTTTGCTTGCCCTTATTCAGGTTCAAGATGGCATTAGCCCTGACCTGACTCGAACAGGAGCCACCAAATGGTGGGGGCACCCCTCCTAGATCAAGTCAGAATTCAGGAACCAAGACCATCCCGGACGAGCCCCCAATTGTTATAAATGACTGAGTCCCAAATAGGATTACAATCAGAGTTTACAATTTATTAAACGAATAGAGGCAAGCAAACAGCGCTGGGTGCGCCGGGAGTCTCTGCTCCACCGGGACGCACACCTGTTACGTAAGGCGGCTGGTTTTTATGCTCCTAGGCTAATACATATTCATTACTACTTCTAGAAGAGGCAGGGTTATTATAATTGGTTTCCCGAATCCGAAGTCCTTCCAGGTGCGCCTGCTTATCAGTCTCTGTTAGTTTCTCGGGGGCCGCTCGGACAGGGAGGCTCATATTCTTCCTCCTTATCTAGTGGTCTCTTGGCCGGCTGTCAGAAGTTACTGCACATTCGTGCAAAGTCAGCAGTTTTTCTCCGAAGAAATCCCTTTGTTCTCTTCTCGCCTAAACCCAGGCCTCAATGTTAACCCTTCAAAACCCCTTAGTGGCACGAATTGCTGGACCATTTCTTACAGGATGATTCCCATGACTGGAGTGTGGCCATTGATGGCTACAAACTGTTCAGAAGGGATAGACGAGGAAGGAGGGGAGGAGAAGTTGCCCTCTATGTTAGGAAGTGGATAGCTTGTGAAGAGCTATGCCTGAGAAACAGCTGTGACCAGGTTAAGAGCTTGTGGGTAAAATCAAGGACCGGTCCAGTAAAGGACATCTAGTGGTTGGGATCTGCTACAGGCCACCTGATCAGGGGAGTCTGTTGACAAGGGCTTCTTGCTTCAGCTGCAACAATTGTCACGCTCACAAGCTCTGTTACATGCTGGTATGGCTCCTGTCCTGCTCCCCTGTTCCGTCTTGCTTGTCCTCCGTCTCCAACCTGTAGCCCATTGCTGTTTCACCTTTCTCCATCTCTTTGTTCTCATTATTCTCTCTTCGCTCATCCCCCCTGCCATGCTGGTGTCTGTTTTCCCTCTTACTGTCTGTCCTGTCCCCATCCCTCCCTCCCTTTCTGCACCTTACTGCCCTGCTTCCTATCCTTGTTTTCACTCTCTCCCTCTGTCCAGCTCCCCACCAGGATCTCAGTCTAGCTCGTCCCTGCTCCCCATTCTCCACACACACACACACACCTTTTCCTCTCTTGCTTGCAGTCCATCCCAGGCTTTTCCTTCTTCGTCCTTCTTTTCCCCACTCTGTCCTTCTTCCTGGCTTTCTCAATTTTTCTCCCTCCCTAATGTTTCACTCCCCATGTCCACACTGCTCTTTGTTGCGGTCCCTCCACCCTCCTTCCACTCCCTGTTCTATTGGTCTGCATCTCTGTCCTGCTGCCTCTGCCATTGTTCTAGCCCTTTGTCCAGCCAGCTCATCTCTTATCCTTCTCTCTGTGCCTCTGTCCTGCTCCCCTTCTCTTTATGCTCTTTTGCTGTCTCAGCCGTGCTCCACACTGCTGTCTCTCCTTTCTCCATCTCTGTCCCATTCTGCACCTCTCTCTTAATTACAGCGCTCTGATCTCAGGTGTTCTGTCCCCTCTAAGGACTTTTCGGTTCTCCATCTCTCATCAGTTCTTCTCCATTTCTCATTTCTGGTGCCCATCTCTATTTGATTTTTCTCAGTCTGTCTTTCCTGCTCCCCATTTGTCAGTTTCTCTTTCTGACAAATTTTACCACTTTGTCTACCTCTGCTTTTCCATGTTCTTGCATCCTGCTCTGCTCCACTGTCTGTATTGGGCTGTCTTGCTCTCCACCCCTCTTTCTTTCAGTTCAGCCATTGTGTTCTCTGTCCCTGTGCTGGCCTTTCTCTCTCTGCCTCCCTGTCATTCTCCTTCTCTCTCCTGCTTTCTTGCTTTCTCTGTCCTGGTGACCATCACTATTTTATCCTTCTCCATCCCTTTGTCCTGATTCCTGTTCCTTTCCTTATCTGTCTTTGCCTCCAAGCCTAACCCAGTCGTTCCCTTCCTTGCTTCTCTCTGTCATTCTGTCCTGCTTCCCCTGCCCTGTTGTTTCTCACTACACCTATTACTTTTACTCTTGCTGTCACCCTGTTCTGCTTCCTCTCCTTGTCTTTTTTGTCCTTCTGTGCTGTTCCATCTCATCTTTCTAGCTATAACCCCCTGACCAGCCTTTGTTTTACTTTCTCAATCTTTGTCCTGCTGGCTGTTGCAGTTGTTTTTTCCTCCAGTGCTGTCCTCTTTTCTGTCCCTCTGTTCTCCTCCCTGCTCTACCCTCTGATCATCCCCATCCAGCTCCCTGCCCCATGGGTTCTTCTTTTTTCCCTCTGGCTTTCAGTTTTCTCTCTGACTGCTTGTGCCCTACACCATTTTCCTTATTTTTTTTTTCTTCCTCTTTCTCTGTCTTGCAGCCCATGGGTGCAGGAAGCAGTTGTTCCCCATGGGACGGATGTGTAGATGGACAGACGCCATTTGATGCCTCATCTCTCTGGCCTTCCAGGAGAAGAGGGAAATGTACAGGGACAGAGCGCTGCTGCAGCCTCCTTCCTGGGAGTTCTGTGCACGAGGTAGTAAGAGTTTTTTTTTTTTTTGCTTGTATTGCTGTGTTTGCAGTCCCTGGCCCCTTGGTAAGTGGCTGTCACCATTTCTGTGGGTGCAGGTTCCGTGTTAGGGTGTGTGGAGGGGGCACATGCTGGGGGGTGGTTGCTCCATGTTCCCGAAGGGTGGCAGCTGTGGCCTGGGGCTGGAGGAGCCCCAGGTGAGGCTATGAGGGTGCTGATGGGGATGTCCCCTCTGGATATGGGTGCTATCCTGCTGGGGTGGGTGCGGGCTGTGGGGCCAGTGGAGGAGGAGGGGGGCAACAGCAGTGGTGGACAGTAGTCTGCTGCACGCAGCGGGTGTGCTGGGGCTGGTCTGTGATGAGGGAGCGGTTGCCAAGTGTGGCCAGGGCTGCAGCTGCTACAGGGGAACGAATGGGTGGCTGGGGCTGGAGGTCTGTGACCCTGGGAAGGGGAGAGTGCAGGGGGAGGCTCAGCGTCAGGCTCGGGGGGCCTACGCTATGCAAGCGGCAGCTGGGGCACAGAAAGCCGTGGGTTAGGGGGGGGCCATGAAACAGGAGCGGGGAGCGGGCTGGCCCCAGGGAAGGGCGAGAGTACGCGGGAGGAGGCCTGCGGCCTGCCGCCGGCCTGCTGGCTCTGCAGGGCCAGGCCCGGTCCGCAGCGCGGTGGGAGCAGCGGCCTGCGGGCTCCGGGCTCCTGGTCGGCCATGTTGGCGTGTGGGGCATGCCGGGAAATGTAGTTTCCCACTGCTGCTCACCTTCCAGGCCCGGAGTGTCACGTGGCAAAGAGCAGTTATTTCCTCGGCAGTGGCGGTGCGTGCTTTTTTCTGCCGGTTTCATGTGATTTTCTGCGCAGTTCTCTCCGCTTCTTTTAATGAGAAAACGGGCTGTGAGCGCGTGAAATCAGGCCTGGTACTGCAGTCGGGAGGCTCGGCGAAGGTGCAGCGGCGCCGCGGCCGCTCTGCCGCCGCCTGCTGGCCACGAGGCGGTAACGCCAGCAAGAAGCGGCGGCGGAGAGCCTGTGCGCGCTCTGCTGCCGCCTGCTGGCCGAAAGGGGGTACTGCAAGCAGTACGGAGGACGACACCGCTCGGGCATGCGCGGTAGCGCCCCCCCGCCGGGAGAATGCACGGTAGCACCAGTCTGTTCGGGCACGCGCAGTAGCGCCCCGTCCTCGCGAGCATGCGCGGCAGCACCCCGCCGGGAGCAGGCGCGGTTGCGCCGCCTATCGGCTGCGTGCGGTAGCGCCCCACACGAGTACGCGCGGCAGCGAACCCCGACGCACGCGCACCAGCGCCCGTCCGCGGGCGTGCGAGGCGTCCCCGCGTGTGCGCGCGGCAGCGCCTGCAGCGAGCGTGGGTGGCGGCGCCGCTGCCGGGTGCGGGCGTGCGCGGTGACGCCTTGGCCCCTGCCGTCCGCTGGCCGCAGCGCGGTCCCGCAGTGCCAGCACCAAGCAGGTGCGGTAGCAGCGCCGTCGGGGGCGTGCTCGGCAGCGCTCCTTGCGCGCTGCAGCACGGCTGTACCGTGGGTGCTTTTCTCTTTAGCTGTGGTGGCGGTGGGACGGGCGGCTGAGGCACGGTGACACGGAGTTGGTGGTTTGGGGCACCTCGAGACGTTGTGCGGGGCCAGGCACTGGGCGGGCGGGGGTGCCGGACGACCCATGGCTCCTGGGGAAATGCCCGCTGTGCCAGCTTGGGGCAGAGGCAGGGGCTGTGTCACGCAGCGCAGTGCAGTAGGGTCTGCACTCTGCAGAGCTTTTGGGTCCCACCCGGGTGGAAAGTGGAGGGGGTGAACTCCGGGTGTGCTTCCCGTGTGCTCATCGGCAGGGAGTGTTGGTAATAGAAGATGAAATATACAGTATTGCTTAATATGTGTTACATTTGCGATGTACTGCTCCAGGGCTGTGCTTGGAAGATACAAAATATATGTGCAAGGATAGCATGAGAGAATGCACAGATTCACGATGAGGAGTAAGGAGGACTAAGAGAATGCCCGATTTGCAAGACATCTAGATAACTGGGGCCTCTCGGACTCCGAGAACTGGATCAAACCAACCTTGCGGTTTAGACTGAGACCGAGGGCTCAGAGAGCATGCGTAAGAAGAAAAGGTTAAAAAGTTCAGCTCTGATGAAGACTTCTTACTTCATCCCGACGACCACCTGGACGACCACCAGAGAGTAATACGCAAGCGCAGAAGGACTGATAAGATAATTAGCATACGAAGCGAGGCTAGGCGGAGCTAGGAAATGAATATGCATAGATGTGTTGTGAAACTTAATGCATATGTAATATTTTAGGAGATAAAAGAGAACTGAGTGAACAAATCGGATGAAGTTAGATTTGGGCAGGCATGCCCCTAACTTCCGGCGCCTAATAAAGCACCTTCATATAATCACTTTGTGGATTATGTGTTTGAACGCTAACAGGAGCAGCAGAAGCCCTGGGGCAGGGCAGGGGGGACAGCAGACTGGGACCCAGGTCTGCCTGCCCAGGGAAGTTTCCAAGTGACCACTTGGATAGCTTCCCAGTCAGCTGGAGGAGGGCTATGAGCCCGGGGCAGGTTCTGGGAAGAAGTGCAACTACCAGCAGTTTATTCCTTCTTTTCCACGGCTGGCACTGAGAGCTGAAAGGTCCTTTCATCCCCTGCAGTTGCCAGTTGTCTGTGTCTGCCTGAGGCTGGTAGAACGTTTGCCTATGTAAGGTGTGCAAGACTCCAGTGTATTCTTTTGAGTGGGTGACAGATGAGCCAACAGATACTTACAGAGGAGGAAGCCACGTGAGAGAGTGAGAAAGAAGAGTTTGAGCTAGAAATTCTCCCCAGCAGAACCAAGAACAGGAGCTGTGGTGAGTGTCCTACTGCCCAGCCCATTCCCACTCCCCTCCTTCCTCCTGCATCCTTCACCCTTCCACCTGCCCCTGCCTCCATCTCTTTCTTGTGCTCTTCTTCGCTGCCCTGGCTCTCTCTTTCTATCTCTGTCCACCTGCCTGGCTGACTGTCCCTTCGTGGGGCTTTCCAACCCCCATTTTTTTCACTGGGGGGGGATCCCTGCCACTGTTTGATTGGTTAGGGGGGCACACTTGATGAGGAAAATAATACAACATTTAACGTGATGTTTTATTGCATTAAGAGTTTTCATTGTCTCTAGTCTCTCCAAAGTTCAGAAAAAGTGAAAAAACTTGATGGAATTCAGAAAAAAAAAAGCTAAATTATATTAATGGACAGGAAGGAGTAGGGTTGAGGTTATTCCCATCACTTTTCTTAGTATGTGCCACAGCTGTCAATCAGCTTGAAATGCCTATGAGGTACTTACTGGCCAACCAGTGAGATCCGCATTGCATCTTGGGCTAACAGCAGATGTGAATCTTGATTACAGTGTTTCAGTAACTTCTGTCAAACATCAGTGACCGTTATTCGTAAATGTCATTCACAGATGGAAGAAGTCTTCTTGGCCCATATGAGTCCAGAGTGGTGTTCCTTCCTAGCAACTGGAGACCAGGTGTACACACCACGCTGCCAAAGGAACTCTCTCACTGCAATGGCAAGGTCTCTTCTCAGGGCTGTTAACAACGCAAATGGCAGTGAGAGCAGAAGGATCAGACACCTGGATCTCTGCAGGGCACATCATGAACAGGAAGCAGCCGTGCACCAGAAGCAGATGACACCGCACAGCTGGCAGCTTCGCAGAGACTAAATGCAGATGGGGGGTAGGGAGGCATGAGTATTATTTTTTAGCTTTTAATGTCTGGCAAGTGGATGGTGAGAGGGCTATATGTTAATGTAACGGTGGAGGTAAGGAGCTGGATTTAGAGCACGTTATGCAGCTGTATGTGTTGTTCTGTTGAGACAGTGTCAATGAAAACATTCTACATGTTCCATGGGCGTTCTTTCAGAAAACAGAGACAGGACGCAATCGATGTGAGCCAATATCCCAGATGGTATGTGTACCCTTGGAGTCTCACAGCATATGGAGCTGCTCCATGGTTGGGCAAAAACACCCCTTTTCTGACTAGTTCATGCTGGCTTACATGCCCCTTACATGTTACCTGTGCCCGCATGCCTACAAAGGCCTCCAGCATCCATGCATGCAATGAGTGCCCAGAAGTGTCTCCCCTCCAGCACAATCATGCTCAGTGCTCACAGCCCCTCCCCAGTACAGCAGCACTGCTCCCTTGGTCACCTTCACATTGCAGCACCAGGCAAAGACCTGTGGCTCCATACTTTGTGGCTCTTGTTTTTAATTCCTCCACTTCTGACCTGCAGCCCATAGCTACAGCAAGCAACCATTCCCCGTGGGTGCGTATATATGAACGCTACTCCGGCCCTGGCTTCTAAGATGCCCCACATGAAGGTGGAGTGTGTGGGCCCTGAGGCCCTCGCAGAAGTGAGCTGCATGAATTAATACTAACAGTTGTTTTCTCGCTGTCACTGCATGCCATCCCTTTGCACTGGGTAAATGGCCATCTCCAGAGTCCAGGGGAGCAGGTCACATACTGGGGAGGGAGGTAGCATGTTCCTGCAGTGTTGCCCTTTGTTTCAGCTGGGGCTGGAGCCTCAGGTGTGGGTACTGAGGGAGGTGATGGGGTCAGCCCCTCCTTGTAAAGCAGCGGAGCGAATACAAAGAGGCATGCACATCACGCCGAAGGGGGGGGGGGCGGAGCGGACCCCTTGACGGCCAACTCGGGTCGCCGTCCCGGTCGCGTCTCCTCCCGGCTCCCGGAGCAGACAAAGCGTCTCCCCTCCGGCTCGAGCGCGCGCTCAGCGCTCGCAGCCCCTCCTCGCGCGGCGGCTGCGCTCCCCCGGTCGCCGCGCCGGGCCGAGCCCCGCGGCCCCGTGCCTCGCTCCGGAGGCGTCCGCAGGCGCTGAACGGAGGGTCGGAGGGCCCCCGCCGGCGGCAGCCTTCTGCCGGGCCTTCCTTGCCGGCGAGAGCCGGCCGGCCGCGCGCAGGTCCCGCGGCGCTGCTCGGCGCTGCTCGGCGCCGCCGGGGCGGGCGGCCCGGGGCCCCGGCCAATGAGGCGGCAGGCGGCGGCGCGGCTCCGGGGCGGTGGGCGGGGCATGCAAATCCCGCCGGAGGGGAGGGGAGGGGAGGGAGGGAGGGCGGGCGAGGGGGCGGGGCGAACGCCCAGAGGAGGCCGAGCTGCGCCAATCAGCGCGGAGCGAAGGGCGGGCGCAGGGGCTCGGTGGGCGGGGCACGCGGCGGGTGAGCCGCGGGGAGGGAGAGGCGGTGCCGGGGGCGGGGCATGCAAATTCCGCGCGGGGGTCGAGCGAATCGGGCGCGCGGTGGCGCGAACGGGCCGCTGGGAGGCCCCGGCGACGCGGCGGCGGGGCGGTCGGGGGTCGCGGCTGCGAGCGGAGCGCCCGAGAGGGTGGTCGAGGGCGGCGGGTTGAGCCCCGGGAGGGCGGGGGCGGGCGGTGGAGCAGCGGCCGTGAGGTCGGGGTGGTGGGCGCGGGATCGGGTGTCGCGGGGGCGAGGGCGCGGGCATCGCTTCTCGGCCTTTTGGCTAAGATCAAGTGTAGTATCTGTTCTTATCAGTTTAATATCTGATACGTCCTCGATGAGAGGACTTTATATTAAACGGATTTTTGGGCTCGGGAGTTGGATCCGGAGCTTGCTCCCTCCGCTCCGCGCATCGTCCCGGTATTGCAGTACCTCCGGGAACGGTGCACCTCCCTCGGGAGGTTGCTGTGGGTGTCCGAAGACAGAGCTGGCCGGCGTTCGGCGGGGGAACGCCTCCCTGGGGCGGGGCGGGGCGGGGCAGCGCCCCGGCAGCTGCCGCCCGGCCGCCGCAGGGGGTGAGGGAGCGCCGCAGGGTTCCTGGCTCCGCGGAGGGCAGGTCGCGGCCCAGCGCGTGCGCTCGCTTCCCCCCTCGCTGCCCCTTCCGCGGGGCGGGACGGCTCTGTGCTCGCTTGCGCTCCTGGCAGCGCATGCCGTCCCTTTGCGCTGGGTGAGCGGCCGTCTCCGGCGTCCGGGGCAGCAGGTCACGCACTGCGGGCGGGCGGGCGGGCGGCCGGCGGGGGGGGGGGGGCGGGCAGCACGTTTCCGAAGGGCTGCTTTTGAGAGAGGGAGTTAGGAGAATCTTACGGAGTAGAGAGAGCGAGCGCTGACAGCATTAAACTAGCGGATGCTGCTTAGCGTCTTTGCTCACTATTGCGCACTGTGCAAATCAATTAAAGCGAGAAGCTTTGGGCCCCTTTCCAAGGTCAGTCTCTCCATAAGAGTGTGAGCCTATCTTAAGAGACCTGCAGAAACCGGTCCTGCGGATGGGCAAGAGCCGAGGAGCGACTGAGTCCGCGCAAAGACAAGAGGTCAACTAGCGGTGACGAGGAAGAGTCGTCAACCTTCATCCCCCCCCCCGAGGAACACCACCAGGAGACACTGCGCAAGCGAAGATGGGAGGAGCTGATGGAAATAACTCCTTGGAACCGATTTGAACGCGAAGCGGGGACAGGTTATGAATAGGTATAGGCGTACTGTGAAACTTCATGCGTATGTAACCCTGTGCTGCGTACAACCACGGCAAATTGCTGCGTCGGGTGCGCACGACTTTGGTGGTGTTAGTAATAGAAGAAGAAATAATACAATATTGTTTAATATGTTACATTTGCGATGTACTGTTCCGAGGCTGCGCTTGGAAGATACAAAATATATGTGCAAGGGTAACATGAGAATGCACCAATTCATGATGAGGAGTAAGGAGGATTAAAAGAATGCTCAGTTTGCAAGACATCTAGATAACTGGGGCTTCTTGGACCCTGGGAACTGGATCAAACCAACCTTGTGGTTTGGACTGAGACCAAGGGCCCAGAGAGCATGCGTGAGAAGGAAAGGTTAAAAAGTTCAACTCTGATGAAGACATCTTACTTCATCCCGACGACCACCCGGACGACCACCAGAGAGTAGTACACAAGCGCAGAAGGACTGATAAGATAATTAGCATACGAAGCGAGGCTAGGCGGAGCTAGGAAATGAATATGCATAGATGAGTTGTGAAACCTAATGCATATGTAATATCTTAGGGGATAAAAGAGAACTAAGAGAACAAATCAGACGAAGTTAGATTTGGGCAGGCACGTCCCTAACTTCCGGCGCCTAATAAAGCACCTTCATATAATCACTTTGTGGATTATGTGTTTTCATGAACGCTAACAGTGGGACTACCGCCCGTGCTGCCGAGCGCTGAATAAACATACCTGCTTTACGATCCTATTGATTGTGGACTCCGTTTGCCACAAGTCAGTTTGGCGAGCCAGCCAGGAGACGCTCTGCTCGGCTGCGGGATCGACTGCGGAGCGGACGCCCCTAGGTGCACCCCGAGTATTTTCCTCGGAGGAGCCTCCGCTCTCAGCCGCTCACCGCGGGAGCAGGCCAAGACCTCCTGACGCCGCGGACAAACGGTGCGTTTTACAGTACGGGAAGGGCCTGTAAGTCGTACGCGTGGCCGGGGCGGCCGGTAAATCGCGCAGAGACGTCTGGCGTGCAGCATAGTCCCCGTACGGGAGGGAGGGTACCCTGCAGGCTGACCGACCGAGCGGTCGAGGGGGTTTTGCTGACCGAGCGAGCGAGCGAGCGGCCGCTAGCGATCCTGGGAGTAGATCGAGCAAACCCGAGGTTACCGCTGCATCCCAGTTTGGGGAGCCGGGACGGACCCGCTAATGGCTATATAAGAAGCAGGAGAAGGGTAAGCGGGCCTCTCGAAATTGTCACAAGGTTACCTGGGTAACATTTGCAGCTGCTGGAGGGATATTAATTGGAGTGGCGATAATTGTATGTCTTATTTGTAGGTGCCTGGGTATGTCGTGTTGAAAGCGTTTGTGTGAGCGTATGCGTTTGAGACAAAGTATTGTCGTGAAGCGAGCTACAAACAAGTCTGGTTGTTGTTTTAAGTGACATATTCCTGTGGGATGAACGAGAAGCGCGGGGGGGGGGGGGGGGCCCTCTTTGCGTGATTGCGCCGCGTGAGTGAGACGCAGCATCGCCGCGAGGCGAGCGCGGAGTTCCGATCCGCGGTTCCGTATTCTCCGCGAGGGGAACGGCCGGAGACGAACGAGGCGCACGACAGACCGAAAGGAAGCGCTGCTTTATCCCAGCGTTGACTGGTGGTGCCCGATGTACGGGCCCGCTGGTGTATCTTGTCATCCTCTTAAATGTTTCGAGTGTGACAGGGAGAAAGGCGGCGGGAGCGTTATCTAAGGAACAGTTTAGAAGTTTGGGTATATTCGCTGTGGTGTTTGGTCGGTTTCCCGAGTACTGGGGGGGGGAGGGGGCTGACCGATTATCGAAGCCGTAGAACGGAGAGTCACTTCTTTGGCGGTTCGGGCTTGAGCCCTGGGAATTTGGTACGAAGGGGGAGAGCGAATTTATTTAGGCCTCAGTACCTTTTTAAACCCCCATACTGATGGATACGTAGGAGCGATTCCTTGTTTTGCGTGGGCTTACTAACAAAGTGCATGAGAAAAAATGGCATTCGGCTTGAAATTCGGTCCTGTTGAAATGTAAGCTTTGTGGAAACGGTGGTATTGCTTGTCTAGAAGACGGAGGGCCGAGCGCTTCAGGTGTTTTCCCGAAGTCCTGTGGATTTACGATTGGAACGGGGCGCTTTAATAATCTGAAATAGTAAAGTTTGTATGTGGAAAGAAGAGTTTAATCCCAGAGAACGGGGACATTTGGGAAGAAGATTAGGAAAAGATAGTGAAAACCTGTCACAGGGCCCCAGTAAAAAAATAAAATAATAATAATAATAATAATAATAAAAAAACAACAACAACAACAACTAAAAACTAAAAGCTGTCACTGGACCCCCAATCACTGGAGCCCCAGGTGTGGCTAACGAGGGTGGTGAGCCCAGCAGCCCCTCCTCATAAAAGGGCTGCACCTGGGTGCGGATGGCAACTGCAGGGCTGGTGGAGGAGGAAGACGAGGAGGAGGCTGCAGTTGCAGTTTGTCTGCCTTGCGGCCCCTTTGCTGCCTGGGGGCAGCCAAGCTGGGTCCAGAAAGGTCTTAGAGAAACCTTAGAGCGTGGTGAGGTTACTGAGCGTTGCTGGGGCTACGGCAAGGAAGAAGGTGAGTGCAAGCAGGAGTCCCCAGGATCGTGGAAGTCCTGGGCAGCAGGGCTGCCTGTGTGCTGAGGCTGGGTGGGGGAGGACTCGCCGAAAGTTGGGGTGGGTGTGCGCGCGCGCGTGCAGGCACGGTGATCCCTGTATGCAAGGAAAGCCCCGCGTGTCTGTGCACGTGCTGTCATTCTTCGTTAATCCGAGCGACTCGTACTGTAATGCCGTTGACATATAGCGACTGCAGATGACATACAGCATTACACGGCAACTAACGTTGTACAACTCAAAGGACTGCCTACGCTCACCCCAGACACCCCTGAGGGTTTTCAGGCTGCCCCGTACTTCCGCATCACCCGCCAAGTGCACCCAGGTCCTTGAGCAAAAGCAATCCCACGGGTGGCTTTGCCTTTGCCTGAGGCAGGAATAAGTCAGACTGTCTTCCCCAGGATGTTTTGTTTTGTTTTGTTTGTCTGTTTGTTTTTATATGCGCTGCAAGGACTTTATCCCTTCCTATGTGTGGAGGAGTTTTGATTGGGCAGGGCTAGCTCGATTGGCAGACTAACCAGGTGGCTGTTGCTGCATGTGCATCTGGGGTGGTTTTCCCTTGCTAGGCAGCTGAACTCCACCACAATTGCTCTTTCACTCCCCCTCCTCAGAAGAGGAGGGGAAGAAGAAAAGGAAAGAAACAACTCACGGGTTGAGATAAGGATAATTTAATTAAAAGGAAAAATAATTATTAAGGGAAAATTGTTATTAAATAACTTAACTAAAGGGAAAGGGGAAGAAGAAGAAGAAAAAAAAAAAACACACAAAGGCCGTGTGGAGGTGCAGAGGAAAGAAATCACTCTCCACTTCCCACCAATGGGCGATGCTTGACCACGTCCTTGAAGCAGGGCCTCAACGCACGTACCCATTGTTCGGGAGGACAGATGTTTTCACAGCGAGAGCCCACCCCTCCCCTCTTCTTCCTTTTTCCACCTTTTATTGCTGAGCGTGACATCATATGGTACGGAACATCCCTTCGCTTGCTTTACGTCAGCTGCCCTGCTGATGTTTCTTCCTCCCCTCTTGCCCACCCCCAGCCTGCTGGCTCGGGGGGTGGGGTGGGGGGGGGGGGGTGAGGGAGTCCTGATGCTGTGCCAGCATTGCTCAGCAGTAGACACAACACCGCTGTGACACCGGTGCTGTTCTAGCTACACGTGCAGAGCACGGCACTGTGTGGGCTGCCGCGGGGAAAGTTAACTCCATCCCAGCCAGACCCAGTACAGCATCCCAATGTTTGAATGTCTCAGCACCCATTGCTTTCAGCATATTCTTTATCAGTCTGCTGTACTGTGTTTTTTTTTGTTTGTTTGCTTGTTTGTTTTCCTGGATGCTGGTGCGGGAGAAGGGATGTGGTATACCCATTCAATGCCATGCTGTTTGGCCCAGATGTTTATGAGGTCGTTGTGGAAATGAGTCCCACTGTCTGATTCAATTATTTCCGGCGTGCCGCGTTGCCACGAGACCGTGAGAAAAAGCTGCATTTTTGCAGTAGAAGGTGTTTTTGCGGTGGAAAATTCCACTAACCTTGCATATCCAGAAGTGATTGTGCAGGCATGACAGCAGCACAGCAGTGGAGAGGACGTTAAAGAGATAAAGGGGAAGGTCCCACCGTCCCCAAATAAGGAGGATAGGTAAGAAAAACAGGACGAGCAGTGCAAAATCAGTAAAAGCAAGAGATCGTGGGCCCTGTGGTCACGAGACAAGATGGGGGGGGAAGGAGAAATTAACAGTTGGTCAAGTAAAATTGGATATACATGGTATAGCAACAAGTGTTGAGTAGCTTGTGAACCTGTAGCACTCAGCCAGTGAGGAAACGGGAGGAATCGAGCGTTGGGTAAGAGGGAATATAAGGTTACGATAGACTTTTGCTGGTTGCTCCCGCTCGCAGGACCCCCGCCGCTGCAATCGTGAATAGAACAGCTTCACAGAAGACCCGGTCTGAGCAAGTTACTGAGGTTTTTCTCGCAAGGCTTGCTTTTCAAAGCCCAGGATGGTGTTCCGGGTGGAAAGCTGTGTTTCCAGCCCCGCGGTGGCTGCTTCCAGCACCCCGAGCACACGGCGCTTGCCGGCTTTACGGGAGCAGGTTATGTAGCGGGGCGGCCCTTCGGCTGTCGGGGGAGGGGAAGGCGACGGGGGCTGGCCGCGATGCCGGGGCAGCGGGAGCCTCTCCGGCTGCTGAGCTTCCACCTGCCGCACAGCTCAGCGCCGCGCAGCCGCTTCCTCGCTGCCTCAGTCCCCCCCTCCGGGAAAGGCGAGAGAAGCGGGGGTGGGGTGGGTAAAGCGTGCGGGTTGAGATAAAGACAGTTTAATAGGACAGAAAACTAAGAGGAAGTAACGGCAACAACGTGTACGCACACGCAAAGCTACCGCCGCACGCTGCAATTGCTCACCGCACGCGTGTCCGGTTGCCCGGCCGGTTCCCGAGCAGCAGCCGGTTCCCGAGCAGCAGCCGCCCCCCGGCCGTCCTTCCCGGTTGCGGACACCCCTTGACGGCCAGCTCGGGTCGCCGTCCCGGTCGCGTCTCCTCCCGGCTCCCGGAGCAGACAAAGCGTCTCCCCTCCGGCTCGAGCGCGCTCAGCGCTCGCAGCCCCTCCTCGCGCGGCGGCTGCGCTCCCCCGGTCGCCGCGCCGGGCCGAGCCCCGCGGCCCCGTGCCTCGCTCCGGAGGCGTCCGCAGGCGCTGAACGGAGGGTCGGAGGGCCCCCGCCGGCGGCAGCCTTCTGCCGGGCCTTCCTTGCCGGCGAGAGCCGGCCGGCCGCGCGCAGGTCCCGCGGCGCTGCTCGGCGCCGCCGGGGCGGGCGGCCCGGGGCCCCGGCCAATGAGGCGGCAGGCGGCGGCGCGGCTCCGGGGCGGTGGGCGGGGCATGCAAATCCCGCCGGAGGGGAGGGGAGGGGAGGGAGGGAGGGCGGGCGAGGGGGCGGGGCGAACGCCCGGAGGAGGCCGAGCTGCGCCAATCAGCGCGGAGCGAAGGTCGGGCGCAGGGGCTCGGTGGGCGGGGCACGCGGCGGGTGAGCCGCGGGGAGGGAGAGGCGGTGCCGGGGGCGGGGCATGCAAATTCCGCGCGGGGGTCGAGCGAATCGGGCGCGCGGTGGCGCGAACGGGCCGCTGGGAGGCCCCGGCGACGCGGCGGCGGGGCGGTCGGGGGTCGCGGCTGCGAGCGGAGCGCCCGAGAGGGTGGTCGAGGGCGGCGGGTTGAGCCCCGGGAGGGCGGGGGCGGGCGGTGGAGCAGCGGCCGTGAGGTCGGGGTGGTGGGCGCGGGATCGGGTGTCGCGGGGGCGAGGGCGCGGGCATCGCTTCTCGGCCTTTTGGCTAAGATCAAGTGTAGTATCTGTTCTTATCAGTTTAATATCTGATACGTCCTCGATGAGAGGACTTTATATTAAACGGATTTTTGGGCTCGGGAGTTGGATCCGGAGCTTGCTCCCTCCGCTCCGCGCATCGTCCCGGTATTGCAGTACCTCCGGGAACGGTGCACCTCCCTCGGGAGGTTGCTGTGGGTGTCCGAAGACAGAGCTGGCCGGCGTTCGGCGGGGGAACGCCTCCCTGGGGCGGGGCGGGGCGGGGCAGCGCCCCGGCAGCTGCCGCCCGGCCGCCGCAGGGGGTGAGGGAGCGCCGCAGGGTTCCTGGCTCCGCGGAGGGCAGGTCGCGGCCCAGCGCGTGCGCTCGCTTCCCCCCTCGCTGCCCCTTCCGCGGGGCGGGACGGCTCTGTGCTCGCTTGCGCTCCTGGCAGCGCATGCCGTCCCTTTGCGCTGGGTGAGCGGCCGTCTCCGGCGTCCGGGGCAGCAGGTCACGCACTGCGGGCGGGCGGGCGGGCGGCCGGCGGGGGGGGGGGGGCGGGCAGCACGTTTCCGAAGGGCTGCTTTTGAGAGAGGGAGTTAGGAGAATCTTACGGAGTAGAGAGAGCGAGCGCTGACAGCATTAAACTAGCGGATGCTGCTTAGCGTCTTTGCTCACTATTGCGCACTGTGCAAATCAATTAAAGCGAGAAGCTTTGGGCCCCTTTCCAAGGTCAGTCTCTCCATAAGAGTGTGAGCCTATCTTAAGAGACCTGCAGAAACCGGTCCTGCGGATGGGCAAGAGCCGAGGAGCGACTGAGTCCGCGCAAAGACAAGAGGTCAACTAGCGGTGACGAGGAAGAGTCGTCAACCTTCATCCCCCCCCCCGAGGAACACCACCAGGAGACACTGCGCAAGCGAAGATGGGAGGAGCTGATGGAAATAACTCCTTGGAACCGATTTGAACGCGAAGCGGGGACAGGTTATGAATAGGTATAGGCGTACTGTGAAACTTCATGCGTATGTAACCCTGTGCTGCGTACAACCACGGCAAATTGCTGCGTCGGGTGCGCACGACTTTGGTGGTGTTAGTAATAGAAGAAGAAATAATACAATATTGTTTAATATGTTACATTTGCGATGTACTGTTCCGAGGCTGCGCTTGGAAGATACAAAATATATGTGCAAGGGTAACATGAGAATGCACCAATTCATGATGAGGAGTAAGGAGGATTAAAAGAATGCTCAATTTGCAAGACATCTAGATAACTGGGGCTTCTTGGACCCTGGGAACTGGATCAAACCAACCTTGTGGTTTGGACTGAGACCAAGGGCCCAGAGAGCATGCGTGAGAAGGAAAGGTTAAAAAGTTCAACTCTGATGAAGACATCTTACTTCATCCCGACGACCACCCGGACGACCACCAGAGAGTAGTACACAAGCGCAGAAGGACTGATAAGATAATTAGCATACGAAGCGAGGCTAGGCGGAGCTAGGAAATGAATATGCATAGATGAGTTGTGAAACCTAATGCATATGTAATATCTTAGGGGATAAAAGAGAACTAAGAGAACAAATCAGACGAAGTTAGATTTGGGCAGGCACGTCCCTAACTTCCGGCGCCTAATAAAGCACCTTCATATAATCACTTTGTGGATTATGTGTTTTCATGAACGCTAACAGTGGGACTACCGCCCGTGCTGCCGAGCGCTGAATAAACATACCTGCTTTACGATCCTATTGATTGTGGACTCCGTTTGCCACAAGTCAGTTTGGCGAGCCAGCCAGGAGACGCTCTGCTCGGCTGCGGGATCGACTGCGGAGCGGACGCCCCTAGGTGCACCCCGAGTATTTTCCTCGGAGGAGCCTCCGCTCTCAGCCGCTCACCGCGGGAGCAGGCCAAGACCTCCTGACGCCGCGGACAAACGGTGCGTTTTACAGTACGGGAAGGGCCTGTAAGTCGTACGCGTGGCCGGGGCGGCCGGTAAATCGCGCAGAGACGTCTGGCGTGCAGCATAGTCCCCGTACGGGAGGGAGGGTACCCTGCAGGCTGACCGACCGAGCGGTCGAGGGGGTTTTGCTGACCGAGCGAGCGAGCGAGCGGCCGCTAGCGATCCTGGGAGTAGATCGAGCAAACCCGAGGTTACCGCTGCATCCCAGTTTGGGGAGCCGGGACGGACCCGCTAATGGCTATATAAGAAGCAGGAGAAGGGTAAGCGGGCCTCTCGAAATTGTCACAAGGTTACCTGGGTAACATTTGCAGCTGCTGGAGGGATATTAATTGGAGTGGCGATAATTGTATGTCTTATTTGTAGGTGCCTGGGTATGTCGTGTTGAAAGCGTTTGTGTGAGCGTATGCGTTTGAGACAAAGTATTGTCGTGAAGCGAGCTACAAACAAGTCTGGTTGTTGTTTTAAGTGACATATTCCTGTGGGATGAACGAGAAGCGCGGGGGGGGGGGGGGGGCCCTCTTTGCGTGATTGCGCCGCGTGAGTGAGACGCAGCATCGCCGCGAGGCGAGCGCGGAGTTCCGATCCGCGGTTCCGTATTCTCCGCGAGGGGAACGGCCGGAGACGAACGAGGCGCACGACAGACCGAAAGGAAGCGCTGCTTTATCCCAGCGTTGACTGGTGGTGCCCGATGTACGGGCCCGCTGGTGTATCTTGTCATCCTCTTAAATGTTTCGAGTGTGACAGGGAGAAAGGCGGCGGGAGCGTTATCTAAGGAACAGTTTAGAAGTTTGGGTATATTCGCTGTGGTGTTTGGTCGGTTTCCCGAGTACTGGGGGGGGGAGGGGGCTGACCGATTATCGAAGCCGTAGAACGGAGAGTCACTTCTTTGGCGGTTCGGGCTTGAGCCCTGGGAATTTGGTACGAAGGGGGAGAGCGAATTTATTTAGGCCTCAGTACCTTTTTAAACCCCCATACTGATGGATACGTAGGAGCGATTCCTTGTTTTGCGTGGGCTTACTAACAAAGTGCATGAGAAAAAATGGCATTCGGCTTGAAATTCGGTCCTGTTGAAATGTAAGCTTTGTGGAAACGGTGGTATTGCTTGTCTAGAAGACGGAGGGCCGAGCGCTTCAGGTGTTTTCCCGAAGTCCTGTGGATTTACGATTGGAACGGGGCGCTTTAATAATCTGAAATAGTAAAGTTTGTATGTGGAAAGAAGAGTTTAATCCCAGAGAACGGGGACATTTGGGAAGAAGATTAGGAAAAGATAGTGAAAACCTGTCACAGGGCCCCAGTAAAAAAATAAAATAATAATAATAATAATAATAATAAAAAAACAACAACAACAACAACTAAAAACTAAAAGCTGTCACTGGACCCCCAATCACTGGAGCCCCAGGTGTGGCTAACGAGGGTGGTGAGCCCAGCAGCCCCTCCTCATAAAAGGGCTGCACCTGGGTGCGGATGGCAACTGCAGGGCTGGTGGAGGAGGAAGACGAGGAGGAGGCTGCAGTTGCAGTTTGTCTGCCTTGCGGCCCCTTTGCTGCCTGGGGGCAGTCAAGCTGGGTCCAGAAAGGTCTTAGAGAAACCTTAGAGCGTGGTGAGGTTACTGAGCGTTGCTGGGGCTACGGCAAGGAAGAAGGTGAGTGCAAGCAGGAGTCCCCAGGATCGTGGAAGTCCTGGGCAGCAGGGCTGCCTGTGTGCTGAGGCTGGGTGGGGGAGGACTCGCCGAAAGTTGGGGTGGGTGTGCGCGCGCGCGTGCAGGCACGGTGATCCCTGTATGCAAGGAAAGCCCCGCGTGTCCGTGCACGTGCTGTCATTCTTCGTTAATCCGAGCGACTCGTACTGTAATGCCGTTGACATATAGCGACTGCAGATGACATACAGCATTACACGGCAACTAACGTTGTACAACTCAAAGGACTGCCTACGCTCACCCCAGACACCCCTGAGGGTTTTCAGGCTGCCCCGTACTTCCGCATCACCCGCCAAGTGCACCCAGGTCCTTGAGCAAAAGCAATCCCACGGGTGGCTTTGCCTTTGCCTGAGGCAGGAATAAGTCAGACTGTCTTCCCCAGGATGTTTTGTTTTGTTTTGTTTGTCTGTTTGTTTTTATATGCGCTGCAAGGACTTTATCCCTTCCTATGTGTGGAGGAGTTTTGATTGGGCAGGGCTAGCTCGATTGGCAGACTAACCAGGTGGCTGTTGCTGCATGTGCATCTGGGGTGGTTTTCCCTTGCTAGGCAGCTGAACTCCACCACAATTGCTCTTTCACTCCCCCTCCTCAGAAGAGGAGGGGAAGAAGAAAAGGAAAGAAACAACTCACGGGTTGAGATAAGGATAATTTAATTAAAAGGAAAAATAATTATTAAGGGAAAATTGTTATTAAATAACTTAACTAAAGGGAAAGGGGAAGAAGAAGAAGAAAAAAAAAAAGAAACACACAAAGGCCGTGTGGAGGTGCAGAGGAAAGAAATCACTCTCCACTTCCCACCAATGGGCGATGCTTGACCACGTCCTTGAAGCAGGGCCTCAACGCACGTACCCATTGTTCGGGAGGACAGATGTTTTCACAGCGAGAGCCCACCCCTCCCCTCTTCTTCCTTTTTCCACCTTTTATTGCTGAGCGTGACATCATATGGTACGGAACATCCCTTCGCTTGCTTTACGTCAGCTGCCCTGCTGATGTTTCTTCCTCCCCTCTTGCCCACCCCCAGCCTGCTGGCTCGGGGGGTGGGGTGGGGGGGGGGGGTGAGGGAGTCCTGATGCTGTGCCAGCATTGCTCAGCAGTAGACACAACACCGCTGTGACACCGGTGCTGTTCTAGCTACACGTGCAGAGCACGGCACTGTGTGGGCTGCCGCGGGGAAAGTTAACTCCATCCCAGCCAGACCCAGTACAGCATCCCAATGTTTGAATGTCTCAGCACCCATTGCTTTCAGCATATTCTTTATCAGTCTGCTGTACTGTGTTTTTTTTTGTTTGTTTGCTTGTTTGTTTTCCTGGATGCTGGTGCGGGAGAAGGGATGTGGTATACCCATTCAATGCCATGCTGTTTGGCCCAGATGTTTATGAGGTCGTTGTGGAAATGAGTCCCACTGTCTGATTCAATTATTTCCGGCGTGCCGTGTTGCCACGAGACCGTGAGAAAAAGCTGCATTTTTGCAGTAGAAGGTGTTTTTGCGGTGGAAAATTCCACTAACCTTGCATATCCAGAAGTGATTGTGCAGGCATGACAGCAGCACAGCAGTGGAGAGGACGTTAAAGAGATAAAGGGGAAGGTCCCACCGTCCCCAAATAAGGAGGATAGGTAAGAAAAACAGGACGAGCAGTGCAAAATCAGTAAAAGCAAGAGATCGTGGGCCCTGTGGTCACGAGACAAGATGGGGGGGGAAGGAGAAATTAACAGTTGGTCAAGTAAAATTGGATATACATGGTATAGCAACAAGTGTTGAGTAGCTTGTGAACCTGTAGCACTCAGCCAGTGAGGAAACGGGAGGAATCGAGCGTTGGGTAAGAGGGAATATAAGGTTACGATAGACTTTTGCTGGTTGCTCCCGCTCGCAGGACCCCCGCCGCTGCAATCGTGAATAGAACAGCTTCACAGAAGACCCGGTCTGAGCAAGTTACTGAGGTTTTTCTCGCAAGGCTTGCTTTTCAAAGCCCAGGATGGTGTTCCGGGTGGAAAGCTGTGTTTCCAGCCCCGCGGTGGCTGCTTCCAGCACCCCGAGCACACGGCGCTTGCCGGCTTTACGGGAGCAGGTTATGTAGCGGGGCGGCCCTTCGGCTGTCGGGGGAGGGGAAGGCGACGGGGGCTGGCCGCGATGCCGGGGCAGCGGGAGCCTCTCCGGCTGCTGAGCTTCCACCTGCCGCACAGCTCAGCGCCGCGCAGCCGCTTCCTCGCTGCCTCAGTCCCCCCCTCCGGGAAAGGCGAGAGAAGCGGGGGTGGGGTGGGTAAAGCGTGCGGGTTGAGATAAAGACAGTTTAATAGGACAGAAAACTAAGAGGAAGTAACGGCAACAACGTGTACGCACACGCAAAGCTACCGCCGCACGCTGCAATTGCTCACCGCACGCGTGTCCGGTTGCCCGGCCGGTTCCCGAGCAGCAGCCGGTTCCCGAGCAGCAGCCGCCCCCCGGCCGTCCTTCCCGGTTGCGGACACCCCGTGACGGCCAGCTCGGGTCGCCGTCCCGGTCGCGTCTCCTCCCGGCTCCCGGAGCAGACAAAGCGTCTCCCCTCCGGCTCGAGCGCGCGCTCAGCGCTCGCAGCCCCTCCTCGCGCGGCGGCTGCGCTCCCCCGGTCGCCGCGCCGGGCCGAGGGCCGAGCCCCGTGCCTCGCTCCGGAGGCGTCCGCAGGCGCTGAACGGAGGGTCGGAGGGCCCCCGCCGGCGGCAGCCTTCTGCCGGGCCTTCCTTGCCGGCGAGAGCCGGCCGGCCGCGCGCAGGTCCCGCGGCGCTGCTCGGCGCCGCCGGGGCGGGCGGCCCGGGGCCCCGGCCAATGAGGCGGCAGGCGGCGGCGCGGCTCCGGGGCGGTGGGCGGGGCATGCAAATCACGCCGGAGGGGAGGGGAGGGGAGGGGAGGGGAGGGGAGGGGAGGGGAGGGGAGGGGAGGGGAGGGGAGGGGAGGGGAGGGGAGGGCGGGCGGGCGGGCGAAGGGGCGGGGCGAACGCCCAGAGGAGGCCGAGCTGCGCCAATCAGCGCGGAGCGAAGGGCGGGCGCAGGGGCTCGGTGGGCGGGGCACGCGGCGGGTGAGCCGCGGGGAGGGAGAGGCGGTGCCGGGGGCGGGGCATGCAAATTCCGCGCGGGGGTCGAGCGAATCGGGCGCGCGGTGGCGCGAACGGGCCGCTGGGAGGCCCCGGCGACGCGGCGGCGGGGCGGTCGGGGGTCGCGGCTGCGAGCGGAGCGCCCGAGAGGGTGGTCGAGGGCGGCGGGTTGAGCCCCGGGAGGGCGGGGGCGGGCGGTGGAGCAGCGGCCGTGAGGTCGGGGTGGTGGGCGCGGGATCGGGTGTCGCGGGGGCGAGGGCGCGGGCATCGCTTCTCGGCCTTTTGGCTAAGATCAAGTGTAGTATCTGTTCTTATCAGTTTAATATCTGATACGTCCTCGATGAGAGGACTTTATATTAAACGGATTTTTGGGCTCGGGAGTTGGATCCGGAGCTTGCTCCCTCCGCTCCGCGCATCGTCCCGGTATTGCAGTACCTCCGGGAACGGTGCACCTCCCTCGGGAGGTTGCTGTGGGTGTCCGAAGACAGAGCTGGCCGGCGTTCGGCGGGGGAACGCCTCCCTTGAGCGGGGCGGGGCAGCGCCCCGGCAGCTGCCGCCCGGCCGCCGCAGGGGGTGAGGGAGCGCCGCAGGGTTCCTGGCTCCGCGGAGGGCAGGTCGCGGCCCAGCGCGTGCGCTCGCTTCCCCCCTCGCTGCCCCTTCCGCGGGGCGGGACGGCTCTGTGCTCGCTTGCGCTCCTGGCAGCGCATGCCGTCCCTTTGCGCTGGGTGAGCGGCCGTCTCCGGCGTCCGGGGCAGCAGGTCACGCACTGCGGGCGGGCGGGCGGGCGGCCGGCGGGGGGGGGGGGGCGGGCAGCACGTTTCCGAAGGGCTGCTTTTGAGAGAGGGAGTTAGGAGAATCTTACGGAGTAGAGAGAGCGAGCGCTGACAGCATTAAACTAGCGGATGCTGCTTAGCGTCTTTGCTCACTATTGCGCACTGTGCAAATCAATTAAAGCGAGAAGCTTTGGGCCCCTTTCCAAGGTCAGTCTCTCCATAAGAGTGTGAGCCTATCTTAAGAGACCTGCAGAAACCGGTCCTGCGGATGGGCAAGAGCCGAGGAGCGACTGAGTCCGCGCAAAGACAAGAGGTCAACTAGCGGTGACGAGGAAGAGTCGTCAACCTTCATCCCCCCCCCCGAGGAACACCACCAGGAGACACTGCGCAAGCGAAGATGGGAGGAGCTGATGGAAATAACTCCTTGGAACCGATTTGAACGCGAAGCGGGGACAGGTTATGAATAGGTATAGGCGTACTGTGAAACTTCATGCGTATGTAACCCTGTGCTGCGTACAACCACGGCAAATTGCTGCGTCGGGTGCGCACGACTTTGGTGGTGTTAGTAATAGAAGAAGAAATAATACAATATTGTTTAATATGTTACATTTGCGATGTACTGTTCCGAGGCTGCGCTTGGAAGATACAAAATATATGTGCAAGGGTAACATGAGAATGCACCAATTCATGATGAGGAGTAAGGAGGATTAAAAGAATGCTCAATTTGCAAGACATCTAGATAACTGGGGCTTCTTGGACCCTGGGAACTGGATCAAACCAACCTTGTGGTTTGGACTGAGACCAAGGGCCCAGAGAGCATGCGTGAGAAGGAAAGGTTAAAAAGTTCAACTCTGATGAAGACATCTTACTTCATCCCGACGACCACCCGGACGACCACCAGAGAGTAGTACACAAGCACAGAAGGACTGATAAGATAATTAGCATACGAAGCGAGGCTAGGCGGAGCTAGGAAATGAATATGCATAGATGAGTTGTGAAACCTAATGCATATGTAATATCTTAGGGGATAAAAGAGAACTAAGAGAACAAATCAGACGAAGTTAGATTTGGGCAGGCACGTCCCTAACTTCCGGCGCCTAATAAAGCACCTTCATATAATCACTTTGTGGATTATGTGTTTTCATGAACGCTAACAGTGGGACTACCGCCCGTGCTGCCGAGCGCTGAATAAACATACCTGCTTTACGATCCTATTGATTGTGGACTCCGTTTGCCACAAGTCAGTTTGGCGAGCCAGCCAGGAGACGCTCTGCTCGGCTGCGGGATCGACTGCGGAGCGGACGCCCCTAGGTGCACCCCGAGTATTTTCCTCGGAGGAGCCTCCGCTCTCAGCCGCTCACCGCGGGAGCAGGCCAAGACCTCCTGACGCCGCGGACAAACGGTGCGTTTTACAGTACGGGAAGGGCCTGTAAGTCGTACGCGTGGCCGGGGCGGCCGGTAAATCGCGCAGAGACGTCTGGCGTGCAGCATAGTCCCCGTACGGGAGGGAGGGTACCCTGCAGGCTGACCGACCGAGCGGTCGAGGGGGTTTTGCTGACCGAGCGAGCGAGCGAGCGGCCGCTAGCGATCCTGGGAGTAGATCGAGCAAACCCGAGGTTACCGCTGCATCCCAGTTTGGGGAGCCGGGACGGACCCGCTAATGGCTATATAAGAAGCAGGAGAAGGGTAAGCGGGCCTCTCGAAATTGTCACAAGGTTACCTGGGTAACATTTGCAGCTGCTGGAGGGATATTAATTGGAGTGGCGATAATTGTATGTCTTATTTGTAGGTGCCTGGGTATGTCGTGTTGAAAGCGTTTGTGTGAGCGTATGCGTTTGAGACAAAGTATTGTCGTGAAGCGAGCTACAAACAAGTCTGGTTGTTGTTTTAAGTGACATATTCCTGTGGGATGAACGAGAAGCGCGGGGGGGGGGGGGGGGGCCCTCTTTGCGTGATTGCGCCGCGTGAGTGAGACGCAGCATCGCCGCGAGGCGAGCGCGGAGTTCCGATCCGCGGTTCCGTATTCTCCGCGAGGGGAACGGCCGGAGACGAACGAGGCGCACGACAGACCGAAAGGAAGCGCTGCTTTATCCCAGCGTTGACTGGTGGTGCCCGATGTACGGGCCCGCTGGTGTATCTTGTCATCCTCTTAAATGTTTCGAGTGTGACAGGGAGAAAGGCGGCGGGAGCGTTATCTAAGGAACAGTTTAGAAGTTTGGGTATATTCGCTGTGGTGTTTGGTCGGTTTCCCGAGTACTGGGGGGGGGAGGGGGCTGACCGATTATCGAAGCCGTAGAACGGAGAGTCACTTCTTTGGCGGTTCGGGCTTGAGCCCTGGGAATTTGGTACGAAGGGGGAGAGCGAATTTATTTAGGCCTCAGTACCTTTTTAAACCCCCATACTGATGGATACGTAGGAGCGATTCCTTGTTTTGCGTGGGCTTACTAACAAAGTGCATGAGAAAAAATGGCATTCGGCTTGAAATTCGGTCCTGTTGAAATGTAAGCTTTGTGGAAACGGTGGTATTGCTTGTCTAGAAGACGGAGGGCCGAGCGCTTCAGGTGTTTTCCCGAAGTCCTGTGGATTTACGATTGGAACGGGGCGCTTTAATAATCTGAAATAGTAAAGTTTGTATGTGGAAAGAAGAGTTTAATCCCAGAGAACGGGGACATTTGGGAAGAAGATTAGGAAAAGATAGTGAAAACCTGTCACAGGGCCCCAGTAAAAAAATAAAATAATAATAATAAAACAACAACAACAACAACAACTAAAAACTAAAAGCTGTCACTGGACCCCCAATCACTGGAGCCCCAGGTGTGGCTAACGAGGGTGGTGAGCCCAGCAGCCCCTCCTCATAAAAGGGCTGCACCTGGGTGCGGATGGCAACTGCAGGGCTGGTGGAGGAGGAAGACGAGGAGGAGGCTGCAGTTGCAGTTTGTCTGCCTTGCGGCCCCTTTGCTGCCTGGGGGCAGCCAAGCTGGGTCCAGAAAGGTCTTAGAGAAACCTTAGAGCGTGGTGAGGTTACTGAGCGTTGCTGGGGCTACGGCAAGGAAGAAGGTGAGTGCAAGCAGGAGTCCCCAGGATCGTGGAAGTCCTGGGCAGCAGGGCTGCCTGTGTGCTGAGGCTGGGTGGGGGAGGACTCGCCGAAAGTTGGGGTGGGTGTGCGCGCGCGCGTGCAGGCACGGTGATCCCTGTATGCAAGGAAAGCCCCGCGTGTCCGTGCACGTGCTGTCATTCTTCGTTAATCCGAGCGACTCGTACTGTAATGCCGTTGACATATAGCGACTGCAGATGACATACAGCATTACACGGCAACTAACGTTGTACAACTCAAAGGACTGCCTACGCTCACCCCAGACACCCCTGAGGGTTTTCAGGCTGCCCCGTACTTCCGCATCACCCGCCAAGTGCACCCAGGTCCTTGAGCAAAAGCAATCCCACGGGTGGCTTTGCCTTTGCCTGAGGCAGGAATAAGTCAGACTGTCTTCCCCAGGATGTTTTGTTTTGTTTTGTTTGTCTGTTTGTTTTTATATGCGCTGCAAGGACTTTATCCCTTCCTATGTGTGGAGGAGTTTTGATTGGGCAGGGCTAGCTCGATTGGCAGACTAACCAGGTGGCTGTTGCTGCATGTGCATCTGGGGTGGTTTTCCCTTGCTAGGCAGCTGAACTCCACCACAATTGCTCTTTCACTCCCCCTCCTCAGAAGAGGAGGGGAAGAAGAAAAGGAAAGAAACAACTCACGGGTTGAGATAAGGATAATTTAATTAAAAGGAAAAATAATTATTAAGGGAAAATTGTTATTAAATAACTTAACTAAAGGGAAAGGGGAAGAAGAAGAAGAAAAAAAAAAAGAAACACACAAAGGCCGTGTGGAGGTGCAGAGGAAAGAAATCACTCTCCACTTCCCACCAATGGGCGATGCTTGACCACGTCCTTGAAGCAGGGCCTCAACGCACGTACCCATTGTTCGGGAGGACAGATGTTTTCACAGCGAGAGCCCACCCCTCCCCTCTTCTTCCTTTTTCCACCTTTTATTGCTGAGCGTGACATCATATGGTACGGAACATCCCTTCGCTTGCTTTACGTCAGCTGCCCTGCTGATGTTTCTTCCTCCCCTCTTGCCCACCCCCAGCCTGCTGGCTCGGGGGGTGGGGTGGGGGGGGGGGGGTGAGGGAGTCCTGATGCTGTGCCAGCATTGCTCAGCAGTAGACACAACACCGCTGTGACACCGGTGCTGTTCTAGCTACACGTGCAGAGCACGGCACTGTGTGGGCTGCCGCGGGGAAAGTTAACTCCATCCCAGCCAGACCCAGTACAGCATCCCAATGTTTGAATGTCTCAGCACCCATTGCTTTCAGCATATTCTTTATCAGTCTGCTGTACTGTGTTTTTTTTTGTTTGTTTGCTTGTTTGTTTTCCTGGATGCTGGTGCGGGAGAAGGGATGTGGTATACCCATTCAATGCCATGCTGTTTGGCCCAGATGTTTATGAGGTCGTTGTGGAAATGAGTCCCACTGTCTGATTCAATTATTTCCGGCGTGCCGCGTTGCCACGAGACCGTGAGAAAAAGCTGCATTTTTGCAGTAGAAGGTGTTTTTGCGGTGGAAAATTCCACTAACCTTGCATATCCAGAAGTGATTGTGCAGGCATGACAGCAGCACAGCAGTGGAGAGGACGTTAAAGAGATAAAGGGGAAGGTCCCACCGTCCCCAAATAAGGAGGATAGGTAAGAAAAACAGGACGAGCAGTGCAAAATCAGTAAAAGCAAGAGATCGTGGGCCCTGTGGTCACGAGACAAGATGGGGGGGGAAGGAGAAATTAACAGTTGGTCAAGTAAAATTGGATATACATGGTATAGCAACAAGTGTTGAGTAGCTTGTGAACCTGTAGCACTCAGCCAGTGAGGAAACGGGAGGAATCGAGCGTTGGGTAAGAGGGAATATAAGGTTACGATAGACTTTTGCTGGTTGCTCCCGCTCGCAGGACCCCCGCCGCTGCAATCGTGAATAGAACAGCTTCACAGAAGACCCGGTCTGAGCAAGTTACTGAGGTTTTTCTCGCAAGGCTTGCTTTTCAAAGCCCAGGATGGTGTTCCGGGTGGAAAGCTGTGTTTCCAGCCCCGCGGTGGCTGCTTCCAGCACCCCGAGCACACGGCGCTTGCCGGCTTTACGGGAGCAGGTTATGTAGCGGGGCGGCCCTTCGGCTGTCGGGGGAGGGGAAGGCGACGGGGGCTGGCCGCGATGCCGGGGCAGCGGGAGCCTCTCCGGCTGCTGAGCTTCCACCTGCCGCACAGCTCAGCGCCGCGCAGCCGCTTCCTCGCTGCCTCAGTCCCCCCCTCCGGGAAAGGCGAGAGAAGCGGGGGTGGGGTGGGTAAAGCGTGCGGGTTGAGATAAAGACAGTTTAATAGGACAGAAAACTAAGAGGAAGTAACGGCAACAACGTGTACGCACACGCAAAGCTACCGCCGCACGCTGCAATTGCTCACCGCACGCGTGTCCGGTTGCCCGGCCGGTTCCCGAGCAGCAGCCGGTTCCCGAGCAGCAGCCGCCCCCCGGCCGTCCTTCCCGGTTGCGGACACCCCTTGACGGCCAGCTCGGGTCGCCGTCCCGGTCGCGTCTCCTCCCGGCTCCCGGAGCAGACAAAGCGTCTCCCCTCCGGCTCGAGCGCGCTCAGCGCTCGCAGCCCCTCCTCGCGCGGCGGCTGCGCTCCCCCGGTCGCCGCGCCGGGCCGAGGGCCGAGCCCCGTGCCTCGCTCCGGAGGCGTCCGCAGGCGCTGAACGGAGGGTCGGAGGGCCCCCGCCGGCGGCAGCCTTCTGCCGGGCCTTCCTTGCCGGCGAGAGCCGGCCGGCCGCGCGCAGGTCCCGCGGCGCTGCTCGGCGCCGCCGGGGCGGGCGGCCCGGGGCCCCGGCCAATGAGGCGGCAGGCGGCGGCGCGGCTCCGGGGCGGTGGGCGGGGCATGCAAATCACGCCGGAGGGGAGGGGAGGGGAGGGGAGGGGAGGGGAGGGCGGGCGGGCGGGCGAAGGGGCGGGGCGAACGCCCAGAGGAGGCCGAGCTGCGCCAATCAGCGCGGAGCGAAGGTCGGGCGCAGGGGCTCGGTGGGCGGGGCACGCGGCCGGCGAGCCGCGGGGAGGGAGAGGCGGTGCCGGGGGCGGGGCATGCAAATTCCGCGCGGGGGTCGAGCGAATCGGGCGCGCGGTGGCGCGAACGGGCCGCTGGGAGGCCCCGGCGACGCGGCGGCGGGGCGGTCGGGGGTCGCGGCTGCGAGCGGAGCGCCCGAGAGGGTGGTCGAGGGCGGCGGGTTGAGCCCCGGGAGGGCGGGGGCGGGCGGTGGAGCAGCGGCCGTGAGGTCGGGGTGGTGGGCGCGGGATCGGGTGTCGCGGGGGCGAGGGCGCGGGCATCGCTTCTCGGCCTTTTGGCTAAGATCAAGTGTAGTATCTGTTCTTATCAGTTTAATATCTGATACGTCCTCGATGAGAGGACTTTATATTAAACGGATTTTTGGGCTCGGGAGTTGGATCCGGAGCTTGCTCCCTCCGCTCCGCGCATCGTCCCGGTATTGCAGTACCTCCGGGAACGGTGCACCTCCCTCGGGAGGTTGCTGTGGGTGTCCGAAGACAGAGCTGGCCGGCGTTCGGCGGGGGAACGCCTCCCTGGGGCGGGGCGGGGCGGGGCAGCGCCCCGGCAGCTGCCGCCCGGCCGCCGCAGGGGGTGAGGGAGCGCCGCAGGGTTCCTGGCTCCGCGGAGGGCAGGTCGCGGCCCAGCGCGTGCGCTCGCTTCCCCCCTCGCTGCCCCTTCCGCGGGGCGGGACGGCTCTGTGCTCGCTTGCGCTCCTGGCAGCGCATGCCGTCCCTTTGCGCTGGGTGAGCGGCCGTCTCCGGCGTCCGGGGCAGCAGGTCACGCACTGCGGGCGGGCGGGCGGGCGGCCGGCGGGGGGGGGGGGGCGGGCAGCACGTTTCCGAAGGGCTGCTTTTGAGAGAGGGAGTTAGGAGAATCTTACGGAGTAGAGAGAGCGAGCGCTGACAGCATTAAACTAGCGGATGCTGCTTAGCGTCTTTGCTCACTATTGCGCACTGTGCAAATCAATTAAAGCGAGAAGCTTTGGGCCCCTTTCCAAGGTCAGTCTCTCCATAAGAGTGTGAGCCTATCTTAAGAGACCTGCAGAAACCGGTCCTGCGGATGGGCAAGAGCCGAGGAGCGACTGAGTCCGCGCAAAGACAAGAGGTCAACTAGCGGTGACGAGGAAGAGTCGTCAACCTTCATCCCCCCCCCCGAGGAACACCACCAGGAGACACTGCGCAAGCGAAGATGGGAGGAGCTGATGGAAATAACTCCTTGGAACCGATTTGAACGCGAAGCGGGGACAGGTTATGAATAGGTATAGGCGTACTGTGAAACTTCATGCGTATGTAACCCTGTGCTGCGTACAACCACGGCAAATTGCTGCGTCGGGTGCGCACGACTTTGGTGGTGTTAGTAATAGAAGAAGAAATAATACAATATTGTTTAATATGTTACATTTGCGATGTACTGTTCCGAGGCTGCGCTTGGAAGATACAAAATATATGTGCAAGGGTAACATGAGAATGCACCAATTCATGATGAGGAGTAAGGAGGATTAAAAGAATGCTCAATTTGCAAGACATCTAGATAACTGGGGCTTCTTGGACCCTGGGAACTGGATCAAACCAACCTTGTGGTTTGGACTGAGACCAAGGGCCCAGAGAGCATGCGTGAGAAGGAAAGGTTAAAAAGTTCAACTCTGATGAAGACATCTTACTTCATCCCGACGACCACCCGGACGACCACCAGAGAGTAGTACACAAGCACAGAAGGACTGATAAGATAATTAGCATACGAAGCGAGGCTAGGCGGAGCTAGGAAATGAATATGCATAGATGAGTTGTGAAACCTAATGCATATGTAATATCTTAGGGGATAAAAGAGAACTAAGAGAACAAATCAGACGAAGTTAGATTTGGGCAGGCACGTCCCTAACTTCCGGCGCCTAATAAAGCACCTTCATATAATCACTTTGTGGATTATGTGTTTTCATGAACGCTAACAGTGGGACTACCGCCCGTGCTGCCGAGCGCTGAATAAACATACCTGCTTTACGATCCTATTGATTGTGGACTCCGTTTGCCACAAGTCAGTTTGGCGAGCCAGCCAGGAGACGCTCTGCTCGGCTGCGGGATCGACTGCGGAGCGGACGCCCCTAGGTGCACCCCGAGTATTTTCCTCGGAGGAGCCTCCGCTCTCAGCCGCTCACCGCGGGAGCAGGCCAAGACCTCCTGACGCCGCGGACAAACGGTGCGTTTTACAGTACGGGAAGGGCCTGTAAGTCGTACGCGTGGCCGGGGCGGCCGGTAAATCGCGCAGAGACGTCTGGCGTGCAGCATAGTCCCCGTACGGGAGGGAGGGTACCCTGCAGGCTGACCGACCGAGCGGTCGAGGGGGTTTTGCTGACCGAGCGAGCGAGCGAGCGGCCGCTAGCGATCCTGGGAGTAGATCGAGCAAACCCGAGGTTACCGCTGCATCCCAGTTTGGGGAGCCGGGACGGACCCGCTAATGGCTATATAAGAAGCAGGAGAAGGGTAAGCGGGCCTCTCGAAATTGTCACAAGGTTACCTGGGTAACATTTGCAGCTGCTGGAGGGATATTAATTGGAGTGGCGATAATTGTATGTCTTATTTGTAGGTGCCTGGGTATGTCGTGTTGAAAGCGTTTGTGTGAGCGTATGCGTTTGAGACAAAGTATTGTCGTGAAGCGAGCTACAAACAAGTCTGGTTGTTGTTTTAAGTGACATATTCCTGTGGGATGAACGAGAAGCGCGGGGGGGGGGGGGGGGGCCCTCTTTGCGTGATTGCGCCGCGTGAGTGAGACGCAGCATCGCCGCGAGGCGAGCGCGGAGTTCCGATCCGCGGTTCCGTATTCTCCGCGAGGGGAACGGCCGGAGACGAACGAGGCGCACGACAGACCGAAAGGAAGCGCTGCTTTATCCCAGCGTTGACTGGTGGTGCCCGATGTACGGGCCCGCTGGTGTATCTTGTCATCCTCTTAAATGTTTCGAGTGTGACAGGGAGAAAGGCGGCGGGAGCGTTATCTAAGGAACAGTTTAGAAGTTTGGGTATATTCGCTGTGGTGTTTGGTCGGTTTCCCGAGTACTGGGGGGGGGAGGGGGCTGACCGATTATCGAAGCCGTAGAACGGAGAGTCACTTCTTTGGCGGTTCGGGCTTGAGCCCTGGGAATTTGGTACGAAGGGGGAGAGCGAATTTATTTAGGCCTCAGTACCTTTTTAAACCCCCATACTGATGGATACGTAGGAGCGATTCCTTGTTTTGCGTGGGCTTACTAACAAAGTGCATGAGAAAAAATGGCATTCGGCTTGAAATTCGGTCCTGTTGAAATGTAAGCTTTGTGGAAACGGTGGTATTGCTTGTCTAGAAGACGGAGGGCCGAGCGCTTCAGGTGTTTTCCCGAAGTCCTGTGGATTTACGATTGGAACGGGGCGCTTTAATAATCTGAAATAGTAAAGTTTGTATGTGGAAAGAAGAGTTTAATCCCAGAGAACGGGGACATTTGGGAAGAAGATTAGGAAAAGATAGTGAAAACCTGTCACAGGGCCCCAGTAAAAAAATAAAATAATAATAATAAAACAACAACAACAACAACAACTAAAAACTAAAAGCTGTCACTGGACCCCCAATCACTGGAGCCCCAGGTGTGGCTAACGAGGGTGGTGAGCCCAGCAGCCCCTCCTCATAAAAGGGCTGCACCTGGGTGCGGATGGCAACTGCAGGGCTGGTGGAGGAGGAAGACGAGGAGGAGGCTGCAGTTGCAGTTTGTCTGCCTTGCGGCCCCTTTGCTGCCTGGGGGCAGCCAAGCTGGGTCCAGAAAGGTCTTAGAGAAACCTTAGAGCGTGGTGAGGTTACTGAGCGTTGCTGGGGCTACGGCAAGGAAGAAGGTGAGTGCAAGCAGGAGTCCCCAGGATCGTGGAAGTCCTGGGCAGCAGGGCTGCCTGTGTGCTGAGGCTGGGTGGGGGAGGACTCGCCGAAAGTTGGGGTGGGTGTGCGCGCGCGCGTGCAGGCACGGTGATCCCTGTATGCAAGGAAAGCCCCGCGTGTCCGTGCACGTGCTGTCATTCTTCGTTAATCCGAGCGACTCGTACTGTAATGCCGTTGACATATAGCGACTGCAGATGACATACAGCATTACACGGCAACTAACGTTGTACAACTCAAAGGACTGCCTACGCTCACCCCAGACACCCCTGAGGGTTTTCAGGCTGCCCCGTACTTCCGCATCACCCGCCAAGTGCACCCAGGTCCTTGAGCAAAAGCAATCCCACGGGTGGCTTTGCCTTTGCCTGAGGCAGGAATAAGTCAGACTGTCTTCCCCAGGATGTTTTGTTTTGTTTTGTTTGTCTGTTTGTTTTTATATGCGCTGCAAGGACTTTATCCCTTCCTATGTGTGGAGGAGTTTTGATTGGGCAGGGCTAGCTCGATTGGCAGACTAACCAGGTGGCTGTTGCTGCATGTGCATCTGGGGTGGTTTTCCCTTGCTAGGCAGCTGAACTCCACCACAATTGCTCTTTCACTCCCCCTCCTCAGAAGAGGAGGGGAAGAAGAAAAGGAAAGAAACAACTCACGGGTTGAGATAAGGATAATTTAATTAAAAGGAAAAATAATTATTAAGGGAAAATTGTTATTAAATAACTTAACTAAAGGGAAAGGGGAAGAAGAAGAAGAAAAAAAAAAAGAAACACACAAAGGCCGTGTGGAGGTGCAGAGGAAAGAAATCACTCTCCACTTCCCACCAATGGGCGATGCTTGACCACGTCCTTGAAGCAGGGCCTCAACGCACGTACCCATTGTTCGGGAGGACAGATGTTTTCACAGCGAGAGCCCACCCCTCCCCTCTTCTTCCTTTTTCCACCTTTTATTGCTGAGCGTGACATCATATGGTACGGAACATCCCTTCGCTTGCTTTACGTCAGCTGCCCTGCTGATGTTTCTTCCTCCCCTCTTGCCCACCCCCAGCCTGCTGGCTCGGGGGGTGGGGTGGGGGGGGGGGGGTGAGGGAGTCCTGATGCTGTGCCAGCATTGCTCAGCAGTAGACACAACACCGCTGTGACACCGGTGCTGTTCTAGCTACACGTGCAGAGCACGGCACTGTGTGGGCTGCCGCGGGGAAAGTTAACTCCATCCCAGCCAGACCCAGTACAGCATCCCAATGTTTGAATGTCTCAGCACCCATTGCTTTCAGCATATTCTTTATCAGTCTGCTGTACTGTGTTTTTTTTTGTTTGTTTGCTTGTTTGTTTTCCTGGATGCTGGTGCGGGAGAAGGGATGTGGTATACCCATTCAATGCCATGCTGTTTGGCCCAGATGTTTATGAGGTCGTTGTGGAAATGAGTCCCACTGTCTGATTCAATTATTTCCGGCGTGCCGCGTTGCCACGAGACCGTGAGAAAAAGCTGCATTTTTGCAGTAGAAGGTGTTTTTGCGGTGGAAAATTCCACTAACCTTGCATATCCAGAAGTGATTGTGCAGGCATGACAGCAGCACAGCAGTGGAGAGGACGTTAAAGAGATAAAGGGGAAGGTCCCACCGTCCCCAAATAAGGAGGATAGGTAAGAAAAACAGGACGAGCAGTGCAAAATCAGTAAAAGCAAGAGATCGTGGGCCCTGTGGTCACGAGACAAGATGGGGGGGGAAGGAGAAATTAACAGTTGGTCAAGTAAAATTGGATATACATGGTATAG
Source organism: Anser anser (assembly GCF_964211835.1). Classification (NCBI taxonomy): domain Eukaryota; kingdom Metazoa; phylum Chordata; class Aves; order Anseriformes; family Anatidae; genus Anser; species Anser anser. The sequence continues at coordinate 163,214,063 of NC_139721.1, forward strand.
CAACAAGTGTTGAGTAGCTTGTGAACCTGTAGCACTCAGCCAGTGAGGAAACGGGAGGAATCGAGCGTTGGGTAAGAGGGAATATAAGGTTACGATAGACTTTTGCTGGTTGCTCCCGCTCGCAGGACCCCCGCCGCTGCAATCGTGAATAGAACAGCTTCACAGAAGACCCGGTCTGAGCAAGTTACTGAGGTTTTTCTCGCAAGGCTTGCTTTTCAAAGCCCAGGATGGTGTTCCGGGTGGAAAGCTGTGTTTCCAGCCCCGCGGTGGCTGCTTCCAGCACCCCGAGCACACGGCGCTTGCCGGCTTTACGGGAGCAGGTTATGTAGCGGGGCGGCCCTTCGGCTGTCGGGGGAGGGGAAGGCGACGGGGGCTGGCCGCGATGCCGGGGCAGCGGGAGCCTCTCCGGCTGCTGAGCTTCCACCTGCCGCACAGCTCAGCGCCGCGCAGCCGCTTCCTCGCTGCCTCAGTCCCCCCCTCCGGGAAAGGCGAGAGAAGCGGGGGTGGGGTGGGTAAAGCGTGCGGGTTGAGATAAAGACAGTTTAATAGGACAGAAAACTAAGAGGAAGTAACGGCAACAACGTGTACGCACACGCAAAGCTACCGCCGCACGCTGCAATTGCTCACCGCACGCGTGTCCGGTTGCCCGGCCGGTTCCCGAGCAGCAGCCGGTTCCCGAGCAGCAGCCGCCCCCCGGCCGTCCTTCCCGGTTGCGGACACCCCTTGACGGCCAGCTCGGGTCGCCGTCCCGGTCGCGTCTCCTCCCGGCTCCCGGAGCAGACAAAGCGTCTCCCCTCCGGCTCGAGCGCGCTCAGCGCTCGCAGCCCCTCCTCGCGCGGCGGCTGCGCTCCCCCGGTCGCCGCGCCGGGCCGAGCCCCGCGGCCCCGTGCCTCGCTCCGGAGGCGTCCGCAGGCGCTGAACGGAGGGTCGGAGGGCCCCCGCCGGCGGCAGCCTTCTGCCGGGCCTTCCTTGCCGGCGAGAGCCGGCCGGCCGCGCGCAGGTCCCGCGGCGCTGCTCGGCGCCGCCGGGGCGGGCGGCCCGGGGCCCCGGCCAATGAGGCGGCAGGCGGCGGCGCGGCTCCGGGGCGGTGGGCGGGGCATGCAAATCCCGCCGGAGGGGAGGGGAGGGGAGGGAGGGAGGGCGGGCGAGGGGGCGGGGCGAACGCCCGGAGGAGGCCGAGCTGCGCCAATCAGCGCGGAGCGAAGGTCGGGCGCAGGGGCTCGGTGGGCGGGGCACGCGGCGGGTGAGCCGCGGGGAGGGAGAGGCGGTGCCGGGGGCGGGGCATGCAAATTCCGCGCGGGGGTCGAGCGAATCGGGCGCGCGGTGGCGCGAACGGGCCGCTGGGAGGCCCCGGCGACGCGGCGGCGGGGCGGTCGGGGGTCGCGGCTGCGAGCGGAGCGCCCGAGAGGGTGGTCGAGGGCGGCGGGTTGAGCCCCGGGAGGGCGGGGGCGGGCGGTGGAGCAGCGGCCGTGAGGTCGGGGTGGTGGGCGCGGGATCGGGTGTCGCGGGGGCGAGGGCGCGGGCATCGCTTCTCGGCCTTTTGGCTAAGATCAAGTGTAGTATCTGTTCTTATCAGTTTAATATCTGATACGTCCTCGATGAGAGGACTTTATATTAAACGGATTTTTGGGCTCGGGAGTTGGATCCGGAGCTTGCTCCCTCCGCTCCGCGCATCGTCCCGGTATTGCAGTACCTCCGGGAACGGTGCACCTCCCTCGGGAGGTTGCTGTGGGTGTCCGAAGACAGAGCTGGCCGGCGTTCGGCGGGGGAACGCCTCCCTGGGGCGGGGCGGGGCGGGGCAGCGCCCCGGCAGCTGCCGCCCGGCCGCCGCAGGGGGTGAGGGAGCGCCGCAGGGTTCCTGGCTCCGCGGAGGGCAGGTCGCGGCCCAGCGCGTGCGCTCGCTTCCCCCCTCGCTGCCCCTTCCGCGGGGCGGGACGGCTCTGTGCTCGCTTGCGCTCCTGGCAGCGCATGCCGTCCCTTTGCGCTGGGTGAGCGGCCGTCTCCGGCGTCCGGGGCAGCAGGTCACGCACTGCGGGCGGGCGGGCGGGCGGCCGGCGGGGGGGGGGGGGCGGGCAGCACGTTTCCGAAGGGCTGCTTTTGAGAGAGGGAGTTAGGAGAATCTTACGGAGTAGAGAGAGCGAGCGCTGACAGCATTAAACTAGCGGATGCTGCTTAGCGTCTTTGCTCACTATTGCGCACTGTGCAAATCAATTAAAGCGAGAAGCTTTGGGCCCCTTTCCAAGGTCAGTCTCTCCATAAGAGTGTGAGCCTATCTTAAGAGACCTGCAGAAACCGGTCCTGCGGATGGGCAAGAGCCGAGGAGCGACTGAGTCCGCGCAAAGACAAGAGGTCAACTAGCGGTGACGAGGAAGAGTCGTCAACCTTCATCCCCCCCCCCGAGGAACACCACCAGGAGACACTGCGCAAGCGAAGATGGGAGGAGCTGATGGAAATAACTCCTTGGAACCGATTTGAACGCGAAGCGGGGACAGGTTATGAATAGGTATAGGCGTACTGTGAAACTTCATGCGTATGTAACCCTGTGCTGCGTACAACCACGGCAAATTGCTGCGTCGGGTGCGCACGACTTTGGTGGTGTTAGTAATAGAAGAAGAAATAATACAATATTGTTTAATATGTTACATTTGCGATGTACTGTTCCGAGGCTGCGCTTGGAAGATACAAAATATATGTGCAAGGGTAACATGAGAATGCACCAATTCATGATGAGGAGTAAGGAGGATTAAAAGAATGCTCAATTTGCAAGACATCTAGATAACTGGGGCTTCTTGGACCCTGGGAACTGGATCAAACCAACCTTGTGGTTTGGACTGAGACCAAGGGCCCAGAGAGCATGCGTGAGAAGGAAAGGTTAAAAAGTTCAACTCTGATGAAGACATCTTACTTCATCCCGACGACCACCCGGACGACCACCAGAGAGTAGTACACAAGCGCAGAAGGACTGATAAGATAATTAGCATACGAAGCGAGGCTAGGCGGAGCTAGGAAATGAATATGCATAGATGAGTTGTGAAACCTAATGCATATGTAATATCTTAGGGGATAAAAGAGAACTAAGAGAACAAATCAGACGAAGTTAGATTTGGGCAGGCACGTCCCTAACTTCCGGCGCCTAATAAAGCACCTTCATATAATCACTTTGTGGATTATGTGTTTTCATGAACGCTAACAGTGGGACTACCGCCCGTGCTGCCGAGCGCTGAATAAACATACCTGCTTTACGATCCTATTGATTGTGGACTCCGTTTGCCACAAGTCAGTTTGGCGAGCCAGCCAGGAGACGCTCTGCTCGGCTGCGGGATCGACTGCGGAGCGGACGCCCCTAGGTGCACCCCGAGTATTTTCCTCGGAGGAGCCTCCGCTCTCAGCCGCTCACCGCGGGAGCAGGCCAAGACCTCCTGACGCCGCGGACAAACGGTGCGTTTTACAGTACGGGAAGGGCCTGTAAGTCGTACGCGTGGCCGGGGCGGCCGGTAAATCGCGCAGAGACGTCTGGCGTGCAGCATAGTCCCCGTACGGGAGGGAGGGTACCCTGCAGGCTGACCGACCGAGCGGTCGAGGGGGTTTTGCTGACCGAGCGAGCGAGCGAGCGGCCGCTAGCGATCCTGGGAGTAGATCGAGCAAACCCGAGGTTACCGCTGCATCCCAGTTTGGGGAGCCGGGACGGACCCGCTAATGGCTATATAAGAAGCAGGAGAAGGGTAAGCGGGCCTCTCGAAATTGTCACAAGGTTACCTGGGTAACATTTGCAGCTGCTGGAGGGATATTAATTGGAGTGGCGATAATTGTATGTCTTATTTGTAGGTGCCTGGGTATGTCGTGTTGAAAGCGTTTGTGTGAGCGTATGCGTTTGAGACAAAGTATTGTCGTGAAGCGAGCTACAAACAAGTCTGGTTGTTGTTTTAAGTGACATATTCCTGTGGGATGAACGAGAAGCGCGGGGGGGGGGGGGGGGGCCCTCTTTGCGTGATTGCGCCGCGTGAGTGAGACGCAGCATCGCCGCGAGGCGAGCGCGGAGTTCCGATCCGCGGTTCCGTATTCTCCGCGAGGGGAACGGCCGGAGACGAACGAGGCGCACGACAGACCGAAAGGAAGCGCTGCTTTATCCCAGCGTTGACTGGTGGTGCCCGATGTACGGGCCCGCTGGTGTATCTTGTCATCCTCTTAAATGTTTCGAGTGTGACAGGGAGAAAGGCGGCGGGAGCGTTATCTAAGGAACAGTTTAGAAGTTTGGGTATATTCGCTGTGGTGTTTGGTCGGTTTCCCGAGTACTGGGGGGGGGAGGGGGCTGACCGATTATCGAAGCCGTAGAACGGAGAGTCACTTCTTTGGCGGTTCGGGCTTGAGCCCTGGGAATTTGGTACGAAGGGGGAGAGCGAATTTATTTAGGCCTCAGTACCTTTTTAAACCCCCATACTGATGGATACGTAGGAGCGATTCCTTGTTTTGCGTGGGCTTACTAACAAAGTGCATGAGAAAAAATGGCATTCGGCTTGAAATTCGGTCCTGTTGAAATGTAAGCTTTGTGGAAACGGTGGTATTGCTTGTCTAGAAGACGGAGGGCCGAGCGCTTCAGGTGTTTTCCCGAAGTCCTGTGGATTTACGATTGGAACGGGGCGCTTTAATAATCTGAAATAGTAAAGTTTGTATGTGGAAAGAAGAGTTTAATCCCAGAGAACGGGGACATTTGGGAAGAAGATTAGGAAAAGATAGTGAAAACCTGTCACAGGGCCCCAGTAAAAAAATAAAATAATAATAATAATAATAATAATAAAAAAACAACAACAACAACAACTAAAAACTAAAAGCTGTCACTGGACCCCCAATCACTGGAGCCCCAGGTGTGGCTAACGAGGGTGGTGAGCCCAGCAGCCCCTCCTCATAAAAGGGCTGCACCTGGGTGCGGATGGCAACTGCAGGGCTGGTGGAGGAGGAAGACGAGGAGGAGGCTGCAGTTGCAGTTTGTCTGCCTTGCGGCCCCTTTGCTGCCTGGGGGCAGTCAAGCTGGGTCCAGAAAGGTCTTAGAGAAACCTTAGAGCGTGGTGAGGTTACTGAGCGTTGCTGGGGCTACGGCAAGGAAGAAGGTGAGTGCAAGCAGGAGTCCCCAGGATCGTGGAAGTCCTGGGCAGCAGGGCTGCCTGTGTGCTGAGGCTGGGTGGGGGAGGACTCGCCGAAAGTTGGGGTGGGTGTGCGCGCGCGCGTGCAGGCACGGTGATCCCTGTATGCAAGGAAAGCCCCGCGTGTCCGTGCACGTGCTGTCATTCTTCGTTAATCCGAGCGACTCGTACTGTAATGCCGTTGACATATAGCGACTGCAGATGACATACAGCATTACACGGCAACTAACGTTGTACAACTCAAAGGACTGCCTACGCTCACCCCAGACACCCCTGAGGGTTTTCAGGCTGCCCCGTACTTCCGCATCACCCGCCAAGTGCACCCAGGTCCTTGAGCAAAAGCAATCCCACGGGTGGCTTTGCCTTTGCCTGAGGCAGGAATAAGTCAGACTGTCTTCCCCAGGATGTTTTGTTTTGTTTTGTTTGTCTGTTTGTTTTTATATGCGCTGCAAGGACTTTATCCCTTCCTATGTGTGGAGGAGTTTTGATTGGGCAGGGCTAGCTCGATTGGCAGACTAACCAGGTGGCTGTTGCTGCATGTGCATCTGGGGTGGTTTTCCCTTGCTAGGCAGCTGAACTCCACCACAATTGCTCTTTCACTCCCCCTCCTCAGAAGAGGAGGGGAAGAAGAAAAGGAAAGAAACAACTCACGGGTTGAGATAAGGATAATTTAATTAAAAGGAAAAATAATTATTAAGGGAAAATTGTTATTAAATAACTTAACTAAAGGGAAAGGGGAAGAAGAAGAAGAAAAAAAAAAAGAAACACACAAAGGCCGTGTGGAGGTGCAGAGGAAAGAAATCACTCTCCACTTCCCACCAATGGGCGATGCTTGACCACGTCCTTGAAGCAGGGCCTCAACGCACGTACCCATTGTTCGGGAGGACAGATGTTTTCACAGCGAGAGCCCACCCCTCCCCTCTTCTTCCTTTTTCCACCTTTTATTGCTGAGCGTGACATCATATGGTACGGAACATCCCTTCGCTTGCTTTACGTCAGCTGCCCTGCTGATGTTTCTTCCTCCCCTCTTGCCCACCCCCAGCCTGCTGGCTCGGGGGGTGGGGTGGGGGGGGGGGGTGAGGGAGTCCTGATGCTGTGCCAGCATTGCTCAGCAGTAGACACAACACCGCTGTGACACCGGTGCTGTTCTAGCTACACGTGCAGAGCACGGCACTGTGTGGGCTGCCGCGGGGAAAGTTAACTCCATCCCAGCCAGACCCAGTACAGCATCCCAATGTTTGAATGTCTCAGCACCCATTGCTTTCAGCATATTCTTTATCAGTCTGCTGTACTGTGTTTTTTTTTGTTTGTTTGCTTGTTTGTTTTCCTGGATGCTGGTGCGGGAGAAGGGATGTGGTATACCCATTCAATGCCATGCTGTTTGGCCCAGATGTTTATGAGGTCGTTGTGGAAATGAGTCCCACTGTCTGATTCAATTATTTCCGGCGTGCCGTGTTGCCACGAGACCGTGAGAAAAAGCTGCATTTTTGCAGTAGAAGGTGTTTTTGCGGTGGAAAATTCCACTAACCTTGCATATCCAGAAGTGATTGTGCAGGCATGACAGCAGCACAGCAGTGGAGAGGACGTTAAAGAGATAAAGGGGAAGGTCCCACCGTCCCCAAATAAGGAGGATAGGTAAGAAAAACAGGACGAGCAGTGCAAAATCAGTAAAAGCAAGAGATCGTGGGCCCTGTGGTCACGAGACAAGATGGGGGGGGAAGGAGAAATTAACAGTTGGTCAAGTAAAATTGGATATACATGGTATAGCAACAAGTGTTGAGTAGCTTGTGAACCTGTAGCACTCAGCCAGTGAGGAAACGGGAGGAATCGAGCGTTGGGTAAGAGGGAATATAAGGTTACGATAGACTTTTGCTGGTTGCTCCCGCTCGCAGGACCCCCGCCGCTGCAATCGTGAATAGAACAGCTTCACAGAAGACCCGGTCTGAGCAAGTTACTGAGGTTTTTCTCGCAAGGCTTGCTTTTCAAAGCCCAGGATGGTGTTCCGGGTGGAAAGCTGTGTTTCCAGCCCCGCGGTGGCTGCTTCCAGCACCCCGAGCACACGGCGCTTGCCGGCTTTACGGGAGCAGGTTATGTAGCGGGGCGGCCCTTCGGCTGTCGGGGGAGGGGAAGGCGACGGGGGCTGGCCGCGATGCCGGGGCAGCGGGAGCCTCTCCGGCTGCTGAGCTTCCACCTGCCGCACAGCTCAGCGCCGCGCAGCCGCTTCCTCGCTGCCTCAGTCCCCCCCTCCGGGAAAGGCGAGAGAAGCGGGGGTGGGGTGGGTAAAGCGTGCGGGTTGAGATAAAGACAGTTTAATAGGACAGAAAACTAAGAGGAAGTAACGGCAACAACGTGTACGCACACGCAAAGCTACCGCCGCACGCTGCAATTGCTCACCGCACGCGTGTCCGGTTGCCCGGCCGGTTCCCGAGCAGCAGCCGGTTCCCGAGCAGCAGCCGCCCCCCGGCCGTCCTTCCCGGTTGCGGACACCCCGTGACGGCCAGCTCGGGTCGCCGTCCCGGTCGCGTCTCCTCCCGGCTCCCGGAGCAGACAAAGCGTCTCCCCTCCGGCTCGAGCGCGCGCTCAGCGCTCGCAGCCCCTCCTCGCGCGGCGGCTGCGCTCCCCCGGTCGCCGCGCCGGGCCGAGGGCCGAGCCCCGTGCCTCGCTCCGGAGGCGTCCGCAGGCGCTGAACGGAGGGTCGGAGGGCCCCCGCCGGCGGCAGCCTTCTGCCGGGCCTTCCTTGCCGGCGAGAGCCGGCCGGCCGCGCGCAGGTCCCGCGGCGCTGCTCGGCGCCGCCGGGGCGGGCGGCCCGGGGCCCCGGCCAATGAGGCGGCAGGCGGCGGCGCGGCTCCGGGGCGGTGGGCGGGGCATGCAAATCACGCCGGAGGGGAGGGGAGGGGAGGGGAGGGGAGGGGAGGGCGGGCGGGCGGGCGAAGGGGCGGGGCGAACGCCCAGAGGAGGCCGAGCTGCGCCAATCAGCGCGGAGCGAAGGTCGGGCGCAGGGGCTCGGTGGGCGGGGCACGCGGCCGGCGAGCCGCGGGGAGGGAGAGGCGGTGCCGGGGGCGGGGCATGCAAATTCCGCGCGGGGGTCGAGCGAATCGGGCGCGCGGTGGCGCGAACGGGCCGCTGGGAGGCCCCGGCGACGCGGCGGCGGGGCGGTCGGGGGTCGCGGCTGCGAGCGGAGCGCCCGAGAGGGTGGTCGAGGGCGGCGGGTTGAGCCCCGGGAGGGCGGGGGCGGGCGGTGGAGCAGCGGCCGTGAGGTCGGGGTGGTGGGCGCGGGATCGGGTGTCGCGGGGGCGAGGGCGCGGGCATCGCTTCTCGGCCTTTTGGCTAAGATCAAGTGTAGTATCTGTTCTTATCAGTTTAATATCTGATACGTCCTCGATGAGAGGACTTTATATTAAACGGATTTTTGGGCTCGGGAGTTGGATCCGGAGCTTGCTCCCTCCGCTCCGCGCATCGTCCCGGTATTGCAGTACCTCCGGGAACGGTGCACCTCCCTCGGGAGGTTGCTGTGGGTGTCCGAAGACAGAGCTGGCCGGCGTTCGGCGGGGGAACGCCTCCCTTGAGCGGGGCGGGGCAGCGCCCCGGCAGCTGCCGCCCGGCCGCCGCAGGGGGTGAGGGAGCGCCGCAGGGTTCCTGGCTCCGCGGAGGGCAGGTCGCGGCCCAGCGCGTGCGCTCGCTTCCCCCCTCGCTGCCCCTTCCGCGGGGCGGGACGGCTCTGTGCTCGCTTGCGCTCCTGGCAGCGCATGCCGTCCCTTTGCGCTGGGTGAGCGGCCGTCTCCGGCGTCCGGGGCAGCAGGTCACGCACTGCGGGCGGGCGGGCGGCCGGCGGGGCGGGGGGGGGCGGGCAGCACGTTTCCGAAGGGCTGCTTTTGAGAGAGGGAGTTAGGAGAATCTTACGGAGTAGAGAGAGAGAGCGCTGACAGCATTAAACTAGCGGATGCTGCTTAGCGTCTTTGCTCACTATTGCGCACTGTGCAAATCAATTAAAGCGAGAAGCTTTGGGCCCCTTTCCAAGGTTAGTCTCTCCATAAGAGTGTGAGCCTATCTTAAGAGACCTGCAGAAACCGGTCCTGCGGATGGGCAAGAGCCGAGGAGCGACCGAGTCCGCGCAAAGACAAGAGGTCAACTAGCGGTGACGAGGAAGAGTCGTCAACCTTCATCCCCCCCCCCGAGGAACACCACCAGGAGACACTGCGCAAGCGAAGATGGGAGGAGCTGATGGAAATAACTCCTTGGAACCGATTTGAACGCGAAGCGGGGACAGGTTATGAATAGGTATAGGCGTACTGTGAAACTTCACGCGTATGTAACCCTGTGCTGCGTACAACCACGGCAAATTGCTGCGTCGGGTGCGCACGACTTTGGTGGGACTGCCGCCCGTGCTGCCGAGCGCTGAATAAACATACCTGCTTTACGATCCTATTGATTGTGGACTCCGTTTGCCACAAGTCAGTTTGGCGAGCCAGCCAGGAGACGCTCTGCTCGGCTGCGGGATCGACTGCGGAGCGGACGCCCCTAGGTGCACCCCGAGTATTTTCCTCGGAGGAGCCTCCGCTCTCAGCCGCTCACCGCGGGAGCAGGCCAAGACCTCCTGACGCCGCGGACAAACGGTGCGTTTTACAGTACGGGAAGGGCCTGTAAGTCGTACGCGTGGCCGGGGCGGCCGGTAAATCGCGCAGAGACGTCTGGCGTGCAGCATAGTCCCCGTACGGGAGGGAGGGTACCCTGCAGGCTGACCGACCGAGCGGTCGAGGGGGTTTTGCTGACCGAGCGAGCGAGCGAGCGGCCGCTAGCGATCCTGGGAGTAGATCGAGCAAACCCGAGGTTACCGCTGCATCCCAGTTTGGGGAGCCGGGACGGACCCGCTAATGGCTATATAAGAAGCAGGAGAAGGGTAAGCGGGCCTCTCGAAATTGTCACAAGGTTACCTGGGTAACATTTGCAGCTGCTGGAGGGATATTAATTGGAGTGGCGATAATTGTATGTCTTATTTGTAGGTGCCTGGGTATGTCGTGTTGAAAGCGTTTGTGTGAGCGTATGCGTTTGAGACAAAGTATTGTCGTGAAGCGAGCTACAAACAAGTCTGGTTGTTGTTTTAAGTGACATATTCCTGTGGGATGAACGAGAAGCGCGGGGGGGGGGGGGGGCCCTCTTTGCGTGATTGCGCCGCGTGAGTGAGACGCAGCATCGCCGCGAGGCGAGCGCGGAGTTCCGATCCGCGGTTCCGTATTCTCCGCGAGGGGAACGGCCGGAGACGAACGAGGCGCACGACAGACCGAAAGGAAGCGCTGCTTTATCCCAGCGTTGACTGGTGGTGCCCGATGTACGGGCCCGCTGGTGTATCTTGTCATCCTCTTAAATGTTTCGAGTGTGACAGGGAGAAAGGCGGCGGGAGCGTTATCTAAGGAACAGTTTAGAAGTTTGGGTATATTCGCTGTGGTGTTTGGTCGGTTTCCCGAGTACTGGGGGGGGGAGGGGGCTGACCGATTATCGAAGCCGTAGAACGGAGAGTCACTTCTTTGGCGGTTCGGGCTTGAGCCCTGGGAATTTGGTACGAAGGGGGAGAGCGAATTTATTTAGGCCTCAGTACCTTTTTAAACCCCCATACTGATGGATACGTAGGAGCGATTCCTTGTTTTGCGTGGGCTTACTAACAAAGTGCATGAGAAAAAATGGCATTCGGCTTGAAATTCGGTCCTGTTGAAATGTAAACTTTGTGGAAACGGTGGTATTGCTTGTCTAGAAGACGGAGGGCCGAGCGCTTCAGGTGTTTTCCCGAAGTCCTGTGGATTTACGATTGGAACGGGGCGCTTTAATAATCTGAAATAGTAAAGTTTGTATGTGGAAAGAAGAGTTTAATCCCAGAGAACGGGGACATTTGGGAAGAAGATTAGGAAAAGATAGTGAAAACCTGTCACAGGGCCCCAGTAAAAAAATAAAATAATAATAATAAAACAACAACAACAACAACAACTAAAAACTAAAAGCTGTCACTGGACCCCCAATCACTGGAGCCCCAGGTGTGGCTAACGAGGGTGGTGAGCCCAGCAGCCCCTCCTCATAAAAGGGCTGCACCTGGGTGCGGATGGCAACTGCAGGGCTGGTGGAGGAGGAAGACGAGGAGGAGGCTGCAGTTGCAGTTTGTCTGCCTTGCGGCCCCTTTGCTGCCTGGGGGCAGCCAAGCTGGGTCCAGAAAGGTCTTAGAGAAACCTTAGAGCGTGGTGAGGTTACTGAGCGTTGCTGGGGCTACGGCAAGGAAGAAGGTGAGTGCAAGCAGGAGTCCCCAGGATCGTGGAAGTCCTGGGCAGCAGGGCTGCCTGTGTGCTGAGGCTGGGTGGGGGAGGACTCGCCGAAAGTTGGGGTGGGTGTGCGCGCGCGCGTGCAGGCACGGTGATCCCTGTATGCAAGGAAAGCCCCGCGTGTCCGTGCACGTGCTGTCATTCTTCGTTAATCCGAGCGACTCGTACTGTAATGCCGTTGACATATAGCGACTGCAGATGACATACAGCATTACACGGCAACTAACGTTGTACAACTCAAAGGACTGCCTATGCTCACCCCAGACACCCCTGAGGGTTTTCAGGCTGCCCCGTACTTCCGCATCACCCGCCAAGTGCACCCAGGTCCTTGAGCAAAAGCAATCCCACGGGTGGCTTTGCCTTTGCCTGAGGCAGGAATAAGTCAGACTGTCTTCCCCAGGATGTTTTGTTTTGTTTTGTTTGTCTGTTTGTTTTTATATGCGCTGCAAGGACTTTATCCCTTCCTATGTGTGGAGGAGTTTTGATTGGGCAGGGCTAGCTCGATTGGCAGACTAACCAGGTGGCTGTTGCTGCATGTGCATCTGGGGTGGTTTTCCCTTGCTAGGCAGCTGAACTCCACCACAATTGCTCTTTCACTCCCCCTCCTCAGAAGAGGAGGGGAAGAAGAAAAGGAAAGAAACAACTCACGGGTTGAGATAAGGATAATTTAATTAAAAGGAAAAATAATTATTAAGGGAAAATTGTTATTAAATAACTTAACTAAAGGGAAAGGGGAAGAAGAAGAAGAAAAAAAAAAAGAAACACACAAAGGCCGTGTGGAGGTGCAGAGGAAAGAAATCACTCTCCACTTCCCACCAATGGGCGATGCTTGACCACGTCCTTGAAGCAGGGCCTCAACGCACGTACCCATTGTTCGGGAGGACAGATGTTTTCACAGCGAGAGCCCACCCCTCCCCTCTTCTTCCTTTTTCCACCTTTTATTGCTGAGCGTGACATCATATGGTACGGAACATCCCTTCGCTTGCTTTACGTCAGCTGCCCTGCTGATGTTTCTTCCTCCCCTCTTGCCCACCCCCAGCCTGCTGGCTCGGGGGGTGGGGTGGGGGGGGTGGGGTGAGGGAGTCCTGATGCTGTGCCAGCATTGCTCAGCAGTAGACACAACACCGCTGTGACACCGGTGCTGTTCTAGCTACACGTGCAGAGCACGGCACTGTGTGGGCTGCCGCGGGGAAAGTTAACTCCATCCCAGCCAGACCCAGTACAGCATCCCAATGTTTGAATGTCTCAGCACCCATTGCTTTCAGCATATTCTTTATCAGTCTGCTGTACTGTGTTTTTTTCTTGTTTGTTTGCTTGTTTGTTTTCCTGGATGCTGGTGCGGGAGAAGGGATGTGGTATACCCATTCAATGCCATGCTGTTTGGCCCAGATGTTTATGAGGTCGTTGTGGAAATGAGTCCCACTGTCTGATTCAATTATTTCCGGCGTGCCGCGTTGCCACGAGACCGTGAGAAAAAGCTGCATTTTTGCAGTAGAAGGTGTTTTTGCGGTGGAAAATTCCACTAACCTTGCATATCCAGAAGTGATTGTGCAGGCATGACAGCAGCACAGCAGTGGAGAGGACGTTAAAGAGATAAAGGGGAAGGTCCCACCGTCCCCAAATAAGGAGGATAGGTAAGAAAAACAGGACGAGCAGTGCAAAATCAGTAAAAGCAAGAGATCGTGGGCCCTGTGGTCACGAGACAAGATGGGGGGGGAAGGAGAAATTAACAGTTGGTCAAGTAAAATTGGATATACATGGTATAGCAACAAGTGTTGAGTAGCTTGTGAACCTGTAGCACTCAGCCAGTGAGGAAACGGGAGGAATCGAGCGTTGGGTAAGAGGGAATATAAGGTTACGATAGACTTTTGCTGGTTGCTCCCGCTCGCAGGACCCCCGCCGCTGCAATCGTGAATAGAACAGCTTCACAGAAGACCCGGTCTGAGCAAGTTACTGAGGTTTTTCTCGCAAGGCTTGCTTTTCAAAGCCCAGGATGGTGTTCCGGGTGGAAAGCTGTGTTTCCAGCCCCGCGGTGGCTGCTTCCAGCACCCCGAGCACACGGCGCTTGCCGGCTTTACGGGAGCAGGTTATGTAGCGGGGCGGCCCTTCGGCTGTCGGGGGAGGGGAAGGCGACGGGGGCTGGCCGCGATGCCGGGGCAGCGGGAGCCTCTCCGGCTGCTGAGCTTCCACCTGCCGCACAGCTCAGCGCCGCGCAGCCGCTTCCTCGCTGCCTCAGTCCCCCCCTCCGGGAAAGGCGAGAGAAGCGGGGGTGGGGTGGGTAAAGCGTGCGGGTTGAGATAAAGACAGTTTAATAGGACAGAAAACTAAGAGGAAGTAACGGCAACAACGTGTACGCACACGCAAAGCTACCGCCGCACGCTGCAATTGCTCACCGCACGCGTGTCCGGTTGCCCGGCCGGTTCCCGAGCAGCAGCCGGTTCCCGAGCAGCAGCCGCCCCCCGGCCGTCCTTCCCGGTTGCGGACACCCCTTGACGGCCAGCTCGGGTCGCCGTCCCGGTCGCGTCTCCTCCCGGCTCCCGGAGCAGACAAAGCGTCTCCCCTCCGGCTCGAGCGCGCGCTCAGCGCTCGCAGCCCCTCCTCGCGCGGCGGCTGCGCTCCCCCGGTCGCCGCGCCGGGCCGAGGGCCGAGCCCCGTGCCTCGCTCCGGAGGCGTCCGCAGGCGCTGAACGGAGGGTCGGAGGGCCCCCGCCGGCGGCAGCCTTCTGCCGGGCCTTCCTTGCCGGCGAGAGCCGGCCGGCCGCGCGCAGGTCCCGCGGCGCTGCTCGGCGCCGCCGGGGCGGGCGGCCCGGGGCCCCGGCCAATGAGGCGGCAGGCGGCGGCGCGGCTCCGGGGCGGTGGGCGGGGCATGCAAATCACGCCGGAGGGGAGGGGAGGGGAGGGAGGGAGGGCGGGCGAGGGGGCGGGGCGAACGCCCAGAGGAGGCCGAGCTGCGCCAATCAGCGCGGAGCGAAGGTCGGGCGCAGGGGCTCGGTGGGCGGGGCACGCGGCCGGCGAGCCGCGGGGAGGGAGAGGCGGTGCCGGGGGCGGGGCATGCAAATTCCGCGCGGGGGTCGAGCGAATCGGGCGCGCGGTGGCGCGAACGGGCCGCTGGGAGGCCCCGGCGACGCGGCGGCGGGGCGGTCGGGGGTCGCGGCTGCGAGCGGAGCGCCCGAGAGGGTGGTCGAGGGCGGCGGGTTGAGCCCCGGGAGGGCGGGGGCGGGCGGTGGAGCAGCGGCCGTGAGGTCGGGGTGGTGGGCGCGGGATCGGGTGTCGCGGGGGCGAGGGCGCGGGCATCGCTTCTCGGCCTTTTGGCTAAGATCAAGTGTAGTATCTGTTCTTATCAGTTTAATATCTGATACGTCCTCGATGAGAGGACTTTATATTAAACGGATTTTTGGGCTCGGGAGTTGGATCCGGAGCTTGCTCCCTCCGCTCCGCGCATCGTCCCGGTATTGCAGTACCTCCGGGAACGGTGCACCTCCCTCGGGAGGTTGCTGTGGGTGTCCGAAGACAGAGCTGGCCGGCGTTCGGCGGGGGAACGCCTCCCTTGAGCGGGGCGGGGCAGCGCCCCGGCAGCTGCCGCCCGGCCGCCGCAGGGGGTGAGGGAGCGCCGCAGGGTTCCTGGCTCCGCGGAGGGCAGGTCGCGGCCCAGCGCGTGCGCTCGCTTCCCCCCTCGCTGCCCCTTCCGCGGGGCGGGACGGCTCTGTGCTCGCTTGCGCTCCTGGCAGCGCATGCCGTCCCTTTGCGCTGGGTGAGCGGCCGTCTCCGGCGTCCGGGGCAGCAGGTCACGCACTGCGGGCGGGCGGGCGGGCGGCCGGCGGGGGGGGGGGGGCGGGCAGCACGTTTCCGAAGGGCTGCTTTTGAGAGAGGGAGTTAGGAGAATCTTACGGAGTAGAGAGAGCGAGCGCTGACAGCATTAAACTAGCGGATGCTGCTTAGCGTCTTTGCTCACTATTGCGCACTGTGCAAATCAATTAAAGCGAGAAGCTTTGGGCCCCTTTCCAAGGTCAGTCTCTCCATAAGAGTGTGAGCCTATCTTAAGAGACCTGCAGAAACCGGTCCTGCGGATGGGCAAGAGCCGAGGAGCGACTGAGTCCGCGCAAAGACAAGAGGTCAACTAGCGGTGACGAGGAAGAGTCGTCAACCTTCATCCCCCCCCCCGAGGAACACCACCAGGAGACACTGCGCAAGCGAAGATGGGAGGAGCTGATGGAAATAACTCCTTGGAACCGATTTGAACGCGAAGCGGGGACAGGTTATGAATAGGTATAGGCGTACTGTGAAACTTCATGCGTATGTAACCCTGTGCTGCGTACAACCACGGCAAATTGCTGCGTCGGGTGCGCACGACTTTGGTGGTGTTAGTAATAGAAGAAGAAATAATACAATATTGTTTAATATGTTACATTTGCGATGTACTGTTCCGAGGCTGCGCTTGGAAGATACAAAATATATGTGCAAGGGTAACATGAGAATGCACCAATTCATGATGAGGAGTAAGGAGGATTAAAAGAATGCTCAATTTGCAAGACATCTAGATAACTGGGGCTTCTTGGACCCTGGGAACTGGATCAAACCAACCTTGTGGTTTGGACTGAGACCAAGGGCCCAGAGAGCATGCGTGAGAAGGAAAGGTTAAAAAGTTCAACTCTGATGAAGACATCTTACTTCATCCCGACGACCACCCGGACGACCACCAGAGAGTAGTACACAAGCGCAGAAGGACTGATAAGATAATTAGCATACGAAGCGAGGCTAGGCGGAGCTAGGAAATGAATATGCATAGATGAGTTGTGAAACCTAATGCATATGTAATATCTTAGGGGATAAAAGAGAACTAAGAGAACAAATCAGACGAAGTTAGATTTGGGCAGGCACGTCCCTAACTTCCGGCGCCTAATAAAGCACCTTCATATAATCACTTTGTGGATTATGTGTTTTCATGAACGCTAACAGTGGGACTACCGCCCGTGCTGCCGAGCGCTGAATAAACATACCTGCTTTACGATCCTATTGATTGTGGACTCCGTTTGCCACAAGTCAGTTTGGCGAGCCAGCCAGGAGACGCTCTGCTCGGCTGCGGGATCGACTGCGGAGCGGACGCCCCTAGGTGCACCCCGAGTATTTTCCTCGGAGGAGCCTCCGCTCTCAGCCGCTCACCGCGGGAGCAGGCCAAGACCTCCTGACGCCGCGGACAAACGGTGCGTTTTACAGTACGGGAAGGGCCTGTAAGTCGTACGCGTGGCCGGGGCGGCCGGTAAATCGCGCAGAGACGTCTGGCGTGCAGCATAGTCCCCGTACGGGAGGGAGGGTACCCTGCAGGCTGACCGACCGAGCGGTCGAGGGGGTTTTGCTGACCGAGCGAGCGAGCGAGCGGCCGCTAGCGATCCTGGGAGTAGATCGAGCAAACCCGAGGTTACCGCTGCATCCCAGTTTGGGGAGCCGGGACGGACCCGCTAATGGCTATATAAGAAGCAGGAGAAGGGTAAGCGGGCCTCTCGAAATTGTCACAAGGTTACCTGGGTAACATTTGCAGCTGCTGGAGGGATATTAATTGGAGTGGCGATAATTGTATGTCTTATTTGTAGGTGCCTGGGTATGTCGTGTTGAAAGCGTTTGTGTGAGCGTATGCGTTTGAGACAAAGTATTGTCGTGAAGCGAGCTACAAACAAGTCTGGTTGTTGTTTTAAGTGACATATTCCTGTGGGATGAACGAGAAGCGCGGGGGGGGGGGGGGGGGCCCTCTTTGCGTGATTGCGCCGCGTGAGTGAGACGCAGCATCGCCGCGAGGCGAGCGCGGAGTTCCGATCCGCGGTTCCGTATTCTCCGCGAGGGGAACGGCCGGAGACGAACGAGGCGCACGACAGACCGAAAGGAAGCGCTGCTTTATCCCAGCGTTGACTGGTGGTGCCCGATGTACGGGCCCGCTGGTGTATCTTGTCATCCTCTTAAATGTTTCGAGTGTGACAGGGAGAAAGGCGGCGGGAGCGTTATCTAAGGAACAGTTTAGAAGTTTGGGTATATTCGCTGTGGTGTTTGGTCGGTTTCCCGAGTACTGGGGGGGGGAGGGGGCTGACCGATTATCGAAGCCGTAGAACGGAGAGTCACTTCTTTGGCGGTTCGGGCTTGAGCCCTGGGAATTTGGTACGAAGGGGGAGAGCGAATTTATTTAGGCCTCAGTACCTTTTTAAACCCCCATACTGATGGATACGTAGGAGCGATTCCTTGTTTTGCGTGGGCTTACTAACAAAGTGCATGAGAAAAAATGGCATTCGGCTTGAAATTCGGTCCTGTTGAAATGTAAGCTTTGTGGAAACGGTGGTATTGCTTGTCTAGAAGACGGAGGGCCGAGCGCTTCAGGTGTTTTCCCGAAGTCCTGTGGATTTACGATTGGAACGGGGCGCTTTAATAATCTGAAATAGTAAAGTTTGTATGTGGAAAGAAGAGTTTAATCCCAGAGAACGGGGACATTTGGGAAGAAGATTAGGAAAAGATAGTGAAAACCTGTCACAGGGCCCCAGTAAAAAAATAAAATAATAATAATAATAATAATAATAAAAAAACAACAACAACAACAACTAAAAACTAAAAGCTGTCACTGGACCCCCAATCACTGGAGCCCCAGGTGTGGCTAACGAGGGTGGTGAGCCCAGCAGCCCCTCCTCATAAAAGGGCTGCACCTGGGTGCGGATGGCAACTGCAGGGCTGGTGGAGGAGGAAGACGAGGAGGAGGCTGCAGTTGCAGTTTGTCTGCCTTGCGGCCCCTTTGCTGCCTGGGGGCAGCCAAGCTGGGTCCAGAAAGGTCTTAGAGAAACCTTAGAGCGTGGTGAGGTTACTGAGCGTTGCTGGGGCTACGGCAAGGAAGAAGGTGAGTGCAAGCAGGAGTCCCCAGGATCGTGGAAGTCCTGGGCAGCAGGGCTGCCTGTGTGCTGAGGCTGGGTGGGGGAGGACTCGCCGAAAGTTGGGGTGGGTGTGCGCGCGCGCGTGCAGGCACGGTGATCCCTGTATGCAAGGAAAGCCCCGCGTGTCCGTGCACGTGCTGTCATTCTTCGTTAATCCGAGCGACTCGTACTGTAATGCCGTTGACATATAGCGACTGCAGATGACATACAGCATTACACGGCAACTAACGTTGTACAACTCAAAGGACTGCCTACGCTCACCCCAGACACCCCTGAGGGTTTTCAGGCTGCCCCGTACTTCCGCATCACCCGCCAAGTGCACCCAGGTCCTTGAGCAAAAGCAATCCCACGGGTGGCTTTGCCTTTGCCTGAGGCAGGAATAAGTCAGACTGTCTTCCCCAGGATGTTTTGTTTTGTTTTGTTTGTCTGTTTGTTTTTATATGCGCTGCAAGGACTTTATCCCTTCCTATGTGTGGAGGAGTTTTGATTGGGCAGGGCTAGCTCGATTGGCAGACTAACCAGGTGGCTGTTGCTGCATGTGCATCTGGGGTGGTTTTCCCTTGCTAGGCAGCTGAACTCCACCACAATTGCTCTTTCACTCCCCCTCCTCAGAAGAGGAGGGGAAGAAGAAAAGGAAAGAAACAACTCACGGGTTGAGATAAGGATAATTTAATGTTGTCGACGGAGGGAAGACACAAACGCTCAATATGAGTGTTAAGTATGCTTCAACTTTAATGGATAGCTCAATTGTCTTTTATCGTGTACAGGATAATTAGCTCATACATATTGCAAAAGCCAAGCTCCTTATTGGTAAGCGTCATCTCCTGCCCTACCTGTTAGTTCCGCATTCTTTTATCCGCTAGTTCTCTTTTTCTAGTTTAACTATAACTCCAAGGGCAGTGTGCCCTTTATTATCATTGGTTCTAACTGCCTGGGATTTTTCGCAAGAGTTCCCGGACAAGCCTTGCGTACGTGCCTTTGCTCTTGTTTTTCTAGACCAGCTGGGTGCGGTAATCCGCCATTTCTTTATCTTTCAGCTGCACGAGATCAATGTGATTACGCGCAGCGAGCCAATCCTCAACAATTCCCCCGTTTTTATTTTGGGCTAGAAAAACCTTACTTGTTAGTTGCTCGAGCCTTTTCGTTAGGCAACTAAATACTACTCGCGTCGCTACTATGATTAAAACGATTATTAGCAGTAAGCGTAGCCCTTCTTTTATGAGACCCAATATCCAGCCTCCCATGTTCCCGAACCAACTCGCAAACAGTTCATCAAGCCAATTATTCTGGACCACTATTCTCTTGGTGTGGTCCCTCAGCCATTTCAACTGCTTGTGGATTGACTCGCCGTGGTCCGAGAGATTAAAACAGCACATTCCTTCGAGCTCTTCACATCCGTGGCCCTGTGCCAGTAGCAGAAAATCAATCGCCGCTCTGTTCTGTAACACAGCGTGTCGCAGGCTATCCAGGTCCTGGGCCATTTCTGTGAGTATCTGCGTAGTCACATTTGCTTGTTTTACAGCCCAACAAGCTAGTTTCCCAAGACTAGCCATAGCATGAGCCACCGCCACTCCAGGCACAAGTGCCGCCGAAAAGAACCTTTCAGCCGGACCCCAGAGTTCGACCTGGTCGTCGCAGTCACTCCCCAAGGTTTGGAGACTGCGTCTGGTCCGACGTTTCCATTGTCGAGTAATGTTTCGCAACTCTTGAGTATGTAGATCAGGGGCAAACAAGGTCAAGCGTCCCAAATAGCATGGCCCACCATACGCATTTGCTGGAATCCCCTGCCAGGCTCGATCTCCACAAATCAGGAATATGCCAGGTGGTAAGGCCTTGGCAGTTTGCCCTGGCCATGTGCTTGACTCGTTCCCATCTGTGCTAGTATGTCGCGGCCGATCAATGCCTGCACTCCATCTGGGAGTGGCAAAATTGATACGGTGCAGGTAACTACTTTTTCACCTATGGTTATTCGTAACAACGGCGATCGCTTCGCGTAGGTCATTCCCCCGACTCCGCTAATTGTAATGTTCGTGTCCATGGCTGGCCAATGGGGAGGCCATCGTTGTGTACTGACAATAGAAACATCAGCTCCCGTATCCAGCAATGCCTCGATTTTTACTCTCTCGCCCTCGTATGCTACGTCAACTGTTTTTCGGGGTCTCTGTCTCAATCCTATTGTCAACATCGCCATTCCTCCCGTCGATCCAAACGCTCTCGATCCTCGTGGTTGACTATGTAGCGGGGGAACATTTTCAGTCAAGTGTGGCAAAGGCACCAATTGAGCCAATCGAGTTCCCTTCGGTATATGTAACGGAGGGAACATGGCTGATACCATAATTTGTATCTCCCCAGTAAAGTCCTTGTCGATAAGGCCTGTTAACACCAAGGCCCCATTCAATGTTGCCGATGACCTCCCAATCAGAAGCGCTCCAACGGGCTCATTATTAATTTTTACAGGTCCCATGACACCTGTTTTCACCCTAACAGGCTTATTGTCCATCAAGGTCACATTTACTGCGGTTGCCAAGTCCAACCCCAGGCTCCCTCTGGTGGCTGGTTGGAGATGGAGGGATTCATTTCGGTTGGATTCCCCGCAGCTGCCGCCGCTGTTGAGGGGAAGGCCGCTTTTTGTGTCATCGCGGGGCGGCGGTTCCCGCTGGTCTTCCGTTTCCCTGGGTCTTTCTTCGGCAAGCAGTTTCATTATGCGTATTGGATCGGCAAGACGGACACCACACATTAGCCGTTCTGCATTGCTTCTTCATATGACCCGCGATGCCACATCGATAGCAGCGTAGTGCAGGCCTCCCCGACGAGTGAGGTCCTTTTACACTTTGCAGGGGGGCAAGGGCAGCGAATACCTGCGACTGGCTGGCCTGTAGTCCCTGAGTAATACTTTCTCCTACCTTTCGGATGGCGTCAACCAATAGCGCCTGCGAGCCTATCGGTATTTGCGACAATCGATCAAGAGCCTCTTCTATAGTCCAGGTACTGGGCAGCGTATTTAGGACATTTCGAGAAGTTTGATTACAATTTTGAAGGGCGCATTGTTTAAGAATAGGGCCTTTGAGATATTCGGGTAACCCAGCTACCTGTATAGCTGCGGCAACCCTATCAATAACTGTTCCAAACGCTTCGTCTCGCCCTTGCTTGATGGACATATAGGAGGGCATTCCTCCAGGCTCCCTAATTTGGTCCAGTGCTCTCCTAGCTAGCGTCATGGCCGCTTTTGCCTTATCCGGCCCCATTAGGGCCTGGGCCTCCAAGCGATTGTATGCACCGACCCCCAAGAGCTCATCCAGCGTGACCCCGTGTAGTGGATCTCCGGGCTGGCGCTGCACCGCAACTGCCTCCTGACAAGCTGATTGCCAATGGGCATTAAACAGCAGAATCTGATGCTGCGTCAGTATTAGCTTCATGATATTACGAATGTCACCGGGGAGCAGTATATTAGTGGACCACAGATAGTCTAACATCTGTTTTGTAGGCTCCCCACGTATTCCTGACTCATTTACCGTGGCACGCAATTGGGTCAGTATTTTCCAATCCAGATTCGTCATAGTAACGGTTATCTGGCCCTGGGCATTGGGTGGAGAGTATACTACGGGGAAGGCGCCTACAAGCTCTGTCGCTGCCCCCACATCTCCTTCACGCAATGCCTCCCCCGCTATCTTCGCCCAGAGTCCCGCTCTCTCCGAACCTCCTGACTCGATTCTCATATCTTCCAAGAATGGATTCCTATTTCTCCCCTCCCCAGTCGCCTCTTCCTCGGGAGTTTCCGGGGGTAGAGGAGGCGCGCTGGGTCGCGCCTTCGCTTCCCATCCCACGGGCTGCTCTATAGTGAATTGTTGGACCGATGGAGGGAGGGGGTACGGGTTGGCCTCTTCATCTACCCTCATTGTTTTGCCCAGCCGCTCTGTCGCAGCAGCTGCTACTTTCTGTTCTACTCGATGTATCGTTAACGCGTTCGTGACGGCCCGCCACGGCTTTGCAAATTTCTTAGCCATCTTATTCTCACTAATCATTTCTTCAAACAATATATCGCCAAACTTACGCCACTCATCCTCCTCAAACAAGGTGTCGGGGTTAATAAAGCAACCCTTCGCCACCCCATAGGCCACTAACCCCGGTAATTCTTTACGACAATCTATATCTGGCGTCCTACGCTTTTCTAAAAAGCACTTAAGTAAATCAACTGCCGCTTGTTTCTCCATTCTTACTTACGGTGCCGTTGCCCCCGTGCAAAGCTTCTGTTCGCGGCGTTCCGGCGGGACCCACTATGGGCTCGTCCCGGGCGCTCTTCCTGAGTCGCCTTCTGCTACAGTCCCAATTTGCGTTCCGGATTCCGGGTACGTAGTCAGAACCGACTTTCCACCTCTTCTCCGTCACCTAAGGCCGGCTTACTCGTTTCGGGTCCTCGTCCAGCAAGGGTCCCTGTTCGGGCGCCAATTTAATTAAAAGGAAAAATAATTATTAAGGGAAAATTGTTATTAAATAACTTAACTAAAGGGAAAGGGGAAGAAGAAGAAGAAAAAAAAAAAGAAACACACAAAGGCCGTGTGGAGGTGCAGAGGAAAGAAATCACTCTCCACTTCCCACCAATGGGCGATGCTTGACCACGTCCTTGAAGCAGGGCCTCAACGCACGTACCCATTGTTCGGGAGGACAGATGTTTTCACAGCGAGAGCCCACCCCTCCCCTCTTCTTCCTTTTTCCACCTTTTATTGCTGAGCGTGACATCATATGGTACGGAACATCCCTTCGCTTGCTTTACGTCAGCTGCCCTGCTGATGTTTCTTCCTCCCCTCTTGCCCACCCCCAGCCTGCTGGCTCGGGGGGGGGGGGTGGGGTGGAGGGGGTGAGGGAGTCCTGATGCTGTGCCAGCATTGCTCAGCAGTAGACACGACACCGCTGTGACACCGGTGCTGTTCTAGCTACACGTGCAGAGCACGGCACTGTGTGGGCTGCCGCGGGGAAAGTTAACTCCATCCCAGCCAGACCCAGTACAGCATCCCAATGTTTGAATGTCTCAGCACCCATTGCTTTCAGCATATTCTTTATCAGTCTGCTGTACTGTGTTTTTTTCTTGTTTGTTTGCTTGTTTGTTTTCCTGGATGCTGGTGCGGGAGAAGGGATGTGGTATACCCATTCAATGCCATGCTGTTTGGCCCAGATGTTTATGAGGTCGTTGTGGAAATGAGTCCCACTGTCTGATTCAATTATTTCCGGCGTGCCGCGTTGCCACGAGACCGTGAGAAAAAGCTGCATTTTTGCAGTAGAAGGTGTTTTTGCGGTGGAAAATTCCACTAACCTTGCATATCCAAAAGTGATTGTGCAGGCATGACAGCAGCACAGCAGTGGAGAGGACGTTAAAGAGATAAAGGGGAAGGTCCCACTGTCCCCAAATAAGGAGGATAGGTAAGAAAAACAGGACGAGCAGTGCAAAATCAGTAAAAGCAAGAGATCGTGGGCCCTGTGGTCACGAGACAAGATGGGGGGGGAAGGAGAAATTAACAGTTGGTCAAGTAAAATTGGATATACATGGTATAGCAACAAGTGTTGAGTAGCTTGTGAACCTGTAGCACTCAGCCAGTGAGGAAACGGGAGGAATCGAGCGTTGGGTAAGAGGGAATATAAGGTTACGATAGACTTTTGCTGGTTGCTCCCGCTCGCAGGACCCCCGCCGCTGCAATCGTGAATAGAACAGCTTCACAGAAGACCCGGTCTGAGCAAGTTACTGAGGTTTTTCTCGCAAGGCTTGCTTTTCAAAGCCCAGGATGGTGTTCCGGGTGGAAAGCTGTGTTTCCAGCCCCGCGGTGGCTGCTTCCAGCACCCCGAGCACACGGCGCTTGCCGGCTTTACGGGAGCAGGTTATGTAGCGGGGCGGCCCTTCGGCTGTCGGGGGAGGGGAAGGCGACGGGGGCTGGCCGCGATGCCGGGGCAGCGGGAGCCTCTCCGGCTGCTGAGCTTCCACCTGCCGCACAGCTCAGCGCCGCGCAGCCGCTTCCTCGCTGCCTCAGTCCCCCCCTCCGGGAAAGGCGAGAGAAGCGGGGGTGGGGTGGGTAAAGCGTGCGGGTTGAGATAAAGACAGTTTAATAGGACAGAAAACTAAGAGGAAGTAACGGCAACAACGTGTACGCACACGCAAAGCTACCGCCGCACGCTGCAATTGCTCACCGCACGCGTGTCCGGTTGCCCGGCCGGTTCCCGAGCAGCAGCCGGTTCCCGAGCAGCAGCCGCCCCCCGGCCGTCCTTCCCGGTTGCGGACACCCCTTGACGGCCAGCTCGGGTCGCCGTCCCGGTCGCGTCTCCTCCCGGCTCCCGGAGCAGACAAAGCGTCTCCCCTCCGGCTCGAGCGCGCGCTCAGCGCTCGCAGCCCCTCCTCGCGCGGCGGCTGCGCTCCCCCGGTCGCCGCGCCGGGCCGAGGGCCGAGCCCCGTGCCTCGCTCCGGAGGCGTCCGCAGGCGCTGAACGGAGGGTCGGAGGGCCCCCGCCGGCGGCAGCCTTCTGCCGGGCCTTCCTTGCCGGCGAGAGCCGGCCGGCCGCGCGCAGGTCCCGCGGCGCTGCTCGGCGCCGCCGGGGCGGGCGGCCCGGGGCCCCGGCCAATGAGGCGGCAGGCGGCGGCGCGGCTCCGGGGCGGTGGGCGGGGCATGCAAATCCCGCCGGAGGGGAGGGGAGGGGAGGGGAGGGGAGGGGAGGGGAGGGGAGGGGAGGGCGGGCGGGCGGGCGAAGGGGCGGGGCGAACGCCCGGAGGAGGCCGAGCTGCGCCAATCAGCGCGGAGCGAAGGTCGGGCGCAGGGGCTCGGTGGGCGGGGCACGCGGCGGGTGAGCCGCGGGGAGGGAGAGGCGGTGCCGGGGGCGGGGCATGCAAATTCCGCGCGGGGGTCGAGCGAATCGGGCGCGCGGTGGCGCGAACGGGCCGCTGGGAGGCCCCGGCGACGCGGCGGCGGGGCGGTCGGGGGTCGCGGCTGCGAGCGGAGCGCCCGAGAGGGTGGTCGAGGGCGGCGGGTTGAGCCCCGGGAGGGCGGGGGCGGGCGGTGGAGCAGCGGCCGTGAGGTCGGGGTGGTGGGCGCGGGATCGGGTGTCGCGGGGGCGAGGGCGCGGGCATCGCTTCTCGGCCTTTTGGCTAAGATCAAGTGTAGTATCTGTTCTTATCAGTTTAATATCTGATACGTCCTCGATGAGAGGACTTTATATTAAACGGATTTTTGGGCTCGGGAGTTGGATCCGGAGCTTGCTCCCTCCGCTCCGCGCATCGTCCCGGTATTGCAGTACCTCCGGGAACGGTGCACCTCCCTCGGGAGGTTGCTGTGGGTGTCCGAAGACAGAGCTGGCCGGCGTTCGGCGGGGGAACGCCTCCCTGGGGCGGGGCGGGGCAGCGCCCCGGCAGCTGCCGCCCGGCCGCCGCAGGGGGTGAGGGAGCGCCGCAGGGTTCCTGGCTCCGCGGAGGGCAGGTCGCGGCCCAGCGCGTGCGCTCGCTTCCCCCCTCGCTGCCCCTTCCGCGGGGCGGGACGGCTCTGTGCTCGCTTGCGCTCCTGGCAGCGCATGCCGTCCCTTTGCGCTGGGTGAGCGGCCGTCTCCGGCGTCCGGGGCAGCAGGTCACGCACTGCGGGCGGGCGGGCGGGCGGCCGGCGGGGGGGGGGGGGCGGGCAGCACGTTTCCGAAGGGCTGCTTTTGAGAGAGGGAGTTAG
Organism: Anser anser; assembly: GCF_964211835.1. Classification (NCBI taxonomy): domain Eukaryota; kingdom Metazoa; phylum Chordata; class Aves; order Anseriformes; family Anatidae; genus Anser; species Anser anser. Next base: position 163,240,091 of record NC_139721.1, read on the forward strand.
GAGAATCTTACGGAGTAGAGAGAGCGAGCGCTGACAGCATTAAACTAGCGGATGCTGCTTAGCGTCTTTGCTCACTATTGCGCACTGTGCAAATCAATTAAAGCGAGAAGCTTTGGGCCCCTTTCCAAGGTCAGTCTCTCCATAAGAGTGTGAGCCTATCTTAAGAGACCTGCAGAAACCGGTCCTGCGGATGGGCAAGAGCCGAGGAGCGACTGAGTCCGCGCAAAGACAAGAGGTCAACTAGCGGTGACGAGGAAGAGTCGTCAACCTTCATCCCCCCCCCCGAGGAACACCACCAGGAGACACTGCGCAAGCGAAGATGGGAGGAGCTGATGGAAATAACTCCTTGGAACCGATTTGAACGCGAAGCGGGGACAGGTTATGAATAGGTATAGGCGTACTGTGAAACTTCATGCGTATGTAACCCTGTGCTGCGTACAACCACGGCAAATTGCTGCGTCGGGTGCGCACGACTTTGGTGGTGTTAGTAATAGAAGAAGAAATAATACAATATTGTTTAATATGTTACATTTGCGATGTACTGTTCCGAGGCTGCGCTTGGAAGATACAAAATATATGTGCAAGGGTAACATGAGAATGCACCAATTCATGATGAGGAGTAAGGAGGATTAAAAGAATGCTCAATTTGCAAGACATCTAGATAACTGGGGCTTCTTGGACCCTGGGAACTGGATCAAACCAACCTTGTGGTTTGGACTGAGACCAAGGGCCCAGAGAGCATGCGTGAGAAGGAAAGGTTAAAAAGTTCAACTCTGATGAAGACATCTTACTTCATCCCGACGACCACCCGGACGACCACCAGAGAGTAGTACACAAGCGCAGAAGGACTGATAAGATAATTAGCATACGAAGCGAGGCTAGGCGGAGCTAGGAAATGAATATGCATAGATGAGTTGTGAAACCTAATGCATATGTAATATCTTAGGGGATAAAAGAGAACTAAGAGAACAAATCAGACGAAGTTAGATTTGGGCAGGCACGTCCCTAACTTCCGGCGCCTAATAAAGCACCTTCATATAATCACTTTGTGGATTATGTGTTTTCATGAACGCTAACAGTGGGACTACCGCCCGTGCTGCCGAGCGCTGAATAAACATACCTGCTTTACGATCCTATTGATTGTGGACTCCGTTTGCCACAAGTCAGTTTGGCGAGCCAGCCAGGAGACGCTCTGCTCGGCTGCGGGATCGACTGCGGAGCGGACGCCCCTAGGTGCACCCCGAGTATTTTCCTCGGAGGAGCCTCCGCTCTCAGCCGCTCACCGCGGGAGCAGGCCAAGACCTCCTGACGCCGCGGACAAACGGTGCGTTTTACAGTACGGGAAGGGCCTGTAAGTCGTACGCGTGGCCGGGGCGGCCGGTAAATCGCGCAGAGACGTCTGGCGTGCAGCATAGTCCCCGTACGGGAGGGAGGGTACCCTGCAGGCTGACCGACCGAGCGGTCGAGGGGGTTTTGCTGACCGAGCGAGCGAGCGAGCGGCCGCTAGCGATCCTGGGAGTAGATCGAGCAAACCCGAGGTTACCGCTGCATCCCAGTTTGGGGAGCCGGGACGGACCCGCTAATGGCTATATAAGAAGCAGGAGAAGGGTAAGCGGGCCTCTCGAAATTGTCACAAGGTTACCTGGGTAACATTTGCAGCTGCTGGAGGGATATTAATTGGAGTGGCGATAATTGTATGTCTTATTTGTAGGTGCCTGGGTATGTCGTGTTGAAAGCGTTTGTGTGAGCGTATGCGTTTGAGACAAAGTATTGTCGTGAAGCGAGCTACAAACAAGTCTGGTTGTTGTTTTAAGTGACATATTCCTGTGGGATGAACGAGAAGCGCGGGGGGGGGGGGGGGGGCCCTCTTTGCGTGATTGCGCCGCGTGAGTGAGACGCAGCATCGCCGCGAGGCGAGCGCGGAGTTCCGATCCGCGGTTCCGTATTCTCCGCGAGGGGAACGGCCGGAGACGAACGAGGCGCACGACAGACCGAAAGGAAGCGCTGCTTTATCCCAGCGTTGACTGGTGGTGCCCGATGTACGGGCCCGCTGGTGTATCTTGTCATCCTCTTAAATGTTTCGAGTGTGACAGGGAGAAAGGCGGCGGGAGCGTTATCTAAGGAACAGTTTAGAAGTTTGGGTATATTCGCTGTGGTGTTTGGTCGGTTTCCCGAGTACTGGGGGGGGGAGGGGGCTGACCGATTATCGAAGCCGTAGAACGGAGAGTCACTTCTTTGGCGGTTCGGGCTTGAGCCCTGGGAATTTGGTACGAAGGGGGAGAGCGAATTTATTTAGGCCTCAGTACCTTTTTAAACCCCCATACTGATGGATACGTAGGAGCGATTCCTTGTTTTGCGTGGGCTTACTAACAAAGTGCATGAGAAAAAATGGCATTCGGCTTGAAATTCGGTCCTGTTGAAATGTAAGCTTTGTGGAAACGGTGGTATTGCTTGTCTAGAAGACGGAGGGCCGAGCGCTTCAGGTGTTTTCCCGAAGTCCTGTGGATTTACGATTGGAACGGGGCGCTTTAATAATCTGAAATAGTAAAGTTTGTATGTGGAAAGAAGAGTTTAATCCCAGAGAACGGGGACATTTGGGAAGAAGATTAGGAAAAGATAGTGAAAACCTGTCACAGGGCCCCAGTAAAAAAATAAAATAATAATAATAAAACAACAACAACAACAACAACTAAAAACTAAAAGCTGTCACTGGACCCCCAATCACTGGAGCCCCAGGTGTGGCTAACGAGGGTGGTGAGCCCAGCAGCCCCTCCTCATAAAAGGGCTGCACCTGGGTGCGGATGGCAACTGCAGGGCTGGTGGAGGAGGAAGACGAGGAGGAGGCTGCAGTTGCAGTTTGTCTGCCTTGCGGCCCCTTTGCTGCCTGGGGGCAGCCAAGCTGGGTCCAGAAAGGTCTTAGAGAAACCTTAGAGCGTGGTGAGGTTACTGAGCGTTGCTGGGGCTACGGCAAGGAAGAAGGTGAGTGCAAGCAGGAGTCCCCAGGATCGTGGAAGTCCTGGGCAGCAGGGCTGCCTGTGTGCTGAGGCTGGGTGGGGGAGGACTCGCCGAAAGTTGGGGTGGGTGTGCGCGCGCGCGTGCAGGCACGGTGATCCCTGTATGCAAGGAAAGCCCCGCGTGTCTGTGCACGTGCTGTCATTCTTCGTTAATCTGAGCGACTCGTACTGTAATGCCGTTGACATATAGCGACTGCAGATGACATACAGCATTACACGGCAACTAACGTTGTACAACTCAAAGGACTGCCTACGCTCACCCCAGACACCCCTGAGGGTTTTCAGGCTGCCCCGTACTTCCGCATCACCCGCCAAGTGCACCCAGGTCCTTGAGCAAAAGCAATCCCACGGGTGGCTTTGCCTTTGCCTGAGGCAGGAATAAGTCAGACTGTCTTCCCCAGGATGTTTTGTTTTGTTTGTTTGTTTGTTTGTTTTTATATGCGCTGCAAGGACTTTATCCCTTCCTATGTGTGGAGGAGTTTTGATTGGGCAGGGCTAGCTCGATTGGCAGACTAACCAGGTGGCTGTTGCTGCATGTGCATCTGGGGTGGTTTTACCTTGCTAGGCAGCTGAACTCCACCACAATTGCTCTTTCACTCCCCCTCCTCAGAAGAGGAGGGGAAGAAGAAAAGGAAAGAAACAACTCACGGGTTGAGATAAGGATAATTTAATTAAAAGGAAAAATAATTATTAAGGGAAAATTGTTATTAAATAACTTAACTAAAGGGAAAGGGGAAGAAGAAGAAGAAAAAAAAAAAGAAACACACAAAGGCCGTGTGGAGGTGCAGAGGAAAGAAATCACTCTCCACTTCCCACCAATGGGCGATGCTTGACCACGTCCTTGAAGCAGGGCCTCAACGCACGTACCCATTGTTCGGGAGGACAGATGTTTTCACAGCGAGAGCCCACCCCTCCCCTCTTCTTCCTTTTTCCACCTTTTATTGCTGAGCGTGACATCATATGGTACGGAACATCCCTTCGCTTGCTTTACGTCAGCTGCCCTGCTGATGTTTCTTCCTCCCCTCTTGCCCACCCCCAGCCTGCTGGCTCGGGGGGGGGGGGTGGGGTGGAGGGGGTGAGGGAGTCCTGATGCTGTGCCAGCATTGCTCAGCAGTAGACACGACACCGCTGTGACACCGGTGCTGTTCTAGCTACACGTGCAGAGCACGGCACTGTGTGGGCTGCCGCGGGGAAAGTTAACTCCATCCCAGCCAGACCCAGTACAGCATCCCAATGTTTGAATGTCTCAGCACCCATTGCTTTCAGCATATTCTTTATCAGTCTGCTGTACTGTGTTTTTTTCTTGTTTGTTTGCTTGTTTGTTTTCCTGGATGCTGGTGCGGGAGAAGGGATGTGGTATACCCATTCAATGCCATGCTGTTTGGCCCAGATGTTTATGAGGTCGTTGTGGAAATGAGTCCCACTGTCTGATTCAATTATTTCCGGCGTGCCGCGTTGCCACGAGACCGTGAGAAAAAGCTGCATTTTTGCAGTAGAAGGTGTTTTTGCGGTGGAAAATTCCACTAACCTTGCATATCCAAAAGTGATTGTGCAGGCATGACAGCAGCACAGCAGTGGAGAGGACGTTAAAGAGATAAAGGGGAAGGTCCCACTGTCCCCAAATAAGGAGGATAGGTAAGAAAAACAGGACGAGCAGTGCAAAATCAGTAAAAGCAAGAGATCGTGGGCCCTGTGGTCACGAGACAAGATGGGGGGGGAAGGAGAAATTAACAGTTGGTCAAGTAAAATTGGATATACATGGTATAGCAACAAGTGTTGAGTAGCTTGTGAACCTGTAGCACTCAGCCAGTGAGGAAACGGGAGGAATCGAGCGTTGGGTAAGAGGGAATATAAGGTTACGATAGACTTTTGCTGGTTGCTCCCGCTCGCAGGACCCCCGCCGCTGCAATCGTGAATAGAACAGCTTCACAGAAGACCCGGTCTGAGCAAGTTACTGAGGTTTTTCTCGCAAGGCTTGCTTTTCAAAGCCCAGGATGGTGTTCCGGGTGGAAAGCTGTGTTTCCAGCCCCGCGGTGGCTGCTTCCAGCACCCCGAGCACACGGCGCTTGCCGGCTTTACGGGAGCAGGTTATGTAGCGGGGCGGCCCTTCGGCTGTCGGGGGAGGGGAAGGCGACGGGGGCTGGCCGCGATGCCGGGGCAGCGGGAGCCTCTCCGGCTGCTGAGCTTCCACCTGCCGCACAGCTCAGCGCCGCGCAGCCGCTTCCTCGCTGCCTCAGTCCCCCCCTCCGGGAAAGGCGAGAGAAGCGGGGGTGGGGTGGGTAAAGCGTGCGGGTTGAGATAAAGACAGTTTAATAGGACAGAAAACTAAGAGGAAGTAACGGCAACAACGTGTACGCACACGCAAAGCTACCGCCGCACGCTGCAATTGCTCACCGCACGCGTGTCCGGTTGCCCGGCCGGTTCCCGAGCAGCAGCCGGTTCCCGAGCAGCAGCCGCCCCCCGGCCGTCCTTCCCGGTTGCGGACACCCCGTGACGGCCAGCTCGGGTCGCCGTCCCGGTCGCGTCTCCTCCCGGCTCCCGGAGCAGACAAAGCGTCTCCCCTCCGGCTCGAGCGCGCGCTCAGCGCTCGCAGCCCCTCCTCGCGCGGCGGCTGCGCTCCCCCGGTCGCCGCGCCGGGCCGAGGGCCGAGCCCCGTGCCTCGCTCCGGAGGCGTCCGCAGGCGCTGAACGGAGGGTCGGAGGGCCCCCGCCGGCGGCAGCCTTCTGCCGGGCCTTCCTTGCCGGCGAGAGCCGGCCGGCCGCGCGCAGGTCCCGCGGCGCTGCTCGGCGCCGCCGGGGCGGGCGGCCCGGGGCCCCGGCCAATGAGGCGGCAGGCGGCGGCGCGGCTCCGGGGCGGTGGGCGGGGCATGCAAATCCCGCCGGAGGGGAGGGGAGGGGAGGGAGGGAGGGCGGGCGAGGGGGCGGGGCGAACGCCCGGAGGAGGCCGAGCTGCGCCAATCAGCGCGGAGCGAAGGTCGGGCGCAGGGGCTCGGTGGGCGGGGCACGCGGCGGGTGAGCCGCGGGGAGGGAGAGGCGGTGCCGGGGGCGGGGCATGCAAATTCCGCGCGGGGGTCGAGCGAATCGGGCGCGCGGTGGCGCGAACGGGCCGCTGGGAGGCCCCGGCGACGCGGCGGCGGGGCGGTCGGGGGTCGCGGCTGCGAGCGGAGCGCCCGAGAGGGTGGTCGAGGGCGGCGGGTTGAGCCCCGGGAGGGCGGGGGCGGGCGGTGGAGCAGCGGCCGTGAGGTCGGGGTGGTGGGCGCGGGATCGGGTGTCGCGGGGGCGAGGGCGCGGGCATCGCTTCTCGGCCTTTTGGCTAAGATCAAGTGTAGTATCTGTTCTTATCAGTTTAATATCTGATACGTCCTCGATGAGAGGACTTTATATTAAACGGATTTTTGGGCTCGGGAGTTGGATCCGGAGCTTGCTCCCTCCGCTCCGCGCATCGTCCCGGTATTGCAGTACCTCCGGGAACGGTGCACCTCCCTCGGGAGGTTGCTGTGGGTGTCCGAAGACAGAGCTGGCCGGCGTTCGGCGGGGGAACGCCTCCCTTGAGCGGGGCGGGGCAGCGCCCCGGCAGCTGCCGCCCGGCCGCCGCAGGGGGTGAGGGAGCGCCGCAGGGTTCCTGGCTCCGCGGAGGGCAGGTCGCGGCCCAGCGCGTGCGCTCGCTTCCCCCCTCGCTGCCCCTTCCGCGGGGCGGGACGGCTCTGTGCTCGCTTGCGCTCCTGGCAGCGCATGCCGTCCCTTTGCGCTGGGTGAGCGGCCGTCTCCGGCGTCCGGGGCAGCAGGTCACGCACTGCGGGCGGGCGGGCGGGCGGCCGGCGGGGGGGGGGGGGCGGGCAGCACGTTTCCGAAGGGCTGCTTTTGAGAGAGGGAGTTAGGAGAATCTTACGGAGTAGAGAGAGAGAGCGCTGACAGCATTAAACTAGCGGATGCTGCTTAGCGTCTTTGCTCACTATTGCGCACTGTGCAAATCAATTAAAGCGAGAAGCTTTGGGCCCCTTTCCAAGGTTAGTCTCTCCATAAGAGTGTGAGCCTATCTTAAGAGACCTGCAGAAACCGGTCCTGCGGATGGGCAAGAGCCGAGGAGCGACCGAGTCCGCGCAAAGACAAGAGGTCAACTAGCGGTGACGAGGAAGAGTCGTCAACCTTCATCCCCCCCCCGAGGAACACCACCAGGAGACACTGCGCAAGCGAAGATGGGAGGAGCTGATGGAAATAACTCCTTGGAACCGATTTGAACGCGAAGCGGGGACAGGTTATGAATAGGTATAGGCGTACTGTGAAACTTCATGCGTATGTAACCCTGTGCTGCGTACAACCACGGCAAATTGCTGCGTCGGGTGCGCACGACTTTGGTGGGACTGCCGCCCGTGCTGCCGAGCGCTGAATAAACATACCTGCTTTACGATCCTATTGATTGTGGACTCCGTTTGCCACAAGTCAGTTTGGCGAGCCAGCCAGGAGACGCTCTGCTCGGCTGCGGGATCGACTGCGGAGCGGACGCCCCTAGGTGCACCCCGAGTATTTTCCTCGGAGGAGCCTCCGCTCTCAGCCGCTCACCGCGGGAGCAGGCCAAGACCTCCTGACGCCGCGGACAAACGGTGCGTTTTACAGTACGGGAAGGGCCTGTAAGTCGTACGCGTGGCCGGGGCGGCCGGTAAATCGCGCAGAGACGTCTGGCGTGCAGCATAGTCCCCGTACGGGAGGAGGGTACCCTGCAGGCTGACCGACCGAGCGGTCGAGGGGGTTTTGCTGACCGAGCGAGCGAGCGAGCGGCCGCTAGCGATCCTGGGAGTAGATCGAGCAAACCCGAGGTTACCGCTGCATCCCAGTTTGGGGAGCCGGGACGGACCCGCTAATGGCTATATAAGAAGCAGGAGAAGGGTAAGCGGGCCTCTCAAAATTGTCACAAGGTTACCTGGGTAACATTTGCAGCTGCTGGAGGGATGTTAATTGGAGTGGCGATAATTGTATGTCTTATTTGTAGGTGCCTGGGTATGTCGTGTTGAAAGCGTTTGTGTGAGCGTATGCGTTTGAGACAAAGTATTGTCGTGAAGCGAGCTACAAACAAGTCTGGTTGTTGTTTTAAGTGACATATTCCTGTGGGATGAACGAGAAGTGCGGGGGGGGGCCTCTTTGCGTGATTGCGCCGCGTGAGTGAGACGCAGCATCGCCGCGAGGCGAGCGCGGAGTTCCGATCCGCGGTTCCGTATTCTCCGCGAGGGGAACGGCCGGAGACGAACGAGGCGCACGACAGACCGAAAGGAAGCGCTGCTTTATCCCAGCGTTGACTGGTGGTGCCCGATGTACGGGCCCGCTGGTGCATCTTGTCATCCTCTTAAATGTTTCGAGTGTGACAGGGAGAAAGGCGGCGGGAGCGTTATCTAAGGAACAGTTTAGAAGTTTGGGTATATTCGCTGTGGTGTTTGGTCGGTTTCCCGAGTACTGGGGGGGCGGAGGGGGCTGACCGATTATCAAAGCCGTAGAACGGAGAGTCACTTCTTTGGCGGTTCGGGCTTGAGCCCTGGGAATTTGGTACGAAGGGGGAGAGCGAATTTATTTAGGCCTCAGTACCTTTTTAAACCCCCATACTGATGGATACGTAGGAGCGATTCCTTGTTTTGCGTGGGCTTACTAACAAAGTGCATGAGAAAAAATGGCATTCGGCTTGACATTCGGTCCTGTTGAAATGTAAACTTTGTGGAAACGGTGGTATTGTTTGTCTAGAAGACGGAGGGCCGAGCGCTTCAGGTGTTTTCCCGAAGTCCTGTGGATTTACGATTGGAACGGGGCGCTTTAATAATCTGAAATAGTAAAGTTTGTATGTGGAAAGAAGAGTTTAATCCCAGAGAACGGGGACATTTGGGAAGAAGATTAGGAAAAGATAGTGAAAACCTGTCACAGGGCCCCAGTAAAAAAATAAAATAATAATAATAAAACAACAACAACAACAACAACTAAAAACTAAAAGCTGTCACTGGACCCCCAATCACTGGAGCCCCAGGTGTGGCTAACGAGGGTGGTGAGCCCAGCAGCCCCTCCTCATAAAAGGGCTGCACCTGGGTGCGGATGGCAACTGCAGGGCTGGTGGAGGAGGAAGACGAGGAGGAGGCTGCAGTTGCAGTTTGTCTGCCTTGCGGCCCCTTTGCTGCCTGGGGGCAGCCAAGCTGGGTCCAGAAGGGTCTTAGAGAAACCTTAGAGCGTGGTGAGGTTACTGAGCGTTGCTGGGGCTACGGCAAGGAAGAAGGTGAGTGCAAGCAGGAGTCCCCAGGATCGTGGAAGTCCTGGGCAGCAGGGCTGCCTGTGTGCTGAGGCTGGGTGGGGGAGGACTCGCCGAAAGTTGGGGTGGGTGTGCGCGCGCGCGTGCAGGCACGGTGATCCCTGTATGCAAGGAAAGCCCCGCGTGTCCGTGCACGTGCTGTCATTCTTCGTTAATCCGAGCGACTCGTACTGTAATGCCGTTGACATATAGCGACTGCAGATGACATACAGCATTACACGGCAACTAACGTTGTACAACTCAAAGGGCTGCCTACGCTCACCCCAGACACCCCTGAGGGTTTTCAGGCTGCCCCGTACTTCCGCATCACCCGCCAAGTGCACCCAGGTCCTTGAGCAAAAGCAATCCCACGGATGGCTTTGCCTTTGCCTGAGGCAGGAATAAGTCAGACTGTCTTCCCCAGGATGTTTTGTTTTGTTTGTTTGTTTGTTTGTTTTTATATGCGCTGCAAGGACTTTATCCCTTCCTATGTGTGGAGGAGTTTTGATTGGGCAGGGCGAGCGAGCGAGCGGCCGCTAGCGATCTTGGGAGTAGATCGAGCAAACCCGAGGTTACCGCTGCATCCCAGTTTGGGGAGCCGGGACGGACCTGCTAATGTCTGCTAATTTCCCAGGTGGTGTGGGTGACACCATTTGTAGTGGGTTTATGTGGCAAAGTTTTGGTAGCTGGGGGGCTTTGAGAAGAATCCAGAAGCTGCCCCATGTTAGATAAGGGCCGTTTTCAGCTGGCTCCAAAGGGACCTGCCGCTGCTCAGAGCCGAGCCAATAAGTGATGTTGTTTGTGCCTCTTTGAGAGCATATTTAAGCAAGGGGAAAAAGAAATACTGCTGCTCAACAGCAGCTGGGAGTGTGAGATTTTGTCTCTTTGTTTTCCGAGGTGATATGGGTGATGCTGGCCACACGGTTCGAGCTTGGACTCAGGAACAGGTGAGCACAACAGCACTTTGCTTCTCTGGTAGTCAGCATTGTGGAGGAAGTGGGTTTCAGGGTCGATGGGACAGTGACTGCTGGCACTCTGTTTTTGCAGATGATGATGAGCCTGGCGATTGTCTAGGATGTCTGTTGCTGCCTGTGCATTTCTTGAGGTGGAGGAAATCTGGCTTCCAGCAATCTCACAGTTGAGGGGCAACTGGTATTTGCATATCTGAGGTGGTTGATGGGAGCTGGGAGCCACAGTGGCATGGAGCCAGCTGGCTGATTACACTTGGAGCCCCTGTGAGGGCAGATCATGCTAGGTCACCTTCAGGCTAGTAGAAGGAGCAGGGCACATTTTGTAGTGTGAGAGCACGTGCCAGGCAGGACTGTTCCCATCTGTCTTGTGTTACTTCTGCAGCGTGTGTTCTGTGTTATGTGCTCTTCAGGTCTTGATATCCCCATTGCTTTTTTCACTTGACTGACTAGATAGGCAACTTGCTAGCTATGCCAAAGGTCCTAAATGTTTATTTCATCATTGCAGACTTGCTTGAGAGCTGCTTCTCTTGCAGTCAGAGCTTTTTGTACCCATTTCCATCCTCACTCTTGCGGAAGTCATCTGGGCCACATCAGGAGCTCTGTCTTGGGAATTCATTTCCAAAACTTTTTCTTATGGGGTTTGCACTCTGCATCCTTCTGGTCTTTTGTCATAATGCCAGGCTTTTTATGCCTCCATCATCCCAGTTTTGGCAGTTACTTTCAGTTGCAGATCATGGTATTTGAGTCTCCCCCTGGGGGCTGCCACAGAGCATCTGTGTCGACTTGTCGCTGTAGGGCTTCCCTCTGAGAGTCATTCTTTTAGCACCTGGTCTTCTGTGTTTTGTTCATAATGTTTGTAGCGTGCCTGTGTGTGTGTGTTTGGCCTGGAGCTGTTCTGCCTGGGAGTTAGTGATGGTAGTTAACGTGTCAGTCCATCAGTGCAGTAATACATTGTCCGGAGTGTTTTGGCTAAGATATCCAGTCCATCTCTGGGCAAGTACTGAAGGGCAGCTGGGCAGAGTCATCTCTGTGGTGTTTGGCAGATGTGGAGGGGGAGGCTTGAGCTGCTTGTGAGCAGCTGTTTGCATAATGGTTGAGGGGGTCTATTTCTGAATCTTGAAAGCTTGCAGGTTTTGATTTTTTTTTTTTTGAGGAGTAGTTAAAACTTAGGAGGAATCGGTCAAAGGAAACACTGTCCTCTGGAACTGTGAAACTCTTGGTCAGCAGCTTGGTGATTGGCTTGATCTACATTCCAGATGCTGAGGCAAGTAGACTGCTGTTTTGATAAAAATGACTGCTGATAAAAATGGGGTCAGTTGTGGTGTTGAGGGATGGGTGCTGATGCTGGCAGCTCAGTGATTATCTTCTGAATACGTTTTCCTTTGTTAGAGCTGAAACAGCATACAACACAGGATGTTGCTGTCACCAGAGCTGCCTCTGGCAAGTTGAGTGATGAACAGGTGTAGCAGTTATTTTTGGGGTGCAGTTGTCCCTGTAGTTATAAGTGTCCCCTGATTGCATTTTAGAGGTGCTGTAGCTGGCTTAAGAGAGCAGATGGAAGCATCTGCCTTGGGGGCAGGTGAGAAGCTGAGGTAAGGGAGCGGATGAGAGTAACTGTCCTAGGGGTGCTGTGGCTTTGGATGCAGCCTTGGCCTGTGCTTTTCTTCCTCTCTTGCTGGTGTCTCGCACAGCCTTGGAGGGGTTGAGCTGCATGCTGAAGAGCAGCCTAGGAAGGTGGGTTGGTTGTCAGCTGGGTTGGAGCAGAATGGCCAAGTAGCGCAAGGTGATGGTGAAGGGTATCCATCTTGCTTTGCAGGTGCTATGGCAGGCTCTCCACAGAAGTGGCTGAGGATTTGAGGTGAGGCCAGAGAGCGAAAAGGAGCAGCACGTGCAGCAGCACTTCCAAGCACTGCGGTCACTTTCTCTTTTGTTTATCAATTGCTATGGGTGAGATGGGCTGTAACAGCAGTCTTTAGAACTGGAGCAAAGCAGGTCACTCAAATGCCACATGGCTTCCAAGAAGGGTGTTGTAGCAGAAGAAATTTGTCTGGCACAGCAGTGCCTGATGGCAGTCTGTTTCCGCAGGTGAAGAGGTGTCTGAAGCCCCATCCTGTCTGGCCTGTTCCTGCGTGAGCTCTGATCAAGGAAATCACTATGTCAGAAATATTGCAAGGGCTAATGTGGACTCTAGGAATTAAGTGGAAATTTCACACTCCTTGGCATCCTTCCTCTTCTGGAAGGGAGGAGTGGATCAGACAGTAAAGAAGCAATTGACTAAGTTCTGGAAAGTTGGCTTCCCTGAACAGAGTGCTTACCTTTGGCGCTTCTCTGAATTCAAACAGCACCAAGAAAAGATGTGGGAGTTTCACCATATGAAATATTATTTGGATTGCTGTACCTGGGCAAAGGGAATGAATTACTTCAATATGAGACAAAAGATGCTTTTCTTAAGAACTATATACTTGGGCTGTCGTCCTCTTTGTCATCTCTCAGGACCTGTGGGTCATTAAATCAAACCCCACCCTTGGAAGTCCCGATCCATCCATTCTGAGCAGGAGTTTGGGTTCTGATGCAAACATGGAGAGAATCGAAGCTGCAACCTGAGTGGGTGTACTGGGTCTGGCTGGGATGTTAACTTTCCCTGCAGCAACCCATACAGTGCCGTGCTCTGCACTTGTAGCTAGAACAGCACTGGTGTCACACCAGTGTTGTGTCTACTGCTGAGCAATGCTGGCACAGCATCAGGACTCTCTCTAACCCTCCCAGAATCAGCAGGCTGGGGGTGGGCAAGAGGGGAGGAAGAAACATCAGCAGAGCAGCTGACGTAAAGCAAGCGAAGGGATGTTCCGTACCATATGATGTCACACTCAGCAATAAAAGGTGGAAAAAGGAAGAAGAGGGGAGGGGTGGGCTCTCGCTGTGAAAACATCTGTCCTCCCAAACAATGGCTACATGCGTTGAGTCCCTGCTTCAAGGACGTGGTCAAGCATCGCCCATTGGTGGGAAGTGGAGAGTGATTTCTTTCCTCTGCACTTCCACACAGCCTTTACTTGTTTTTTTCTCCCCTCCCTTTTCCCATTTCCCTTTTTTCCCTGTAGTTAAATTGTTTAAATGATAATAATTTTCCGTAATAATTATTTTTCCTCTAATTAAATTATTCTTATCTCAACCCGTGAGTAGTTTCTTTCCTTTACTTCTTCCCCTCCTCTTCTGAGGAGAGGGAGTGAGAGCGGTTGTGGTGGAGTTCCGCTGCCTAGCAAGGTAAAACCACCACGGTGGGACAGACTGTTCCAAGTGCTTCTGACTACTGAGATGACAGTAAGAACGTCTGAGAAAGTGTGGACTCATACCTGGGTAAAAGCATCAATTAACCCTGATATCTGAGAGACTGCCTTAACAAAGACTTTTAAGGTTAAAACTGTTGAAACTATCTATTGTAAACCTTCAACTTCTCCTTAGAAGAATTCTTAATGAATTAATGAGTACAAGAGATTGAATTACGTAGAATTAGAGTGTTTCCAGGGAACGCTCCCTGGAAAAGGGAGAAAAAGAAGGGAGGGTATTTAATCCCCACCAGAAGAATCCTTATTAGTTTGTGACTTTTATTGTCTTTCTTAATTATTGTAGGGGTATATATATAGAGAGATGATGCATTTTAAGCTTATCTTAGCAATGGATTACTGATAGGATGGGGGGAAAATCAACATTCCCAATTAGTCCAGAACATCTCTCAAGTTCTATCTTGAAATAATTGTTGGATTTGCACCCAGATGCCTAGAAAGAATGCAAAGGCCTTGTCCCTGACTGCTATTCCATTACCAGCAGCAACTGTGTCTGGATTCCCTAGATTTCTAAAAACAAGGGATCATATTCAGTCCCGGGAAGGAATAGATTTTGAAGCTGAGCTCCCTACAATCCTGGCTACAATATAGCATGTTATCAAAGGTGCCTTTTAAACACCATTGATAGAAACTCACGGGACAATTGTACTGCCCCTGGGTGTGGAAATATCCATGAAGTGAGGAATAATCTATATTGTAACAAATATCATAGCTACGGGAATGCTAATATACATAATGCGCACCAGATACAATAGGAGAATCCTGTAACGGGATGGCCTGTCCCAAATGGCAAAGGGTGATATTGGCTATGTGGCAATAAAGCTGGGAAGGTGTTGCCCCTAGGATGGAAGGGAGCTTGCACCCCGGGAGCAATAATTCTAAATGTAACTATTATTGAAGACCCACAAAGCCAAGGCCCCCTTGAAACCCTATGCAGAATTAAGAGGACTCCAGATAATCCTCTAGTAAAAAGAATCGGGGCATTTCACAGTTTTGCAAGGTGGTTTTTACTTACCTTGATTAGGGATGAATGAATTAGAAAAAGCTATTGTAAAAAGCTCTAATTTAAGAACTAGAAAATAACACTCTAGATGCGGTCCAGGCACTACAAAAGGAGGTAACAAATTTGTCAAAATTAGTACTCCAGAATCAAATGGTATTAGACTTATTACTAGCCTCACAATGAGGAGCATGCAAATAATGCATGTAATTAACGCTAGTTGCTGTATATATGTAGATCAAATGGGACGAATTTGACTGATCTCAAAAATGAGAAAGAAAAAACAAGATCCTACATAGAGTGGCTCAAGATGACACTTCCTGGGGATTTAGAAACGTTTGGGAGAAACTGACTTTGTGGTTTCCTGAATGGAATTGGGTCAAACAACTATTTGTTGTTGTTATAATAATAATGGCATTGTGTATCTGTCATCCACCGTGACATCTGAAGGAAAATACTGCACCCTAATTTTGGAAAAAATCAAAAGTGGGGTATGTGAAGAGGTACAAAAACAGCAATAGGAGTAAGGAAAGAAGGGGGGGAATTGTGAGAAACAAAGTTGTGTTTTTGCAATGGAAGGTGTTTTTTCAGTGGAAAATTCCACTAACGTTGCATATTCAAAAGTGATTGTGCAGGCACGACAGTAGCATAGCAGCAGGGAGTATGTTAAGAAGATAAAGGGAAGGTCCTGCTATCCCAAAATAAGGAGGATAGGTAAGAAAAAGAGGACGAGCAATGCAAAATCAGTAAAAACAAAAATCACAGGGCCTCTAGTCATGACAGTGAAGCCAGGGATAGAAGAATGGGGGTTTGCTTAATCACATTAAAACAGATACTGCTGAGTGTCTTTGCTTACTACTGTGCAAATTAACTGAAACAAGGAGTCTCAGGGCCCCTCACAGAGGATGTTCCCTGACAAAATGGGGAGGGAACCTGTCTCAAAAACCACCTGAGACTGACCTTGTGGTTTGGACAAGAGCCAAGGAGCAGCTGAGTCTGTACAAAGGCAGGGGGTCAACTAGTGGTGATGAAGAAGAGTTATAAACCTTCATCCCCACAACCCCCTGACGACTACCACCAGAAGGCACTGCGCAAGCGCAGATGGGAGGAGTTTATGGAAATGACTTCTTGGAGCTAATTTTAATACAAAGCGGGGATAGGTTATGTACATGTATAGGCGTATTGGGAAACTTCATGCATACGTAACTCTTTACTGCATATAACCAAAGCAAGTTGCTGCGTTAGGGTGCGCATGCCTTTGGGAGCTATCCTGCATGTGCCTGGCGCCGAAATAAACCACACACCTACTTTATAACTCATTTGCTTTGAGTTGTCGAGTTCTTCCACGAATCAACACAAGAAGGAAACAAATGGAAAAGGGGAAGGTAACGGTTGATTAAATAAAAACGTACATATAGTGTATAGTAGTAAACATTGAGTAGTTTGTGAACCTGTAGAACTCAGCCAACGAGGAAACGGGAAGAATCAAGCATCGGGTAATAGACAATAATATAAGGTTACAATATATTTTTACTGTGCGCTCCTGCTTGCAGGACGCCCGCCGTTGCAATGAGAGAGGACCGAGCATACCCGGACCTTCTTTTTTTTTTTTTTTTAAAAAAAAAAAGGTAAAAAAAAGAAAATGCAACACGGGCAATCTCTGCCGTACGTTGTGTAAACGCATAAAGCTGTGAGTGGCTTTATTTTTTTTTAGCTCGCACATCAGCGGTGCTCCGGGCTGTCGCTCTGCTTCCGCGCATGTGCGGAGCCGGCAGGCTCGCCTAATGAGGCGGAGCCGGGCGGCGCCGCAGGACCCCTGCCCGCGGCAAAATGGCGGCGTCCTTCTCTGGAGTGGGAGCCGCGCCGGGCCGGCCTCGGCTCGGGACGGGCCGGGACACCGAGGCGCGGTGTCGCAACGAGGTTGGTGGTCGGTGCCGCCCCGCCGCGGGGCGGGGCGAGGCGGCGGTCGGTCGGTCGGTCGGTCGGGGCGCCGCGCCGCGCGGTCGACGGCTTCTGCGGAAATGGCCCGTGTGCGGGGCGGGGGCGGCGCCGCGCCGGGCCGGGCCGGACCGGGCGTGCGGCGGGGTCTGCACTGCGCGGGGCTTCGGGGGGCTGGGGGAGAGGGGGGAGGAGTGGCGGGAGGCGGTGGGTGGCGGTTGTGTGCGCTTGGCCGACTCCCCTCTGGGTCGGATGGACTGCTCCGTCCCGCGGCATGCTGGGAGCTGTAGTTCTGTGGCGCGCGGCCGGTCTTTCCCCGAGCCGGGGCCGGGGCCGGGGCCGGGCCGTGCGCGCCGGGAGGCGCAGGTTGCCGCTGGCTGCGAGCGCGGCTGCCGGCGGTGAGGCGAGCGAGAGCCTTCGGGGGCGCTTCCCCGGAGCGTCGGGCCGGGAGGGGTGGGGGCTGCGGCGGCCGGGCGCGGGTCCTCGCTGCGCTCGATCGTCGGGCTGCGCCTCGGAGGTTTTCCTCCCCCCGCGTGCTGACGGCCGGCTCTCTCCTTTTTTTGCGGTTCACCAGGGCAGAAACAGCTCCCCGCCGCTAGGACCCTTGTGGGGTTTGTTGCCAAGCAAAGGTGGCACACTGGGTAAACTGAGGAAATCTGCAGCTGGCGCGCTGCTGTCGCAGGTTTCCCAGGAGAAAGAGCAGCCCGTCTGTCCTGACTGTCCAGGTAAGTCGTAGCGACCTTCGGGTGAAATCCAGGCGTGCTCTAGTAATTTTCCTGCACCTCAGGCTCAAAGGCCTAATTGAATTTGCAGAACTGTGAACAGATGAACGGATTGGAGGATTTTTTTTTTTTTTTGGAAGGAGGCAGTCCTTAAACCGATGCAGTCTAACTGCATCTAAGATGTAGGTTGTTACTTCCATAAGCTATAAAGGAACTTTACATGTTTTTTAAATGGAGTCTCATGTGCGTGCGTTTGGCTTGTCCTGATGGCTGGTGTAGGTGATTGCTCACATGACCAAAAACTCCTTGTGCTGATGTTGGATCTGCCCGTTGGTAAAGGACCGCATCCTATATGTTCAGCTTTTTTTCCTTACCGTGTCGTAGTTATTTTATTATTATATTTTTCTGAAAGAAAGGGTGGATTTTTCATTGGTTTCTCTGTGAGCATATCGAACCAGATTGCAGTAAATACACGTAAGCGAGTAGGCTGCAGCACGTACTGGTCAGTATCAGAGTACTACTCTGCTAGCAGAGGAGAGCCAGATGAAGATGTTCAGGGTAAGGGCTTGTTCTGCCTCAAGTTGAATGGAAAGATTCTGAAGTTGAGCATCCCGGGGAATGTTTGTAGGACTATTTTTAGACGATGGAAGTTCAAATGGCTGTCGATGAAGGGGATTTTGTTGGCTCTTTTAGACAGCTATTCCTACCGAAGATCCCATCGGTTACAAAAGTTGGTAACCTTGCAGTTTCTACGGTCTGTAGCAAAATAAACTGGCAGATGAATAAATGAGCAGGCACAAATACATGTGACTCTATAGCCATGTTGTGGTTTAACGTAGCTGGCAGCTAAGCACCACATAGCCGTTGACTTGCCCTCCCCCCTCCCTCTCTGGGATGGGGGAGAGAAACGGGGAAGTGAAGCCTGTGGGTTGAGATAAAGACAGCTTATAAAAACAGGAAAATAATAATAATAATAATAGTACTACTACTAATAATGTGCACAAACAAGTGATGCACAATGCAATTGCTCACCACCCATTGACCGATGCCCAGCCTATCCCCAAGCAGCTGGTCCCCCCAGTCCTGCTAGCCACCCCTATATATTGTTTAGCATGACGTCAGATGGTATGGAATACCCCTTTGGCCAGTTTGGGTCAGCTGTCCTGGGTCTATCCCCTCCCAGCTCCTGCTGCACCGCCAGCCTGCCCGCTGGCAGGACAGAACGAGAAGCTGGAAAGTCCTTGGCTTACTGTAAGCACTGCTCTGCAACAATTAAAACATCAGCATGTTATCAACACTTTTCTCATCCTAATCCAAAACATAGCACCACACCAGCTACTAGGAGGAAAATTAACTCTATGCTAGCTGAAACCAGGACAAGCTGAGGTTAAATAACCTGCAGTTTCTTCTGTTTTATCTTTCAAAGAATGTTCTTGCTGAGCGCCTGAGCTTTTTGCTCACCTTACTGAGGAAAGGAATGGCTGTGCTTCTTCCCCCCTTATCCCTATTTTTTTTCCTCTTCTCCCTCGATGACAGGGACTTGAAATGTTTTTCTCAGATGTCCATGTGAAAATTTTAAAGAATGCTAATGGTGAACACTGACAGAATTGGGTGACTTTTTAAAGGTGGAGGGTAAAGAACATGGAAATTCCTAGTACATTAATGTTACTTTGTTAACAAAACTGATGTAATAGCCACTTGCTGTTTCTGTTTTTTTGGTTTGGCTTGGTTTTCCTTTCAGTAGTCTCCCGAAAGGCTTTTGTTGACAAAACTTTGTCCTGCTTCACCTTTAAGAATTATTCTAGAAATAATGAACAAGTGCTTGCAGGGCTTTCCAGAATGCTAATTGTAGTCAGTCAAGAATGACTTGGGAGGCAATTCCTTTCACATAATCGTAGAGTGGTTTGGGTTGGAAGGGACGCTTTAAGATCATCTAGTCCATCCCCCCTGCCTCGATTAGTGGCGTCTTGCACTAAGTCAGGTTGCTCAAAGCCCCATCCAGCCCAGCTTTGAGTACCTCCAGTAATGAGGCCTCTACAACTTCTCTGGGCAGCCTGTTTCAGTGTCTTACTACCCTCATTGAGAACAACTTCTTCCTTTTGTTCAATCTAAATCTATCTTCCTTCAGTTTAAAACTTGTCTTGCCTTGTTGCTACAGGCCCTGGTAAAAAGTCCTTGCCTGTCTTTTCTGTGAGTCCACTATACGTGTTTAAAGGTGGTAATGAGGTCTCCCCAGAGCCTTCTCTTCTCTGGGCCGAAGTGTGACAGAGCCCTGCTGCTGGTGCTGGCTTGTGGGTCAGTGCCGAGCTACCGGAAGGAGGTTTTTATGTACTTTTCTACTTCCTTCAAAGGGAAGTTGAAGTACAGACAAGCTGACTGAGAACACTCCAAAGTGGTAGGCGTGAGACTTTTTGTAGGACGCCAGCTCTTTTCCTCTGTGAGCGGAAGGAAAGCTTGTTCGGACACAGGTATCTATCACAGAGGGATGCAGCTCTCGTTACCACTTCTGCTGACTCCTGAAGTGTTCCTATGCACTGGTCTGATATCCCTGCCCATCTGTGGCAGAAGAGTTTGTCCCTCAGATTGCAGAAGCAGCATTGTGGAATTTAGGTTTTGGAATGTATTGAGATTGTACTCCTGAAATCTGATCTATTTCAGGATACTACCTATCCTTTCAAACCTTGCTTCTCTGAAATCCAAGTCATTGTCATTACCCCAGAAATACCGAAGGGAGAAATGCTTCATTAAGCAAATTATCAGAAAGACAGAATCAATTTAGGCAAGCCTCTCTCCCGTGGAATTTGTGGATTCCTTAAACTGGCCTGGCAGGAGTATTTGAAGTAAATACTATCCAAGAAAAAATTATTCTCACGTGTCCCCTCAAGACTAGGAGATGGTTACCCAGCAAAATGCTTGCTCGAGGCACGGGCTCAACAGCTGATTAAATAATTGGAGTGTGTGGGATAAAATACTGCAGACAGCACAGTCCACGCGTTTGGTTGTTTAATGCCACTGAGATATGCTTTTATAGCAGAAATGTGTCAGAATTAACAGTAATACAAGGAAACGATGCAAACCTGGAGGTAGGCAGTGAGCTTTGTGAGCAGGGAGTGCTGGTGTGGCCCTGTTCCTCTGACTACACCTGTGTGAATCAAGTAGGGGAAGTGAGTATGGATGTGGTATTTCAGCCCTTTCAGGGAGCTGAACGTCACCTGAAAAGATGACCTTGGCCCTGAAGGACCTGCCCACCACAGTCTGTAGCATTGTGTGCATTTGTAGATTGCTGGGCCTGAGAGTAGGGGACTATGGGATGTTGGGGCTGGGATTTGATTTGGGGATTCCCCCCAGCCCCACAAGCTTAGCTTTTAAGTTAAAGCTTGGAAATAAAAGAGGGAGTGAGGGAAGAAAAAAGCAAAGCCTTACAGAGCCTCAGCTCCATTGAGGAACGAATAACAGTCTGTTTGCTTCTGGAAGAACTTCCCACTGCTGAGGATAGATGGGGTGGACCCCAAAAACTAGATGGCATTCTGTGTGAGCTGGTGATACTGCCAGCAGGACTCCATAGCTGACGAGAGACATTATTTGTTTTGATGTCCGTCACAACGAAAAATGCTTGTTTCATCCAACCTGGGGAAGTAGTATCAAACTCACAGACAGAAACAATATTAGTAAGACTCTATTATACAGTCATTGTGAAAGTTTAGCATAGCGAAGAAACTGTGTGTATAAGGTGAAAAATGGAGTCATACCTCCGAGAAGTCCCAGTTTGTGGTCTTTAATCTTTTTTCTTGTTTTTTTTGGGGGGGGGGGGGGGGGGGGAGGGAAGGGGGGTAATGAGGGAGAGAGACGAACATTACCCAAAAAGGTGACAAAAATCCGTGCCTAAAAAGCTCACCTGCTACAGCTTTTATAAATGATCTTTGCACTGCAAGTTTCAGTTTTCATGAAGCCAAATTGACATAAATCTGAAAATTTCCATGGGTTTAAAAGAACGCTTACTGAAATATTCTTGTCATTCACAGTAATAATGGAGTGAGTGAACTTGTTCCGCATAGTGACCTTACTTTATCTTTTTTGTATTCCAGCAAACCTGTGCAATCCCAGGAGTGTAAGTACAGTCTTGTGTAGCATTGTCATTCTGCCCCACCACTCTGATATCTAACAAGGTAATACTTTCTGGATGTTGTCTACAAATTCTTTCCTTTCTTATGTAAGAGGTAGATGCATGTATTGCCTAGTTTGTCATAGATTGTTGCAGAAGTACTGTTTTATTTGTATTTGTGAAGACAGCAGAATCAAAGATAGCAGCTCGGCGACTTCCACCGAGATGGTCATTAAGATAAAACAGTGAAGTTTCTAGCATATATTAAAAAGCCTGGAGGAATTAGCATAGCTTGCAGGAAATTGTGCTGGAAAGAGATGATATTTGACAGCAAACATGAAAATGTTGTCTTTTTACCAAGAATGATGAGAACTGCTGCGTCTACCCTGTGTTTGGATGGGTAAGTGGGGTGAGTGAGTTAAGAGGAGCTGAGCATAGAGTTTGTGGCGGAATTGAGAAACGAATGAGATAATTTAACCTCTTTTCCGTGCACGTCTTTTTTTTTAAATCCCATACTTTTGTTATTATCAAGAATTTTTAATGTAACTCTCTATTTTAACTGGTTTGGTTTTGTGGATAGCAGCTAACTATAGAAAGAACTAAGATCCTGAAGTGTCCTTGGAGCCGCTAACTCTACTTCTTTATCTCTTCCCTAAGAAGACGCCCTGGGTTTAAAGACGGTGTGTATTAAATGAAGTATGAGAAGAAACAGCTTCTTCAGACACTTGCGCTCCTCTTCTTCAGCTCGTGCAGAAGGCTGACAGCCTGTCTCACTCTTGTCAGTGCTATCCCACCAGCTCCTGTAGGAGCTCAGCACCGCGTTTGGCCTGTTGCGATCTTCCCGCTCCCCTCATTTCTGTGCTGCAACGCCACCATGCACGAGAAGTCAGGTAGGATCTGAAGACCTTTGAAGTTGCTAAAGAATCAAACCTCAGCTGTCAGTTTTAGCCCATTGTACTCTAGACACTTGCTTTGCTGGATGATGGTTTCGTTTTTGATTTTGTAATACGTTCTTTGTAGAGGTTATTTTCAGCAGACAAGTAGGTAGCCTCCTTCTTTTGGTGGATTTGTGCAGGTTTTAGCTGAGCTTTGCACATCTGAGCGATTGCCCAGTGGCTGTTCTGGTCTTGACGAGTCCCTAAAACCTTTGTCCGCCTCGCCCCTCCTCTTTGTGTATTAAGATGCATGTTTGCGCAAAAATTATGTACACCGTGCATAAGCCCCCCAGCGGTTATGGGGCATTTTCAGTATTTCACAGATAAGACTTTGTGTTTACTTAATCACTTAGGCATAGTCCTGGCTTTCAGCGTAGGCATAGCTAATGGTTGTTACTCAAGTGGTTATGAAGTTCCCAATGTTTGTTTGTTTATATATATATATATATATGGAGAGAGAGAGAGAGATACATACACGTATGTATATACATAAATGAAACTGAGTCTGTGGAGTAAAAGACTTGTCTGCTTGCTGTATATACTCACGTATCAGCAGACTCATACGCAAGCTGATCCAAACTGGGTGCCAAGCTGTGCCTTTTTTGTCGCATGGAATATGCAATCTGTGCACCTCAGGTGTACCTTGTCTATTAACTATCTCTTACATTGTGCCACCCCATTAATATCAGTGGATGTACCCAGCACCACCTTGGGGCTACATAGAATGTGGAAATTTCTAGTATGTTAATGTTACTCTGTTAACAAAACTGACGTACTAGCTGCATGCTGTTTCTATTTTTTTGTTTTTCTTTTCAGTAGCCTCCCCAAAAGTTTTTGTGGACATGTTGTGTATCTTTTCTTGTTCTTCCAGGATTCATTTGGCAGGAAAGACGACCATGGAATCCAAGGGCTGTGGACAACCATCTACCAGATGGTTGTTGCAGATGCCTTCGGTCACGTCATTTGTCCTTTTAGCTCGCACTTTCCTTTATCTTGAGTTGAATTTTTGTGCAGCACTATGTTTGCAGTGGTAACACTGCTGCTGAGGTGTTTTCGATTAAAAACGATCTTAACTGTAATAGTGTATTCACTGAGTGTGGCTTTGTATAACGACTTCCATGACCATAACACTTTTCTCCTTTGTCACAGATAGGAGGAAAACTCTTTCCAGAGAGATGGAGAAGGAATTAATTATACCTCTGCCTCATCCCATGAGACCAGAAGACGTGGAGTAACTGTAAGCTGCGATTCTCAGGAGACATACTAAGCATCTCTGGTTCCTTCTCGGCCTGCCCCCTTAAGGCCTTAGGGATGAGAAATCTTAGGCTTAATGTTTTTCTCTATGAAATACTGTCGTGTTAAGGGGCGTAGCTGACTAACTGTTACGGGTCTGGTCAGATTCGGGGTACTGAACTACCACGGTCACGGATTCACCAATAACGTAGCACACCCTCGCTCTAGTTGTGTTCAATGAGAACTGTCACGGCTAGGAACAATGCAACGAAGGGCAGTTTATTACAGCAACAGGGACACAGGTTCTTTGGAATTGCCAGCGATAAATTCACTGTCTGCAAAAGCAAGCGAGCACGCATGAAATACACAGGTACTCATCCTGGCTATTAACGCATTAAAAGGCACAAAGGCTCTAGAGATTTCTGAGTTTCTACGGAGACGCCTGGTACAACCAAGCATTCAAATCTTACCCCACGACATCCCGGTGCGGGGGGAAGAGAGGCTCAGCCCGTCGACTCATCCTGGAAGTCAGAAAGGTATCCTTCGTGATGGTATCTTCCCTAACATCCCCTTTCACTTAAGCCAATTTACATTATCCACCAATCTGTTCTCTTTAGTGACCAGTGATAGGACCCGTGGGAATGGTGTCAACCTGCAGCAGGAGAGGTTCAGGCTAGACATCAGGAAGAGGCTCTTCACTGAGAGGGTTGTTGAGCACTGGAACAGTCTCCCCAGGGCAGTAGTCGCTTCACCAAGTCTGCCGGAGTTTAAGAAGCATTTGGACTCTGCACTTAGTCATATGGTCTGAATTTTTCGGTTGACCTGTGTGATGCCGGGAGTTGGGCTCGATGATCCTTGTGGATTCCTTCCAATTCGGGATATTCTATGATTCTGTGATTATTTTCTGTCCCTTTTAGGTGGAGCTTGAGTGACTCTAGTCAGGCATATCTTGGTTATGATTTGTAAAGTTTTCTTGCTTTCGTTTAAAGCTATAGGGGTCTGAGAAATTCAGAGCGTGTGCTCAGTGAGGGGTGGTTGCAGCTTGGAGGCATGGAGCTTTTGGGATGGAGGTGTGTTTTGGTATTACAGTGATGATATAATGAGCAAAAGTTCACTAGAGTACAACGTTCTGTCAAAACCATGACAGGTGGTTGGCTCAGGGTGTGAGAAACAAAGTTGTGTTTTTGCAGTAGAGAATTACTTTTCTGTATTCCAAGGTAATCGTGTAGTCATAATAAGGAGAAATGCTAAGTAGATAAGTGAAGGGAATGAGGACACAGACTCCAAGATAGTCGAGAAATGGAGACCCTTTATTGTTCCAATGCCAGATATTATATAGCTTTCTGAACCAGCTACATGCACTGCACGCAGCTAGCGTGCGTAGTTACAGACTTCTGATTAGTGCATTCCTTTTGATCACGCATAGCCCTCTATAGGCCCGTCCGAGCCTAGCAACTTCTTATTGTTTCCCACTTTCTCTTATTCTAGCCTGGTTACCACTCTATGCCTGTGAGTAACCTTCTTCTTAACCCTTAGTGCACCGCTGTATCAATCAGCTCCAGTTTATCACCGAATGGGTCACCTGTAGATAAGTGGACAGTAGAAGGCCTCACTGTTCCAAAATAAGGTAGAAGCTTGAGAAAAACAAGATGAGCAGCGTGAGAACAGTAAAACAAAGATCACAAGTTCTCAAAACATAAGAAAGGAGAAATTAAAGGGTTGAAAAAACAGAAAAATTGTACATACATGGTATAGAGGAGCGTCGAGTAGCTTGTGAACCTGTAGTACTTAGCCAATGAGGAAACAGGGGAGGTGATCAGGTGTCGGGTAATAGGGAATAAAAGGTTATGATTTGTTTACTAAAATGCATTCCTGATTGACAGGATGCCCGCCATTGCAATCACGAATAAAATAGCTTCACAGAAGATCCTGTCTGAAGAAAATTATTTGAGATTTTTCTCACAAGGATGGTAAACATGCAGCTTATCAGTCTTGGTGCGCATAAGAGCATCAGGTCCCCGTCTCATCACAGAGCCTATCCGTGGTGTCTCCACTCTGCTCTACGCTCTGTACTGTTCCTTAGAGTCAGCACACCAAGTTCCCCTAGTGCAATAGCATGTAAAGTTGGAGGCCTAGGGAACGCTTAGGTAGCGCAGCTACCCTCCACCCTGAAAGCTTTTTCAGTGCTGCACATTTTCTTTAAAATGTGAATATTAGTTTAAATTTGCCTAGTTACTTAAGGCAATTACTCCACAAGTACTAAAAGCGATATGGAGAAGCCTACTTCCAGCATCTCTGTTGGTAATAATAGCTTCATACTTGTGTGCTTATCCTCATGCCTTTTCCTTTCAAATACTGGAAAGGCAGAGATTGTTTAACAGAGTCATCTCTGATCCAAAAACCAAAACACTGATTTCATCCCAAACTAATGCTGTCTGATGTCAGTAAAATTGCTATTACTCTCAGTCATCCTGGCTGTCGCAATTGTGCCTCTGTTGGACTCTCTGTCCAACCCTGTCGATCACCCCTGTCCTGCTCCCTGCCCCCCGGGTGGTTCTTCTGTCCCTCTGCCCTGCTGTCTGTCTGTCCACCCAGTTCCTCTCCTGCTGCTTGTATCCCACTTGTGCCCTTTTCCTTTTTCTTCCTCCTTCTGTGCCTCACAGCCCATTTCTGCAGGAGGCAGCTGTTCCCCAGGGCATGGATGCTGAGACGGACGGATGGACCTGCTGGATGCCTGAGCCCCGCAGCACCCCAGGGGAAGGGGAGAATGTCTGGGCAGGGAGTTCTGCCGCAGTCTCCCTCCCAGGAGTCCTGCGTAAGAGTTTAATAAAGTTTGCTTTCTGGCTTGTGCTGCCCTCTGTGTTTGTGGACACTGTAAGTGGCTGTGGCCGTGCTGCTGGGTGCAGGTTCCTGGGTGTGGAGGGGGCAGGGGCTGGGGTGTTGGCCCCGTGTTTATTGTCCATGGGGGAGCCAATGGACACAGACAAGCGATCTGGGTGTGGGGGCCACCCTGCTGGGGAGGCTGCAGGCGGGGGGGGGCAAGGGCAGCAATGGTGGGGGTAGGCCTGTGCTGTGTTTGCTCCCTGGGCCAGGTGTGCTGGGACTGGTCTGCGCAGAGGGAGTGATTGGCGAGCGTGACCTAGGCTGTGGCTGCTGCGGAGCAGCAGGTGAGGGAGGGCCTGGGCGTCCGTGGCAGAGGGGAGGGAAGGGTGTTGGGGCGGCTGGGTCCTGCGGGACCTGTGGCTGGGGTAGTAGGCGGCGGATCAGAAAGCACGGGTTTGACTCTGGGGCGGGGCGTCAGCTGGGTCAGGTGGCTGGGAGCGTCTTGCCCCACAGCATGCCGGGAGTTGTGGTCTTTGGGCTCCGGGCTTTTGATCGGCCACATTGGTTTCCAGAGCATGCTGCGAACTGTAGTTTCACATTGCCGCTCAGCACGGGGCCTTTTAGGATGGGCAGTTACTTCCTCCGTGCCAGTGGAGCGGGGTGCTTTTTCTTGCCGTTCTTGTGTGGTGTTCCACGCGGCTCCCGCCGCTTCCCTTAACGAGCAGACGGCCTGGGAAGCCGTGCCTGCCGTTCTGTTTCCGCCCATGCATGGAGCAGGGTGGCGCGGCGGCGCCTGGTGTCACCTGGTGGCCGAACAGCGAGCGGTGCTGTAGGCGAAGAGGCGCTGCGGTGACGCGTCGCTCTCTGCTCCCGCCTGCTGGCGAAAGGGAGGTACTGCAGACGGAGGAGATGCGCATGCGCTGTAGCAACTGCCAGGCTTCGTGCCCCGCAACATGCCGGGAGTTGTGGTCTTTGGGTTTTGAACTTCCTGCCGGCCATGTTGGTTTCCGTGGCATGGCGGGAAATGTAGTTTTTCACATTGCCGCTCAGCTTCCTAGTGGGTAAGGGCACGTTGCTCAGGGCAGTTACTTCCTCCCTGAGACGACATGTAAAAGTAATTCTTGAAAAAGTAATTCATGAAAAGTAATTCTTTTCCCATGTTTTGTTCATGATGTTTGTAGTGTGCCTTTTTATGTGTGTGTTTGGCCTGGAGCTGTCCTGCCTGGCAATTAGTGATGGTAGCTAACATGGTGGTCCAACAGTGCAATAATACATTGTCCTGACTCTTTTGGGAAAGACATCTGGTCTGTCTCTGGGCGAATACTCAAGCTCTGGGTGAGTACTTAAGGGCAGCTGGCACAGTCTTTTTTTCTTTTTTTCCAGCAGTAGGTAAACCTTAGGAGGAGCCGGTCAAAGGAAACAGCACTTTCTGGAACTGTCAAGTTCTTGTTCGGCAACTTGGTGACTGGCTTGATCTGCCTTTTCAGATGTAAAGGCAAGCGGACTGCTGTTTTGAAATGATAAAATTAAAAACATGAAGTTTGTCAAATGTGGCAGTGCCTGTTTGCAGTCTGTTTATTGCTTTTGCTAGTGGTAGGTAACACTTCTGAGGAATCGGTCGAATGAAAGAGCACCTTCTGGAACTGTGAAGCTCTGCGTTGGCAACTCGGTGACTAGCTTGACCTACTGTCCATTTCCAGAGGGAAGCGGAAAGCTGTTTTGAAGGGAAGCTGTTCTGAAATTAAAAAAGAAAAAAAATAATGGCGCTGCTCTATGGCACCTGGAGGACCACCGCTCTGCGTGACAGTTAAAAGAATGTGATTTGGAGATGGAGAGCAGCAGAGGTAAAGCAGCTGGAAAGAGAGGTATAAGTATTGCAGAGGTATTGCAGTAGGTAGGTAGGCTGTGGTTATGAGGTGCCTCAGGGTGTGCTTTGTCTTGTTTCTGCAGTTCCCTCGTGCAGCTGTGGAGAGGTGAGTTCCCCATGTTGTGGAGTGGTGCAAAAAGCTGAGAGGGTTGTCAGCCCGGTCAGTTTCCTTCACCAAAGCTAAGGTAAGTCTTTCAGGAGAAACAGGCTGATTGCCTGTGCTGCACTCTGCACGCTGTTGACCTAAGCCAGACCAAAAACAGGGCTGCTGTTCCTCCTGCTCTCTTTATCTCTTCTCATAGACGGCCCCTCCCATTTTCCACATGATTAGGGCAGGCATTCTGCCTGGGCTGCTCTTTGGGGGGTAGGGGCTTTGTTTTTCCTTCAGTCAGTTGCAGGGTTCTTTAGGTGGGTCAGAGCCTATGGACTGATGCATTTCAAATTGAGACCGGTAAGCCCATCTTTTTGAGGTAACTAGTAGGGTCTGTTAGAGCAAAGCTGCCAGGTGCCCCCCCACCTTGCAGGTGGCTGCCAAATGCCCCCCCCCCGGCCTTGCAGGTGGCCACGTTTGAGCTTGGATCTACTTTCCAGGTACAGAGGCAAGTGGACTGCTCTTTTGAAATGATAAAATTAAATATAGGGTCACCTGTGGTGCTGAAGGGTGGGTGGTAATGCTGGCAGCTGAATGTTTATCTTTTGACCGTGTTTTCCTTTGTTCAAGCTGAAATGCAGTGCGCAATACAGGACGTTGCGACCCGAGCTACCTCAGGCAAGGTGAGCAATGAACAGAGGTAGCAGTTATTTTTGGGGTGTGGTTGTCACTGCAGTTAAGTTATTACAAAAAGTAGAATAAAAATCCATTTTGCCTTTTAGAGGTGCTTTAGGTGGCTTGAGAGCAGATGGAAACATCTGCCTCGGGGGTTAGGTGAGTGGGTGAAGTAAAAGAGCGATTGAGAGTAACTGTCCTAGGGGTGCTGTGGCTTTTGCTGCTGTGGTTGCTTTCTCTTCTGCTTATCAGGTGCCACAGGCAAGGTGGGCTGTGATAGTCTTTAGAATAGGAGCAAAGCAGGTCACTGGAATGCTGTTTGGTTCCTGAGAAAGGTGTTGCAGAGGAAAAAGGTGGTCTGGCGTGGCAGCTCCTGAGGGTGGTCTTCTTCAGTAGGTGAAGCGGTGCCTGAAGCCCCATCCTGTGTAGCCTGAAATGGTGTGTCTGTGTTTGGGTTGGGGTTGCACCTTGGTGAGTGTAGGGATAGGATTTAAGCTGGTGCAGCAGAGGGCCAGGCTCCATTGTCCTGTAGCGTGTTTTGACCCATCAGCATAACCTTTTGGTTTTCAGATAGCCTACTCAAGTACTTGATTTATGCTGCGAGTGATGTTATTACATGGAATTGATCTTTTTTTCTGGTGTGTAATCTGTTATGCTCCTAGATTTTTTTTCCTGTATAAAAACAACGGTTTGAGCTGCTTGCAGTTGAAAAAAACTTCAGTTACTTGCTTGGTCATATTGTCCTTTCAATATTCAAAGCTGCAGCAAAAGCATGGGTATTGTTGCTTCTAGAATCACCCCAGTTCTCTTGTCTGCAGTCTGCATGCTGTTGAGCTAGGCCAGAAAAAACAACAACAACAAAAAAACCATAGTTGCTCCTGCTCTCTTTCTACTTTCTTGTGCTTTGCCCCTCCCCTTTCCCAGGTGATTGGGTTTGGGTGGTGGGCGGGGCCAAATGGTATATGAGGCCCAGGTATGCCATTAGAGAGTTCATTGTGCCTGGGCTGCTCTTTGGGGTAAGTGCTTTGTTTTTCCTTCAGTCAGTTGCAGGGTTCTTTGGGCAGGTTGGAGTCTATGGATTTCTAGATTTTAAGTGCTTGGAAATCACTTACTAGAGGGATATTTAGCAGAGGTTGCTGGCTCACTTGTTTTTGGGGTGGTGGGATCCACTTGTGTTTTTGGGTTATATTTGAATCTCTAGACGTATGAAGGCACTTGTGTAACTCTCCAGAGGACTAAAAAGAGCTTGATTACACACTGCAAGAGGCTTGACCATGTAGGCGCAGTATTACCAAGAGACTGAGCAGGGTCGTATCAGAGTTACCTTTTTCATCTGTAAAGGGTAAGTCTGTGAATACCCCTGCTGGGGCTGCTGTGTGTGCATGGCTTTTTGGCATTTGTGGAGCTCAGTTGTTTTTTGTGTGTGTGTATGTTATTACTTTTTTTCTTTTGAGAGCCAAATAGTGTGTGTGCTGAGCGTGGTTGGCAGGAGGAGGTGGGGAATTGTCTGGCAGGGGAGCTGTTCAGGACTGGTAGGTTTGGTTTCTAGGAGCGTGCGGCATCCTTCCTGTGCGATGCCACTGATTGTTGGGCAGGAATGTTCCAGCTCGTGTGTCTTAAACAACGTAGCTTGTGCAGTGTGTGTTGTGTGGCCCGGGCAGAGTTTGCCGCGGCGCTGTGAGCGAAGAATCTCAGTTCGAGCTGGTGAGCAGCTGAAGCAAAGGAGCTGGGAAGAGAGAGGTATTGCAGCAGGTACGCTGTGGCTGTGAGGTGCCTCAGGGTGTGCTTTTCTCTTGTCTCTGCAGGGGCTTCGTGCAGTCTTGGACAGGGAAATGCCCGTGTCACGGAGCAGTGAGGGAAGGTGAGAGTTCTATCAGCCTGGTGATCTCTTATCTGAAGCAAAGGGAAGACGTTTGGGTGTTTCCCTCTGAGGGTCTGAGGTGAGGCTGTTTGGGACAGAGGAGCACTGTGGCAGGTGGAGGCTTGCAAGCACAGCGGTCGTTTTGTCCTTCTGTGTTCCCAGGTGGCATGGGTGATGGTGGCCGTTCCTTTCGAGCTTGGATCTAACTTGCAGGTACAGAGGCAAGTGGACTGTTGTTTTGAAACGAAACCATTAAATATGGGGTGACTTCTGTTGTTGAGGGATGGGTGCTAATGCTGTCAGCTGAATGTTTGTCTTCTGACTGTGTTTTCCTTTGTTCAGGCTGAAACGCAGTGTGCAGTACAGGACGTCACGACCTGAGCTACCTCTGGAGTGACTCTAGTGAGTGATGAACAGAGGTAGGTGTTATTTTTGGGGTGCGGTTGTCGCTGCACTTACTTTACTACATCAAATAGAGTAAATTCCAGTTTCTCTTTTAGAGGTGCTCTAGGTAGCTTCAGAGAACGGGTGGAAGCATCTGCCATGTGGGGTAGGTAAGCGGCTGAGGTAAAGGAGGGGATGAGAGTAACTGTCCTGAGGGTGCAGTGGCTTTTATTGCTGTGGTTGCTTTCTCTTCTGCTTATCAGGTGCCCCAGGCAAGGTAGTAAACGTTCCCGTTAGTAAATGGGAAAACATTTGAGATAGTGGAATCTGGACCTTTGAGTCCTAGCTGGTCCACCCAAGCTTGCGAGCTATATGCCATATTGCGGGCCCTAAAATTGTTGAAAAATAAAAGCGGTACAATATATACAGATGCAAAATATGCTTATGGGGTAGTACATACGTTTGGTAAAATATGGGAAGAAAGGGGGCTCATCAATTCACAAGGAAAGGGTTTAATACATCAGGAATTGATTACCCAGGTTTTACAAGCTATCAGAGAGCCCAAAGAAATTGCCGTAGTACATATAAAAGGGCATCAAAAAGGCCTCACCCCTCAGGTTAGGGGTAATAATCTAGCAGATCAGGAGGCAAAAAGGGCAGCATTAATGAGTATAAGAATTATAAGAACGAAGGAAGATTGCCCAGACTGTGGGAAATAATAGTTATACTTAATAGTTAATATGTAATAATTAATATAATAATAATATAATAATATATAAATAATATATAATAATGCTTAATATACTACTTAATACTGTGGGAAAGACTTAAAGGAATTTCCATGTTATGATTGCTGGAGTGAATGGGGAGTTGATGGGATTGAATGCAATTGTTCTGAGGAAGAAAGCCCGCCTTATAAAAACTGCTACAAGTGCGGGACGACTAACTCCCTCTGGTCGAATGGACCCATTCCCCTCCCCTTACTCTGTTTCACTATTACAGAAGAAGACAAGATGACACAAATGGGGGTTCTGAAAAAAAACCAAACAAACGATAAAGGGAAATGGGTACT
Organism: Anser anser; assembly: GCF_964211835.1. Lineage (NCBI taxonomy): Eukaryota > Metazoa > Chordata > Aves > Anseriformes > Anatidae > Anser > Anser anser. Next base: position 163,272,378 of record NC_139721.1, read on the forward strand.
GCCTGATGGACGGGAAGTGTTACCAAAATCAGTAGCTATGAGGGTGCTACGGTGATTTCATGAACAGACGCACTGGGGTACTCAGGCGTTGGTGGATCAATTTGCCACATATTATATGTGTATAGGGATTTATAATATAGCAAAGAGGATCGTAAATGATTGCGTAACTTGTCGGAGGGTAAATGCTCAACACATGAGAAAAAGGGTCCCGGGAGGAGGACGAGAATTGGCACATCGACCTTTTGCAAAGATTCAATTAGATTTTACTGAACTTCCGAAAACGGGGCGATATAGATACTTATTAGTTATTGTAGACCACCTCACAAACTTTGTTGAAGCATTCCCTACGGCAAGGGCCACAGCTCAAACCGTGGTAAAGATATTATTAGAAAGCATCATACCCAGATACGGGGTAATAGAAGCAATTGACTCTGATCGAGGCCCACACTTTGTGTCAAAGGTATCCCGAGACACGATGAAGGCTCTGGGAATTAAATGGGAATATCACACTCCCTGGCATCCTCAGAGTTCGGGAAAGGTAGAACGAATGAATGGTGAAATTAAAAAGCAACTAACAAAGCTTATGATAGAGACTAAAACCTCCTGGGTGAAATGTTTACCGCTTGCACTATTGAATATCCGGACATAGCCCCGAGCCGATGTCGGAATCTCACCTTTTGAAAGGCTGTATGGTATGCATTATGATTTAGAGATGCCATCTGATCAACCCCAGGTACAGGATATCCAATTAAAACCTTATTTAATACAGCTTATGAACCGACGGAGGGAGTTGCAAGCGAAAGGCTTGGTGGCTAGATATAGCAATCCATAGGATACAACCTGGAGATAGGGTTCTAATTAAGACATGGAAAGAAACGTCTTTAACACCACGGTGGGGAGGACCCTATGTTGTTTTACTTATCACAGAGACGGCTATCCGGACGGCTGAGAAGGGGTGAACGCATGCCAGTGGCGTGAAAGGACCGATCCAGAAAAGCGAATGGGAAGCGGTCGCAGGCCCTGATGACTTAAAGCTCACGTTGAAACGAACTCGATAAGTATGGTCTAACTGTCTATGTATCGTAAAAAGGAGGAGAGGGGACCCTGTTTGATCAGAAAAAGGTCGCGGTTACCTGAGAAACTTCCCTGAAGAACACTGCTGCTGCCGAGAAGAACCTGCACCTTGTAGTTCGCTGCAACCGAACTGACAAGTGAAGCAGAGAGTGAAACGGTGGGGAATTATGTGGCCAGGTAAAGAACTCTGGAAAATGGGCCCTAGCCATTTTTTTTTTTGATACATAGTAATGGGTATGATTGTTTACACTGTTCCTGGGTCTGCGCACCCTCACAAACCTTTTAAATGGAGCCTGATTAGATGGGAAGATCACCATGTTGTTCCGCAGATAACTACTGCTGGGGGACTGATAGGGGAGGCATCATCTATATAAAGAAGGAAGAGACTAAGAGTCCCCAATGGGTGGGACCAAATCAGAAACTGTCGGGGAGTGTTTTGAGGATTCAGCCTACACAAGCTTTTAGAATGCTAACTCCTTGTTGTGGTTTAACCTGGCTGGCAGCTAAACACCACACAGCCGTTCGCTCACCCTCCCCCCTCCCTCTCTGGGATGGGGGAGAGAAACGGGAAAGTGAAGCCTGTGAGTTGAGATAAAGACAGTTTATTAAGACAGGAATATAATAATAACAATAATAATAATAGTGATAATGATAATAGTATTAATAATAATAATGTGTAAGAAACAAGTGATGCACAATGCAATTGCTCACCACCCGCTGACCGATGCCCAGCCTATCCCTGAGCAGCCGGCCCCCCCACCCCGGCCAGCCACCCCTATATATTGTTTAGCATGACCCCAGATGGTATGGAATACCCCTTTGGCCAGTTTGGGTCAGCTGTCCTGGGTCTGTCCCCTCCCAGCTCCTGCTGCACCCCTAGCCTGCTCGCTGGCAGGGCAGAGCGAGAAGCCGAAAAGTCCTTGGCCTGGTGTAAACACTGCTCTGCAACAATTAAAACATCAGCATGTTATCAGCGCTCTTCTCATCCTAATCCAAAACATAGCACCCTACCAGCTACTATGAGGAAAAATTAACTCTGTCCTAACTGGAACCAGGACACTCCTAATAGCCCTAAACCACTGGAGGTTGCTAATAAATCAGTGAACCCGGAGTACGGGATTAGAAATGAAGGGGTGACCGGGAATAACATATGGAGAATCGTGAATGCTAGTTATCAGTTGTTGAATCAAACAAATCCAGACGTGCCTAGACCTTGCTGGTTATGTCTTGATATAAGGCCCCCATATTACGACACCACTGGGGATCTGGGAGAGACCACTCGTTCAAACGAAACCGATCCCCCACAATGCAATTGGGGAAGGGATGTAGGAATAACGTTAACGGAAGTAACTGGGAATGGCAGATGCGTAGGCACCGTCCCTGGTGAGAAGTTCCATCTATGCAATATTACAGAAAATGTTACACAATTAGACAAAGAAAAATGGTTAATACCAGCAGATAACACCAGATGGGTATGTTCGTCTCTGGGGGTAACTCCATGCTTATCTTTGAAATTGTTCGACTCGTCTCATGATTTCTGTGTACAGGTAGTAATTATCCCAAGGATTCTTTACCATTCTGAGGAGTATATGTACATCCAACATGCTATGGCAAAAAACCACTTAAGGAAGGGAGAGCCTATTACGGTTCTTACTTTAGCCACTCTGATGATTCTGGGGGCTGCAGGAGCCGGAACTGGAATTACCTCTCTGGTAAAACAAAGCCAAGAATTTACCTCGTTACGCATTGCTGTAGATGAGGATTTGGCCCGTATTGAGCAATCTATATAAGCTTTAGAGAAATCTGTGCGATCCTTATCTGAAGGAGTACTACAAAATCATAGGGAATTAGATCTGATTTTTCTACAATAAGGAGCATTGTGTGCAGCCCTACGAGAGGAGTGTTGTGTATATGCTGATCATACTGGAGTGGTAAGGGATACAATGACTAAATTGAGAGAAGGGCTAGAAAAACGAAAAAGGGAGAATGAAGCCCACCAAAACTGGTACGAATCCTTGTTTAATTACTCACCTTGGCTCACTACACTGCTATCAGCTATAGCAGGACCTTTGTTGCTGCTCATATTTACACTAACTTTTGGACCACGTATATTCAATCAAATAATCACAATTGTAAAAAACCGATTAGAGGCAGCTCAACTTGTGCTTGTGTGTGCGAAATATGAATCTCTTGAACAGGAGGAGGATGACGCAGCAACTTTAATATTGAGCAAACAAGTGCTTCAAAAATTCATCAATGAACAAAATATGTTAGAAAAAGAAAAAGGAGGGATTGTGATAAATTAGCGAGTGTTTGTTCATTGTCTTTAAAAAGAATTCAGAGAATCTGCTGAGAAGACAAGGTTTTGCAATTTACGACCTTGTTAAGGGGGAAGACTAAGCAAGTAGATAGTGGGGAGGGGGTGTTGGATAAACGTCCTTGGTAAAACAAAGACTGTGAAATACTGTTTGCTGCTTTACTACCCTTGAACACGAGCACAACGCATGATCATTGAAAGAAACAGAACGAACTGCGCAGCTTCAGAAGATTCAACAAGTCCTGACAAGCCGAACTTGGATGCTGACAAGCCGAACTTGGATGCTATAAAACGGCGACACTGAAAAGGGAAAGTTGCGTGCTGTGATGGAGCGGAGACTCCCCAGCCGCCCAGCGCTGTTTTGCTTGTACCTGCTTACTTAATAAATAAATTATCTTCGATAGACCAGAAAATTGCGTGGTCTCGCTTATAACATTAAACAATGTAGCTTGTGCCGTGTGTGTTGTGTGGCCCGGGCAGAGTTTGCCGCGGCGCTGTGAGCGAAGAATCTCAGTTCGAGCTGGTGAGCAGCTGAAGTAAAGGAGCTGGGAAGAGAGAGGTATTGCAGCAGGTACGCTGTGGCTGTGAGGTGCCTCAGGGTATGCTTTTCTCTTGTCTCTGCAGGGGCTTCGTGCAGTCTTGGACAGGGAAATGCCCGTGTCACGGAGCAGTGAGGGAAGGTGAGAGTTCTATCAGCCTGGTGATCCCTTATCTGAAGCAAAGGGAAGACGTTTGGGTGTCTCCCTCTGAGGGTCTGAGGTGAGGCTGTTTGGGACAGAGGAGCAGTGTGGCAGGTGGAGGCTTGCAAGCACAGCGGTCGTTTTGTCCTTCTGTGTTCCCAGGTGGCATGGGTGATGGTGGCCGTTCCTTTCGAGCTTGGATCTAACTTTCAGGTACAGAGGCAAGTGGACTGCTGTTTTGAAACGAAAACATTAAATACGGGGTGACTTCTGTTGTTGAGGGATGGGTGCTAATGCTGTCAGCTGAATGTTTGTCTTCTGACTGTGTTTTCCTTTGTTCAGGCTGAAACGCAGTGTGCAGTACAGGACGTCACGACCTGAGCTACCTCTGGAGTGACTCTAGTGAGTGACGAACAGAGGTAGGTGTTATTTTTGGGGTGCGGTTGTCGCTGCACTTATTTTACTACATCAAATAGAGTAAAATTCCAGTTTCTCTTTTAGAGGTGCTCTAGGCAGCTTCAGAGAACGGGTGGAAGCATCTGCCATGTGGGGTAGGTAAGCAGCTGAGGTAAAGGAGGGGATGAGAGTAACTGTCCTGAGGGTGCAGTGTCTTTTATTGCTGTGGTTGCTTTCTCTTCTGCTTATCAGGTGCCAGAGGCAAGGTGGGCTGTGATAGTCTTTAGAATAGGAGCAAAGCAGGTCACTGGAATGCTGTTTGGTTCCTGAGAAAGGTGTTGCAGAGGAAAAAGGTGGTCTGGCGTGGCAGCTCCTGATGGTGGTCTTCTTCAGTAGGTGAAGCGGTGCCTGAAGCCCCATCCCGTGTAGCCTGAGCACGCCTCGCTGAGGTTGAAGCCTGCTTTCCAGCAGTTTCCAAAACTGTGTTGAGGCTGAAATGGTGTGTCTGTGTTTGGGTTGGGGTTGCACCTTGGTGAGTGTAGGGATGAGTTTTAAGCTGGTGCAGCAGAGGGCCAGGCTCCATTGTCCTGTAGTGTGTTTTGACCCATCAGCATAGCCTTTTGGTTTTCAGATAGCCTACTCAAGTATGTGATTTTTCCTGCGAGTGATGTTATTACATGGAATTGAATTTTTTTTTGTTTTGGCGTGTGATCTGTTATGCTCCTAGATTTTTCTTTCTATGTAAATAAAGGTTTGAGCTAAGTCTAGCTGAAAAAATTTCAGTTGCTTGGTCGTATTGTCCTTTCAATATTCAAAGCTGCAGCAAAAGCATGGGTATTGTTGCTTCTAGAAACACCCCAGTTCTCTTGTCTGCAGTCTGCATGCTGTTGAGCTAAACCAGATTAAAAAAAAAAAAAAAACCCCACAGCTGCTGCTGCTTGTGCTCTTTCTACTTTCTTGTGCTTTGCCCCTCCCCTTTCCCAGGTGATTGGGTGTGGGTGCTGGGCAGGGCCAAATGGTATATGAGCCCCAGGTATGCCATTAGAGAGTTCATTGTGCCTGGGCTGCTCTTTGGGGTAAGTGCTTTGAAGGAAAAACCTTCAGTCAGTTGCAGGGTTCTTTGGGCAGGTTGGAGTCTATGGATTTCTAGATTTTAAGTGCTTGGAAATCACTTACTAGAGGGATATTTAGCAGAGGTTGCTGGCTCACTTGTTTTTGGGATGGTGGGATCCACTTGTGTTTTTGGGTTATATTTGAATCTCTAGACGTATGAAGGCACTTGTGTAACTCTCCAGAGGACTAAAAAGAGCTTGATTACACACTACAAGAGGCTTGACCCCGTAGGCGTAGTATTACCAAGAGACTGAGCAGGGTCGTATCAGAGTTACCTTTTTCATCTGTAAAGGGTAGGTCTGTGATCGGCGGCGCCGCCCGGGCACATTTTGGCGCGGCGCCGCCCGGGCACATTTTGGCGCGGCGCCGCCCGGGCACATTTTGGCGCGGCGCCGCCCGGGCACATTTATCTTAGATCGAGCTAACGAGCAGCTGAAGTAAAGCAACTGGGAAGAGAGAAGTATTGCAGCAGGTACGCTGTGGCTGTGAGGTGCCTCAGGGTGTGCTTTTCTCTCGTCTCTGCAGGTGCTTGGTGCAGTCTTGGACAGGGAAATCCCCGTGTCACGGAGCAGTGAGGGAAGGCGAGCGTGTTGTCAGCCTGGTCGTCCCTTAACCGAAGTGAAGGGACGTGGGGGGTTTATGTGGCAAAGTTTTGGTAGCAGGGAGCTCTAGGGGTGGCTTCTGTGCGAAGAATCTAGAAGCTGCCCCATGTTAGGTAAGGGCCCCGCTGCTGAGCGGAGCCAATAAGTGATGTTGTTTGCGCGTCTGTGAGAGCATATTTAAGACAGGAAAAAAAAAAAAAAAACCACGCTGGTCCATGCAGCAGCTGGGAGAGCAAGAGGAGTGAGGAACAGCCTTGCAGGCGCCAAGGTCAGTGAAGAAGGAGGGGGAGAGGTACTCCTGGTGCCGGAGCAGAAGTCCCCTGCGGCCTGTGGCGAGGACCATGGTGAAGCAGGCTGTCCCCCTGCAGCCCACGGAGTACCACGGTGGAGCAGGGTTCCATGCTGCAGCTGGTGGAGGAGGCCACGGTGGAGCAGGTGGACCTGCACTGATGGAGGCTGCGGCCTGTGGAAGACCCTTGCCGGAGCAGATTCCGGGCCGGACCTGTAGACTGTGGAGAGGGGACCACGCAGGAGCAGGTGAGCTGGCAGGAGCTGCTGCCCGTGGGGGACCCAGGTTGGAGCAGTTTGCTCCTGAGGGATGGACCCCGTGGTATGGACCTACATCTGGAACAGTTCTGGAAGAGCTGCTGCCTGTGGGAAGGCCATGCCAGATCAGTTGACCAAGGACTGCATCCTGTGGGAGGAACCCCACAGCACAGGGGATGAGGGCGTCCGAGAAGGAGTGGCGGCAAAGAAGCGCTATAGACTGACCATAAACACCGATCACCTGTACCGCTGGGGGGGAGAAGGTGGAAGAGGGTGGTTGGGGGGGAAGGTGCTTTTGGTTGCTTTCGTTTGTTTCTCGCTTCTCTACATTGTGTAGTAATAAGCAATAAATCTTTCTCTCTTTCTATGCTGAGTGTGTTTTGCCTATCACGATATTTACTGTGTAATCTCCTCGTCCTTATCTCAACCCTTGAGCCCTTTTTCCTTGTATTTTCTCCCTGTCCTTCTCTGAGGAGGGAGAGTGAGAGAGCGGTTTTGGTGGAGCTCGGTCGCCTACCCCTGTAAAACCACCACAGGGGAAGACGTTCAGGTGTTTCCCTCTGAGGGTCTGAGGTGAGGCTGGCTGGGACAGAGGAGCAGTGTGGCAGGTGGTCGCTTGCAAGCACAGTGGTCATTTTGTCCTTCTGTGTTCCCAGGTGGCATGGGTGATGGTGGCCGTTCCTTTCGAGCTTGGATCTAACTTGCAGGTACAGAGGCAAGTGGACTGTTGTTTTGAAATGAAAACATTAAATATGGGGTGACTTCTGTTGTTGAGGGATGGGTGCTAATGCTGTCAGCTGAATGTTTATCTTCTGACTGTGTTTTCCTTTGTTCAGGCTGAAACGCAGTGTGCAGTACAGGACGTCACGACCCGAGCTACCTCTGGAGTGACGCTGGTGAGTGACGAACAGAGGTAGCTGTTATTTTTGGGGTGCGGTTGTCGCTGCAGTTTTTTTAACTACATCAAATAGAGTAAAATTCCAGTTTCTCTTTTAGAGGTGCTCTAGGTAGCTTCAGAGAACGGGTGGAAGCATCTGCCATGTGGGGTAGGTAAGCGGCTGAGGTAAAGGAGGGGATGAGAGTAACTGTCCTGAGGGTGCAGTGTCTTTTATTGCTGTGGTTGCTTTCTCTTGTGCTTATCAGGTGCCACAGGCAAGGTGGGCTGTGATAGTCTTTAGAATAGGAGCAAAGCAGGTCACTGGAATGCTGTTTTGTTCCTGAGACAGGAGTTGTAGAGGAGAAAAGCTTTCAATAATCAAAGCTGAAGCAAAACAAAAATAAACTACAGCTGCTGCTTCTCCTCTTTCTCCTTTCTTGTGTTTTGCCCCTCCCCTTTCCCAGGTGATTGGCTTTGGGTTCCAGGGAGGGCCTAGTGGTCATTGAGTCACAGGCATCCCATCAGAGAGCTCATTCTGCTTGGGCTGCACTTTAGAGTAGATGCTTTGTTTTTCCTTCAGTGAGTTGGAGGTTTCTTTAGGTGGTTAAGAGTCTATGGACTGATGCGTTTCCAAGTAGAGACCGGTACGCCCATCTTTGTGAGGTAACAACTGGTAGGATCTGTTAGAGTAAACCAATCTAGTAATAGGTGCCTGTATTGCATGCAGCTCTTCTTCAGGTGAGTAATTGTTATAGCATGTTTACGGATAGGATGGCAGTGCTACTTTGTGTGTTTACTTTGTGGTTCTGGGTCCCTTATGATTTTTGCCGAATTGCGGGGCTTACTTGTGAGTCTTTGCCTGTATGTCAAATATTATACGTCAAATATTATCAAAGTTACAACCTTGGTGGCAAAGTGATGGAGCAGGGTTTAGGAGATAAGTATCATCGAAGCTCCCTGTGTAAGCATGTGTCTGAAAAGAGCAGCAGTAGGCGTGTAAGGGGTAGTCTTTTTCAGGGTTAGGGACAGTTTGTTATAGTTTTGGAGCTTTTGCCTGTGGTTTGTGTGGCTGTAGAGTCTTTAGACGTTGCAGCCTTCTAGATTTTCAGTGCTTGGAATTCAGGTAATAGAGGCGTGCTTAGGAGGTGTTGCCGGCTTACTCGTTTTTAAGAAATGGTGGGGTACGGTTCCTCGACCGCATAAGCACGGTAGTATTACCGAGAGACTGAGCAGGGTCACCTTTTTCATCTGTAAAGGGTAAGTCTGTGATTGCTGCCATCTGGGCACATTTTCGTGCCCATCACTGCAGTTAGTGTACTACATCAATTAGAGTAAAATTCCAGTTTCTCTTTTGGAGGTGCTCTAGGTGGCTTCAGAGAATGGGTGGAAGCATCTGCCATGTGGGGTAGGTAAGCGGCTGAGGTAAAGGAGGGGATGAGAGTAACTGTCCTGAGGGTGCTGTGGCTTGTGCTGCTGTGGTTGCTTTCTCTTGTGCTTATCAGGTGCCACAGGCAAGGCGGGCTGTGATAGTCTTTAGAATAGGAGCAAAGCAGGTCACTGGAATGCTGTTTGGTTCCTGAGAAAGGTGTTTCAGAGGAAAAAGGTGGTCTGGCGTGGCAGCTCGTGATGATGGTGGTCTTCTTCAGTAGGTGAAGCGGTGCCTGAAGCCCCATGCCGTGGAGCCTGAGCACGCCTCGCTGAGGATGAAGCCTGCTTTCCAGCAGTTTCCAAAACTGTGTTGAGGCTGAAATGGTGTGTCTGTGTTTGGGCTGGGGTTGCACCTTGGTGAGTGTAGGGATAGGATTTAAGTTGGTGCAGCAGAGGGCCAGGCTCCATTGTCCTGTAGTGTGTTTTGACCCATCAGCATAGCCTTTTGGTTTTCAGATAGCCTACTCAAGTACGTGAATTTTTCTGCGAGTGATGTTATTACATGGAATTGGTGATTTTTTTTTTTGATGAGTGATCTGTTATGCTCCTAGATTTTTCTTTCTATGTAAAGAAAGGTTTGAGCTAATTCCAGCTGAAAAAAAATCAGTTGATTGGTCGTATTGTCCTTTCAATATTCAAAGCTGCAGCAAAAGCATGGGGATTGTTGCTTCTAGAAACACCCCAGTTCTCTTGTCTGCAGTCTGCATGCTGTTGAGCTAAACCAGATTTAAAAAAAAAAAAAACAAAAAAACACAGCTGCTGCTGCTTGTGCTCTTTCTACTTTCTTGTGCTTTGCCCCTCCCCTTTCCCAGGTGATTGGGTTTGGGTGCTGGGCAGGGCCAAATGGTATATGAGCCCCAGGTATGCCATTAGGGAGTTCATTGTGCCTGGGCTGCTCTTTGGGGTAAGTGCTTTGTTTTTCCTTCAGTCAGTTGCAGGGTTCTTTGGGCAGGTTGGAGTCCATGGATTTCTAGATTTTAAGTGCTTGGAAATCACTTACTAGAGGGATATTTAGCAGAGGTTGCTGGCTCACTTGTTTTTGGGATGGTGGGATCCACTTGTGTTTTTGGGTTATATTTGAATCTCTACACACTTGTGTAACTCTCCAGAGGACTAAAAAGAGCTTGATTACACACTACAAGAGGCTTGACCACGTAGGCGCAGTATTACCAAGAGACTGAGCAGGGTTGTATCAGGGTTATCTTTTTCATCTGTAAAGGCTAGGTCTGTGATTACCCCTGCAGGGGCTGCTGTGTGTGCATGGCTTTTTGGCATTTGTGGAGGTCAGTTGTTTTTTTTGTGTGTGTGTGTTATTACTTTTTTTTTTTTTAAGGCCAAGTAGTGTGTGTGCTGAGCGTGGTTGGCAGGAGGAGGTGGGGAATTGTCTGGCAGGGGAGCTGTTCAGGACTGGTAGGTTTGGTTTCTAGGAGTGTGCGGCATCCTTCCTGTGCGATGCCACTGATTGTTGGGCAGGAATGTTCCAGCTCGTGTGTCTTAAACAACGTAGCTTGTGCAGTGTGTGTTGTGTGGCCCGGGCAGAGTTTGCCGCGGCGCTGTGAGCGAAGAATCTCAGTTCGAGCTGGTGAGCAGCTGAAGCAAAGGAGCTGGGAAGAGAGAGGTATTGCAGCAGGTACGCTGTGGCTGTGAGGTGCCTCAGGGTGTGCTTTTCTCTTGTCTCTGCAGGGCCTTCATGAAGTCTTGGACAGGGAAATGCCCGTGTCTCAGAACAATGAGGGAAGGTGAGAGTTCTATCAGCCTGGTGATCCCTGATCTGAAGCAAAGGGAAGACATTCAGGTGTTTCCCTCTGAGGGTCTGAGGTGAGGCTGGCTGGGACAGAGGAGCAGTGTGGCAGGTGGTCGCTTGCAAGCACAGTGGTCATTTTGTCCTTCTGTGTTCCCAGGTGGCATGGGTGATGGTGGCCGTTCCTTTCGAGCTTGGATCTAACTTGCAGGTACAGAGGCAAGTGGACTGCTATTTAAAACGAAAACATTAAATATGGGGTGACTTCTGTTGTTGAGGGATGGGTGCTAATGCTGTCAGCTGAATGTTTATCGTCTGACTGTGTTTTCCTTTGTTCAGGCTGAAACGCAGTGTGCAGTACAGGACGTCACGACCCGAGCTACCTCTGGAGTGACTCTGGTGTGTGACGAACAGAGGTAGCTGTTATTTTTGGGGTGCGGTTGTCACTGCAGTTTTTTTAACTATATCAAATAGAGTAAAATTCCAGTTTCTCTTTTAGAGGTGCTCTAGGTGGCTTCAGAGAACGGGTGGAAGCATCTGCCATGTGGGGTAGGTAAGCGGCTGAGGTAAAGGAGGGGATGAGAGTAACTGTCCTGAGGGTGCAGTGTCTTTTATTGCTGTGGTTGCTTTCTCTTGTGCTTATCAGGTGCCACAGGCAAGGCGGGTTGTGATAGTCTTTGGAATAGGAGCAAAGCAGGTCACTTTAATTCTGTTTTGTTCCTGAGACAGGAGTTGTAGAGGAGAAAAGCTTTCAATATTCAAAGCTGAAGCAAAAATAAATAAACCACAGCTGCTGCTTCTCTTTCTACTTGTGCTTTGCCCCTCCCCTTTCCCAGGTGATTGGCTTTGGGTTCCAGGGAGGGCCTGGTGGTCATTGAGTCACAGGCATCCCTTCAGAGAGCTCATTATGCCTGGGCTGCACTTTGGGGTAAGTGCTTTGTTTTTCCTTCAGTCAGTTGGAGGTTTCTTTAGGTGGTTAAGAGTCTATGGACTGATGCGTTTCCAAGTAGAGACCGGTACGCCCATCTTTGTGAGGTAACAACTGGTAGGATCTGTTAGAGTAAACCAATCTAGTAATAGGTGCCTGTATTGCATGCAGCTCTTCTTCAGGTAAGTAATTGTTATAGCATGTTTACGGATAGGATGGCAGTGCTACTTTGTGTGTTTGCTTTTGGTTCTGGGTCCCTTATGATTTTTGCTGAATTAAGGCAAATATTATCAAAGTTATAACCTTGGTGGCAAAGTGATGGAGCAGGGTTTAGGAGATAAGTATCATCGAAGCTCCCTGTGTAAGCATGCATCTGAAAAGAGCAGCAGTAGGCGTGTAAGGGGTAGTCTTTTTCAGGGTTAGGGACAGTTTGTTATATTTTTGGAGCTTTTGCCTGTGGTTTGTGTGGCTGTAGAGTCTTTAGATGTTGCAGCCTTCTAGTTTTTAAGTGCTTGGAATTCACGTAATAGAGGTGTGCTTAGGAGGTGTTGCTGGCTAACTTGTTTTTGGGAAATGGTGGGGTACGGTTCCTTTTTTTTTGAGTTATCTTTTAATCTCTAGGTATATCAAGTCATTTGCATAACTGTCCAGAGGCTTCACAAGGAGCTTCAGTACGCATCCGAAGGGGCTTGACCGCATAAGTGCAGTATTACGGAGAGACTGAGCAGGGTCACCGTTCTCATCTGTAAAGGGTAAGTCTGTGATTACCCCTGTTGGGGCTGCTGTGCATTCATGGCCTTTTGGCATTTGTGGACCTGAGGGTGTGGTTTTTTTTTTCTGGCTCTCGTCTATGTGTTTGAGTCCTCTGCAAGGAGCTGTACTGTTTGTGTGTCCATCACGGATATGACCTTCTCTTTTTGTTTCTTGTATCCCAGGGCATGGGCCCGGACACTTGAATGAGGCACGAGGGTGAGTGGACGGCAGTGTGGGCCCTGAGTTGGTCAGTGGATTGTGTTAGTCTGCTTTGCCTGTTATGCAGGCTTTGGAAGCACCTTGAAAGAGCAGAGTACATCTCCTGCCACGTTCCTGAGGCGCGCCAGGCGTCAGCGGTTCCAGTTCCTGAAATGCTGGAGATGCTCGGAGCACAAGAGGAGCTGGGAGCGTGATGCATCTCCTTGGGATGTTAGGTGAGCAAAGCGGTGGTACTGGGTTGGGGAACGTCGGTCTGTGGCTTCTTGGCTGTTGGGGTAGGGGAGGAAAGAAGAGGAGTGGGTATAGACTGTTTTGTGGATTGTCATTTTTGTTTGTTCTTTCTCCTTAGTCTAAGCTACGTGACCTTGGCTCAGCACAGTAAATGGAAGCGCTAAGCCTGGATCGGGAAGGTGAGTGGAGAAAAGTTGGAAAAAGGGCATTGGTTTTGGTTTGGTAGTCTATTGGTCCCACCTCTGGGTGACTCCTCTTTTCCGGGGACGAAGAAGATAGTGGGAACATCCTAGTTGGCCTCTGTGGTCCACCTTGAGGATGGATTGTGACCCCTGAGAATTAAGTCCAGGGGCAAATACTGTGTGTTTGGGGGTGGTTGGCAGGGGAAGGCGGGCAGTTGTCTGGAGTTGGTCTATCTGACTTCAGTAGCAGAGCAGGTCAGTGGACTACTGTTTTGTTTTTGAGGTGGGTGTTTCACTGGAAGAAGTTTGGCTGGTGTGCCAGTACCCGATGGCACTTTATTTCTGCAGGTGAAGAGGAGCCTCGTGCCGGAAGCAATGTCCTGGCTAGCCTTCGTGTTCCTTGATGAGGATGGAACCTGCCTCCTGTCATTCCAAGCTAAGTTGGGGTGCAAGTGCTATGTTTGCTTTCGGGTTTTGAATGCACACATAGGGCGAGGGTCTGTGCTTTTAAGTCATTGCTGTGGATGGGGCCTTTTAGGATTGATCACGGTCAGACAGAGTGTGGAGGCGTGGGATTCTGTCAGGTAGGGCTTGAGCACGTGCCAGGCAGGGCAGTTCCAGCTTGGTGTCTGTGTTCTGTGTTGTCTGTGCTGTGCTGTTGCTCCTGGTGCTTGGCAGGCCCTGGGGAAGCCTTCCTGAGGGTGTTGAACACTTGACCTCACTGGAATAATGCTGATGCTCAATCGGAAGCTGAGCATTTCTTGTCTTGCAGTGGGAGCCTAAAGAGATCATTTCTTCTGTGCGTGTAATTTTTTTGTATCAAATGTTTCTTGATGCGATCATCATATGTTACGCGCTCCTCAGGTCTTGATATCCTCATTGCCTTTTTCCACTGGACAGATTAGATGGGCAACTTGTTAGCCACACCAAAGGTCCTAAATGCTTGTTTCATCATCGTAGGGCTGATCTGAGCACGTCTTGTCTTGCAGTCGCAGCTTAAAGCGCAGATATGTTTCAGGTCTTGTGCATCATATTCGATTTCAGATGGCATCTGTTTCCATCCTCGCTGTTGCGGAAGTCATGTGGGCTTCATCAGGAGCTCTGTCTTGGGAGTTCATTTCCGAAGCATTTTTCTTCTGGGGTTTGCACTCCCCATCCTTCTGGTCTCTTGTCTTGAAGGCAGGCTTTTTATGCCTCCATCATCCCAGTTCTGGCAGTTGCTTCCAGTCGCATGTAGTGACATTTGAGTCTCTCCTTGGGTCTGCTGCAGGGCACCTGTTCTGACTAGCTGTCGCTGTAGGGCTTCCCTCTGGGAGTCCTTTTTTTGCGCCTTGTGTTCTGTGTTTTGTTTGTAATGTTTGTAGCGTGCCTATGTTTTTGGCCTGGAACTGTCCTGCCTGGCAGTTAGTGATGGTAGCTAACGTGGCGGTGTACTAATACATTGTCCGGACTGTTTTGGCAAAGACATCCGGTCTGCCTCTGGGCACGTACTGAAGGGCAGCTGGCACAGAGTCATCTCTGTGGTGTTTGGCAAATGTGGAGGGGGAGACCTGAGCTGCTTGCGAGCAGCTGTTTGCATAGTGCTTGAGTAGTGCTAGAGGAGAGGTCTGTCATTGAATCTTGAAAGCTCGCAGATGTGGAGTGTTTTTATTTTTCTCCAGTCCTAGATAAACCTTAGGAGGAACAGGTCACAGGAAAGAGCTCCTTTTGGAACTGTCAAGGACTCGGTAGGCAACCCGGTGACTGGCTTGATCTACTTTCCAGGTGCTGAGGCAAGGGGGCTGCTGTTTTGAAATGATAAAATTAGCCATGGGGTCCCTTGTGTTGTTGAGGGATGGGTGCTAATGCTGGCAGCTGAATGATTACCTTCTATGTTTTCATTTGTTAAAGCTGAAACACAGCGTACAACCTGGGACGTCACACCCAGAGCTGCCTCTGGCAAGGTGAGCGATGAACAGACGGAGCAGTTATAGTTGGGTTGTGGTTGTCACTGTCACTCTAAGTGACCCCTCTTTTCTGTTTTAGAGGTGTTGTAGCTGGCTTAAGAGGGTAGATGGAAGCATCTGCCTCGGGGTAGGTAAGCGGGTAGAGGTAAGGCAGCAGATGAGAGTAACTGTCCTAGCTGTGCTGCGGCTTAGGATGCTGCCTTAGCCTATGCTTTTCTTCCTCTTTCACAGGTGTCTCGCACAGGCTCAAAGGAGCAAACTGCATTCTGAAGAGCTGCTTAAGTAGGGGGGCTGGTCATGAGCTGGGTTGGAGCGGAATGGCCAAGTAGCACGAGGTGACTATGAAAGGTCTCTGTCTTGCTTTGCAGGTGCCATGGCAGGCTCTCCACAGAAGTGGCTGAGGATTTGAGATGAGGCCGGAGAGTGACAAGGAGCAGCACGTGCAGGGATGGTTTCGAAGCGCTGCGGTTGCTTTCTCTTCTGTTGGTCAGGTGCCACAGGCAAGGTGGGCTGTGACATCAGTCTTTAGAATCAGAGCAAAGCAGGTCACTGGAATGCCACAGGGCATCTGAGAAGGGTGTTTTAACAGGAAAAGTTTGTCTGGCATGGCGGTGTCTGATGGCAGTGTGTTTCCACAGGTGAAGAGGTGCCTGGAGCCCCATCTCATCTAGCCTGCACGTGCCTTGAGGATAAAGCCTGCTTTCCAGCAGTGTGGAAAGCACCACCAGTCCGTGGTGCCGGCCCGGCCGAGTTGGAGCATGTGAGCAGCTGAAGAAAAAGAGCTAGAGAAAGAGAGGTATTGCAGCAGGTAGGCTGTGCCTGTGAGGTGCCTGAGGATCTGCCTTTTCTTTTTTTTCTTTTGTGGGTGCTTCCTGCAGCCTTGGAGAGGTGAATCCCCACATTGTGGAGTGCTGAGGAAAGACGAGAGGGTCGTCAGCCCAGTCAGTGTCCCTAAGCAAGGTCCCCCTAAGGCAAGTCCTTGAAGTGTTTCCCCTGGTTTAGCAGGTGCTGCAGCAGGCCTTCCTCAGAATCTGCTGAGGGTCTGAGGTGAGGCTGGGTGGGATAGAGGAGCAGTGTGGTGGGTGATTACTCAAGAACACAACGATCATTTTATCCCTTTGTTTTCCCAGGTGGTGTGGGTGATACTGGCTGTACTGTTGGAGCTTGGACTCAGAGAGGAACGGGTGAGCACAACCGTATGTTGCTTCAGCGGTAGTCAGTATTGCGGAGGAGGTGGGCATCAGGGCCGGTGTGCTAGTGAATGCTGGTACGCTGTTTTTGCAGATGATGATGAGCCTGGCCATGGACTAAGATGTCTCTCAGTGTCTGTGCATTTCTTGAGGTGGAGGGAATTTACCATCCAGCAATCTGAGAGCTAAGTTGAGGGGCACCTGGTATTTGCATATGTGGTGTGGCTGATGGGAGCTGGGAGCCGGAGCAGCATGGAGCCAGCCGGCTGAATATACTTGGTGCCACTGTGAGGGTGGTTGAGGCTGCGTCACCTTCAGGCTGCTTGAGGCTGGGTCACCAGGCTAATAGAAGGAGCAGGGGGTATTTTGTAGTGTGAGTGTATGTGCCAGGCAGGACAGTTCCCATCTGTTTATTTGTCTTGTAGTGCTGCTTCTGCAGGGTGTGTTCTGTGTCATGCACTCCTCGGGTCTTTGTATCAAATGTTTCTTGATGTGATCATCATGTTACGTGCTCCTCAGGTCTTGATATCCTCATTGCTTTTTGCACTGGACAGACTAGAAAGGCAACTTGTTAGCCGTACCAAAGGTCCTAAAAGCTTGTTTTGTCATCATGGGTCTGATCCGAGCACTTCTTGTATTGCAGTCGCAGCTTAAAGCTCGGATGTGTTTCAGGTCTTGTGCATCATATTCGGTTTCAGATGGCATCTGTTTCCATACTCACTCTTGCAGAAGTCATCTGGGTCGCATCAGGAGCTCTGTCTTGGGAATTCATTTCCTAAGAGATTTCTTCTGGGGTTTGCACTCCCCATCCTTCTGGTCTCTTGTCTTGAAGGCAGGCTTTTTATGCCTCCATCATCCCAGTTCTGGCAGTTGCTTCCAGTCGCATGTCGTGACATTTGAGTCTCTCCTTGGGTCTGCTGCAGGGCACCTGTTCTGACTAGCTGTCGCTGTAGGGCTTCCCTCTGGGAGTCCTTTTTTTGCGCCTTGTGTTCTGTGTTTTGTTCGTAATGTTTGTAGCGTGCCTATGTTTTTGGCCTGGAACTGTCCTGCCTGGCAGTTAGTGATGGTAACTAACGTGGCGGTGTACTAATACATTGTCCGGACTGTTTTGGCAAAGACATCTGGTCTGCCTCTGGGCACGTACTGAAGGGCAGCTGGCACAGAGTCATCTCTGTGGTGTTTGGCAAATGTGGAGGGGGAGACTTGAGCTGCTTGCGAGCAGCTGTTTGCATAGTGCTTGAATAGTGCTAGAGGAGAGGTCTGTCATTGAATCTTGAAAGCTCGCAGATAAGGAGTTTTGATTTTTTTTGTTTGTATTTCGTTCCCCTCCCCAGTAGGAGGGGTAAACCTTAGGAGGAACAGGTCACAGGAAAGAGCTCCTTTTGGAACTGTCAAGGACTCGGTAGGCAACCCGGTGACTGGCTTGATCTACTTTCCAGGTGCTGAGGCAAGGGGGCTGCTGTTTTGAAATGATAAAATTAGCCATGGGGTCCCTTGTGTTGTTGAGGGATGGGTGCTAATGCTGGCAGCTGAATGATTATCTTCTGACTGTTTTCATTTGTTAAAGCTGAAACACAGCGTACAACCTGGGACTTCACGACCAGAGCTGGTTTTGGCAAGGTGAGCGATGAACAGATGCAGCAGTTATTTTAGGGGTGCGGTTGTCACTGCAGTTACTTAACTACACAAAATACAGTTAAAGTCCTGTTTATATTCCAGAGGTGTTGTAGCTGGCTTAAGAGAGCAGATGGAAGCATCTGCCTCGAGGGCAGGTGAGGGGGCAGAGTAAGGGAGCAGGTGAGAGTACCTGTCCTAGCTGTGCTGCGGCTTTGGATGCTGCCGTGGTCTATGCTTTTCTTTTTCTTTCGCAGGTGCCTTGCACAGACTCAGAGGGGCCAAGCTGCACTCTGAAGAGCAGCACGAGAAGGGCAGGCTGGTCGTGAGTGGGGTTGGAGCAGAATGGCCAAGTTGCGCAAGGTGACTGCGAAGGGTATCCATCTTGCTTTGCAGGTGTCATGGCAGGCTCTCCACAGAAGTGGCTGAGGATTTGAGAAGAGGTTACAGAGCATCAAGGAGCGGCACGTGCAGTGACGGTTTCCAAACGGTATGGTTGCTTTCTCTTCTGTTGATCAGGTGCCACAGGCAAGGTGGGCTGTGACATCAGTCTTTAGAATCGGAGCAAAGCAGGTCACTTGAATGCTGCGGGGCATCTGAGAAGGGTGTTTTAACAGAAAAAGCTTGTCTGGCATGGCAGTGCCTGATGGCAGTGTGTTTCCACAGGTGAAGAGGTGCCTGAAGCCCCATCCTGTCTAGCCTGCGCACACCTCGCTGAGAACGAAAGCCGCTTTCCAGTAATTCAGAAAGCCAAGTTATGTCTCGGCCTCGAGCATCTGGGGCGTGTGCCTGTGCTTTTGGGACTGTCTGTAGCGTTTGGCACCTGCATTAGTACTTGCTTGGCATATGTTTAGGCTTTTGGGGCCTGTGTCTTGGGGGGGGTGTGGAGCTGCTTGTACACCTTTGGGGCTTGCATCTGGGGGGGGGGGGTTGGGAGTTGCTTGAACACCTTTGGGGACTGTGTCTGGGGGGGGGGGTCAGGGCCTGCATCTGGGGGGGTTGGAAGGTGCTCCTACAATGTAGGGATGTGTATCTGTGGGGATTGGGAGCTGCTTGTACACAGTATAGGCTTGCGTTTGGGGGTGCGTGTTGGGAGCTGCTTGTACACTGCAGGGATCTGCATCTGGAGGGGGTTGGGAGCTGCTTGTCCACCTTTGGGACTTGTATCTGGGGGGGGGGGGAGCTGCTTGTTCACTGCAGGGTCCTGCCTTGGGCAGGGTTTGTAGCTGCTTGTACAGCTTTGGGGTCTGCAGCTGGGGGGTGGTTGAGAGGTGCTTGTCCACTGTAGGTGCCCACGTTTGGGGAGTTGGGAGCTGCTTGTACACTTTTGGGGCCTGCAGCTGGGAGGGGTTGTGAGATGCTTGTACATGCTAGGGGCTTCCCTGTATGGGGCTTTGGGGCCTGCCTCTGGGGGGTGGGGGTTGTTGTGAGCTGCTTGCACACCCTTGGGGCCTGCCTCTGCGGGGGCTTGGTGCCTGCGTCTGGTGAGTGGGGGGGGGGGGGTTCAGAGCTGGTTGTAGTGTAGGAGCCTGCGTTGGGGGGGGTTGGGAGCTGCTCGTACACTGGACGCCTGGTTTGGGGGGGGGGGGGGTTTGGAGCTGCTTGTGCACCCTCGGGGCCTGCCTTTGCGGGGGCTTGGTGCCTGTGTCTGGGGGTTGGGGGGGTTCAGAGCTGGTTGTACAGTATAGGAGCCTGCGTTGGGGGGGGGTTGGGAGCTGCTCGTACACTGGACGCCTGGGTTGGGGGGGGAGGTTTGGAGCTGCTTGTGCACCTTTGGGGCTTGCATCTGGGGGGGGGTTGGGAGCTGCTTGTACATCTTTCGGGCTTGCATCTGGAGGGGGTTGGGAGCTGCTTGTACACTGTTAGGGCCTGCCTTGGGGGGGGGGTTGGGGCATGTGCCTTGGGGGTGGGGTTGGGAGCTGCTTCTACGCTGTAGGGGTCTGGGTCTTGGGGGGTTGGGGCTGTTTTTACACCTTTGGGGCGTGCCTCTGGGGAGGGTGGGGAGTTGCTTGTACACGCTAGGGGCTTCCCTCTATGGGGCTTTGGGGCCTGCCTGGGGGGGGAGGGGTTGGAAGCTGCTTGCACACCTTTGGGACTTGCATCTCGGGGGGGTTGGGAGCTGCTTGTTGTCCTGGTTCCAGTTAGGACAGAGTTAATTTTTCCTCATAGTAGCTGGTAGGGTGCTATATTTTGGATTAGGATGAGAAGAGCGCTGATAACATGCTGATGTTTTAATTGTTGCAGAGCAGTGTTTACACCAGGCCAAGGACTTTTCGGCTTCTTGCTCTGTCCTGCCAGCGAGCAGGCTGGGGGTGCAGCAGGAGCTGGGAGGGGACAGACCCAGGACAGCTGACCCAAACTGGCCAAAGGGGTATTCCATACCATCTGGCGTCATGCTAAACAATATATAGGGGTGGCTGGCCGGGGTGGGGGGGCCGGCTGCTCGGGAATAGGCTGGGCATCGGTCAGCAGGTGGTGAGCAATTGCATTGTGCATCACTTGTTTCTTACACATTATTATTGTTAATACTATTATCATTATCACTATTGTTATTATTATTGTTATTATTATATTCCTGTCTTAATAAACTGTCTTTATCTCAACTCACCGGCTTCACTTTCCCGTTTCTCTCCCCCATCCCAGAGAGGGAGGGGGGAGGGTGAGCGAACGGCTGTGTGGTGTTTAGCTGCCAGCCGGGTTAAACCACAACAGGGGGGTTGGGAGCTGCTTGTACATCTTTCGGGCTTGCATCTGGAGGGGGTTGGGAGCTGCTTGCACACTGTTAGGGCCTGCCTTGGGGGGGGGGGGGGTGTGGGGCATGTGCCTTGGGGGTGGGGTTGGGAGCTGCTTCTGCGCTGTAGGGGTCCGGGTCTTGGGGGGTTGGGGCTGTTTTTACACCTTTGGGGCGTGCCTCTGGGGACGGTGGGGAGTTGCTTGTACATGCTAGGGGCTTCCCTCTATGGGGCTTTGGGGCCTGCCTCGGGGGGGGGGGTTGGGAGCTGCTTGCACACCCTTGGGGCCTGCCTCTGCGGGGGCTTGGTGCCTGCGTCTGGTGAGTGTGTGGGGGGGTTCAGAGCTGGTTGTAGTGTAGGAGCCTGCGTTGGGGGGGGGTTGGGAGCTGCTTGTACATTGGACGCCTGGTTTGGGGGGGGGGGGGAGGTTTGGAGCTGCTTGTGCACCTTTGGGGCTTGCATCTGGGGGGGGGGGTTGGGGCCTGCCTCTGGGGGGTTGGGTGGTTGTGAGCTGCTTGCACACCCTTGGGGCCTGCCTCTGCGGGGGCTTGGTGCTTGCATCTGGGGAGTGGGGGGGGTTCAGAGCTGGTTGTAAAGTATAGGAGCCTGCGTTGGGGGGGGGGTTGGGAGCTGCTCATACACTGGACGCCTGGGATGGGGGGGGAGGTTTGGAGCTGCTTGTGCACCTTTGGGACTTGCATCTGGGGGGGGGTCGGGTGCTGGTTGTACACCTTTGGGGCCTGCCTCTGGGGGGGTGGTTGTGAGCTGCTTGTACACCTTTGGGGCCTGCGTCTGGGGGGGGTGGGAGCTGCTTGTACACTGTTAGGGCATGCCTTGGGGGGGGGGGTTGGGGTATGTGCCTTGGGGGGTTGGGGTTGGGAGCTGCTTCTATGCTGTAGGGGTCTGGGTCTTGGGGGCCTATGCTTTTCTTTTTCTTTCGCAGGTGCCTTGCACAGACTCAGAGGGGCCAAGCTGCACTCTGAAGAGCAGCACGAGAAGGGCAGGCTGGTCGTGAGTGGGGTTGGAGCAGAATGGCCAAGTTGCGCAAGGTGACTGCGAAGGGTATCCATCTTGCTTTGCAGGTGTCATGGCAGGCTCTCCACAGAAGTGGCTGAGGATTTGAGAAGAGGTTACAGAGCATCAAGGAGCGGCACGTGCAGTGACGGTTTCCAAACGGTATGGTTGCTTTCTCTTCTGTTGATCAGGTGCCACAGGCAAGGTGGGCTGTGACATCAGTCTTTAGAATCGGAGCAAAGCAGGTCACTTGAATGCCGCGGGGCATCTGAGAAGGGTGTTTTAACAGAAAAAGCTTGTCTGGCATGGCAGTGCCTGATGGCAGTGTGTTTCCACAGGTGAAGAGGTGCCTGAAGCCCCATCCTGTCTAGCCTGCGCACACCTCGCTGAGAACGAAAGCCGCTTTCCAGTAATTCAGAAAGCCAAGTTACGTCTCGGCCTCGAGCATCTGGGGCGTGTGCCTGTGCTTTTGGGACTGTCTGTAGCGTTTGGCACCTGCATTAGTACTTGCTTGGCATATGTTTAGGCTTTTGGGGCCTGTGTCTTGGGGGTTTGTGGAGCTGCTTGTACACCTTTGGGGACTGTGTTTTGGGGGGGGGGGTCAGGGCCTGCATCTGGGCGGGTTGGAAGCTGTTCCTAGAATGTAGGGATCTGTATCTGTGGGGGTTGGGAGCTGCTTGTACACTGCAGGGATCTACATCTGGAGGGGGTTGGGAGCTGCTTGTACATCTTTGGGACTTGCATCTGGGGGGTGGTTGGGAGCTGCTTGTACACCTTTTGGACTTGCATCTGGAGGGGGTTGGGAGCTGCTTGTACATCTTTGGGACTTGTGTCTGGGGGGGGTTGAGAGCTGCTTGTTCACTGCAGGGTCCTGCCTTGGGCATGGTTTGTAGCTGATTGTACAGCTTTGGGGTCTGCAGCTGGGGGCTGGTTGAGAGGTACTTGTCCACTGTAGGTGCCCATGTCTGGGGAGTTGGGAGCTGCTTGTACACTTTTGGGGCCTGCAGCTGGGAGGGGTTGTGAGATGCTTGTACATGCTAGGGGCTTCCCTCTATGGGGCTTTGGTGCTTGCCTCGTGGGGGGGGTGGTTGGGAGCTGCTTGCACACCCTTGGGGCCTGCCTCTGTGGGGGCTTGGTGCCTCCGTCTGGGGAGCGGGGGGGTGGGGGTTCAGAGCTGGTTGTACAGTATAGGAGCCTGCGTTGGGGGGGGGTTGGGAGCTGCTCGTACACTGGACGCCTGGGTTGGGGGGGGGAGGTTTGGAGCTGCCTTGTGCACCTTTGGGGCTTGCATCTGGGGGGAGGTCGGGTGCTGGTTGTACACATTTGGGGCCTGCCTCTGGGGAGGGAGGGTGGGGAGGGAGTTGCTTGTACCCCTTTGGGGCCTGTGTCTGGGGGGGGTTTGGCGCCTGCGTCTGGGGGGGGGGGAGTTTGGAGCTGGTTGTACACCTTTCGGGATTGCCTCTGGAGGGGGTTGGGGCCTGCCTCTGGGGGGGGGTGGTTGTGAGCTGCTTGTACACCTTTGGGGCCTGCGCCTGGGGGGGGGGGTTGGGGCATGTGCCTTGGGGGATGGGGTTGGGAGCTGCTTCTATGCTGTAGGAGTCCTGGTCTTGGGGGGTTGGGGCTGTTTGTATACCTTTGGGGCGTGCCTCTGGGGAGGGCGGGGAGTTGCTTGTACACCTTTGGGGCCTGTGTCTGGGGGGGGTTGGGGCCTGTGCCGGGGGGGGTTGGGAGCTGCTTGTACACTCTAGGGTCCTCTGGCGGGCTTTGGAGCCTCCCTTTGAGGGGGGCAGTTGGGAGCTGGTTGTACACCTTTGGGGCCTGAGTTTGGGGCGTGTGGGCTGGGGCTGGGGCCTGCATCTGGGTGGGGTGGGGTCCAGTTCATGGGGGGCGGGTTGGGAGCTGCTTGTGGACAGTTGGGGTCTGCATCTGGGTGTGGTTGGGGCCTGTGTCTGGGGGTGGGTCGTGGCCCGCGTGTAGACTTCTGCAGCCTGTGTCTGGTGTTTGGGGGCTTTTCTGTAGCGTTTGGGGCTTGCATTTTGGCTTTGGGATGTGTCTTGAGCTTCTGGGGCCTAGCTGTAGTGCTTGGGGCCTGCGTCTGGGGCTTTTCTGTAGCATTTTGGTCGCGTGTTTGTGATTTGGGGTCTGTATCCAGGGTTTTGCCTTTTTTGTAGTTTTCAGCTTTGTGTCAGTTTCTTTGTCGGTTGCCTGGGGTTAGGGGCAGTTTGGGGTTTGGATCATTAATCAGTGTCATTAGCGTTGGGGGGTTGATACGAAGGGTTAGGGTTGTGGTTAGAGTTGTTAGGGTTAAAGGGAATAAGGATTTTTAGGGTAAGGGGATCAAGGTTGTGGGAATAAAAATGTTTTAGCACAGAGTTACATCGTTTAGAGGGAAGGAAGGTGGTATTGAGATATGCTTGCAGTGATAAGAAAGCTTAACAGACAACCTTGTGAAATGCAGACAACCAGAATCCTTAGAGCAATTGGGTGGAAATCACGGTGTAAGAAACATTACCACCTCAAAGAGGAAAACAGTCAAGGAAAAAAGAAAATTGACTTGTAACAGGCCAGCAGCTGTGTATTTTCAGTGAAGCACTGGATAGATCGTGAACCTGGATTACCCAGTCAGTGGGGAAACTGGGGAGGGTCCTGGTCACCGAGAGGAAAAAAAAATTTATATAAACTGTGTTATGGAACTAGTAGGTAGTTTGTGGGACGCCTGCCATTGCAATCGTGAATAAAAATGCTACTTCACTGAGATCCTTGCCTGAGCCTATGTTATTGGTTACAGAGTGTTTCTAACAAGATGTTAGGGTTTTAAGGTTTCAGGGCTAAGGCACTAGGGTTGGGTTTCAGGGTTAGGGTTTCCAGGGTTTAGGGTTAGGATTTTAAGGTTGTTAGGGCTGGAGTTACAAGGGTTAGGGTTTGGGGGTTAGTGTGTTAAGGTTTTAAAGTATTTTGTGGTTTTAGTGTTGATAGGGTTTTTAGGGTTAGGGTCTTAGGGTTTTAGTTATGGTCAGGTATTTAGGGTTAGGGTTTTAAGGTCTTAATTTTTTTCTTTTAAGGTTAGGGTCTCCAGGGTTAGGGCTTTGAGAATCTTTACTTTTTGGGTTAGGGTTTAGAGGGTCCTAATTTTTAGGGTTAGGGCTTTTAGGTGTAGGTCTAGTGTGGTAAATTTTATCGGGTTAGGGCTGTAAGGGTTTTTAGGGTTAGGGTTTCTAGGGTTTGTTGGGGTAGGGGTTAGGGTTAGATCCGTGGTTGCCATAGCGTTGGGGGACAAGGTTCTTAGGGGTTAGGCACAATATTAGGGCGGAAGGCCAAACTAAGAGGGGGGGAGCCCCCCCAAAATTGAAGGGTTGAAGCCCCAAGTTAGGGGAAGGAACGTCAAAATTGTGGGGTCCCCCAAAATTGGGTGGAAGAACTCTTGATATTAGGGGGGAACCCAAAAAAGGAGGGTGGGGGACTCTACAATTGGGGGGGACCCCCAAAATTGGTCGGGTCCCCCCAAATTAGGGGAGGAACCCCAAACTTGGGTGGGCGAACCCCCAAGTTGGGGGGGGAAGAAGACTTAAATGGAAGTGTGAAATTCCAGAATTGGATGTGGACCCCCCCCCCCCCAGACCTGGGGAGGAATCCCCAAACTTGGGGGGGGACCCCCAAAATTGGGGTTGAAGCCCCAGATCCCGGGGAGCTAAGCCCCAATTTAAGGGAAGGAACCTCAAAAATGTGGTGAGAACACCAACATTGGGGGAAAGAACCTTAATATTAGGGTGGCAGGCCAAGAAAGGATGGTGGGGGGACTCCAAAATTGTGGGGGGCTTGGAATTGGGGGGAATCCCCAAAATGGAGGGGGAACCCCAAAACTGGGGGGGGCGAAGCACCAAATTGGGGGAAGGAACCCCAAAATTGCGGGGAAGAACTCTGAAATGGAGAGGTGAAACCCCGAAATTGAGGGGAACCCCCCAAAACGGCGGGAAAACCCTCCGTAAACACAAAGCGAAACCGGTAATGTAACAGAGCAAAAAATGGCGTCCTACGGCAAGCTGCGAGGCTCAATTTTCTGGGGAGTGCTGGGAAATGTAGTTCTTGGCCACCGGGTTTCCGGGAATCCATATTGTTTTCCCAGAGCATGCCGGGAGATGTAGTTCTCGGACACTGGGCTTCCGGTAGGCCATGTTGGTTTCCCAGAGCTTGCCGGGAGATGTAGTCTTCCGGCACCGGGCTTCCGGGAGGCCATATTGGTTTCCCAGAGCATGCCGGGATATGTAGTTCCCGGGGCACTGGACTTCCGGGCGGCCATGTTGGGATTCCGGTGCATGCCGGGAGATGTAGTTTTCCGGCACTGGACTTCCGGGCGGCCATGTTTGTTGCCCATAGCATGCCGGGAGATGTAGTTTTCCGGCACTGGACTTCCGGGCGGCCATGTTGGTTTCCCATAGCATGCCGGGAGATGTAGTTCTCGGGCACTGGACTTCCGGGCGGCCATGTTGGATGCCCAGAGCATGCCGGGAGATGTAGTTCTCGGGCATTGGACGTCCGGGCGGCCATATTGAATTAGGGTTAGGGTTAGGGTTAGGGTTTAGGGTTTGGCTAGGGCTTGGGGTTAGGGTTAGGGTTAGGGTTAGGGGTTAGGGTTAGGGGTTAGGGTTAGGGTTAGGGTTAGGGTTAGGGTTAGGGGTTAGGGTTAGGGTTAGGGTTAGGGATTAGGGTTAGGGTTAGGGTTAGGGTTAGAGGGTTAGGGTTAGGGTTAGGGTTAGGGTTAGGGTTAGGGTTAGGGTTAGGGTTAGGGTTAGGGTTAGGGTTAGGGTTAGGGTTAGGGTTAGGGTTAGGGTTAGGGTTAGGGTTAGGGTTAGGGTTAGGGTTAGGGTTAGGGTTAGGGTTAGGGTTAGGGTTAGGGTTAGGGTTAGGGTTAGGGTTAGGGTTAGGGTTAGGGTTAGGGTTAGGGTTAGGGTTAGGGTTAGGGTTAGGGTTAGGGTTAGGGTTAGGGTTAGGGTTAGGGTTAGGGTTAGGGTTAGGGTTAGGGTTTTGGTTTTGGGTTAGGGTTAGGGTTAGGGTTAGGGTTAGGGTTAGGGTTAGGGTTAGGGTTAGGGTTAGGGTTAGGGTTAGGGTTAGGGTTAGGGTTAGGGTTAGGGTTAGAGGGTTAGGGTTAGGTTAGGGTTAGGGTTAGGGTTAGGGTTAGGGTTAGGGTTAGGGTTAGGGTTAGGGTTAGGGTTAGGGTTAGGGTTAGGGTTAGGGTTAGGGTTAGGGTTAGGGTTAGGGTTAGGGGTTAGGGTTAGGGTTAGGGTTAGGGTTAGGGTTAGGGTTAGGGTTAGGGTTAGGGTTTGGGTTAGGGTTAGGGTTAGGGTTAGGGTTAGGGTTAGGGTTAGGGTTAGGGTTAGGGTTAGGGTTAGGGTTAGGGTTAGGGTTAGGGTTAGGGTTAGGGTTAGGGTTAGGGTTAGGGTTAGGGTTAGGGTTAGGGTTAGGGTTAGGGTTAGGGTTAGGGGTTAGGGTTAGGGTTAGGGTTAGGGTTTAGGGTTAGGGTTAGGGTTAGGGTTAGGGTTAGGGT